>NC_055991.1:15375058-17798690 GCF_018446385.1 Zingiber officinale
GGATGTAGACATATGTGATTTATGCCAAACTAGCACCAATATATTCTTGGTACTACTGTGAGTTTTCTTATGTTCAAATTTTCTGTTTCCTCAGCCTTAGCTTTGCACCCATCAAGGATTTTTTGCAAAAAGTTCTTAATGGACCTAGACACTTCTAATTCACTCTAAAGTAGCCCCGGGGTATTTTTGATACTCTCAGTTTTTCCATGTTCAATTTTGTTGACTTTGTAACCATTAAGGACCTGTTGCAAAAGAAAAAAAAACTTCATGCACATAGATGCATCCAATTTACTCCAAACTAATACTAGTGTTTTCCTGATACTCCCCTTGAGTCTTCCCATGTTCAATTTTGCTGATTTTGAAGCCCTTGCCACTATCAAAAACATTTTACAAAAAGGTCTTTGATGGACCTAAATGTTGGTGCAATCATGATCCTATAAGTACCTCGTGCAGTTGTTTTGATATAGTCAATCAAGTTGGATTCTGTGTATTTGATCCTTGTGTTTAAGTGTGCAGAAGCTTAGGAACATAAGAAGTCAAGCGGTAGATGCAGCTAGCGAGAAGAATGACACAGAAAGGGAGCCAACGGGCTCGGTGCATTAGAGGGACGAGCTGCCGTGGAAGAATATATCGGTGGACGAGAAGGACGTGCACGACGTTCGAGGGATGAGAAGTCGGAGAGAAAGTCTGCTCGAGGAGAAGGTCGGAGTTGGGTTCAGGTGAGCTCAACTCCGGTTAACCAGAGCATCATCCATGTAAAGAAGATCAGTTGGAAGCTGATCTACCTTGTGGAAGGAGCCTTCGTGTTTGAGTTTTATGTTTTGCTTTTGTGTTTAGTTTTTCCTACGTACTTATTTCAAAAAGCAAAAAGATGAGTTTTTAGAAAATCACGTAATTCACCTCCCCTCTCCCCTCTCCCTTCTCACGTGTCTCGATCCAACAGGTTATATCTATCTGTTGATAGAAGAAACTTACCAAAAAAACATATTTTTGGTAAAAAAAATTGATTGAGATAATTGTTGGTCTTGGGAGCACAACATTTAATCCAGGATTTTGATATATGATTAAGGTTAAATTTATATTACTTGAGATCTAACAAGTTGTGTCAAGTGTGCAGGTGTATGTTACTTGACAAATGGTGAAGTCCTGGTTGGAAGCTAGGTAGTGACTAAGTTCTAGTGGAGATAGGCAGCTAAAGACATGATTGGGAGTCAGACAGCAGTTAAGTCTTAGTTGGAAACCAAGCTAGAAAGTCCTAGCTGGGACGTAGGTGAATCAAGTTCAAGTGGAGTAAGCTGAGAGCTAAAGCTTGACGGATAAAACCAAGTGGAGTAAGCTAGGAGTTGAAACTTAGAAAATAAGTCTAAGTGGAATCAACTGAGAGCTATAGCTTGGCACTTTAGTTTAAATGAGTCAGTTGGGGACTGAGTGTCTAGATCCAAAGTAAGTGCAAGTAACTTTACATTTTCTATCATACTCATTACGTGTAAACATTGTAGGGAAGCAAGGTTCGTCGATTCCGAATGGAGGGAGTCCAGACGACTGGCTGGTGATAGCTCTTAATGATGGAAATCAGACAGTCTAGGTGAATGTATGTGGGTCCAGCGACTGGATAATACGGGTGATCAGAGTAGCTTCCTAGCGACTGAGCGACTGGGAGATGACGTTATCGAGCAGTTCGGTGAGTTTGGTCAAAATCAGATTTGACCCTTCTCCAAGTGATCGGGGGACTTTCAGTCGACCGGAGAGCTTTGTTAACAATATCTAACGCATAAAAGTTGCAGCTATGTCATCACCTATCCAGGCGACGAGGGAGGCTCTAGGTGACCAGAGAAGAGTTATATAAAGAGCATTGAGGTAGAGCTTGAAAATCACTCATCTACACAGAATTCACTCTTGTTCTCGTGCTCTAAGTGCTCTCTCGCCTTTTGTGTTGTGGTACGTTGCAACTTGCGCTTCATTTTTGATCGGCAACACCTAGAGTAACATTTCATTTGTTTTTGTGTTGACATTTTTATTGTATTTGTGCTTAACTTTTTATATTTTTGTAAGGTTTTCCCACCTCTAGGGGCTTTCTGGAAAGGAAAAATTAGAAATAAATTTTTATAATTATTGTACGTATATATATTTCTGATTTGGTTGATCCGCTATTAGCATGCTTACATTATTTTGCTATACTTGATCGAATCACTTTATTGATTCAATTATTTTAATTATTATTAGCTCATAAAATTCGTAATATTATTCACTCTCCTCTAGCGTCGAATTCAATCTTACAATAATAAGATTTATAATGTTATCTCATTTTGTGCCCATTTTTGAAAAAAAAAATTATATAAATTTTTTCGTTTACAAGGTATAACAAGCCCATCTACATAGTATCATGATTTTTTATAATATGCACAAATATTGTGATGTCGCAAGGGTAAACCCGATCAGACCACCAGCATATCAGGACTAGATTCGCTTGACCAATGCCCTTTCTCAACCATGGAAGCCCAGTCAGCTTTTGGCCGAGCAACCATGTCAGGGACCAATTGCAGAGGAGTTTAGTTGAGCGGACTCTGTCAAGGTTGACTTCCAACCACCCCTTATGCAGGACTAGCTCCCACCAAGGCTGCTCCTTTTGGAAAATGACGTCGAGCTGACAACTAGACAAAATCGGCGATACGAACCAACGATTGTTGCTTCTAGTGGAAAGGCCCGCTCGTGGGGTCGGTTGATGGGTGGTGCTTTGCTCATGCAATCATCCACATAGCCCGTCCAAGGCTAGTTCAAATCTTTTGTCCCAAAAACTCCTCTGTCCCTTTGTCCCACGCAGAAAATGACAAGATGGAACAGTGTTTCTCGTGAGAAACATGTCACGCCGAAGACCAAAAACCTTGAGAAACACTTTCGCGACGTAACCCTCTTTGTGCCCTATCCCTTTCTCCTTCCCACGACTTCTGTCCCGATGAAGGCCCGCCGGTGCGAAATCCTGTCGTCTTCCAACTGTCGACGGCAACAGGAGACACCATCGAGGCTGCTCCCTTCTCCTTCCCACCTTCGTTGCGACCCCTTCCCACCTTCGACGGCAGCAGGAAGCACCCCACCTTCGACGGGAGAAGGCAGCACCATCGACGTCCCCTTCGTCTCCACCTTTCAAGTATATGGTTCTAGAATATTTTGCTTCTTTTTTCAAGTTATTTATCTGGTGGAATCATTTTGTTTTTTATTTTGTTTTTGCCTGTGTTTTTGTTTCTGCTTCTAGTGGAATCTGTGTTCTTTAGTTGTGTTGTGTGATTCCACCAGGTATGTGCTATGTTCTTGAAACAATTTTGCTTTTTTTTTTTCTGTCACTAAATGTCAAGTCTTTGTTCTTTTCTAGTGTTCCACCAGTCCAATTGACAGGAAGAATAAAACTGCAAAGCAACATAGATATAGGCGCAAATATTTTCGACCTACAGAAGAATAAAACTATAGATAAATATTGGTGAGAATCCATAAAAAAGGATATGTTGTAGTTAAATAAGAAAAAGAATTCTAACTTTAACATAATACCTAGAGCAACATAAAATCCTAAATTAAAATGCACTAGAAAGCAACATATTGTTACAGTTTTTTGCGACTAGAGATATTAGTTATATGTATTTTAGGATTAATTTCACATATAGTATTATGGTGGTAGAGTACTAGTTTTCTTGTGCGAATTTGCACTTGTGCCAATATGAAGTGTGATTTATTCCATTACAACCAATTATATAATTATATTTTAGCTTCAAATGTAGAACATGTTGATCCATAAAGATAAATTTGAAAAACTACAACATAAAGAAAGAATCTTCCTTTTAGATTCATTTTGTAAACATTTTACTAAGAAAACACTAGCAGTCGAAGGGACATAATTGGCACATCATTATGAGGTACATCATATTATAAGTTGCACATAAATTTGATGATACTTTTTTCCTTTACTTTGAAGATTCAATTTATCTCATTTCGGACTCTGAAGGGGTTCTCTTAATTAGCTCTAATTTTATTGAATTTTATTTTTTAGGTTGCTATTGAATGACATCATCAAGTAACAGTAGTATCGACCATACCAAATTTGAAAATGTACAATGCAGGTACTGCGGACTAAGAACATTGGTGCTGGTATCTAGATCAATCAACAACCCAGGAAGACTATATTATGGATGTAAGTAACATGGATGGTTAAAGTGGGTGAGGTCTGATACTAGACTAAATGAAGACACTAGTAATATACATTCAAGGATGTTGCCAAGAGTGGAGCCGAGGGTAGGAAGTGAATACATTGCTTATCCTGGACACAATATGAGAAATTGGAATGTACCGTTTATCATCTGGATATTAGTGACAGTGGACTTATTTCTTTTGGCTGTATATTTGTTTTGTTTGTTAGTTGGTCTGGTTTAGTAGTAATGTGATAAAGAAATATAATTATGGATGATGTTGACATTGTTGGTGCAACATCCTCGTGTCAAGGTTGACTGGTTAACCAAGCCGAGTCTTGGTTTGGGTTTAGATGTTTGACAACAAGATATTGATCAAGAAGAGTCAAGTAGGTCAAGGTTGACCGGATACTTGATCGAGAAGTCTAACTGCATGTTAGGCGGAAGGAAGTCCTAGTGAGTGAAGCTAGGCGGAAAGGAGTGAAGCGGTGAAAGTCCTAGTGAGTGAAGCTAGGCGTAAGGAATCACGGTGAGTGAAGCCGGTGAAAGTCCTAGTGAGTGAAGCTAGGCGATGGAAAACCCTAGTGAGTGAAGCTAGGTGAAAGTCCCGTGAGTGAAGCCGGAGGAAATCCAGATGGATCAAGGATGATCGGACATCCGGTGTTGGGGAGTCCAAGTAGGTCAAGGGAGGACCGGATACTTGGCACGACGAGTAAAAGTCCAAGTGGGTCAGGATTGACCGGACACTTGGTGGGGAGTCCGGCAGGTCAAGGGAGTGACCAGATGCTAGGCATGATGTACCAACAGTCAAGGTTGACCGGATGTTGGTTAGAGGTTTGGGACTTGGTTTTGGGCAAAACCAAGTCGGATCGATCCGTGGATCGATCCAGCTCGATCGATCGGTGGATCGATCCGATTCTTCCAATGCGCTGGATCGATCGTGGATCGATCCAGAGGTCTCGATCGATCGCCCGATCGATCGACGAGCCGCTCGCGCGATAAGCGCCGGATCGATCCGTGGATCGATCCGCCGCTCGAGCAAAGAGGCCCGGATCGATCCGTGGATCGATCCAAAGCCTCCCGATCGATTGGGAACATTCGAATCGATTGGGATCCGACCGCTGCGTCGTGTTTAAAGCCGAGCGAGCGTGGTCTTCGGCATCTCTTTACGAGCTCTTCTCAGATTCATTCCAGCTCCTCCACAGCTCTCTACAAGCACGTGATCGCCAGTTCTTGAAGGTTCTTGGAGGCTTTCCAAGTCAAGAGGCGGATCTATTGCAAGAGGAAGAAGTTAGGGTTAGGGTTTTTACCGCACATCTTGTAAGCTTTTGCTTAACTTGTATTTCCCTTTCTTCTTCTTGTATTGAGAGTGTTGTAGGCTTCTCCGCCTTTGGTAGTTACCATAAAGGAGTGTTATTCATAGTGGAGGGTGTGTGCGTGGTGTGGATCCTTGGATTAGTCACCTCTTGTGAGGTGGATACCAAGTAAAATCCTAGTGTTAGCTTTGTGTTTGTTTATTTTCCGCTGCACATCCAAGAAGAAACAAGCAACGCCAAGCAACAAAGCGAAACGCGACGAGCTATTCACCCCTCTAGCTACTTTTGGTCCTAACAAGTGGTATCAGAGCGAGGCCGCTCTTCACGGAATCATCGCCGGAAGGGTCAAGCATATCAAGAAAAGCTAGAGGGTGAAGAAGTTGGAGCAAATTCTTCAAGTTCAAGACTTCATCAAGCTCAACTTCAAGATGCAATTCCAAGATGGACTTGGATTTGACACAAGGGTGGCTCCACCATACACTTCTACAAGTTTTGATTCTTGGAGATCAAGAATCGAAAACTTTCTTATGATGGAGATAGAGCAATGGTTTGCTCTAATGGAAGGCTTCAAAGCTCCAACGAACTCCAAGGGCAAGCTTCTAAAGAAAAGCAGATGGAGCTCGGAGCAAATTCAAAGGGGCGAGGCAAATGACAAAGTGACCAAGCTTTTGGTCAACTTATTGCCTAGCCACATCTTGGCTCAAGTTGGAGAATTCTAAGATGCCAAGGAGCTGTGGAGCAAATTGGCTAAGCTTCATGAAGAGATCCCTCCACTGTACGAGATCAAGAAGAATCCAGAGAGGGAGACTCTTTGGAGCAAGACCAAGAGGAGGATTCCGAGGTTGAGAGATGCTCAACCTCCGAAGAAGAGGAAATCCAAGAAGCTTCATCCTCAAGGGAATGCAACGAAGGGAACAAGGAGGGAGCATATTCCTTGTTTCATATTCAAGATGATGAAGCCTCCACCTCTAGGATTGAGGGGGAGCAATCCTTGGTGACACCGGATCAAGAAGAAGGAGAAGCCTCTACATCCGGGTCAAGAGAAGAAGAGGAGGAAGAAGCTTCTACCTCCACAAGTCAAGAAAAATCAAATGGAGGAGAATCAAGGTCCGATCAAGAGGAAGCTTCTACCTACGGACCCAACGACAAAGATGCCCACCCTACCAGCAAAGGTATCACTATTTCAATTAATAATAAAAATCATATTATATGCTTTGAATGTAGGGAACATGGGCACTACAAGAGCAAGTGCCCTAAATTAGCCAAGAAGAAGGGCCAAGTGGCACAAAAGGGCAAGGTGAAGCCCAAGGAGACCATCCCAAACACAAAGAAGAGCAAGGAGCATATTATATGCTTCTCTTGCAATCAAAAGGGGCATTATCGTAGTCAATGCCCCAAGGGGAAGAAGAAGGTCAAGGCTCAAGGAGGCACTAGTCAAGGGGGAGCCTCCAAGGTAAAAAGGAAGGTAACTTTCATTGAGCCTATTCCTTTGCAAAATGGTAAAAAGCATGATAGTTCTAATTTTTATCATTTTAATGCAATTTACCATAAGAATAGAAAGCATGAGGGCTTTAAGGAAAAGCATGTGGCCCTACATGCTAAGACTATCACTCCTAGGGTTAGGAATGTAGGTAAAAGTCTAGGCAATAACTCTAAGGATTTTAGATACAAGCCTAGAAACCAAAATGCTCATGGACTTAATGAAAAACCAAATTCTAAGGATTTAATGATAGAAAATCAAGTCTTGAGATCAAGACTTGATAAAATGGAAAAGACCCTAAAAAGGATGGAAAATATCCTAAAAGGGCAAAATGAGCAAAACCTAGGGCTAGGAAAGTCAAAGCCATCAAATAGCCATAGAGGTTTGGGATACAAACCAAAGGCTAAGAAGGATGTGCCTAGTTATCATAGGGTTCCATATAGTTATGGAACAAACCCTAGGTTTAGTGGTCAAGTCAAGAATACTAGGGAAGTCATCCCTAAGAGTATTTTTGCAACCAAAGTGACTAAGACTTCTAAGAAGTCTAAGAAAGTCACTAACAAGGTCACAAGGAGGCTATCCCTAGGGTTGACCTAGAAAATGTGACCAAGGCTTCTAAGAAGCCCAACAAGGTCACTAGGAAGGTATCTAGGGAAGTTATCCCTAGTGAGTACCTAGAGCATCCAAGGAGCACCAATAGGTGTTGGGTTCCTAGGAGCATCTTCTCTATCCCATAAATGGGTTAGAGAGTGTCAACTCCAATTAGAAGGGTAGTTAACCCAACTTTGAGGAAATTGACACTCAAGGAGCATTTTCAAGGTTTTTGCTAACCTTTGAAAATGAAATGGAACTATTATTTACTCCTTGAAAGAGTAAAATGTGCCTAGTGGTGAAAATTTGATTTTAATCTTAAAAGGCACATATTGGGAAATTCATAAGAGCTACCAAGTTGGGATTTTGGTATGTTCTTAGAAAATTAAAGGAAATTGAAGCCTTATGTTGAAGTGCTACTCTTGTGGAAAAATGAAATATGCCAACATTTGAGGATATGCTTAATTTCGACTGGCATAAATTAATCAAGGGAATTAGAAATGCCAATTTAGGCTTTGACATTTTCTTGAAGCACTTTAGGGCAATCTAGGTTTAAGTTGTAAGTTTAGCTAAGGTTTTAAGGATACTTAGATAGTTAATCTAGGTATATTTTATTTATGCTAAATCTTGCCATGATTGTTTGCCCATCATATGTCATGACATCATGTCTATTTTTGCGTTCATGTTTTATTATGAAAAATCTAAAAATACCATGTCATGACATTCATACATCATGTGATTATAGGATATTTTCTTTTGAAAATTATTTCTTTTTGATGTATGCCATAACATTATCATGCATTAAGTTTAATTCCTTGTAATTAAGGACAAAAGACATTTAACAACACTTACTAACAAGTGACATCCTTGGTGGATGTCTAGTATATATCTAAAATGCCTAGATAGATATGCATGATCCCTAGAATAGGGCAAAACCAAAATCTTACATCTCACAAGGACTATAAGATGACTTGTATGTGTTTTAGTGCACATTAGATACAAGTGAGATGTTAGGAAGATGAACAAAACTCAAGATGTTGATTTAGTGCATTCTTTTGAGTTTTAGGTTCATCAAAACACATAGTTATGTGTTTTCCCATCATTGGGAAAGCTAATGTACAAGTCATGTGCATTATGCCCAAGGAACATGATGGGATATTGGTTTTGAAAATGTTTTTAAAATGTTTTTGGAAAACCTTGGTGAAGACTATCTTTTGATAGTAATCACCATTGAATAGTTAGACACAAACTTGAAGAAAACACTAAAGTTTTTGCAAGTTTTCAAGTCTGTGTCAATCTTTGAAAATATGATGTATTTTCATAGAAAACTATTTTTCCTTGATAATATATGCCCTAAACAATGTCTACACGAAATTTCATAATTTTTGGATTTTTGTAGAATTTTCTAGGGGTTTCTGAAGTTGACTGAAATGGAATTTCAGCAACTATCAGAGCTCCGATCGATCCATGGATCGATTGGAGTGCCTGAATCGATCCATGGATCGATTCAGAAGGCAAATCTCGCGAGCAGTAGCTCGCTGGATCGATCAGTCGATCGATCCAGGGTGTCTGAATCGATCAGTGGATCGATTCAGAGAGGTTCAATCGATTGGAACCCAACTCCAATCGATCCAAGTTGCTGATTTTGGCTGGGAAGGCCTGATTTCAGCATCTTTGAACCTATTTTAGTCTAGGTAACCATTCCAAACCCTTAAAATACATTTGTATACATAAAAAGGGTGTTTTCGTGTTGAAAACAAGGATGGAATGGTAAAGGAAGGCTAAGTTGAAGTTTAGGTTGAGGTTTGTTTCAAATTTTGAACATTTGAACCTCAAAACTTCTAAATCTGGGTTTCCTAAAGGTTTAGGGATTCCAAGTCATTGTTGGTGCAATGACAGAAGTTATCACCATGTCTTTAGGGGGAGGGACTCTTTAAAGACATGAAAATTATTTTTCATGAACCTTGGAAGGTGGTTAGCCTTCCGTTGTGAACTTGCTCAAGGTTGAGCATTTAAACTTGAAATGGGGATAAATGGGGAGTGGATATCCTCATCATTTCAAGTGGCAACTCAAGTGGTTGAAAATGCTCAAGGTTGGGTATTTGTCAACATTGAGGGAAAAGTTAAGGATAATGAAGGGTATGGGACCTTCAATATTGAGTTGATCACAATGAGTGAAATTGTGATCACGATGAGCAACTCTTCAGGGGGAGAGTCTTCAACAAATGGAGTTGTTGAAGTGTGCCCAAAATTGGAGCATAGGTTGATGTGTGTCCAAAGACGGGTTGATGTGTTTTATCAGTAGGGAGTTGATGTGTGCCAATAGGGGGAGAATGAAAGGGCTTGTGAAAGGGAGTAAGTTAGGCTTTCATTACCTAGAGGGAGTTTGCCCTCTTAGGGGGAGAATGAAGAGCTTAACTTATGCTTTCATTACCTAGTGGCATGAAGAATGAGGCTATGGGATTAGCCTAACTTACATGTGGTATTGTAAGTGTGATTGTAGTATTGTCAAACATCAAAAAGGGGGAGATTGTTGGTGCAACATCCCTCAGGTCAAGGTTGACCTGGTTAACCAAGCTGAGTCTTGGTTTGGGTTTAGATGTTTGACAATAAGATATTGATCGAAGAAGAGTCAAGTAGGTCAAGGTTGACCGGATACTTGACTGGGAAGTCCTAACTGGCATGTTAGGCAGAAGGAAGTCCTAGTGAGTGAAGCTAGGCAGAAGGAAATCCTGGTGAGTGAAGCCAGGTGAAAGTCCTAGTGAGTGAAGCTAGGCAGAAGGAAATCCGGTGAGTGAAGCCAGGTGAAAGTCCTAGTGAGTGAAGCTAGGCAGATGGAAAACCCTAGTGAGTGAAGCTAGGTGAAAGTCCTGGTGAGTGAAGCCAGACAAAGGAAATCCAGATGGATCAAGGATGATCGGACATCTGGTGTTGGGAAGTCCAAGTAGGTCAAGGGAGTGACCGGATACTTGGCACGACGAGTAAAAGTCCAAGTGGGTCAAAGGGATTGACCGGACACTTGGTGGGGAGTCTGGCAGGTCAAGGGTGACCGGATGCTAGGCATGATGTACCAACAGGTCAAGGTTGACCGGATGTTGGTTAGGAGGTTTGGGACTTAGTTTTGGGCAAAAATGCAGTCGGATCGATCCGTGGATCGATCAGCTCAGATCGATCGATGGATCGATCCGATTCTTAGCAGGTCGGATCGATCCGTGGATCGATCCAGAGGTCCCGATCGATCAGCCGATCGACGGGCTTCGCGCGATGAGCGCTGGATCGATCCGTGGATCGATCCAGCGCTTCGCACAAAGGCGCTCTGGATCGATCCGTGATCGATCCAAAGCCTCCCGATCGATTGGGAACATTCGAATCGATCGGGATCCACTGCGTCGTGTTTAAAGCCGCAGGCGAGCGTGGTCTTCGGCATCTCTTTACGAGCTCTTCTCAGATTCATTCCAGCTCCTCCACAGCTCTCTACAAGCACGTGATCGCCAGTTCTTGAAGGTTCTTGGAGGCTTTCCAAGTCAAGAGGCGGATCTATTGCAAGAGGAAGAAGTTAGGGTTAGGGTTTTTACTGCACATCTTGTAAGCTTTTGCTTAACTTGTATTTCCCTTTCTTCTTCTTGTATTGAGAGTGTTGTAGGGCTTCTCCGCCTTTGGTAGTTACCATAAAGGAGTGTTATTCATAGTGGAGGGTGTGTGCGTTGGTGTGGATCCTTGGATTAGTCACCTCTTGTGAGGTGGATACCAAGTAAAATCCTAGTGTTAGCGTTTTGTGTTTGTTTCTGTATTTTCCGCTGCACATCCAAGAAGAAACAAGCAACGCCAAGCAACGAAGCGCACCGAGCGAACGCGACGAGCTATTCACCCCCCCCCCCCCCCCCTCTAGCTACTTTTGGTCCTAACAGACATGTGCTTTTATTGTTTATGGATGGATATTAGTTATGTATTCTTCAGTTAGCTTCGTATGTCAACAAATGATGTTATGATATTATCTTTGCTTATCCATGTCTAAGCCATCTTTAGCATGCATTCCCGAGATTGCTTCCCACTTTGAATTGTTCTTTGTTAATCTCAAAGATATTGTTGATATACACGACCATTTTTTCTAATGGATTTTAAAGAACTTATAGGACTTGATCGATAGGGACAAGGAAGATGAGGAATCTGGAAGAATTGAACAAATTCACGAAGCAAAATTGTTACCATGGCTATTTTTTTTATATTACAAGAACAAGAAGCAAAATTGTAAGATGATAGTTACTATGGATATGGATGTACATACTATTGCTATTACTAACTTTCACACAACTATTTATACAAATTTGAAGACGTTTATGCAAATTTGATCAACAATATAGAGAAACACGATTCAATCACAACCAAAATTGCGGACTCATAGTTCATTAAATAACAAGAAATATGTATATTTTACAAATGTCGTTTTAGTTACTAGAACACAGTTTCACATGCATTAGAATGGAAAGGAGACATCAATCATCACTCTTTGTTGCGTAAGAATAATCCTCCTCCGGCCTACGATGTGCAAAAATAAGATATTCATAATTAGGAAACAATTATCTTTGTGTACATCAATGCATGCTAATATAACATAATAGAAACATATACCTATATTGACATCAATCACCTTTTGTTGACGTGCATTTCAACATCCACACAATTGATGTCCCTCGAGAGAAAAAAACTAGCCATCAGACTGAGAAAAAAACTCAGTGCTAGTGTTCAGAGTATAGGACAATGTTGCATGCTGACAGCAACATTCTGTGTAGTGACTGAGACAGGAAAGTTAAGCATTTAAACTAGCCATCAGACAATATGTGTGTCTTAGTTGCTCATTAAACAATGTTGACTTTGCATTAGCCATAAGCAAACATTGCATGAGAAACTCTTCATGTAGTAAGGAAGCATAAAACGGGAGAATTAAATAAATAGCAGGATGCTTATTCTTACACTGTTAGCTATTGCTGTACAATATTTAGAAGAAAATTATTGTTTGTATTACTGTCTTGTAGTTGTTGGCAAACAGTAATTTATAGCCCTTAGGAAGGCAACAAGTAATTATGAGTTCTGCAAAAAACAAAGATACTAAAGTGATGAAGCACAGAAATTTAACCTGATCAAAGAAACTCTTCTTCATTGTGGCAAGCTATCGGTGCAAACTAGAGTATTCCATGTGTGGCCACGGGACAAATGCAAAATGAAGCAATGAAATGCAAAGGGAATAGTTGCTGATGAGATATGAAAATCATGATAGGCTACTATTTATAGAGTAGAAAAAGGATCTTTCATATGTGATATAAGCCACCAGGGCAATGGTTTAACAAAAATATCATTGAATCCAAGAAGAAAAAAAATACATTTCTAATTCCAATCTACTTTTTCCTTAGATACTCTCTAAATCCTTTCAAATTATAAAACAATTAAATATCCATTAGAAGAGTTAGTTTCTTACCATCGTTCCTGGTCAATTGTCTGAAAATAACCAATATCAGAGTGAACCTGAGATAGTTGTGTTGATAAAAGTGGTTGAAAGTGAGTTTTGGCCATACTCAAACCTTCAACGCTAGGCATGCTGGATATACTTTCATAATGCTCTTCTATATCCTGGTATACAAAAAAAATAGAATGATTTAATTCTATATATTTTCTCAAATGAAATGACAACAAATAAACAACACTTTAATAAGAAAGGGGGTGAAACCTTAACAATTATTGAAGTTTGGTTATTTTTCCTCGCCGCTTTTCTTTTCTTTGAAATCTTATCTAAGCCACTTTTCAATCTCTTACCTGAAACCACTTTCTTCTTTGTTTTTATTCCTTTGACTCCAAGAGAGTTTCCTTCGCCAATTTCAAACTCTGTTTCAATAGAGTGTTGGACAGTTGGTTCATTAACTTGTAACCTCTCATCCACCATTTGAAACATACTCAAGAAACCCTCTTTAACAACCTTGTAAGTGTCTTCCCTCTTTGCTGCCTTGGTAACCAGTTGAACATACAATCCACTCAATTCTTTATATCGCATACTGTTGCAAGTTTTTGGATCCAAACTACCTTTGTTTGCAACAAGTTCAATAATTCCAAAGTATCCATCTTTTGCTTTTTGTGCCCACCTTTTCAATATATACTCACTTGAGATTTTCATGATATTTTTCATCGTAAATACTTTCAAAATATGAGAACACAAAAAACCTAGCAAAATCATATTTTCCACAGCTACACTCAATCTTTTAACTCCATGAATAAAGTGTAACTATATGATGGTAACTCTTTTTGTGAGAAGTAACTTTGTATTTTGTATGCGATCCAACATCCTCATAAATTTGTATAATAGAATCATGAGATTTGTACCACTCTTGTTCAAAACACTTGTATGCCTCAGGAGTATAAATAGAATATGCATGCTTTAAAATTTCAATTGGATACAATAGACATGGAACACTTGTATTTGATCTAAAATCAACTTTTAACTCCTCATATCGACGATCATCAAGCAGTCTTTGGAAATGATTGAAAAAGTCTAAAAACTTGTGTTGATAAGTGACGTACCTTTTTAGAATACTATTCATGCTTTCATTTCTTTGGGTTGTAGTCATATCTGCACAAAACATATGTCATCCATATACTAAAGCTCATTTTTCTTTTATGCAAAACATACGTCTCAACCAATCATTGTCTTCAAGTGCATACTTGGTCAACATCATGTTCCAAGCTGAAATAAAATCTTCTTCTTCATCAAAATCATATATATACGAGGAAAAATCTTTAGTAAACTTTTTGAACTCAGAAAAAACTCCACTCAAATGAATTGTCGCATTTTGATAAATGTGCCAAATACACAAACAATGATGTGTTTTAGGCCATCTGGAAGTCAAAGCCTTTGCCATTGCTGCATCTTGATTTGTAAGAATAGTTATTGGTTTTTTTTCACACATAGCTTTAGTAAATGTATCAAAAACCACTCGAATGTCAAAGATGTTTCATCATATAATAAAGCTGTACAAAAAATTATGGATTGCTTATGATGATTAACACCCACAAACAACGCAATTGGATGACTTTCATTGTTCTTCCTGTAGGTTGTGTCAAAGCAAACAACATCTCCAAAATTGCCATAATCAGCTCTCATCTTAGCATCACACCAAAAAATATTAGTTATCAAATCATCTTCATCAACTTGAATAGCATAAAAAAAATTAGGATCATTAAACTGCATTTTCTGCAAATATTCCAATACACCTCATGTATCACCAACTCTGATATTTCTTATTCTTTTGGATCACAAGTAGTTGTTGTAATCTTGGGGAATAGAACCTAAATTCTCCCTCCCACCTACTTATTTCACCATAAGATCATGAGATGCTTTTGGGGGGATTCCCACATCACTTGCCATCTCAATCTGTATTGCCGCGGAAGAAGATATATTCCTATAACTTCTATAGAGGTGAGTTTTGTTTGGACTTGAAAGATAATGATTATGCTCTTTAACAAATTGCTGCACACTCAAGTTGCCATTTTTTCGACAACTAATCTTCATTTTAGACTCACAACCAAATCTTGTTTTAGGATTATGAGATTTCACATAAACATCTCGTTTGCCTTTTTCTCTTTTTCCTTGTGCACAACAACAAAAAATCTTGTCAACTAATTTACCCGATTTATCATTGTGGCTTTTACTCCTTATGCCAAATCCAACTTGTTTAGCATATTTCAAATAAAATTCATAGCCATTCTCTTTTGTCTTAAATTTCATACCGATTTTTGGCATCAATTCTTCTATAATAGATATGTCAAAACTCATCAATAACATGGTAGAGTCCGTACCCTCATCAATAACTTCAAACTCATTATCCTGATAGTCTTCGTTTGCATTAAAATTCAACCTACGACAACTCATAGATTCAACCAACGACAATTCCATGATAATTACCTTGATCCTGAACAAAAAAAAATAATCAAGAAATGTATATATTTTCTACACATATCACAATGCGAATTCTGCAATGTGATGACAAAATAGTTATAGATAATGGTTACACAGATCATATTTTTTACCAAGAAATTGGCACAAGTGCAAATTGGCACAAGAAACTGAAACAGAAAGAGAATGTGCAAATTGACACAAGAAATAGATACAGAAACAAACTGATTTAAGATTCAAGAACATAGCACATACCTGGTGGAATCACACAACACAAATAAAGAACATAGATTGCACCAGAAGCATAAACAAAAACAAAATAAAAAACAAAATGATTCCACTAGATAAAGAACTTGAAAAAAGAAACAAAATTTTCTAGAACTATATACCTGAAAGGCGGAGACGAAGTAGGATCTTCGTCGAGGAAAGGTAGAGACGAAGCTAGAGGTCCTGGATGCCTTCGGGAGGGGAGGTCATCGACTTCGGAAGGGGACGTCGATGGTGCTACCTTCTCCCGTCGAAGGTGGGGTGCTGCTTGCTGCCGTCGAAGGTGGGAAGGGTTCGCGTCGAAGGTGGGAAGGAGAAGGGAGCAGCCTCGATGGTGTCGCCTGTTGCCGTCGACAGTTGGAAGACGACGGGATTTCGCACCGGCGGGCCTTCGTCGGGACAGAAGCCATGGGAAGGAGAAAGGGTTAGGGCACATAGAGGGATGCGTCGCGAAAGTGTTTCTCGACGTTTTTGGTCTTCGACATCACGTGTTTCTCATGAGAAACACTATCCATCCCATCTTGTTATTTTCTGCGTGGGACAGAGGGACAGAGGAGCTTTCGGGATAGAAGATGTGAACTGGTCCAAGGCTAGCATGATAGTCAACGTGGACCCTTGTCCTCTGCAACTTTATAAGCCCTTGTAAAGGTAGGTAAAGGTATAATTATTCTTGACACTCACAAATGCCTCTTGACTTGACTGTCGAAGGAGCCACCTTGGCAATGCTAGCCCCCAACTGATGCTCGTTGATTCGCAGGCTTCTCGGAGAATCTGTTGCGACCGTATCCCCATAGAAGGAAGGTAAGGAGGAGCCTGAAAAGAGACACCATCAACAAACTCATTCAACTGAACTAGAAATGATGGTTGATTTTGTGAGAAGTTGATTGAACAACCACATCAATTAATTGAACTCAGTTTAAAACTCTAGCTAACATCAAACTATTTTATTCAAATTTTCACCTCTCAACACTTAGACAAGATTCTAAAAATTATATTTCTTATTATTTCTCAATTTTGGAATATTGTTTGTGTAATATTCTTTATTTAGGGGGAGAAACATCTTTTAAGGGGGAGATATTTCTTTTAGCGGAGATGCTTCTCTAAGAGGGAGAATGGCTTCCTTAAGGTGGAAGAAACTTTGATAGGGAGAATCATAAAACAAGGTGGATAGGTAATCCACCTTGTGGGGATCAATTGTATTGGTACAAAGAACCTAAAATTGGTTTATCAAGCTTTAGTAAAAACATTTGGTCGGATGATTCCAACTTGAGTTTTTGATCTGTATCAAATAGTTGGTTTCAAGCAAATGTATTTTGAATTTGACCTATGTTTTTATCATTTGGTTTCACAAGTGGTAACCTTTATTAATATTTGGTACTTATAGTTGGAAGTAAGTAAATATAGGTTTGAGGCGGAACTCTCATGACCTAGGTAGGGAACTAGTTAGAATTTATCCTAAAAGGGGGATAAAATGGAAAGTTAAAATTTCATATAGCAAAAGGTGATTCGTTCGTCCTAGCATCTTCGTCAATCCGTCCTTAGGTCAACACAGAGGAGATAAATTACGGATGACTATTAGGCATTAGTGCAGGTAGTCAAGGCATGGGGAAAGTATGCTCGGACGCGTCGAGTTTCAACCTTAAGACCTAATATGGCAATACCTCATACCTTAACCACCACACTGCCCCGAGGTTATGGAAGTCTTGGTCCTGGTCAAGATTGATTAGATACTTGACATTGAAAGAAATCAAAGTAGTACATGGCAGTTGAAAGACTATGTAAGTTAAAGTTGATTGGATGTTTGACAAGTTAAAGTCCCCTTAGGTCAAGATTGATTGGATACATGATAAGTGAAAGTCATGATACGTGAAGATTGATCAAATACTTATGAAATGATGTTTAGGAGCAAGATCCTCTAGCAAGTAGAAGTCTTAGTAGATCAATATACTAAATACCTCTCAGCAAAGATAGTAATGGAGGTGAGGTCTCTTGCTAAATGAGATCTCAAAGGCAAGGCCCTTTGACAAGATGAGAAAGTTTTGAAGCGGTGTCTTGCCAAGAAAGTCCAAGTGAGATGAGAGTTTATGAGTGTCTTATACTCTGGGTACACCTTGACTTAGGCAATGACTCAACTTTAATGTTAGTTTTAGTTAACAATTTGATTGACTGAAGGTTTGGATTCAGTTGACTATTGCGTGAATCAACTTGGGATAATTTGTGAGAGAATAAAATGTTTTTTTTTATGGATCAATTGACTGAATAGTCAATTAAGGAAGGTTTGTCTACTAAGGTAAGGTCAGTCGACTAGGCAATCAACTGTTGATCTAATAGAAAATCTAGAAGAAAATTATTGTTTGACAAAGGTTGGAAGATGATATATAAGCTACAGTTGAATAGTCAAATTGGAAAATTAGCATTACACTGAAGTATATATTAGCAAGGCAAGAAGGCAACTGGAGATGATATATAAGCTATAGTATACTAGTTTACTAGGAAAAGAAGTATACATTGGCAGGCAATGAAGGTAACTAGAAGAAGAAATAATCAATCGAAGTATTCATTAGCAAGCCAGACAGTAAATTGGTTTGAAGTAGAACATAAATACTATAAGAAAGCAATGAAGACTTTTATAGGAGAATGAATACGAATGAAAGAAAGTGAAATCAAGTGAAAACAAGTCCACAAAAATGAACTCCAAGCTTGTATTGTTTTCTTATTGCATTTCATACTCTTAGCCTTTTGTCTTCTTCTTATTGTAAGGCTATAAGAGCTTTCCTTAAAGGAGAAAAAATAGAAGGGCTTTGGGGAGTGACTCATTGACGAGTCATATATAGCATGTAGAGTAGAAACAATGGTGTCAAACCATTTAATTGAAAAGTGATTGCATTGCTTGAGTTTCTTTTATATATGATTTTTTTATCCTGTACGGTTGTTCGATGGATGATGCATGGGCGACTCTCAGTGAATCTGGGTCCCCGACTACTCCCGGGAGCCTCGAGTGGCTTTCAAAATGCTTTCTCTATATATAGAGTTTTGATATCCTGCACGTGCATGGTCGTTCGGTGGGCGACACACGGGCTAGGCTCAATGAATATATATATATATATATATATATATATATATATATATGTGTGTGTGTGAAACTAACTTTCATTATACACTCGAGCTCAATTTGTATCCCCTCTAGATTCATAAAGGACTTTTGACAATGTCCCGGGGTTATAGTGCAGCGGTAAGGTATTTAAGTTGTCACCTAGATATCCACGGTTATATCCCTAACTATGGCGTATTTGTAGAAATTATTCCTCTAAATGGGGTGCACAACCCAAAGATGCTGAGCTTCTGAACTGTCCGCACTAGATTTACCTTAGTGGCCGGTAGAAAAATTCCTTAGGACTAGAGCTGTTATCCTAAAGCTAGCCAATAAGACTAACTAGATTTATCATCGAGAGCTTTTGACAGAGGAAAACAATTATGGGAAGACTAAATTGAATGTTAGGAACGTAAAAGTGATCTTTTGGGATCAATGGTCCCTCCATGTCCATTAAAGACTTTTTCTATCCAAAGTCATTAATGGACATAAAGGCCTTAAATTCAAGGTAGATTCGCTATCTTATCGACCCCCTAGTATCGGTTCTATGGATATAGAGGGAGGTACATGCAGGTACACAGGTTATAGACGCATGGTGGGGTAAACCCTAAAGGCCTCAAATTCAAACTGAGAGGAATGTTAGGGCATCTCCAATAATTAAACTTCTCTATAAGTTTGTTTTTGTAGTTTCTAATATACCACATCAATGTTACATCAAAAGTGAAAAAAATCTACTATTCTCTCCACAATCAAAAAATCTCCATACAACTTTTTTATAGATCCTACATTACAAATCACATATCTTTATTTATTATTTTTTTTCATTTAATATCTCTATATAAGTTTTACTTAATATTTTAATTAATTATCATCTTTAATTTAATTTATTTGTAATTTTTAATTAATAAATTAATGAACTTATGATTTTTAATTTAATTTAATTTATAATTTTTATTTAATATTTAATTAACTTATGAATTGTAATTTAATTATAGTCATTTGTATTTTTTTAACTTATCAAATATATTTATTTTTCAAAAAAATATATAATTTAACTATTAAATAAAATATTTAATAGTTTTAAAAAGTCAAACATGTAATATTATTTTTTTAATGATTAATGACTCAATTTTTAAGAGAAAAAAATAGTTTTGAAAAATCAAAGCGGTTCTTAAACTAAAAATTTATTTTCACACTCATGGGAGCTTTTTTGTTGAACTTTCTTTAACTTTACAAATATTTTAAAAAACTGAATCTTCTAGATCCATTCAGAACTTTTCTGCATCTTTGATGGTCGTATAGGCCTCAAATTTAGAGAAACTAAGCATAAAAAAGGCTTAAAAAATGCTAGGAATGTAAAGGTGACCCCTTGGCCTCAGATCCTAAGAAAATGAGTATGGGAAGATTGAAAGCGGACGTTAGGAATGTGAATATGATCTTTTAGCCTCGATTTGAGTCCTCTTGGTCCATTACGATTTTTTGTGGGAAAGACGGATGCATGCCTCAAATCCAAGGAAAATGAGCATGGAAAAATAGAGGGTAATTCCATGAATGTGAAGCTGGACTTTTGGATCTAATTTGAGTTCTCCATGTCCATCAAGGTCTTTTGACAAAAAGCTCATGATGAACACTCTAACCTTAGATCCAAGGAAAATAATCACGGGAAGACTAAGGGGAATTCTAGAAATGTAAAGCTGACCTTTTGAACTCAATCTAAGCCCTTTAAGTCTTTAAAGGATTTTTTTAGTAATCAGTGATAGACATAGAGGCCTCAAATGATGGGAATTTGAGTATGAGAAGACTAAGGAGAATGCCATGAATGTGTAAGTGACTTTTGGACTCAATTTGAGTCCTCCATATCATGCAAGCCTCAAATCCAAAGAGATTAAGTATGGAAAGACTAAGGGAGTGTTTGGGAGAGCTTTTGCTTATTTAAAAGTGATTTTTATAGAGATTATTTTGAAATTATTAAGAAGCTAAAGTATGAAGTGTTTAGAAATAGAAGTCAAAAGCTAATATAAGATAAAATTGGAGTGTTTGACTAATAATTGCTTTCAAACTTAATTTTTAGTTGAATAACAACAATATCCTTAAACTATATAATTAATCATTTAATTATCTAAATATAATTTTGATATACTATTTGTTATATAATTATTATTATATTTTAAATATTGTATCAAAATTATTTTTTTATAATGAAAAAAATATAAAATTAATAAAAATAAAAAATGATAAAATTTATATAAATACACAAAAATATGTATAAAAATTCTAGAAATACAAATTATATAAAAATATAAAATATTATTTAAAAAACAAATATCATAGAAATGTGGTGACAATTATGTAAAATGATAAATTTATTAAGGTAAAAAATATGATGATAATTATATAAAATGATAAAATTATTAAGGACACAAATGTTAACTTTTAATTTTAGACCATAAACAAAAAAAAAAAACAGAAATAGGAAAAAGCATCAAATTTTTTCCTTCCAGCTTTCTGGATCCGCGCGCCCCTGTTTTTAGGTATCCCAACAATATTAAAAATATCCTAAAATGTCAAATTATTATGATTAAGTTAATTATTCTTCCAATTAATAGTTGACACATCCTATACACATTTAGTATGATGAAATCACACTTTCAAGAAGTTAATATTTATTAAAATTCTTTGGATTTGCTAGACACTCACTAAAGAAAACCTCCTTTAATACCTTTTTAAATTACCCTCTTAGATTTCGTGGAGCCTTAACTTTGATAATTCATCAATGCCAACTCTAGAAATGACTTCCCTTGTTACCTCACTCCCATTCCTAGGCCTAGAGGATTTCTTTGACTTTGTTCCATAGTCAAAGGAAACTCTATGGTAGGTTGACACATTATCCTTAGATTTATGATGTCTCTCAAACCTCTCTTGTCCTTAAATGACTGTCTCTTTATATCTAGATCTAAGTTTATCTTCTTAGACTCATTATATCATTTTGTCATTTTTCTTAAGGGTATATTTTCTAATTGATAAAGTCTTGACCTCAAACTGGATTCTCTTTCTTTAAGTCTTAATCCTAGATTGTTTCATGCCTACCATGCATAAATCTTGAATTATCCTTAGGTTTATCAAAATTTTCATTTGCATGATAACAAGTACTAAAATCATAATACTTAATTTTAGTATGCTTCTTATCATTATACAAATGTATATCATTATGAAATGCAACATTGCAAGAAGATGATAGCTTTGGTTTTACCTTTAAAACTCTCTCTTGATTTAAGCTTCCTTTCCTATGCTCCTTGGATTGCCTTTCAGTGGGGCATTGGTTGTCATAGTGCCCCTTGTCATTGTAAGTGAAGCATATTATGTGCTTATTTCCTTCGTGTATCATAGGCACAATTCCTTTTGGCTTCTCCTTGACCTTAGGTGTCACTTTAACCTTCTCCCTCACTAAGGTGAGATGTCAATTCTTGTAGTGTCCCCTTTCTCTACACTCAAAGCATACTATGCTAACTTTTATCAATTCTTTCTTCCTCGTTACTCTCAAAATAAAAGTCATTGATTTTTGAACTTCCAATTCATATATTGAGTACCTCTCAACTTCTGAATTATACCACTCTTTAATTTGACCAATGAGTTATTTTCCTTAGGTTCTTACTTTGTGATGGTGAGGGGCTCTTATGAAACTTGATTATCCATAATTCATGAGCATTCGTTGTACTCTCTTTTCCTACACAAAACATTATTAGGCAAAATACTAATTAATAATTCAATTACTTTTGTGTTTGATTGAGACTTTTTAATTTTCTCCTTGGTCCATTTGTTCCCCTTCTTGTCTTTCAGGACTTCAAAATCATCAATCAAGACGAACCAAATTTAATATCCCCCATGATGAAGTATCCATCCTTAACCTCCAATGCGTGAAATTTTTGATTCCAAATAATGGCGGTGCTCGAATATCAAAACTATAGCCATATCTAAAATTCATCTTGATTCTGGTTCCTCTAGCACCTTGCCTTCTCGATGGTTATTCTAATTAAGAGTCAATCTACTCTAATACCATTTGTTAGATTGTTGATAGTAGCTAGAGGGAGTGAATAAATGCTCACTCATTTGCATCCATTCAACTTTGTTCATGCTTTTAAATTGGTTAGTACACAACAAAATATATAGAGAACAAAAATCGAAAGCACAAATACACAAAACACAAACTGATATAATGTGGTTTGGTCATCCTCCCTTCAACCACTACTCCACATCTAAGAGCCTCAAAATGGATCACTCTTGCAAACCCTTTACAACACATGTTGCTCAAATGCAAGAGGGAATAAAACATACAAGCAATAATAAAAACAATTCAAGAAATAGAAATTAAAACAATGAGATCTTTGCTTTGTTTTCTTTCTCTCGCTTTAGATTTCTCAAGGAGGGCCAAAAATGCAATGGTACTCTCCCAAGAACAATCCACAAATGTTAGCCAAAAATTCCAAGCCTTCCCCCTTTTATAAAATCTTGTTGATGTTAGATTCCATCAAGCAGTCGATTGTTGTGCACTATCAATCGACTAAACACTATAAAAATTGGGAATTCAACTGTTGATAGAAGCAACCCTTTTCTAGCTTCCTTAAGTAAGTATCGATTAACTGTTTTCATTACCAGTCGACTACCCAATCAATTAATCCCCAAACTAAAATATTTTGTTTGTTGGAATTTTAACTTGAATTCACTACTCAATCAACCTCTCCATTAGTCAAATGATGTAAATCCCAAATCTAACCAAACTGTAATTTCGTGGTTTCAAGTTCGTCAGTTGATTGCTCTATTTCACCAATTGGATTAGCACTCTGATTCAAACCATTATAAGATTGAATTTGTGGTGCCAAAATGCTCTAGGTATTCAAGACTCCCTCATCTACTTAGTACAAATCTCAACTTATTATATCTTTATCTTTACGTGGTATCTAGTCTATCTCAATCTACTAGGGCATCTAATGTTGAGAGTTCACTCCTCTAGGCTTTATCACTTGCTTAGCATATAGTCGACGTCGGCCGACTTAGACTTCCACTTGGTTATAGTTTACCCTTCTAAGACTTTAATCTTACCTGATATATAGTTAATCTTGATCTATCTAGATTTCATCATTTATAAGCATTTAGTACTACATAACCTATTTAGACTTCCAACTGTCAAGCATCAGTCTTTTATGATTTGCCTAGATCTCCTCCACATGCCTAACATCTATAACTATCAAACATTTAGTTCACCTTGACCTATTTAGATTTCTATCATCTGCTTAACATTCAATTTTTCCCGACCTATTATTGGAGCAAAAGATGATTGCACACCCCAAGTGGCCCAATATAGTTGGTATCACAGCAAGATATAGGTAGATAAATCATGAAGGACATTTTACCCTAGCACAACAACCCTTTCCATTGGGAGATCAGACACTCAATGAACTATTTTGCACTCATAGGGAATTAACCCCAAGACCTATTGGAGTAAACACTTATGTAGGTACTAACTACGCCAACCTGTGAGAGCTTTCCTAACCTATTATGACTTCTACTATCAACACGTATTGAACTTCTCCGCTATCAAATGTCTAGTTAACCTCAACTCATTTGTTTTTTTTCCCTTTGCTAACTCCTTACAACACGTATTGAACTTCTCCGCTATCAAATGTCTAGTTAACCTCAACTCATTTGTTTTTTTTCCCTTTGCTAACTCCTTATTAGACTTACCACATTTGTTAATTAATACATGTTGGACATTTTAACATTTCAAGAAAAGGAAATGATCCTGTAAAAAACTATGAATTACTTTAGTATTGTCTAAAAGGCACACCTAAAGTGTGGGATTATCCAAAAGTGATCCTATGATTTGAAAATATTCAAAAGGTGTATCTTTTTTCTATTTTACCCTTCTACTAAATCAAACTTTTTCTCTTTTACTCTTATTCTTTTTCTCTTTTACTCTTCTTTTTCCTGTCGCTCATGCATTTAACATTTTTTTTCTATCATGTTTTTTCTCTCTCTTATATGCATGCAATAATTATTATACTGATGATTTTTAAAATCATCATCACAACTTAATTGCATTAACACCGTTGAGGGTGCTGATTTGCACTACCACATATTTGGTGTGATTCAGGTTAGACCCAATGTGGGCCTGATTTCTCATAGACTATGACTACATTCTAGCTGAAAGTTAGCGTAATATTGTAGCACTTCTGGAGATACCGAAATAAATAATGGCGGGCATTGTAGGACTCCTTACATTCTTAGAAACCTCAACTCATTTGATGACCCTAGACATATCCGATTGGACTGATTTCAAGTCATGTGAGGTTTTTAAGACTGTAAGGAGTCTAACAGTATCCTCTATTATTTAGTTCGGTCTCTCCAAAGGTGGTACAATGTTATGGTAACTCTCAGCTACAATGTGATTCTAGTCTCTGAGAAATCAGACCCATGTTAAGTCTGATTTGAATCAGACCAGGCTCGTGGTAATGCTAATTCAGATCCTCTGGGGTTGGTCTGATTCAAATCAGGCTCAACGTGAGTCTGATTTTTCAAAGATCAGGATTGATCGAAATCTACTAATGGATTTAGACATATCCGATCGGACTTATTTCAGGTTCTGTAGATTTTTGAGGCTGCGAGTTCAATGATATTCTTCATTACTTATTTTGACATATTCAGATATAATATAATATTATGTTAACTTTCAACTAAAATGTGATCATGATTTTTAAAAAATTAAATTAGATCCATATTGAGTCTCATCTAAATCACACCAGACTCATGATAGTATAAATCAGCACTATATATAATTAAGTTATGATATTGATTTTTTAAAATCAGTATCTTTGATAATTATTGTATGCATAGAAAAAAAAAAAAGCTAAAAGGAAGAAAAGAGAAGAGCTTGCATAGAAGAGAAAAAGAAATGAGAAATTGCATGCATACGCGAGAGGAAAAACAGAGAAAATAAAAATGTTAAATTTTATCAGAATAAAATGGGAGGGGAAAAAATTAGATTTTTTTTAGATATTTTTAAATCCTAGGGTGCTTTTTAGCAACCCCAAACTTTAAGTGCGCACGAGCACAAAATGTGGCAAGGACACAACCACAAGTTAAGAGACCACTTGTGGTTCAGATAATTGATGTGACTTTTTGATATTTGTCCAATTTGTTAATAATTAAGAAACATAAAATGAACAATTAAATGTCTCCTTGAAAATTCAACTAGCTATTTATAAAAAATGAGAAAAACTCATGCATTAAATTTACATCCTGCTCAGATGAAAAAGGCGGTCGTCGTCAGATGGGAGCTAAATCCACCTACTGTATACCAAATCCAATTATGCAGAAGGAGCACCATCCCCAGGTAGACTACACACGCAACGAAACCGCAGGAAAGCGAAATGGAGAGAGCTTGAACATTCTCCACACTCTGAACCAACTAATGATTTGAACTTTCAATTCATGATCTGTGACATGCATCATTCATGGTGATTGGTGAGAGGTAGCAGCTAGCTGCCTCCCTTCTCGACAAGCTTCAGCCAGAAAACACACAGGATCTGTCTTCCAACTGGTACACGTGCCCGTGCAATTATTGCACCCCCTCACCTTGCCATTCGCCAAGTGCCAACCCATAAAGTGCCAAAACCTGGAGGCAAAAGCAAAGTATGAGCAGCACGCCTGTTGCCTACAAGGAACTTCAGCGATATCAGTTGGATGAACGCTGATATATATGATCGCACCAAAATGTTTAAGGTGCTAAAGGCACCCATGACAGCATGGGCATGCTGGTAAAGTAGCCACAGGAAGTCAGTACATAGTGAGTGTCACTCAACTCCTACCGATCTCCGGTTGCGTCTCTTTAATTTGCTCCATGGAAGAAGCCGGAGCAAAGAAGTTCTTCACGGGAAATGAGATCTCCGACCGTCCTCTGCTCAACCTCGATCTGTCGATCAGCACCAGCAGCTTGCGTCCGTCTTCGAACGAGGAATCTGTGAGATGTGAGCTGAAGCGACAGAGTGAGGAGCAGATTCGAGTTGCCACTCTGGAGAATGCTTACGCTGAGAGAGTGAGGGAGATGACGAGAAGGGAGCTGGAGTTGGCGGAGAAAGACTTCGCGCGAGCCAGACTGATCTGGGAGCGAGCCAGAGAAGAGATGGAGAAGGTGGAGAGGATGAAGGAGATAGCCGGCAGAGTGAACTCCAGCTGCTTGGAGATCACCTGCCACAATTGCCATCAACGCTTCCACCCATAAATAAAAGCAGTCGATCGCCAGATTCTATTCGAGATTGATTTCCATTTGTTGCTAAATAAACAATTAACTATTTCTTTTTTTGAAAAAAAATGTTTGATTGTCGAAAGGTTTGTAGAACTATATCTCTTCTGTGTACATCATGGCGTCGGAACAGAATTATTGCGTTCATCATTTTCTAAGATCCATGGATCTTTTGTGCAAATTAGTTCTTAAAGAGCAAAATCGATATCAAGATCTAAATTGATAAAACAGCCCCAAGTTAGAGTCGCTAAGGTTCGAAAACTGAAGATAAATTTAGAATCTTTTATAAAAAAAAAAAGAAGCGTTTTCAGATTTTTATTATTTCTTTAGATATATATCATATTGGTTAAACTTAATATATAATCTTTAAAGATGAATTAGGTATTTAAAGTTGAATTCCCTGATCCAGTATCAAAATGAGTTTCTTAATCTTGTTCAGAATGAATTATTGATGTTCATCCATCCTCATGAATGATTTTTCTACCTGCCACTTTGTCCCACTACCTTTGGCATTCTTGCCAATCTTGCATCATCGTAGACACCCACAGAACTTGGGGTTTATGCCACAGCAATCTAGTCGAGAACTTGGAGACTATCAGTCATCTTGTTGAACCATCATCTTGTTGGACCCGCAAGACGACCAGGTCTGACAGCCTAGAAGAGGATTTTTTTTTGCCACTTCCTCTTGCCCAAGATCACCAAGCTCACCACCTACCCGCCCAACTCACATTTTCACCCATCGTCTGAAGTTGCTACACTTCTCGCGCAAACCAATTGAGAAAAAGGCCAATTTCTCTATATTGACCCTGTGGGACAAAGAGGTTGATGGCAATTAGTTGCACCAATAACCCGTTGCAACACAACACCCATCGGCTGCGCACGTGATTGAATCACACCATTGTCGCCTCTTCTTTATCAGCCGCAATGGCTCAACGTATGACCATTGATGATGGTCGACGGCATCTTCCCAGGGATTCAAGCCGGTGTAAGGCAGTCGAGAATTTAATTTATTAAAAGTTTGACTCGCATCAATCCGACAACATCGTTCTTGTTGTTGGTGTTGTGTGCACAAAATTTATCTGAGAAAGAGTACATGACTAAGATTAAAATTGAATTATTTTGTGATGTAACCAATTATGTCAAATTTGAAGGTGCATGATACTTAATAGGTGTTAAAGTTCTGGTTGTGAACTAAGTCCTAGTAGATCTAGGAATCTGAAAGTTTTGGTTGGGAATCAAGCATGAGCTAAGTCTTGGTTGAAGACCAAACAGATAAATTTCTAATTGAAAACTAGATGAATCAACTCTAAATGATTAAAGCTTGACAGACAAATTCCTAATTGGGAGATAGGTGACTCAAGTCCAAGTGATTAAGGCTTGACAGATAAATTCCTACCTGGAGACCAGATGACTCAAGTCTAAGTGATTAAGCCTTAGCAAACAAATTCATACCTGGGTACTAGGTAACTCAAGTTCAGGTGGAGTCAGTTGGGAGCTGAAAGTTTGGCAAGCAAGTACAAGTGGAAGCAGCTAGGCGCTGTGGCTTGATAATTTAGTCTAGATGAGCTAGAGACTAAACATCTTGATCCAACGTAAGTATGAGTAACTTTATATTATGTATCCTACTTATTAAGTGTAACCACTACAAGGAAGCATGTTCGATGGTTCCAGACAATCAGATGGAGTTCGGGGACGATTAGTTGGTGATAACTCTTGATGAAAATATTTCGGAGAATCTAGGTAATTGTATAGGGTCGGGGCGATCAGAGTAGCTTCCAAGCGACCAGGAGATGACGTTATTAGTAATCTGAGCAAGGTGGTCAATATGAAGTTTGGCCCCTGTGTAGGTGATTGGAGTGCATCCAGTCGACCGGAGAGCTTCATTAACTTTATCAAACGGATAGAAGTTGTAGCCACTTTAGCACGAATACAAGCGATCGGAAGGCTCCAAGTGATCGTAGAAGTCCTATATAAGGAGTTTCGAGGCAGAGGTTGAAAAACACTCATTCACTCATCTCTTAATCTCTTGTGCTTGTGCTCTAAATGTTCTTCCCCCTTATGTGCTGTAACATGCTGCAACACACGCTTCATTTCTATTCAGCAATACCTAGAGTAACATTTTTATTTGTTTTAGTGTTATCTTATTTGTTTTAGTGTTATCTTATTTGTTTTATTATGCTTAAACTTTTTAGATTTTTTTTCTATAAGGTTTCTCTACCTAGGAGAAATTTAGAAATAAGAATCATATTTTATAACCGCTGTGTGTTTATATTTCTGGTTTGATTAATCAACTTGCATGTTTAAACTATTAGCTAAATCTATTGCATGATTTTAATATCTTTGTCTTACTTGATTGAATCAGTTTAAGTAAATTTTATTTCTAATATGCTAACTCTGATTGATTCAACTATTTTATTTATTATCTGCTCATTTTTAAAATTCATAATGTTATTCATCCCCTCTACCCCCCCCCCCCCTGTTGGAGTGTATACTGAAAGCCTAAGCTTTGTAAACATTCATTATGAATAAAGAATCACATTTGGTCTAATTATCTACATTTGTTTGTAGTTGTTCATTTAATTTATATTGTAGATAACATAGTATGTGGTGTCACATACAGAAGATGATGTTATCAGTACCTTATAAATTATAAACAGTAGCTCACGACCAGAATGGAAAGGAACAAACCATTAGAAGGTCGTAGTGTAATTAGGTATTAGTTTATCTTGACTATATAATTACACTAGTACACTCAGAGTGTATTGAGTAGGACCATTTGAGGTCGTTTCTTTTATACTGACTTTATAAAGGAACAAAGACCTCGGTTATTATGGAAGTGTGTGCTCTTAATCCTAATATAATAACAAGCACATATATTTGATATTTATTTCTTTAATTTATCAATGGGTGAGATTTAGTTCGATGAATCAATAAACCCGATAAATTGGGAAATGATATCACTTATAGTGTGTGTTGTTGATTATAGAAGGAAACTGTGTCCTAGAGATACTAGGTTGATAATGTCCCCAAGAGGAGCTCATAAGGATTGTCATGTTAAACCCTGCAGGTGGACTTAGTCCGACATGACGATAAGGTTGAGTGGTACTACTCTTGGACTTAGACATTAATTAAATGAGTTGTCAGTAACTCACTTAATTAGTGGACATTCGATATCTTAAACACAGGGAGACTAACACACTCATAATAAGAAGGAGCCCAAAAATGTAATTTGGGATTGGTGCGGTAGTTCAATGATAGTTCTCTAGTGGAATGAATTATCATTGATAAAATTAAGTTGTGTGTTCGGGGCGAACACGGGATGCTTAATTTTATCGGGAGACCAAAACCAATTCCTCCTCTCGGTCCCTATCGTAGCCTCTTATTTATAGAGTTCTATACCCACCTATACCCACCTTCTATACCCACCCAATAGGGGCCGGCCAAGCTAGCTTGGGATCAAGCTAGGGCCGGCCTAGGTATGAGATTGGGTGGCCGGCCCTAGCTTGAACCCAAGCTAGTAGGGCCGGCCAAAATAAATTAAAAAAGAAATTTAATTTTAATTTTTATTATTATGTGGAAGATATATTTTAAAGAGAATTAAAATTAAAATATCTCTCTTGTAAAAGATCTACAAAAGATTAAAGAAAGAGATTAGATCTCTTTCCTTATTTGTAGATTGGAGAGATGTTTTATTTTTTCTTTAAAAATTATTCACATGTTGATAAAATTAAAATTATAGAAATTTCCTTTTATCAACCATGAAGAGATTTTAAAGAGAAATTTTATTTTTAAAATTTCCGGAAACAAATTAGGAAGTTTTAATTGTTGATTAAAACTTGTCCTCTTTTGTTTTCCAATGATGTGGCCGGCCACTTGAAATTAATTGGGGAAATTTTATTTTATTTCTCTCAATTAAATCAAGTCAAGGAAATTAATGAAAATTTATTGTAATTAAATTTCCTAATTTGCCTAGGCCAAGGAATATAAAAGAAGGGGTGAGGGTGCCTTCACAAAAAATAACATCTATTATTCCTCTCCCTCTTTTGTTCCTTGGTGTGGCCGGCCAACCTCTCCCTCTCTTCCTCTTGTGGTGGCCGAACCCTACCCTTCTATTGGAGCTCTTGTGGTGGCCGGATACTACTCGGAGAAGAAGAAGAAGAAGGAGAGAAAGCTAGCATCTCTTGGAGCTTGGTTAGTATTTTGTTTTTCTTCCTTGGTGAAGCTTCCTCTATGTTGGCCGAACCTAGCTAGGAGGAGAAGAAGGTGATTGGTGGTTTCTCGTCTCGGAAGATCGTTGCCCACACAACGTCCGAGGTTAGAAGAGGAATACGATAGAAGATCAAGAGGTTTTTCAACAAGGTATAACTAGTAATTTCTATTTCCGCATCATGCTAGTTATTTATGGAAATAATACCAAATACAAGAGGCTTACGTTCTAGAATTTCGAATATGTTTTTCGAAGTTGTGTTCTTTTGTTTCTTTCTTTTCCTTGTGATTTGATTGTTCCTTTTGGTTAACCTAAAGTTATTTTAGGAAATTAAATATTAGCTTTCTATTAAAGGTTTTGTCTAGTCGGTGGTGGTTGCTCCCATATCCAAGAAGGCCATGTGCCTCGCCACGTCAGTACTGGGAACCTTTTATGGAAATTAATATTTAATGGAATTAATAACTTAAGGTGACTTGGGTCGAACGTGTTAAGTTCCGCAGGAGATCCAAGTCAAAACCTAAAAGAACAAATATATTAAGTTTTGGATCAAACGTGTTAAGTTCCGCAGGCGATCCAAAATTTAATTTAAAAGAACACATGGTAGCTAGGAAAAGGTTCAGACCTTTGTAAAATATCGGAAAATAGGCGAATATTAATAAGGGAATTTTTCGAAATTTTTGGAAATTTTCCGGGAATTTTTCAGAGCTCGTATGGACGAGTTAACGGGGACAAAATGGGGCCCGGAAAAGCCTATTTTGGCTACCCTATTTAAAAGAGGAAAAGTTGAATTTCTTAATTCCTTTTTCTTTATTTGTTTTGTTTCTTCGGTTTTTATTTGTGTCGCCGTTCACCTCTTCTCCCCCGACACCAAGCCTTGCGCCCGACGCCTCCGAGCCCTAACCGCCGCCCGCGACGGATTCCTCCTCGCCGCCACCCACTTCCTCTTCTTCTCTTCTCTCCCAAGTGCCGGCAACATTTCCGCCCAGCCGTGCCCTAGAACGAGCGCCGGAGCCGATCCTTAGCCGCGTCGCTGCCACTCCTTCCCGATGCCTTCCTCTCCTCTGCCCGACGCCGACGACGCCAGGGAGTAGAGAGTCGACGATTGAGTGTCTTCTCTTCCCCCTGTGCTCGCATACCGCCGACCGGCCCATGCCCTAGCTTCACTGCCCGACGCTTACTTCGATCGCCGATGCCCTAGCCGAGCCCTGCTGAAGCTGTGCCCTTGCTCTGCCGCTGGCCACAGGTTCGTTTCATCACAGGTCTTAGACTCTGTGCCCTAACTGTGATTGGAATTAGATTGTGGTTCTGTTCTCAGATTCTGTTGTGGAGGAATTGATAAGTGTTTTGGATTTGGTTTATATGGAAGAATAGGGTTTTTAATCTGCTGCGGCTAAATTGGTTTTCTGATCAGTTGAGCGTCAACAGGAGCTTGGGATTTAGGTATGAAAAGTTGGGCTTCAATTTGATTCATCTTGAAATCTTGAGATGTTTATGCAGTGTATTAGCATAACATGTGTTGTTTGGGCAGTAACTTTGTGATCCCCAGCAGCAGTTCTGATCTTGTTTCGGCAGCCAACATCTTTGATTTTTGGATCAACAGTGATACATACGAATTGAGGTATTATGTAGGGCTTTGATTACATGATCATGTGTAGATTTGAATTAGGGTAATGGATCCTTGTTGTAGGTTGGGTTGGTTTAAAATTAATCTAATGGAACGATTAGGGTTAAGACAATTAACCCTAGTTAATTGTTAGATTTAATTTAGGTAGGCAAATGATTATGTGGATTAGGGTTTTCCCTAATTTAGTCTCGTGGATTTTCTTTAGCTATTTAAATTCTTATGAATTTTAGCTAAATAAAAATATATATTGATTGGTACAGGACTTTGATTCGAGACGGTGTCTCGACGAGCTATTCAGATTGAACTTTTCTTATCGGAGGCGGGTACATTTGACTTCCGTCATTTGATATACATAGTAGTGAATTTAACAAGTTGCATTAATTATGTCCTTTATTTCTTTCGGTTAGTCACTACCCATTATCCGATATATGATTGATTGATTGCTTGATTTGCATCCCATGTATACTTTATTTGTTTATACATGCTTATAGGGGGTAGTGATATACCATGCTTCACCATGTTCAGGACCTAGGTTTTTATACCTTCTGTGTACCTTTGATTCGATATGGTTCGTTGACCTAGGGTGCACTTTTCTATATATATGGATTAGGTCAGGATGTTTATATGGTTATTGCCATGCATCATTTGCATGATTGCTTGCTGTGCGATAGTCCGCTCCATTATTGTTGAGCACATCGCCAGTTACATGGATCTGCACACACCACCACTCATGGGTTAGTGGTCGATTCAGGCAGAGTGTGTTGCAGCAGGGACTCTGTTAGGCACCGTTGGTCCGCTCATGGGTAGTGTGACACAACGAGTTATCCGGCAGGGATTCCTCCCCGTCATCGTGTACCGGGAGTTGAGAGCATTGCGCTCCCCCATCTATGATTTGGGGTAGGAGGATAGGTGTACTCCGACAGCATCCCGTCCACTCGGTCACTCATCAGGAGTAGTGACGACAGAGTGCACGGTTGTCACAGCCCTACCCACTCGGCCTCACTTTTGTATGAGATGATCGACTGGCGTCAGGGGTGACCAGGACGCATCATTGGCATCATATGCATGATGCATTTATTGCTTGTGTTTGTGTTTGCTGCATTTATATGCTGCATATTGTTTGGATACCTATGTTTGACATGCATACAGGATTTCCTTATCTCTCGGACTGTTTGACCTTATACTCAGGACCTGGTTAGTACAGTATTCTCCTGTTTACTTCAGATGCATTTTTATCTTTCTTATCAGGAGACTGTACGCATGATTAGTGCTAGGTGTTGTTTCCCTATTTTGTATATCAATTGTACCTGCTGAGTGTTGGACTCACCCCGCCTCCATTGTTGTTATTTTCAGGTTGATGCTGTCAGGAGGGAGTTCCAGTCGCTAGTCCCCACTGCACGTAGTGCTACTCCTCTGATGGTTTTTGAGTAGTTGTTTTATTTTAGTTTTTCGTTATCAGACTTTGTTTTAGTTTTATTTTGGACTTACATATGGATATTGTATGGAATCTTTCCGTTGGATGGACTTTTAGTATGATTTGGATTTACTCTACTACATGCCTGCCTGGACGGCAGAAGAGGTAAGAAAAAATCGGATTTTGGGCTTTACGAGTGTAGTTGAGTAGGGTTGATTTCGAGTCAGAGTATTACTATGTTGTTTATTTTATTTACTGCGTGGTTTTGACAGCCAGAGGCTGAATACATATATATAGAAACTGCGTGGTGATTGATTTTATTTACTGCTATTATTCCAGCCGCCTGTGGCTGAGGTATATGAGATGTAGAAAGGTTTCAGATTGTCCACCATACAGGGGAGATGCTGCCGAAATTTTCTCGGACAAGGACTCCTCTGGGGGCGTGACAATTTAGTGGTATCAGAGCACAGGTATACGATATTTTGTTTTCATATTTTTGATGTTTGGGATAACCTGATACCAATTTATTTACTTTGTATCAGAGCGCCAAGTTTGGCGATACTTGTTGGATTTTTGTATTTTGGATTTTCGGGATTTATCTGATACCAATTTATTGGTATCAAAGCAGGTTATGGATACCTGCTTTTGGTGTTCTGGATTTTTGGATGTCTATTTCGGTTTGTACGGATTTCCGTTATGGTTATGTTTCGGACTTCCGTTTCGGATTTATATGGATTTCCGGCGATTTTCTCGTTCGGAATTTTGAGGTCAGAAGTTGGGGACTGGACAGCGATGGAATATCTCCAGACGGCAAATAGGTATGATGTTTATTTTATGATAGTTAGGACATCTATTAGCACTTTATCTTTATTACCTGTCTGGTTGTTGTAGCCATATTACATGTGATGGGTTAGCCACTGATCTTGGTTGACCCTAATAGAGATCAAGGATTATACTCTCTGGTGATTTTTCATATCATACCATCAGTAGTTTTAGCTTCTGTTACTACTACTAGGAGATGGAGGCACATATCAGCATCTGCTATTATTAGCTGGGTAATGGATGATACCTATATATATTCCTGTGGACTTAGCCAGTAGAGTTTTTATACTCGTATCTTTTGGATATTAGGGTATTCAATACGATGAAAATTGGTCATTGGAGAGTTATCATGTTTGATCATTGTTGAGAATGATTTGAGGTTGAGGGATATTGGGAGATCAGATATTGTGATGTGTTGATTTCTAATGATTTATGAGAGTAAATGTTATGTGGTTGTTTGATGATCTATTAGTGGATAACTATGTTGATGATCTATTATTTGGGTTGTTGTTGAGGGTAGCATAGTGAGTGTCATGTATGATATTCACAGGTTTGATGTTTATAGTTGGTGATCAGATTATAAATTGGGTGCTAGAGAGTTTACGGTTGAATGTGCCTATGAGATTTTAATAAATCTGGTTGGTTATGGATAGTTAACAGGATGATATAAAAAAAAAATTGATATATGCTTCCTCTGATATGGGACTATGTGGATAAATAATGATTGATGTTTTGGAATGCTAACTTGCCCTCATGGGGAGTAGAGATTTATTCATCTGATATAGTGTGGGCTGATGTTTTTGAGGATGAAGATGAGAGTGTCTTGATGTTCTTAAATTCTGATTTTTTTTCTTTTGGGTCGTACACATTTATACATATGATATTATGTGGTTGGATATACCTTAGTTGCTTGTGGAGGATTAAGGTATTCTTGATTAGTTAGTAGATGAATGATTTAGTTTTGTTGGTTGATCAGTAAAGGATTGCCATACTCTATTTTTATAGGTTCGAACCTTTAGGTTATTTGTGCTTAGTTATGTATCTAGAGCACCTTTGAGTACATGTTTTGTACTGACGTGGGAAGGACTGATTTAGTCAGAAATCATTTTCAGCTTGGATAGTTTATAAAGGATCGATGTATCCTATTCCATGAAGACTTTGACCGTGGACTGTATATACCTGGTGGGATAACTTAGAGGGTGCGTTGGGTTATGTGACCCCGCTGGTGTAAGGAAGTGTAGAGCTAATTGCTTAACACTTATGGGATACAATCGCTACTAGTGTAAACTGGGAGAGTACATTTGGATTTATGATGATAAAATTTTCCCCATTAGATATAGTCTTGGTAGTGTATGACATTGACTGGCAATGTTATACCACGGTGTGTATATTTTTCTTGTCCGATACCAGTTCCTTTGAACCTAGAGCAGGGTTGTTACTGGATGATTAGGCTGCTTTATTTTGGGTTGCTTTTGATTAATGTATTCATGCTTGATACATATGCATGAATTTTGTTTAGATATACCGTAACCCATGAGTGTTGGTAGCATAAGGTTGGTCTCTTTGATTGAGCTGGTATGCTGATTTTGCATGTCTATGTTGGATGTATATTATGATTGTTATGTGTTGTAGGAGTCCTGTGGTAGACTGTCCATTTGCAAGTAGTATATGTATCCATGTTCTGATATGGTTTGAAGGTTCCATGTGGATTATAGATATGTAGTTCGGTGTATGTATCTGGATGTATTATTGAAGATATCTTGTTGATTAAAATCGAGATGTAGTATAAGTACATCGGAGGTGTTTTGATGGAGGCATTTTGTCGATTTAATCTGAGTTGGGATATGTACATATGTGTTTGGTGTGGTATCTGAGGTAACTTTTTGATTATGTTTGATTTGTGAGTGCACCTGGGTTTAGGATGCTTTATTGGAAGTATATGTTGGTTATACTCTTGGCATAGGTGAAGATATGTCATGTGAGTGTTTTTTTTAGATGTATTGTTGATTTTACCTACATTGATTTTGCACACGTGTTCGGTATGTATTGTTGGAGGTATCATACTGAATATACCTGAGTTGTGAGTATGCTTGGTGTATAATAATTGGAGGATTTTGTTGATCATACATATGTTGTGTGAGCATGTGTGCTAGGTGTATACATTGGTAGCAGTATGATGATTCTACTTACACTGAATGCAGAATGTGGAGTGACTGCATTATGTCATTTGTTGAATTAACCCATCAACTAATTTTCCTATCAGTGGATGACCCACTAGGATGCTGATAGAGTTGATGATGGATTTGATTAGTTACTAGGTTGTTATATCCTAGGCTAACCACAGCGAATTGTGGTAGAGAGATCTTGTACAGTCTCTAGCTGGATAGTTAGGTGCCTTGGGGTACTTAGGTATTGTTTTGTGGTGGAGCGTTGCTCCCACATGTTTCGGATTGCTTGTAGCGGAGCATTGCTCCCATATCTATTGCAGATACATGTTATGGATTATTTGTAGTGGAGTGTTACTCCTACATATTGAGGATTTCTTGTGGTAGAGCGTTGCTCCCCCATATGTGGTATTTTCTGTGATGGAGCGTTGCTCTCACACTGGAGGATCTATGCTTAGGTGATTTTTATCGTTGGTGATCATATTTCATACTTATTGTCAGAGATCTTATGGATGGGAATATCTGTGATACGGACATTATGTGTCTTGGTTTTTGCCATATAGGCTTACAGTGCCTTAGATGTTTTCAGAGACTGGATGATTTTGGTATTCCCAGGATGTTTGGATCGGTTTCCATTGTCTTTGTTGACGATGTTGTGATTTATTTTGGATCCACGGTGAGTCACGCACATCATCTTTGCATAGTTCTAGAGATGTTTCAATGGAAATGTCTAGATGTGAAGATCAGTAGTGCGTATTTTGATTGTCTTCTGTGAGATGTTTGAGACACACGGTCACTAGTAGGAGTGTACCGTGGTTCCACAGGAGATAGAGGTTGTTACCGTTGGGAGCAGCCGAAATCAGTGTAGGAGATCCGCAGTCTTTTGTGACTCGCAGGATATTACAGACCTTTCGTCGAGGGTTGCTTTCGCATAGCTATACTACTTTCACGCGTAACCATGAAAGGCGTGAAGTTTACTTGGACTGAGGATTGCAAGACCAGCTTCTAGGAGCTAAAGCGGAGACTAGTGTCGGCTTTGATTTTTGGTTTTTACCTTCGGAAGAGGACGAATTTGTCCTCTACACCGACGCGTCTCTGCTGGGTATGGGTGCTGTTCTGGTGCAGCATGTTAGAGTATTCTTATATGCTTCTCGATAGTTGAGGGAGCCTGAGAAGAAAATACTCAGTTCATGATCTGGAGTTGGCCGCTATTATTTTTGCCCTGAAGATTTGGCGGCAGTATCTGTATGATATTACATTGAGATTCTCACTGACCATCGGAGTCTCAAATATCTGTTCACTCAGAAGGAACGTAATCTTCGACCGAGGAGATAGATGGAGTCCTGAAGGATTATGATTGTACCATTAGCTATCACCTGGGAAAAGCTAATGTGGTTACCGATGCACTTAGCTAGAGGTTCAGAGGGACTTTAGCTTGCCACCGAGTTGTGGTCACAAATTTGATTCAGGATTTCTCTGTGTTAGACCTTGAGGAGCAGGGACAGACCGAGCAGGGTAGTCTCATTACCATAATTGCTCAGTCGTCGATCAGGATGAGAATCCGAGAAGCCTAGTTGTTGGGACCTCATAGAGCTTAGCGAGGCAGAGTGGTCCTTACTATCGGACAGAGGATGACAGAGGCATAAGACTGCTGGAAGTGTTATACTGACCGGAGTCGGAGACTCTTAGAGTTCTCCATTTACGACCATGTATTTTTGCGAGTTTCACTCATGAAAGGGGTGAAGAGATTGGCCTCAAAGGTAAGCTAACTCCGCGATATATTGGACTTTTCCAAATCTCGGAAAGGATTAGAGCGATAGCTTACCGGTTGGCACTATCGCCGTTTTTGGCAGGCGTTCACGATGTATTCCACGTATCTATGTTGAGGAGATACGTACCTGACCCGATACATGTGCTGACAGATATCTCAGTTCCCGTTTAGCCTGACGTCACTTGTGAGGTGATTCCGGTATGGATTATAGATCGGAAAGAACGTCAATTGCGGAACAAGACTATCCGGCTGGTTAAAATCGGATGGCAGCATCATTCGGATGAGGAGGTTACTTGGGAGCTCGAGGATACGATCCGAGCTCAATATCCCCATCTTTTCACTTGAGGTATGTGATTTATTTGCCGTTCAGCATATATACTCTATATCTGTTGTTAGTACTTGCTGATGGTAGATAACGAAATTTGGGGACCAAATTTTTATTAGTGGGGGAGAATGTAAAATACCGGAAAATAGGCGAATATTAATAAGGGAATTTTTCGAAATTTTTGGAAATTTTCCGGGAATTTTTCAGAGCTCGTATGGACGAGTTAACGGGGACAAAATGGGGTCCGAAAAAGCCTGTTTTGGCTACCCTATTTAAAAGAGGAAAAGTTGAATTTCTTAATTCCTTTTTCTTTATTTATTTTGTTTCTTCGGTTTTTATTTGTGTCGTCGTTCACCTCTTCTCCCCCGACACCAAGCCTTGCGCCCGACGCCTCCGAGCCCTAACCGCCGGAGCACTAACCGCCGGAGCACTAACCGCCGGAGCACTAACCGCCGGCCGCGACGGTTTCTTCCTCGCCGCCACCCACTTCCTCTTCTTCTCTTCTCTCCCAAGTGCCGGCAACATTTCCGCCCAGCCGTGCCCTAGAACGAGCGCCGGAGCCGATCCTTAGCCGCGTCGCTGCCACTCCTTCCCGATGCCTTCCTCTCCTCTGCCCGACGCCGACGACGCCAGGGAGTAGAGAGTCGACGATTGAGTGTCTTCTCTTCCCCATGTGCTCGCATACCGCCGACCGGCCCATGCCCTAGCTTCACTGCCCGACGCTTACTTCGATCGCCGATGCCCTAGCCGAGCCCTGCTGAAGCTGTGCCCTTGCTTTGCCGCCGGCCACAGGTTCGTTTCATCACAGGTCTTAGACTCTGTGCCCTAACTGTGATTGGAATTAGATTGTGGTTCTGTTCTCAGATTTTGTTGTGGAGGAATTGATAAGTGTTTTGGATTTGGTTTATATGGCAGAATAGGGTTTTTAATCTGCTGCGGCTAAATTGGTTTTCTGATCAGTTGAGCGTCAACAGGAGCTTGGGATTTAGGTATGAAAAGTTGGGCTTCAATTTGATTCATCTTGAAATCTTGAGATGTTTATGCAGTGTATTAGCATAACATGTGTTGTTTGGGCAGTAACTTTGTGATCCCCAGCAGCGGTTCTGATCTTGTTTCGGCAGCCAACATCTTTGATTTTTGGATCAACAATGATACATACGAATTGAGGTATTATGTAGGGCTTTGATTACATGATCATGTGTAGATTTGAATTAGGGTAATGGATCCTTGTTGTAGGTTGGGTTGGTTTAAAATTAATCTAATGGAACGATTAGGGTTAAGACAATTAACCCTAGTTAATTGTTAGATTTAATTTAGGTAGGCAAATGATTATGTGGATTAGGGTTTTCCCTAATTTAGTCTCGTGGATTTTCTTTAGCTATTTAAATTCTTATGAATTTTAGCTAAATAAAAATATATATTGATTGGTACAGGACTTTGATTCGAGACGGTGTCTCGACGAGGGATCTATTCCAGATTAGACTTTTCTTATCGGAGGCGGGTACTTTTGACTTCTGTCATTTGATATACATAGTAGTGAATTTAACAAGTTGCATTAATTATGTCCTTTATTTCTTTCGGTTAGTCACTACCCATTATCTGATATATGATTGATTGATTGCTTGATTTGCATCCCATGTATACTTTATTTGTTTATACATGCTTATAGGGGGTAGTGATATACCATGCTTCACCATGTTCAGGACCTAGGTTTTTATACCTTCTGTGTACCTTTGATTCGATATGGTTCGTTGACCTAGGGTGCACTTTTCTATATATATGGATTAGGTCAGGATGTTTATATGGTTATTGCCATGCATCATTTGCATGATTGCATGCTGTGCGATAGTCCGCTCCATTATTGTTGAGCACATCGCCAGTTACATGGATCTGCACACACCACCACTCATGGGTTAGTCGTCGATTCAGGCAGAGTGTGTTGCAGCAGGGACTCTGTTAGGCACCGTTGGTCCGCTCATGGGTAGTGTGACACAACGAGTTATCCGGCAGGGATTCCTCCCCGTCATCGTGTACCGGGAGTTGAGAGCATTGCGCTCCCCCATCTATGATTTGGGGTAGGAGGATAGGTGTACTCCGACAGCATCCCGTCCACTCGGTCACTCATCAGGAGTAGTGACGACAGAGTGCACGGTTGTCACAGCCCTACCCACTCGGTCTCACTATTCTGTGAGATGATCGACTGGCGTCAGGGGTGACCAAGACGCATCATTGGCATCATATGCATGATGCATTTATTGCTTGTGTTTGCTGCATTTATATGCTGCATATTGTTTGGATACCTATGTTTGACATGCATACAGGATTTCCTTATCTCTCGGACTGTTTGACCTTATACTCAGGACCTGGTTAGTACAGTATTCTCCTGTTTACTTCAGATGCATTTTTATCTTTCTTATCAGGAGACTGTACGCATGATTAGTGCTAGGTGTTGTTTCCCTATTTTGTATATCAATTGTACCTGCTGAGTGTTGGACTCACCCCGCCTCCATTGTTGTTATTTTCAGGTTGATGCTGTCAGGAGGGAGTTCCAGTCGCTAGTCCCCACTGCACGTAGTGCTACTCCTCTGCTGGTTTTTGAGTAGTTGTTTTATTTTAGTTTTTCGTTATCAGACTTTGTTTTAGTTTTGTTTTGGACTTACATATGGATATTGTATGGAATCTTTCCGTTGGATGGACTTTTAGTATGATTTGGATTTACTCTACTACATGCCTGCCTGGACGGCAGAAGAGGTAAGAAAAAATCGGATTTTGGGCTTTACGAGTGTAGTTGAGTAGGGTTGATTTCGAGTCAGAGTATTACTATGTTGTTTATTTTATTTACTGCGTGGTTTTGACAGCCAGAGGCTGAATACATATATATAGAAACTGCGTGGTGATTGATTTTATTTACTGCTATTATTCCAGCCGCCTGTGGCTGAGGTATATGAGATGTAGAAAGGTTTCAGATTGTCCACCATACAGGGGAGATGCTGCCGAAATTTTCTCGGACAGGGAACCTATATAAAATTTTCTCCTCTGGGGGCGTGACAACCTTTGTACAAAATTTTTGTACAGTGGAACCTATAGGTTTTCCGAGTAGCAACCAACAATTGGTATCAGAGCTAGGGTTTTGCCTCTGTGTATTTGGTATTTAGTTTAATTATGCACATGTCATACATAATTTAGGCAGGATAATAGTAGGATGTGCTAACTTTGTGGATGCAGGATCCAACTATTATGGCTTTTAGTTAATTATGTGTGTGATTGGACCCTTGGACATGTCAAGGGCAATTTATATGTGAGTGCATGATTGTATTAAAATACAGCAGGAGCTATATTTAGTTTTATTAGGATTTTATTTTTGATCTAGATACATGTACATTCCTTTTATGGAATATAGGATCAAAAATGTAAAATTCTATTTATGTCGCGGATCGAATCTTGCAAAGCGTGGAACCTTCTAAGGACCAGAGGCGCAGCGGAACTCGGAGCAAGATGGATGCGACAGTTAGACCCGGTGGCGGTGGCCAAATATGGCAGCAGCTTCGGATGACAACACACGGAGGACAATTAAAGATAAAAGCCATAATAGTTGAAAATTAGATTTTCTATTTATTGCTTTTATATTGTCTTATGTGTGCATGTTAGTTTACAAGTTTAGTAGGCTAGCATAGTTAAAATTCCTCATTTATAAATAACTAAGTGGGAGAGGGATTTTAAGTAAATCCCATGGTCTCCATTACTGGTTTGTAAGTGATGCAAACAAGCTTGCGCGTTGGCTCTGAGTGCCTTCCTCCATAACGGATGAGCTTGTTTGCGGATCACTAGAACAGACTTCCAATTTTGGATGATTATAGGAAGTTAATTAAGAGCGTGTGATCTTCCCCAACGGAAGGGGCATAATCTTATTAATGGACTTAGTGTCAAGTAATGGTGTACACTTAGACACATCTAATAGTATCCTCCCCAACGGAGTCACTGCTATTATTTGTGTGACCAAATAATACCAACTATTAATTTTATTTGTCAAAAAGTTAGGTTGACAAGATAATAAAATTAATGGGTTAAAACCTTCCTTTTACAAATGTTGAATTTGTATACGTCCACACTAACGTGGCATACAAAATTCACGGTGTTTTAAGGTGTTGGTTAATTTTAAATAGTATTGTTTGAGGAATCAATATTATTCTAAATTTAGAGTTCTGACCAAAAGTTATTTGTGATTCTTAGGATGTCTTTCAACCCACTGTCCATCATACTTCAACAAAATAGACTTACTGGACCTAACTACATAGATTGGAAAAGAAACCTGGACATTGTTCTTACTGCTGGAAGCTATAAATTTGTACTGACTGAGCATTGCCCTGATGCACCTACTGGTGAATCTACCCAAGAGGAGATTGAATGTCATAGGAAATGGGTAAAAGCAGATGAGATGGCACGGTGTTACATTTTGGCTTCAATGTCAAATGTATTGCAACATCAGCATCAAGATTTACCAACAGCCTATGATATCATGAACAATCTCAAGGAACTCTTTGGTCATCAGGATAGGGCTTCTAGGCAAGAAGCCATGAGAAAGATAATGACAGCCACCATGCAAGAGGGTACTCCTGTAAGGGATCATATCCTAAAGATGATGGCTTATCTGAACGAAATACAGATCCTTGGAGGAGAAATTGATGGGGAAACCCAGATCGATATGATCCTCCAAACCCTACCTAGAAGTTTTGAGCAATTCCGCCTGAACTATAATATGAATAAAAGGATTTATTCATTAGGGGAACTACTGACAGAACTTCAAGCAGCAGAAGGGTTATTTCGTCACAATGCTCAAATTCACTATGCTGAAAATGGTTCTACTTCTAAACCGAAAGGAAAGAAGAAGAAGAAACAAACTGGTTCAGCAAAGAAAGTGAATAAATCTCAGAGTACGGGATTTAAATGAAGAAGCCAAGGGCAAGTGCTTCATCTGCAAGAGACAGGACATTGGAAGGCGGACTGTCCTCGTAAGAACCAAAACAAAGGTATATCTCATACTCTAGTTGTTGAAACATGTTTAGCGGTGTTATCTACCAAGACTGGTGTGTAGATACGGGAGCCACTGATCATGTCTGCAATTCCTTGCGGGGGTTCCAGGAAAGACGACTATTTGAAGGGGAGATTACCGTCTACATGGGCAATGCTACTAAGGTGGCAGCTGTTGCAGTGGGAGACGTCTACTTGTCTTTTAGTAGAAATAGAAATTTGGTTTTAAGAAATTGTCTTTATGTACCCAGTTTTAGAAAGAATTTAATTTCAGTTTCTAAACTGTTTTTAGATGGATATTCAGTTTCTTTCAGTAACGATGTAATTATTAAAATAAATAAAGTGATTATCTGTTCTGGTGCATTAGTTGGCAATTTGTATATTTTAAATCCAATTTCTTCCACAAAGCAAAACATGAAAATTTATAACTCATCTTTTAATTCTAATAAGAGAAAAGAACCTTCAGAAATGAACCAAGCATATCTTTGGCATCTAAGACTTGGTCATATTAATTTAAGTAGGATTCAGAGGCTTATAGCCGATGGACTTTTGAGTTCATTAGAGTTGGAAAATTTTCCAACTTGTGAATCTTGCTTAGAAGGTAAAATGACCAAGAGGCCGTTCAAGGCCAAGGGGTATAGAGCCAAAGAAGTGTTAGAGTTCGTTCACTCTGATTTGTGTGGTCCTATGTCTGTCCAGGCAAGAGGAGGTTTTGAATATTTTGTCTCTTTCATAGACGATTATTCAAGATATGGATACATTTACCTAATGCGCCGCAAGTCCGAATGCTTTGACAAGTTCAAAGAATACAAGGCTGATGTGGAGAAACGATTAGGTAAAAGTATCAAGACACTACGATCTGATCGTGGTGGCGAATACCTCTTAGGAGAGTTTAGGAATTACTTATCAGAGGCTGGGATTCAATCTGCACCTGGAACACCCCAACAGAATGGTGTAGCAGAACGAAGGAATAGGACTCTTATGGAGATGGTTAGATCGATGATGAGTTATTCAGAATTACCAAATTCATTTTGGGGATATGCTCTGGAAACAGCAGTATACGTTCTGAACTTAGTACATTCTAAATCAGTTTCTTCTACTCCCATAGAATTGTGGAATGGGCGAAAACCCAGTCTAAGACATATTCGGATTTGGGGTAGTCCAGCCAGATGCTGATAAGTTAGAATCTCGTACAGAAGTTCGCGTGTTTGTAGGATATCCCAAAGGAACGAAAGGTGGTTTATTTTATAGTCCTAAAGACCAGAAGGTCATTGTTAGCACCAATGCCCAGTTTTTAGAAGAAGACTATATAATGGATCACAAGCCCAGTAGCAAAGTTGTTTTAGAAGAACTTAGAGAGGACACGTCTACTTCAGTACCAACAGTACAAGATGAAGTACCACAAGAGACTGCAACACGTGTCACACATGATACACAACCACAGACAGTGCCTCGTCGTAGTGGGAGGGTTGTGAGGTAGCCTGAGAGATTCATGTTTTTGGGAGAGTCTTCGGACTTGATCCCGGGTAAACATGATCCCTGATCATATGATTAAGCACTCCAAGATACGGATGCAACATCTTGGCAAAAGGCGATGAATTCAAATAGAGTCTATGTACTCTAATAAGGTCAGGAGCTTGTAGAACCACCGATGGTGTAAAATCTGTTGGATGCAAGTGGATCTACAAAAGGAAAAGAGGGATGACGGAAGGTAGAAACCTTCAAAGCTAGGCTTGTTGCAAAAGGGTACACTCAAAAAGAGGGAATCGATTATGAGGAGACCTTTTCACCGGTAGCCATGCTTAAGTCTATCCGGATACTCTTATCCATTGCTGCTCATATGGATTATGAGATTTGGCAAATGGATGTCAAGACAGCTTTCCTTAATGGAAGTCTTGAAGAGAACATCCATATGAAGCAACCAGAAGGGTTCATTGAAAAAGGCAAAGAGCATCTAGTGTGCAAGCTCAATCGTTCCTTTTATGGACTGAAGCAAGCTTCAAGGTCTTGGAACATCCGATTTAATGAAGTAATCCAGTCATATGGATTTATTCAAAGTCTGGATGAGTCTTGTGTATATAAGAAGTGTAACGGAAACGTGGTGGTATTTCTTGTACTATACGTAGATGATATTTTGTTAATTGGCAACAATGTCAAGGAATTATCAGACGTAAGGGTATGGTTGTCCAAACAATTTGATATGAAGGACTTAGGAGAATGTGCACACATTCTTGGGATCAAAGTTATAAGGGATCGTAAGAAAAGAATGTTGTGTCTATCCCAAGCTTCATATATAGATACAATCCTTGCTCGTTTTAGCATGCAGGATTCCAAGAAAGGTTTCTTACCTTTTAGACATGGAGTAGCTTTATCTAAAGAGATGTCTCCAAAGACATCAAAAGAGATAGAGGACATGAAAGCAGTTCCTTATGCTTCTGTAGGAAGCCTAATGTATGCAATGCTATGTACGAGACACGATATCTGCTTTGGGGGCATGGTCAGAGAATATCGAGTAACCTCGACAAGGACATTGGTGCGGTAAAGCATATATTAAAGTACCGAGAAGGACTAGAGATTATATGCTAGTTTACCAAGTAGATGATCCGCTCGTGGGTTATACAGGATTCGATTTCCAATCGATAGGGATAATGAAGTCTACATCAGGCTATGTGTTTACTTTAGGAGGTGGAGCCATTTCATGGAGGAGTGTTAAGCAATGCGTTGGACTCAACCATGGAAGTCGAGTATGTAGCAGCCTCGAGGCAAAGAAGCAGTATAGCTCGGGAACTTTCTAATGGATTTAGATGTGATTCTGGTTTGCCCAAAATCATCACAATTTATTGTGATAATAGTGGTGCGATTGCAAACTCAAGGAACCACGAGCTCATAAGGCAAGTAAACATATAGAGCGCAAGTACCACCGATAAGAGATATCGTGAAGCGAGGAGAAGTTGTCATCGCCAAGATTGCATCAGATAACTGGCGATCCTTTCACTAAGGCCCTTCGAAAGCTTCGATCGGCATGTGGAGGAATGGAATCAGATGTATGGTAGAAGATATGGCGACAGTCATTAGTATAAGTGGGAGATTGTTGAGGTGTATACTAAAGCCTAAGCTTTGTAAACATTCATTATGAATAAAGAATCACATTTGGTCTAATTATCTACATTTGTTTGTAGTTGTTCATTTAATTTATATTGTAGATAACATAGTATGTGGTGTCACATACAGAAGATGATGTTATCAGTACCTTATAAATTATAAACAGTAGCTCACGACCAGAATGGAAAGGAACAAACCATTAGAAGGTCGTAGTGTAATTAGGTATTAGTTTATCTTGACTATATAATTACACTAGTACACTCAGAGTGTATTGAGTAGGACCATTTGAGGTCGTTTCTTTTATACTGACTTTATAAAGGAACAAAGACCTCGGTTATTATGGAAGTGTGTGCTCTTAATCATAATATAATAACAAGCACATATATTTGATATTTATTTCTTTAATTTATCAATGGGTGAGATTTAGTTCGATGAATCAATAAGCTCGATAAATTGGGAAATGATATCACTTATAGTGTGTATTGTTGATTATAGAAGGAAACTGTGTCCTAGAGATACTAGGTTGATAATGTCCCCAAGAGGAGCTCATAAGGATTGTCATGTTAAACCCTGCAGGTGGACTTAGTCCGACATGACGATAAGGTTGAGTGGTACTACTCTTGGACTTAGACATTAATTAAATGAGTTGTCAGTAACTCACTTAATTAGTGGACATTCGATATCTTAAACAGGGAGACTAACACACTCATAATAAGAAGGAGCCCAAAAATGTAATTTGGGATTGGTGCGGTAGTTCAATGATAGTTCTCTAGTGGAATGAATTATCATTGATAAAATTAAGTTGTGTGTTCGGGGCGAACACGGGATGCTTAATTTTATCGGGAGACCAAAACCAATTCCTCCTCTCGGTCCCTATCGTAGCCTCTTATTTATAGAGTTCTATACCCACCTATACCCACCTTCTATACCCACCCAATAGGGGCCGGCCAAGCTAGCTTGGGATCAAGCTAGGGCCGGCCTAGGTATGAGATTGGGTGGTCGGCCCTAGCTTGAACCCAAGCTAGTAGGGCCGGCCAAAATAAATTAAAAAAGAAATTTAATTTTAATTTTTATTATTATGTGGAAGATATATTTTAAAGAGAATTAAAATTAAAATATCTCTCTTGTAAAAGATCTACAAAAGATTAAAGAAAGAGATTAGATCTCTTTCCTTATTTGTAGATTGGAGAGATGTTTTATTTTTTCTTTAAAAATTATTCACATGTTGATAAAATTAAAATTATAGAAATTTCCTTTTATCAACCATGAAGAGATTTTAAAGAGAAATTTTATTTTTTAAAATTTCCGGAAACAAATTAGGAAGTTTTAATTGTTGATTAAAACTTGTCCTCTTTTGTTTTCCAATGATGTGGCCGGCCACTTGAAATTAATTGGGGAAATTTTATTTTATTTCTCTCAATTAAATCATGTAAAGGAAATTAAGGAAAATTTATTGTAATTAAATTTCCTAATTTGCCTAGGCCAAGGAATATAAAAGAAGGGGTGAGGGTGCCTTCACAAAAAATAACATCTATTATTCCTCTCCCTCTTTTGTTCCTTGGTGTGGCCGGCCAACCTCTCCCTCTCTTTCTCTTGTGGTGGCCGAACCCTACCCTTCTATTGGAGCTCTTGTGGTGGCCGGATACTACTCGGAGAAGAAGAAGAAGAAGGAGAGAAAGCTAGCATCTCTTGGAGCTTGGTTAGTATTTTGTTTTTCTTCCTTGGTGAAGCTTCCTCTATGTTGGCCGAACCTAGCTAGGAGGAGAAGAAGGTGATTGGTGGTTTCTCGTCTCGGAAGATCGTTGCTTACACAACGTCCGAGGTTAGAAGAGGAATACGATAGAAGATCAAGAGGTTTTTCTACAAGGTATAACTAGTAATTTCTATTTCCGCATCATGCTAGTTATTTATGGAAATAATACCAAATACAAGAGGCTTACGTTCTAGAATTTCGAATATATTTTTCGAAGTTGTGTTCTTTTGTTTCTTTCTTTTCCTTGTGATTTGATTGTTCCTTTTGGTTAACCTAAAGTTATTTTAGGAAATTAAATATTAGCTTTCTATTAAAGGTTTTGTCTAGTCGGTGGTGGTTGCTCCCATATCCAAGAAGGCCATGTGCCTCGCCACGTCAGTACTGGGAACCTTTTATGGAAATTAATATTTAATGGAATTAATAACTTAAGGTGACTTGGGTCGAACGTGTTAAGTTCCGCAGGAGATCCAAGTCAAAACCTAAAAGAACAAATAGATTAAGTTTTGGATCAAACGTGTTAAGTTCCGCAGGCGATCCAAAATTTAATTTAAAAGAACACATGGTAGCTAGGAAAAGGTTCAGACCTTTGTACAAAATTTTTGTACAGTGGAACCTATAGGTTTTCCGAGTAGCAACCAACACCCCCCCCTATAGCGTCAAGTTCGATCCTACAATTTGGTATTAGGGTAGATTGAGCTGATAGTACACTGTAAAAGCCTAGTTAGGTGCATGCCTAAGTTAGATAAGGAGTATCCTACCTCGTCCATCTAGTCAAGTGGAACTATAAGAAACTAACTAACCTCACTCTAGACCAGTTAGACCAAAGCATTGTATTTAAGTTGATTTAGCTCTAGTTTCTTTAAAAGTATTTATCTTAGGAAGTGATCATTATTCCGTTATTCAAGAAGACCCCTGTGTCTAGCCATGACTTGGAAACCAATTTTGAAAATTGTTGCTCAATTAACCCAAAGAAAAATATGAATCTAATATAGGATAAACTTTATGCTTTGAGAAAAGAAACAAACAAACAAATTGATTAATAATTTGAACCTAACCTGAACCCAAATCCAAACTCTAATTACAACCATCCTATCTTAAACCTTAATACAACTTGAATAAATTTTACTTTTGAGATATGTCTTTGCAGAAAGGATTCAGTACAGCCCACCCTCTTCTTTTCAATGACGATAATTTCACTTAATAGAAGGGGAGAATGGAGTACTATTTCTTAAACAACATAGAAAAGTATTTGAGCATCAAGATATGTTTTGATCTGCCTAAAAATTTAGATGGCATCCCAGTTCCTTCTAAAAATTGGGCAAGTGACCATAAGAAAATGGCTCAAGCCAATGCTATGTTGATCATTCAAAATGCATGTATAAAATGAATTAAAAAATAAGCAGTAAACCCTTACAGCGATCTCCCGCAGATCCGCAATCGGCAATGGCGAAACTTGTTATCGGAAGAGCGATCACAGGTTCGGAAAGCTCTCTGCAATTCCACGAACCAAATCTCACCGCCTCAGATATTCTCCTTCCTCTCTCTGTGTTGCACACTCGCAATTTTCGCACCCCTGATGATCCTTAGAGGCATTATTTATAAAGGGAAATGGCCTGGGGGTATGATGGTTTTTTCCGTCAAGAGTAGTGGGGAACGTGGGTATGTTCCCACGTCCCCACTTTCTCCATTTCCTACATCTCCCACTCGTCCAAGGTAAGTCACTAAGACTAATTCATTCAGGTAAGTCGCAAAGACTTAATAAGTCACAAAGACTTAATAAGTCACATAGACTATTTGAGAGTTTGGTCACATAGACCATATTAGAACATCCAATCCATACTTAGAGAAAATGGTTCATGCGACAGCAAACACACTGAGCGATAGTTGCTAAGAAGATTGTTACACCTTTACTAAGTCGCTCTTTGAGCAATCAATGCTAATAAAGTTGTTACACTTTACTTAGCTGCTCAAATAAATTAGAGACATACTCTTCATAACACATAGCCTCTTTCTTGGTGGCACATAGCCTTTATCCAGGATCCATCCAATCTTCAAGTGGCACACAACCATTATCTTGGAGATATCCATGTCTTGCTATTTACCCAGATTAAATAATTTTCATTTACATCAATATGAACATCTCTAATCCCTTATAATGATCATTATGCCAAGAGCATGTTCCATATCTAATATTCACATTTATTTCTATACATAACAGAAATGGGTCGACCAGTGAATAACATCAAAAGATGTAAATATATTTAATCTTCTTGTTTAGCTTGAATCTATTCATTTTAATCAGTCGCTTTCCTAGTTATGCTCCATAGACTGAATCATACATAGCCATAGGATACACGCTAAAGTAGCAGACACTGATTAAAATTTCAAATAAACAGCCAAATAGTCACTAAGGTAAAAACTGAGATTAACATACAATCTCAAAGGTCTCACATAGTAGAGAAATAGGGATTCATTATTTTACTACCTATATTGTCGCAATAGCACATGTGATATGAATCACATGCTACGATGTTGTTCTCTTTACTAAAAAGAGTGCATGTTGTCTTCAAATTTAACATCGTACAGATTTTGATCTAGACATACCTAATGTCTAATCCTGAATTCAACATATGAATTCTAATCTGACTTTCAACAGGTTCAGTAAATGGTGGATTCATTTACTTCGATCATTATTAACACATAAATGATCTCATCTTGACACAATTATCAAGGCGACCTCAACTTATGGATCTGTCTCTAATTTCAGCTACATAAGCTATTCCATAAGTAATGGTCTTACCCCTATTTGTACTTAACAAACAGAGATGATCGTCCATGTGAGTGGACCAATCTCCACCTGCCAACATGCTCGCCGAGATCTTATATGAATGTAACAAATACAACATATACACTGAATAAATTATGGCAAATGACACAATCATAACACAAAGTATGATTGTTATTTCAATATTGTTATATTCTACGAAGTCCCAAAGACTTTACATGTTCTTTAAATGACTCTTTAGTCATTGTCTTAGTAAAAGGATCTGCAAGCATAGCACGTGTAGGGACATACTCAAGAATTACTTTTCTTTTAGCCACAATATCCCTCACAAAATTATATTTAATTTCTAGATGCTTGGTTTTGCTATGATATTTGGGATCCTTGGAAAAAGCTATTGCAGCTTGTCTATCACAGTAGACAGTTACTGGACTTCCACTATCCTCAGCAATTTTCAGATGCTTCAGGAACCTTCTCAACCAGACTGCTTCTTGCACAGCCGCTGAACATGTCACATATTCAGCTTCCATAATCGACAAAGCTACACAAACTTGTTTCTTGCTGTTCCAGGAGATGGCGCCACCATTTAGCAAGAATGCATAGTCTGATGTAGATTTTCTATCATCTAGGTCCCCAGCCCAATCTGCATCTGAATAACCTTTCAGACTCATATATGATCCTTGAAAACAGAGACAATAATTTGTTGTCGCCTTCAGATATCTGAATATCCTTTTTATCGCCTTCCAGTGTCTCGGTCCTGGGTTTGACTGGAAGCGACCGACCAGGCCCATAACATAGCTGATATCGGGACGTGTACACAACATAGTGTACATCAAACTACCAATAGCACTGACATATGATTTTTTATTCATCTCAGCTATTTTCTCTGAAGTTTTAGGACACATACTCTTGCTCAAAATAGTACCTTTCACAATAGGTGTATGTTCTATGTTGTAATTTAACATGCTGAAATGATGTAACATCTTATTTATATAAGACTCTTGTGACAGACCCAAAAGTCTTTTAGGACGATCTCTTATGATCTTTACTCCTAAGATGTATTCAGCTTCTCCCATATCTATTGTATCAAATTGTAGTCACTTCTTGACTTCAGTCACATATCCTATGTCATTTCCAGCTATCAGCATATCATCAATATATAATGATAAAATGACATACTTTCCTTTTTCCCTTTTCAGGAAAACACAATGATCCTCATTGATCATCTCGAAACCATAAGATAAAACGACTTCGTTAAATCTTATGTTCCATTGTCTTGATGTTTGCTTTAGCCCATATATAGACTTTCTAAGTCTACATACTTTCTACTCTTGGCCTTTAGCAATGAAACCTTCTGGTTGAACCATATAAATTTTTTTGTTAAGATCACCGTTAAGAAAAGTAGTTTTTACATCCATTTGATAGAATTCCAAGTCATAATGTGCCACAAATGCCAAAATAACTCGTATTGACACAAATTTCACTACGGGAGAAAATCTCTCTTCAAAGTCAATACCCTCCATTTGGGTATATCCTTTTGTAACTAAACGAGCTTTGTATCTATTAATCGATCTATCAGCTTTCCTCTTTATTTTGAGAATCCACTTATTCCCAATAGCTCTTCGGCCCGGAGGAAGATCGACTAAGTCCCAAACATGATTCTAAATCATAGACTCCATCTCTTCAACCATTGCAGCTTTCCATTTTTCTCTAACTCTACATCCCAATGCTTCCTCAATGGATTGAGGTTGTCGTCGTCAATTAGAAGTGCAACCAATGCCTCATTCTCAATATCAAACCTCTTCTTAGGTTTAACCTTACGAACGCTTCTTCGTAAGTTGGGCTGTTGAGAAGTCAACTCATGACTCGGCATATCACTCCCACTTGGTTGACTTGACTCAGGTGTCCCTTTTGACACCTCTCTTGTTGATAATATCTCATCCCCCTCAAATAGAGGAATATTTTTATCAACATCACCTCTGATTGGGAACTCTATTTCGAGAAAAGTCGCATCTCTTGAATCTATTTCGGAGATGGTTCCATCTAGTTGCTCACCTATGAAAACATAACCTTTGGAGGTCTCATGATATCTTATAAAGATACATTTCTTACCTCTAGGCCCTAGTTTTCCATACATGTGAGAACTATCATGAACATAACCAGCTGACCCCCAGGGTCTTAGATTATTCAAATCTGGTTTTCCGCCTGTCCAACGTTCATATGGGGTAGATGGAATTGACTTTGAAGGTACTTTGTTAAGTATATAGTGTAGGATTAAAAATAATTTAGAAATCTCCACAATAGCATGATATTGTCCACTTTGGGCCTAGACCCTCATGGCTTTGCTCTTGGGCTCTCCCCAAAAGGCCTCATTGCCAATGGAGATATCTTTTTTTTTTTATAAACCCATTATCTTTCCCATGTGTTTTCAATATGGGACTATGTTTGTAACCTTGCAACCCCAACAATCCCCCCTCAAACAAAGGACCATCCCACGTCCGATCCTCGACCCACTAGGTCTTCCTGCCCCTCGGTCCACCCGACCCACTAGGACTTCATTGCCTAGTCGCAACTAGGACTTCCTGTCTGGTGTCTTGTCCTCTTGATCCGAACATAGGAGCTCTCACTTTCTTTATTCGAGGTCAATATTATACCCACATGGCTCAATCAGCCCATAACTCTTGTGCACAGTCGGCGGTTAAACCTTCTGGCAGTCCGGACTCTGATACCAATTGTAGAATCGAAAAGAATTTAGATATCTCCACAATAACATGATATTATCCACTTTGGGCCTAGACCCTCATGGCTTTGCTCTTGGGCTCTCCCCAAAAGGCCTCATTGCCAATGGAGATATCTTTTTCTTTTATAAACCCATAATCTTTCCCATGGGTTTTCAATATGGGATTATGCTTGCAACCTTGCAACCCCAACATATAGGCTACAGTTAATAATGCATCTCCCCAATAGGAGATTGGCAAATTAGCTTGCGCCATCATAGACCTGACCATTTCAAGAAGAGTCCTATTTCTTATTTCAGCTACCCCATTTTGCTGTGGAGTTCCAAGGATTGTCAGCTGTCTAATAATCTCTCTATCATTACATATTGTCTTAAACATATCAGACAAATACTCCCCTCTACGGTGAGTGCGTAAAGTCTTAACTTTACGTTCAGTTTGATTCTCAACTTCGTTCATATAACGAATGAAGCAATCTAATGCTTCAGATTTATGAGAAATCAAATACACATGACTGAACCTAGAGAAATCATCAATAAATGTAATGAAATAGGAAGTTCCATGTCTAGCCTTCACATTCATTGGACCACAAATATTCGAATGAAATGTTGATTCAGATCTAATAGCCTTACCAAATGGTTTCCTAGTTGCTTTTCCAGCAAGACAATGCTCACTTATAGACAATTGAATCTTAGCCCGAGTGCCCAATAGACCCTCTCTAGTCAACTGATTCATAAGTTCTTGTCCTATGTGTCCTAATCTAGCATGCCAAACCTCATTAGTTATATCTGCATCACTAGATAGAGCAATGTTTGAAAAATAACCATCAATAGAATAATTGACATCTGATTCTACATCAAGAACCATAAAACCATTTGTTAAAAAATCATGTCCGATTAACACTGAGTCAATCTTAAGTTCAACAGACCGACTGTAAAAATTAATACAATACCCTAAATCAAGAAGACATGTAACGGAAACAAGATTCCGTCGAATTTCACGAGTATACAGGACATCATGTAGAAACAAAACTCTACCACCATGGAGGTTGAGTTTGCAAGTGCCAACTCCTTTGACTTCAACTCTTGCATTGTTTCCCACATAGATCCACTTGTTACCAGCTAGTACTCGATGGTACTCAACAAATGTAACTTGTTCTCGAGCTACATAGTTGGTTGCTCTCGAATCTATAATCCACAAAGGATAAGAATCAGCTAACAACACTGACTTAGCAACAAAATGCTCTTGAAAAGAAGACACACTCAGATTTACCTTTTTCGGCTCAGTACACTCCCGAGCGAAGTGACCCTTCTTGCCGCAGTTAAAACAAGTCAACTTGTTTTTAGGTTTCTTTCCAGTCTTCTTTACTTTTTTCTTGATTGGGCCCTGCCCCACAGTATCAGCTTCCTACTTCTTTCCCTTCCCTTTCTCGAACCATTTCTTTTTCTTGGATCCAGATGATCCAACAGAACCTATAGACACATAGGCTTGTCCAGAAATCCTTGCGAATTCAACTCTCTCCGCCTCCAATTCTACATGGCGTGAGACGTCAATGAAAGTTTTGATACTCTCACTGTGAGTTAGGGTCTACTTCATGGTCTCCCAAGAATCTAGAAGTGAACGAATAACTGCTTGAACCTGTTGTTCATCAGTCAACTCATGACCAGCAGTTTTAAGCTCCCGAATCATGTTCGACATCTCCTTGAGGTGTTGAACCATTGATACATTCAGACGTTTTTTTGTAGCTGTCAAACTTGATTGTCAATTGTCGAAGCTTGCTTAGACTTACTCCACCGTATTTTTCTTTAAGGGATGCCCAGATTGCATGAGGCATAAGATATGACTCACACCCAAAAGCTAGGTCGTCTACCATTGAACTAATCAATATGCCTTTTGCAGTGGAGTCCTTTTTCTTCCATGCCTTATAGGCATCAAGATCTCGTCTGTGTTGTGCAGTAGGACCATCTACAGGTTCTTCTATAACCTGATTTACAGTCTCTAGAACTTCTTGTTCCTCAAGTACATACTGTATCCTGAGGTATCAGATCTTATAGTTATCCCCATTAAGTTTTCACCTTTGTTGAGTTCAGCTATTATATTTTTGGTTGTCATAATCTATCATAAATAAACACATTATTTAGTATTCAGTGTAAATTATATGCATGCAATTTATGATTGACTCAATATTACTTTGAGTTGGTTTACAAAATCAAGTGACAACTATGTTTTCACTCATCATTCGTATGACCAATCAAATTAATATTAATCAATTCTATTACATACATCCCAACAAATGAACTGATCATTTTTAATATCATGAATTCTTTAATTAAATGAACTAATCAATTAATATATCATGATTTCTTTAATTAAATGAACTAATCATTTAATACATCATGAACTAATCATGCATCATGTCAAGTAAACAACATAAATAAATGAATATATCATTAACATAAAATTACGCTGCATAATGTTAACATATAACTAATTGACATGAATGAAAATGGACTAAATATTGTTCATACATAACGACAATAACAATAACAGAACTCTAGTAAACTAGATAGGCTACTACCACCCCCACTAGGACAGACACTAGTGCAGTGGCCAATATTATCTCTTTCAGCCTGGACTCATTTGAGGTAATCTCAGGCAGGACAACTTCAGGATTCTCTATTGGATCCTCCACACACTCTTCTAGATCCTATTATGATTCTTCAGGATCTTCTGAATCCTCCTCAGATTCATCTGGATCTTCAGGATCTTCTGAATCCTCCTTAGATTCATCTGGATCCTCCTCTGGATCTTCAGGACCCCAATAAAAATGAAGTAATTGTCTACACATCTCTGAATACAAGATGTTCCCATCATAATCATCCCATAGTTGGAATGCTATCTGTCTGAGATTTTCCGATAGTGAATAGACCAAAGCCCATCTTCTGTGTGTGTCTTGGACTGGAAACTCTTCTCGCTCGAGTTTCCAGAACAACAGATCGAGCCGACCAATAAGCCATCTGAGTCCTAGGACCGGGTCGAAATCAAGCTCCTTAATCTCCTCCCAAAGCTCATGTTGTCGTAAATCACGACTAGCCATCTGAAAAAATTGAAATTAAATAAGTCAGTACAAAACCGACTAACCAGTACAAAACCGACTTATTTCAATTTATACAGGCATAGTATCAACATAATAAATCAAGAAAAATAAATCTTCTCGATTTTCAGGAGTTAAGTCGACAATTAGAACTGATCTAATTGGTCAGACTCATTGGATCAGTTGATTAGGAATCCAGATCCTAAGCTCGGTCCATTGTCCTTAATTAGAACTAATCTAATTGGACAGGGATTTTTGTACCTATGTTCTGTTACTATTTAATCTAAGTCCATTTCTAACAATTTTAAACTCATTGATCAAACTCAGGTCTGTTTGATCAAACCAATATTTATTGGTTTAAGTCTGATCGATTAGAACAAATCTAATCATTTGATCAAATCTAACCCAATAGAATAAATCTGGTCATTTGATCATATTTGGTCCAAGTCCAATTAATCAACCCAAATTGATTCGGGTTTAGATCAAATTGATTTGACTAAACCAACTAATGATTTAATCTAAATTAGGTCTAATTGGATCAATCAGGTTAAACCCACATAATTAATTAAAAATGGACCAATAATCCTAATTTTAATTAATTCCAACATGTATATATATATATATATATATATATATATATTTAAACACATAAGCTTTAAAAAAACTGCATGAACAAAAAAAACATTCAAAAAAAAATTTATTTTTTTATTTAATTGTATGCGGCAATTTATTTATTTATTTTTTAATTAAATCCTTATCTCCGTGAACATATCACAGCACTGCCAGGTTTTGTTTTCGTTTTTGTTTTGAAAAAAAATCAAAAATAGAAACATCATCTTTATCTCTTTCCCATTTTCTTTTCTGCACGATCCCATGCACGCACGTCGCGCACACCATGCACGCCGTGTACACTGTGTATGCCACCTTTCCTGCGACAAACACGGGTTGCAACGAGAGGTGGCCATGAGCACTTCGCCGGCCACGATCGGAGACTAACTCCGTAAGTGTTCCCTCGAGGTTTTACAGCGTCGACCATTAGGGATTGTGGCAGATCGCGATACAATCACGATCTCTTACTCTGCTATGGCAAAACTAGATGGAGAAAAACTCCATTCAGGGCAGCGATAATAATCGCTGATCACGACTCAGTCATGATTTCGCCCAGCAAAAACGAACAGAACCAAGCCATAGTTTTGATTCAACGAAGAGGTAAGGGTTTAGGGATTTATCATGAATTTAGAACTAACTATGTGCTCTGATACCATTGTTGATTATTCTAAATGCATGTATAAAATGAATTAAAAAATAAACGGTAAACCCTTACAGCGATCTCTCGCAGATCCGTAATCGACAATGGCGAAACTCGTTGTCGGAAGAGCGATCACAGGTTCGGAAAGCTCTCCGCAATTCCACGAACCAAATCCCACCACCTCAGATATTCTCCTTCCTCTCTCTGCGTTGCACACTCGCAATTTTCGCACCCCTAATGATCCTTGGACGCATTATTTATAAAGGGAAATGACCTAGGGGTATGATGGTTTTTTCCATCAAGAGTAGTGGGGAACGTGGGCATGTTCCCATGTCCCCACTTTCTCCATTTCCTACATGCTAGAGCTACAACTACATTATAGTGTGGGCTAACATAGGAATAGCTGACCAAATTGATTCTACAGAAGAAATTCATTATGTATCAACCATTGATGTCCACAAGGTGGTTCTTAGAAATATCTTATGTGTATACTTGATCAAGTCATGATTATCTACCTGTTCACCGACTGTATGGATGTCATTTAATAATTCTTTAACCGACTGTGTAGTTGACTTAACGTTTCACCTTCTTTTATTTGGATATTTTGAAGTTGACTTAATAATAGGTCCTTTTTAGCAGTTCTTGAGTTAGGTGAACCTTCATATAGTTCAATTAGTTTCTCCCAGAGTTGTTTAGCACTGTTGAACTGGCTGAATTTGGTCAAAATGAGAGAATGCATCCACATGGCACTAATAATAAACACGTCAAAATATTTCCTAATGGACAAAGCATGCATGGGTGCTTCTATTCGAATCCAAAACATCAACAAGAGCTTAACATGATATGATGCAAGCTAGAAAAAAAAATTATTATATAAAGAGGAACATGAAAAAACTAACTAACAACCCAAAGTTTGTACAAATTCCCTAGACTTGAACTTAATGTCTTCAAAAGTTGAAAAATGTATTATGGATGAAAATTTAGAGAGGTTACCAAATGATGCATGTCAAACGCCTAAGTCATTAACCCCTCCTTCTAGTGGGTGCATTCTTCCCAATCTTTGAATCTTATGTAATAGACAAAAAAAACTAAGTAGAGGGTTTGGGTTATGAAAAAGAAAACAAAGTAACTCAAAAGAAACTAAAAACTTAAATGCAAACAAGATTGAACTTGGGTTGCCTCCCAAGAAGCGCTTCTTTAAGGTCATTAGCTCAACCTCTTATTTAGGCTCAAATAAATCTCGATCTTGCTAGAGTGAGATATTTCCAGACTTTTCTTCCAATGTCCCATTTTATTATGAAGACGGTTGTCATCATGTGATCAACATGGTGAAGCACCGCTCTCTCCATCTTTGTCTCCTTGTGAGTTCATTCCAGCAGTCGAAGATGGTTCAGTGGAAGCTTTTAAATCCTAGCCTTGTGAAAACTTGCACACCCACAAGAAAGACATACCTCCCACAAGAATATTATATAAGATAGAACTAGAACCATATCAAATTTTATGAAGCATGTATCAAAAATTGAGTCACATCTAATAAAATCAATTATAGGTATCTCTATGAAGTTTTCTAAAAGATCATAGGAAATACTGGCCTTACATTGTGAGAAGTACCTGAAAGTACTAAACAAGTGGATGAGACTTCTTCTAGATCAAATGATGGTTCTAGCTCAGGTGATGGTGCAACTAAAAGTGGTGATTCTTGGGGCTTTGTCATCTCTGCATGAGTCCTTATACTTATATCCACGATTTGATCATTTTCTGCAATTTCCCTAATATCGAGTGGTTGTGGGAACATAGTAAGTGATTCATGAGAAACTGCCTCCACAACATAGTTCCTTGCACTTCCTCCCAAAACATTAACTTTATCATATACAACGTTGGATAATACACTAAGATCAATATAATTGTAGGAGAATAAGCAATTCCATAAGAAACTTCAAACTGATCATCCTCATAAAAAAATATATTCATCATTAAATAGTTTAATAAAATTGTAAGTGGCTAATTCATCATCATCTTGAATTAAACCAACGAATTTGCATGCAACCATATTATCATCACAGAATTTGCTCAATTTATCCTCACTCATAATTGCCGCTTGCCTTTGTGGGAAAGGAATTGGTGGTACAAAAGTATCCTACTATGATATTAGAATAGATTTCTGATTTCTATCCTCAATCCCCTTTTGACTAGATGGCGGAGGTTCAAATTTCTTGCATAGTTTTGATTGCATAAACTGCTGAGAGAATGGTACCAGTGGCCTATAGATCTCTACTGGAGAGATGGGGTTTAGATTTTCTAATTCTCTTCTGTAATTCTTCTTGATTCTATTCCGAGCATTCTCCAATAGTTCTTTAAAATTTTTGCCACTTCTCAGCTCCAAAGCATTATGATATGTTGGTTGCTACTCGGAAAACCTAGAGATTCCACTGTACAAAAATTTTGTACAAAGGTCTGAACCTTTTCCTAGCTACCATGTGTTCTTTTAAATTAAATTTTGGATCGCCTGCGGAACTTAACACGTTTGATCCAAAACTTAATCTATTTGTTCTTTTAGGTTTTGACTTGGATCTCCTACGGAACTTAACACGTTTGATCCAAATCACCTAAGTTATTAATTCCATTAAATATTAATTTCCAAAATTGGTTCCCAATACTGACGTGGCGAGGCACATGGCCTTCTTGGATATGGGAGCAACCACCACCGACTAGACAAAACCTTTTAAGGAAAGCTAATATTTAATTTCCTAAAATAACTTTAGGTCAACCGAAAAGAACAATCAAATCACAAGGAAAAGAAAAAAAAAAGAACACTATATCGAAAACAAATTCGAAACACTAGAATCGTATGCCTCTTGTATTTAGTATTATTTCCAAAAATAACTAGTATGATGCGGAAAGAAAAATTACTAGTTATACCTTTTAGAAAGACCTCTTGATCTTCTACCGTATTCCTCTTCTAACCTCGGACGTTATGTGGGCAACGATCTTCCAAGATGAGAACCACCTAGGCACCTTCTTCCTTCTTCCTTCAAGTTTCGGCCAAGCACAAGAACTTCCAAAGGATGAAGAATTTTCCACCAACCAAGCTCCAAGGGATGCATGCTTTCTCTCCTTCTTCTCCTTCCTTGATCCGGCCACATCCTCCAAGCTCCAAGAGATGATAGATTTCAGCCACAACAAGAGGAGAGAAGAGAAAGGGAAGGGCCGGCCACCACACCAAGGAAAAGAGGGAGAAAAATAGAATAGAGTCCTTAGCCTTGAAGCCTCCTCTACCCCCTCTTTTATAATCTTTGGTCTTGGCAAATAAGGAAAATTTAATAAAAAACTTCCTTAATTCTTTTGCCATTGAAAAGGAAAATTTATTTAATTAAAAACAATTTTTCTTTTCAATTTGTAATGGCCGGCCACCACATAAATTCTCCAAGCAAATAAAATTTTAAACAAAAATTAAAACTTCCTTATTTGCTTCCGAAAATTTATAAAAAATTTGTCCAATAATTTTTCCCTTCATGATTGGTTTATAAAAAGGAAATTTAATAAATTAAAATCTTTCTTTTAAACATGTGGATAAAAAGAAAGTTATCTCTATAAATTAAAATCTCTTTTAATCTACAAATAAGGAAAGATATCAAATCTTTTCTTAATCTTTTGTAGAAACTTATAAAAGAGAATATTTAATTTTAAACTCTCTTTTAAATCATGAACATGGTTAAAAAGGAAAGTTTTCTTAAAATTTAAAATCCTCCTTTAATCAACAAATAAGGAAAGATTTCAAATTTTAAACTCTCTTTTAAACATGTAGATGATTTACAAATAAGGAAAGTTTTTACCAAAAATTAAAACCATCCTTTTAAACTACAAATAAGGAAAGAGATTAATCTCTTCTCTTAATCTTTTGTAGAAAGCTATAAAAGGAAATTTTTAATTTTTAAACTCTCTTTTAAAATCATGATATCCACATAAGAAATAATTTTAATAAAAATTCTCTTTAATATTCTAGTGGCCGGCCACCTAAGCTTGGGACCCAAGCTTTGGCCGGCCACCTACATGACTCATCCATTTGGTCTTGGCCGGCCCTAGCTTGGGTTCCAAGCTAGCTTGGCCGGCCCCATTGGATGGGTAAGAAGGTGGGTATGCGGTGGGTATAAATCTCTATATACTAGAGGCTACGATAGGGACCGAGAGGAGGAATTGGTTTTGGTCTCCCGATAAAATTAAGCATCCCGTGCTCGCCCCGAACACACAACTTAATTTTATCAATAATAATTCATTCCACTAGAGAACTATTATTGAACTACCACACCAATCCCAAATTACATTTTGGGCTCCTTCTTATCATGAGTGTGTTAGTCTCCCTGTGTTTAAGATAACAAATGTCCACTAATTAAGTAAGTTACTGACAACTCACTTAATTAATATCTAGCTCCAAGAATAGTACCACTCAACTTCATCGTCATGTCGGACTAAGTCCACCTGCAGGGTTTAACATGACAATCCTTATGAGCTCCTCTTGAGGACATTCTCAACCTAGATTACTAGGACACAGTTTCCTTCTATAATCAACAACACACACTATAAGTGATATCATTTCCCAACTTATCGGGCTTATTGATTTATCGAACTAAATCTCACCCATTGATAAATTAAAGAAATAAATATCAAATATATGTGCTTGTTATTATATTAGGATTAAGAGCACACACTTCCATAATAACTGAGGTCTTTGTTCCTTTATAAAGTCAGTATAAAAGAAACGACCTCTAATGGTCCTACTCAATACACTCTAAGTGTACTAGTGTAATTATATAGTTGATAAACTAATACCTAATTACACTATGACCTTCTAATGGTCTGTTCCTTTCCATCTTGGTTGTGAGCCACTATTTATAATTTATAAGGTACTGATAACATGATCTTCTGTGTGTGACACCACACACCATGTTATCTACAATATAAATTAATTGAACAACTACATTTATCATAAATGTAGACATTTGACCAATGTGATTCTTATTTCTAGATAAATGTTTATACCAAAAAGCTAGGCTTTTAGTATACATCCTAACATGATATTCACTAGACTTTTCATTCTGCGACTCATGATTTTCTAAGATCTTGGTGGTTGCATTGCATCTTATTCAATAGGCACACTTGCATTCATGGCTTGTACTTCTAGAATTCTCAAGGAAGATGTCATTAAGATTTCACTTGATCATTCTTGGAGGTTTGTTGTCACTAAATTAATTAATGTATATGCTTCATCTAAATTTTTATTCATTAAATAACCTCCTGCAGCTGAATCCAAAAATCTCTTACTCGAGAAAGAAATCCCAATGTAGAATATGTGTATTGTCAACCATCTTTCCAACCTATGATGAGGACACTATCTTAATAAACCTTTGTATCTATCTTATGCTTCAAATAGTTATTCTCTATCTGCCTGAGTAAAATTTGCAATACAATTCCTCATGTACATTGTTCTGCTTGAAGGGAAAAAATGATTTAGAAATCACTGTTCCAATTGTTTCCAACTTGTTATGCTTTGTCGAGGGAGAGAATAAAACCAAGCCCTTGCTTTATCCTTGATATTAAAAGGGAATGTCATCAACCAAATGACATTTGCTGAAACTCCTTCACGGTTCACCATGTTTCAATATTCAAGAAATACCTCAAGGTGCAAGTATGGGTTCTCTGAAATTTCTCCTCTAAATTTGTGACCTTATATCATGAACATTAATTCTAGGTCTAGTTGGAAGTTATCTGCTTCAATCTGAGGTTCCACAATGGGAGATTTGAATCTTGCAAAAATAGTTGCAAAAAACTCTCCTAAAGGTCTAATTGATATGTTAGTGCTCATTATATCTTATAAAAATAAAATTACTAGAAAAACTGAAGTACTGAATTTAAATTGCATGAAAGAAAAATACAGAAATAAAATCAAACAAGTAAATGAAAAATCTATTAACAAGTCTAGATTAACTCATATGATAATCAACTAATGTTAATCGAAACAATCCTCGACAATGGCTCCAAAAACATGATGTGTGGTTAAATCTACAAGTGTACAGATATGTTGTCAAGTAATAAAATATGGATCCATAGGAACTATTGATTAAACACTAGTTGATTTCACACGTTGAATTATCTAGATATCCGAAGGTTGTTTCACGAGCGCTTGGAAACTAGAAATTGAGAGAAGAGAGGGAGAAGGGAAGAGAGAGAGTGTGAGTAGAAAGTAGAGAGAGAAAGAGTGTGAGCACAAGCGGACGGTAGGAGAAGGTAAAATTGAATTTAGGGTTGACTTAGGATTCCGATTTTATTATGATGTTAAGTAATGTCCCTATGCATTTTTCATCTACCTAACTCCATTCTTATATTATTGTAGAGTATCTACTAAAGTCTAGCACAATCCCGCGAAGATCGCTCAGGAGAGTTTACTCAAACTCTAACACCATTAAGTAGAGAAGTAACTTTAGAAAGTCCGATTAAAGGGTTGCCCTAGGACCCATAGTCATACAACTGTTAGAGTTATCTAATGTATTTATTAACGGTAGATTAATGACATTAAGTAGGAGAGGTAATCTAGAAAATTTGATTAAAGTGTCATCCTTTGTCACTAAGGGCTCCTTGGTCATACAATCTCTAGATTAATCAAATCACTTCCTAAGATTAATACGGGAAAAAATCACAAACTCTAATTGGCTTCCCTTATAAGGAATTGCCCTCCATTACAAGGGGATGTCATAGAAAGTAAGGGATACCCTCTATCATAGGACTCCTAGTCATACAATTCAAAGCGCCTTCTCTGCATAGTGACCAAAACTCTACATCTACATATATTGTACCTCACACACATTTCGTTAAATATATACAAGCACAACATGATAGAACAAGTTATAAAACATATTATTGCATCGGAAAATGTCCAACTACATAGTTCATTCATCAAACATGCATCACAATTACTTCCTACATCCTAGATCTAGCGGGATACTCCATAACAAAGGAATTACAATCCCAAAATACAAATGAAAGCATCCATACAATTCAAATCAAATAATAGAGATAAGAAATGCTTAGAGAGAAGATTTTCAATGTCTTCATTGTCGTTCCTTAGCACTGGAGATGGACAGACGTCGAAGTCGATGAAGGTGATATCCCTAGGGTTTCCCCAAGAGAGGAAAACCCTCTCCAAGAAGGAGGACCCAGTCCTTTGATCCAAGCCCCCTCCTCTTCCCAATCTAATGGGGTGAATCCCTTTTATAGGGGATGAGGTAGGTCATGCGACACGACCCGTGTCACTAGGCACGGGAGTTCGTGTTGTGTGCGGGAGCTCTAGATCTAGTGGAGCACAGCTCGTGTCGTGGTGCCTGTGGCACGACAGCCGAATGTGCCACGGCCTATGCCTCTGGGCACGGGCGGGTCGTGGCAAGGAGGCAGAGCCAACCATGGGTCGTGCCACTAGGCACGACCGCCCGTGGTGAGGCAACAGAAGCTGCCACTAGGCACTACTGCTATGGATCATGCCACTGGGCACGACCACCCGTGGTGAGGCAACAGAAGCTACCACTAGGCACTACTATGGATCATGCCACTGGGCACGACCGCGCATGGTGAGGAAACAAAAGCTACCACGGGTCGTGCCACTGGCATGGCCGCTCGTGGCAAAGCAAGGCTTCTTTAGCATTGTCTTTCAGCTCCCCGTTTGGCTCCAATCTTCATTAAAGCTGTCAGACGGGTCAACCCGTGGCGGGGCCGGGCGGCCCATGGCGAGTTGACCATTTGGCAGGGTTGGGCGGGGTGAGCCAACCCGTCTTCTTGGCGGATTGGAAAATCTCCAACCTATCCCAATCCAAGGCGGGTTATGGGTTAGGCGGGCCAACCCACTGGCCCATCAAAAATTTTTTAAAATAATTATATCTTTAACATTTTACTTTGAAAAGATTTTACTAATCAAATGTATCCTAAAATAGATATTAATATAAATGAGTACTTATGTTTGATGAAAATTATTATTTTTATTTTAAAATTATAGTAAAAAAATAATAAATTGATATAAAACTTGGCTTATATGTGTTTCTCAACCCGCGGACCAACCCAAGCTAGTCGCGGGTCGATCCGAGCGGGTCATGGGCCAGGCAAGTTGACCCACAACAGACTTAGGTTGATAAAATTCTAACTCAATCTACTTAAATTGCTTGGAAGGGTGGGTTAACCCGACAAGCTCAACCCAAATTGATAACATTAATCTTCACTCCTATCATCCAAAATATATGAGAGCAGTATCCAGGAGTAATAAAACATAAAAATGAAGCATAGAATCAAGTTATCTCAAATCATACATGCAAAAGTGGGTCAAATGCAGTGTGAAAACACGATGAAAACCTTATATACTTTACAGCTATCAGTGGCCAAGTTGTCGAGTGGCCCAAGTGGGTCGAGCTATCCAGTGGTTGTCGAGTGGTCAGAGTGGGTCGAGCTATTGAGTGGTTGTCGAGTGGCCAGAGTGGGTTGAGTTGTAGAGTGGCCCCAACATGTGTAGTTCTCGAGTCACCTGAGTGGGCCAAGCTGCAGTGGTCTAAGAGGGTCTAACTCCTGAGTGGACTTAGCTGTTGAGTGGCCTAAACAAGTCTAACTCTTGAGTGACCTGAGAAGATCTAACTTCCTAATAGGAAGACTCCCAAGTAGCCCGAGTAAGCCTAGCTCCCTAATAGGAGGTCAAGTGAAGTTGTGTCGAACTGCTAAGCTGGAAGGCTAGGCTAAGAGGTGTCAAGTGGCTAGGCAAGATCACTAAGCAGGCTGGGCTTCTTGGCTGGAAGCAAGGTTGTCAAACTGGAGGCAAGACTGTCAAGTAGGAGAAGAACTAAGCACTACCGAGGCTTTTGTTAGACACGGTTTTCTTAAAACAAAGTCATCCTCTCCGATGGTGCTTCGAGGTCACTTTGGACATCTATTTCTTGGGATACAACAACATGACCACGTACACAATTAAGCACGGTTGTTGGTAGCATAAGGTCTATCTAGTCCACAGTAAATGACTAGCGATAAAAATAAGTCAACTTCCTTAATAGTAGTCACTTGCTCAAAGTGAACTTCGGGTTGGTTGGTGACTATGACATGGTTGGAGCATGGCTGTGATATGGATGGAATTTGAGTGGATTGAGGTGGTAGCTAAATGGAGGACTTAGATGTGGATGAGCTCAGATGTTGAGGATGGAGAGCCCCACCATATGCTGGGTACATAGATCCAGGGATGGAGGACTTAGGCGCTTAAGGACAAGGGCTCTAGATGATTAGCGAGTGGGATGGATGTGATACCAGAGACAACGTTGCCTGACTCTGGCTTTAAGGATGGTATTAATGATCATGCGTTGGTTAGTGATTGATATTTTGTGAGGAGTTGGATGGATGCTGGACTGGGGCGGACCATGGAGGAGGACTTTGGTAGAGATGCGAGCTCAGGCACTGATTATGGGGTGTTGACATTGGATGCCATGTATGTTGGTGCAATATCTCTTGGGTCAAGGTTGACCGATTTGACTAAGCTTGAGCTGACTCAAGCTTGAGTCTTGATGTCTGGATTTTGATGTTTGATAATACATGGAGACTGACAGTACATGGAGATTGCAGGTGCAATCGTTCATTTAGGGAGATTGTTGATACAATTTTCCTCTGGTAAAGGTTGACCAATTAGATGTGAAGAAGAGTCAGGTAGGTCAAAACTGACCGGATACTTGACTGGGAAGTCCTGGTGAGTGAAGCCAGACAGTATGAAAGTCCTGGTGAGTGAAGTCAGGCAGATGGGAAATCCTAGTGAGTGAAGCTAGGTGAAAGTCCTGGTGAGTGAAGCCAGGCAGATGGGAAATCCTAGTGAGTGAAGTTAGGTGAAAGTCCTGGTGAGTGAAGCTAGGCAGATGGGAAATCCTAGTGAGTGAAGGTAGGTGAAAGTCCTGATAAGTGAAGCCAGACAGTTGAGAAATCCTGATGAGTGAAGCCAGGTTAAAGACCTAGTGAGTGAAGCTAGGCAGAAGGAAAATTCTAGTAAGTGAAGTCAGGTGAAAGACCTAGTGAGTGAAGATAGGCAGTATGAAAATCCTAGTGAGTGAAGCTAGGTGAAGGTCCTGGTGAGTGAAACCAGACACGTGAAAATCTAGGTGGGTCAAGGTTGACCGGACACCTGGTATGAAGAAGTCCAAGTAGGTCAAAGGATTGACCGAATACTTGGCACGAGGAGAAAAGTCCAAGTGGGTCAAAGGGATTGACCGGACACTTGGTGAAGAAGTCCTAGCAGGTCAAGAGTGACCGGATGCTAGGCATGATATCCCAACAGGTCATGATTGACCAGATGTTGGATTTTAAGGGCTTGAGACTTGATTAGGGCAAATCAAGTTAGATTAATCGATCAACCGATCGATTGAATCATGCCCAATCGATCGGTTGGTCGATTGGGTGAGTCCCACGACAATTCTTCCTCCCAATCGATCAATGAATCAATTGGGAGGGAATTGTCGTCACATAGAACTTCTCCCAATCGATTAGCCGATCGATTGGAAGCCTCCAATCGATCGGGTGATGGATGATCGATTGGTAGGTTGGAAATTGCAGGAGAGCCTTGAATCGATCGGGCAATCGATTCAGATGATTTCCAGAGAGCACAGAGGCACTCTGGATCAATCAACCGATCAATCCAAAGCCTCCCCAATCGATTGAGAGCAATTCAATCGATTGGGATCCGACCGTTGGCGCTGAATAAAGTCGTTGCGAGCGTCTTCTTCAGCATCTCTTCGCCCGATTCTTCTCAGATTTTCTCAGCAACATCTCTAGAGCTCACCGCCAGTTCTTGAAGCTTCTTGGAGCAAGGTGTTCTTGCACTTCCAAGGTCAAGAGGCGTTCCAAACAAGAAGGAGAAGCTAGCTAGAGTTCATTGTATAAAATCCTGTAAGATTTACTTGTATTTGCTTCTTCTTTTCTTCTTGTTGTTGTGTGAAGGAGTGTTTTTACTAGTGGAGTGTGTGTCGCGTGTGGATCCTTGGATTAGTCACCTCTTCTTGAAGTGGATACCAAGTAAATCCTTGTGTTAGCGTTGTATTTTTGTTTCTTGTTCTTTCCGCTCCATATCATCACCAAGAAGCAAGCTACGACGAGCGCGACGAGCTATTCCCCCCCCCCCCCCCCCCTCCAAGCACATTTCGACTCATAACAATGTACTGTGGACCATCACTATGGCTAGGTTCATGCATTTTGACATTGGGCATGGCAAACAACTTAGATATGGATGATGGAATGCAGACATCAGACATGGTAGAGAGCTCAGTCACTGGATGGTTACATGGATTAATACCTCTATGGTGTTGTGCATGGATTGTTTGGAGGCTCTAGGTTTGGATATTAGCAGTGCCAGGGTGTTCGTGGCTTGCGGTTGGATGATGTTGAAATGATAGCCTGCTGAATTAGGATGATATTTATGATCATATGTTGGATAGTGAGTAGTGTTTTGTGAGGATGGTACCCATGAGGGTACACACGTATGTATGTGATTTCACACCTTAGACAGTCACTCAAATATGATACTTCATTAGATACGAATAGTGGATCATATGTTCTGTTATACCATTTTCTTGATGATATATATTTATCTTTCATCAAAAAAAAAAGCATTGGTTGTTCGTGACAAACCGAAATTGCATCCAAATGCTTGACAAAAGGATGCTGAGCTAAATGCATAGTAGAGGAGAGGAGGTTTTGGGGGACAAAAGTGGATAGAATGTTACTGCTTTTCTACTTTCTTGCTTGCTACCACCCGTCCGAATCGTAACGCCGGCTATCAACCATGAATGGTTGGTCGCTTTGTTCGGCCAATTACAGATTCACCATTGATGTCTAATCATTTTAGATTGGCACATTAATGCATCTATTACATAATTGAGCGGGTAGGAAAAAAATTCATTCGGGTAGCAAAACGTAGGTTGATTTGCTTGGCAAATTTAGCCTCAATTGGTCTGACAATTGATGCATAGGCCACGCTCTCACACGAGTCACCTAGGGTCAATGTAATCCGAGTCTTGAATTTGCACCCCTTGTAGATACGAGGAGAGCCTCTCCACATACATGTTTACAACTTCAATTGTTGTAATTCAATATAAATCAATTTCGTAGACACAAAACTCCCTCATATTAGAGTCTCTTCCATTCTTTTCCATTCACATTTTTCCAACATATTATTTTTGGTTTCCTAAGATGCTTTCCTATCAAACTTTGGTACAATACATTTTCCTTATCAATAAATAAATTAGATGTACATTGTTGATAGTTTTCATCCATTTTGTTTGTTCATAGCATTCCAGGATGCAAATATACTACAAGCATTATCGCATTTCTATAGCACAATCGTTTTGACCAATAATGTCAATTGAATCAAAAGGATTTTTTTTTTTTGAATAAGTAAATTACATTAAGAAGCAAATAAGAATGTACAATCTGTGTTGATGCGTTTGAATCTTTATGAATATCCCATTAAGACTCGACAACCCTTCATTAAAATTACAACGATTCCTAGCTTGCTAAATGAGCTATATGATACATAGCCAATGTCTTTTTGTAACACATCTCGAGCCTCTGATTTCTCTTTTGAACTTGTAGCATCCGTCTCGCCTTAGAGGATGCCTTCCGAGACTAGGCATACTAAGAGTTGAGCAAAGATGTCACCTGCTCCACTATAGTTGATCGATCAAAGATGGTATCTCGAACCTGCATCAACTAATTAACAAGCGGTAAATTTGATACCTTCACCTGTCAAATCCATATGTCAGATCTACTCGGATATGTATGATGGGTTCACCACACCCATATATGTCCTATTATATGTTCCACATCCCATATCCACCCTTTTGCTTCACAAGACACAGAAGATTTGATAGGAGGATGTTTGGATAACCACACAAAAGCTTTGCAAATGGAGTAGAATTTGTTTATCATACCGCTAGGCACTGGTAGGATAGAAAGTCAAAAGCGCCAAATGCCCTACAAGACCGACCTGACTACCAACATCAAAGGTCAACTTGGAGCATGATACCAGTCCCCAATAGCCCCTCAAATGTAATACGACGATCACTGTTTCTGAGGTAGGCATACTTTGATTATTGTTGCAAGAAGTGTCTCTCTGCCTTTGCTAAGAGTTTAGCACAGGCCTATAACATGCAATAGTCAGCTAAAGGGGGTATTGATAGATAACTTGGCACAAAGACAAAGCAAAAAAATGTTAAAGTAATTATTAATTTAAATAAGTCCCTAGCAAACTTTTAAGCGATGTTGGGAGACTCCTTGGAACCTCGAAGCAAGTTTGGAACAGTTGTGATTTTATCACGTTGAATGTGACCATGCGGAAGTATGATAGATAGCTCGGGATGACCAGCATCAATGACAATGGCATTGTAGAGCAACTTGTGACTTCAACATAGTTGTGAGAGATGTTCTGTCAAAATAAATTTGGTCCCGCAACTTGTGATTTGCATCTTCCTTGTAGTAACCCAACCGCTCCTGCATTATAAATTTCAAGGAAAAACATTAGTAACGTTTCACTAGTAAGGCGCAAGGCCATGTATAAAAGACCCTTGACTAAAGGCTATGTTGACTAAAGATATTTTTACCATTCAAATGATGATCTCACTTGGATGTTTTTTTTTGTAGTGATCTAAGCTTGATGTCTATCACGCACCTACAATGTTGTTCCTCTGATTATTTTTCAGCTGCTCCAAACTTGTTGAGCTGCTTAACAATGTAAAGCAGATGCAGAAAACTCAACGGAACCATTATACAAAAACCCAGTGATGTTCCTCTAGGTATGCTTCTTGAGCTTCATCATGCTTCTGTGAAAAGCTATCATGATATGGTTACTCATATTGCTTCTGGATGACAACGCAAGGAAATGAAGAAAGAAATGGGATGTTTCATTGAACGAATCACCCAGATGCAAACTCATTTGAAGCAGACTTGGCAACTTGTTGACACTTGCTTCAGCTCATTTTAAATTTTCCTCATCTTTTCGAGATGCCCCAGGGTTGCCGATAGGAACCTTTTGTTGATGAGCTCAATTTTGAATGTCTTGAAGATATGCCACTGCCCAAAACTCTTGTTTTACATGCATTTCTAACTGACTTTGTTGGTGAACTTTTAGCAGGGAGCCTCAACTGAGTTACTCTTTTCCCATGGGAAGCTGCAACCTTAGACTTGCCTTCATCCTTCAAGGGAGATTGGCAAAAGAATTTATCAAGATCCAGGTTGTCATACAAGTTGCGATCAAATGGCCAAAAAAGAGGTTCATCCCAATCACAATCTAGTGAACAAGAATGAGAAGACAGGATTTTCTGATGATGAATGGAACTCAAAGAATGGCTTGAAATATCAAAGACAAAGGCACCAGAATAATTTTCTCTTCCATGTATCAGTTTACAATCCCTTGACACTGAATCCACATATGAGCTTGGAGATTCAACTGAACTGTTACTTACTGATGGAACCTCGGCCTGTCTACCATGATAAAATTTAAGACTTTCTGAATGGACAAGTGAAGAATCTCTTCCTTCATTCTCAAATTCTCCTGGTTTCATTAGTGCCTTCTCAACTTTCCCTCCAAAATTGAATTTCCTGCAATGACATAAGGACCCACTTCTAGACACATGCTGAAACCCATCTGTCACACTGCTCTCAGCTGAAGAAGCTGGGCTTCTGCACCATGAAGATGTGGACGATAACTGTTCTTGCGGAAGTAGATCAAAATGATCAAACTCCCAAATGTCCGAAGATAAACTATAATTATCTGAAGATAACCACATACAATCACTATCCTCACCTAATCTGTCAATAAGACTTAGCTGATCCAAAGCATCAATAGTGGTTTCTTCTGGTTCTGGGAAAATAGCAACAGCTTTCTTTTGGAGAACTCTATTTGAGACTGTCTTTATGTTCTTTTTTGATTTGCTACGATTGCTATCCTTTGACACTGCTTTCAAAACTTCTGTTGCTCGTTGGGAGCTTTTATTCATGCTAGCGATACCTAACTTATGATCTTTCTTGATGAGATAAATGGATTCCCGTGGAGTAAGATCTTTATTATCCTTTTGCTGGACCTGTTTTTTACCAGTTTTTTTTACACTGAAATTATTTCTTGAAGAATTAAGAGAACTACTATCCTTCAGCTGTGTCTTAATTCTTGAAGTAACCTCCAATGCTTTTTCAGATAATCGGTTTCTATTTGTAAATCCCATTTTTCTGCACTCTACTCTAAGATTGCTGCAAAACCAATAGGTCTTCTGAGTAACACAAGGCAAGTCTTGGCAGAAAAATAAGGGGAAAAAACCAAAGGTAGCAAGACTGAAAATGCATCCTATGAATGGAAGTGCATGAGTGAAAAAAAGAGAGTACAAGAGTACAGAAAGCATTATGAGAATAAATTAAACAGCTCTAAAATATCAGGGTTAAGCTACTAAATTTTTTACATGTCAGATTTGTTGACATTGCACAGACAAACAGTTTGGAAAACCTTGGGTTGAACAACAAGACATACATCTTCCAGTTGATTTAACCAGGAGAAACTCAGCTTGTTAAAGATATACCATCATATAACCACATTCAAGAGGATTAAGTAGCAATATACTTTGAAATTCAAAGTAGAATTAAGGATATATAGACCTGCTCTTAACTGATATTAAGTAAATTTGAATTGAAGACAAAAGTGGAAAGTGAATGTATATTTTGGTTAGTAATCCATCATCTAGAATTTATTTTTGTCTCGCTCGATCCCTTACACCTTCCACTCTAATCAATGCAAATCATCAAGTCCATCCCATTTCAACCTTCTCACTTTATCATCCATTATAGATACACTAAATTGCTCCAATAGTCCTTTTTTTTATTTAATATTTTTTTGTGGCGTCACTCACACTCATCTGCAGCAATTCCTTAGACATCATACTTTTATATGTGAACTTGCATAATGGAGTGTATCGAAGTTAAAGATTGTAAGCAACATGAAGGGCATAACCTTTTCTTGCAACAAAAAATACATATATTGTAAAGGACAGGATTGGGTAAATAAAAAAACCAGGATGAATGAACATCATTACTGATTCAGTTATAGTGATCAACCAAACTGCTGGAACACAAGGGGATTAATATGGATTAGAATAAATTCCCCAATAGAATGAGCCTACCTTATAGGATATTGTTAACAGGATTAACATCACATATGGTAATGCAAGTTTAGGCCCCACAAAGAATGTTAGATGTATCTTAGAAGAAGGTCAATGCTATCAATTTTCTAAAAACTTAAAAGCTATTGCCAAGACCCAAGATTCAAAACCCAAGCCATTTTCTTCCAGCATAGCAACTAGGGAAAATTAGATCTCTCTTTAATTTCTTTAATTATTCAGTTTCAGATCACACAATCCCACTAGACATGGAAGGAAACTTCGATCATTGTCAGTAATAAACCCATACTAAAGTATATTTTAAAAAATCAAGTAGTTTCCTTCAGATAGCAAAAATAAGAAAGAAAAAAATGGGAACATGCTAATGGTGAGATTAGATGCTAACAACATATCAGTTCTCTGCTATATGGAGAAAAAGCATAGATTTACAAGATTACCTCAATAATAACACTAGAACATGGAGGAAAAAACAGGAAACTAATTCTTAAAAAAAAAAGTAAATTTCTTTAATGAGTATATTTTTTTTTTATATCTCGTAGAAGTTAGCATGGAAGAAAAAAGAAGCGGATATGGCATACAGATCAACCATTTGTTTAGAAGCATTTTACAGGATTCTCGGGGAAATTATCCTAATTCATGTGAAAAACTTCTGTTTTCTTTTAGAAGATAGAATTGGCAAAGGAAACAAGCAAAACGCTACTATCCTTCTACTTTCAAACACAATGATAGGGTAGAAAGCAAAACAATTGAACTCTAACAAGGATAAATGAATGTTACCAGAAGAGGAGAAAGATTCCTCGCAAAGAGACCTGGAGCGAGAGAGCGAGAGAGAGGGTTCAAGGGTTTATTTGTTATTTGTTTTGGCTGAATCGGAGAAGTTCGCAGCCGGAGATCTTCCCGCTTCCGAAACAAACCCCGTTACAACGCTTATGACTCGGAACTATCCTTGAGCTCGAATCTTGATGCATGCATTCAATGGTTAGACGGTTCAAAGAGCTTATGATGGCATTATCGTCATTTCATTATATTGGTGATCGTCATTAGTTCGTTAATATAATAACAACAAATATAGAAGCAGTTTATTTCTAAAACAGAATTACGGACGTCGGTTACGTTGTACTCACTTCCCGACTATAAGATAGTCAGTAAGACCATCTCCAATCCATCACTAAAATATTAAATTTGGTATAAAATTAACATTAAAATATTCTAATCTATGCATCAAATTTTTAGTATGATAAAAAATACAACAGTATTTTTATACTATTCATATCATACTAAATAGGAGAGAGTTTTTTATTTTTTTAATTTTATTATATAATTAATAAAATCAAATGTAATTAATTTATAATTATTATTTTCTTTGTTTTTACTTATAGGACATTTAAATATAATTAAATGTAATTATTATTTATTATACATTTAAATTAAGAATATTTAGTAACATATTTATATTTTATTAAGTATATGTAAAGATTTAATTTATTAAAATTATTATTTTTAATTTATTTAATATATTTAATTATAATTACATTTATAAATTATATCACTAATTTCATTAAAAAATATAATAAAATATTAAAAAAAATTATATGCAAAAATACATTATCCAAATATAATTTAAATGTAAACTACATTACCCAAATATATTTGTAAAGATTTAATTTATTAAAATAATTATTTTTAATTTATTTAATATATTTTAATTCTAATTACATTTATAAATTATAACACTAATTTCATAAAAAATATATATATAATAAAATATTTAAAAAAATTATATGCATAAATATAAAATACATTACCTAAGCATTAAATTTAAATATAATAATTATCATATAAAAATATTAATAAATTTAAATGTAGGTTGAATATTAAATTATGAATAAGAAAAATAGAGTATTTTAAAGAATATTCTTTTTTGGTGTGAGATAGTGTTGATGCAGGGCCGGCTCTAGAGGGAGGCAGCCTAGGTTGCCTAGGGCCTCCCTATTCTAGGGGCCTCTATATTTTAAGATTTTATATTTATATTTGAGGATTTTATTAAATTTGATATGGATCATTTTTTTTTTGACAGATCAAAAAATATTTTATTTTTAATCGTAAAAAAAACCTTAAACAAGTCTTTTTTTATTATTAATATATCTTTTTATTAATTTTAATCATTTGAAATTGTCATTTAATTTATATATGTCATTTTTTAATTTAATAAATTTATGTAGCATATTGAATATTGATGATAATCATGTGCATTTAATTATCGATTCATATGTAATATTTTTATATTTAATTAAAAAATATTATATAGGACTGTATCTAAAAATTAGCAAATAATGTTTAGGGTTGAAATTGTACTATTTTGGTATAAAAATTATATCAAATATAGTATTATAGATCGGAGATGGTCTTAGAGATTGGGGAGGAGTTTAGTAAGAAATTAAATTTTGATTCAATTACGTTGGACAAATTCAACGAAGTAAAAAAATGGAAGATGCAATAACTTGGAAGACTCTGTTTTTCATTAGAGACCCCCTCTCATTTTCAAATGACACTTCTACCCTCTTCTTTTATTTTTTTAAAAAATTTATTTTGTTTTATTTTTTTAATTAATTTTGTTTAAAAATAGCTCTCATACTTGTATATTTTTAATTTTATTTAGTTTTATTTTTAAATTAATTCAATTTATTTTTTTTACTTTTATTTAATTTTATTTTTAATCAATTTTGTTTATTATTTTTTATCAATACTTTATTTTTACAATTTTATATAAATTTTATTTTGTTTTATTTTTTAATTAATTTTGTTTATTATTTTTTATCAATACTTTATTTTTCCAATTTTATATAAATTTTATTTAGTTTTATTTTTTTAATTAATTTTAATTATTATTTTTTCATAATACTTGTATTTTTCAATTTATTATTTTTTTTAAGTTTTGTTTTTCTTATTGATTTTATTTTTTTGTTAATCAGTTTTTTTTTATCAATTTTTTTATCAGTTTTTTTTTTTCATGTTTATAATCTTTTGTTTATTTTTAGTTATAAATTTTAGGAGTTATTATTTGTAAAAAATTTAAAAAGCATAAAAATATGAATCAAAATAAAAATTATATATTTAAAACTAATAAAAATACTAACAATTAATAGTGAACACATTCATAACTTAGGAACAAATATATTTTTTCAAATGAAGAGTACATGTAATAATACAAAAAATACGAAAATATATAAAAATAGAAATTTTAATCAATATTATCTCCAAATTCTGCTCCCGACGCGTTTGGTGATGGTGGTGTACCTATTACTTCGTACCACAAATGAACACGTGTCTTATAACGAGTGACTCATCCTTTAGCTTCATATGATAAATGTTGCCACCACCACATTGGAATGGGTGGTATAGGGTAATGAGGATGTAAGAAAACTTATACGAAGTGATTACCAACATGAGCAATAGCTATTTCTCGACGCTCTTGGTTTAGAACTGGAGGAGTTCTTAATGGCAAGTGAGTAAAACAACTCCCAACATTCTCACCAAATGTATGCAGTACAAGATTGTACCTTGATGCGATGACAATTCCCAAAGGTATAGAGTTCATCCAATATATTTCTGGTGCCCACGACTCAAACAAATTCAATAAGAATAATAGATTGGTTACCAAATTTCGATCTGGATAAAGTTGATCATATAGATCCTTATTTTGTTGAATCTCTTCTATAAGCTCGAATCGTACTTGAAACCAACCTTCTTCACCATACCCAATTAGTGTAGCTATTGTCCTGAATCACAATGACCATTAGGTTGAACATCAACAGTGTGAGAAATATAACGTTGCAGAAGCATAGGTAATTTCTCAATATAAGTATCATGGATGGGTGGAACTGGAGAGTCATCATAGGTCATTTGAGTATTGCGAACCTTCGACCCTCTTCCACATCTTCCTCTCCCTTGGGATGTTGCAGTCGATTGAGAGAACCTAGATCCTGAAGTGGATGCATTTGCAAAAGAAGGTATGCGACGTCCACTTTGCTCATCTCTACTGGTAGCTTGACCTCTATGTTCTGTGTTGTATGAAGGGGCTCGAACTGTACTTTGAGATAGATCTATCATATCAAAAAACTTGTCTATCATATGCTCTCGCATATGTGGATCCATCTCATCTAATATCTCAACAACATGGGATGTCATGTTAGGTTGTGCTCTCTCATCATTAAACTGATGTGCGTGTATCAACAATCTCCTCCAATAAGCGTTGATACTCTAAAGCGAAATTGGAATAGAAAAGTAATGGTAATATGTAAGATCATGCTCGTATGGCAATCTGTATATAATTTTGATAGAATAGTTGTATCTGCCGACTAGCTGTTGAGATGCTTTCTCAATGTATTTTAGCTGATCAGAAATCAACTTTGTTGCCTCTAATGAAATCTGACACCTTATTTGACTGAAAATGTCATTATGTAAATGTTGATGGCGTGGAATGTTGAGAGATCTCTCGAATGACTTTTTAATATCCCTTAACTGAATTCTCAACATCTTATGTATTTTTTTAAAAGATGTCTGTAGGGATGACATGAAATCTCCCAAATATAACTCCAGTCTCGCATATGCAGACTCTGCCTTGTAATAAAAAAAATGCATTGTGTTTTAATACTGAAAAGAATTGAAATAGTACAATAATGAACAAAATTTAAATAATAAAGCTATAAAGTGGTTATACCTTTGATTTGAATTGCTCCTGATGTGCATACATGTATCAACTCATGCTGAAACAAACTGCTCTTTATAAGAGTGTAACCATATATCCCAAAGGTAATTTAGAACATCCTCGAATCGTTGATACTCCTCACGGATGACATCCCACTTCTGCTGGTAAGATCATTGTGTTGATGAATTAATGAGTGAGTGTCATGATGCATAAAAATGTTGCCACTCCAGACCAAGCATAGAGGCGCATTTTTTCATTACGCACTAGTTTATGTGCCAAATACAAAGGATGTGATGTGTATTGGGAAAACATGTTTCAATGGCATTAATAAGCGCTAAATCCCGATCTGAAACAAACACCAATGGCAACGATGCCTTTTTTTCAACCATCCACTTCTTTAAGGTACCTAATGCCCATGTTAGTTGCTCTGCCCTCTCATCACTAAGATATGCGAACATAAGTGAGTAAGTTCGCATTGTGGATGTGATACCCACAACCTCCAATAGTGATATCTGATACTCATTGGTTTTGTATGTGGCATCAATGATCAACATAGATAAAAAATTGACAGACAACTCTAGACTTTTTGGATGAATCCAAAGAATATCTATGATTTCGTTGGTGTGTGGGTTTGTACGATAATTATGGAGGTATTCTTTCTTAATTAACTGGTCCAAGACATATTGAATAGAATTTAGGTCGTCCCGTTTAGCGGATTTATTTTTGAAAATGACATTGTAAATGCTTTTGATTCATTCAAAATACTAAGAATGTCACGAGGTGTGGTGTTGTTGGCCATGATGAGTACAAATTCTTTCTCTATTGGTTTTAACTTACTCGGGTACTCATGGCCATCAATATATTTTGCTAATTGATGATTATGAAAACCATGGACAACCCTTAAACCCCACATCACACCATCTGGAGGTATTGTTATACCTCGCAGCTCAAATGGACATTCACATTTTTTAGTCCAAGTATTTAATTTTAATGATTGTCCATCAACTAGATATCGTGGCGCTTTGTACTTTCCACCTCTTTTACACATAAGATGACACTTTGGTAGCTTGTCACCTTTTAAATTAACAGAATTTTTAATAACCACTACAATATCATTCTTCAGACCAACTGTCTTTATCCAATTTATCATATCTTCTCTACTTTTAAATATCTATATAAAAAAATATAACAAAAATGTATAAGTATGATATTATCCAATCTTAATATAATTTCTCTACTTATAAAATAAATAGTGAATATGCATAAAATAATGATAATAACTAACCTGATCTGTGGTAAATTCGACTGTATAATTGCGACTGTTGTTGGAGATACTCTCTCCACTAGGAACATCATTCTCAATTGACCAACTATCTGAAAATAAACCCAAATAGTCATCCATAGTTTCCTTCTATGAATTACGAAAATTAATGGCTAAAAAGATAACTATGTTTCAGGAAGAGAAAATGAGAGACTGAGAGGGAGATAGCAGTGGAGGGAGGTGTGACTGAAGAATGACTAAAAATGAAGTGTAAGAGGATGATTTAAAGGGAGAGGTTTTGACATATGTCAAGAGTTGAATGGTGAATAATTTAAGGGGATGGGAGATTCTGACATGTGTCAAGAGTTGAAGGGTGGGTAATTTAAGAGGAGGGAAGATTCTGACATATGTCAAGGGTTGGAGGGGGTAATTTAAAGGGAGAGAGGTGTTTTGACATGTGTCAAGGATTGAAGGGTGGGTAATTTAAAGAGAGTGAGAAGTTATGACATTGTCAAAGTTAGAAGGGGGTAATTTAAAGGGATGAGAGATTTTGACATGTGTCAAGGGTTGGAAGATGAGTAATTTAAAGGAATGAGAGGTTCTGACATGTGTCAAGGGTTGAAGGGGGTAGTTTAAAGGGAGAGTGGTATTTTGACATGTGTCAAGGATTGGAGGGTGAGTAATTTAAAGGGAGAAGAGGTTCTGACATATATCAAGCGTTGAACAGGAGTAATTTAAAGAGAGAGGGGTATTTTGACAGGTGTCAATGGTTGAAGGATGAGTAATTTAAAGAGAGTAAGAGGTTCTGACATGTGTCATGTGTCAGGGGTTGGAGGGAGGGATAATTTAAAAGGAGAGAAGATTATGACATGTGTCAAGATTTAGATGTGGGTAATTTAAATGTCGAATTAGGAAGGTAATTTAAAGAAAAAGCGAGATTATTACGTATATTAAAAACTATATAAAATAAAAAAAATTGATAAAAAAATAATAAAAAAAATTGATTAAAAAAATAAAGCTAAATAAAAATTAAATAAAATAAACTAAATTGATTAAAAAAATAAAACTAAATAAAAATTAAATAAAATTAAAAAATAATAAAAAAAATTGTTTAAAAAAAATTAAATAAAATTAAAAAATAATAAATAAAATTGATTAAAAAATTAAACTAAATAAAATTTAAAAATATGATGAAAAAATAATAAATAAAATTGATTAAAAAAATAAAACTAAATAAAAATTAAAAAATATATAAGTATTGATAAAAAAAATAATAAATAAAATTAATTAAAAAATAAATAGAAATGAAAAAAAGAGGGAAAAAGTGTCAGAGTAGAAAATGTTTACTTAAAAATTTGGATGATATAATGGATCACTTTTCCAAATATATAATTTGACTGGATAAAAATTTACATATTACCAATTGCATTTTAGCTTCAAAATAATAAATGAGAGGGGATTCTTTTTCTGTGTAGGAAGGGTTCGTTAATGCAGAACTTTTTACTTGGATTGTGATTGGCAGAATTTTTTTTTCTTGTTTATTGATACCGTCGGTAACTTATGTAGCCCACTCCCAAGTCTGAGTAGGTTGCGAGTGTCAAACAACTACTCGAGCCTCACTGGATGCAGTTGTCCGTAGGGGTGTAAATGAGTCAAGTCGATCGTGAGCTATTCGAAGCTCGATTCGATAAAAGTTCGTTTGAGCTCGTTTAATGAGACTTGTTAAGATAAACAAACTAAGCTCAAGTTTCATGATATTCGGCTCGTTAGCTCGTGAATATGTTCGTTAAGCTCATAAATCAACTTTTAAATAAAAATAATAATAGTTTTGATATTGAATTTATAGATTTTACACTCTACTTATGAAAAACATAGACAAATATATTAAATTTATTTATTAGAATAAAATTATAAATTTTAACAAGAATATTATAATTTTTTTAAAATATATAATTTAGTTTTTAATGCATATTTAAATTTATAATTTATATTTATTAAATTAGTTTAGGTTCGATAAAAGTTCGAATAAGCTCGTGAGTCATGAATATATTCATTAAATAAAGCTCGAGCTCGGCTCGATTATAAACGAGCCAAACTCAAATATCAAAGAGTTCAGCTCGGCTCGACTCGATTACACCCCTAGCTGCCCGAACACCCGAACATGAGTGGGAGCAACCCAAGCAAGTGGGTGTCATAGCGGTAGAGGCGAGAGAAGATCAATCACTGATCTTGCTGTTGTCTACAGTAAGTATACGATTATATCGTTGAGTAATAAAATATTAAATCTATAGGGAATATTGATTAAATATTAATTGAGTTTGTAAAGTAAATTATCTAGATGATTAAGATTGTGTATGGTCATGAAAATAAGAGAGAAAGAGAGAGAGTTGAAAGAGCAAGAGAGAAATATTTGAGAGAGAGCCTAGATTAGATAAAGTCATGGGAAGGTAAGTAGTCGAAGAGAGAAGTTTGATTGAGAAATAATTCTAGCATTTTGATTTTACTACGATGCTAGTTGATCTCCTATGTATTGTTCATCTCCTCATCTTCATGTTTACACAATTGTAGGGATTTTAACCAAATTATGGTACAGATCTGTGAAGGTTAAACTAGAGTGTTTACATCACTTTTAATTCTATTAAACAAAGAGATAACATTAGAAAGTTTGATTAAAGGGACTCCCCCAATCATATGAGAGCCCTCGATCATATAGTCTAGATTACATTAAATTGAAGAAAATTCATTAAACCCTAATTAATTAATCTCTTATAGAGAATTAATCTTTTTTTTTAAGATAATGGTTTTAAAAAATCTAATTAAAAGGATACTCTCTATCACTAAAGGTCCATCGGTCATATAATATATCTTTACATGGTGACTAATGCTCTACATCCAATCTCACATTCAACATACACAATTTATCAAAATCGCAAACATCTCATAGAATAGGGAAACAGCCAAATACATAGTTCACACATCAATATTACATCATCATTACTTCCTACATCTTAAAATATATGGAATTTACTCTATGGAAAAGGAAATACACCCTAGAGATAAAGAAGAATAGCAATCTACAATTCAATGCATGAATAGAGAGGTGAGAATACTTATCAATGCGTTGTTGATCTTATCAGATGAAATTATTGCTCTAGCGATGGATGAATTGTCCTTGTAGTGTCTGAAAACCCAATAGATCAATTAAGAGGGTTTATTTGATTAGTCTATATTTAATTAAAAATTTATTTAATTAATTTAGTGAGCCCACAATTATGAGAATTTGGATTAATTAATTATGTTAAGAAAATATATAGGGATTAGTAAATAAAATATTTATAGGACTTAAAATTATAAAACTTAGTATAAAAATTTATATAACTTAGTTGATAAAATTTAGATGTTTTCTTAAATTTGCTAGGTGGTAATTTTAATAGGACTAGGTCCAATGTTTCTTGTAGAAGAAGGAAAAGAGAGACTAAGTCCTAAGCTTCTAACCTTTTTAAAAACCTCTATCTTCAAAAGCTTCATCTCCTTATGTTTTCCGCCGACCCTAAGAAGCTCCCCCTCTCCATTGTTCTCTATCGATTCTAGAGCTCCAAGGGAAGGCAAAGAAGAGGGACTTGGTAGCTAAAGATTGAAGGCATGCTCCCTACTTGTTAATGCTCTAGGAATCTCCCCTATAGTCTAGTTTTGGTTTGTAACTTAATAAATGTTAGAAATTCAGTAACATTAACAACTCATCAAAGTGATAATAGTTTTAGATCCCTAGGACTTAACGAGTTAGGTCATAGATCATGTCCTTAATGACCTATTCACTATGTGATGTGGTTGATAAGTTAGTTCATTTAATATGTGCCAATTAAATTTCAGTTTACATCATTTCAAATGGTAAGAAATTAGTAACCTTATTAACTCATTAGTGGGAGGATAGCTCGGGATCATATGTAGACGTTTATGTTTAGGATCATGTTAAATTTTATGTTTGTGTTTATGCCTAAGATCAAGAATAGGTTATGTTCATGTTATGCTATGTTAGACTAGTTCGTGCTAGGTTTACGGTTATACCATGTTTAAGTTGCTGTGCATACTCATGCTATGTCGATGCACAAGTCTATGCTTAAACTTATGATATGAATTCGTATGCTTATATTTAAGTTTACGATTATGCCATAGTTAAGTTTCTATGCATGCTTATGCTATGTTGATGCACAAGTCTATGCTTCAACTTATGTTATGAATTTGCATGCTTATGCTAAGATTTACATTTATGTCCATGTTTAAGTAGTGATCAAGTTTATGTTAGGTGCATGATTATGCTTATGTCCATGTTTATGTAATCTAAGTGGTTGAGTGTGACCGGTATCCTTAGCCCGGGAGCGCACCAAACCTACTTGGTTGAGTGTGACTTGTGTTCTTAGCCCAGGAATTAACCAAATCTACATGGTTGAGTGTGACCGGTGTCCATAGCCTGAGAGCCCATCAAATCTACGTGGTTGAATGTGACGGGTGTCCTTAGCTCGGGATCACCAAATCTATGTGGTTGAGTGTGACCGATTTCCTTAGCTTAGGAGCTCACCACCATAGGTGGTTCAGTGTGACCGGTGACCTTAGCCCGAGAGATCATCAATCCTACGGGGTTATATTTATGACTGTATATGTTTATGCTCATCCCTATTATGCATGTACATGCTCATGCTCATGCTCATGCTCATGCTCATGGTTATGTTTATTTTCATACTTAGCTTATTTACATGTTTACACTTATATTTATGCAAGTATGCTCATGCCAATGTTTATGTACATCTTCATGATTAAGTCTATTATTATGTGTATGTTTATGTCATGCAAGTATACTTATGCTTATTTGCATGCTCCTAATCAAGTCTACTCTTAAGCTTGGCTTATTTACATGCTTATGTTTATGCTCTTATGCTTTTGTCGATGCTTATGCTTATGTTCATGATATGCCAGTAAACAAGTCTTGAGTTAGCTAGCATGAGTTTCCCTTAGTACACTAGATTATAGATGCTAACTATTGCATAACATGATTGTAAATATGCTGAGTCTTTCGACTCATAGATTTTATCTTTTTAGATAATGAGACGAATGAGGCAGGAGGCAATGACCAATGAGTCAGCTCAGGACAATGACATCATAACTCGAAGACCTTCTAGTTTAGTTTCCACATTGGCTAAATATTTCCTTTCGTAGAATAAGTTCTGGGACTATATATGACCAGTACCAAATGTTACTAGTAGTTATTTGTTTTAAAAACTATTTAAGTAATTTAGTTAAATTAAGAGTATGTTATGATTGTAAATGTAATTATGAATCAGGACGTCCGTATGTTTGGCCACACAAAAAAACAACTAGGGGTGTTTCAGTCTTGATGGAAGAAGATGGTTGTGCTAGGATTTCCCCTAGAGGGGAAACCCCTCTCTCAAGGAAGGGGTGGAGCCCCCTGTTCCAAGATTAGCCAAGCAAATGTTTGCTTGATCCTTTTATACCTATCCCAAACTGTCTAGATCTGTCAAATTTATAAGATTCTACTAAAATATATTTTCACCCTTTAAACCCGGTTTTCTCGTATTGCACTCTAAACCAAACTTATGGATCTTGAAATTATTTGCGTTTTGATAGGACGAATGATCCATGGCTCTAATTTAGCCGAAAGTTATGATGGTTCAAAGTTTTGTTTGTAGTTTAGGCGGAGGCTGACACAGTTGTGCCTAAAAGGCACAACCTTGTTGGGATGTATACTATAAGCCTAGCTTTTGTATGAACATCTGAATTGAAATATTTTGAAATGAGAATCACTTTGGTCAAATGTTTGTATTTTATATTTATATATATGACAATGCAGTTATCCATTTAATTTATATTGTAGATAATATGGTGTGTGGTGCCACACAGAAGATCATGTTATCGGTTCCTTATAAATTATAAATAGTAGCTCACAACCAAGATGGATTGGGACAAACCATTGGAACGGTTGTAGTGTAATTTGGTATTAGTCTGTCTTGACTATAAAATTATACTAGTACACTATGTGTATATTGAGCAGGACCATTTGAGGTTGTTCGATTAGTACTGACTACATAAAAGAACATAATCTCTGTTATTATGGATGTGCGTCCTCTTAATCCCTATATAATAACAAGCAAGTATACTTAGTATTTATTTCTTTAACTTATCAATGGGTGAGATTTATTAGTTAAATCAATAGGCCCGATGAGTTGGGGAATAGTACTGTTTATATGACGTGTTGTTGATTATAGAAAGAATCTGTGTCCTAATTATTTAGGTTGATGATGTCTCCTTGAGGAGCTCATAAGGATTATCATGTAAACCCTGTAGGTGGACTTAGTCCGACATGATAATAAAGTTGAGTGGTACTATTCTTGGAATCAGATGTTAATTAATTAGGTTGTCGGTAACTCAATTAATTAACGGACATACGATATCTTAAATAGAAGAAGATTAACGCACTCATGATAAGAATGAGCTCATATTATAATATGAGATTTATACGGTAATTCAATAATAACCCTTTAGTGGTATGGATTATTATTGATGGATTTGAGTTGCGTGTTCGGGCAGAACACAGGAAGCCCAAGTCCATCAGGAGGCCTAAACCAATTCCTCCTCTAGGTCCCTGTTGTAGCCTCTATATAAAGCCTCACATCCACCTATCCACAACTTGGTTTTGGTTTAGTTTTTTCTTACCTTCCTAGGGTCGACGGTAAGACTATAAAAGGAGTAGGTGGTGGCCTCAAAAACCTAATCTTCCCACAAGCTTCTCCTCCTTTACTAAGGCCGGCTCCCCCCTTCCTCCTTTGCTAGGGCTGGTGCCCCCTTCCTCCTTTGCCTAGGGCCGGCACCCCCTTTCCTCCTTGCTAAGGGTCGGCCCCCCTCCTCCTTGCTAAGGGTCGGCACCCCCTCTTCCTTGGTGGCCGACGGTTTGGAGAAGAGGAAGAAGAGGAGAAGGAAGAAGAAGAAGGACCATCCTAGCTATTCCTTTGTGGTCGGCGGTTTGGAAACAAATAAGAGAAGAAGGGTGGTTTTGTCTTGATAGATCATCGCTCACACGACGTCCAAGAAGAGGAGAGGAATACGGTAGAAGATCAAGAGGTCTTTAGCTACAAAGGAAAGATACAACTAGTTCTTTAATTCCGCTGCGTAATTAGTTTAAGTTTTCTTTGTATCGATTTTGATTACTAACACAAGAGGCCAGTGATCTTGTACTTTGATCAAGGTATGTTTTGATCCATCAAGAACTTGCTTGATTGATTAAACACATGTCTGATCGAACATACGGGTTGCTAGGAAAAGTTCTGTACTTGTATAATTTTTTTTGTACAAGAAAATTTAAACAGAACAGAATTCCCGTGCCTTCAAGTGGTATCAGAGCGAGGTTTTCTGGTTCTGTGTGATTGGTTTTCGGTTAAATTATGCACTGCTCATATATAAGTTTAGGCCGGATAATAGTAGGATGTGCAAGAAAGATTAACTCTGTGGTTGCAGGCGTCCTAAGTGTAAGACCGTTGGGCCGGCTAGGAGGGGGTTGTTGGATATCCTGCTAACACAAAAGGAAAACCAACCCTCCTCGAACTCTTTAAGCTAATAGTTGCATAATTAAGTTAAGCAGATAAATTAAAAGCATAAAGAAAAGCCAGGCACAAAAGATTTACTTGGTTACAACCGATGTGGTTGTTAATCCAAGGAAGATTAAGCTCAATAAAACTCCTTCTGGCGGAGAAGCCTCGTACAGCGTTGAAGTGCAGAAAACAGAAGCTTAGACTAAAAGAGAGTGTGCAAGCACTGAATTTACAATCAGTGAGTTCATTCAAAAGCTTCTGGACCAAGGCTATATTTATAGCCTTGGTCGGGGCGCCTGGAAGGGTTCCGGGCGCCCTGGGGGGATAAAACTTTATCCCCCAACGTCCAGAACGCAAAAGATGCGTTCTGGTCAAACTTCACGTTCCGAGCGCCCCGGGTTGCTCCGGGCGCCCCGGAGCAAAAAGTCAACTCTAGTTGACTTTTGCGTCCGGGACCTCTGCTCCGTTTTAGTCCCGCCTCGGTCCGGGTCTTCCGCTCCGGATCTGCTTACTTGGGTGATCTCTGCCGTCCGGAAAAGGGCTCACCCGAACCCATCTTCCGGTCTTCTCGAGCGTGCTTCCCTCCGGCTTCTCGTCCCTCAGAATTACCGCGTGTCCCTTCTCGTCCACCAGCGTACTCATCCGCAGACTTCGTCCCTCGGTCGCACCCCGTGCCGACCTTCGCGCTAGCTGCGTCTCTTGCTCCCCGAGCAATCTTCCGCTCCGGCTTTCGTACCTCGGAACCATCGCGCGCACTTCCTTCTCGTCCGCCGGTGTACTCTTCCGCAGCGCCTCGTCCCTCGGACGCACCGCGTGCCGTCCTTCTCGCTAGCTGCGTCTTCCGCTCGAGTACCTGTGCTCCTAAGTTCCTGCACACTTAGACACAAGGTTAAATACAACGTAGGACCAAACTTAACTTGTTGTTCACACCAAAACAACCTTGGGGTTCCAACAATCTCCCCCTTTTTGGTGTGATCAACCCAAGTTAAGCTAGGGTCAAAAATAGATATGAAAAATTAAACAATGTTCAATTATCAATTTTCAATAATGTGCAACATGATAGAAAAAATGAATTCTACCTCCCCCTAGACTTATACTTTCCCTCTTCTCCCCCTTTTATCACAATAAAAATGGGGTTTGGGAAAAAAAAACAATCTAAGGGTTAGACACTTAGAAAGATTATAGAAATATATTTCAATGATTTTCCGAGAAAGCATATTTCCAAGTTAAGGAAAAAATATTTCTAAGTCAAAGAATAACTTTTTTAAAAAAAAATTCTAAGTTTTCACCAAAAAAACTTTCTAAGCTCAAAAATTTATGCAAGAAAATTTAGGAAGATTGATAACATTAAAAGAATTTTCTATGCATTTATTTATTTTAATACTTATATCAAAAAAGTTTTAAATTTCCATTTCAATTTATTAGAACTTCTTAAATCACACTTTTTCAAATTTAAAGCCACAAATATTAAACGTGCAAAAAATTGTATCATGTTAATTTCTATAATTTTTTGAATTTCTACTTCACAAAAATATCTCAACAGCATATATTTTAACTTGATAAAATTTTTCGACAATATAAAAAGTTCTTTCGGAAATGTGCAAAATTTGTTCGAAAGAATATTTTTTAATTTGCAGGAATTTGACAAAAATTCTGACTTGCAAAAATCTTTTAACTCATAATCATTTAATAATATTTTAGTTTTTAATTCGCAAAACTCTTTCGAGAAAGTAATTTGTAATTCGAAGAAATATTCGAAGAATGTTTTCGACAATATTTCTAATTTGCATAATGTTTTCGAAACAATGTTTTGCAATTCACAAAAGTCTTTTTCTAACTTGCAACATTCTTTTGTCAAAGTATTTTTGTAATTTAGAAAATTCTTTCAAAATAATTGGTAAACCGAAAAACTCTTTCGATGATTCGATTTTTAATTCGCAAAAATTATCAAGCAACTTTTTAGTTTCAGGCAACTTTTGAATTGATTTAACTAAAGGTTCAGAGGGTGGAGACCATACCTCACTTACCTTTTCGGCAGTTGACTCTCCCCCTATCGAGTTGCTTTCTTCTGAAGATTCTCCCCCTTCATCGATCTCGGGATGTACTTTGGCTGTTGTAGTACTTACCTCGATTTCGGACTCTTCTGTCGGTGGCTCGGTATCTATTGAGGTGTCAGCTTTTGAAGGTTCTTCGTAGAGCTTCAAGAACTTTTCCCAAAGTTCTTTTGCGTCGTTGTATTCGCCGATTCTTTTGAGATCTTCATTTGGTATCACGGTTAGGAGATGAAATTCTGCCCGTCCATTTGCCATCGATTCGTTACGCTGCTTTTTGTTCCAGAGGCGTAGATCAAGTCTTTCTCCGTTCGTGTTCTTCGGTTCTTCATAACCAGATTTCATTATTGAAACAATACCAACATCTGAGTTTAGATATACCTCCATTCTTTGCCTCCAAGAGGCAAACTCCCCCTCAAATGCTGGTGGGTAGTCGCTAGCTCCGGCCATTGTTTTGTTGCTTCAGACGGCGGTTAGTCCTTCTGAGGCGTACTCGGCTCTGATACCACTTGTAAGACCGTTGGGCCGGCTAGGAGGGGGTTGTTGGATATCCTGCTAACACAAAAGGAAAACAAACCCTCCTCGAACTCTTTAAGCTAATAGTTGCATAATTAAGTTAAGCAGATAAATTAAAAGCATAAAGAAAAGCGAGGCACAAAAGATTTACTTGGTTACAACCGATGTGGTTGTTAATCCAAGGAAGATTAAGCTCAATAAAACTCCTTCTGGCGGAGAAGCCTCGTACAGCGTTGAAGTGCAGAAAACAGAAGCTTAGACTAAAAGAGAGTGTGCAAGCACTGGATTTACAATCAGTGAGTTCATTCAAAAGCTTCTGGACCAAGGCTATATTTATAGCCTTGGTCGGGGCGCCTGGAAGGGTTCCGGGCGCCCTGGGGGGATAAAACTTTATCCCCCAACGTCCAGAACGCAAAAGATGCGTTCTGGTCAAACTTCACGTTCCGGGCGCCCCGGGCTGCTCCGGGCGCCCCGGAGCAAAAAGTCAACTCTGGTTGACTTTTGCGTCCGGGACCTCTGCTCCGTTTTAGTCCCGCCTCGGTCCGGGTCTTCCGCTCCGGATCCGCTTACTTGGGTGATCTCTGCCATCCGGAAAAGGGCTCACCCGAACCCATCTTCCGGTCTTCTCGAGCGAGCTTCCCTCCGGCTTCTCGTCCCTCAGAATTACCGCGTGTCCTTTCTCGTCCACCAGCGTACTCATCCGCAGACTTCGTCCCTCGGTCGCACCCCGTGCCGACCTTCGCGCTAGCTGCGTCTCTTGCTCCCCGAGCAATCTTCCGCTCCGGCTTTCGTACATCGGAACCATCGCGCGCACTTCCTTCTCGTCCGCCGGTGTACTCTTCCGCAGCGCCTCGTCCCTCGGACGCACCGCGTGCCGTCCTTCTCGCTAGCTGCGTCTTCCGCTCGAGTACCTGTGCTCCTAAGTTCCTGCACACTTAGACACAAGGTTAAATACAACGTAGGACCTAACTTAACTTGTTGTTCACACCAAAACAACCTTGGGGTTCCAACACTAAGTCCAACTATTATGGCTTTGTGTGTTTGTGTATGATTTGAACCCTCGGGCATGTCGAGGTTGTTTTATGGTGGACATGATTGTAATAATTAAATACGGCTGGTTGCCGTATTATTTTTTACATTTTGTTTGATTTAGATTACATGTAAGTTCCTTTGTGGAATATAGGATCGATAAATATAATTTTTTATTTTTTTTGTTGCGGCTTGTATCCTTGCTATAAGTGGTGCTATTTTGAGGACCAGAGGCGCGGCGAAGAAGGAAGCAAGATAGACGCGACGACTTGATCCATTGGCGGCATATTGGAGGACAACGTTGGATGAGGTCATAATAGTTGGAAATTTTATTTTTATATTTATTGCCTTTATATGCTGTTTGTGTGTGATGTGATGATGGTTTTATGTGCTGTGATGTGTGTGCATGTTAAAATTCCTCGATTTAAATAACTAAGTAGAAGAGGGATTATTTAAATAAATCCCACGGTCTCTATTACTAGTTTATAAGTGATGCATTCAAACTTGCGCATTGGCTTTAAGTGCCTTCCTCCATATCGGATGAGTTTATTTGCGGATCACTAGATCAAATTTCCTCTATTGATGATTATAGGAAATTAATTAGGTATGTGTGATCTTCTCCATCTGAAGGGACACAATCCTAATTAATGGACTAAGTATCAAGTAATGGTATATACTTAGGCGCATTTAATAGTATCCTCTCCATCGGAGTCACTGCTATTATTTGTGTGACCGAAGATGAAGCAATAATATATTTATTTGTCATAAAGTTAGGTTGACAAGATAATAAAATTAATGGGTAAAATCTCCTCTTACAAAGGTTTGAATTAGTATACGTCCACACTATCGTGGCATATGAAATTCACGGTGTTTTGAGGTGTTAGTGAATTTAAATTATATTGTTTGAGGAATCAATATTATTTAAATTCTAAAGTTTTGATCAAATATTTTATTTTGTGATTCTTAGGATTTTAAAATGGCTTTCGATCCTCTTGCTGTTATTTTAAAAGAAAACAAACTTACTGGTCCAAATTATATTGATTAGAAACGGAATTTGGACATTGTCTTAACTGCTGAAGAATACAAGTTCATACTTCTTGAGGTTTTTCCGAGCGTGCCTGATAAGGATTCTAGTGAAGAGGAGATATAGAGACATAGGAAATGAGTCAAGGCAGATGAGATGGTGCGGTTTTACATTTTGACTTCTATGTCAAATGTGCTGCAACATCAGCATCATGCCCTACCCACTGCCTATGACATGATGCTCAATCTTAAGGAACTCTTCGGACAACAGAATTGGGCTACCAGGCAGGAGGCCATGAGAAACTTAATGACGATCACCATGACTGAGGGGACACCCGTGAGGGATCATATCCTCAAGATGATGGCTCATTTGAATGAGATAGAAGTCCTTGGAGCTGAAATCGATGGGAAAACTCAGGTCGATATCATTCTCCAAACGCTGCCCAAAAGTTTTGAGCAGTTCTGCCTGAATTACAACATGAACAAAAGGGTTTATTCGTTGGCAGAACTTCTGACAGAACTCCAAGCGGCAGAAGGTTATTTCGTCAAGGTTCTCAAATTCACATTGCTGAAAACGTTTCTACCTCTAAGCCGAAAAGTAGAAAAAAAGAAGAAGAAACAAGTTGGTTCGGCAAAGAAAGTGATTCGACCTCAAGGGACTGGGCCACAGGCAGGTGTGAAGAAGCCGAAAGGCAAGTGCTTCACATGCAAGCAGTCTGGACATTAGAAGGTGGACTGTCCTCGCAGAAAGGAGAATAATAAAGGTATATCTTATTCATTAATTGTTGAAACATGCTTAGCGGTGTTATCTACTGGTACCTGGTGTGTAGATATGGGAGCCACTGATCATGTCTGTAATTTATTGCAGGGGTTCTAGGAAACCAGACGATTACATGAAGAAGAGATCACCGTCTACATGGGCAATGCTACGAGAGTGGCGGCTATTGCAGTGGGAGATGTTTATTTATCTTTTGATAGGAATAAAACTTTGATTTTGAAAAATTATCTTTACGTACCATGTTTTAGAAAGAACTTTATTTCAGTTTCTAAATTATTTATGGATGGATATTCTATTTCTTTTGATGACAAAGTGGTTGCCAAGAAAAATAGGGTGGTTATCTGTTCTAGTGCGTTGGTTGGTAATTTGTATACTCTTAATCCAATAACTCCCACGATGCAACAAATGGAAATTAATAACACATCTTCTAATTCTAATAAGAGAAAGCAACCTTCGGAAATGAACCAAATATATCTTTGGCATCTAAGGTTGGGTCATATTAACTTGAGTAGGATTCAAAGGTTAATAGCGATGGACCTTTGGATTCATTGGTAGTGGAAAACTTTCCGACCTGCAAAGCTTGCTTGGAAGGAAAAATGACCAAGAGACCTTTTAAGGCAAAGGGGTATAGAAGCAAAGAAGTATTGGAATTGGTTCATTCTGATTTGTGTGGGCCTATGACTATCCAGGCAAGAGGTGGTTTCGAATATTTTATCTCTTTTATAGATGACTATTCGAGATATAGGTATATTTACTTGATGCGCCGCAAGTCTGAGTGCTTTGATAAGTTCAAAGAGTACAAGGCTGATGTGGGGAAACGTCATGGTAAAAGTATCAAGATACTACGCTCTGATCGTGGTGGAGAGTACCTCTTAGGAGAGTTTAGGAGTTACTTATCAGAGGCTAGGATTCAATCCCAATTGTCTGCACCTGGTACACCCCAATAGAATGGTGTGGCGGAATGAAGAAATAAGACTCTTATGGAAATGGTTAGATCAATGATGAGTTATTCAGAATTACCAAATTCATTTTGGGGATATGCTCTGGAAACGGCGGCGTACATTCTGAACTTGGAACCTTCTAAGTCAGTACCCTCTACTCCCACAGAATTGTGGAATGAGCGTAAACCTAGTTTGAAACACATTCGGATTTGGAGTAGTCCAGCACATGTGCTGAAGGGAGACGTTGATAAGTTAGAATCACGTACAGAAGTTCGCTTATTTGTGGGATATCCTAGAGGAACTAAAGGTGGTTTGCTTTATAGTCCTAAAGATCAGAAGGTTATTGTTAGCACCAATGCTCGATTTTTAGAACAGGACTATGTAATGAACCACAAGCCCATGATTAAAATTATTCTTGAGGAAATAAGAGAGGACACTTCTATTTTAGTACCAACGGTACAAGATGAGATACCACAAGTAACTGCAACACGTGTCACAAATGATGCATAACTACAGGTAGTGCCTCGTCATAGTGGGAGGGTTATTAGACAACCTGAATGATTCATGTTTTTGGGAGAGTCTTCGGACTTGATCCCTGGTGAACATGAAGCTGATCCCTAGACATATGATGAAGCACTCTAAGATAAAAATGCAGCATCTTGGCAAAGTGTAATGAACTCTGAAATAGAATCTATGCATTCTAATCAGGTCTAGGAGCTTGTAGAACCATTAAATGGTGTAAAATTCATTGGATGTAAATGGATCTACAAAAGGAAAAGAGGAACAGACGGGAAGGTGAAAACCTTTAAAGCAAGGCTTATTGCGAAGGGGTATACTCAGAAAGAGGGAATCGATTATGAGGAAACTTTTTCGCCGGTAGTCATGCTTAAATCTATCCGGATTCTTTTATCTATTGCTGCTCATATGGATTATGAGGTTTGGCAAATGGATGTCAAGACAGCTTTCCTTAACGAAAGTCTTGAAAAAAACATCTATATGAAGCAACCAGAGGGATTCATTGCGAAGGGCAAAGAGCATCTTGTATGTAAGCTTAATCGATCCATTTATGGACTGAAGCAAGCTTCGAGATCTTGGAACATCCAGTTTGATGAGGTGATCCAGTCTTATGGATTCATTCAGTATCCGGATGAGTCTTGTATATATAAAAAAAGTGACAGAAATGTGGTGGTATTTCTTGTACTATATGTAGATAACATTTTGCTCATTGGCAACAATATCAAAGTGTTGTCAGACGTAATGATATGGATGTCCAAGCATTTTGATATGAAGGACTTGGGAGAATGTAGACATATTCTTGGGATCAAAGTAATAAGGGATCACAAGAAAAGGATGTTGTGCTTATCCCAAGCTTCATACATCGATACTATCCTAGCTTATTTTAGCATGCAAAACTCCAAGAAAGGTTTTCTACCTTTTCGGCATGGAGTACCTTTATCTAAAGAGATGTGTTCTAAGACACCAAAGGAGATAGAGGCAGTTCCTTATGCTTCAGCTGTAGGAAGCCTAATGTATGTGATGCTGTATATAAGATCGAATATCTGTTTTGCCATGAGCATGGTTAGCATATATCAAAGTAACCCAGGACAGGGACATTGGACTGCCGTAAAGTATATATTAAAGTACATAAAAAGGACTAGAGATTATATGCTGATTTACTAGGCAGATGATTTGCTCCCTATGGGTTACACGGATTCGGACTTCCAATCAGATAGGAACAGTAGTAAATCAAACTCAGGGTATGTGTTTACTTTGGGAGGTGGAGCCATAACATGGAGGAGTGTTAAGCAGAAATACGTTTCAGATTCCACCATGGAAGCTGAGTATGTGGCAACCTCTGAGGCAGCTAAAAAAGCTGTATGGCTCAGAAATGACTTGATGGACTTAGATGTGATTCCTGGTTTACCCAAAGTTATCACAATTATTGTGACAACAGTGGTGCAGTAGCAAACTCGAAGGAACCATGAGCCCATAAGGTAAGTAAACACATTGGGCGCAAGTACCACCTGATATGAGACATCGTAAAATGAGGAGAGGTTGTTGTCATCAAGATTACATCAGTAGATAACCTGACAGATCCTTTCACTAAGGCCCTTCCGGTGAGAGCTTTTGATAGGTATGTTGAAGGGATGAGAATCAGATGTATGACAGCATTTATGGTAGCATAGTCTTTTAGTATAAGTGAGAGATTGTTGGGATGTGTACTATAAGCCTAGTTTTTGTGTGAACATCTGTTTTGAAATATTTTGAAATGAGAATCACTTTGGTCAAATGTTTGCATTTTATATTTATATATATGTCAATGTAGTTGTCCATTTAATTTATATTGTAGATAACATGGTGTGTGGTGCCACACAGAAGATCATGTTATCGGTTCCTTATAAATTATAAATAGTAGCTCACAACCAAGATGGATTGAGACAAACCATTGGAACGATTGTAGTGTAATTTGGTATTAATCTGTCTTGACTATAAAATTATACTAGTACACTATGTGTGTATTGAGTAGGACCATTTGAGGTTGCTCGATTAGTACTGACTACATAAAAGAACAGAACCTTTGTTATTATGGATGTGCGTCCTCTTAATCCCTATATAATAACAAGAAAGTATACTTAGTATTTATTTCTTTAACTTACCAATGGATGAGATTTATTCGTTAAATCAATAGGCCCGATGAGTTGGGAAATAGTACTGTTTATATGGTGTGTTGTTGATTATAGAAGAAATCTGTGTCCTAATTATTTAGGTTGATGATGTCCCCTTGAGGAGCTCATAAAGATTATCATGCAAACTCTGCAGGTGGACTTAGTCCGGCATGATAATAAAGTTGAGTGGTACTACTCTTGAAATCAAATGTTAATTAATTAGGTTGTCAGTAACTCAATTAATTAACGGACATACGATATCTTAAACACAGGGAGATTAACGCATTCATGATAAGAATGAGCTCATATTGTAATATGAGATTGGTACGGTAGTTCAATAATAACCCTTTAGTGGTATGGATTATTATTGATGGACTTGAGTTGGATGTTCGGGCCGAACACAGGAAGCCCAAGCCCATCAGGAGGCCTAAACCAATTTCTCCTCTAGGTCCCTGTTGTAGCCTCTATATAAAGCCTCGCATCCACCCATCCACAACTTGGTTTTGGTTTGGTTTTTTCTTACCTTCCTAGGGCTGACGGCAAGGCTATAAAAGGAGTAGGTGGTGGCCCCTAAAACCTAATCTTCCCACAAGCTTCTCCTCCTTTGCTAGGGGCGGCTCCTCCCTTCCTCCTTTGCTAGGGCTGGCACCCCCCTTCCTCCTTTACCTAGGGACAGCGCCCCCTTTCCTCCTTACTAAGGGCCCCCCTCTCCTTGTTAGGGGACACCTCCTCCTCCTTGGTGGCCGGCGGTTTGGAGAAGAGGAAGAAGAACCATCCTAGCTATTCCTTTATGGCTGGCGGTTTGGAAACAAAGAAGAGAAGAAGGGTGGTTTTGTCTTGGTAGATTGTCGCTCACACGACGTCCAAGAAGAGGAGAGGAATACGATAGAAGATCAAGAGGTCTTTAGCTACAAAGGAAAGGTACAACTAGTTCTTTAATTCCGCTGCGTAATTAGTTTAAGTTTTCTTTGTATCGATTTTGAATACCAACACAAGAGGCTAGTGATCTTGTACTTCGATCAAGGTGTGCTTTGATCCGTCAAGAACTTGCTTGATTGATCAAACACATGTCTGATCAAACATGCGGGTTGTTAGGAAAAGTTCTGTACTTGTACAATTTTTTTTCTACAAGGAAATTTAAACATAACGGAATTCTAGCGCCTTCAAGCCTAGGTAAGATCACTTCAAGAAAACTGCAAATTTGACATGGTCGTGCTTTTTTATCATGTCATGGCCATATTTTTTTAACATGACCTAGCCATTTTAGAAATGGTTAGTGGCATTTTAGCACTTTTTTGGGCATGATTTCATCCAAGGAGCACGACCGTGTCTCGGGACACATTCAGAGCGTGTTCCTTGATTAAAAACTCTCTTTTGAAATTCTTTTTCTTTATGTATGCTTCATGTGTTCAGCTTGGTGATAAGACTTAATAATAAGGCATGGCTAGCTCGTGTTGAGTCTTTTCCATTTCATTCTTCATCTTTCTTGGTTGTAGGAGTACACTCGTATTATGGGACATGACCAGAGTGTGCTCCTTACTCAACTTCACATTCCAAGGGCTTTATGCTCCATTTTAATTTGAAATTCATGTCCTATCAATAAAAATAATTAATGAGCAGTTTTCCAAACTAAAAACTTAAAAGTAACGAAATCACATAAAAATAATATGTGTGAATGTAAATCATGCTCATGAAATGTAACAAGATATATGCTAAACAATACTTAAAAGTAGGTATAATCTACATGCATCACACCTTCAGAGTTAAACCTTTATTTGTCCCAAGTAAAACCTGTAATATAGATTTATGTGTGTAAATGGTGTGTTATAATCCCTAGTGAATCAGTATAATTCTATCGTGTAGTTTCATTGATGAGCATGATACAAAATTATTTGAGTGTGACCTATTAGAAGTTCTTCATATTCAATGCAATAAATGACCTAATTTTTTTCAAATGTCAATCTCTAAGCCTAATCAAGTCGTCATCTAATCATGTTCCTCATGCTTCTGATGATAGACACTTACATGCCACTCGCAAGGTTCATTCCTCTCAAATTGCACAAGATCTCAAAGAAATACTCAATATCAAGAGAAATATAACAGTTATTTCCCAAGTAGCCTAACCCTATTTCAAACGAGTAACTTGTTAGGTTTCACTCAAGATTTATAACTATTTTTTATGCCTTATTCTTTCTATTTTTTTTCCTCTAAGTGTTTGCAAAGTGCAACACTTGAACAAACCATTTTTTCGGAATCTAGATTCTTCCTAATGAGTTGACATGAACCGAGGTTATCCAGTAATTAAAATGTAGTTGAAATGTCACCAAGGAAGCAAGAATACTAGTTTGGTTATATGTATCATGACTATTTTCAAAAGTATCTACTATTAAAGTCAAGTATGTGTGAAAAGATCCTAAAACTAGGCCAACACTCAAACTCTTCTAGTAAAAATATTGCTCACTTCATTCTACTATGGATAGGAAAGCATACCAAATCACAACAACATAAATGTCTAGAACAAGCGTACTAGTATCTTCCTATAAGAAATAAACAAATAATGAAATGATATATGATGCAACTAGAAGAAATTTATTGCGTAAAAAGAAATATGAAAAAACTAACCAACAACCTAATATATATGCATCCCTCCAGACTTAAATCTTTTATTGTCCCAACAAAAACTAAAAAATATAATGCGGAAGAGGTTTAAAGTGAAAGAAGTTATCAAGTGATGTGCACCAAACGTCTAAGTTATTCCTTTGTCAAAGTCACCCCTCTATATGGTAATCGTATTCCTCCTTATCTTTGAATACTGCAAAAAGAAGATTAGACAAAAAAAACCAAGTAGAGGGATTGGTTTTAGGGAAAAGGGAGAAGAGAGATCAAGGGAGGCATGACCGTGCCAAAATGTCATGGTCTGCCCGTGTTGGGCACGGGTGCTTGCTTTGAAAGAGACACAACCATGTGAAAATGTCACGGCCTTCCTGTGATATCCTCAGGAGATAACTAGAGAAAACACACCGTCGTGCCTAAAAGGCACGACCTCATCGTGGTAAACTTGACTAGTTGCAACTCAAGAGGCACATCCGTGCTTTTTAGACACGACCTATCTTCAATTTTCTCCCAAATCCTTCCATGCCTATATCGGTTGCCATGGCTAGCCCATGGATGTTATTGGGCTTGAAATTAAACCAAACAAAAATTTGAAGCTATGCAGCTAAAGAAAAATTTGAACAAAAATAAGAAAAAGCTTGAGTTGCCTCCCCAAAAGTACTTATTTTTTATCATTAGCTCGACCCCTTATTATATTCAATTGGGAGCACATGATTTTAGATGGCCGCACTTCCATCTTTTATTTGTTGGATTGTGATCGTTCGATAGAGGGGGGGTGAATATCAATTACAAAAAACTCATCGAGAGTAAGCGCAGCGGAAAAGTAAAATAATGCTAACACAGAACCTTTTTACTTGATTCGGAGCCTGTGTCGACTCTTACTCCAAGGCTCGTACTCATTGAGTACTTTCGTTGGACAATCACTATCAATTCAAATAATAATTACAAAAGATTTAAGTACAAGAATTGATAGAAGCAAAATACCGACAATAGAGCAATAATAAAGAAATTGAAGCTTTGTCGGAGTGATGTCGCAACATCGTAGGAGCGCAGGAGAGCAGATTGTCAATTCAGAGTTGTTGTCTTGAGCTCTGCTTTTGACCCTCCTTATATAGGAGGCTCGGGGCACCCCGGATCCCTTCTGGGCGCCCTGGTGTGACAAGGTGGTCCCAACCAGCGAGCTCCACGTGTCGACGTCGTGTCCTGGATAATATTTGCCTCCGGGCGCCCGGACCACCTTTCTCTAGAAAGAGTCCTTCTCCTACAAGATAAAGTTAGTCTAAGGCAAATATAACAAATTTCCTGCAAGACAAAGTGTTAGCACGGTTTATAAGTTCAACATTAAGAGTATGACTTAGATTCTGTCTTTCCGAGACCGAAATCTAGTCACGATCTCGACTTAGATCTGAAATGGATCTAAGCCGGATCGATGCCTAATGTTCCCTTTCCGGGAACGCGTCCTCACAGTCACTCCCTTCCAGTGACTTACATTTACTCACCTGCCAGAAGTCCGGTCAGCCCTTCGACCCGTCTGGACTTCTCGCTAACTATCCGGTCAGCCCGTCAACCTAGCTGGACTTCGTGCCAAGCGTCCGGTCAGCCCGTTGATCTGCTTGGACTTCGTGCCAAATGTCTGGTCAGCCCGTCGACCTATTTGGACTTCGTGCCAAGCATCCGGTCAGCCCGTCGACCCGCTTGGACTTCGTGCCAGACATCTGGTCAGCATGTCGATCTGTCTGGACTTCGCCTACACACTCGATCAGAGTGTTAGATAATGACAAACCTAACTTAACCTAATTTGTCATTCATCAAAACCTGAGTTAGATCGTTAGTGCTAACCGCATCAACAATCTCCCCCTTTTTGATGGAATGACAACCTGGTTAAGTTAGTAAAAAAATATGCAAGTAAAAAAACCAACATGGTTTTTAAGGTTTAAGTTAGTTTTTAAATTTGACATTTTGCTTCTCTAACTTAACCACCTATCCCTTCCCCTTTGGCATTCATCAAACAAGGACATAAGTCAAGCAATAAAAAATACAGAATACAGACAAAGTAAAAATTGTGAGAAATGATGTCAAGTTAACTTGGGGGAGTTTTAAATGTCATCACATAGTATTTTAACTTTTGTAACATAACTAAGTTTTGAAAAATAACTAATTTAGCAACATAACTTAGTATATTTTGAGTAATTTTTAAAGATAGTTTTTGCAAAATTAGATGAATTTGCAAACTCAAAGAGAAAGTTTTTAAAAGCTAATATTCAAGTATAAGTTTAGGGAAGTTAAGTTTAGATAGTCTAATTTTTAAACATAAGTGTTTAAGATTCAAATTTCAAGAAATTAAATTTTCAAACATGAGTTTTTAAAACCAAAGTTTCAACACAAAAAAAACTTTTCAAAACTGATTAGCACTGAGTTTTCAATTTTCAAAAACTTGGTTTATAAGATCCAATTTAGACCCTTAGTTTTGTAAAAGCTAGTTTTTAACAATAAAAAATATTCAAACATAAGTTTTTAAAAAATTTCAACACTAAGTTTAAAAAATCTACTTTTCAAAACTGATTAAGATTTTTCAACATTAAGTTTGTAAAAGCTTCAATTTTTAAAACCTTGGTTTATAAAATTCAATCCCAAAACTGAAAAAAATTTGAGAAAAGACAATATTCTTAAAGTGGAGGTGCTATTTGTGAAAGTAAGTTGATTTAATCCTCCCCCTAAATCTGACATTCAAAATAGTTGTCTAACCAATTAGGTATTTACTGACTATCAGAAGATAGCAGCTTACACTTGGTTAGTCAAGTTAAGTGCATTGTAATCAGTTAGTGTTTGACTAAACTGAATAACTTAACTTGATCAATGTCTGTTTTGTATTTAACGCCTAGACTTATGTCGATGCACTGATATAAGCATCTTAAGTCCAGGCAATCTGCCTATGCATCTCACCCCTTTCTATGTTCGTCAATCACAAGCAAGGTAAAACTAGGGTGTTGGTGAGATGCTCAAATGCTAGTTCAGGGGGAACATGATTTCTAAGGGATTGACCTAGTCTAAGGCTAAAGATTTTTTAAAATTCTACACATAGGAAGGTTTTGAAAAAATAAAACAATTTTAACCTGGGATTTAAAACAATAATTTTTTAAAATAATTTTGAAAATCCTAGTCTATTAAACACATCCCTAATTTTCTACGTAGATTGTTATATACACTTTCAGGGAGTGGTTTTGTAAATATGTCTGCTAAATTTGACTTGGACTCAATGTATTTGAGTTTAATGTCACCTTTAGTAACGTGATCCCTGATAAAGTGATGCATAATTTCAATGTGTTTAGTTCGGGAATGATGCACTGGATTTTTTGTTAGGTTAATTGAACTAATATTATCAATTAAAACTTTTACATTTGTAAGGTTTAAGTTAAAATCTTTTAGGATGTGCATCATCCATAATAATTATGCAACACACTCTCCTATAGCTATATATTCTGACTCGGTTGTGGATAGAGCAACACAGTGTTGCTTTCTACTAAACCAGCTGACAAGTGATGGACCCAGTAGTTGACACCCACCACTTGTGCTTTTGCGGTCTAATTTGCACTCGGCATAATCAGAGTCAGAATATCCTAACAATTCAAAGTTATTGGTTCTGGGATACCAAATTCCTACATTTGTTGTTCCTTTAAGGTATCTAAAGATTCTTGTGACTTGAGTTAAATGAGATTCTTTAGCACAGGTTTGATATCTAGCACATATACTAACTGCAAATAAAATATCTGGTCGACTTGCAGTTAAGTATAGTAGGCTACCTATGACACTCCTATAGTATTTTAAATCAACTGGTTTTCCATTGGGGTTATCATCTAAGATTGTGTTTGTAACGACCCGCCTTCTACTGACTAGGATGTGAGGCCGATCGTTACATTAATCTGTGCTAACTATTCCAAGACCATCATCAAATCTAGGTGCGGAAGCTGTACTAATTAAAATTTTACTAAACTGTCAACATTTCTTGGTTCTACATGTACTAAGGGGTGTAACTAAAGTGTACTTAACATATACTACATCCCCTATGGTCATGGAACTGAAATAAACGTTTTCCAGCTGTTATCAGACCTCCCAATCGATCCACAGATCGATTGGAATGGTTGAATCGATCCAGTAATCGACTCAGCCGGCTACTGTATGCGGGGCTTGGGTTGGATCGATCCAGTGATCGATCCAGCACGCTACTGTGCTCGGGACAATATTCTGGATCGATCGGCTGATCGATCCAGGCTAACCAATCGATCCAGTGATCGATCCCAGAGCCTTCTGTTCGCGACAGAATTTGTTGGATCGATCGGCTGATCGATCCAGACGCCTACTGTTCGCGGTACGAACTTCCCGATCGATCGGCTGATCGATTGAGAAGCCTCCAATCGATCGGCCGATCGATTGGGGTTTCTGATTTCGCACCAACACTCTGATTTCAGCACTGTTTCGTGCCAGGATTACATATATGAGTTCTAAAACAATTGGAAAACATTCTAATCTCACACAACTAAGGTTCTAAGCATGATAGGGTGCATGATTTACTAATCCATAGCATTTAACATACCAAGGTGCAAATAATGAAATGCTAAAAGGTTTTAATGTTTAACACAAAGTTTGTTGAATTCCCTAAGATCTTTTATTTCAAGTTCCTGCCCACACACATCTTCGTAGCATTGCCCTCCAGCCTCCGCTAGTCCATCTTCCCTTTACCTTTATCTGCAGTATAAGGAAAATAGTATCTGTAAGCTTGAGAGCTTAGTAAGAAACCATCTACCTCACTAAAACATGCATTCGATGTAATATGCTTTTGAAAGAATGCTATTAAAATCATATGCTGAACTTGAGAAACATGGCATACTGAAATCATTACACATGAATACTAAAACATGGCATACAAGTTCATAAGATATGGAAATCAAAATTGATCATAAGACTATCACATGCCTTCATAAGAAAACTAAACAGAGCATGGACTGAACTAAGCTGATGCTAAACTATTGCTAGAATTATACTACTTTCACATAGCTATTTTGTGAGGTTCTGAAAACTATTTACATAGTAAGTAAAAATACATAATCATGCTGCTGTTTGGGCCCGGCAACTATACTTTACTGTGCGCGCATCCCTTACTAGACCCGGGTTTGCAAGTCCCGAATTTAGTAGGATTACTAGGTTAGCTGAACCTAGGGACGACTATGGGAGCTCAACCCAATGGATATCTAATCCAGTACAGTGCCACTGAGAATGTAAAATACTGAACATAGGCTAATAAATTCTCGTCTTGCTTTCACTAGGTTGTCTAAACCTAGAACTAGGTTATCTAAACCTAGAGGCGACTGTGGGAGCCCACCCATTGGACATCTAGTCCTATAAAAGCTGGAGCAAAACTCAATAAGCTATGAAATGCTTCTATTGCATTTATCTAAGCCACTAAAATGCCTAAGTTGCATTTTTCTGTGCTAAACAATTTAAATCGAACACTTGGTATGCGCTAATTCGCATCCTTTGTGTCGGTAGTCTACATATTACTAAACTAATACATGAAATTCACACGAGAGCTACTTATACTGCAGGTGAGGGGTTTCTTACCTCCTGCTCGAAGTTTCTTACGATTCTAATTGCTAGATTTCCGGTGGGGAAGATCCCTTCGATGATCTCCTTGCGTCTATGCGTTCCTCTCGCAGAGAGGAGCGTCCTCGTGCCTTTGACGTTGTCGGAAACTACTCCTATGGCCCTAGGGATGGAACCCTAGGTCTTCCTTGTGGTTGGCGCCGAAGGAAGAAGAAAAGGGAGAGGTGCGGCGTGAGGTTAGGGTGAGGAGGAGAAGTTGCCGATTAAAAATTCTATCTCCCCACTTATTAATTCCTATTTATATTAAGGAATTAATTCGCCCAACTCCAACATAAATATAATTGATTCCCTTTCCTTTCAGCATGGCCCTACTGGGTTCACTTAGTTACTAGAGTCCGCTATAAGTCGTAGGACCCAATAGGTCTCGGGTTCAATTCCCGCGTAGGCTATTTTCGTTTTCTATTTATTTTTGCTACTTCCGTTACTCTAAAAATTCTGTAAAAATATCCTAAAATTCTAGAAAAATATTAGGATATTTCTAATAATTATTTTGAGAATTTTCGGGCGTTACAATCCCCCATACCTTATAAAAAGTTCGTCCTCGAACTTAGAATAACTCTGGGTACTTCTGTCTCCTCCCAGGTTACCTCTTCTGCTGTGTGACTTTGCCAAATTACTTTCACTAATGGTACTTCCTTGTTCCGCAATTTCTTAACTGCTCGGTCTATTATCCGAATAGGCCGACTGTCATAGCTGAGGTCTTCGCGGACTTGTACCGACTGGGGCTCAATCACCTGGGTGGCATCTGGGATATACTTCTTCAGCATCGAGACATGAAATACATTATGGATGGCTGACATCTCCTGTGGTAGCTCTAGCTCATATGCTACCTTGCCAACTCTCCTGCTGATAAGGTATGGTCCCACATATCTGGGACTTAGTTTGCCCTTCTTCCCAAAACACATTACTCCCTTCATGGGAGCTACTATGAGGAACACTGAATCCCCAACTGAGAACTCTAAGGGTCTGCGCCGTGTATCAGCATAGCTTTTCTGGCGGCTCTGAGCTGTCTCTATCCTCTGGCGGATCTGCTGTATAGCTGCTATGGTATCTGCTACAAGATCTGTCTGAAGCTCTAGTTCTTTCTGTTCACCATGTTAGGACCGAAAAGTAGCTAGAGGAGGGGGGGGGTGAATAGCTTCGCGTGTGCTCGTCGTGCTTCGTTGCTTGTTTCTTCAAAGTGATGCGCAGCGGAATACAAAGAAACAAACTACAACAATGTTAACAATAGGATTTTACTTGGTATCCATCTCACAAGAGGTGACTAGTCCAAGGATCCACGCACACACACACACCTCCACTAATAAACACTCCTTTTCAGTAACTACCGAAGGCGGAGAAGCCCTACAAGACTCTCAATACAAGTAGAAGAAATGGTAGTAAAGAATAAGCAAAAGCTTACAAGAGATGCAGTAAAAACCCTAGCTTCTTCTTCTTCTCGTTGCAACTCGCCTCTTGACTTGGATGAACCTCCAAGAACCTTCAAGAACTGGCGGTGAGGAGCTTAGAGAGTGCTGGGGAGGAGCTGTGATGAATCTGGAATCAATCGATAAAGTTCTACTGAAGGAATCGCACGCCAACAGCTATAAACGACGCCAACGGTCGAATCTCAATCGATTGGGGAGGCTTTGGATCGATCCACGGATCGATCCAGAGTGCCTCTGTGTTTTGAAAAAATGTCTGGATCGATCCACGGATCGATCCAGCGCTTATCGCGCGAAGCAGCAGCGTCCCAATCGATCCACTGATCGATTGAGACCTCTGGATCGATCCGGAGGCTTTCTGTTCGCTGGGAAAATCCTGGATCGATCCACTGATCGATACGGAGGCCTGGATCGATCCACTGATCGATCCAGAGGCTTTTTGTTCGCTGGGAAAAGCCTGGATCGATCCACTGATCGATTCGGAGGCCTGGATCGATCCACTGATCGATCCAGAGGCTTTCTGTTCGCTGGGAAAAGCCTGGATCGATCCACTGATCAATCCACTGATTGATTCAGCTCTTGGTTTTTACCCAAAACCAAGTCCCAAGCCTCCCAAACCAACATCCGGTCAACCATGACTTGTTGGTACATAAAACCTAGCATCCGGTCACCCTTGACCAGCTAGGACTCTCTCACCAAGTGTCCGGTCAATCTCTTTAACCCACTTGGACTTTTTTCTTCTTGCCAAGTATCCGGTCAATCCCTTTGACCTACTTGGTCTTTTCTTCCTTGTGTCAAGTATCCGATCAATCCCTTTGACCTACTTGGACTTTTCACCAAATGTCTGGTCAACCTTGACCCATCTGGATTTCCCTTGCCTGGCTTCACTCACCAAGACTTTCATACTGCCTAGCTTCACTCACTAGGACTTTCTCTTCTGCCGGGCTTCACTCACCAGGACTTTCATACTGCCTAGCTTCACTCACTAGGACTTTCATACTGCCTAGCTTCACTCACTACAACTTTCCAACTGCCTGGCTTCACTCACCAGGACTTTCACCTAGCTTCACTCACTAGGACTTTCCTCGTCAAGTATCCAGTCAACTTTGACCTACTTGACTCTTCTTCATCCACACTGATCAGTCCCTGATCAGACTCTTCCCACATAGACAACTGCACCTACATTGTCCATGTGTCTACCTGTATTGTCAAACATCGAAACCATGACCAAGACTCAAGTTTGGTCAACTAGGTCAACCTTGACCTGACGAATATTGCACCAACAATCTCCCCCTTTTTGATGTTTGACAATACCACATGTTGAGTTAGGAAATTAGACTAATCCCATAGCCTCAACTCCCTTCATGCCAATATATGAATGATGGTTTCCTTCATTCTCCTCCTTTTCTAGAGGGCAAACTCCCCCTTTAGGTAATGAAGACCTAACTTAACATGCATTCTCCCCCTATTGGCACACATCACAAACATGCCCCCATCTATGGGCACACATCAACAACTTAACTTGTTGAATAACTCTCCCCTTTGAGACTCTCCCCCTGAAGAGTTGCTCATCGTTGTTCACAACTTCACTTGTTGTGATCAACACGATAAAGAAGGTCTCATACCCTTCATTTATCCTAAAATCTACATTCTCCCCAATGTAGTCAAATGCTCATCCTTGAGCATTTTGAATGTGTCACAACTTGTAACCACTTGAACAATGAGGATATGCACTCCCCATTAAAGTTCCAACGCTCAACCTTGAGCATATTTTTAAAAGAATGTTAACCACCTTCCAAGGTTCATGAAAAATAGGTTTCATGCCCTTAGTGAGTAACTCCCCCTAAAGACATGGTGGTAACTTCTGTCATTGCACCAACAATGACTTGGAATCCCTAAACCTTTAGGAAACCCAAAATTAGAAGTTTCGAGATTCAAAGATTCAAAATTTGAAACAACCTCAGCCTAAACTTCTTCTTAGTCTCACTTAGCCAATCCATCCTTGTTTTCAACATGAAAACACCCTTTTTATGTATACAAATGTATTTAGAGGGTTTGAAAAGGTTCCCTAGACTAAACATGGTTCAAAAGTGCTGAAATTAGGCTTTCCCAGCCAAAATCAGCAACTTGGATCGATTGGAGTTGGGTTCCAATCGATTGGACCATGCTGAATCGATTCAGGCTTCCTGGATCGATCGACTGATCGATCCAGTGAGCTTCTGCTCGCGGAAACTGCCTTCTCAATCGATCCACTGATCGATTGAGGCACTCCAATCGATCGGGTGATCGATTGAAGCCCTGATATTTCTGAAATTCACTTTCACTGAATTTCAGAAACCCCTAGAAAAATCTACAAAATTCCAAAAATCGTAAAAATTTGTGTAGACATTATTTAGGGTATACTTTATCATGAAAAAATAGTTTTCTAAGAAAATACTTCATATTTTCAAAGATTGACACAAACTTGAGAACTTATAAAAACTTTAGTGTTTTCTTCAAGTTTGTGTCTAACTATTCAATGATGATTACTATCAAAAGCTAGCCTTCACCAAGGTTTTCCAAAAGCATTTTAAAAATATTTTCAAAACCAATATCCCACCATGTTCCTTGGGCTTAATGCACATGACTTGTACATTAGCTTTCCCAATGATGGGAAAACACATAACTATGTGTTTTGATGAACTTAAAACTCAAGGAAATGCACTAACTCAGCATGTTGAGTTTTGTTCATCTTCCTAACATCTCACTTGTATCTATTGTGCATAAAACACATACAAGTCATCTTATAGGTCTTTGTGAGATGTTAATTTTGGTTTTGCCCTAACCTAGGGTTCATGCATATTTATCTAGGCATCTTGTGGATATTGACCATCCACCTAGGATGTCATTTGGTATACCACTTGATGATAACTGCCATTTGTCCTTAATTTTAAGGAAATAACATAATGCATGATAATGTTATGGCATACATCAAAAAAAAATAATTTTCAGAAGAAAATTTCCTATAACTGCATGATGTATGTATGTCATGACATGGTATTTTTGAGTTTTTCATAATAAGTCATGAATGCACAAATAAAACATGATGTCATGGCATATAATGGGCAACCAAACATGGCAAGATTTAGCATAATTAAAATATACCTAGATTATCTATCTAAGTATCCTTAACCCTTAGCTAATCCTAAAGCATAAACCCTAGATTGCCCAATTTCCTTAAGAAAATGTCAAAACCCAACTTGACATTTCTTTAATCTCTTGAATTAATTATGCCAATTAAAAATTTAAAACATTTCTCAAATGTTGGCATATTTCATTTTCCCATAAGAGTAATCACTTTAAATTAAGGCTTAGATTTGCCTTAAATTCCTAAGACAATACCAAAGTCCCAATTTGGTATTTCTTAACACTTGATTTCTTGTGTCATTTAAAGTCATCTCAAATTTCTTCCTTTATAGCACATTTTACTCTTTCCAAGAGTAACAATAAATCCATTTCATTTTCAAAGGTTAACAAAAACCTTGAAAATGCTCCTTAAGTGTCAATTTCTTCAAAGTTGGGTTAACTACCCTTCTTCTCAGAGTTGACACTCTCTAACCCATCTATGGGATAGAGAAAATACTCCTGGGAACCCAAAACCTATTGGTGCTCCTTGGATGCTCTAGGTATTCACTAGGGATAACTTCCCTAGATACCTTCCTAGTGACCTTGTTTGGCTTCTTAGAAGTCTTGGTCACTTTTTCTAGGTCAACTCTAGGGATTGCTTCCCTTGTAACCTTCTTTGTGACTTTCTTAGACTTCTTAGAAGTCTTAGTCACATTTGTTGCAAAAATACTCTTAGGGATAACTTTCCTTGTATTTTTGGCTTGACCACTAGACCTAGGGTTGGTTCCATAACTATATGGAACCCTATGGTAAGAGATTACATCCTTCTTAGCCTTTGGTTTGTATCCCAAACCCCTATGGCCATTAGATGACCTTTGTACTCCTAGACCTAGGCTATGCTCATTTTGCCCTTTTAGGATATTTTCCATCCTTTTTAGGGTCTTTTCCATTTTATCAAGCCTTGACTTCAAGACTTGATTTTCTATCACTAAGTCCTTAGTTTTTGGTTTTCCATTAAATTTATGAGTATTTTTATTTCTAGTCTTGTAGCTAAGGTCCTTAGTGTGATTGCCTAGATTTTTATCTACCTTCCTAATCCTAGGTGTGGTAGTTTTAGCATGGTAAGCTACATTATTTTCCTTAATTTTACCATGCTCTCTATTCTTATGGTAAATAGCATTAAAATGATATAAGTTAGAACTAGCATACTTTTTACCATAATATAAAGGAGTAGGCTCAATAAAAGTTACCTTCCTTTTTACCTTAGAGGCTCCCCCTTGACTTGAGCTTCCTCCTTGAGCCTTGACCATCTTCTTCCCCTTAGGGCATTGACTCCAGTAATGCCCCTTTTGATTGCAAGAGAAGCACACAATGTGCTCCTTGCTTTTCTTTGTTCCGGGGATGGTCTCCTTTGGCTTCTCCTTGCCCTTAGGTGCCACTTGGCCCTTCTTCTTGGCCAATTTAGGGCACTTGCTTTTGTAGTGCCCATGTTCCCTACATTCAAAACATATAATATGATTCTTATTATTAATTGAACTATTTATACCTTCTTGTGTAGGGGTGGCACTTGCTCCTCCATTTGATATGAATGTAGAGGCTTCCTCTTGATCCGAAATCGATTTCCCTCCAATTGATTTATCTTGACTTGTGGAGGTGGAAGCTTCTTCATCCTCTTCTTCTCTTGACCCGGATGTGGAGGATTCTCCTTCTTCTTGATCCGGTGTCACCAAGAGTTGCTCCCCCTCAATCCTAGAGGTGGAGGCTTCACCTTCTTCTTCATCCTCTTGTACATGAAACAAGGAATATGCTCCTTCCTTGCTCTTTTGATTACACTCCTTGAGAATGAAGCTTCTTGGATTTCTTCTTGGAAGTTGAGCATCTCTCAACTCGGAGTCCTCCTCTTGATCTTGCTCCAATGAGTCACCCTCTTTGGATTCTTCTTGGTTAGGTACAGTGGAGGGGATCTCATGAGCCTTTTCCAATTTGCTCCATAGCTCTTTGGCATCTTCAACTTCTCCAATTTTCTCCAAGATGTTGCTCGGCAATAGATTGACCAAAAGCTTGGTCACTTTGTCATTGGCCTCACATCTTTGGATTTGTTCTTGGCTCCATTTGCTCCTTTTGAGAACTTTGCCCTTTGAATTCCTTGGAGCCTTAAAACCTTCCATTAGAGCAAACCATTGCTCTATCTCCATCATCAAGAAATTTTCAATTCTTGATCTCCAAGAATCGAAGCTTGTGGATGTGTATGGTGGAGCCACCCTTGTATCAAATCCAAGTCCATCTTGGAATTGCATCTTGAAGTTGAGCTTCTTGAATTCTTTGACTTTGATGAATTTGCTCCAACTTCTTCACCCTCTAGCTTTGCTTGTTATGTTTGCCCCTTCCGGCGATGATTCCAGTGAAGAGCAACCTTGCTCTGATACCACTTGTTAGGACCGAAAAGTAGATAGCTTCGCGTGTGCTCGTCGTGCTTCGTTGCTTGTTTCTTCAAAGTGATGCGCAGCGGAATACAAAGAAACAAACTACAACAATGCTAACAATAGGATTTTACTTGGTATCCACCTCACAAGAGGTGACTAGTCCAAGGATCCACGCACACACACACCTCCACTAATAAACACTCCTTTTCGGTAACTACCGAAGGCGGAGAAGCCCTACAAGACTCTCAATACAAGTAGAAGAAAGGGTAGTAAAGAATAAGCAAAAGCTTACAAGAGATGCAGTAAAAACCCTAGCTTCTTCTTCTTCTCGTTGCAACTCACCTCTTGACTTGGATGAACCTCCAAGAACCTTCAAGAACTGGCGGTGAGGAGCTTAGAGAGTGCTGGGGAGGAGCTGTGATGAATCTGGAATCAATCGATAAAGTTCTACTGAAGGAATCGCACGCCAACAGCTATAAACGTCGCCAACGGTCGAATCCCAATCGATTGGATTGCTCCCAATCGATTGGGGAGGCTTTGGATCGATCCACGGATCGATCCAGAGTGCCTCTGTGCTGTGAAAAAATGTCTGGATCGATCCACGGATCGATCCAGCGCTTATCGCGCGAAGCAGCAGCGTCCCAATCGATCCACTGATCGATTGAGACCTCTGGATCGATCCACTGATCGATCCGGAGGCTTTCTGTTCGCTGAGAAAATCCTGGATCGATCCACTGATCGATCCGGAGGCCTGGATCGATCCACTGATTGATCCAGAGGCTTTCTGTTCGTTGGGAAAAGCCTGGATCGATCCACTGATCGATCCGGAGGCCTGGATCGATCCACTGATCGATCCAGAGGCTTTCTGTTTGCTGGGAAAAGCCTGGATCGATCCACTGATTGATCCACTGATCAATCCATTGATCAATCCACTGATTGATTCAGCTCTTGGTTTTTACCCAAAACCAAGTCCCAAGCCTCCCAAACCAACATCCGGTCAACCATGACTTGTTGGTACATAAAACCTAGCATCCGGTCACCCTTGACCAGCTAGGACTCTCTCACCAAGTGTCCGGTCAATCTCTTTAACCCACTTGGACTTTTTTCTTCTTGCCAAGTATCCGGTCAATCCCTTTGACCTACTTGGTCTTTTCTTCCTTGTGCCAAGTATCCGATCAATCCCTTTGACCTACTTGGACTTTTCACCAAATGTCTGGTCAACCTTGACCCATCTGGATTTCCCTTGCCTGGCTTCACTCACCAAGACTTTCATACTGCCTAGCTTCACTCACTAGGACTTTCTCTTCTGCCTGGCTTCACTCACCAGGACTTTCATACTGCCTAGCTTCACTCACTAGGACTTTCATACTGCCTAGCTTCACTCACTACAACTTTCCAACTGCCTGGCTTCACTCACCAGGACTTTCACCTAGCTTCACTCACTAGGACTTTCCTCGTCAAGTATCCAGTCAACTTTGACCTACTTGACTCTTCTTCATCCACACTGATCAGTCCCTGATCAGACTCTTCCCACATAGACAACTGCACCTACATTGTCCATGTGTCTACCTGTATTGTCAAACATCGAAACCATGACCAAGACTCAAGCTTGGTCAACTAGGTCAACCTTGACCTGACGAATATTGCACCAACACACCACTCTCATACCAGCAGATTGGAGATCTACACCTCCGCCCATAGAGAGCCTCGTAAGGTGTCATGCCGATGGTGGCCTGATAGCTGTTGTTGTATGCAAATTCTGCTAAGCTCAGATATTTGCACCAACTTCCCTTGAAGTCTAGGGCACATGCTCGGAGCATATCTTCGAGTACCTTATTTACTCGCTCCGTCTGACCATCTGTCTGAGGATGGAAGGCTGTGCTGAACTTTAACTTCGTGCCCAAAGCTGACTGTACACACTCCCAGAAGTGTGATGTGAACCTACTGTCCCTGTTTGAAATAATGGTTCGTGGGACTCCATGTAATCTAACGATCTCCTTGAGATACAACTGTGCTAGCTGTTCCATGGAGTAGGATATCCTGATAGCTAAGAAGTGGGCTGATTTAGTCAACCTGTCGACTATTACCCAGATGGTATCAAAACCATTCGTGGTTCTGGGTAATCCCACTATGAAATCCATAGAAATATCCTCCCACTTCCATTCTGGGATCTGAATAGGCTGCAGAACTCCTCTTGGTCTCTGATGTTCTGCCTTGACTCTCTGGCAAGTCAGATAGGTGCTAACGTATCTAGCGATGTCTCTTTTCATCCCGGGCCACCAAAAATGTTTCAAGTCCTGGTACATCTTGGTGGAGCCAGGATGCATCGCATAAGGAGTCTTGTGAGCCTCATCTAGAATCTTCCTGCGTAGTTCCTCCTGATCTGGAACACATAATCTGTCACCAAAGTACAATACCCCACTATCAGATACTCTGAATTCTCCACTGTCTGATTCTGCTAATCCTTGCTTGATTTTCTGAATTTCAGGATTCTGTTCCTGAGCTGTCTGAAGATCACCAAGCAAGGTAGACTCTAACGTCATAGTAGAGAGCTGTCCAACTATGAGTTCAAGACCGAAGTCTGTGATCTCCTTCTGTAGGGGCGGTGACATGGCTGCTAGAGATAATAGGGCAGCACTGGACTTCCTGCTAAGTGCATCTGCTACCCTATTTGCCTTTCCTGGGTGGTAGAGGATGTCTATATCGTAGTCCTTGACCAGCTCTAACCATCTGCACTGTCGCATATTCAGATCCTTCTGAGTGAAGAAGTACTTCAGACTCTGATGATCTGTATACACTCTGCACTGAGCTCCATACAAGTAATGCCTCCAAATTTTGAGAGCGAACACCACTGCTGCAAGCTCAAGGTCATGGGTAGGATAGTTCTTCTCATAATCCTTGAGTTGTCTGGAGGCGTAGGCGATTACCTTGCCGTCTTGCATCAGCACTGCTCCTAGTCCCAACTTAGAGGCATCACTATAAATATCAAAGCTGTCTGTGTTCTCGGGTAGAGCTAGAATAGGTGCACTGGTCAATCTTCTTTTTAACTCGCTGAAGCTGTTCTCACAATCCTCTGTCCACTGAAATTTCCTGTTCTTCCTGGTAAGAGCTGTCAGTGGGGAGGCTATTCTGGAGAAGTCCTCTACAAACTTTCTGTAATAACCTGCCAGTCCCAGAAAGCTTCTGATCTCGCTAGCGTTCTTGGGTCTTTTCCAGTTACTCATAGCTTCTATCTTACTGGGGTCTACCATAATACCATCCTTTGAGATGATGTAACCCAGGAAGGACACCTGATCTAACCAAAATTCACATTTTGTGAACTTGGCGTACAGTTGGTTCTGCTGAAGGGTCTGCAGTACTATTTTTAGGTGCTCTACGTGTTCTTCCTGAGTTCCTGAATAGATAAGAATGTCATCGATGAATACGATAACGAATTTATCTAAGTATTCTCTGAATACCCTGTTCATGAGGTCTATGAAAGTAGCTTGGGCATTTGTCACACCAAAGGGCATGACTACGAACTCGTAATGTCCGTATCTGGTCCTGAATGTTGTCTTGGGTATATCCCCTTCTTTAACTCTCACCTGATGATAACCTGATCTGAGGTCTATCTTAGAGAACACTGCTGCTCCCTTTAACTGATCAAACAGGTCATCTATTCTGGGAAGAGGATATCTGTTCTTGATCGTGACTTGGTTTAGTGCCCGGTAATCTATACACAGGCGAATGCTCCCGTCCTTCTTCTTCACGAACAATACAGGCGCTCCCCATGGTGAGTGACTAGGGCGTATGAAGCTCTTGTCAAGCAGCTCCTGTAGTTGCTCATGAAGTTCCTTCAGTTCTGCTGGAGCCATGCGGTAAGGCGCTTTGGAGATAGGATTTGTACCGGGAATGAGTTCTATCTCGAATTCAATCTCCCTGTCTGGTGCTAAGCCTGGTAACTCTTCAGGGAAGACTGCTGGGTAGTCACATACGACTCGGACCTCTGCTAGTTGTTGGTCCCTATCCTGACTGGTACTGACTACATGTGCTAAAAATCTCGTACATCCTGAATCCATTAATCTCTGTGCCTTCATAGCTGAGAGAAATTTCTTGGGCTTTCTCTTTGGTTCTCCGACGAACTCCAACTGTGCTTCTGCTTCAAGTTGGAATACAACTTTCTGCTTATGGCATTCTATTGAGGCACCGTATTCGATCAAGAAGTCCATCCCAAATATGACGTCGTAGTCAGTCATATTTAGCACTATCAGATCACAAAAGAGCTCTCTGTTTGCTATAATGACTGGCACTGCTCTGAGCCAGTGCGTGGATGCCATAATTTCTCTTGAAGGTAAGGTCGTCAGAAACTGACTACTGAATACCTCTGGAGGTCTTGCTAACTTCTCAGCAAATACCCTGGATATATAAGAATGGGGTGCCCCAGTATCGAATAAGACAGTTGTACTTTGCTGTAAAATACTAATCTGACCTGTAACAACTGTCGAGGCATTTGCTACGTCCTCTATGGTCAGTGAATAGATCCTCGCATTGGTCGTAGCTGGAGGGGCTTCTAATCTGCCCTGACTGATGTGTGGACCATCTAAAGCAGCTTGCATATGATGCAACTGTGCTGGCTTGGCTTCGTACTGGATCGGTTGTGGTGGAGGGAAGCTGACCTTATTCGGACACTGCTTGGCCATATGCCCTTCCTGTCCGCATTCGAAGCATCCTCGTGTGCCCTTACGACAAACTACAGGATGGAATTTCCCACAAGTAGCACACTTTGGGTAACTAGGGTGCTTGCTAGCTGGTCCTCCTTTTGGGTAGTTCCCTGGTTTGCGCTTGTTGCTGGAGTTCCCTTTCCAGTTAGAGCCGTGGGAGCTGTGGCCCTGGTGTTTCTGAGTGCCTGAGCCTCCTTGACCTTTAGATTCTGCGAGAACTTGCTTCTGCTGCTTGATATTGTTCTGGTAGTGCTCGGTGGTCAGAGCACTGCTGACTAGTTCTTCGGTGGTTTGCGGCCTATGAACGCCGCCAGCCACGTTTATTGCTATTTCTGGCCTCAGCATCTTGAGCATCAACCGGACTCGTTCTTTTTCTGTGCTGACTAGTTCAGGGCATAGACGAGCCAGTCTATTGAATTTCTTCACGGCTTCCTCAACTGATAGGTTGCCCTGACGAAACTCAGTGAACTCGTCGTAGTGGCAGTTTGTGACCCGCATGTGAAAGAATTCCTCAAAGAACTCCTTCTCAAAGTCCGCCCATGTCATCTGGTTTACTGGGCGCTTCGCTCTAATTCTCTCCCACCACATGCGTGCATCCCCTGTCAAGCAGAAAGAGGCGCACTTCACCTTTTCACACTCTGGCCAGTCCAGGAGCTCCATCGTACTTTCCAGTGTTTTGAACCAGGCTTGAGCATCCCATGGTTCATTGGTACTTGAGAAATTCTCTGGCTTGACTCTCTGCCACTGGATCAGATAGACTTCTCTCTGTGTTCCTGCTGCTGGAGCTACTGGTGTTGCAGGCTGGGCTGGTGGAACCTCTAAGACTACTGGTGTCGCTAAGTTTGGTTCCGGGGTAACTGTGGGAGTATTCTGCTGATTAGCCTTTAAGGTGGCTATTTCTTGTTGCTGTTCAGCTAGCTGCTGCTGTAACTGAGCCACTAATGATGTAAGGTTTGGGGTAGGCACTGAACTGTCTGCCTCATGCTGGGGCTCAGTAGCTGGTGCCCTTCTAGTTGGGCGTCCTCGTGCCATTCTAGAGACATAGAGGCATATATGACTAATACAATCTTAATAGAGTAACTACTGTTATCATATTAACTACTATCATAAACAAGCATGCTTTAGTTATATCTGAACATGGAAGCAAGAAACATAGAGAAAGTGAGAGACGTTCTTACTTGGAAGCTGCAGGTTCAATGCTGATGTGTGTGTAGGAAGTATAGAACTGCTCTGATACCACTCTGTAACGACCCGCCTTCTACTGACTAGGCTGTGAGGCCGATCGTTACATTAATCTGTGCTAACTATTCCAAGACCATCATCAAATCTAGGTGCGGAAGCTGTACTAATTAAAATTTTGCTAAACTGTCAACATTTCTTGGTTCTACATGTACTAAGGGGTGTAACTAAAGTGTACTTAACATATACTACATCCCCTATGGTCATGGAACTGAAATAAACGTTTTCCAGCTGTTATCAGACCTCCCAATCGATCCACAGATCGATTGGAATGGTTGAATCAATCCAGTGATCGACTCAGCCGGCTATTGTATGCGGGGCTTGGGTTGGATCGATCTAGTGATCGATCCAGCACGCTTCTGTGCTCAGGACAATATTCTGGATCGATCGGCTGATCGATCCAGGCTAACCAATCGATCCAGTGATCGATCCCAGAGCCTTCTGTTCGCGACAGAATTTGCTGGATCGATCGGCTGATCGATCCAGACGTCTACTGTTCGCGGTACGAACTTCCCGATCGATCGGCTGATCGATTGAGAAGCCTCCAATCGATCGGTCGATCGATTGGGGTTTCTGATTTCGCACCAACACTCTGATTTCAGCACTGTTTCGTGCCAGGATTACATATATGAGTTCTAAAACAATTGGAAAACATTCTAATCTCACACAACTAAGGTTCTAAGCATGATAGGGTGCATGATTTACTAATCCATAGCATTTAACATACCAAGGTGCAAATAATGAAATGCTAAAAGGTTTTAATGTTTAACACAAAGTTTGCTGAATTCCCTAAGATCTTTTATTTCAAGTTCCTGCCCACACACATCTTCGTAGCATTGCCCTCCAGCCTCCGCTAGTCCATCTTCCCTTTACCTTTATCTGCAGTATAAGGAAAATAGTATCTGTAAGTTTGAGAGCTTAGTAAGAAACCATCTACCTCACTAAAACATGCATTCGATGCAATATGCTTTTGAAAGAATGCTATTAAAATCATATGCTGAACTTGAGAAACATGGCATACTGAAATCATTACACATGAATACTAAAACATGGCATACAGGTTCATAAGATATGGAAATCAAAACTGATCATAAGACTATCACATGCCTTCATAAGAAAACTAAACATAGCATGGACTGAACTAAGCTGATGTTAAACTATTGCTAGAATTATACTACTTTCACATAACTATTTTGTGAGGTTCTGAAAACTATTTACATAGTAAGTGAAAATACATAATCATGTTGCTATTTGGGCCTGACAACTATACTTTGCTGTGCGCGCATCCCTTACTAGACCCTGGTTTGCAAGTCTCGAATTTAGTAGGGTTACTAGGTTAGCTGAACCTAGGGACAACTATGGGAGCCCAACCTAATGGATATCTAATCCAGTACAGTGCCACTGAGAAAGTAAAATACTGGACATAGGCTAATAAATTCTCGTCTTGCTTTCACTAGGTTGTCTAAACCTAGAACTAGGTTATCTAAACCTAGAGGCGACTGTGGGAGCCCACCCATTGGACATCTAGTCCTATAAAAGCTGGAGCAAGACTCAATAAGCTATGAAATGCTTCTATTGCATTTATCTAAGCCACTAAAATGCCTAAGTTGCATTTTTCTGTGCTAAACAATTTAAATCGAACACTTAGTATGCGCTAATTCGCATCCTTTGTGTCGGTAGTCTACATATTACTAAACTAATACATGAAATTCACACGAGAGCTACTTATACTGCAGGTGAGGGGTTTCTTACCTCCTGCTCGAAGTTTCTTACGATTCTAATCGCTAGATTTCCGGTGGGGAAGATCCCTTCGACGATCTCCTTGCGTCTATGCGTTCCTCTCGCAGAGAGGAGCATCCTCGTGCCTTTGACGTTGCCGGAAACTACTCCTATGGCCCTAGGGATGGAACCCTAGGTCTTCCTTGTGGTTGGCGCCGAAGGAAGAAGAAAAGGGAGAGGTGCGGCGTGAGGTTAGGGTGAGGAGGAGAAGTTGCCGATTAAAAATTCTATCTCCCCACTTATTAATTCCTATTTATATTAAGGAATTAATTCACCCAACTCCAACATAAATATAATTGATTTCCTTTCCTTTCAGCATGGCCCTGTTGGGTTCACTTGGTTACTAGAGTCCGCTATAAGTCGTAGGACCCAATAGGTCTCGGGTTCAATTCCCGCATAGGCTATTTTCGTTTTCTATTTATTTTTGCTACTTCCATTACTCTAAAAATTCTGTAAAAATATCCTAAAATTCCAGAAAAATACTAGGATATTTCTAATAATTATTTTGAGAATTTTCGGGCGTTACAGTGTTTACTGCCATAGGTGTTTTTATCTCTTTAGTATTTTCCATTCCAAATCTCTTAAGTAATTCCTTAGTGTATTTTTGTTGAAAAATGTAATTTCCTTCATTTTTTTGTTTGATTTGTAATTCTAAAAAATAGGTTAATTTACCTACTAGACTCATTTTAAACTCGTGTTCCATTAGGCTTGTAAATTCATCTAAAAATTCTGAATTTGTTGAACCAAAGATTATATCTAAGTAGATTTGGGCAATAAAAATATCTTCTTTTATTAATTTGACAAATAAGGTAGGATCAATTTGACATTGGTTGAACCCTTTAGAGATTAGGTAAGAAGTTAGTCTTTCATACCATGCCCTAGGTGCCTGTTTGAGAGCATATAAAGCCTTTTTTAATTTGTAGACATAGTCAGGGTGTTCTAGATTTTCAAACCCAGGTGGTTGTCCTACATAGACTTATTCTTTAATTAGTCCATTTAGGAACGCAGATTTAACGTTCATCTGATATAATCTGAACCCTTTGTGGGCTGCATAGCTAAGTAACATTCTAATGGACTATAATCTGGCTACCGGGGTATAAGTCTCATCATAGTCAAGTCCTTCTACTTGACTAAACCCTTTAGCAACTAGTCTGCCTTTATTTCTAGTAATTTCCCCAGTTTCACTTAGTTTATTTCTAAATACCCATTTTGTTTCTATTACTTTCTTATTTTTGGGTGGTGGTACTAAGTCTCAAACTTCATTACGCTCAAATTGAGCTAGTTCTTCTTGTATAGCTATGACCCAGTCTAGGTCAAGTAGGGATTTAGCTATGGTTTTAGGTTCAATTTTTGAGATTAAGGATATTTGGCTTAGATTTCTAAAGGATGACCTAGTTTGAACCCTTAGGTCTGGGTCACCAATTATTTGATCAGTTGGATGATTTGGGTTGACTTTTATAGTTCTAGGATGTTGATTCTCTTGAGGTTGATCTTCTTCTTCATGATTTAGGGGTTGATTGGTTCCTTCAGAATTATTTTCTTGAATAAATTCAATTGGTTGTAGTTGAGTTTATTCTAGGTTTTCATTGAATTCTTCAAATTTCACATTGGTAGTCTCTTCAATCTTTAAGGTAACCTTATTATAAACTCTGTAGCCCCTACTATTTAGGGAGTAACCTACAAAAATTCCATTTTCTACTTTTGAAGTGAATTTTCCTAAATATTCTCTTGTGTTTAAGATGAAGACTGGGAACCCAAATACTCTAAAATATTTTATATTTGGCTGTTTGTTATAGTAAATTTCAAAAGGGGTTTTATTGTGTGTTTTATTTAGTGTTGTTCTATTTTGCACATAGCAGACTGTGCTGACAGCTTCTGCCCAAAAATATTTAGGTAGATTATATTCATTTAGCATAGTTCTGGAAGCTTCAAGTAGGGTTCTATTTTTTCTTTCAACAATTCCATTTTGTTGGGGGGTTTTCGGATACGAAAATTCGTGATGATATTCATTTTCGAGACAAAGTTTACTAAAATTGTGGTTTTTAAATTCTCTCCCATTGTCGCTTCTAATTCTTTTAATCTTAATACCTTTTTCATTTTCAATTTGTTTATAGAAATTTGTAAATATTTCAAAGGTTTCATCTTTATTTTTTAAGAATTTTACCTAAGTGAACCTAGAATAGTCATCGATTATTACTAGACAGTATAGACTTCCATTTATTGATTTGACTCCATGGGAGTCAAATATGTCTAAGTGTAACAGTTCTAATATTGAGTTGGTTTGTGATTGATTAGTTGGTTTGTGGGTAGATTTTGTCTGTTTACCTTGTTGACAGGCATTACATATGGTTGAATCTAAGTTAGATAATTTTGGTAGACCTCTAACTAATCCATTTAGTCTGCTTATATTTCTAAAATTTGTGTGTGACATTCTTCTATGTCATAACCAGGTTTCTTCTTTTTGTGTTAAGTAACACTTAATTAAAGAAGTGGTTAAGTTAATTGCATAATGTTGTCTTTTCTAAACCCTTTTAGGCTTGTGTTAGGGTTGTCTAAGTGTTTGATTAAGCATTCTGTAGATAAAAATATAATCTTAGACCTAGTATCACAATTGACTGATACTTAAAAGATTATACTTGAAATTTTTAACAAGTAAAACATTTGTAATAATAAAGTCAATTTTTAGTTCGATATTACCTATACCAATTACCTTGAGTTTGTCGTTGTTTCCAAAGGCAACTGTTCCTAGGCTTTTGTAGGTGAGTTGAGTGAATTTTGTGTGATCTCCAGTCATATGTTTGAAACAATCACTGTCCAAAATCCACTTAAATCCTATAATAGGTAGGATTTGGGGTTAGTCTAAATTTTGGACTTATAGTCATTCTTTAGATTTAATGAAACTAAGTTGAAATGAGATTTATTAGAGTGAATTTTTAAGTTAAGTTTAATTTTTAAGAAAAAAAATTAGGTTTCAATTTTTTGTCAAAAAAAAATTTTAAGTTTAATTTTTAAAATAATTTTTAAGTTAAAAAATATTAAGTTTAATTTTTAAAATAATTTTTAAGTAAAAAAAATTAAGTTTAATTTTTAAAATAACTTTTAAGTTAAAAAAAATTAAGTTTACTTTTTAAAATAATTTTTAAGTTAAAAAAAATTAAGTTTAATTTTTAAAATTAATTTTTAAGATAAAAAAAATTTAAGTATAATTTTTAAGTTAAAAAAATTTAAGTTTAATTTTTAAAATATTTTTTAAGTTAAAATAAATTTAAGTTTAATTTTTAAAATAATTTTTAAGTTAAAAAAGTTTAAGTTTAATTTTTAAAATTAATTTTTAGGTTAAAAAAAATTTAAGTTCAATTTTGAATTAAAAAAAATTAAGTTTAATTTTTAAAATAATTTTTAATTTAAAAAAAAATAATTTAAAATTTTAAAATTAATTTTTAAGTTAAAAAAAATTAAGTTTAATTTTTAAGTAAAAATAATTTAGGTTTAATTTCTAATATAATTTTTTTAAAAAATTAAGTTTAATTTTTAAGATAATTTTTAAGTTAAAAAAAAAATAAGTTTAATTTTTAAGTTAAAAAAAAATAAAAAAGTTTAATTTTTAAACGAGTTTTTAAGTTAAAAAAAATTAAGTTTAGTTTTTTTTTTTTTGTAAAATAAGTGTTTAAGTAAAAAAAATTAAGTTTAAAATAAGTTTTTAAGTTAAAAGAAATTAAGTTTAATTTTTTTTTAAAATAAGTTTTTAAGTTAAAAGAAATTAAGTTTAATTAAAATAAGTTTTTAAGTTAAAAAAAATTAAGTTTAATTTTTAAAATAAGTTTTTAAGTTAAAAGAAATTAAGTTTAATTTTTAAAATATGTTTTTAAGTTAAAAAGATTAAGTTTAATTTTTAAAATAAGTTTTTAAGTTAAAAGAAATTAAGTTTAATTTTTAAAATAAGTTTTTAAGTTAAAAAAAAATAAGTTTTAATTTTTAAAATAAATTTTAAGTTTAATTTTTTTTTAAAATAACTTTTTTAAGTTAAAAAAAATTTAAGTTTTAATTTTTAAAATAAATTTTAAGTTTTAATTTTTAAAATAAATTTTAAGTTAAAAAAAAATTAATTCTAATTTTTTTTAAAATAAATTTTTAAGTTAAAAAAATTTAAGTTTTAATTTTTAAAATAAATTTTAAGTTTAATTTTTTTAAATAAATTTTTAAGTTAAAAAAAAATTAAGTTTTAATAAAATAAATTTTAAGTTAAAAAAATTTAAGTTTAATTTTTTAAAATAAATTTTTAAGTTAAAAAAAATTAAGTTTTAATAAAATAAATTTTAAGTTAAAAAAATTTGGTTTTAATTTTTTTAAAATAAATTTTTAAGTTAAAAAAAAATTAATTTTAATTTTTTTTAAAATAAATTTTTAAGTAAAAAAAATTTAAGTTTTAATTTTTAAAATAATTTTTAAAATAAATTTTAAGTTAAAAAAAATTAAGTTTAATTTTTTAAATAATTTATAAAATAAATTTTAAGTTAAAAAAATTTAAGTTTTATTTAACATGTTAATTTAATTGATTTAATTTATTAATTTAATTTAACTTAATATAATTTAAATTTAATTTATTTTAATTCAATTGATTTAATTAATTTCATTTAGGTCGTTAGTCATCTCACCCGATCTATATTTTCAATCAGAGAATCCTATAATTTTGTGAAATGAATTAGGTTCAAATTTAGGGTTTGTTTTTAACTTGTGTTAGATTCAGGTTTAGCTTTGGGTTCAACAAATAGGCGTTCTCTGGATAAACTTCTGGGTTATGGTGAGTCACTTGGACATCATTAGAGTAACCATGCCTTCGAGGTTTTCTAAATAGTCTTATCCACTAAACTTAGTACAAAACCTTGGTCTAACTGGTTAGGATCCATAAAGGATAGCTTCGGTCAGTTCCACTTAGTCAAATGTACCAGGTCGAAGTCATATCTTCCTAGACATGCATAGACTAAGCTTCCCTAACGTACTATCATCCAAAACTTCACCAATACCATTTTTCAAGTTAAACTTTGAACCCTTTTTAACTAGTCCTAATTACCCTGTCGGGTAGGTTGGTTAGGGTTACCCTGCCGGGTAGGTTAGTTTTGGAGGTGTCAGCTATTTTGGAGCCTCCCCCTGAATTAATGGCCTTAATTTATTTTTTAGTTCTAGGTTTATGTTTATTTCTTTTATAATTATACTTTACTTGGTGATAGTTTAAATTTTGGTGAGTTCTAATATATTTATATTTTAAATTTTTTGGTTTAGATTTGTATTCTGGTTTTTGATTTGGTTTATTTGACTTTATGTAATATATTTTATCTTTAGGGATATAATATTGGTTAGGTCCTATTTGCGTGGTCAAACACGCTTTCAGAACCTAGGCTTTATTAGTTGGTTTGTATTGGGTTATTAATGATTTAAAAGTTTTATTTGAGTTCGACTTATATCCGAGTCTAGTTTTATTGTAACATGCTTTTTGATTATTTAGGATTAAGTCTAAATTTTTTGATCTGGTAGTAAATTTTTCTAATATATTTTTTAAATTACTGATTTCTAATTTTAATGATGAATTCTCCTCCTCAAGTGTTAGATCTTGAGTTGGTTTATTATTTACAACTTGTCCTTGAGGATTTGATTTTCCTTGAGGAGCAATTTGTTTTCATTTTCTAATTTAACTAACTTATTATTTAAGCAAGAAATAATTTTTAAAAACTTTTGGTTTAAGGTTAGGAATACCTCTTCAGAACCTTCGGAAACGAGTATGGACTCGTGGCTCGATTCGGGTTCGGACTCGTCTTCCGATTCGTCTTCCGACTCTGCTTCGCGGGCCATCAACGCGAGGTGCTCTGGTGCTTCTGATTTTCTGCTTCCGATTCATCCGAGGAGGAGTCGTCCCATGTCGCTTTGAGGGCCTTCTTTTTGGTCGGCTTCGGTTTGTCGATCTTCAGTCTTGGACACTTGTTCTTGTAGTGCCCCTTTTTGTTGCATCCGAAGCATGTTAAGTTCCTCGAATCGGCTAGAGAACTGATCTTTTGTAGATCCTTCTTGCTGAAGCTTCTCTTCCTCCTGGTGAGCATCTTCCTTACCAGGTTCACCGGGTGTTCTTCATCTTCAGAGCTTTGGTCAGAGTCTTCTTCAGGTTCAGGCTTGTTCTTCTTGGAGGAACCTGCATATAAGGCAACACCTTTCTCGGCCCCAGCGTTAGTCTGCTCATGTAATTCCAATTCACAAAACAGTTCATCTAATTTAAGTTTAGTTAAATTCTTAGAAATTTTGTAGGCATCCACGATGGATGCCCACAAACTATTACGTGGAAATGAATTTAACGCATACCTGATTAGGTCTCTGTTGTCCATCTGGTGGCCTATTGCGTGGAGCCCGTTGAGGATATCCTTGATCCTCGCGTGCAGCTGACTCGCTGTTTCTCCTTCCTGCATTTTTATATTAAATATTTTATTTAATAATAAATCCCTTTTTGTTACCTTAGCGTCGCGAGTTCCTTCGTGCAGCTCGATCAGTTTATCCCACAACTCTTTAGCGTTCTGATGCGGTCCGACCCGGTTCAGTTCTTCTCTTGTTAATCCGCATTGTAATGTGTTGATCGCCTTGTTCTCCGTTGATGCCTTCTTCTTTATGTCTGATGTCCATTGTTTAGGATCCAGTAGGTTCCCGGAGCTGTCAACTGGCGGTTTGTAAGCTTTTGTGACGCTCAGCCACTGGTCGAAATCTGTCTTGAGATAAACCTCCATCCGCTTCTTCCAGTACGGAAAATCATCCCCGTTGAAAAGGGGAGGTCGCACTATGTTGAAGCCCTCGATCTGCGACATTTTAATTTGCACAAAAAAATAGATAGAGAGGTTCCAAGACTTGGTCTTGGATTAGTAGTGCAGGAAGAATTAAATAAAAATAACTAAATTGGTGTTGCACCAATTTAGATTTAATTACTACGGAAGGAGATTTCCAAAAAGGTAATAATACCAGTTTGGAATTATATGAAAAACTGAAATCCGAAAGCAAGAGAAAAAAAAATCTAAAAAATAGATCACCCCCTTGTTTGATTGGTGGTTGCACCAAATCAGAGCGGTACTTGCTCTGATACCACTTGTTGGATCGTGATCGTTCGATAGAGAGGGGGGTGAATATCGATTACAAAAAACTCATCGAGAGTAGGCGCAGCGGAAAAGTAAAACAATGCTAACACAGAACCTTTTTACTTGGTTCGGAGCCTGTGTCGACTCCTACTCCAAGGCCCGTACTCGTTGAGTACTTTCGTTGGGCAATCACTATCAATTCGAATAATAATTACAAAAGAGTTAAGTACAAGAATTGATAGAAGTAAAATACTGACAATAGAGCAATAATAAAGAAATCGAAGCTTTGCCGGAGTGGTGTTGCAACGTCGTAGGAGCGCAGGAGAGAAGATCGTCAATTCAGAGTTGTTGTCTTGAGCTCCGCTTTTGACCCTCCTTATATAGGAGGCTCGGGGCGCCCCGGATCCCTTCTGGGCGCCCTGGTGTGACGTGGTGGTCCCAACCAGCGAGCTCCATGTGTCAACGCCGCGTCCTGGATAATATTTGCCTCGGGGCGCCCGGATCCCTTCCGGGCGCCCGGATCCCTTCCGGGCGCCCGGACCACCTTTCTCCAGAAAGAGTCCTTCTCCTGCAAGACAAAGTTAGTCCGAGGCAAATATAACAAATTTCCTGCAAAACAAAGTGTTAGCACAGTTTATAAGTTCAACATTAAGAGTATGACTTAGATTCCGTCTTTCCGAGACCGGAATCTAGTCACTATCTCGACTTAGATATCCGAAATGGATCTAAGCCCGATCGGCGCCTATTGTTCCCTTCCCGGGAACGCGTCATCACAGTCACTCCCTTCCAGTGACTTACCTTTACTCACCTGTCAGACGTCCGGTCAGCCCTTCGACCCATCTAGACTTCTTGCCAACTATCCGGTCAGCCCGTCGACCTAGCTGGACTTCGTGCCAAGCGTCCGGTCAGCCCGTTGACCCGCTTGGACTTCGTACCAAATGTCCGGTCAGCCCGTCGACCCATTTGGACTTCGTGCCAAGTGTCCGGTCAGCCCGTCAACCCCCTTGGACTTCGTGCCAGACATCCGGTCAGACCGTCGACCTGTCTGGACTTCGCCTGCACACTCGGTCAAAGTGTTAGATAATGACAAACCTACTTAACCTAATTTGTCATTCATCAAAACCTGAGTTAGATGGTTAGTGCTAACCGCACCAACATTATTAGGTTCAACAATAGAGTATCTTTTAAATCTCGATCGTGCCAGGGTAAGATACATCTGAACCCTCTTGCTAAGAGTTCCTGACCTTTCATTTGTCTTAAACCTTGTTCGTGGAGAAGGAAGGTACTTTCTTGCTCTAGGTCTTAGGCCTTCATTAAATATGCTCATCTTCAAATGGTTGTCATGAGATTGTCTATGTAATTGTTGTGAAAAATATGTCCTACCATAAACATGTTCAAAAAAAAAAGATTGATTAATAACTTCGAATATATCAAATGAAATTTTTACCATCACTAATCACCAAATTGAGCAAATCATCGAACATGATTTCATATGTGGATAGGAAAGACTCTGGCTTAAGTGGTGGTACTACTAAATAAGGTGATTCTTAGGATTTTGCCACCAGTATACAAGTTCCTACACTTCCATCATCAACAAATTCAATTCCTGCAACATCCATTGTGTCAAGTGGTTATGCAATCACAGGAAATGATTCTTGGGACATTTCTTCCACAACATAAGTCCCTATACTTCCATCCACAACATCATCATAGGCAAGATATACTATACCAAAATTAATATCAATAATAGGAGTATCAAGAACAACGGTAGACACAACTAATTTTTCTTCTTCAATTGATGCCTCAGTGTCTTCATCCTCTTTACCCTAGTTGTTTTGAGTATAAAAAAAAATCATCAAAATTTCCAACCAGCTACAATTTTCGGTTATATGCCCTATTTCTTCACAAACCTCACAACATTGTTGGTTTTAATTTTCTATCAAAATTTTCAACTAGTGTAACTTGCTACAATTTTATATTGTATGTCCTATTTTTTCACAAGCCTCATAATATTGTTGTTTTTACAACCAATTATTCTATTCGGGGAGGACACCATATTTTTCTCCACTTAATCTATATGCAGGGTCAATTAGTATTGGACAATTATCAATCATATGTCATGTTACACTACAGAGCTCACAATAAGAGTCAGAAAGATCCACAACATTTAATTGGTTGAACCATTGAGTTTGAGAATCCATTCAGCTTACAAAGAAAGTTTGTCACTTGCAGAATAGAAAATGTGAGAAAAGAAGAGAGATGAAGTAGGAATTGCAAGAAAGAAAGAAATCTAGATTAACTAATTAAATTGCTAGTCAACTAATGTTAATCGAAAATAGTCTCTGACAACAATACTAAAAACTTATTATTTAATCCAAGTGCGCAGTTATGTTGTCAAGTAATAAAATATTAAATCCACAAACACTGTTAATTAAACACTAGTTGAGTTTACAAAGCAAGTTATCTAGACGATCGAAGTTGTGCATGGTCACGAGAATAAGAGAAAAAGAGAGAGTTGAGAGAGCAAGAGAGAAAGATTTGAGAAAGGACCCAGAGCATAGAAGGTTAGGGGAAGGTAAGCAATTGAAGAGAGAAGTTGGATTAGAGGATGATTCTAGAATTTTGATTTCACTACAATGCTAGTTGATGTCCTATGTATTGTTCACCTCCATATTTATGGACTTATAGGGGTTCTAACTAAATTATCGGTACAGACTCGTAAAGAAGTAATACAAAAAAGTCTGGTTAAAGAGATACCCTTGTCATATGAGAGCCCCTAGTCATACAGTCTAGATTACACAAGTCACTTCCTAACATTAAATTGAAAAAAAAACTCATTAAACTCTAATTAGTTGATCCCTTATTGAGAATTGACCCACTTTTCAAGATGATTACTTTAAAAGTCTGATTAAATGGATACCCTCTATCACTAAAGGCTCTCAGTCATACAGTATAGAGCATCACCTCTATATGGTGACTAATGCTCTACATCTAATCTCACATTCAACACACACAATTCATCAAAATAGAGAAATGACCAAATACATAGTTTACACATCAACATCACATCATAGTTACTTCCTACATCCTAGAATTCAGAGAATCTACTCTATAGAGAAGGAAATACACCCAAGAGATAAAGAATAATAATAATCTACAACTCAATACATGAAATAGAGAGGTAAGAATGCTTATCAATGCGTTGTCGGTCTTCTTAGATGAAATTCTTGCTCCGGTGGTAGACATATCGTCTTGATGGAAGATGGTTGCTCTAAGATTTTTTTTCAAAAGGTAAAACCCTCTCCCAAGGAAGGGGGTGGAGCCCCCTAGTGTAAGATGAGCCAAGTAAGGGTTTTATTGACCCTGTTATACCTCTCCCAAATTGTCCAGATCTGTTAGGTTTATAGGGCTCCGCCAAAATGGGTTTTTTACCAATTAAACCTAGTTTTCTTATGTTGTACTCTGAACCAAACTTGTAGATCTTGAAATTATTTATATTTTGATAGGTCTGTTAGGACCGAAAATATAGCTAGAGGGGGGGGGGGGGGGGGAATAGCTCGGCGTGATCTCGTGCCCGTCGTTGCTCTCTTCTTTGAATTGATGTGCAGCGGAAATACAAGAAACAAACACACAACGCTAACTCTAGGGATTTACTTGGTATCCACCTCAAGAAGAGATGACTAATCCAAGGATCTACACACTCACGCACCCTCCACTATAAAAACACTCCTTCTCGGTAACTACTGAAGGCAGAGAAGCCTTACAACACTCTCAATATAACAAGAAATAAAGAAAAGCAAATACAAGGGAAAGCTTACAAGATTTACACAAGAAACCCTAACCCTAGCTTCTTCTTGTTGTTGTATTCTCGCCTCTTGACTTGAACGTGCCTCCAAGATCCTTCAAGAACTGGCGTGAGAGTGGAAAAGAAAGCTGTGGAGAAATTACCTATAGTCGCGTGGAAGAAAGCCGTGGAGAGAAGAACGCTTGCCAACGTCTTTATCTGCGCTAACGGTCGAATCCCAATCGATTGGATTGCTCCCAATCGATTGGGGAGGATTTGGATCGATCGACCGATCGATCCAGAGTACCTCTGTGCTCTTGGAAATTGCCTGGATCGATCGAAAGATCGATCCAGAGCTTATCGCGCGAAATCGCAGCTCCCAATCGATCACCCGATCGATTGGAGGCTCTGGATCGATCGACCGATCGATCCAGAGCTGTTCTGTGCGATCACGAGCTTCTCTCAATCGATTAGCCGATCGATTGGGAGGAGGCTTGTCGTGGGGACTCACCCAATCGATTAGTCGATCGATTGGGCATGAGCCAATCGATCGGCTGATCGATCCAGCTCATGGTTTTTGCCCAAAACCAAGTCCAAAGTCTCATAAACCAACATCCGGTCAACCATGACCTGTTGGTACATCATGCCTAGCATCCGGTCACCCTCGACCTGCTAGGACTCCCTCACCAAGTGTCCGGTCAATCCCTTTGATCCACTTGGACTTTTCTCCTCGTGCCATGTGTCCGGTCATCCTTGAACCACTTGGACTTATCTCCACCAGGTGTCCGATCAACCTTAATCCACCTAAATTTCCCATGTCTGGCTTCACTCACCAGGACTTCCCTTCTGCCTAGCTTTACTCACTAGGACTTCTCATCTGCCTGACTTCACTCACCAGGACTTTCCTTCTGCCTAACTTCACTCACTAGGGCTTCTCATCTGCCTGGCTTAACTCACCAGGACTTTCCTTCTGCTTAGCTTCACTCACTTGGACTTTCTTTTTGCCTAACTTCACTCACTAGGACTTCTCATCTGCCTGGCTTCACTCACCAGGACTTTTCCAGTCAAGTATCCAGTCAACCTTGACCTACTTGACTCTCCTTCACAATCTCCCCCACATGAACAATTGCACCTGCAATCTCCATGTATTATCTACATGTATTGTCAAACATCGAAACCCAAACATCAAGACTCGAGCTTAAACCAATTCAAGCTCAGTCAACCAGGTCAACCTTGACCTAGGAAATATTGCACCAATAATCTTCCCCTTTTTGATGTTTGACAATACCTCATTTAAGTTAGGCTAATCTCATAGCCTCAAACTCCTTCATGCTAATATATGAATGAGGATTCCCTTCATTCTCCTCCTTTTCTAAAGGGCAAACTCCCTCTTAGGTAATGAAGGCCTAACTTAAACTCAACATTCTCCCCCTATTGGCACACATCAAAAACTCTCCCCCTGAAGAGTTACCCAACGTTGTTTACAACTTCACTCATTGTTCACAATACAATAACGAAGGTCTCATGCCCTTCATTATTCTTAACGCTCATCCTTGAGCATATACCACTTGGTATATTCATACACAATTTAAATGAAGGTCTCATACCCTTCATTGTCATCAAATGCTCATCCGTGAGCATACACCATTTGAATAATGAAGATATCCACTCTTCATTACATTCAAATGTCCAACCTTGAGTATTTTTGCTAAAGAAGGTTAACCACCTTCCAAGGTGTATGAAAAAATAGATTTTCATATCCTTAAATAGTAACTCCCCCTAAAAGCATGCACGTAACTTCTGTCATTGCACTAACAATGACTTGGAATCCCTAAACATATAGGAAACTCAAATTTAGAAGTTTTAAGGTTCATAAATTCAATATAGAAACCAAACCTCAACCTAAACCTCTACTTAGTCTTCCTTAACCAATCCATCATTGTTTTCATCATGAAAACTCCCCTTAAATGTATGCAAATATGTTTTGAGGGGTAAGGAGTGGTTATATAGATTAAAAATGATTTAGAATGCTGAAAATAAGCTTTCCTAGCTAAAATCAGCATCCCAATCGATTGGAGTTGGGTCCCAATCGATTGAACCATGTTCAATCGATCACTGGATCGATTCACTAGGCGTGGATCTATCGGTGGATCGATCCAGCGAGCTTTTGCTCGCGGGAAAACTCCTCTCAATCGATCACCCAATCGATTGAGGCACTCCAATCGATCGGGTGATTGATTGGAGCTCTGAAAAACTGAAATTTTATTTCAGTGAATTTCAGAAACTTCCCTAAAATTCTACAAAAATTGAAAAATCATGAAAATTCATATAGACATTCCTTAGGGCATATACTATAAAGGAAAAATAATTTTCTATGAAAATACTTTCTATTTTCATAGATTGACACAAACTTGGAAACTTGTAAAAAGTTTAGTATTTTCTTCCAAGTTTGTGCTCAACTATTCAATGATGATTACTATCAAAAGATAGTCTTCATCAAGGTTTTCCAAAGAATATTTAAAATATTTTTCAAAACCAATATCCAACCATATTCTTTAGGCTCAATGCACATGACTTATATATTAGCTTTCCCAATGATTGGAAAACACATAACTATGTGTTTTGATGAACCTAAAACTCATAAAAATGCACTAAATCAATATCTTGAGTTTTGTTCATCATCCTAACATCTCACTTGCATCTAATGTGTGCAAAAACACATACAAGTCAGCTTATAGTTCTTTAGTGAGATGTAAATTTTAGTTTTGCCCTAATCTAGGGATCATGCATATCTATCTAGACATTTTGAGGTTAGGAACATCCACCAAGGATGTTACTTGTTAATGAATGTCATTTATTCTTAGTTTGCAAGAAATTAAAATAATGCATGATGTGTTATGGCATACATAAAAAATAAATAATTTTCAGAAGAAAATTTTCTATAATTACATGATGTATGTATGACATGACATGGTATTTTTGTATTTTTCATAATAAAACATGAATGCAAGAATAAATATGATGTCATGACATATGATGGGCAAACAAAGCATGGCAAATTAGCATAAATAAAATACCTAGATTATCTATCTAAGTATCCTAAAACCTTAGCTAACTTAACTTAAATCCTAGATTGCCCATGATTTCCCAAGAAGATGCCAAAACCCAATTTGACATTTCTTTTGCTTTTATAAATTTTTGTGCCAATTTAAATTAAGTATATTCCTCAAATTTTGACACACTTTACTCTTTCAAGAGTAACCAAATAACACAAGGCTTAGATTTGCCTTTAACTTCCCAATAAAATGTCAAAATCCCAACTTGACATTTCTTTGCGCTTGATTTCTTGTGCCAATTAAAATTATATACAAATACTCAAATTATGACATATTTTACTCTATTTAGGAAGTAAATGATAATCCTTTTCATTTTCAAAGGTTAATAATAACCTTGAAAATGCTCTCCGAGTGTCAACTTCATCAAAATTGGGTTAACTACCCTTCTAATTGGAGTTGACACTCTCTATCCTATCTAAGGGGTAGAGAAAATGCTCCTAGGAACCCAAAACCTATTGGAGCTCCTTGGATGCACTAGGTACTCACTAGGGATAACTTCCCTAGATACCTTCTTAGTGACCTTGTTAGGCTTCTTAGAAGCCTTGGTCACTTTTTCTATATCAACTCTAGAGATTTCTTCCCTTGTGATATTCTTAGTGACTTTCTTAGACTTCTTAGAAGTCTTAGTCACGTTTGTTGTTGCAAAAATACTTCTAGGGATAACTTTCCTTGTATTTTTGACTTGACCACTAGGCCTAGGGTTAGTTCTATAACTATATGGAACTCTATGGTAAAAAGACACATACTTTTTGGTTTTAGGTTTGTATCCCAAACCTCTATGACCCTTGGATGACCCTTGTTGTCCTAAACCTAGATTTTACTCATTTTTCCCTTTTAGGATATTTTCCATCCTTTTTAGGATCTTTTCTAATTTATCAAGTCTTGACCTCAAGACTTGATTTTCTCTCATTAAGTCCTTAGTTTTTGGTTTTTCATTTAATCCTTGAGCAATTTTATTTTTAGGCTTGTAACTAAAATTCTTAGAATTCTTGCCTAAATTTTTATCTACCTTCCTAGACTTAGGTGTGGTAGTTTTAGCATGAAAAGCTATATGTTTTTCCTTAATGCTATCATGCTTCCTATTTTTATGGTAAATTACATTAAAATGATATAGATTAGAACTAGCATGCTTTTTACCATTATTTAAAGGGGTAGACTCAACAAATGATACCTTGCGTTTTACCTTGGAGGCTCCCCCTTGAGTTGTGCTTCCTCCTTGAGTCTTGACTGCTTTCTTCCCCTTGGGACATTGACTATGATAGTGTCCCTTTTGATTGCAAGAGAAGCACACAATGTGCTCCTTGCTCTTCTTTATTCCAGGAGCGGTCACCTTGGGCTTCTCCTTGCCCTTTGGTGCCACTTGACCCTTCTTCTTGGCCAATTTAGGGCACTTGCTTTTGTAGTACCCATGTTCCCTACATTCAAAACATATAATATGATCTTTATTTTTAAATGAAATATTTATACCTTCACATGTAGGGATGACACTTGATCCTCCATTTGATGTCTCTTGATTTTTGGAGGATACATCTGTTGGTGCAATTTCCAGTAGGTCAAGGTTGACCTAGTTGACCAAGCGTAAACCTTGGTCATGGTTTCGATGTTTGACAATACAGAAAGACATGTAGACATGGACAATGCAGGTGCAGTTGTCCATGCGGAGAGATACTGATCAAGGTCTGATCAGGTTGAATGAAGAAGAGTCAAGTAGGTCAAGGTTGACCGGATACTTGACTGGGAAGTCCTAACTGGGATGTTAGGCAGAGTGAAAATCCTAGTGAGTGAAGCTAGGTGAAAGTGAAAGTCCTGGTGAGTGAAGCCAGGTAGTGGGAAAGTCCTGGTGAGTGAAGCCAGGCAGTTGGAAAAGTCCTGGTGAGTGAAGCCAGGCAGTTCGGAAAGTCCTGGTGAGTGAAGCCAGACAGTTGGAAAAGTCCTGGTGAGTGAAGCCAGGTGAAAATCCTAGTGAGTGAAGCTAGGTGGAAGTCCTGGTGAGTGAAGCCAGGCAGTCGGAAAGTCCTAGTGAGTGAAGCTAGGCAGTTGGGAAGTCCTGGTGAGTGAAGCCAAGCAGTTGGGAAGTCCTGGTGAGTGAAGCCAGGCAAGGGAAAGTCCTAGTGAGTGAAGATAGGCAGTTGGGAAGTCCTGGTGAGTGAAGCCGGGCAAGGGAAAAATCCAGATGGATCAAGGGTGATCGGACATCTGGTGTTGGAAAGACCAAGTGGGTCAAAGGGATTGACCGGACACTTATTGGGGAGTCTTAGCAGGTCAAGGGAGTGACCGGATGCTAAGCATGATGTACCAACAGGTCAAGGTTGACCGGATGTTGGTTTGGAAGGTTTGGGACTTGGTTTGGGCAAAAACCAAGTTCTGGATCGATCAGTGAATCGATCCAGTGATACACTGGGTATCTGGATCGGTCTGGTGACCGATCAAGAATTAAAATGCTGATTTTCGACTGATTGTCTGAACAGGAAACAACGATCGAAGGCAAGAAGTTCGGGAGAAAGGAAGGACATGCATCCGATCGGTCCTGGACCGATCGAGGAAGCTCGATCGGTCCCGGGACCGATCGGTCTTCTGGACCGATCGGACATAGCTGATCGGTCCAGCTCTGATCGGTCCCCAAGACCGATCGGGATGTGGACCGATCAGGTTGGAGCCTGATCGGTCCAGGACTAGCCGTTGTGAGTAACAACGGCTAGATCTCGGTCTTCTGTGTCTTCTTCTGCCTTCATAGGTTTGCAGGTTCAGCTATATAAAGAGTCGAGCGACTCTACAGGGCCTTCTTCTTGCTTCTGCAAGTTCTTCCTGGTTCCTTCTGCGAGCTTTGCTGAGCTCTCATTGCCGAAGCTTCGGGTGAGCTTCCTGCTGGTTTTCTAGCTGAGCTTGGATCCGAGAAGTTGCTGCTTCATCAAGATTCCAGTCGACAACGAGAAGGTAAGCAAAGGGTTTTACATTTCGATTGTTCTTGTTTGCTTTCTCTACTGTTGTACTCCTTATTGCTGTTGCAAAGTTATTGTGGCGAGGTTTCTCCACCCAGAAGGAGTTCATATTAGCCGGTTTTCCGGGGTCTCATCCACCGACAGATTAATAGGTTTCGTCCACCTTACGGACACGCCGAGGAGTAGGAGTTTATCTCCGAACCTCGTTACATCGACGAGTTTGAGGTTTGTTATTCTCCGTTGTCGTTTCTATTGTTTATTTTCGCTACGCTAACCTTGATTTGTAGAAAGAAACGCGAAGAATTTGGGGCGGCTATTCACACCCCCCTCTCTAGCCGCAATCCATCGATCCTAACAAGTGGTATCAGAGCAAGGTCGCTCTTCGTTGGATCAACACCCGGGGGAGCACGAGCTAGAGAATGGATTTATTTGGAGAAGATGTCACGATTCCACCCTTCTACGATCGCGACGACTTCGCGTTTTGGAAGGTAAGAATGAAGTACTTTCTTATGACTAACCTTGAAAATTGGAGTTGTGTTCAATTAGGTTTCAAGCCTCCGATGGACAAGAAAGGAGAAACCCTAGAGAAGAAGGAGTGGACCAAAGAACAAGTCCACCGATCCCTAGTCAACGATGAGGTATTGAAAATTTTTGAATTTTCTTTACCTAATGATGTTTTGTGTAGGATAGGTGGATATAACGATGCCAAGGAGTTGTGGAACAACTTGGCAAAGTTCCATGAGGAGAACTCCACTTCAAGCCATGAAGAGGAGTCAAGTGAGCCAAGGAGTTCACTTCATGGAGGAATGGATTTAGAAGTTGAGGGCCACTCAACATCTAAAGAAGAAGAGGAGGAGAGTTCTTCTTCAAGTTCGGAGCAAGAAGAAGAAGCTTCTACCTCCGGAAGGGATGAAGGAGAGAGCGTTCATCCATCCTCAACTCTAGGTAACTCAAGCCATTTAGTTTCTAGCAAATTACACATAATGTGCTTTGAGTGTAGGGAATTTGGACATTACAAGAGTAAATGTCCAAAGAGGGTTAGAAAGACTCCACCGGCGCCAAAGGTCAAGGAAGCCGGAGTCCCAACACGCAAGGACAAGGAGCACGTGGTGTGCTTCCAATGCAAGCGAAGGGGACACTATAGGAGTCAATGTCCGAGGGGGAGGCAAACTCACAAGGACAAGAGACCGAGCACGTCAATAGGGGGAGCGAAGGCAAACCCTAAGGTAACATTTAAGTCTCACTCTTGTAATAAGACACATGCTAGTAGTTTTGTTGCAATTGTTAATAATGATAAGCATGTTAACTTTAGGAACCAATATATGTGCTTAGGTGCTAAACATGTTAGCCTAGGTAAGGACAACACTAGAAATGTCAATCCTAGGATTAACTCATCTAAGGTTAGGGAGAACCTAGGTAGAAATCCCAAATCAACTAGACACATGCCTAGGAATACCTCAAAGAAAAAGGATAAATTAAAGCTTGAGGTATTAGAGAAAGAAAATCAAGTCTTGAGGTCAAGACTTGACTCTCTAGAAAAGGCTCTTGAGGATTTGACTCTAGGGTCTAGGGGTCAAAAACCCAAGTCCAAGGACAAGAAAGGTTTGGGTCACAAACCTAAGTCCCAAGTGGTCAAGCCCACTTACCATGATGTTCCATTCGATTATGGAACAAAACCTAGGACTAGGAAAACCATCACCAAGGTCACAAGGGGAGTCACCCCTAGAGTTGATCTTGATGAGTCCCAAACGACCAAGGCTTCAAAGCCTAGGAGGGTCATTAGGAGGGTTGCTAGGGAAGTCATCCCTAGTGAATATTTAGTGAACCCAATGAGCTCAAATAGGTATTGGGTTCCTAGGAGCGTGATTTCATCACGCTAGATGAGTTAGGGTGTGCCAACCTTATTTGAATAGGTAGTTAACCTAATCATGGCAAAAGGTGGCACTTTAGGAATTTTTAAGGTGTGATCAAGCCTTGAAAATGAAATTAAGAATTATTCCTAAGGTGATTAGAATGTGCCAACTACATTTGAGGAGTTCTCTTAGGTCAGTTTAATTGGCACATAGTGATCTAAACATCCTTGGTATATGATTTTAGGTCTATTACTCTTAGGAATATAGAACATATGGCAAAATGATCAAAATTATCAAAAATGGCAACTAAGGCTAGAATTAGGTATTTCCTATACCTTTACATGTTATTTGCCATATGTCATGTCATGACATCATATTTAATCTATGATCATTTGAAATGTCATGATAATGCTTAGGTTATTTATATGTCATGCTTTATTTAAGTTTCATACTTTATGCCATGACATCATGACATTGGCACATGTTATTATGTATGATATCATTTTATGTCATGTCATCATTTCTTGCATTTATAATCAATGAAATTGATTTAAGGTTAAAAACACAATTTGATATGGAGATCAAATTGATGTTTAGAAAATGCATGAGACCTTAGCCTAAGATAACCTAAACCCATATCTCACATCAAAATTGACTTGGATGTGTTTGATACACCTTAGATGTGTGTGAGATATTAGGATGATGAGTTAGGAACAAGGTGCATAGTTCTTGTACCTAGATGAGCCTAATTCAAAATTGGGGATCATAGGGAAAGCTTATGTACAAGTCATGTACATTTAGCCCAAAGATTGTGGTCCTAAATTAAATGGTTTAAAATGATTTCAAAATTGATTTGAAAAACCTTGATGAAGCTTTTCTAGTGATAGCATTCATCATTGAACAAGTTGATACAAAGATAAGTTAACTTTGAGCTATTTCAAAGACTTTTGAACTTTGTATCAAGATTGAAAAATGGAAGTTATTTTCATAGAAAACTATTTTTCCATGATAGTATATGTTATGAGGAATGTATCCTCAAAATTTCACAATTTTTGAAATTTTCTGTAATTTTCTAGAGGTTTCTGAATTTCGTGGAGAGAAATCAGAACTTATCAGACCTTTATCAGGTTTGTGGACCGATCAGAAGGGTTTCTGATCGGTCCAGGGGAGCCTGGATCGGTCACTGTGACCGTGCCAACCTGCTGATTTTTCGACTGTTGTCTGAAATTTCAGCTGGGAGTTGGTGTTTTGGATTTCTAAAGGCTTGAAACTCTCCAAGACATTGTTGGTGCAATGGTCAAGGGGGAGTTGACCTTTATGGGGAGTTTTACCTATTAGTCAAAGAGGAGTTGACTTTTAGGGGGAGTTATGTTTGAGGATGAGTGATATGGGATTATCACTTAGTTGATTGTTGACTTTAATATCAAGGGGGAAATTAAGGGTTTCAATGAAAGGTATGGGACTTTCATTAGGAAGAAACTCTTGACCTTGATTCACTCTTTTTGATGTGTGTCAAAAAGGGGGAGAATGGAGAATGTCTAGAGAATGTTCAAGGAAGAACATTGGAGTTAGTGGGAGAGTTTGTTGATCACGACGAGTGAAGTTGTGAACAACGATAACTTACTCTTCAGGGGGAGAGTTTGTTGATGTGTGCCAATAGGGGGAGAATGAAGGGTTTAAGTTAGGCCTTCATTATCTAAGAAGGAGGTTGTCTTCTTAGAAGGAGAATGTAAGGTTGTAACTTATGTTTCATTACCTAGTGGCATGAAGAAAGTTGAGGCTATTGGATTAGCCTAACTTAAAGGTATTGTCAAACATCAAAAAGGGGGAGATTGTTGGTGCAATTTCCAGTAGGTCAAGGTTGACCTAGTTGACCAAGCGTAAACCTTGGTCATGGTTTCGATGTTTGACAATACAGAAAGACATGTAGACATGGACAATGCAGGTGCAGTTGTCCATGCGGAGAGATACTGATCAAGGTCTGATCAGGTTGAATGAAGAAGAGTCAAGTAGGTCAAGGTTGATACTTAACTGGGAAGTCCTAACTGGGATGTTAGGCGAGTGAAAATCCTAGTGAGTGAAGCTAGGTGAAAGTGAAAGTCCGGTGAGTGAAGCTGGGAAGTGGGTGAGTGAAGCAGACAGTTGAAAAGTCTGGTGAGTGAAGCTTCGGAAAGTCCCGTGAGGACACTTGGTGGAAAAGTCTGGTGAGTGAAGCCAGGCGATTCCAAGTGAGTGAAGCCAGGTGAAAATCCTAGTGAGTGAAGCTAGGTGGAAGTCCTGGTGAGTGAAGCCAGGCAGTCGGAAAGTCCTAGTGAGTGAAGCTAGGCAGTTGGGAAGTCCTGGTGAGTGAAGCCAGACAGTTGGGAAGTCCTGGTGAGTGAAGCCAGGCAAGGGAAAGTCCTAGTGAGTGAAGATAGGCAGTTGGGAAGTCCTGGTGAGTGAAGCCGGGCAAGGGAAAAATCCAGATGGATCAAGGGTGATCGGACATCTGGTGTTGGAAAGACCAAGTGGGTCAAAGGGATTGACCGGACACTTGTTGGGGAGTCTTAGCAGGTCAAGGGAGTAACCGGATGCTAAGCATGATGTACCAACAGGTCAAGGTTGACCGGATGTTGGTTTGGAAGGTTTGGGACTTGGTTTGGGCAAAAACCAAGTTCTGGATCGATCAGTGAATCGATCCAGTGATACACTGGGTATCTGGATCGGTCTGGTGACCGATCAGTAACCAAACAGTAGCCTACTGAGTGTTATCTGATCGGTCTGCAGTCCGATCAGGAAACAACGATCAGAAGGCAAGAAGTTCGGGAGAAAAGGAAGGGACATGCATGCTGATCGGTCCCTGGACCGATCAGAGGAAGCTCGATCGGTCCCGGACCGATCAGGTCTTCTGGACCGATCGAGACATAGCGATCGGTCCAGCTTAGCTGATCGGTCCCCAAGACCGATCAGGGTCTCAGGGGGGAGCCTGATCGGTCCAGGACTAGCCGTTGTGAGTAACAACGGCTAGATCTCGGTCTTCTGTGTCTTCTTCTGCCTTCACAGGTTTGCAGGTTCAGCTATATAAAGAGTCGAGCGACTCTACAGGGCCTTCTTCTTGCTTCTGCAAGTTCTTCCTGGTTCCTTCTACGAGCTTTGCTGAGCTCTCACTGCCGAAGCTTCGGGTGAGTTTCCTGCTGGTTTTCTAGTTGAGCTTGGATCCGAGAAGTTGCTGCTTCATCAGGATTTCAGTCGACAACGAGAAGGCAAGCAAAGGGTTTTACATTTCGATTGTTCTTGTTTGCTTTCTCTACTGTTGTACTCCTTATTGTTGTTGCAAAGTTATTGTGGCGAGGTTTCTCCACCCAGAAGGAGTTCATATTAGCCGGTTTTCCGGAGTCTCATCCACCGACGGATTGATAGGTTTCGTCCACCTAACGGACACGCCGAGGAGTAGGAGTTTATCTCCGAACCTCGTTACATCGACGAGTTTGAGGTTTGCTATTCTCCGTTGTCGTTTCTATTGTTTATTTCCGCTGCGCTAACCTTGATTTGTAGAAAGAAACGCGAAGAATTTGGGGCGGCTATTCACACCCTCCTCTCTAGCCGCAATCCATCGATCCTAACATCTTCTTCTCCTTTTGACCCGGATGTAGAAGCTTCTCTTTCTTCTTGATTTGGCGTCACCGAAAGTCGCTCCCCCTCAATCCTAGAGGTGGAGGCTTCTTCATCTTCATCTTGTATATGGAACAAAAAGTATGCTCCCTCTTTGCCCTTTTCATTGTATTCCTTTGAAGATGAAGCTTCTTGGACTTCTTCTTCTTTAGAAGTTGAGCATCTCTCAACTTCAGAGTCCTCTTGCTCTTGGTATCGCTCCAACGAGTTGCCCTCTTTGAATTTTTCTTAGATCGGTACAGTGAAGGGTTCTTCATGAAGCTTGGCCAACTTGCTCCATAGCTCTTTGGAATCCTCAAATTCTCCAATTTGAGCCAATATATTGCTTGGTAACAAATTGACCAAAAGTTTGGTCACTTTATCATTTGTCTCGCTCCTTTAAATTTGCTCTTGCCTCCATTTGCTCTTCTTGAGGATCTTGGCTTTTGAACTTGTTGGAGCTTTGAAGCATTCCATTAGAGCAAACCATTGCTCTATCTCCACCATCAAGAAATTTTTGATCCTTGATTTCCAAAGATCGAAGCTCATCATTATGAATGGTGGAGGCACCCTTGTATCGAATCCAAGTCCATCTTGGAATTCCATTTGAAGTTGAGCTTCTTGAATGAAGTCTTCGACTTGTAGAATTGCTCCAACTTCTTCACCCTCTGGCTTTTTGCCCCTTCCGGCGATAATTCCGGTGAAGAGCAACCTTGCTCTGATACCACTTGTTGGGACTGAAAATGTAGCTAGAGGGGGGGGTGAATTGCTCAGCGCGATCTCATGCTCGTCGTTGCTCGCTTCTTTGAAATGATGTGCAGCGGAAATACAAGAAACAAACACACAACGCTAACTCTAGGGATTTACTTGGTATCCACCTCAAGAAGAGATGACTAATCCAAGGATCTACACACTCACGCACCCTTCACTATAAAAACACTCCTTCTCGGTAACTACTGAAGGCAGAGAAGCCTTACAACACTCTCAATATAACAAGAAATAAAGAAAAGCAAATACAAGGGAAAGCTTACAAGATTTACACAAGAAACCCTAACCCTAGCTTCTTCTTGTTGTTGTATTCTCGCCTCTTGACTTGAACGTGCCTCCAAGATCCTTCAAGAACTGGCGTGAGAGTGGAAAAGAAAGCTGTGGAGAAATCGCTTGTAGTCATGTGGAAGAAAGCCGAGAAAGCTGTGGAGAGAAGAACGCTCGCCAACGTCTTTATCTGCGCTAACGGTCGGATCCCAATCGATTGGATTGCTCCCAATCGATTGGGGAGGCTTTGGATCTATCGATTGATCCAGAGCACCTCTATGCTCTTGGAAATTGCCTGGATCGATCGACCGATCGATCCAGGGCTTATCGCGCGAAATCGCAGCCTCCAATCGATCACTCGATCGATTGGAGCCTCTGGATCGATCGACCGATCGATCCAGAGCTGTTCTGTGTGATTGCGAGCTTCTCTCAATCGATTAGCCGATCGATTGGGAGGAGGCTTGTCGTGGGGACTCACCCAATCGATCAGCCGATCGATTGGGCATGAGCCAATCGATCGGTTGATCGATCTAGCTCATGGTTTTTGCCCAAAACCAAGTCCAAAGTCCCCTAAACCAACATCTGGTCAACCATGACCTGTTGGTACATCATGCCTAGCATCCGGTCACCCTCGACCTGCTAGGACTCCCTCACCAAGTGTTTGGTCAATCCCTTTAATCCACTTGGAATTTTCTCCTCGTGCCAAGTGTCCGGTCATCCTTGAACCACTTGGATTTATCTCCACCAAGTGTCCGATTAACCTTGATCCACCTGAATTTCCCATGCCTGGCTTCACTCACCAGGACTTCCCTTCTGCCTAGCTTCACTCACTAGGACTTCTCATCTGCCTGGCTTCACTCACCAGGGCTTTCCTTCTGCCTAATTTCACTCACTAAGACTTCTTATCTGCCTGGCTTAACTCACCAGGACTTTCCTTCTGCCTAGCTTCACTCACTTGGACTTTCCTTCTGCCTAGCTTCACTCACTAGGACTTCTCATCTACCTGGCTTCACTCACTAGGACTTTCCTTCTGCCTAGCTTCACTCACTAGGACTTCTCATCTGCCTGGCTTCACTCACCAGGACTTTCCTTCTGCCTAGCTTCACTCACTAGGACTTTCCTTTTGCCTAGCTTCACTCACTAGGACTTCTCATCTGCCTGGCTTCACTCACCAGGACTTTTCCAGTCAAGTATCCAGTCAACCTTGACCTACTTGACTCTCCTTCACAATCTCCCCACATGAACAATTGCACCTGCAATCTCCATGTATTGTCTACATGTATTATCAAACATCGAAACTCAAACATCAAGACTCGAGCTTAAACCAATTCAAGCTCAGTCAACCAGGTCAACCTTGACCTAGGGAATATTGCACCAACAAGGTTGAATGACTCGTGGCTCAAGCTGATCCAAAAGTTGGGTGTTTTAAAGTTTGGTCTGTAGTCAAGGCGAAAGCTGACATGATTGTATGACTATGATTTTTAGCATGATCTTGACATGTTAGAAGCTGTTGGTGGAATTTTAGCATTATTTTGGGTTTGATTTCATCCAAGGAACACGACCGTGTCTCGGGACACGGTCGAAGCATGTTCCTTGATTAAAACTCCCTTTTAAAAGTATTTTTTGTTATGTATGTTTCATCTCGATGATGAAGCATGGCTAGCCCGTGTTGAGCCTTTTTCCATTCCATTCTTCGTCTTTCTTGATCATAGGAGCACACCCATGTCATAGGACACAACCAGAGTATGTTCCTTATTATAACTTCATATTTCAAGGGCTTTTTGCTTTATTTTAATTCCAAATTCACATCCTATCAACAAAAATAAGCAAAGAACAGTTCTTTGAACCAAAAGAGTAAAACTAATAAAATCATATAGAAATAAGGCGTGTGAATGTAAATTATGCTCATGAAATACAATAAGATATATGTTAAATGATGCTTAAAAATATTTATAATCTTCACTCATCACTTGCGTGTTGTAGACGATGGTTCCCAACAACTCAAAGATGGATAAAGCGTAATTGATCGGCAACGCCATCGTCCACATCACCGAACTATATCAAAGAGTTGGGGAAATGGAGGTTGTCCATGCTTCCAAGTGCGTGAAGCACCAGATAGGCATGGGTGATAAACGCATATGTCGTACTATGGTTATAATTCAAATTATTGAACCCCCTAACTAGTACAATATAGGGTCAATCTGGATCATCTCTCAAGGAATAAAATGATGAATGATAATCTCAAAATTAAGTTATTTGTGAGGTTTGATTTTTGAGGTTGTAAATGGAGGTTTGTTGTTGATTCGAATGCTAAGAATAATAAATGAAAAATATCCTAATCTAACCTTGCTAAACTATTATTGCAAAGGAATTAATGAAAACATAAAGTAATGCATTCTAAACTAATCTAATTTACTTGAAATCCAAATGAAGAACAAAAACTTAATGTATTCAACAAAACAAGCATTGCAAAAATTAAATGAATTGAAATTCATTGATTAAAGTAGCAAAAGTGTAAATAGAAATTAAATCAAACACATTGTAAGCAATAAAATTAAATGAAATTAAGTGCTACAAATGATGAATATTTCCTTGATAGGAATGAATGTTTGTCAATGAGTTCCGGGACCCCCAAGCTCATGAATGAAATGGGTTGTGGATGATAGATGATTAGATGATGGACTTGCAAAAGCTAAGAAGGTGGAAGACCTCCACACCTACTTCTCCTCTCCAAGTGTGTGTTCCCTTACGTGAGAACCTTCCCAATTGGGGTGAGAATGGAGATGCTTCCATCAATGAGGCAGGGAACCACCTTACCTTGAGGTGTCAGTGAGATAGGGATGGTCGGAGATGAAGATGGTGGCATCTCTCCCAACCGGGCCAAGTGCTTCTTGGATGGAGGATCAAATGGAGGAGAAAGAGCTCCATGTGGAAGAAGATGGAGGCTTGAATCCTAATGGCTGCCTTTTCCTGAGGAAAAAAAATCAACCTTTAAGTGATGAACTGCAACCATGCTCCACGGCTGTGCCATAGGACACGACCAAGCCATGTAGGCTACTGTGGAGGGCTTCGAGTTGCGTTGTAGAGAGGGACACAACCAAACCACATTCCCTACTATGAGCATTTCTAGACATATTGGTTGATTCCTCCTTTGATATCTACAAACAAGATACATTCACATTTTAGTAATAACAATGTCAATTAGAAAGGATTTAAAATAAAGCTCAAAATAAATTCTTACTTATGAAATATGATATAAACACGAATTTAAACACATGAGAGGATTAAAACATCAAGTATGAGTGCAAAACAATATGTTAGAATATTAGTTATCAGTGGGCACGACTGGTGAGGAGATCGTCACCCGCGTGAGCTATGCTCTAGGAGCCACCTAATGAGGAGCATCATCCAACCCATGAAACTGTAAAGGTCAAAGTAGTGGATTAAAAGGCCACTGTGAGAGGCGATAAAGTGATGCAGCTATAGAAAATGAGCTGAATGTTGCAACTATAAGGAAAGAATGAGATTCTTCTTATCCCCTATTCCAAATGCATGTGTACAATGAGGAAAAGTGTGGGACCTACTACATAAGTTTAATAGGATTCATTTTCCCATTTCATCTCTATAGGGAAGCATGAAATTTTTCTGACTCCCTGCCCCAAATATGTACAATAAGAAAAGGTGTGAAGCACATTGCATAAGCTTAATGGGATTCCTTATGTCTTGAGAAAGCTTCCCCTCTGTCGGACCATTCGAGTATGCTTGGGAGTCAAAGACTTTGAGAATCCAAACTTGAGCATAATAGTGATAATTACAAAGGTGGGAGAGGAACAACGATGATACAAGTGCATCCTTTAAGAAAAGGCAGGATAGTCTTTCATCGTTCTTCTCTCCCTATATAAGGTAATGATGACAACATTAAGAGGTATATTATTCTATATTATCTCATCTGTTGGTTATTCTCACATCTAATGTTTGACTTAAGCATCAGAGAGGTTTCGCCAATGTCTGCCTCAAGCCCTTCTAACCTTCTTCTTGTAAGCACAGGATATAAAAAATCAGAAGTTCATCCTAATCCCTACATGGTAGCCAACCTCTTCCTTGTCGTCGACTCATCATTCAATAAGTATCGTTGACCTATCAGAACTTTTTGCCCATTGCCCACCCATCTTGATGTGAACTGGATCATTTTAGCACTGTTTGTGAAAATTTTGAACTGCGACATTGAGATGAGAGGCGTTTGAAGAAGCCATGAAGAAAGAGGATCTACTTCTAAATGAAGGGATTCCACTACATTCTAAGAATCCACCTCCCCTTCCTCATTGATGGAGGGTTTGAGTCTCTAGTATCAACCATTGTAGAAGAGATCCTTCAACAACAGTTCTCCACAAATCCTCCATTCTTGGGGATGCCTTGCTTGTGTTTAAAGGAAGATAGATAAGATGAAACAAAAAATAGGCATGCATCTTTATATGATATCCAAAAAGGAATGAGAGGATATTACTTATATAGTCCTTAGGATAAAAAGGTATTTATAAGTACACATGTAACTTTTTAAGAGGACATATATATAGAAGAATATGAATCAAAAAGTAAAGTTCTTTTGAAAGATAATCCTAGATATTTGCACTAAACCAACTTAATTTAAATTTATATTTTTACCATCATAGATTAATATTGGTTTTATTGGGAAACAAATGGAGGTTCCATCTGTTGTGTCCACTAATTTGGTAACAACTAAGATGGTGGAGGATTATTCAATTTCTTTTATGTATTAAATGAACAAAGAGGGACATGGTAATCAAGTGTTAGTGAGAGAGCAACAATCAATTCCAAACAACTAAGAGCCTCCGCAGCTTAGACGTAGTAATAAGAGAGTTGTTCATTGACCCCCCAGGTACTTACTTTATGGAGAGTCTTTTGAGACAATATCTATTGAACAAGAGGATGAACTCACTTTGTATAAGGAAGCTATAAAGAATATAGACGCTGATCATTGAAAGAGTGTTATGGACTTAAAAATAAAATCCATATACACTAACTTCGTTTGGGATCTTGTGGATATATTTAATGGGGTGAAACCCATTGGGTGTAAGTAGATCTACAAAAGAAAGAGAAGAATAGACAAAAATGTAGAGACATTTAAATCTAGATTGATTGTAAAAGGATATATCCAACAAGAAAGAATCAATTTATGATGCAATCTTCTCACTTGTGGCCATGCTAAAGTCTATTCAGATCCTTTTGTCCATTACAACTTATTTTAATTATGAAGTATAACAAATGAATGTTAAGAGTGCCTTTCTTAACAAAAATCTTGATGAAAGCATCTATATGATGCAACCAAATGGTTTCATCCTAAGGGATCAAGAGGATCTGGTATGCAAAATGAAAAGATCTATTTATGAACTTAAATAGGCATCTATGTTTTGGAACATTAGATTTGATCAAGTATTATAAAGACTTATGGTTATGATCACAATCTAGATGAACCCAATGTCTATAAAAAAAATTAAAAACAACAAGGTAGTTTTTCACGCGCTATATGTGGATAATATCTTGCTCATTAGGAATGACGTAGGAGAATTAACATCAATTAACCATTGATTGACTCAATGTTTGACATGAAAGTTTGGGAGAAGCAAACTATGTTCTAGATATCTAAATCCTTCGGGATAGAAAGAATAAAAGAATTGCATTATCCCAAGTTTCGAATATTGATAAGATATTGGTGAAATTTTCTATGTAAGATTCCAAGAAAGATCAACAACTTTTTAGGGTTGATCCTATCTTTATGGGTAGTGCCCGTAAGGGTACCGTGTGCAACTGTGCACACAATAATTTTTAAATTTTTTTAATGTTTTTTAAACTTCATAATTAGAGATTGAGTTATAATATTAAGTAATTTTTTTTTCCAAAACTCGGTGCAAAAATTCATTTAACCTCATATTACAATTAATATTCACCTAAATCATAGTAGCCTAAGTTTCATATTGATTCGTTAGGGGAACAGATCAAATTTGCCAGTCTACTATAACGTGGTTTACTATATTTTAATTAGGGATGACAATTAGATGGGTTCAAGTCGGATTTGACCAATTTCAGAATTTGCCCTGCTAAAAAAATAAATCCAAATCCGAACTCATCCTACTTAATTTTTTAATTTGTCCTGCCCTGATCCTACTTAAAATTCGACGGAGCTATAATGGGTTGGACCCGCTAACCCATTAAACTTATTATTATTATATATTTTATATTATATTATATAGATATAAAACATAATTATAATATATATATATATTTGTTAAAATAAGGACCTTGCCATGCGGACTCATCCGCGATTTACAAAAGTTAGATTTTTTTAAATATTTTTTTATTTTTAAATATAAGTTTTTCTCTCACCGAAGTTGCTCACCACGCCATCCGCTCACCGCGCCTACTCGCGCGCCCGCCACCCGCCCGGCCGCCGACCATCTGCCCACCGCCGGCGGCCTCTGGCCGCATGGATGCGCCCGCCACCCGCCGGCCATCTGCCCATCGCCGGCGGCCCCACCCACATTATAGCCCAGGGGTGAATCCGTCAGGGATCGCAGCATGGATTCTGTCGCTACCAAGTCTGTCGCTGCATGAATTTTTTTAAAAAATAAAAAAGTATTAAAAAAAAAACTTATGTAGATCGCGGATGAGTCCGTATGCCAAGGTCTTTATTTTAACAATTATATATATATATATATATATATATATATATATATATATATAATAAACCGACTCTAACCACCCGTTCAATAACTTTAGACCGATCTTATAACCCATCTAACCATATTTAAATCCGTCCCAAATAAAACAAATTTAATATGACGTCGGATTTAAACCCGACCATTACGATCCCTAATTTCAACCGACGGAAAATACTTGTTTTTTACCTCGCTACGTAGGATCAAATTGTCAATTGTGCGAAGAGCCCAGGACTTTTATGCTGACAACGTTTCCATGAATCGCCCAGGAAACGCGTGTCGAATGTGATACCGGATCCCATATTCCTTGCTCTTCCCTTCCGCAAAGCCGTGCCCTTTGAAATGCATCCCCATCTCTCGCTGCTCTGCTCTTCCTCCCATCGCCTCCATCCAAACGCCAATGATCGCCGTCACTTCCCCAGTGCTCCTCCCTTGTCACAGTATACGCCGCCTCCGCACGGCTCCTCTCCTCACTATCTCCTCCTCCCTCTTCGGTCGCCGCCATCGCTGGTCCCCAGAACCCAAAACCTCCACTGGCCGCAACCTTGACCTCACAATTGACGCTGAGGCCATTGCAGCGCGTGCCTTAGCTGCAGGTACGCGCTCCCTACGCTCCTTGGAGGCGTCCGTCCGCGGTTTCCTCTCCGACGGCAGCGAGGCCTTCCGCGACCTCCAGACTTCGGTTAGAGTCGACAGCGCACGCAACCGCGTCGTCTTCTCCTGCCGTCAATCGTCGATTGTCTTTGTCGCGAACCTGCTCCTCTGGAGCTTCGTTGCAGTTTTAGTTGCCAGGACTGTTCTTTGGCTGAGGTACGGATTCCGGTCGGGATGGAGATTGATAGGTTCAGAGGTGATTAGGAGGGATCGGAGCCTAGGAGGGAAGGAAGTAGTGGTGGGAAGGCGGCTGAGGAGGGGTAATAGGAACACGAAGAGTTTTAGGGTTTCAGCGAATCCTCTTTCAACTGTGAGAGGGTATGAACTAAAAACATCGGATAATGAGGCCAGAACTTGGACAATGAAGCAAGAAAAGCTGCCCAACTGGTGGCCAGATCCAGTTCCTCCTCCTGTGATTAGCACAAGCAAGCAAGACTATCAGAGAGAAATTGATAGGCTCGTTCGAGGTAAGTGATTTTGTACTTTGGCCAAACATTTAAATAATTACCTATAGCTTGGTGTTTGGTTGCTTAATATATATAATTCAAATTAATATCCGAATATATGAATATTCAAGGTTTGTTTAATCAATGTGTGATGGTCGTGCTGGGGCTTATGCTAAAAAAATGTTGTGATATGATCATCATGTTCTTTGAGTCTTAAATTTGTGTATTGACATTAAAAAACTCTATCTAATATAACTGAAGATATATGAATGACTTGGGCATTGCTTGCAATGAAGTTTTTTAGAGCTCAATAACAGAATAAGATGAATATAGCTGACACCAGGTAGTTGGAAATTAGAATTCATATTGTTTATGGTCAATTATGAGTATAATAATTTCGCTTGTGTACATAATTCATTGAGGAAAAATACTGGAAGAGTTTGTATCATACTATTGAACATAAAGATGTAACTAAAGAGATGTTGTGACACAGGTAATAGATTGTTGATTTATCATAGATACATGTATAATGACAACTTGTTGATCTTATTAATTATCAGGGATGATCTTAATCTCTAGTTAGTATAGAAATGATTTAGTTAAGAAGGGATCAATTAGTGCTTAGCTTGGTCAAATAATAAGTAAATTCACTTGGGTGATATGTTTTTACTAATTCTTTAATTCAGCTAAGGTAACTTAAAGAAATTGTAAGTAATTTTTTGTTAAGCAACAACAACCACCACCACCAAGCCCTTATCCCATCCCACCAAGTGGGTCAGCTATAGAGATCTTCCTATGCTATTAGACTCGATCTCCTACTATATCCTCATTTATATTTAAATGAGATTTATCCTATTTTATCATTGTTAACCTAGTCTTCCTTGGTTTCTTTATTTTTCAATTAATGTACGTATTTGTCATGGTCTTACATCACATTTATAAGTCGCCTAGGTAAATGTTCATATCATCTTAAATGCGTTTCTTGAAGGTTACCCGCAATAGGTATAATCCTGATTTTCTCTCTAATGTTCTCATTTTTATCTGTCCATCCTCGTATCTTCACACATCTATGTTAATATCCATATCTCTGCAACTCTCATATTTCATATGTTGACTTTATAGTCCAACATTGAACTCCATCTAACATAACAGGTTTAATTATTGTTTTGTAAGACTTCCCTTTAAGCTTTAGAGGTATCTTATGATCACAAAAAAAACACTTGATGCCTTCCTCCATTTCAACTATCCTACTTGTATCCTATGTAAAACATCTTTATGAATCCTTCCATCATTTTGTAAAAACAATCTTAGATACTTAAAAATTTCAGCAATAGATAATTTATCGCCTCCTATCTTAACAATTGTCTTTCTATGTCTTCTACTACTAAATTTAAATTTTATATATTCTATCTTTACTTTATTAAGTCTAAAACCTTTAACTTCCAATATATTTAGCATTAACTCCCCACGTGTCTCATTGACCAAAACAATGTCATTTGCAAACAATATACACCATGGCAACGTGTCTTGGATGTGTCTAGTAAGTTCATCCATAATTAGTGTAAAAAGATATGAATGTAGAGTTAATTCTTGATGTAACCCTATTTTTGTAAGATACGCTTTGGTTAATCCACTTGGAGTCTTCACTCATGTCATTACATTCTCATATAATTCTCTATATAATTTCTTTCGGACTATGCCATAAGCTTTTCTTAGTCAATAAATATCATGTGTAGCCTTACTTCTTTTACTAGTACTCTTTAATCAATTATCTGATAAGATGCATAGCTTTTATCTTTGACCTTTTAAGCATAAATCTAATTGATTTTCGGTCACCTTAATCTTCTTTCGTAATTATTTTTCTATCACACTTTATTAGATTTTCGGTCACCTTAGTCTTCTTCTGTAATTATTTTTCTATCACACTTTCCTAAAGTTTTGTAGTGTGACCCTATAATTCACTCAATTTTGTACATCTTTTTTGTTTTTATATAGGGGACTAACATACTTACTCTTCACTGATCACACATTTTCTTTGTTTTCAATAACATTTTCTTTGTTTTCAATATTAGGTTAAATAACTTTATAAGCTATTCAATATCATGCTTTCCTAGGTAATTCCATCCGATCTAATCATTTTTTTCATTCTTCATTCCATTTAACGCTTCTTCTACTTTTGAAATTTGAATTATCCAATAAAATTTTTAAATTTTTTACTTAAATTTCATAAGTTCAGTTGGTCACCTACACCTTCATTAAAAAGGTGATGAAGCTTTTTTATTTTCTAATCCTTCACTATTATCCTATTGGATTCATCTTTAATACATCTTAGATAAGCCCCCTTATTTTTCTATCTCTTTATTTAGTTATTCTATAGATATCTCTTTCCACTTCTTTTATATCAAGCTGTCGATACATTCGAAAGCTTCATTCTTTGCTTCACTTACTACTTTCTTAAACTTTTCTTGGTTACCACATACATTTTCAAGTTTGTTTTGTGCTTTTAGGTGTACAGTAACTTATGAACTCCTCTTTTTTTCCCTTAGTTTCTCTTGTATTTTCTCATTTCACCATCAAAATTTTTTATTCAGTGGTGCTTGTTCTCTTGACTCAGTGAGTATGCTCTTGGTCACTATTTTCAAATATGATGTACCATGTAGTATTTGAGTTACCATACATTTCTCTTACTTGTGTTTCTATCCTCTCCTAAAGATATTTTACTTTGCATCCTTTAACTTCCACCCTTCTCCTCTTGATCCTAGGAGTTATGCACATTTTCCTTTTATGGATACTATGATTGAGGCGCATACTAGCATTACTAATCTAAATTGGGTGGTTAAAATTTCTCTAGTAATCTTGCAATCTTTACAAATTTTTCCATCTCTTTTCCTACAATAAGAAAGTTGATTTATGACTTATTGTTCTTACTTTTGAATGTAATCAAATGTTTTTTCTTCTTAAAAAATGTATTAGTTGTTATAAGTTTGTATGCTATTGCGAAATCTAATATTATTTGTCCTTCTTCATTTCTTATTCCAAAACTGGAGCCTCTATACATCCTATAATATTCCTTATTTCTTATTCGTACGTGTCAATTTATATCTCCTCCTATTATCTCATCTAGGTCTTCACAAAATCTATATTTGGGTTTTTCATCTAATCTCACTTGAGGTGCATACATATTAATTACATTAATAGTTTCTTTTGCTACCACTATCTTGAGAGTTGTAATCCTATGTCTCTTTCTAATTACTCTTACTAATTCGTCTTTTAACGAATTATCTACTATAATCGCTATTCTATTTCTCTTTTTACTCTTTTCTTTCTTGTGTATCATAACTTCAAATATGAGTTCACTATCATATTTGTCTTCTCTCCTACCAATTAAATATAAAATAGTAATTATTTTTCCTTATCATCGTATCTACTACCTTTATTGTTTTATCAATAAGCGGTCTTACATTCCATATTCCAAATTTGAGACAACCAATATTTGTATAATGTCTATTCTTATCCAACATAGGTAGGGGTGAGCAAAAGTTGGGTTAAATCGAACAAACCGACCGAATTGATCAAATTTTTAAATTCGGTTCGGTTATTTCAGAATCTCGTTTTTTTTAAATTGGTTTATTTGGTTAGTTCATTCAGGTTCGGTTTTAAAATTTCTTATTTGGTTAAACTGAATAAACCAAAATATAAAACGAACTTGTAAAAAAATTGGTTATGATGAATTCGGTTTAAGCATTATTGTGATTTATGATGAATATTAGTTCTAATTAGAAAAATTCAGTTACTTCCATTTTTGATCGAATTAACCGATATTTTATTGGTTCGGTTTGTTTGGTTTTTATTTAAAAATTCGGTCGGTTTAGTTAATTTGAAAAAATTTGATTTGTTTGGTTTCGGTTAATGGTTCAGTTCAATTTTAACCAAATACTCAGCCTTAAATATGACTTCGCCCATGACAAGCCCGTCATGACCGGTCCCAAGTCCGGATAAAGGAGGAGGGTTGCGTTAGGTTGCTAACCATCGTTAAACTAAGACAAATGATCAATGAATGGACTCAGTCTTAAACATAGAGTGTGAGAACTTTTGCATATTGAACACTATACTTAAGTTCTCATAGAGATGTAGTGGTCATGATGTTGTGGTTGGACCTTACAAGGTGTTCGGAACAACTTAGTATAGTACAATAGTGTGATGAACTCATACATGAAATTGCCTATATTTTAACGCTGGTTGACAACCTAACGCATCATTCCTTTATCGGCCATGACAGAGTATTAGTCATGAGCGGAGTTTGTAGTGATTTATTGTGCTTCATATTTTTTCCACCTGAAGTTTCCTCAATCAAAATTGAAGAACCATTTTTTAATGGGAGTGACGAACTTTTTTGTGACAAATACTTATGATAAACAAAATTAAAAGAAATTGAAAGATAGAAAGTAGAATCTATCTTTTGTATTGCAATCAATAAAGAGAATTGATCAAATTGTTTAATAAAGATCTACATAAATGAGGCAAAATGTGGTGTGAAAAGGAATTAATAATTTGTTAGCAAAACAAGGAAATAAAAACTCTAGTGTCAACTTCAAGAAAAACAAGAGATGTTAAATAAAGGAAATAACAAATTTCCTAAAGTCAGGTAACTAAGGACAACAAGATAAATGCAAAACTATTATGGAATTATAAACTTAAAACTACTTCAATCTTGAAGTAAATGGGAGGACGGAGGAAGATTTACGAATTAAAAAAATTCCATTTTCACCCATGACTTATGTTACATTGCACCTTTGCTTACCTCAATTTTGGTTATTTATACGTGACCATGAATTTCGGTGTTTGCACCGTAGGTGAGTTTATTGTTGATCTTCAAAACCTATATGGTGTAATGTGATTACATAGTGTGTAAATCAAGATCTATACCTTCAATAGTTGCATGGAGGAAGAAAGTTTGAGATGTGCGAGATAAGTGAGAGGCATGAGGCATAACTACTGCATTTGTTTGGGAGGTAAGTGAAAATATATGAGGGGCAAGGGTTATATGTAATATTATTCATGAATATTATAGAGAGGAAATTGAATTTTTCCCTAAACATAGTACTAGAGTTGCCTCCTCTCTCATGTAACCCATCATACTTTTTTTGTCAAACATTTGCATGTAAGCTAGTTCACCTTTGTCTCTCTACTCTTCCCTTTGTTTGCATGAGTCCTTCTCTAAGATGAATTCTTGACTAGCAACACTGAACCTTGCTTTATCCCAGTTGGCTCTTAGCTAAAGGTTGACGCAACCCTCCCTTTTCCCTGTGCAATTTAAGGCTAACAAGTCACTCTTCCCTATACAACCAGCCGAAAACGACCCTCTGCCTTGTAAAACTTGAGGTTGACGTGTTTCTCTTCCCTATGTGACGTGAGGCCAATGCAACCCTCTTCCCTGCATAATGTGAGGTTGACACAACCCTTTCCTATGCAATGCGAAGCCAACGTGACTTTCTTCCTTGCATGACAAAATGCAAATATGACCCTCCTCTATTCATGCGGGACCAACATGACCCTCCATGCGTGCATTTGTTGAAGTCTAGTCATTAATCCTCCTTGTGTGAGCTTTATCTATGTGCACCATTTTACAAAGCTAAGTTGGATTTCTCCTTCCTCTACATGCATCATTTTGCAAAGACCTTAACTTGGATTTCTCCTCTCTCCATGTGCATCATTCTATGGATCTCAAAACGGATTTGTACTCCTTTACTCTCTTTGTGTGTGCGCTTTCCATGAATCTCTAGCTTAATACTCTTCTCAAGCCAAATTAGTCGTTTCTTTGTGTGTCTCATTCCACGTGCATCTTAAACTTTGTCTATCCTCTCTTTGCACGAATCATTCTATCGACCTCAAGTAGGATTAATCCTCCTCTCACCACATGCATCATTTTGTGAACCTCAAACTAGATTAATTCTGCTTTGTTTGTGTGTAATTTTGCAAATATATCAATTGATTATATTTTTGAGTAGTGATCTCTTTTGAATATTCGAATGAGCTTGAGGGGTTGTTAGGGTGATATGTGAAAATATGTAAGGAGTAAGGGGTACATGCAATATCCCCTATTCATCAATAATATTTAAAGTAGAGAGGGCTATCTAGGGTTCAAAACCTAATTTTTTTTCCCTTAACAATATTAAACCAGTGGCTCATAGGATCGAAAACAGACAAAAAGCCTTAATTTAACTTTTTTTTTTCCCATAGAAATTTTATGATTTTCCCTATTAATCATAAGATATTGAGCATGCTTTGATACCAAAAAAATAAAATGGTACTAATCAGTAGGAAATAGCGTGATTAAATCCATATATAGTGCACTAATCAGATAATATCCCATGTGGACTGAACTATATTTGCTAACAAGAATTAGCAAATTTTAATAAAGTGAATTTTACAACAGTTTGTTTTATACTGGTTATTATATCTTACAGTTTGAAATTATATTGAGTGGACAAATTGATCATTCTTTGAGATTTTGCATTCAGTTTTTGATCAACATACATGAGCTTCTTTTACTTTCATTTGATCTGTTTAATCTCTAAAATTATAACTTGGGAATTTCTGAACTGATCCTTCAATAATTTTGGGGTTTAGCAGTATGTATTTGATTATCTTGACTTCAAAAAAAATGTTCTATTTCATCATGAGTTATTCCCACTCAAGATATTGTGATTTCCATTAGTTTGTGGATATTCATTTTTGTTGTTATATCCTAGGATATTTCCTTTCAAATGTGTTTTGAAATTTGATGACATGTACTTACATAGATCTGACTTTTAGTAAGGTATTTACTTATCTTTTATCTTTTTTGTAGGTAAATCCTTATTCTATCCTGGAAATGTGTTGGTTCAAGTTTTGCTTATGCTATTCCTAAATCATTGAACATTTATTTGTGTCAGATATAATGGATTATAGAATGAGCGGGAAGGACTATAGATATGATGATATGATCCAAGTTAGTGTTCTTAGACCTATTTAAGATTTGTATTATATGGTGTTGACTTTCCTCTGTAGTGTTTAACATACTTGCTCTTAATGAATCAGTGGCATCTTAAGTGCAAGTATCTTTGGTTTTCATTTAAAGTACATTTTTTTTTATATATAAAACTGCTCTAGAATTAACAAGGTCAGAAATTGTAACCTCCACATCTGTTCTTTGCAATTTAATTGAAAGAAAAGTATATGTATTGACCAAGTATCATTAGATAATAAATTTATGAACAGAGAAATGTTGTGTTTTCTTGTGAGTTCTTATAATAGTATTAGTAGCCAATCTTGCAATCTAAATATATAATTTCAGAATTTTGAAAATGTTGTGTCCACTGGATTTTCACAATTTACTATGCTTCTAAGCCGTTGTTGGGTTCTCATCGTCTATTGGATTAATTTTAGCAGCTTTATGAAAGACTGATTATATACCTTCCAACTATTCTACTTTGAGCAAAAGAGTTTAAACGTGATGGTCATTTATCTTTGCATCAGAAGTTATCTGCCCAACCTGACCTGAACACCCCTAGATGAGTATATACTGAAAGAAGGACAAAAAGGTGATTTCCATTCATCCTTGTCCTCACTCTTCGATCTTTTTGCTACTTTCTAATATCCATGGGCTATTCTAAGCAAGTTCCTCTCCTTTGCGATCTCTCTCAGTGACATTCATGCTCTTGCTCCCTGAGGCGCTTTCATCCTCCATATAAAAAACTCCAACCTTGTTGATTGCCACCACTTCACTTAGCACGCTCAGTCCTACATTTAATTTGAGTTGGGCACCTCAAGAACCTTGAAACCAGTATGCTCCACCATCGTGTCAGAGAAGCCTTTTCTTTCATCGTGATCGCATAATCTTCCTCCTTTCCTTTTATTAGCCTGTAAGTTTTATATGAGAATTTGTAAGATTGCAGTTGTTTGCTTTCTTTCTTGTTCCCCAATTTATGATCCATGGTATGCTGCTAAAGCAGTTCCAATCATTGTCATGTTTCTCTGACCAGGGTAGATTTTCTCTACTGGTCAGTGGGAAGATGCATATTTTGAAGGGTCAAGCAAGACTTGGTCTCAATATATATGGGAATTAGCTCAGGTTTATAGTTTCAGGGGTAGTCATGAAAAGTTGTAGAAAAACACATATTGGCCAATGCCATTATAAGACCTGCTGCTGTCACTCTCATCTCCCTGCACCCTTATTGTGCTTCCATTCCAAGAGTTTGATCTACTATCCTTGAATCCAGGCTAAGTAGGCCATGCTACTAGTAGAGCTATTAGTTATTTGCTGGCAAATGTGCAGTTGACATTGTATCAGTCTGTGAACGCTGAGTAGATGGTGTTAATGCAGCCCCTCACCGTGACTGTGATCTTGGAAAATTTTGATTTATAGGTATTTGGCAAGCACCTCTAGTGGAGGAACAGGTGTTCCAACCTTGTTGCAGGTCTCATTCCTTGATGATAGTCAATTGCTTGGTACCGATCATGGTTTCGTCTCAGCTGATGTAGGCTTGATGTATCATTGTGAACCAACGCCATCATGAGGGACATGGAACACCACCATGTTGGGCATGCTATCTCATGCCATGATATGTGAAGGTTATCTCAGTGGGAAGCATGGGGAAGGTCTGATGCTGAGACCAACAAGAAACATCTCTGCAAGTGATAGTGATATTCTTGTACAGATAGCTGGTATGCGACATCCTTCTTCCTCCTTTTCTAACACCACTGCACCATGTTGACACAGTTGAGCTGATCTGATACACCAGTATTTTAAAACTTGGTGTGTCATTTCTTTATTAATATATTCGAAGATTGATAATGGGAATAATCTGGACCTGAAACTAGGAGATATCAAGAGGGTTGTGGGAGATGAACAAAAATGAGAAGGATCTCTGTAGCAGAAGTGCTTCGGTGTCGATGAATGAGATTATGGGGAGAGGAAGAAGATAATTCTCATGGCCTTAATAGCTAATAGGATAGATAAGCGTTATTTGGGTTATGGGCAATCTGGTAAATTAGGATAGCCCTAGTGGGTAATGGAGTGGTCAGGTGCAGCCGTAAGCTCATGTTGGCAAAATGTAACGTAACTTTCTCAGAGGGTAAAAACACAGTTTATTTGTTCCCTCAAAGTATATATATTCTTCTTAAAGACAGCTATCAGAATGTTGTTGCAAAATAAAAATAAGATTGAAAGCTGCTATGCAAAAGGATGTCTCCTGGTTAGACAGAAGCATTCATTGTCATAAACTTTGAAGCATAGAATGTGCATATTGCTGCTTGACCTATCTGCTGGAAGAGTTATGGATTCCTTCTTTGATGCAGCTTCGTGAGCTATGCAAGGTATCTGGTGTGAAGGTCTCATTTGAAACAGCTAATGCACGGGATTCTTTTTATCGGGCATCAGTAGACTTTGTTTTAAATTGTTGCAGCAGGTAATTTGCGATGGCTTATCAGTGTTAGTTTGCTGATAATAATTCTTTTACTATTTTTTGTGGGAAGATCTTTTCCAGGTGATCATTTATCAGATTTCATCTTTAGATATCTGAGACTTTGATTTCCTATATATAAAACAATATAGAGCAATAATACCAAGTGAGAAACCTCAAGTTGGTGACGAGGATGCAAGACAATTCATTGCTGGACTTGCTGATAATATTGGACTTACCAATTCACGTGCTCCTACACTTGTAAGTGCAGCTGTTGCAGCTCGCACACGTTCATGTTTTTTGCAATGTTGGGTGAGTTCTCTGTTTTTAGTGTTACATTTGTATTCATAGAGCATATTTTATGGCCATTTAGCATACACATGATATCTCATGCCTCTTTAGATTCAGCTTTGTAATATTGAATCTGTATGATTTAGGCATTGGAAGTTCAAGGAAAGCGATCTGAAGCACTGGAGGAACTGTCAAAGCTTTGTCTTATCCACCTGGCATTTCCACCAGAGGAGAACTCGGTAAGCTGGCGCTTGTCTATTTTCCATCCATTTTCAGTTTGTTCTTTCCTTATTTCCTCAAGGTAGTATAAACTACTTGTCACTCATTCTCTGACTTTATGCTGTTCTTTTTAATATTTCAATTTCTTGTTCAAATGAATAGCTAATTACCTATGATGTTATATATTTCTTTCATCTTCATCAGTGGTTAATAGATCCTATGCCTCTAAGCAATGTACTAAATTCTGGTGGAGATAACATACAGGAACCTATTAAACTTACACTAAATTTGCCTTTGTATATGAATGTCAAATAGCACAAAGAGAGATTTTTGTTAAATTACAAGGCTGTGTATGAATACTCTGAAAGTGACTGCAATTACTGTCAAATTGCAATCATTGCATTAGTTCAGATATACATATTTTAGCCTTGAAGGTCGCAGCATTGACTACATTCCTCACTTCATGTGAAGACAAACTAAATCAGAAGGAGACCTTTACAAAACCCTTACTTTACTACTTTCAGGAGATCAGATGTGTCCATGTTGACATATCAGGATGAAGGGTATGCACTCATGATCTTTCTTCAGATTTGTGGCTTCATAATATAACTTAGAAACAATCTTATATATCCTGTGCCATGTTAACACTAATGATGGTTAACCACTTTTATACACGTTGTCTTAGTTTTTTGTGATATGTTGGCAGCGGACAGTTATGGACATCTTTACTACAGGATCTTTGTTCTGTTCCATTTTAGTGTAAGGATGGTTAACAACTTGCTGAAAAAAACTATATATAAGTGAGCATATTGTTAGGACCTTCGGATGCGGCTAGAGAGGGGGGGGGGGGGTATGAATAGCCGACCCCAAATTCTCGTTTCTTCCTACAATTTAAGTTAGCGCAGCGGAAATAAAGAGTAGAAACGAAAATGGAGAAGATCAAACCTCAAACGCGACGATATAACGAGGTTCGGAGATGATACTCCTACTCCTCGGCGTGTCCGTAAGGTGGACGAATCCTATCAATCCGTAGGTGGATGAGACCCTGGAAAACCGGCTAATAAAAATTCCTTCTGGGTGGAGAAACCTCGCCACAATCTCTCTTGCAACAGCAAGATCGGAGTACAAGAAATACAGCAAGAAGCCAAGAACAATATGAATGTAAAAACACTAGTTTGCTTGCCTTCTTGTCGACTGTTGATGAAGCAGCAACTTCACGGATGCCAACCACAGCATAGCAGCAACTGTTCAGTTGGAAACTCAGCCAAGGGAAGCTCACACGAAGCTTCAGGGATGAAGAGCTCAGCAAAGCTCAGATCGCAAGGAGGAGGAAGAAGCCATATGCTCTTCCCTGTAGTGGCCCTCTTATATGAACCTGCGAAGAAGAAGACACAGAAAGAAATCTAGCCGTTGTGACTCAACGGCTAGACCTGGACCGATCAGGCTCCACCCTGATTGGTCCAGGATGGCTCTGATCGGTCAGGGGACCGATCAGGCCCTAGGCTGATCGGTCCCCACACCGATCCCAACTCTCACAGAGAGTTGGTTGCGATCTCTGATCGGTCTGTGGACCGATCAGGCCCTAGGCTGATCGGTCCCCAGACCGATCCAAACTCTCACAGAGAGTTGGTTGCCAGAGCCCTGATCGGTCTATGGACCGATCAGGCCATTCCTTCTCCCAATCTGTTTGGTTACTGATCGGTCACCAAATCTATCAGATGACCCAGTGTATCACTGGATTGGTCAGCAGACCGATCCAGATACCCATAGTATCACTGGATCGGTCAGCAGACCGATCCAATTTCCCAGCATTAAACCTAAAGCCTTTCTGATCTAGAGAACGAGCTACCGAGCCCTCTCTGACCTAGTCCGGAGAACGAGCTACCGAGCCCTCTCCGACTTCCACGTCCGGTCCAGAGAACGAGCTACCGAGCCCTCTCTGACCTAGTCCGGAGAACGAGCTACCGAGCCCTCTCCGACTCTATCCAGTCTAGAGAACGAGTTACCGAGCCCTCTCTGACCTAGTCCGGAGAACGAGCTACCGAGCCCTCTCCGACTCCATCCAGTCCAGAGAACGAGCTACCGAGCCCTCTCTGACCTAGTCCGGAGAACGAGCTACCGAGCCCTCTCCGACTTCGTCCGGTCCAAAGAACGAGCTACCGAGCCCTCTCCGACCTCCCATGCCAAGCTTCCATACTTGGACTTTTCCCCGTGCCAAGCTCCCTGCTTAGACTTTTCCCGTGCCAAGCTCCCTGCTTGGACTTTTCCGTGCCAAGTCTCCCTGCTTGGACTTTTCCCGTGCCAAGCTCCCTGCTTGGACTTTTCCCGTGCCAAGCTCCCTGCTTGGACTTTTCCGTGCCAAGTCTCCATACTTGGACTTTTCCCGTGCCAAGCTCCCTGCTTGGACTTTTCCGTGCCAAGTCTCCATACTTGGACTTTTCCCGAATCAGGTCAACTCAAGTCGGGTCAACCAGATCAATCTTGACCAAAGGTTGCACCCACAATCCCGCAAGTTCCTATTCTTGTCAAACATCAAAATACAACTTCTCTATTCTTGTCAAACATCAAAATATACCTCGAGTCAGGTGACCCGACCTTGACCTAAGGTTGCAGCTCTTTCCAATGTGACACATATAACATAGAAGTAAACCATACGAAATATATCTGCAATGTGATGTTGCAGCTCTTTCCAGTGTCCAATGTATATATCCTGCCAAAGTTTTTGCATTATGTTCTCAATTGAGGTTCTATGGCTTTAAATTACATATACTATCATATGTATCATTAAATTTTCTACACAGATCTGATCATGATGTGTTCTATTCTATAAAAGAACAATTCCCTGTCACTTTTTCACAAGATGCTGGAACTTTTTTGTTTGGTTGTTGGTCATTTTTTCATCATCTTTATTTTTATCATTTTTGCTTTTTTTGAGTAGTGTGCATTTCATTGGTTTAAACTCTTGTGCCATTTCTTTCTTTTGTTCAACGTTTGTTGCTTTGTTGTGATAGTATTTATTTCCATTTTAGCAATGTTCGAAATTGCGCCCTAGGCGGCCGCCTAGGCGCTGTGCGGCAGGATGCCGAGCCGGAAACCAGCGAGGCGGAAGCCCTAGGCGGCTGGGCCGCCTAGGCGGTCCTCGGCGTTCCTCCGCGGGCTTCGGCGGGTTTGGCGGGCTCGGCGGGCCAAGCTTTTTAAGGCATGTTAAATCTAATTTTTAGGTATTTGGCAGGCGTTCGTTTGTTTCATTGCCCCGGCTGTTCGTCTTCCCTGATCGCTCCCTGATCGCGTTGCTTTCGGTAAGTTTTTGTTTCCGTTCATTTTTGTTTCATCGCCCGTTTTTTGTTTCTCAAATCTTCGTCGCGGCAACACCGGATGCATCGCAGGTGTCAGACGCTGCCGGAAGCTTCGCCGGACGCGCCGTACGCGTTCGGCGAAGTCCGACGTTGCTTCGAGCAACCGCATCGGACTCGTCCGGCGAAGCTTCCGGCAGCGCCGGAGCCCTCCCGCGAGCCGCCGGTGGCGGCTCGTGGCGTCCGCCGTCCGCGCCGTCGCGCGAGTCGCGAGCGAAAGAGACGCGCTTTTTAGCGTTTTCTTTTTTTCTTTTTTTAATTTTTTTTAGATTTAATAAATTAAAACAATTCCTAACTCCTAACGGGGATAATTTTAATAATAAGGTTGAGTTCATAAACCCTAATAAAATTAAGATCCTAATTAAATATATTTAAAATTTATCTTTTTTATAATAAATATTATTAATTTATATAAAACAAATTTAAATATATAAAATTATATATAAAATTCTAATAACCATTATTAATTTATATAACCATATTTAAATATATAAATAATATATTTAATTTATTTAAATAAATAATATTAAATATTAATTTATATATTAACATATTTAAAAATTTTAAAATTATAATACATTATACATATCAATAAATTAATAAATCATATTTAATTATTTATAAATTATATTAAAATTTTAAAATTTTTAATAAATATTATTAATTTATATAAATCATATTTATAAATTTTATATATTATAAATGTATATTAATCGGATTTATAAATATTAATTATTAAATTTTTTAAAATTCTAATAAATATTATTAATTTATATAAATCAGTTTTAAAAATATGAAAATTAAATTAAAATTTTAAAAATTCTAATAAATATTATTAAAATTCTAATAAATATTATTAATTTATATAAATCAGTTTTAAAAATATAAAAATTAAATTTAAATTTTAAAAATTCTAATAAATATTATTAATTTATATATAAGTATATAACAGATTTAATAATATAAAAAATATATTTAAAATTAAATTTATTTAAATAAATATCTAATAAATTTTATTAATTAGATTAAGATATATAAAAAAATATTCTCAGACTTGTTAATGACTTAATGTTATATTTCATATTTTCATTATTTTGTATTGTATATTTGTATGGTATAATTAAATTTTATTATCATATTATGCCTTGTTATATATAAGTTTTTTTCCTTCAGATTATCTGTTATCAATGGCAAGCAATCCATCTTCGACAGCATCTGTCACTCAACCCGAATCCGGAATTCTTAGAAGAAAATCAAATGACATCGGATGGGAGTTTGGAATATTGATTGATCCTAAGAACCTCGACAAAATTAAATGTAAGTTATGTGGAAAAGCAATGTCAGGAGGAGTGTATAGGATAAAGGAGCACATTGGAAATATACCTGGAAATGTATCGGGTTGTCGAAAAGCATCTCAAGAAGACAAAAATAAGTGCAAACAGGCTATTTTAGAAGGGAGGAACAGAAAGAAGAACAAAATAATGGAAGAACAAAGTTGTAGAGCAGAGGTGGCTATTTCCGTAGATGAAGAAAGTCTTGAAATTGAAGGGATGGATGGACTTAAAAACTCTCTTCCACTTGGCCCCATGGATAGATATGCATTGGCGAGTGCTCCAGAAAATACAAACTCCAGTGGAAGTAAAGTGCTTCGCCGAAAAAATATAAATGAGGCTCTTTTCAAAGAGAGAACTCAACAAGTTCAACAATATGTTGGGAGATGGATTTATGACAATGGAATCTCATTCAATGTTGTTGATAATGATAGCTTTAAGCAACTAATGGAGGCAGTGGGTCAATTTGGACCAGGATTCAAGCCTCCAACTCAATATCAACTTAGGGAGCCACTATTGAAAGCCGAAGTTGAAAGAACAAAACAATTGCTGAAGAAACATGAAGAAGAATGGGCAAAGAATGGATGCTTGATCATGACAGATGCATGGAGTGATAGAAAAAGAAGAAGCATCTTAAATTTATGTGTTAATTGCAAGGAGGGTACTACATTTTTAGAGTCTAAGGAGTCTTCAGAAGAGGCACATACAGCTGAACTTATTTTTGAGTATGTTGACAAGTGTGTTGAACAAGTAGGAGCTCAGAATATTGTTCAGATTGTTACAGACAATGCCACCAACAATATGGCTGCAGCTAAATTGATGAGAGAAAAACGACCCGGGATCTTTTGGAGTTCATGTGCAACTCACACTATTAATCTCATGCTTGAAAGTATTGATAAACTTCCACGATATAAAAAGGTGATTGAGCAGTCCAAGGCTTTTGCCATTTTCATCTATTCACCATAAGACTTTATCATTGATGAGAAGTTTCACGAAGAAGAGAGACATAGTCCGACCAGGAGTTACTTTGCATCAAATTTCCTCACATTGCAAAGTTTGATTGAAAAAAAAGCTAGTTTAAGGGCCATGTTTACAAGTGATATGTGGGAGAAATGTAAATGGTCAAAAACAAACAAAGGAAAATTGGCTTACTCTACAGTGATGAGCATGAGTTTTTGGAATGGTGTAACACTTTGTTTGAAAATATTTGCTCCTTTGGTAAGAGTTCTTCGATTGGTAGATGGAGATAGAAAGCCATCAATGGGGTTTCTATATGGGGAGCTTCTTCAAACTAAAGAAGATATCAAGGTGGCTCTGAATAACGTGGAATCAAATTATCAGCCTATCATAGTCATTATTGAGTCAAAAATGAAGGATAGACTTGATACATCATTGCATACCACTGCATTTTTGTTGAATCCTTATTTTTACTACAAAGATAGTTCGATTGCTCTTTATAAGGATGTCGCGATGGGGATTTTTGAATGCATGGAAACTTTGCATGCCAATGAGTTAGATTTACAAGATACAATTATTAACAAGGAATTTCCAAAATATAGAAATAAGACTGGGTTATTTGGAAAAACATTGGCAGCAAAAGCATGTGAAAAAAATGATGATACATTTGATCCATGTGCATGGTGGAGTACATACGGTGCTCACACACCTAACTTGCTAAGGGTGGCATTGAGGATACTTTCATTAACTACAAGTTCATCTGGTGTGAAAGAAATTGGAGTACATTTGAAGGAGTAAGTTTTAAACTTTCAGTCTACTCTTTAATTAAATTAGTTAAAATTTTTAACGTCTATACTGTATATTCAAGTACTAACTATAGTATTTATTTTCCCTGTTTTTTTAGATTCACACAAAGAAAAGAAATAGATTGGATGCCAACAGGTTGAACAATCTAGTGTTTGTCCAATTTAATGCTAGATTGTTAAACAAACAAAAAAGAGAAAAAGAAAGAAATGTTGATGTCCTTCTTGCAAAAGATGCTTCAAATGCACAAGGTTGGATTGTGGATGATGGGGAAGATGATGAAGTTGAACTAGGTTCCGGGCTCACTTGGCAAATGGTTGATGAAGCAAGTGGAGCAGATGAAAATCTACAACCCCGAAGAAGCTCCAGAGTGAGAGAATTCCATGAAGATGATTTTGAATCCGAAGAAGAAGACGAGGATCACAATAATGATATTGAGTTTGTGTCCGATGAAGAACAAGTTATTGAAAATTATGGAGAAGAAGAAGCAGAATAAATATGAGTCTATGAGATATTATTAGTTGTGTAATTTTGAACTCATTTTGTTAAGACATGATTTATGTTATTTAACAATTATATTTTGCTTAGTGGTTACTAGTTCACAATGCATTGTAATCTTGAATTGAACTATTGCTACTATTTTCCAATGTTCTACTGTTTACTATATGATTATGATAACTTACTACATGTTCATTTTTTGGTATTGGAAAGTATGTATTTATTTCAGCATATATAGTTAGATCTTCATTGCTATGAAATTGTTTAAAACAACATTTAGATTTACATATAACATTGTCCACAGTCCACATGAAACAAGGGATATCGAGGAATCCGCTTAGCGGCGCCTAGTCCCCGCCTAGGCGGCCTAGGCGTTAGGCACTGGTCTGCCGCCCGACTAGCGCCTAGCGAATTTTAGAACCTTGCATTTTAGATGACATGTACTTTAGACACCAATAAATGTTCCAGTTAAGTGATATAAAACTATGACAAACACATATCAAACGAGGAAGAGATAGACCAAAAAAGACTTGGTTAGCAATAATAAAATAAGATAAAATTTATTTAAGTATAAATAATGATATAGTAGGAGATAGAACTCAATGGCGTAAAAGGATCCATATAGCCGACCCCATCTAGTGGGATAAAACTTGGTTGTTGTTATTGTATGGTTGTTTTATTGCAGTAGGTTGCTACTTTTCACATTTGATTAAACAATACATAAATGAAATTTTAATTTTACTGAGATAAATACTATCCTAGGCTTCCCTTGTATGTTCTTTTGAATATTAGTAAGGAAATGCTTATTGATTATAGATGCTATAACTAGCACTGGCTGGTTGATTGATTGAAATGATGAGATTTTTTTGTATAAAACCAATTATAACAGATAAATCAAATAAAAATTGATGATTAACATAGATTAAAGAAAAAGTATGTTCTACCAAATGCTTTATTCATGCATAGTTCACTGTAATCAGACTTGAGTTTTAGATAGAGTAAAGAATTACAGATGTTAACAAAAAAAAAAGCAAGATCTGATATTCATACAAGCTCTGCAGTAAGAGGTTCATGAAGATTTTTAATTGTATCTTGGGTATTGGCCGTTCTACAATTGCCTTTTCATCTGACAATTCCAATTATTTTAACTATATTAATGTAAGTACACAGTGAGAGGGACAGTTACAAAGAAGTGAATGTGGAATAAATTTTGTTGTAGTATTCTGTCTTCTTGTTTCCCTAATAGTAGGTGTTGGTTTAGTTATTGCTAAGTATTTCTCTGGGGGAAGACCAGTATAACAGTAGGGTTCCCCTGTTGAAACTGGTGGTGAATATAGATCTGAATCATGGAAATTTAATTTCCTATGTGAAGTTACGAGAAAACTACTGTGAAATTTATAAATTGATTCACTCATATATAGATCAATTACTTCATGTTTGAACGTTTGATGGATATTTGACATTATCATCATGACTTTCTTGTGAGGTTCATAATTTCTTTTATTCCTGACCTTGCAATAATTATATAAACATTTGCAGGCAGAAATGGAGATGGTAGGTAGCGGTCTCAGAAGACACTTGAGCACTGAACAAAGGAAGCACTTATTTAGTCTGTATAAAAAAGTTTGCGTTGCTTATAGTTACAGATCTATAATGGAAGCTCTATCTTTGGTAAGCATACCTCTCTGTTTAATATCACCTTAAAACATGAAAAAAAATTGGTGCTACTGCTGTGGAATTTATGAGGCTTAATCCTCATGACATGAGAGGATACATTTATTTCTCCATGCTCATCTTTGATGATAAGGCTAAGATAAATATACTTTTGTCTTGAGGCTTTTTTCACATATATCCTAAATATTGATCTGTAATTTACACAGTTCAAGATTTGAGGATAAATTAGGGAAAAAATATTTTTTTACAAGTTTGTTTAATTTTTAAAGGCTGTTTTGAATTTTCAACAGTTTGTTATGATTTTTAGAAATAAGGCACAAACTGATGTTTGTAGAAAGGGGCTAGATTCTATGTAATCTTCATTATCCTTGATTTATGATTTTACCCATCTTCGTGAGAGTTTGAGATTAGTTTGGTGCTTGCTTATCAATTTTGTTTTCGGACATTTTCATGCTGCATTAGTAACTCAAACTGATGGGATATGTTTGTGACGAGTTTGTATAATAGTGAAAAATAAAAATTGTACAGATTTTGAAGCAAATTAGTAACGTGGATGGATTATGCTTATTAGTTAGCCTCTGGAACTATTGTGCTTATTTGCAAGTGTTCCAGCATATTTCTAATCTGTTCACCCATCATTTCAGGAGCATTTGCCTTCCGAACCCGAGGATTAAGCTTTTCCCCGGAAGATTTTTGCAGCATTTCTTGGATAATGTTGATCAAAATTTTGATGCAGCACATCCAAATTGAGATGAAATATGAATATGCGTAAATTATGTGATAAATAATTGTATATTGCTGCTCCGATTTTTTTTTTTATTATTTTTTTAAAATCTACTCGTGCTAGAAGACTTTGATAGTCAGAGACATGACACAGGTTTACAATGTAACATATAGTGACTGGGGAATCCCGACGCGGACGTCGCCTTGATTTCTTTTTTGAATATTTATACATCGAAGATGATTATAGGATCCATTTGATGTATCATACGCAATCTCTAATTATTAAAGCCTTTTATTTGCAGAACTTGGACTTATTCCTGATTGAATGATCTCTTTCCATCTTGTTTTGTTACTTTTGTAGATTATTTTGTTCGGCTTCAATCTTGAACTCCGAACACTACTTAGTTCATTATTTGGAACCATCGGTTATAATTTGATACAAGATTATTATTTATATATATATATCTATATATATTTTAAAAATATTTATAAATTTATAAATGTGAAAAAATAAAAAAGGAATAATTATAATGAAATTAAAATTATGTAATTCGTTAGTTTCTTCAATATTAATTTTTTATATTAAAATCTGAATCATCTCTAACTTAGGGTATAATAAGGGAATTAAAATTATGTAATTCGTTAGTTTTTTTAATATTATTTTTTTTATTAAAGTCTGAATCTTCTATATTTTTTTATACTAATGTTTTTTTTAATATTAATATTATTATATTTTAGTATGATGAAATATATAATATAAATTCTATATTTTTTTGAATAATTTTGTATGTTCGGTGATAAATTTTACTATATATATATATATATATATAATTTTATTATCAAATAAATTATATATGGGATATATCATACAAGTTAAATAATTTTTAATAAAAAAATAGAATAAGATTAACCTATTAAGAGAACTAGATTGATAAATTTGATAAGTTAAAGGTATAATAATTTCATATTAAAAAATTGAAAGTAAATAGATTGAAAAATTTATCTTAAAATAGTTTCATATTAAGTTTTTTTTAAATAAATGAGTTGATTTATATTGAATTTCATCATTAATATATTTAAATTTTCATTAAATAATTAAAAAAATATTTTAAAAATAAATATTAATAAATTTGACGATTTGAACCATTGATTTATTAGTTTACTTGGGGCTTGCCCCTTAATCTTGATTATTAGTTAGATCCGTTGAATCAGATCAATAGGTCATTAGTCCATTGATCTTGTTCAGCTCTGATTTCTAATACGTATATCAGATCTATCTGTGTCATTGCACACTTGCTATGATCCTTTGAATATCCATGTCGCCCTCGAGGTTATGTCGCCCTCAGGGTAAGGGTGCTCAGTTGTCTCCAAATGAGATTTGTAATTAAGAGATGTTGGACTTTTAAGCCTGCTTTTTGATTTATCCTAGTGGTCGGTAAGAAATTTTCATAAAACTGGATTAGTCATCCAGATTCAACGTTACCTTGCCTGATTAATTTCTATTTTTTTGGATAACCATGTCACGTGAGATTGTTTACTTTGCGGATTGAGGTTGAAAGAATCGTTTGTTTCTTAATTTAGTTAATGTTAATATTTCATTCTTGTCTATTTTTTCCCATAAATAAATGGTTGAAATATTCATATTCCAAGTGATCGATTTTTGTGGATGGCAGTGTGACTTCTGAGACTTTAGATTAATATCTACTTATTGGAGTATACTGGAGAAATTTGTCAAAATTGATTCAATAAATTTGGATCTAATCAATCAACTCATTAGTAAATCGAGGGATTAAAAGTAGTGGCGTCAATATTACATTATGGATCATGTCCTTCTACAAAATTTTGACACACTTTTGATTACTGAGCGCCCTTTTGGTAGATTTATTCACATATTTACCAACAATTCCACTATTTGTGAGATACCCTTCGGGTTTGGCAGCTGTACTCCTTTCTGTATCAATATCATCAATTTAATAAAGTTAGTGATTGAGTAAAAGAGTCGACTTATCCTTGTAGCAAGATTTATTCCTTACGCTAAGAAATGTAGGTTGAGATAAAGGTTGAATCTTTTGTCTTTAAAATTATGTTCCTTTGCCCGAGCGTTTATAGTTTATCGACGATGCTCCAAGATACAATAAATTTAGACTCAAAATAGAAACATTTTAAATTTTGAATCTAGATGAACTTTTGAAATCTCGCCTATATTTGAGCTGACATACTCATTTGCATTGGAGATGATGTAAAAATATTTTGGTCTATTATCCTTACTAATTGTGTAGTTTCAATTGTATGTTGAATGATTACTATTTTCTATCAGCTATATTAGTAATTACCATATTAGGATCATATATACTTCTCAAATGATATTTTTTTAACTTTAATACTTCCACCATTCTTAGTGAATTTGACATCATCCGTCTTGAAAAATGATTTACTTAAGAAGTTGAAAAACTTGAAGCTCCTTAACTTTTAACTCCTTAACTTTTCAGAGTATCTCATAAAATGATAATTAATGATTTTTAGTCCAGTTTTCTTTTGTTGGACATATAGGGTCTAGTCTCAATTGGACAATCCTATATATATAAATACATAATGCTAGACATTCTACCTATCCACATCTTGTATGACGTAGTTGAACAATGAATACCTAATGCTAGGCATTTGAACAATGAAAACCTAATGCTAGGCATTCTACCTTCGATGATTAGGAATCGCTGGCTCGATGGTTCCCGAACAGATCAACCCTTAACCCTAACCGTCCAAGACAGTTACGGTTCATGATTCAGAATCGTCGGTTTATGGTTCGTCACGGTTCAAGATTATTATTATTTTAAAAAAATTATAAATTATAAATTTATAACAAAATATACAAAATGACTTGTATTATTTAAGTTGCCTATGTATCCCCTATAATTTTAAAGGAGTATTTAAAATTTAGAAGTATTGTCAATAGTACTTCTTTATATCTCAAGTGTTAAAATTTGCTTGGATTTATCATTGATAAATTGAATATTATGATCCTCATTTAGATTTATTTGCTTTTCCGAAATTGAAATTATGAACCTCCTCCTACTATGATTAGAGAATTGAGGTTGCAAGCAATTGAGATTTTGGAATTAAAAGACGAGAGTAGAGAAGATGATATGTAAATGAAGAAATTAGTCCCTTATTTATAAAATTTAGAAAATAATGGATACTATATTGTAATCACCGATAAAAAATAATTTAATAATCTGAATAATTAAAAAAAAATCCTCCTTCTCTCCTTTAATGGTCAGAACTATTAGTCTAATAGTCGGAATTACTTTTACACAGTTGAAAGAAATTATTACTTTCTTATTCTTCTTTTTGTATATCAAAATAAAATTATTGATCGATTATTAAATAATTAACTACCACATATGAATATTAATATGTTCTAGTTTAATTGGTTAAGATATTATCACCCAAAATACTTAGGTTCAAATCTCGGGTAATATAATTATTTTTTAACAAATTTTGTATACACACACGCACACACCCACACTTCAAATCTTGGACAACACACTTATTTTATAGAGAAATGATATTCATCTAGAATTTTCATCTAGAAAATTCATCTAGATAGACACATAAATGATGGGCCCACAAAAAGTGAAATGGTGGGTCCCATCATTTATGTGTCTATCTAGATGAATTTTCTAGATGAAAATTCTAGATGAGTATCACAGCTCTATTTTATATATATATATATATCAGTTGCTCTAGTTATTTGTTCCATTGAACTGTAACCGGTATGGCTGGGGTCGGGCATATTACAGTTTAGGCCCGATAACCAACTCAACAGGTAATTGGTCTGTCAACCCGGTTACAGGCCTGAGCTGGGTCCGAATTATTCAAGATGTTGTTCATTTGATCCATCAGATCTACTATAGTATTCACTATTACAGTTAAATTTTATGACTTTAATCTTCTTGCCTAATTAATTTTCCATTTTGAAAAGTCTGAACATGTCCATGGATTGTGACTTCTTATGAATTATGTATAAGTATCTGCATTGGGAATAATCTATTAGTATCAACCCTGAGAGCTAATTATGAGATAATTGACAAGAGACCCATTGTATCATATTTTATTAGTAAAAGACAATGTTTATGATTATTATATTTATTTCAGATTTGTGCCAGTTGAATAAGTATAATAATGACCTAGGGTAGTAGGTTCTAGTCTATAACAAATTAATTTGTTGAATTGATAGTGGGAGGCTGTAGATATACATATAGAACACTACTCTTAATTATTTCTAGTCAAGCATTAATATACAAGAGTAATATTAATGCATTGAGATTAATATGTAGGTTAACTGATGACTTAACCTCATAAGTCATGGATACAAGATATTAAGTTGACACATGAGTATATATTAGAGAATATGTACTGAATTGACCCGCCATGAGAATATTTCATGGATCGTTATATGAGTGACATAAATATTCTCATAGTGATTATTAGTATAAATAGTCCTTAGACCTGAAGTCACTACGATTTCCCACATAAGGAGTTGTATACTTTGGTATCAATAAATATTATCTGTAACAAGATGGACTATAAAGTCTATCACTGTACATACAATAATTTATGTAGAAGGATGTGAGTGATGTAGATAGTGTAGGACCGTTAGATTCGATAGAGGGGGGGCTAACCGCACCAACAGATAGAATTTATCCCTTTCATATGATGGAAGTGATATCTGTAGGCCCTTTGATCAAGTAAGACTACTAACATGCATGATCATACTCAAATAAGTCAATATGAGATATTGAGCTCATTTGGTTAAGTGAGTCTACTTGGAGATCAATAAATACAAAGATTGATAAGAGGATGACACAGTTTATGCCTCATAGATCAATATAGATATCAAGGATAGAAGAATTGAGTTATACAAGATAATAGATACAGACAGATTAGGTCGGATCTCAATATTTTCGCTATTTGAGTAGCAATGATGTATTGCTAGATGTCACTCATTGCTTGTGTATCTAAAATAGTCTTAGGAATACTACTAACATTACAAGAACCTATTGGGTCACACATAAAGAGCATATTGACATGGAGATTGATTTATTTTAGTTTGACTAAAATTGTATAGGTTTGAGCCTTAATTCTGAAATTGGTTTCGGACCTTATTAAGGCCCAACCTAATTATAGAGCCCACTAAGATAAACACTAATAGTCATTAGAGAAGATGAAGAGTTTATCGGATAAGATGAAGAGTTTATCGGATTAGATAAAGAGTTGGTGTTTTCTCTTCTTTTAATGCCACCTTAAATAGCCATAAAGATACCAAGAAGGTGAAGAGGTATATGTGTCTCTTGGATTACCATGGTATATTGTTGGTTCGGTGGAACCAGTAAGATGAGGCTGAATTGTTCTAAAATTATGATTATACACTTCTTGTTCTTTTGTCTTGAATAAATAAAAATAAAATGTGTATAAATAAGTATGAGGCTATCGAGATTTACTTGGTTTGCAACTGGGAAGGTTGCTAATCTAAGACAATATAAGCACTAGTAAAGTCTCCTTTTTCAAGCAAAGTCGGAGGCAGAGAAGCCTCGTACAACGTTTGAAAGCACAAATTGTAAACATGAAAAACAAAGTGGAAAATGAATTATAGAAAGTGTTAAAGTAAACTTTTAGGACCAGGACTCTATTTATAGCATAATGGTCGAATTAGTCCGTTAGATGATGTGGCAGCTCCAAGCGCTCCCAGCAATGCACTTTATCTGCTTCACAACAGCTTTTCAACGGGTTGAAGATAAAGTTTTATCCTTACGCAGGTGCTTGCACCAGTCCGGGTGCTTGGACTGGTGTTGACATGGACTCCGAATGTCATCCTCATAGCAACGTCTCGAAGGGGCGCTTGATCTGACCCAAGGTGGTCCGGACGCGTGGAGTCTGGGCACCTGAACAAGTCAACTTCATATTGACTTGTCCATCTATTCTAGTTGCTGGGTGATTCTTCGGCCATCCAGAGTTGAGCTCATCGAACCCAACTTTGGCCTACTCCTTGAGCAGTCTTCCGCTTCGGGTTCTTGTCCCTCGGAAGTGTCGCACGCATCCTTCTCGTTTGCCTGTGTATTCTTTAGTAGCGCATCGTCCTTCGGATGCACTGAGCTCGTCGACTCACTTTCCATGTCATCCTTCTCATTAGCTGTACCTTTCGCTCGACTTCTTGTGTTCCTAAGTCCCTGAACACTTAGACACAAGGCATCAAATATACAAAATCAAATTTAGCCAGTTGATCACATCAAAACTAACTCAGGGTACTTACATATATATCATTTCTAGCAAGATGTTGAGTGGCATGTGACTATCCATTCTTGTTCTTCCAATTTCATGTTAAGAGAGAGCTCTCCAATTTTTGAAGTTCTTGGAGAAAAATCGTGGGACTTACTCGTGTAGTTACTATAGAGGCGTGGACGTTCTGATCATGCTAAGATCTGCTGAAGCATCTGTGTTGCTAGAATTGTTCCGTTCACGCACTAAAGGTAACAATCCGATCAAAATGTGTATTTTGCATTCACTTGGATCTCTGGAGAGATCTTCTTTTTGCTGTGTATGTATGTTATTTTTTTTACAAAAGATCTCTACATAGTCATCTATAAAGCTAATAAAGCATGCTTGACAATTCTAAGAAACTTTAGAGAACGACCCACATATATCCGTATGTATCAACTTTAAGACTCCATTACACCATCTTGAACCCTTATTATGTTTGTTAGTTGTTTTTCTCTTAATACACTCAATACAGATTTCAAATTTGACATATCAAGGAAATCGAGAATTCTTAGTAACATTAACCTTTCAAGACATTATTTAGAGATATGCTCTAAATGCCTATGCTACAATATGGATAAATTCTCATTCGTCAAACCATGCTTTGCACCTATACTATGCATTACAACATTATTAATATAAGTCTCAGTGTCAAACTAGTATAGTTTATCAATCAAGGTACTAGTACCAACCAATATAAAATGACAAAAAAATATTGAACTTTCTATTTTCAAATGAACAAGTGCATCTAGATTTGTCCAACATGAAATCAAAAATAAGTTCCTTCTAAAAGACAGTACTACAAAATTATTTTTCAAATTAAAAAATACATGATTTTCAAGATAAACTCTAAAGACACATATAACCTTTACTTTTGCCTTCTTGCTAATTCCAATGTATCTTTCAACATTAATTGATAGTCAATTCTAATGATAATTCTGCATAGTTACACTTATGTGAGTATTTGTATTTGTATCTATTCACCAAGTATTATTAGGTACAGTGGCTAAGTTAACTTCTAAATTAACAAAATTGAGGAATACACCTTTCTTGATACACTAGTTGGCATATTTGGGGTAATCCTGCTTTAGGTGGTCTTTCTAACAAGTTGGATCCAGATTTTGTTGTTTTTGTACATTTGCTATAAAGTCCTATCCATTGTAAGTTACTTACCCTTACGCTTAGAATGATCTTTTTTTTTTTTTTTTTTACTTTTCTTGCTTTAGTACTGAGATAAGAATGCAAAGTGTGCACTATGAGATGTGTCATGTTTTCATCTCTCTTCTTTCTATACACACTGAGTTATCAACTCAATTTACACTTCCTCCTTTTAAGTGTTATAGTTAATTTTATATGGAGTGAACTATATAAGAAGAGAGATTATGATTAGGTTCACAAAAACACTTTCGGATATTTCCCGTTTTAGTGTCTTAAGTCTTGTATCTAAATTTGATATCTCCATAATATACTCTCTAATGCTACCCTTTCCATTATACCACATGAACACTAACTTTGTGAGAAGTGTGGTAGTCTCAACCTTTTTATTTGAGGTGAATCAGTCTGCTAATTCCTTAAGAAAGTTCTTAGCATCCTCATTTTCAATAATATAGCTCCTAATTGATTGTGAAATTGACATATTCATGATCATGAGACTCATGTGATTCAAAATTCCCACTTCCCAAATATTACCTTTTGATCCGCAAACCAAACACTAGATAAAGGTGCATTATGATAGTGCCTAAATACAAAGTCCAAATTCATGCAACTTAAAAGTACCATTATATGTTCTTTCTATTGATCAAAGTTTGTGCCCATAAGAACAAGAATGTTATTTTGATTTGCATATATTGAGAGTGCTACATAAATAAAAGCAAAGAACATAACTCAAATTATAAACAAAACATGCATATTTATAGATGTGCAATAAAATAAATGCAACAATCAAAACCTACAACCGCTTGAGCATTTATTGATATATTAAGTACAACATTACATTAAGTCTTTAGACTAAAATGCAACTTGCTAATAATATTCTCCAAATAGCTCATAATTATATTCATCTACCACACAACATGCCTTTCTTCCGACCAACATATTATGCGTATGATTGTATATGAGTTTCCCTAGTTAGCTTATATTTTTAAGTGTCACTCATAATATTTCTAATCGGCCACAAAGTGTGCCTTTCTTTAGGCCGACCTACCACAAACATGATTAAGATGTTTGACTTGAATTTGTGAGCTTCCTTAAATATACATTTAACATAAAAATTGATTTTCTTTTGGGTCAATTATCTTTAACATATATATACATCCATATATGCAAATAGCCTAAGTCTACCTAATAGTTCTCGCTTTTACGATAATATTAGTTTGATCAAGTAGCAAATGTGAAGATAGATATAGAAAAATTTAAGAAAACTCAGCTAAATAGTCATCAGTCGATTGCTAACATTTATCAATCAATTAATATTGTCAGCAATCAATTTCCCTTGAAAGGCAATCGATTGATATGATTCTTATGTGCTAATTTATGAACACAACAATCAATTGCCTAGTTTTAGCAATCGATTGCCCCACAACAGTCAAGTTCATTGGTTGAGTTGAAAGGCTTTTTGTCACAAGTTTATCCACAATAATTGATTGGTGTCTTACAACAATCAATTAATATCCATTAGTCAAACTCACCAATCGATTTGAAAATCTTCTATGGATGATCCTGTGAATAGCAATCGATTGACACCTCACAACAATTGATTGATGTTCATCAATCGAACCCACTAATAGATTACGAAGCCTACTGTATGCAACCTTGGGTTCATCAATCGATTGGCGCCTTACAACAATCGACTGATATGCATAAGACAAATCCGCTAATCAATTACGAACCATTCTATACGTAATTTTGGACTCAACAATCGATTGGCCCCTTACAATATTCGATGGATCAGTATCAATCAAAAGCTTGTTTCTTGCATGCGATTTTCAACGTGCATGGTAAACCCTAAATACTAGTGTCGTTCGTCGTGTTCTTCGTGGGATACTTGAAAAACTCAAAACCAAAATTAAATCCTAGTTTTCCAATCTTGGATTCTATGGATATGCATTGATTTGTAACTCCAAAGTGAATTGAATGTACAATCGATGTATATGTACTAAATCATTGAAAATTGATACTTATGCCGTAAAGGTGACGATAAACTAATCCTAAGCTCTAGTGCCAATTGAAAATAATACGATACATCTAATTAAACCGAAGGATCCATCTAATAGATATAGTTATCATCATCAATGTGGCTAAATTGAAACCAATATTGAAACAATGACAAAACTGAAGGGCTAAAGCCAATGTCATTGTCTCTTATTTGTCGCTCAATGAAGTTCTTGCAAACGCAGGGGAGAGTATTCTCTAGCAGTTGTGCCACAACCAGAGTTCTCATCTCAATGGGAAAGAGAAGAAGGAGGTTAATACTTCAACATCATGTCCAAAGGAATTTTGACTTCTTCTTCTTATACCAGTTCATCCTACAGGGACCATCGATCCATCATAAAGCTCATAACAAGTTAACAACCCACTAATATTAACGAATTGGGTTGTTAGATCCCACACATACATCCAATAACTTAAACTCTCCTTCATACAACATATATTAGATCACTTAATGGGGTTTAATTCTTAATGACAATTGTGTGTGGTGTTAATTTATGTATTTAGCCACCAAATGGATACTTAATCTTCACTACGAGTTCTATGTGCTATCAAGTTCCATCACAACTTAATGCACAAATCAAATATATAGATAAGGCATAACTTAAATCTTTTGCTCAAATATCAAAATCCATGATAGAGTCTAATCACTAGAGGCAACCTATCTAGATTTTTCAAAACTAAAAGAATCCAGATTTACTATTTTTAAATATAATTTACATATGTTTCCATCTAATCAATAAATTAACAAGAAAAATTTATTCTTAGTTTAATATTTTGAGTCATTAAACCTAATCCAATTATCTTTTTATTCTGAGAGGTTGCTAACTTAAGGATAGAGTACTAAGCTGACTTTAAAAAACGCTTTTAGCTCAAAATCTTTTGAAGAACACTCGCCAAGTGTTTCTTATTCATGGAAACTGATCAGTGTGAGTAGGAATAAAGGTCGTAGTCCTCTTTTGTCCTTTATAAAGCTTTAACTGCTACTACTTGACTTCCATTTATTAGAATTAACTCAACCTATGACAACAAAGTAGAAGAAACTATCATTTAGCAAAGGAACAAAATAGCACAGTGAAACTGTTTGAATGATTATTTGTTTGCTTATAACAATTGCCAATCTCGAACCAACAGCCAGATGGTCATGAGCCTAGCTAGTTTTGTTGTCCTTCTATATATTTATAACACACACACATAGTAGTCTACACTATTTCATTTTGAAACAAAGTAAGAGTGATAAATGAAAAACAAGGGTGTGCCAATTAGTGTGCTCTTGTTTCTATTCTTCTTTTTAATGGATAATTCAGACAACATCCTACCTTCTTTTATCATACATATAGTTCAAATTGTTCTTTAATTATCAATTTTTCCATATAAATTAAAGTCACTGTGTGTTTATGGCTTCTGTTCAGATAGAATGAAGAGCGCGAGCGCTAAATTCTGCTACAAATTAAACATCAAGTATCTGATTTGTATCAGTAGAAGAAAATGCAGTGACAATTGCAAAGATAAGGGTTTCTGCTTCAGACAAAATAAATGTCCTGAAAATTTTAATGTATTGATAATTATTTAAGTTTAGGTTAATACGTTGGATCTAACATGAGTTTTAAGTTTGCAAGAGAAGTCCTTGCAGGTCGGAAGACGGGATACGAGGCAAGGGAAGTCCAAGGAAGTCGAGGACCGGATTCTGGGCAAGCAAAGTCCTTGTAGGTCGAAAGATTGGATGCAAGGCAAGAGAAGTCTAAGAAGATCGAGTACTGGATTCTTGGCATGAAGACCTAAAGATGAGGAAGTTCCAGGCACAAAGTCCAGGGAACCAGAGGTTCATCTGGAATGAGGTACTTGAAATGATTTGGAATTGTGTAAAAAATTAAATTGTGAGCTAAAATGTGTATCAATCAATTAACCGATCGATTGGAAAGCAACCAATCGATTGGTTAGCAACCAATCGATTGGTTAATCGATTGAGAAGCATTTGCCAAGAATAGAATACTCCTGGATTAATCAGGAGATCGATTGGTGGTAAACAATCGATTAACCGATCGATTGAAGAGGATTTTACATAAATACACACAATGCTCCTGGATCGATCAGGCGATCGATTGGTGGTAACCAATCGGTCAGGCAATCGATTGGTGGTAACCAATCGATTAGGCGATCGATTAAAGAGGCTTTTTGCGCAAAAGAACAAAATACTCATGGATCGATCAGGCGATCAATTAATGGTAACCAATCGATTAATTGATCGATTGAAGAGGCTTTTGCGCGAAAGCACAGAATTCTCCTAGACCGATTAGCCGATCGATTGGTGGTAACCAATCGATCGATTAACAAGGCTTTTACGCGAAAGCACAGTGCACCTGGATCGATCAACCAATCAATTGAGGTAACTAATCTATCAGCCGATCGATTGAGATTCAAATTAAATAATCTACATTGTTGATCTGGAGTTGGTAGCCCAATAGATATCTCGGAATCGATTGGAGATTTACCCGAATCGATTCATGATGGAATTTCTATGAGAAATGACTATATTTTTGAAGACATAAAAAGCTTCTCGTCGAGGAAAAACAACAGAACTCTTGCAAAATACTGTTCTATTACTCCCAAGTGCTCAACCGAGGATGGAAAAGTGCTTGAATCATCAAAATGGATGGTTGAACAAAAGATGAAGGCTCAAGCAAATGCCAAGGTGATCATGACTCTTCAATGTGGGTTGAACTCGGAGCAACTCAATAAGGTTGGACCCTTCAAGAGTGACAAGGATTTGTGGGATAAGCTCATTGAGCTAAATGAAGGCACCAAGGATTCAAGGATTGCAAACAAAGGTCTCCTAATAAATCAACTTCAGAATTTCACAATGAACGATGGAGAAATGGTAAGCTCACTACATGGGAGATTCAAGAAACTCCTAAATGGTCTTCATTCAGTTGGAGAAAGTATGGAGAACCGGGATCTCATAAGGTGTGCACTAAAATCTTTCCCAAGAAACTCATTATGGTCATCTATGGTGGATGCCTATAAGGTTTCAAGGGATTTGTTAATAGTAAAGTTAGATGAATTATTTTATGAACTGGAATTGCATGAATAAGCTAATACAAGCCATAAAGAGAAAGGTATAACATTGATTGCAGGTGAAAAGAATAAGAAGAAGCACAAAGAAAAGAAGGAGGAGAAGAAGGAGGAGTCATCGTCAGAGTCTAAGCAAGATAGTAACAGTGATAGTGATGAAGAGCTATCATTATGTGAATGGCAAATTTTGTTTGAAGAATGATGAGACGCTCAAGGATGTTTAACAAGAAGGATGTCAAGAAGATCTTCAATGATGACAAAAGAAAAGGTAAATCTCTTGTGGATTCCAAGTCTAAAACTGATGTAATTTATTATAAATGCAAGAAGAAGGGGCACTACAAAACAGAGTGTCCAAAATTGAAGAAGCAAGAAGAATAGATTTAGAAGAAGAAGAGAGTCTTGAAAGCCACACGGGATGAATCATCTTCAAGCTCATTGGAAGAATATGAAAGAAAGAGCTCAAGGCATGTGGCACTCATGGCCTTAAGCCATGTCAAAGATAGCGAAGGTGAAGATGGTCATGGGGAGAATGAGGAATCTGTTGGAACCCCAAAGTACTTTGGATGTGATCAAACAAGTTAGGTCAGGTCCTGTTGGGTTTAACCTTGTGTCTAAGTGTGCAGGAACTTAGGAGAACAGGAAGTCGAGCAAAAGACGCAGCTAGCGAGAAGGATGACACGGGAGAGAGTCAACGGGCTCGGTGCGTTTGAGGGACGAGGTGCTGCGGAAGAGTACGCAGGAGGATGAGAAGGAGGCGCTCAACATTTCCGAGGGATGAGAAGTCAGAGCGGAAGGTTGCTTGAGAAGGCTGGAAGTTAGGTTCGGGTAAGCCCTATTTCGGATGGACGAAATCACCCAAACGAGCGGAGCTGGAGTGGAAGACTCGGATAGAGGCGAGTGGAAACTGAGAGGAAGACCCGGACGAAAAAAGTTAACTATGTTAACTTTCCTGGTCTGGGTGCCCTAACCTGGTCGGGGCACCCGGAACTAGTTCGGGGCGGTCGGACCATCCGAGCGCCTGGAACCCTTCTGAGCGCCCAGAACCCAAACTTTACCCAAATCGACATGGAGTTTAACCGGTGAATTGGGTATAGAATTCTATCTCATTCCAAGCTCCTGGAACCCTACCAGGCGGTTCGACCTAGACTATAAATACAGTCCTGGTCCAAGAGGTTCAGAACACCACCTGTGATTCATTCTAGTTTTATTTTGTTCTATAATTGAGTACTTCAACTGTTGTACGAGGCTTCTCCACCTGAAGGAGATTGTTTACTAAGCCCCAACTTCCTTGGATTAACAACCTCCCCGGTTGTAACCAAGTAGCCCTTTCGTGCCTCTTTTTTTTCAGTTATTTATTTTATTTATGCAAGTGTTAGATTAATTACGCCATAAATTCGAGAAAGGTTCTTTTTATTTGTCAGGGCTATTCACCTCCATCTAATCAGCCACCAACGGTCCTACAGAATCTTCAAGTGATTCATCATCTAGTGATGATGAGTTAATTTCTCCCAAGCTTGATAAGATGTATGCTACCATTGCATCTTTAACTAATTCTCTAGCAAAATCAAAAGATAAGGTTAAAAAGTTACAAAATGAATTGAGATCATTTAAGAATGAAATTGTGCCATGTGAAAGTTGCATGCATCATGAAAATGACATGATTAAATTAGATGACCTTAAGAATGAGAATGCATCTTTAAAATTGCAAGTTGATGATTTTAGAGGTGCTTTAGAAAAGTTTACTTAAAGTTATAAATATTTGGACATGATTCTAAGAGCTCAAAGGGGTGTTTACAATAGAGCGTGTTTGGGATTTAAATCACAACATAGAGAAATCAAATTCATGTCTTTAGTTAGTAGAAACCATTTTTCAAGGGTTAAGATTGTCAAGCTTGGGTACCCAAGAAATTTATTATTGATGCTACCGGACCCAAAACTTGGGTACCAAAACATTTGGTTTATCGTGTTTGAATAGGCATACGTCGAGGGGGAGCATCCAACAACATGGTTTGTAGATAGTGGATGCTCTAGGTATATGATGGGGGATTCATCAAAAGTAAAAGTACCGTTTCTCTTGGTAATAGTGGTGAATTAAAAGTAATAGGAATTGGAGATATTAGAATTTCTGAAAAATTTATGATAAAACATATTTTATTAGTGAAAGACATGATTTTTGTTGGAACTCCAAGGTTGTTTTGATGTGATCAAACAAATTAAGTTAGGTGTTGTTTGGTTTATCCCCTGTGTCTAAGTGTGCAGGAGCTTAGGAGTATAGGAAGTCGAGCGGAAGAAGCGACTAGTGAGAAGGATGGGACTAGCGAGAAGGACGGCACGGGAGAGAGCCGACGGGCTTGGTGCGTCCGAGAGACGAGGTGCCGTGGAAGAGTACACCGGTGAATAAGAAGAACGTACGCGACGTTCGAGGGACGAGAACCTAGGGAGGAAGGCTGCTCGAGGAGAAGGCCGGAAATTGGGTTCGGGTGAGCCCTATTCCGGATGGCCGAGATCACCCAAGTGAGTGAAACCGGAGTGGAAGACCCGGACTGAGGCAAGCAGAACCGGAGCAGAGGGTCCGGAGCCATTCCGGGCGCTCGGAACCTCAATCTTATCATATTCGACATGTCCGTTGACCGACGCTCGGAAAAGTGCTATAAATATAACTCTGATTTCGGTAGTTCATATAAGAACTTGTAATTCTTTTCTTTCTATTCTACTATTGTGTACGAGCTATTAACATTGTAAGAGGCTACTCCGCCCGAAGGAGATCTTCAGAAAAGTGCGCTTCATTTTTCTTGGATTAGCAATCTCCTGATTGCAAACCAAGTAATTCTCTTTATGTCTATGTCCTTTTAATTAGTCTTTTTTTTTTATTATTACAAGTGTTTTTAATTAAGCTATACAGTCGAGAAAGGGTTGAGTTTATTTTTGCAGGGCAATTCACCTCTCCCCTATTGCCGACCACCAAGGGACCAATAGTTTTTAATCTTCTAAGTGTTAGTCAACTATGTGATTCAGTTATAGAGTTGAGTTTACCTCATCTCAATGCCTAATCAAGCATAGTAAACTAAATACCATTATGCTTATAGGCCATAGAAAAGAGAATGCTTATCAAGTTGAACTATTTGGTGCTACTAATATGGTTGCTAAGTGTCTCATGTCTAAAGAAGAGGTGACTTAGCTTTGGCACCGATGACTTGCTCACACCAACATGAGGAACATCAAAAGGCTCTCAAAGAAAGAGTTGGTTCAAGGATTGCCAAAGTTGAAGTTTCAAAAGGATAAAATATGTGATGCATGTCAAATGGGTAAGTAAATAAAAACTACCCATAAAGGTAAAAATGTTGTAAGTACTTCAAATGCGTTGGACCAAGTACAGACACTCAAAATGCTAGACAAAGAGTCAACTCTGAAGTTGACACTTGTTCTAGCGGTTGGACCAAGTCCAGACACTCGGAGTCCGGGCGCCAGGAGATGATCTGGGCGCCCAGACCAGTTTGGCGCTGAAAGGCCGCCTCGATGCAGTGGATCAACTTTGAGTCCACGTTAGCAGCGGTCCGGGCTCCCTGGAGAGGGTAAATTCTTACACTTCACAGTTGCATAGACATTGCGTGGAGATAGAATTTGCTGGTCAATGGGGGCCCCAACCATGCCACGTCAACAAACGTTCACTTCAACCAGTGAGCCTATAAAAGGAGCCCTGGTGCTCTTCATTTCTACAACACTTTCTCTGTACTTGAATTCTTTCCTATTCTTTACTGTTCGTGAGATGTCAATGATTTGTACGAGGCTTCTCCCCCTCTGACTTGTGTGGAAGAAGGAGTTGACGTATAGAGATTCATTTTCCTTGGATTAGAAACCTCCTCGATTGCAAACTAAGTAAGTCGTTTGTGTCTAGTACTTATTTTATGCATTTCAGTTTCATTTATTAAAGTGATTTTCTAATCTAAAGTTGAAAATTTTGGAAATGGTATATTTGTTTTTTAGGAAAATTCACCCACTCTTTCCGGCTACACGGGATCTACAAATTGGCATTAGAATAAGGATGCTTAAAAAGGACTAACCACCGACCAAAGCATATAAGAAATGGTTGGACCAAGCATCTACCTACCTAAGTTCGAGGGGGAGTTCGCTACTTGGAAAAAGAAGATGGAGGTATTCTTCAAAACAGATTTTGATTTACTTTTAATTATGAAATATGGTTTTTGTACCACCTAATGATTAGCAAGGAGACGACAAAGAAGAATATCAATGGACGAAAAAGGAGTAAGCCAACTTCGTAGCAAACAGTAAGGCAGAATTCCATCTGTTGAGCATTTTACCACCACAAGAAGTCAACCAGATTGGAGCCTACGAGTTAGCCAAAGAGCTTTGGAAGAAATTCCTGGAACTACGTGAAGGGACCTCAGAGGTGAAACTCGCAAGACGGGACTTGCTCCGGAACCAAATCAGCAACCTCTGAATGAGAAGAGGTGAAACAGTCGCACATCTACACTCAAGGATCAAAGAATTCATCGCTGAACTCACAAATCTCAGAGAAAAGGTAACAAGGTTTATTAAGATACACTTTAAATTCATTTTCAAGAACATTCGAGTGGACATCAACAGTCGACTCATTCTACATCTCTAAGGACCTCGAGGTTAGTACCTTAGAAAATTTATTTTCTACTTTTGAACTTCACGAATCAAGATGTGCAAACCTAAAGAATAAAGAAGAAAAGACATCCCAAAATGTAGCACCAAAAGCTAACTAGAAAGGCAAACCAGATTCAGACACATCGCTTGATGAAGACGAGGCTGCATTTATGGTAAGAAAATTTGGTAAATTCCTTAAAACTAACAAATTTAACAAGTCACAGGCTAAAAAACATTCACAAAGCAAACGAAAGATAAGATGTTATACTGTTAAGAAGAAGGGCATATAAAGGACCACTAGCCAAAATTGAAGAACAAGGAAATGAACAAAAGACTGACTAGAATGAAGCACAAAAATCTAAAGACGACATGAAATGAAACGTCATCATCAGAATTGGAAATCAAAGCCTACACCGGACTTGCACTGATGGCAAGTCTCTAAGAAGACGATGAAGTGAGCTTATTCAAAATGAGCATCGAGAGCATCAACAAATGGGAAGCCACTTTAGAAGAAAGTAGTAATACATGGGGAGCATCAGATAACGAGATCAACAAGGTAAGTTAGATACGATCTCTACCTCCTGATAAATTATATAAGTTTATAAAAATGCTTTAAAAAAATTCATATAAATTAGAAATCAAAAATGAAAATTTTAAAAAGAAAAATGTAGAATTAAAAATAACTTTAGCAAAATCTTGTCGATTAAAATATTTAAACAAGGTAAAAATTGAAAATGAAAAATTAAAGGATCAAATAGAAAAACTTGAAAAGAATCAATTTCAAAATTTTAAGAACTATCAAGGGCCAAATTGGTATTATAGATTCTATAAGGGTCAAATCAGAAAAGTAACAAGAAAAGATATACCAAGAAAATTTTTAATTAATCCAGTAGATAGGAACCTATATTGGGTTCAAAAATTATACTAGGTTAAATTTTCATGTATTTTCTAATTTTTATTTGCCTTAATATTTTTGTTGTGTGCTTAAAATTGTCTAACTTTTTTCAAATAATTTTTTCTATTCCTTTCTATTCGAAATTAATTAAATCTTAACTTTATACGATAAAGAATTTTATTAGTTATTTGTAGGAAATATTTTGAAATTTTTTGACTGCTATATTATTTTTTATAAAATTTTCAACAAAAATAGTATCTTTAAAATTAAAATTATTTTGAAAAGTTATTTTTAAAAATTTTATTTTTTTATAATAAAATATCATGTTCTTTGTCAATTTTTTTTTAAAATATGTTTACCATTATTTAATTTTATACAATTTTTTTTTATCAAAATACTAATTTTTAATATAAAAAATTCTCTAATATTCAGTTTTTGAAAATTTATTTTTTCTACATATATATTTCTTATTTTACATAATTTTTAAAAATTTATTTTTTCTGCAGATATACTTCTTATTTTACATACTCAGAAAATTTTGCAAATTTTTTAAAATATTTTAATATGTATATATAATAATTAATTACAGTTTATTTTAATTTTATTTATTCGTGAAAAATTTATCACTATTTTGGATAAACATGTTTAACCGTTACAAAAAATTTCTAAAATTTTCAACCACTAAAAATAAATTTAAAATAATTTCTTCTAAACTAGTTTTTAAATCATAAAAATTTAGTTTTTCTAAAAAAAAATTTCTAGAATTTTTCTAAGTGTTAGTCACTATTTGTGTAACCCTTAAAATTTTTTACCCCTATTTTTAATGTAATCAAAGGGGGAGAATATTAGATTAAGTTTAAGGGAGGTACATTCATTTTTTTTACATATTAATTGTTTTAATATTGCATATTTATTAATTATAATTATTTTATTATTATTTTACTATTCTTTTAATCCTAACTTAACTTAGGTTGATCACATCAAAAATAGGGAGATTGTAAGTATCTCGTGTTAATTTTGATGTAATCAACCATGTCAAGTTAGACTCTACGTTATTTGATGTCTCGTGTCTGAGTGTGCAGAGACTTAGGAACGCAAGAAGTTGAGCGGAAGATGCAGTGGACGAGAAGGATGACACAAGAATCGAGTCAATGGGCTCAGTGCATCAGAGGGACGACAAACTACGGAAGAGTAGGGGTGTAAATAAACGAAGCCGCTCATGAGCTATTCGAAGTTCGATTCGATAAAAGCTTGTTTGAGCTCGTTTAATGAGTCTCGTTAAGATAAACAAACCAAGTTTAAGCTTCACATATTCGGGTGGTTAGCTCGTGAACATGTTCGTTAAACTTATGAATCAGCTTTTAAATAAAAATAATAATAGATTTGATATTGAATTACACTCTACTTATGAAACATATAGACAAATATATTAAATTTATTTATTAGAATAAAATTATAAATTTTAATAAGAATATTATAATTTTCTTTAAATATATAATTTTATTTTTAATGAATAATTAAATTTATAATTTATATTTATTAAGCTCGTTTAGGCTCGATAAAAGCTTGAATAAGCTTGTGAGTCATGAATATATTCGTTAAATAAAGCTCGAGCTCGGCTTAATTATAAATGAATCAAACTCAAACATTCAAGAGTTTGGCTCGGCTTGGCTTGATTACACTCCTATGGAAGAGTACACTGGTGGAGCGAGAAGGATGCGCGTGACGCTTCTGAGGGATGAGAAGCCGGAGCAGAAGGCTGCTCGAGGAGAAGGTCGGAGTTGGGTTCAGGTGAGCTCAACTCTAGAAGGCCAGAGCATCACCCAAGCAACCGGAGAGGAAGACCGAATAAAGAGTCAACTTTGAAGTTGACACTTATCACTACAACAAAAACTGCAAACGACAACACCCCTACGACAACGGTTTTAAGAGAAAGCGTTGCGTATTTGCTCAAAGACAACGGTTTTTGCCAAAACCGTTGTCTTTGAACTCCCCATTAAATATAAAAGACAACGGTTTTAGCAAAACTGTTGTCATTGAGTGACTTTTTTTTTAAAACGACAATACTTTTTACAATGGTTTTATAAACCGTTGTCTTTATCCACGTTTTTAGCAGTTACGACAACAGTTTTGAAAAAACCGTTGTAATTGAATTTGGTCATTTCCCCCCTTTGCTGTTTTCCTTTCCCTCGCTGTTTTCTTTTCGGCGCCGTGTTTTCGCGTTCCCAAACCTAAGCCTCCATTTATCTTTCCCTCTCCTCATACGACGTTGTGCTCCTTCTTGTTTCCTGGTGAGCGGCGGCGTTCTCCAATGGGTTGCCGAAGATCCAGACACACGGGAGGGAGAAACCGGAGAACGGGATCTGCCACGACGACAGCGCACCGGCGGTGAAGGCGAAGACCATCGACGAACTGCACTCCCTGCAGAAGAAGAGGTCGGCGCCGACGACCCCCATCAAGGACGGCGCGCAGCAGGGCAACGCTGCCTTCGCCACCATCTCAGAGGAGGAGCGCCAGAAGCTCCAGCTCCAATCCATCAGGTCAATATTTAATCTCCATCTTCTTGAGAACAAGAAGGTGGAATCCAATCTTTCTCCCGCGTTTCTTGTAATGAAATCGTGCTGTGCGCAGTGATTCATTGGCGTCGCTGACGAGGGAGACAGGGCCGAAGGTGGTGAGGGGCGATCCGGCCAGGAAGGCGGAGGCGACCAAGGTCGCCGCCGAGCACCACCACTACTTGACGCCGACCATCAGCGTCAGCGACAGCGCCCTCAAGTTTACCCATGTCCTCTACAACCTCTCCCCGCCCGGTATCTGCTCTCATCTCCTCTTCATCACTCAAATCATCACATTTCATTCTCATTGAAAGAATTCCTTGTAGAACTCCTTGTAGAACTCTACGAGCAAGCTATAAAACATGAACATGGATCATTCATAACATCGACTGGAGCCTTGGCTACCTTGTCCGACACGAAGACTGGTCGTTCGCCGAGGGACAAGCGCGTCGTCAAGGATGAAACCACTGCCAATGAGCTTTGGTGGGGAAAGTAAGTCCACACAACTAATTCATGATCCTTCCATTGATGGTTCCTTCTCAAAATGTATGTGCACTATTCACGCAAAGGCTCACCGAACATAGAGATGGATGAGCACACCTTCCTGGTGAACAGGGAGAGGGTTGTCGATTACCTCAACTCTTTGGATAAGGTACACATGCACATCAAGTGTTTGATGTAATTCCTCATAGATCCTAATATGTCATCTGAATGATACAAGGTATTTGTGAATGACCAATTCCTCAACTGGGATCCCGAGCATCGAATCAAAGTTCAAATTGTCTCTGCAAGGGCCTATCATTCCTTGTTCATGCACAACATGTAAGTGAAAAATACTACTAATAAGAATGCTAAAGATGTTGGATATTGTGGCCTTAAATGGACCAAAACGATTTAGAGGAAGGAAGCCATCAATTGTTGAAAGTCGTAATTGACTTCAAAATTGAAATCTACGATTCGCGTAGATAGATTTAGACTATTAATTTGCTCAAAACCGATTAAGGGTGAATGAGAAATTAATGTTTAAAGTCAACCCAAAATAACATTTGTTATTCATTAATAAAGTGCATAGGAGAATAGTCCCACATCGGAAATTCTCGATGTGTATTCTCTACTTATTAATGAAGATGTGTTAATGGAGTTAACACAAAAAATAAAAGGACAGGTGACCCCTTAGCCCAGGGCGAGCAGGTGCTCGCACCTGTGAGCCCGCCACCCGCCACGTGCGCAATGGGCACTTTGCACTTTACACTTTGCACTTTGCACTTTGCACGTACGCATCGTCGCGAGGAGCATTGAGGAGCTTAAATTTATGCTCCAGGTGACATTGCAGTGCCTGCGTGGCACTCGGGTGACGTGTCAGGCTCTTACCTGACGTGGCAGTGCCTATGCGGCATCCTCGTGGGCAAAGGGAGATGACTGGACAGTTGACTTAGGGAATGGATGGCTACCGTTGATCAACGTTGATCAAATAGATATGATGGATCGCTTGTGATGCGATCTAGAGCGTTGGATCGCAAAGAGTAACGATTTGACTGCCTGGGATGAGACTTGATCTGAAGCATCGAATCAATGGATCCAGATCCGATGGCAGATGACAATAGGCGGGATCTGAGGGTCACAACTCCTCAGATCTGATGGATGAGATTGAAGTGGGCTTGGTGAAGGGACACATCCACTCACCAACCCTTCAGAATAGATGATCTAGATCGATCCAGCCCAAGGAACACATCCACTCACCCAAAGGACACTCAACCTCTTCGTTCAGTATAAATAGAACCCTCCAGATGATGGAATACTCACTCAATCTTCTCTTCTCTTCCTCAAGCATTCATCTCATCTTGTGCATTCAAGAGTCCAAGAAGTCTACTAAAAGGTTCGCTGGTCTTGGAAGTCGGAGTGCTACGATTCCGAGACGTTCGTCGTCGTTGTATCTTGGGAACGAATTGCAACAATCCGTTAAGCACCGTAGCGGAGCAATATCGTTTACGGAGATAGTGTCGAACACTAGCCTCGACGATCAGTTTGCATACTCCAGAAGCTACCCGGAGACAACAAAAGATGCTCTTCAATTCTACAGCTCGACAGTTATCCAGATAAGTCATCTTTGCGTTGGTTTTGTTGATCTCTAGTAGTGAATCATAGTTGTGTTAGTAGCAGGCTGGATCATACATATGCATATATTAGTGTTAGTGAGCTAACTAGCTCCTCTTTCTCTCCTTAATGCCAAGGGAAAACATGTAAACTAGAAGAAGAAAAACTCTCTTTTGCATGAAATAATTGGAAGGATCGCAGGTGCATCTGTCCTACGCCTGAAGAACTGGAGGATTTCAGTACTCCGAACTTCACAATTTACAATGCTGGCCAGTTTCCATGTAATCGATACACACACTACATGACTACCTCCACCAACATTGATCTTAATCTTGATTGGGAACAAATCATCATCCTTGGCACATAGTATGCCGGGGAGATGAAGAAGGGTTTGTTCGGTGTGATGCACTATCTAATGCCTAAAATAAACATTCTCTCCCTGCACTCTAGCAACAATATGGGCAAAGATGGTGATGTTGCCCTCTTCTTTGGACTATCAGGTAAGTGTTGGTCGGACGAGATTTTGGCGCATCACCTGCCCATTGATGGATTGTCGAAGTCACAGATTTAAGTGAATCTTTCATCTGACTGAATACGTCATGGGCAATTGCATTTTCTGCCGATTTGTGACAACTCTCCTAGAATTGTTCCGACTACAGGAAAATATAAAAAAGTTTCGTAGATGCTTCATGGTTTCTCATGCAGCTGTGAGAGCCCTTCATTTTGGTTAGAAGTTGAGCCATTCAAATTTGACTCTTGCATTACTGCACATTTGTTTTTTTTTCTCATATGATATCTTGCAAGGAAAAGAAAAGGAAAATATGAGTGTGGTTAGATAGGAGGATATTGAAAGGCATGGTACACTCCTAGTCCTACAATTGGGCAACCTACTTATCCAAGCAAACAAAGAAACAAGTTTGGGATAAGAGGAAAAAAAGGTAGATAGGAAAGGTAAGATGCTCCCGACTCGTTCAGTGAGTTCAAGCTGCGGTTTTCGGGTTGTTGAATTGGTTGGTTGGTCCGGTTCACAACAACTTTGGTATGCACAATCTTGGGAACAAAAGAATCAGTCTTTAAGCTTGTGACTTGCTAAACATGTTTTTGCATTCTCTTTATTTATTTATTTTCCTTGAGTTATTGCGATGCTGCTTTGAAACAGGTCAAATTTGCCTTCCTGGAGAATGTCTTTAATGACTTGCTCTTTGGATCTCCAAGCTGATTAACTTGTTTGCATCCACTGATCAACCTCAGTTTTTTTTTTAACTTTCAAAATGATCTCAATTATAAAAACAGGATTTTTCTTTAATTTTTCTTTTCCTCAGATGGAGTTAAATGAGTACAATGGCATGAGAAAGGTTCCGCCTCTTCAGAGCATCTAAACTGACACAAAGTGTGCGCGGTGGAGTCCAAGTTGTATTGGGAGGCATGCCCGCCCTTTGAGCCAAGTGTTCTCTCACCACCTCCATGAGCTCTAACTCAAGTCACTTGGCTCCATCCGACAGCAACACTCTTTAACCATGGTTAAGAGTTGAACAAATCCATCCATTTATGAGTTGTCACTGTAAATTCATGGTCAAGCTGAAACCACCCTCCCTTCCTCTCCTATATATGCACTCACAAACATCCTCCTTCAATTATTTCACTTATGCTTTTGTGATGGGTCTATTTATTGCAGATCAATTTGCAGCTCCTGGAAACTTGTTACTTGCAAAATGGAAAAGCATATTGTGCCTACTAGGACTCAAAGGTAATGCAGTCTGGAAAATGGCACAGAAAATTGCATGAATATTTTGTTTCAAGATGTTAATGGATGTAATGCGCTTTGCATGGATTCTATTGATCTTGGATGATAGTTCACTTAAATAATGTTAGCTGCATGCAGTGCTAATTATTTAATAAACTATGCTAAGCTAGGTATCACTGCTCCTAGTAGATTCCATGTACTATTATTCTCTTATAAACACCTCTTTTTGTTTCCTTCATTTGGTTTGTTTTTGCCTTCTATGTACTACAGATTGGTTAATTACATTCTCCTTTTGGAATTCTGGAATTTGATAAGTTTTGTTAAATTTTCTCTTGCAGGTCGGGCAATTCGTGAGGCTTGAGTTTTTTTGATGCAAGAAGTGAGCTTTGTTAGGATGTAGCTTGCCTTGCTAATTTGTAAATTAAAAGCCATATGGAGAACAACAAATGGAAAACATGTGATTTAATGTATATGGAGAGTAATGGAAAACATGTGTATTTTGATGAGTAACAACTCATTTTGTATATTTTTGTATATGTGGCTACAAGATGAATTATATATGGATGTTTATTTTGGATTTAATGTAGTAAATATTTAGTTTTTTATTGGTGGTTTGCTTAGTAAAATAAGATTGGTTGTTTGGTATTAATGAACATTAAAGACAATAGTTAAAAATATTGTAAAAACTAGGTAAACCACAACGAAATTTTTTTGTAAAAAGTGATAAAAGACAACAGTTTTATCCGTTGTAAAATATATTAAAACTGTTGTAAAAAAAAATAAAACGTGTCAAATATTATCTACCACAACAGTTTATATCTGTTGTAAAAAATGTCTACAACAACAGTTTATTTATGTTATTGAAATTATCTACCACAACGGTTTTAAAACGTTGTCGTATCCTTGGTAGCCAAATTTTGGGCATATAAACAACAACGGATAAAAACCGTTGTCAAATGTCTACAAAGACAACGGATTCAAAACCGTTGTCGTAGGACAATACATTCTACAACACCCTCAGTTACAACTATTTTTTGACCCTACGACAATGGATAATATCCGTTGTCGTTTGCAGTTTTTGTTTTAGTGTATCGAGGCGCTTGGACCAAGTCCATGCACCCGAAGTTTGAGCGGCCAGAGCTGATCCCGGAGCTCGGACCAATTTGGTGCCGAAAGGGCACCTCGACATAGTGGATCAACTTTGTATCCACATCAGCAGCGGTCTGGGTGCCCAGAGTGGGTCCGGACACCTAGGAGAGGATAAATTCTTATCACTTCACCATTGCATAGTTGTTGTGTGCAGATAGAATTTACTGTGCTGGGGGCGCCCGGAGAGGATCCGGACACTTGGACCGCACTACATCATCAAACAGTCACTTCGACCAATGAGCCTATCAAAGGAGCCTGGTGCTCTTCATTTTTACAACATTTTCTTCATACTCGAATTCTTTCATGTTCTTTATTATTCGTGAGCTATTAACATTTTGTACGAGCCTTCTCCACCTCTGACTTGTGACGAAGAAGAAGTCAATATGTAGAGCTTCATTTGTCTTAGATTAACAACCTTCTCAGTTGTAAATCAAATAAATCATTTGTGTCTCATACTTATTTTATGCATTTTAGTTTCATTTATTAAAGTTCTTTTCTAATCTAAAGTCAAAAGTTTTGGAAAGTGTATATTTGTTTTTTTAGGGTAATTCACCCCCTCTTGCCAGTCGCACGAGACCTACAAAGATATCTCTCAAATATAACATGGACTTCATCCTTATCAACTCCTATTGGATTTCTAACCGTCAAGTAGCTAGTCCACCGTGACTCACTTGGACTTCTTCATTTGTCAACTTTTTGTTGGACTTCTGGCTATAAGTGTATGATCAACTATAATTCACTTGAATTTTCCATTTGTCAACTCCTTATTAAACTTCTAGCAGTCAAGTATCTAATTAATCATGACCTTAAATTTCTTACTCATCTATCAAGATCGAGCCAGGACTAGATATCGAGGGGGGCCAATAACAAACTTGAGAATGATCAATTATTTATTATATATAACAAAAAAATTTAAATATATCATATTTGCATCAGATAATACGTCAATATGCAATATCCACTATCAAAGTTTCTAAAATACATCATTACTCCCAATTCCCATATCTATTAGAATTTAGAACATCTCTCTTGCATATCACGAAAATCATCTATAATTGAATTTATACTGAATTGTTTAGCAGTTTGCTTCTCATTATACACTAGCAAATAGTCATTAAGAAATTCATCATCCATCTTATTATGAAGTGTAGTCTTTACGATATTCATTGCAGAAAAAGATCGCTCTATGGTAGCCATAGAAACTAGAAGCATGAGAATAAGTGTTACGACTCTAAACACAAGCGGATAAATTTCTGACTTTCTAGTTTTCACCAACCATTGGCATAAATCGGAAATAGTTGCCAATGTTCTAAAATTAGGAAGTTGTCGAACATGATCAAAATGCTCAAATTGGATTCTTAATTGTTGCATCTCGTGCTTTGCAAAGTCTTTTAGGTAAAACTTTTGTACCAGTCTGCAAATAACATCAATTCTGAATGAAGTGTGCATCTCTCTTGGATATAATGCTGAGCTAAGAATAAACAACTCTACTACATTGTCATTGAATTTGTTGTTCAATTCTTGCAATTGAGAGTCTATCATAGCATTAAAAAGATCAACTTTGTAATGATGTTCTACTGTAACTTGTTGATGGCATGCCCTTCCTCTTCGTGCAATATATTGAGCATTAAAATTCGGCATAGGTATACTAATTGTTTGACAGAAAGATTTCACATTTGCAACCAATTCATCCCATCCATCATCTCTCAAATTCTGAATAAGCAACTTAGTAGATGAAACAAGATGCATTACATTCAAAATATCTTGAGATTGAAGTTGCAAAGCTTGACAAAGTAGATTAGAAATCTACAAAATCTTCCTCATAAGATGCAAAATAAACACAAATTCAAAAGAAGTTAACATCTCATAAGCTGCATCAGCATCTCCACGTTGAGCGGGTGTGTTTCCATCCTCAATGATATTCAATAAAACTTCACATGTTGCACTAAACATCTTTATCAAACTAGATATAGATTTCAAATGAGAACTCCAACGTGTATCACCTGCCCTTTGTAAAGAACCAATTTGATTAAGTCATTTCCCAGTTTCAAGCTCATTAATATTAAGAAAATGAGTAATATTTGATGCAAGAGTTACTTGTAATTGGTCATTACGCTTACACGAGGCACCAACAACATTGATAATAGAGCTTAACTTGGTAAAAAAAAATGATGGACATGGATAACTTCTTTCGACGCAGCAACTAGTGCCAATTGCAAACGATGTGCAAAACAATGAATATAGTAAGCATAAGGACATTCACTTAAAATTAAAGCTTGCAATCCATTCCATTTACCACACATGTTACTTGCACCATCATAACCTTTCCCTCGAATATTTTGAATGTCAAGTGTACGATGAGATAGGACAAAAAAGATACCTTCTTTCAATGTTGATGCATTAGTATCTTTAACATGAACAAGTCCAAAAAAATGCTCCTGCACATAACCATCTTTGTCAACAAATCTCAAGACAATGACATTTGCTCCTTTTTAGAATCATCTCGAGCTTCATCAATGATGATACAAAATTTTGCATCACCAATTTCTTCTCGAATGGCATTCTTGACTTTAGCTGCCAAGATTCGAAAATTTGTTTTTGTGTTGTTGGTGATGTATATGATGCATTTTGTGGAGCTTTCTCCAAAACTTCTGCTACTTTGTCATTGTAAGAGGCTATGAAACTCAACAGTTCTAAAAATTTCCATGACCTCATCATGTTTGGACTCATCATGACCTCTAAAAGAACATCCTTGAAATGCAAGCCATCTGGTCGCCTCAATTGAAGATTTCAAGCGAAGTCTATTATCATCAACTTCTTGAGAAGTGAACTTCTCAAAACTTTGCAAAATATGTGATTGTTGGTTCATGAGATCTTCACATGCGTTCTCAGCTTTTCGATGAGGAAAAGTTAGATCTTTTCCAATATGTGCCAAAAATGAATAATTTTTCCCATCTCTTACCTTCTTCCATGAGCAAAACCCGTTAATTGTAAATGCATCTAATCCAGAAGGTCATCTTGAGTATGAAACACATAGCATGGTAAACAAAATGCAGCATCTGCACTAGGAGAATATTCTAACCAAGATGGGAATATCTTAAACCATGATTCCTGAAAACTGTAAGAATGTTTTTCTTCATACTTTGGATAATTTGAAAGCATACATTGATATAGGCCAGCTTTAATATAAGCTCTTCTAAATTCATCATGCTTTTCAATGGGATATTCCCATATTCTCGGCCACAATCTTGGATCACGTTTTAATGTTTGAATATCAAATTTGTAAGTGATTTTAACTCTTAAAGACTATAACGACCCAATTTTCCCTATTTCAAGTTCTAAAAGTCCTTATTAATACTTAGAAATGCTATAAAAATATTCTAGAGATTTTTAGAAATTTTTAGAGTATTTTTATACAATTTTTGGAGGTCGTTTGGTATTTTTACAAAACGAAAGAAGTTTTTGACAAAAATAATGTCCAAGCCAAGATTCGAACCCGAGACCTCCGGCCGAACCAAGCTTTAAGCGAATCCAGCTAACCAAGTGTACAAGCGGTCATTATTGATCAAATAAGGAAAGAAAATGTATTTAAGCAGTAAGGAAATCAAAAATAAATTGGAATAAAAGGCTCGGCTGAGGATTTGAACTCACGACCAGGGGTTTCGGCGGAAACGCAGCTAACCAAGTGCTCAAGCAGTTGTTGCGTGAAAAGATAGGAAACGAAATATATTTAAGTTATAGTGGAGACAGAAATAGAACCTAGGTATTAAAGGATGAGTTAATAGCGTTTGGGATTTTATTTTAACCGAATCCAGCCAGTCCGCGACCTTTTCGAGAACATATAGAGAACGAAATTTATATAAGTAGTAGAAGTTAATAACAGGGAAATAATAGGAAGAAAAGGGTTGCAGCCGAGATTTGAACCCACGAGCCGAGCCTTAAGCAGAACGCAACAACCAAGTGTTCCACGGGAGTTTTGTTAATCAAGTAGGGAACAAAATATATATAAGCTATAGTTGGAACCGAAAATAACCCTAAGTATAAAGATTTAATTTCTTTTCCCGAACCCCTAAATCCCGTTTTCCCTTTCCTTCCCCTTCTCCCTTGCGACGGTCGTTCTCTCTCTCGGGCGAAAAGGGGCGACGACGCTAGGGCTTGACTCCAGCGGCCGGCGAGCACCCTTCTCCGCGGGTTCTTAACAGATCCGAGCTCCTCTCGGCAAGGTGAACGCGCGGGCACAAGAAGAGGCCGAGAGTTGCAAGTCATCCGAACCCAAGATCTCTCTCTCCCGGTTGTAAGTCCAAGCAAACCGTTGTAAGTACTACTCACCTGCGGTAGGAGTGGTTTTCGGATTTTGCTTCTCCTTGTTTTTAAATCGTGCAGTGAAGGTTGTTATTTGGAATTTTCTGCCGTGTACCTCAAATGGGCAGCAAGTTCAATTTGAATTTATGCAAAAATAGGGACACGAACAGCTTCATTTGGAGCTTAGAACATCCCCATTCCTTTTACATTTCTGCGGGCATGAACCAGGCCATTTGGAGCTTACGGATTGGGTTGGTTTCGGATTTCAGTTGTAGGGAATTATGATATTTAGGGCCCTTGTTTTTGGAAGTTCCAGTAGCATGCTTTTAGTAATGTACAGATGAATTTTTTTTGGTGTTTAATTTCTGTTCTGGATTCCTATTCCAGTAGCATGCTGTGTGAAATGTCTAAAGGTTAGGACAATTTCCTAATTTAATTAAGGGCACTTTGATCATGTATAGCTTAGAGTAACAAGGGAAATCTAGTAGTATGATCGTCCAACTCATGTAACAAATAAGTAAAAATTTGATGTTGCACCTTCTTAGTAGTAGAGGATAGCTCGTACATTGGTTCAGTTTAATGTTTCACATGTGCTTAGTTTAATGTTTTCCTTGTTAATGTTTAAAGGTTTGCTAGTAATGAATTATTTTGCATGTACCACAAGTAGGAGTAGCCATGACCGAACTATGCAAAGATATATATGTATGCAAGTTCTAAATACCATGATGGAAACATGCCATTACACCTTGTTTGAATATAAGGCAATGATAGATAAGCAAGATTAGCTTCACATACACTACAACAAAATCCCTCATAGACATCAGTGGAACAACAACAGTTTTAAACAAAAACCGATGTCTTTGAGTATTTTACGCCAGTTTTTCCAAAAATCGATGTCTATGAGCGCTGAATTTCGCTCATAGACATCGGTTTTTTAGCCGATGTCTATGAGCGCCTTTTTTTTCGTTAATAGACACCGATTTTAACAGCGGTTTTTAAAACCCGGTGTCTATGATAAATAAAATAATTTAATTTTTCCACCCATACTTAGCCAAAATTTACAACACTTCCCTCCAAACCTAAATCTATATCGCGTCGTCCTTCCCCTTGCTAGATCGACGCCCCCTTCCTCTTCGATCAAGATCAGCACACGACTCCCTTGTGAGGTCTGTGGAAAACGACCGCATCCATATCCTCTTTCCCCTTCTCTTCTCCTCTCCCTTCCGTCTTTGCCCTCTCGCGGGTTGCTCCATCTCTTAGGGATTCTTCTCCTCATGCTTCCTGGTTTCTGGTTTCTCCGTCTTTTCCTCATGCTTCCTGGTGCTTAGGGTTTCTTCTCCTTCGTCCTCTGCACATTTTGCACCTCGCCTAGGGATCTTTCCAATGACGACGTCCTTGACCGCTTCCGCTCTCATTCTCGCCATCATCCTTCTGCTTGTCACCCCCTTGTCACCTGGGAACTGCGCATCGACTGGAGAAGGTAACGCTCTCTTCTTCTCTTTCGGTGGGTCGGGGAAAAATCGGAGCTTCGCCACGGAGTTTGCCCTCTATGGCGATGCTGAGATGAATAGCTCGGAGGTGAGGGTGATGCGTGCGGCGAACGAGAGCTCCGGGCTTATGATTTACTGGAAACCAGTCAGATTCTTCGGCACCAAGCCTGAGTTCTCTTCTTCCTTCTCGTTCTCTGTTTTGCCCGGCAATGGCGGAGGCCTAGCTTTCTTTTTATCTCCCGTCAGCGTTCCCTTGGAACCGGCGAATGGCGACTGGACTAGGTTATCGACCAGTGTCGTTGTAGTGAAGTTCGTGATGGCAGCAAGCCTCGTCGAAGTCGATGTTGGCGGAGAACTTTTGACAAAAAGCAGTAATCTTTCTGATGATGGTTTGCTTCTCATCCTCAGCAAAGGAGAAAAATTGCATTCTTGGATTGATTACGATGGAGAATCGAAGAGAATAGAGGTCAGTCTTTGCCAGGATAAGGATCCGAAGGAAGCAGCCCCTTCGATCTCTCACTATATCGATTTGTCTTGCATGTTGTGGAGGGAGGCGTCCTGGGTGGGTTTATCTTCCTGGAGTGGCAATTCTAGTCATGGCAGTAGCATATACTCGTGGAATTTTACAGAGAAGAGTAAGCTCTGTACTTGCACAATTCCAGTTTATTCTGCATTAATGCTTAGCAACTTCAGGCATTCATATGACTGATGATGAAAGCAAATTAATTGTTCTATAATATAAGTACAGGATTGTTATATCAAAAAATTCATGCTAAAAAAATTTAGTAAAAAATATTTATGGACTCAGTGCATCTTTTTTTAACTAATAAATTGTAAAATAGTTTCCTTGTTTCCCATTCTTTAGGTTATCCTTTGATTGTTACTGCTTCATGGCATCATGAATGTTTTGTTTGGTTTATTAAGTTGTTTGGCTGTGGTTAATTTCATCTCCTGTTTGAAACAAGAAAATGGTTTTGGTGTTGAGTGAATAGGATAAATACTAATATACATGTATCCTGATTATATTTGCCCCTTTCATGGAAATTACTATATATTTCTTGTTCCTATTTAACTTTTACAATTCATTTCTGATTATTTTTCATTGTGCGTTGTATTTGTTTGCCTAGTTCATGTTTGCTACTTTGTAGACAAGTCTCAATTCTTAATCAGGATCGGACAGGATGTGCTGCATAATGTATTTAAAAGGATACTTCTTTCGTAATATAGTGATATTCATCGCCTATTCTCAAAGAAATTGTTTTGACAAGATTTGTGACAGAGAAGGAGTTTTTCCTACTTGCAGGCATCACTCACTAATGATGCTACTGTATCTATCAACAGATGCTTGTGGAGTCCTGAAGGTTCTATTCTTGGTATGCCGAAGTAAAAAAACAAAGTTGGATTATTTTGATCAAGTTCATCAAACTAAAATTCTTGTTATTCTTCTGTGATACTAATAGGTGTTGCATTTTCAAAGCATCTAGTGCAGATCTATGCTTTTAATCTAAATGAAGAATTACGACAACATTTGGAGGTCAGTTAATAGTTATGGTGTTTGGCAACCATATATATGATGATGATGATGATGATAGCATCTTGTTCTGCAGATTGATGCTCATATAGGCAGTGTTAATGACATTGCCTTTTCCTATCCCAAGAAGACTCTCTCGATCATCACTTGCGGCGATGACAAGGCAATTAAAGTGAGTAAAACCATGTGGTTGATCAGTCAGAAGATTGTACAAGAAGAATTGTATGTTCTTAACAGGTTCCGTTGCATGATGAATAGGTGTGGGATGCTTCAACTGGACAGAAACAGTATACATTTGCTGTTACGACTAGTGATAATGGAATTAAAATCCTGGCAAATGCTGATGGACAACGGGTTTTAAGGATGCTTGAGGTTTCACGTAGTGTTTCTAAACAATCTAATTCCAATGTGAAGGTAATATTCAGCAACTACTCAAAGTGAATATTGTGTTTACAAAATTTTATATGACATGAGCAAAATCAGCAGGCTGTTGTGGATAGTACTAGAGCTGCTGATGTCAAGCCAAGGATACCTGAAGAAACTGAAAGAATCAGAAGCTGGTAGCTAACTGAGATTGTGAATGTTGGGCATCTTAAAACTTTGCGTTTGCCCGATTCAACATCAGCAGTGAGCAAGGTTGTGAGATTGATATACACCAATTCTGGATGCAGTTTACTAGCACTTGGTTCCAATGCAGTGCATAAACTCTGCAGTGGCCATGCGATGAACGAAATCCATCGGGCAAGGTCAGAAAGAAACAGTTGTAAGAAATTATCTATTTGCTATAAGCCTAGTGCTGATTGTTTGCTTTGCTTGTTCAGTCAACTGCATCTGTTGCTCCTCAGCTCCGTCAGCCACCAAATGGTATTCTTATGACCAATGAAAGGAGTGATAACAATCCAGAAGAAGCAACTGCTTGTATTGCTTTATCTAAGAATGACTCTTATGCAACGTCTGCATCAGGTGGAAAAGTTTCTCTGTTAAATATGAGGACTTTTAAGGTGCGTAGCCATGAATTGATTTTACTCTTGCTACCAAAAATGGAGAAACCAAACCGACTAAATCGAAACATATCTTTCAGGTTATAACCACTTTTATGCCAACCCCACCGGCAGCCACGTCTTTAGCATTTCATCCTGAAGATAATAACATGATTGCTGCTGGAATGGAAGATTCTAGTATTTTGATCTATAATATTCGGATTGATGAGGTTCATAATCTCGTGCTTTCTATTTGTCAAACTATGTCGATTCTTGATGCCTTCTATAGTTTGTATTGCTTTTGAAATTCAATAGGTAACTTCCTCTTTTGCATTACTTTGAAATCATTGTCTATAATGTCACTTTCTTGTAGGTGAAAATCAAACTCAAGGGCCACCAAAAAAAGATAACCGTCTTGCATTTTCCCCTTCACTAAATGTTCTCGTGTCTGCTGGAGCCGATGCTCAGGTGTGCAGATAAAAAATAATTCATTGTCGACCATATCTCCACTTGCATTCTGAGTCATATTTTAAAGTTGTATCTGCTAACATCTTCGCTTCTAATGTATATTCTAACCCCTTTACTTGGTGATTATATGCAGCTTTGTGTTTGGAGCATAGGTAGTTGGGAGAAGAAAAACTCCCGCTTTATCCAGGCGTTTACTAGATGTACATCTCCATTAGTTGGGGACATCCAAATTCAATTTCACTAGATGTACATCTCCATTAGTTGGGGACATCCAAATTCAATTTCACAGTAATCAGACACATCTGTTGGTTGTTCACGAAAGGCAAATAGCTATCTATAACAGTAAACTCGATTCTTTGTGTTGGGTTAGTTCTTTGTGTTGACCAGAATATTACTTAGTATTAGTCGCTTTGTTAAGATTAAGAGAATTATACTTTTCAAGTAACATTTATTTCTTCTTTGTCATCTATTACCAACATATTTTTTGTTTTTATAACTTTTGTCAAAATGAGTAATTTAACATTTTTTGGGTATTGATTTTGTTTTCTTTATGTGCTTATTTCTTAATAATTTTTCTCATTGACCAAGAAGTTTTTGGACATGTTATTTTACTTTACATTATTCCTATTTCTTTCATTAGATGTTGAGATTGTGGAAATTTCCTATGCAGCGTCTTTCAGATATTTTGAAGGTAAATGGATGTATTCAGGAACTCCAACTAAACAATTCAGGTATTGGAGATGAGGTTGTTTAATTTTACTTGTTGCATGTTCCGGTTGTTTGTTTCTTGAGGAAGAAAATGATTCTTGATTCTGGTAAAGTCTGAATGCTAAATATGTTATGTAGGGTGCAAGGGTTATTGCAGATATGCTGAAAGAAAATCAAACTTTACGTGTACTGAAACTTAACAATAATATGAATGAATATTCTGTATGACCTTATTCTTGGGCAATCTTTCATGTTTTTTTTATGAAATTCCTAGATCTTTTACACTTTGTTTCTAGTGTCCTTACTCCTTACACCTTATTTCCATGTGAAATTTTATAGGGTTTTGCAAGTCTTGCTGGAGCACTAGTTGAGAATAAGGCAATTCGATCTATACATCTCAAGCTAATAAGACTTACACACACTTAGATTTTCTATCCATGCAGTTCTTTCTTGCAGATTTAATTTCTTCATCAGATCTATTGGCTTTCCAGTATTTATTGATTGTACTACTTCTCAGCAATTATATAAAACTATATTTCTTCTTGTTTAGGAAAAATAACACTTCTAGATATTGGCAACAATGAGATTGGTCCCAAAGGCGCCTTTAGCATCGCTGAGTTTGTTAAGAAAACTAAGTCCTTGCTACGGCTGAATCTTTACATGAATGACATTGGCGATGCGGTGTGGTTATTGACTATTGTTGCTTTATGCTCTGTTGCTTCACTTCTGAAACATAAATTATCATCTAAGGTGCATATATATATCTCATTGGAAATCATATAAATGAATTGATGTTACTCATCTTTATTGCTGCTGAGGAATTTATTTATTTTCCATGTACTCTTAGTGATAAAAGTGAATTTATTTTTTGCAAACTAAAAGTGAATTTATTTACTTTTCATATACTCTTAGTGGTAAACAGTTATGCCATTTGGGTCGACTACTAATGAATTGAATTTGAAAGATTAAATTGCTGTTTATGTAGTTAGATTAAAATTTTTGGTTTGGATTATATTAAGTTCCCAGGAATGATAGATCTATCACTATATGATGTGGTTGAGATAAATGATGAATGTTTTTCTTTTTAAGCATTCCAATTAGTCATCTTGTTACCTGGTGCTCTTACTACTTTTTCAACTATGATTTTTAGTCTTGGTTTACTAATATATTATTTATGTGTTTTTACAGTTTACAAATCTCAAGTACTCCAGAGTTGAAATTGATGAAGTGCGGTTCGAGTAGGCTGAATGCATGCTAGAATACATTTGAAGTGCGGTTCTACCTTGATGTGTTATTAAAAGAATGTTCTACCTTGATTTTGATATCTATTAGCTAGCTTTTGATGTAAAAAGAATATTTGAGTATTTTATGGATATTGTTGTAAGAAGATTATTTATATAATTTGTGAATATTTGTGTATTTTATGGATATTGTTGAATGAAGAATATTTGTATAATTTGTGAATATTTGTGTTTTTTTTTATTATTGTCGGTTTTTCATTGTTTCGAAAATCAAATTTGTGCTGTTAAAAAATATACATATTACATCGATTTTCCACCGCTGCAAAACCGGTGTTATTAACTAATATTACATCGGTCATTTATCGCTGCCAAAACTGGTGTTATTAACATACAATATTACATCGGTTTTACACCGTTGATGAAACGGTGTCGTTAAGTGATACTACACCGGTTAATAACCGATTCGAAGACCAGTGTCGTTAAGTGATACTACACCGGTTTTAACCCGATGTCTAAAATGGCAGACTTTTAACATCGGCTTCATAGACATCGGTCGAAAATGAAATAGACACAGGTGGAAAACCGATGTCTATGAAGGTTTTTGTTGTAGTGATAGGTTTTAATTTCAGCGAGGTTTAGATTTAGTTTGAGTTTGTATGCAGATTTCTTATAGCTTAAATACAGATTCTTATAAGTGTAGTATGCTGATTTGTTTTCCCTTTGCTTTAAGATGTGCATGAACAGATTATAGTAGTATGCTGATTTTGTTTTCCCTTTGCTTTAAGATGTGCGTGAACAGATTATAGCATATACATATATATACATAGCATTTAGTTTAGACTTTCCTTGCTATAATGAGTAGTTATAAGTGAGAAAAGACCAAGGTCTAGTTAGAAAAGATAACAAGTAATTTAAAGTAAGAGGCTAGTACCCGACTTTCAAGGTTGTCGTTAAACAAATCCAGGTGACCAATTCCAAGGTATTGGCCCCGGTAAGACCAAGGTCTTTACCCTCATAGGACTGGAGGCTCGCTACCTCAGTCTCTATTAGAGAGCGCGCATTTGGTACTAAGCCTGGGCCCAAGAAAGAGAAGAAGAAAGTTAAATATTAATTTCAAGTATAAGGCTATAAGTAAATGAGACAAGTATCACCTATGTTTAGAATCCGCAAAGTTTAGCTCTTTTAATTCTAAGCATACCGTATTAGTTTTCATTTGCTTTCCTTATGAGTTTAATGAGCATGATTAGCTTTATTTCCAGCACGCAGATTTATTCTTGTATATCATGAATATGCAGATTATTTTAGTGCCTTGCTATTAGATGAGCATGTGTAGCTTTTCTTTTTAGCATTTCAATTTTAGAATCCTTTGTATCTTATGCACTTTCGAGTTTTTGTGAGATAGTTTAGTACTTATTAAGCGTTTCGCTTATAGATTTATTTTCCTCCTACCGCAGATAAAGGAAAAGCTAAAGTATAAAGAGGAAGGCGACAAGGAGGATGCGTGATGGATGGTGTGTGATGTTGAACTATGGAAGCCTCAGGACTTGGCTAAGAAGTTGTTTAGAGTCCTTCTTTAATGTTATTAGAGAAGTTGAGATTGTTAAGGAGTTGTTTCCTTTTTCTATGTTGCTAGTTGAGTCTATTCCGCATTGTTAGTTTGGTTGTTTCCCACTGTTGGAGCTTTATTCATTTGATATTGCTAGAATAGTTTTCTTTAAGTTGTTGTGTCTTATTACTGCGTGGTTGTGAAGTATATATATACCAACCGCATGTGGCTGATGGTTTATTTTGCATGTATTGATGATTATTGTCACCGGTACAGGAGAGACTCTGTCGAAATTTTTCGGTAGAAACTTCTCTGGGGGCCGTGATAAATTTAAGTGTTGCTAATAATAGCATAAGTGACACTAGTAAGTAGAGTAATAGTTAAGTAACGACCACCTTTAGAGAGTAGTAAGGAAGGTCGGTCGTTACAGTTGGTATCAGAGCAGTTCCCATTCTCCAGCATCACACACACATCAGCATAAACCTTGCCGTCTTCAAGTAAGAAAGTATTTAAGTTTTTCCTTTTATGCTTTCTTTATTATTTGCAGTAAGGAGTAATTGCTTATATGTGCTTTAGTAAGATAGAAGTTTTGTTTTTCTTTATTCATACATATGTTTGTTTGGAAAGGATAGAGAAGATATCAAGCCTTGTTCTTTGCATAATTAGATGGCAAGAAGAGGGCGTCCCTTACCGCTCATACTGAGGACCAGGATCAGGAGAATGAAGGCCCAAGCTCAACTGAGCCCAATCTCTTTGAAGTTGTTGCTCAACTCCAGAAACAGGTAGCAGAGCAGCAACAAGTGATTGCCAATCTGATGGCAAATCAGCAACTAGTTCCTCCCACTCCTCCAACAGTAACTGTGGAGACTCCAGTGGTAACCGAGGTTCCACCAGCTACCCTGGGAGTCGCCACAGCACCTCAGAGACAAGAAGCTTACCTCATACAGTGGATGAAACTGAAACCAGAGAGCTTCTCAGGCACGACTGAGCCCTGGGATGCCCAGGCTTGGTTCAAAACACTGGAGAGCACAATGGAGCTTCTTGACTGGCCATAAGTCGAGAAGGTCAAGTGCGCCTCTTTCTTCCTGTCAGGAGATGCTCGTATGTGGTGGGAGAGGATAAAGACCAATAGGGCAGCCAATCAGATGAGCTGGGTTGATTTTCAGTCAGAGTTTTATGAAGAGTACTTCCACTTACAGATCACCAACAAGCACTATGAGGAATTTATAGAATTCAAACAAGGTGACCTAACAGTGGAAGAAGCAGTCAAGAAGTTCAACATACTAGCTCGTCTCTTCCCAGAGCTAGTAAGTACAGAGAAGGAGCGAGTCAGACTGATGCTCAGAATGCTGAGACCACACATAGCACTGAATGTGAGTAGTGGAGCTCACCGGCCCTAAACTGGTGAAGAGTTGATCAGTAGGGCATTAATTGCTGAGCACTACCTGAACGACATCAAAGCACAACGAGCGCAGCACAAGCCAGTGAAGATAGAGGACAAGACAGTAGGGAGCCAGAAATCCCAGTCAAGTAAATAGAACTGGAAAGGCAAGGGTAGTAAAAGGAAGCAGTGGAACTCAGGAAGTAACTAGAAGGGAGGACCAGCAAACAAGCAGACCAAGTTCCCTCCCTGTCCCAAATGTGGGAGAACACATCCAGGAGCCTATCTTTTGGGTAAGACTGGATGTTATTCCTGTGGTCAGGAAGGACACATGACTAAAGAATGTCCTAACAATCTCAAAGCACCTCAGCCACAGCCAGTGCAATATGGAGGCAAGCCTGCACAGTTGCACTACATGGAAGCAGCATTAGAGGGACCTAAACTCAGTCAAGGAAGGTTGGAAGCACCACTAGTTCCAGCCAATGCCAGAGTATTCTCCCTCACTAAAGAGGAAGCTGCTAGTGCCTCCACGGTCGTAACAGGTCAAGTGGTTATTTTTCAGCATTTAGCTACTGCACTATTTGATACTGGGGCGACCCATTCTTTCGTATCAGTACCCTTTGCCAGTAAATTACAGGTGCCTACAGAGAGTGTGAACTCCAAGTTCTTGACGACCCTACCTTCTGGGGAAGTCATGGAGTCCAATCAGTGGCTTCGAGCTGTACCGGTCAGAATTGCAGACCGAGAACTATATGTTAGCCTGGTAGTCCTCGCCATGCAAGATTTCGATATCATTTTGGGTATGGATTTCCTCAGCAAGTATAGTGCTTCAGTAGACTGCCGCAGATGGAAAGTAATCTTCAGTCCAGAGGGTGAACCACTTTTTGAATTCACGGGAGTGCCAAGGAAGAAGACCCAGAAACTTCTCTCTTCTCTAGCAGCTCACCAGATGTTAGCTAAAGGGTGTACTGGTTTTCTTGCATACATAGTAAATGCAGAAGAACAGAAAGGACTCAAGCAGGAGGATGTTCGGGTAGTATGCGAGTATCCAGAAGTGTTTCCAGAAGAGCTACCTGGATTGCCTCCCAACAGAGAAGTGGAGTTTGAGATTGAATTGGTTCCTGGTACCGGTCCAATTTCAAAACCTCTGTATCGCATGTCTCCAGCAGAGCTGAAAGAGTTACAAGAGCAACTTCAGGAGCTACTTGACAAAGGCTTCATCCGCCCTAGTCACTCACCTTGGGGAGCTCCTGTGTTGTTTGTCAAGAAGAAGGACGGATCTATGCGGATGTGCATTGATTATAGAGCTCTGAATTAAGTGACAATCAAGAACAAGTACCCCCTTCCCAGGATCGATGACTTATTTGATCAATTGAGAGGGGCAACAGTATTCTCAAAGATAGACCTGTGCTCTGGGTACCATCAGCTGAAAGTGAAAGAAAGGGATATACCCAGAACGACATTCAGGACCAGATACAGACACTACGAGTTTGTAGTCATGCCTTTTGGTGTGACTAATGCACCAGCGGTCTTCATGGACTTAATGAACAGAGTGTTCAGAGAATACCTTGACAAATTTGTCATCGTATTCATCGACGACATTCTAGTCTATTCAAGAACCCCAGAGGAGCATGACACGTACTTGAGGATAATATTGCAGACCCTTCAGCAAAAACAGTTGTATGCTAAATTCTCAAAGTGCGAATTCTGGTTAGATCAGGTGGCGTTTCTAGGTCACATAATTTCTAAAGAAGGTATCCAAGTGGATCCAGCCAAAATAGAAGTGGTCAACAACTGGAGTAGACCCAAGAATGCCAGGGAGATCAGAAGCTTCCTTGGTTTAGCTGGGTACTACAGAAAATTTGTGGAGGACTTTTCCAGGATAGCCTCTCCACTGACAGCCCTGACCAGAAAGAACAAAAAGTTTGAGTGGTCAAACAAATGTGAGCAGAGTTTCCAAGAGCTGAAGAAGAGACTGACCAGTGCTCCCATTCTGACTGTTCCAGCTAGTGACAAGAGTTTTGACATCTACAGTGATGCCTCCAAGATGGGTCTAGGAGCTGTTCTCATGCAAGAAGGAAAAGTGATAGCTTATGCTTCCAGACAACTCAAAGATTATTAAAAGAACTACCTCACTCATGATCTTGAGCTGGCAGCTGTGGTCTTTGTACTAAAACTCTGGCGACATTATTTGTATGGCGTTCAATGCAGAATCTTCACAGACCATTAGAGTTTAAAGTATTTCTTTACCCAGAAGGACTTAAACATGAGACATCGTAGGTGTCTAGAGTTGGTCAAGGACTATGACTGTGAAATCCTCTACCACCCAGGCAAAGCTAACAAAGTGGCAGATGCACTAAGCAGAAAATCCAGTGCATCCCTGATGTCTTTGTCATCATTAGCCCTACCACTGCAGAAGGAGTTGTCAGACTTTGGTATGGAAATTATTTATGGACAACTCTCTGCATTGACCTTAGAGTCAACCTTGCTTGAGGATATACAGAGAAAGCAAAGTGAAGATCCAGATATCCAGAAGATCAAGCAAGGGATACAAAAAGAAGGAGATACAGAGTTTCGAGTATCAGACAGTGGAGTTCTTTATTAGGGGAACCGTCTTTGTGTTCCCAATGATGAGGAATTAAGGAGGAAGATTCTAGAAGAAGCACATAGTACACCTTACTCCATGCATCCTGGTTCCACCAAGATGTACCAAGACGTGAAACAGAGGTTCTGGTGGTCTGGACTCAAAAGAGATGTAGCTAAATATGTCAGTACCTGCCTGACATGTCAGAGGGTCAAAGCAGAACACTAGAGACCAGGAGGAGTTCTACAACCTCTCCCAATACCAGAATGGAAGTGGGAAGACATATCTATGGACTTTATAATAGGTCTTCCAAGAACTACAAATGGAAATGACGCAATATGGGTAGTAGTGGACAGATTGACTAAGTCTGCTCATTTTCTAGCCATCAAGGTGTCCCACTCTATAGAGCAGTTGGCACAAACGTACATCAAGGAAGTGATCAGACTTCATGGAGTTCCTAAATCTATTGTTTCTGATAGAGATGGGCGCTTCACCTCTCGCTTTTGGGAGTGTGTTCAGACTGCACTAGGCACCAAACTCAAGTTCAGCACAGCCTTCCATCCTCAGACTGATGGACAGATAGAGCGAGTAAATCAGATCTTAGAAGATATGATCAGGGCTTGTGCACTAGATTTCAAGGGAAGTTGGTGCAAGTATCTGTGCTTTGCTGAATTTGCCTACAACAACAACTATCAGGCCACCATCAAGATGGCACAATATGAGGCGTTGTATGGTAGGAAATGCAGATCACCTATTTGCTGGCAAGAAGAAGGTGAGAGAAAAGAAATGGAAGTAGAGCTGGGCATCCAGACAGAGATGATAGATGAGACCACTCAGGCTATCCAGAAGATCATACAGAGAATTGAGACTGCTCAGAGTAGACAGAAGAGTTATGCTGACACACGCCGTAGACCACTGGAATTCCAAATAGGAGATTCAGTCTTTCTCAAGGTCGCTCCTAGAAGTGAGTGATGAGATTTGGCAAGAAGGTCAAATTAAGTCCTCGCTACGTAGGACCTTACCTGATCATAGAGAGGATTGGGAAAGTAGCTTACAAGCTGGACTTACCACAAGACATGTCAGAAATACATAATGTATTTCATGTCTCCATGCTAAAGAGGTGTCTCCACGATCCTAGCCAAGTGATTGAGCCTCAGTCAGTGCAGATTCAGGAGGATCTTAGCTATGAGAGCAAACCTACACAAATAGTGGACAGAACAGTCAAGAGACTAAGAAATAAAGAAGTACCATTAGTGAAGGTCATCTGGCAGAACCAGAAGCACGAGGAAGTCACTTGGGAACATGAGGACAGTATGAGACAGAAATATCTAGAACTATTCTAAGTTCGAGGACGAACTTTTTATAAGGTATGGGGGATTGTAACGACCCAATTTTCCCTATTTCAAGTTCTAAAAGTCCTTATTAATACTTAGAAATGCTATAGAAATATTCTAGAGATTTTTAGAAATTTTTAGAGTATTTTTATGCAATTTTTGGAGGTCGTTTGGTATTTTTACAAAACGAAAGAAGTTTTGACAAAAATAATGTCCAAGCCGAGATTCGAACCCGAGACCTCCGGCCGAACCAAATCCGGCTAACCAAGTGTGCAAGCGGTCATTACTGATCAAATAAGGAAAGAAAATGTATTTAAGCAGTAAGGAAATCGAAAATAAATTGGAATAAAAGGCTCGACTGAGGATTCGAACTCGGGACCAGGGGTTCGGCGAAAACGCAACTAACCAAGTGCTCAAGCAGTTGTTGCGTGAAAAGATAAGAAACGAAATATATTTAAGTTATAGTGGAGAACAGAAATAGAACCTAAGTATTAAAGGATGAGTTAATAGCGTTTGGGATTTTATTTTACCCGAACCCTAATCTCTCTTCCTCTCCTCTTTCTCGCGACGGCGCCAACTCTTCTCGGGTGAAACTGCAGCAGGACTTAGGGCACGCCTCCGGCGACCAGCAAGGGTGTTCTCCGAGAGATCCCTTCACGCGGTGGTGATCCCCTCGTCGAGAAAGGTCTGTGGACGCAAGGGAGGTTGAAGATCCGAGCTAACCGGAACCCTAAGTCGTCACCTTCTCGGTTGTAAGTCCAAGAACACTATGTAAGTACTACTCACCTGCGGTAGGAGTAGTTTTCGGATTTTGCTTCTCCTTGTTTTTAAATCGTGCAGTGAAGGTTGTTATTTGGAATTTTCTGCCGTGTACCTCAAATGGGCAGCAAGTTCAATTTGAATTTATGCAAAAATAGGGACACGAACAGCTTCATTTGGAGCTTAGAACAGCCCCATTCCTTTTACATTTCTGCGGGCATGAACCAGGCCATTTGGAGCTTACGGATTGGGTTGGTTTCGGATTTCAGTTGTAGGGAATTATGATATTTAGGGCCCTTGTTTTTGGAAGTTCCAGTAGCATGCTTTTAGTAATGTACAGATGAATTTTTTTTGGTGTTTAATTTCTGTTATGGATTCCTATTCCAGTAGCATGCTGTGTGAAATATCTAAAGGTTAGGACAATTTCCTAATTTAATTAAGGGCACTTTGATCATGTATAGCTTAGAGTAACAAAGAAAATCTAGTAGTATGATCGTCCAACTCATGTAACAAATAAGTAAAAATTTGATGTTGCACCTTCTTAGTAGTAGAGGATAGCTCGTACATTGGTTCAGTTTAATGTTTCACATGTGCTTAGTTTAAACAGATTATAGCATATACATATATATACATAGCATTTAGTTTAGACTTTCCTTGCTATAATGAGTAGTTATAAGTGAGAAAAGACCAAGGTCTAGTTAGAAAAGATAACAAGTAATTTAAAGTAAGAGGCTAGTACCCGACTTTCAAGGTTGTCGTTAAACAAATCCAGGTGACCAATTCCAATGTCTTGGCCCTGGTAAGACCAAGGTCTTTACCCTCATAGGACTGGAGGCTCGCTACCTCAGTCTCTATTAGAGCGCGCGCATTTGGTACTAAGCCTAGGCCCAAGAAAGAGAAGAAGAAAGTTAAATATTAATTTCAAGTATAAGGCTATAAATAAATGAGACAAGTATCACCTATGTTTAGAATTAACAAAGTTTAGCTCTTTTAATTCTAAGCATACCGTATTAGTTTTCATTTGCTTTCCTTATGAGTTTAATGAGCATGATTAGCTTTATTTCCAGCACGCAGATTTATTCTTGTATATCATGAGTATGCAGATTATTTTAGTGTCTTGCTATTAGATGAGCATGTGTAGTTTTTCTTTTTAGCATTTCAGTTTTAGCATCCTTTGTATCTTATGCACTTTCGAGTTTTTGTGAGATAGTTTAGTACTTACTAAGCGTTTCGCTTATAGATTTATTTTCCTCCTACCGCAGATAAAGGAAAAGCTAAAGTATAAAGAGGAAGGCGACAAGGAGGATGCGTGATGGATGGTGTGTGATGTTGAACTATGGAAGCCTCGGGACTTGGCTAAGTAGTTGTTTAGAGTCATTCTTTAATGTTATTAGAGAAGTTGAGATTGTTATGGAGTTGTTTCCTTTTCCTATGTTGCTAGTTGAGTCTATTCCGCATTGTTAGTTTGGTTGTTTCCCACTGTTGGAGCTTTATTCATTTGCTATTGCTAGAATAGTTTTCTTTAAGTTGTTGTGTCTTATTACTGCGTGTTTGTGAAGTATATATATACCAGCCGCATGTGGCTGATGGTTTATTTTGCATGTATTGATGATTATTGTCACCGGTACAGGGGATATTCTACCGAAATTTTTCGGTAGGAACTTCTCTGGGGGCCGTGATAAATTTAAGTGTTGCTAATAATAGGATAAGTGACACTAGTAAGTAGAGTAATAGTTAAGTAACGACCACCTTTAGAGAGTAGTAAGGAAGGTGAGTCGTTACAAAGACTTTGCAGGGCAACCTTCAGAATTCAAATGGTTAACATCTATAGCTGGATTTGATTGAGATATTCGAATTTTATCATTCTTTCTTTTGAAGAACGAATCAATTGTTTGTAATTTTTTCATCTACAAAAAAAAACGATTACTCAAGTTTGAATCACCAATAAAACTATAAAATTACTTATCTACTTTATAAAATTATAACATAGATTAGATAGTTAACAAAAAAGATACATTTTCATATAGCATAACTTGTTAAATCCAGCAATAACATTTTGCATTGTGATGTGGGTCACATGACTCACATCGAAATTAAGTAATCGCCAAGTGATAATATCATATATTATTAGTCTATTGATGCTGTAAATTTGTAACGCATTGAAAAGTCACAATTAAGAAAGGAAAGATAATTGCTTACCAGTTATCATGGGATAACCTTGAGCGGTCTTCAGAAGCGATAAGGGAAGCTGGAGAAGTATGATTGACACTATGACACATAAAAGACCATAAAATCTACTAAAACCTTCAATAGACACTAAGAAAGATCAAGGATTATACTATCTTATTTCTTACCTTTATGTGAAGATCAGACGTTCAAATAACGGAAGAAATAGAAGGGAGCTATCAGATACGAAAATTAGAATGAAAATAGCGACTGACAACCTCCTCTGACAAAGCGAAAAAGCTCATGGTACGTGCCGGTGGCCCCAAACCCTAACTTATTCACAGTTGTCGCTTCTACCGAGTCTCTTGTATGGTAAAGATGATCTGGCCCGATAACAATTAAAAAACTTGACGGATCATTTGCAAAGCAATACCATTTATTTTTTATCGCTTGGCGTTTGCGAAGTCGGTGCTGTCGCAGGAGTCGCAATAGAGGCGTTGAGGCAGGGACCATCCTCCTTGGCCTTGATGCTGCCATGCCGAAAAAGGTGGATATGCCCCAATTCATGTCCTCCATCGCAGGCGAAAAAGGGCGAGAAGAGGGAGGAGGGGAGGCGGGCGGCGTTGAACGCTGTTTTGGTTTGAGATTACGAGGCGATGCGGCGTAAACCACTAGTGTATGGCATTGATAATTATGAGGTAAATGTTAACCGTTTAAAATGTTTAGAGTTTTTTTTTATTAAATTTAAAATTACGTGGTGCCTTTTGAAAACGTGAGAAATTTCAAGAAGCATTTTGACATAATTTCATAAAGTTAAAAGGGTTAAAACATAATATGAAACACAATTAAAAATTAATAAATTCTGGACTCGGCTCACCCGGGAATATGCCCAGCCTAGCAAAAGAAAATTCATTCGGATCCGGATTCTATCTCTTAAGTCTTATCGGTTTTATTTGCGAACCGCATCCAAAGTAGTAGTCAAAATCCCTCTCCTTCTTCTCGCGACAGACGTGCCACTTTCACTCGACATTCATTGGAATGTTGGGCGGCGCACCTCCTACCTCAGGCCGGAGGGGGCCAGGCCCCCATATACAGTGTCCCTCCGCCCTTGAAGATCATTGGCCAACAATCTCTCTCACCAGTCATCTCCCCTCCTACTTATCGTTTCACTCTCAACTAATAAATATATTTATCAGACATTTAAATCTGATTCGAACTGGATCCACGAGGTTGAAGATTTGGAATTTCAAATTGAACGGATATCTTGGAAGTTTACTTATACATAACTTGTGATTTGAATTTATCTAGTAGACGAAGTAAGAGGAAGGATGTCTAACTCTAAAATTTGTCGAGTAAAATCCAAACACTTAAATTAAAAAAAACTGATCAATTAAAATTAGTTATTATAATATATAGATATGATGATTTGTATAAAAGCGTGTATATATATTGATATTATGCGTGAATTCTTTTATGCGTCTGTGTGCGACGGTGTATGTGGCACCCGCGTGAATTTTTTTTCTTTTATTTTTCAAAATCTAAAATTTTCTCGTCGCATCATTTCATTTTTCGGTAAATTAGAGAAAAATCTCCAATCATAATGTTAACTTTGTATGCAATCCCCATATCCAAAAAACTTTGTTTCCACTCCCTGCATGCAAAGTATTACTTGTTTCAACTCCCTCATGCAAATATTGATACCTAAATTGTCCCTCAGATTTTTTAGATACAAAAATTCCAAAATTGAGTACAAGAAATCTAAAAATGAGTATAATTTTTCTTAAAGTCAGTACTTTATATTAAAAATCGAGTATATTTTCTATCAAAATTGTCCCTCTTATTTTTTAGGTATAAAAAGTCTAAAAATAAGTATAATTCAGGTTAAATTCAGCACTTTATACTATAATTTAGTACTCTATACTATGATCGAGTATATTTTCTATCGAAATTAACCCTCATATTTTTCGGTACAAATAGTCTAAAAATGAGTATAATTTCTATTAAATTCAGCACATTAAATTAAAATCGAGTATATTTTGAGGTGAAAAAAGAATCGTACTCAATTTGATAGAAAATATACTAGATTCTAAATTAATATACTCAATTTAAGAGGATTTATACTGATTTTTAGACTTTTGTACCTAAAAATATCATGGGCAATTAGGTAAAGATGTTTGACTGGGGACTGAAAACAAAGATTTTCATGGATGAGGACTGCATGCAAAGATTTGTTTGCCAATAAGGACTGTACGTAAAATTACCCTTGATTTTTCCTTTTATTTTATAAAACATAACTTTTCCTCTCCTTTCCTGTGACGTCGTTCCTGCGACACCGTCTTTGCTCTCCGATCCTCGCTTGCCTCGCCTCGACATTCCTCGCTAGTCGATCCCCGCCATCTTTTGTCACCGCCGCCGCCATCTATCTAGAGCCGCAGACCCGTCACCGCGACGGCGTCCCTATTGCCATTTTTCGTCGCTGCTACCGCCACCGTCTATTGAAAGCCGCCAACACCAACCCGTCGCCGCGACACTGTCCCTACCGCCGTCTTTCGTCGTTGCCACCGCTATCTGTCGAGAGCCGACGAAGCCATCCCATCGCCGCGACGCTATCCTTACCACTGTCCCTCTCCGTAAGACCCCTCCTTATTTTTGCTATTTACATATTAAATTTCTCTTCTTGAATCATCCCCTGCTCACTCTGCTGAAACAATCCAAACGAAGTGTAACGTGAAGGCCAGAGATTTTTATAACCTCTGCCATTCTCCCTCTTTCAAAGACCATATTCTCATCTCGTCTAAAATTTGTTATCTGAGGTCAAGCTCTAAATTTTCTCTCTAAATTTCTCAAATTTAAACTGCTGTAATTTGAAAACTTATGATTAATTCGAAAACTGATGATTAGCCTGCAACACTGTCCCATGTTGCTGAATGTTTATAAAATCCACCCTAGTAATTGATGAGGTCAAAGTCTTTCCTTGGACTTGGAAGAGTTAGTGATTTCGAAAGTAAATCGAACTCAAGCATGTGCTACTCCTTTTCAATTATAAAAATTAGATCGCATATATTTATTTTCTTCAATCAATCAAGATAAACAAGTACGTAGAAAAATATATTTCTTTCCTTTTCCATTCTCTTCCCCTAAATTTACTTCATCTATTCATCATCCACTCTTTATGTAAGAAGAGCATGAGTGAGATTTTGAGGTTTAAATTTGGCATATCCTTTTCTATGTCTTAATCACTTGCACTAATAGTTAGTAATTATTCATGATTTATTTTTATCGTCTTGACATAGGAACAGATTGATTAATGAAGATACTAAAATGAATGAATTACTTTTTGCCATATATAAGCCGAGCATGAGGGAAAAAAAACTTGCTCAAACTATTTAAAATGGCAAAATGAAAAAGTACGCAAAACTAGGAATAAGAGCAAAAGGAAAAGAGTATGAAAAAGTAGGAGCGCAAGAATGCAAAATTCTCTCTCTACTTTAATCTTTGAAACATTACATGACGTCCGTCGGTGGCCCTCTTCCACCACCGCCCACCCACCCACCCACCCCATCAGAATCGCCGTTTCCTGTTCGTGATATCCACGCCAATCGATGCTAATTTATTCCTTCAATCTTCTCCATCAATCAGAGGGAAGAAGACTCCAGGACTTCCGTAGTATATCACCGACCGTCTCATTGTTGACTTCGTTCTCAAAGCTCCGATCCAGATTGCTAGAGCATCCAACCGAAATGCTCCGATCCAGATTCTAGACGGCGGCGATACTTGCCCTTGCCTCAAAGAGACTAGCTTGAGGATGAAGCAACCGTCCCGGCCCAATAAAATGGAGGAAGAACTCGGCCCGGGTCGGACCGGTGGCCCTACACGAGCATTCCGCTTTCTACAATTCTGTTTTTTGAAAGTCAACGCTACAAACTCCAGTCCACAATGGAAATTCCATGTGATATCCTCAAGCAGAGCACGCAATTACTGACCAGTGGATCAGCCGATGCTTCAATTGGTAATCGAGAAGCTTGAGCAATGGAGCGACGATCCAGAGACGACAAGAAGCTGCCTTTATGCATCTCCGTGGTGGTTCTGGGCCTCGTCTCTTCCTCCTGCTGCATCGCCGCCGAGTTCAGCAAAGTGAAGGTAAATTAAACGAGAACAAGGGAAGAAAAAAAAATAAAGTTGTAATCTTTCGCTAGGAGTGTATGTTGGCGTTTACTTTGAATCGAAATGGAAGGTGGAGGACATGAAGCTCGACGGAAACCTCTGTTCTCTGCCACGGAGCTGCGCATTTGGGTTGGGTATCGCCGCGCTCGTTTGCCTCTCCACTTCTCAGATCATCGGAACCACCATGGCTCGTTCCATCCGCAGAAAGGCAGCCGGCGGTCGAATTGCTTCTGTTTCCCTGCTACTTCCTTCGTGGTATAGATACATATACATATATATATAGAAGCACAGCTGTGGCTTTAATTGCATAGTGGATTCATGAACAGGGCAGTGTACGGTGTGTCGTCTGTCCTGTTGGCAACTGCATCGAGCATGAACGGTGGGCAGCGATACGGGACGGGCTGGATGAACGGCGACTGCTACATAGTTCGCGACGGCGTTTATGCTTGCTCCGCCGCCCTCGCTGTCTTCGTCATGCTTCTCACGCTTGCCCTCGGCTTTGCGACGGCTGCGGCAGGAGACGAACCGAGGGCGGATGGGGAAAGATGCGGTCCGCAATTGAAAGAACCCAGAGTCGTCGATTCCGTGAAGGGTTGAACACTGGCAACGAGCAACCCATGACTGAAGCTCATTCATGCGTTGATCGAGACAAATTAATTAAGGCCATATAGCATATTTTTGTGAATATCAACGGATGGATAATGCATAGAAATAAAAGAAATATTATTTTATTTTTAATGTATTTTATTGGCTTTCAGATGATTAGAGATAAATCACTAGGCCTTCTTTTTTTTAAGTTGGAGGTAGGCCTTGCTATCCACTATATGGTGCTGTCCTCAATTTGCGATATACCTTATGGATTTGATGATTATCCGTCCGTCATATTAGCATCATGGAATATGATTTGCCAACCAATTAGTTATGGTGGTATAGGTATTATTAATTTCAGGAAGCTTAAGTTACCTATGGGGAAGGGCCCAACTCAAACTCAATAGGGACAACACGGCTACATTTCCATTTTAAGCTCATTTATGTGTTAATTGAATCACTTAGTCAGTAGAACCACACGAGTAATTTAGAGCAATTATAGATTGAGTTGACTCAATATCCTCATCAGTCGTTTAAATTATTATCAGTCCACTATAATATATAGAGTTAACTAATAGGTTCCAAAGAGCACAACATCTGTTAAAATTTTGACAATTTGGGTTTATATAGTAGTTTTGTCCGTATAGTAGTTTTCGACAAAATTGCTATGTGATGCTAAACTATCTAAAATTGAAAAATGATAGCATAAAATAATTGGATCAATCATGAAGGAGAGCTTCTTCGTGAAATTTGACTAATATGAGCCTATATAATTTTTTTAGCAAAACTACTATTAGCGCAACCATGGCCGATTTTGATGTCCAGATAAAATTTAACTTAGGAAGATAATTGTTAGAGTAAAAGGTAATATCATTCACTCCAAATAATCCAGTATCACCACCCCATGTCAAATAATGGTTGATCTCATTGTAGAAATTAAGAAAAAGAAAAAATTAATCATATTATTGAATCCAAAATTGATGATTGAAAATACAAAGTATAAGGTCTTTATATATTTTAGTTAAGAAACCATAAGCTCTAAATATAAAAGGGGAAAAGATCAAATTACCCTAAAAGGTATAAACAGATAAATATATATAATTTAATATCCCCACAAACTCATGATGCTACAGCTAGAAGTATTGAGAATTTGTCAAATAAGAAACGAAAGTGTGAAGCAGAATGTGACTTGGTAAACATATCAGCAATATGTAGCTTTGAAGGAACAAAAGGTAATGTGATGGTGCCAATCTGAAGATGGTGACGAGTAACATGACAATCAATTTCAATATGTTTGGTCTGCTCATGAAAAACTTAATTACGTGTAATTTGAATAGCACTCTGATTATCACAATATAATAGAGTAAGTTGATGAAGAGAAATACTCATATCCGCAAGCAACCAACGCAATCAAACTATCTCACAAGTAGTTGAGGTCATAGTACGATACTCAGCCTCTGTGGAAAATCTAGAAATAATATCTTACTTCTTACTCTTCCAAGAAATGAGTGAATCACCAAGAAAAACGCAGAAGCCAGTGGTATATTTACGATCCATAGGATCACCAGTCCAATCCGCATCAGAGTATGTACGTAGTTCAAGAGATGAAGTAGAAGGAAATAAAAGGCTTTGAAATTGAGTACCTCAAAGATACTTGAGAATACGAAGAACAGTAGCCCAATGAACTGTAGTTGGTGCAGCAACAAATTGACTAACCACATGAACAGCATACACAATATTTGGACGAGTCACAGTGAGATAAATCAAGCTTCTAACAATAGTTCTGTACAAACTAGGATTTGACAAAGATGAGCCATCAGATGGAGAATATCGAGCATTAGTCTCAATAGGAGTATCAATAGGAGTATCAATGACTCTATTATCAATAAGATAAGCATGCTCAAACAGATCAGATATATACTTTGACCGGATAAAAGATAACCTTTCAGGGAATAAGCAATCTTAATGTCCAGAAAGTAGCATAATATACCCAAGTCTTTCATAGCAAAATGACGAGCCAACTCAGACTTCAGGGAAGCAATTCCATCATAATCATCACTAGTAATAATCATGTCATCAACATATAATGATAAAAGAATATGACTTGCACTCGTATATCTAACAAACAATGCTGAATCATGATTACTAGGATGAAAATCAAGCGAAGTAATCACTGTAGAGAACTTCTTAAACCAAGCACAAGGTGCTTGTTTGAGACCATAAAGCGCTTTACGAAGCTTGCAAACTTCACCAGGTTCGTGTGAAATACCAGGAGGAGGTGTCATATAAACTTCTTCATGAAGATCATCATTTAGAAATACATTCTTGACATCCATTTGAGATATTCTCTATCGATGATTAGAAGCGACAGTAATCAGAGTATGAACTATCATCATTTTTACAACAGGAGCAAATATTTTCTCATAATCCATGTTATACTCCTGAGAATAACCTTTAGCAATAAGATGAGCTTTGTATCACTCGATAGATCCATCAGATTTAGTTTTGATCTTATATACACAATGAGAACCAATAGTGTGTTTTCCTAGTGGCAACAGAACCAAATCCCATGTATGAGTCTGATGCAAAGCAGTTAGTTCCTCAACCATAGCACTCTGCCAAAGTGGGTTACAAATAACTTCTCTATAGGATACACGTTCAGAAAGACAATGAATAGATGTAGCAAATGAAGCAAAAGAATAACAAGAGTAAGCAAAATCTGGCAGTTTAGTAGACTTATGAATATGAGTGGATTGATGACAGTGGAGAGAAGGATCATATGCAACATCAAGAGATGATTGGGTAGTGGTGGAAGGAGGAGCATGTGGAGCGGATATCTAAGGAACCAAAGTACCAGATTCAGTTGAGCTACAGTAGGAGTTGTGTGTGAAACTTCCTCAGTGTCAGTATTGAAAGGATCAATACAAAGTAGATATGTCTTTATCATATTATGCGAACTAGCTGGAATAGAAAAAAAAATGGAATATGCTCAAGAAATACAACATGACGAGAGACATATAATTTTTGACTAACTGGATCAAAGTAATGATATCCTTTTTTAGTAACACCATGACCCAAAAAGACACAACGAGTAAACCAAGAAGCTAATTTATTACGCTCAACATGTGGACGAAGGACAAAGCAAGTACAACCAAAAATACGTAAAGAGGAATAGGAAGGAGCATGCCCATATAATTTTTCAAAAGGTGGCAAGCCTAAATTGTGTGAGGTTGGAATTCTATTAATCACGTGAGAAGCGGTATGGATTGCTTCCCCCCAAAAGGTACTAGGAACACTGGCAAACAATAAAAGTGAACGAGATGTTTCAACAAGATGCATATGTTTTCGTTCAGTCACATCATTCTATTCAGGAGTATTTGTATAAGATGTTTGATGAATAGTTCCATCAAAAGCAAGTAATTATGAAAAATGATTCGAAGTGTATTCAACCCCAAATCACAATGAAAATACTTTATGACACTAGAATGTTGAGTTTTCACAAGAGCTCTCAAGTTGTTGAAAATGATAAGATAATCAAACCTGTGTTTCATAAGATAGACCCAAGTGTAATGAGTGCAATCATCAATAAACGAAGCATAATACCTTGACCCCCCCCTTTATAGGAATAGGAGAGGGTCCCCACATATCAGAATGGATAAAATCAAATGGAATAGAAGACAAAGGAAATTTTTTAGAAAATGATAAGGTAGAAAATTTGGCCAATTTACAACTACTACAATCAGAAATATCAGAACTTTGTAAAGATCCTAATACTCCTGTAGAAGCTAAAAATCGCAAACAAGATGATGAAACATGACCTAAACGAGAGTACCACAACTAAAAATTAGAAGATGAATGATTCAGATAAAAAGATGATAAATCCACACTCGAAGCTACAACTTCTGGTACTTTGAGTTGATCTAAAACATAGAGTCCTCCTTGCCTACGACCTGTCCCAATCAACCTCTGAGATTGCGCACACAGGTCTTGAACATAACAATTGGATGAAGAAAAAGAGACTAGGTATCCAGACGCACATAATAACTAACAGAAATAAGATTTAAAGTAAGACTCAGAATATAATAAACATTATTAAGAGATAAACAAGATGTAATAATTAAACTGACACCTGCTAATGATATAGGAGTGCTATCAGCAATCACAATAGATATAAATGAATGGAGAAAAAAAAATAAAAGATGATAAATTAGATGACATATGATGGGAGGCACCAGAGTCTAAAATCCATAAGGATGAAGATATACCTGAAATACCAGACGATGATAAACCTATATGAGAGAAAGCTGACATGATAGAGGATTGTGAAGCAAGAAACTGTTGAAACTGCTCCAACATATATGAATCATATTTCCATGAAGCATTTGCATGACCAGGCATGATGACAGAACGAATAATGCTTAGAATAACCAAATTGTAAAGATACACATCTGTACGATCCGTAAAAACTAGTGTCAAGATGACCTGTGGTCTCATAGAGAATTTGAGGTAGAAAAGGATGTCAAACATAGAAATCAGTAGCACAGGGCGTCAATGTCGAAATCAGTAGAAAAGGACGTCAATACTAAAATCGGTAACACAGGGCGTCGACACCGAAATCGACAGAAAAGAGTGTTGGTACTGAAATTAGCAGCATAGGACATCGGCGCTGAAATCGACAGAAAAGAGCATCGGCGTTGAAATCAGTAGGGCAGGTTGTCGACGTCGTAATCAGCAGGACAGGGTGTTTGCGCCGAAATAGGTAGCAGTAGGAGGAGATGACAGCAACAACAATAAGCAATAACAGGGGGCTGCATAAAAAATTAGGTCAGAGAAAGAAAATCTTGCTCTGATACCATGTAGAAATTAAGAAAAAAAAATTAGCCATATTATTGAATCCAAAATTGATGATTGGAAATACATAGTATAAGGTCTTTATATAGTTTAGTTAAGAAATACTAAACTCCAAATATAAAAGGAAAAAAAACCAAATTACTTTAAAAGCTATAAATAAATAAATATATATAATCTAACACTCATATATGTGTGTGAAGTGTACAAATGCAAGAAATTTGACATGTATTATAATGCAACAACTTGCAATCTAAGTGATACGGAGCAATAAAGCTTGGAGTTTTGGGACCATTTGATCAGTGGTCACAAGCGAGTAAACTTTGATCGATCATAACTTTTGATTTGAATTAAATCACGTGACCTTTAACCAGTCAAATCGAAGTTGTTCAGAGATCTACAATTGGTTACCTATAATAGTCTAGTTTTGAACACAAAAATCATCGTTTAAAGCCTTTTCGAATGATCCAAATAATTTTATCATTGTTTAGGGTTGTTTTTTGTCTTTTACATCTTAAGATTTTTGGAGGCTATTTAAACTATTTGTTTAATTATTTTAGGGTATTTTTTTATCAATAATAATTTTCAATCGCTGTCTTCTCTTTGGGGAACGACGAGTTTTGCTTTTCTATTTCCTAGTTTCTCTTGAATCAACAAGTTATAGAATCAATAGCTTGCACTATGTCATTTTATATCAGAGCCAAACTAATCTTGCATAATCATGTTGCCTATAAGACAACATGTGTTGACAATGTAAACAACATTTATGAACGTGATATGGAGCAGTGGGTTCAAAAGATGATTGATGAACGGTTGGAAGTGGTGGTGGGACAATTTACTAAGCAGATAATGGCTACCAAAATAGAGGAAATCCAGTCCAACTTCATCCTCGAGTAAACTCGGATATGGAGGCGAGTGATGGTGAGGAGGACGATTATGAAGAGAAAGTTCCCCGGAGGCAACGCAAATCAATAGTAGAGAAGGATCATAAGTGTTGGGAGATATGTATGAGAACTAAATTTCCTGAGCTTTATGGCAGCTTACAACCTAAGGAGTTTCTAGACTAGCTAGCCTTTGTAGAGGAAATTTTGAATTTTAAAGAGGTGATAGAAACCAAGCATGTGCTATTGGTTGCAACCAGATTGTGTGGGAGAGCGATTGTATGGTTGCAATAACTGAAATTGATGCAAAATAGGTTTGGTAAGACAAAAATTATCATTGAGAGAAAATGAAGAAGCACATGTGAGCAACCTTTTCGTTGTACAATATTTTTTAGTGATTAATATATCAAAGGTTGTAGAACTTAAAGCAAGGCACTCGATACGTGAATGAATATACCATCAAAATTTTTAATTAATCACCAGGAACAAAATACAAGAAATTGAAGACCAGTTGGTGTTAGGATATATTGGAGGTTTGAAATATCATATTCAGGATACTGTTAATATGTTTGACCCTATTTTTTGTATCTACTGCACACTATAGAGCATTGTTGGTGGAAAAACATACATGACGTCATAGCTGATTTTTTCCTACAAACACTACGAGTGGAGGGCCTAGTGGTGTGGCTACTGGGATTGATAACAAAGGTATCAAAAAAATTAATAGAGGAATTGGTAGCAATGGAAAAACAAGGTGTTTTAATATGGAGAGATTGGGCGCAAGCAGACAATCAGAGTGTAAAAAGGCTGCACAAAAGAAAGCACTACTTGTAGAGAATGATGATAATGAAGAAGGTGTAGTAGAGTTCATAGGAGACCTCGTGTATGATGAGGAGGTCATAAAAAAAGTTTTATTGAAAGGAGATGTCGGGACAACATTGGTGGTTCGACATTCCTATTTGACATTGAAATCAATAGTGGATAATGATTAGCCATAGAGTAATATTTTTCAATCTACTTGTACCATTTTGGGTAAGACATGTCATTTTATGATCGATGTTGGAAGTTATGAAAATATTATCTCTGCTGAACTTGTGCAAAAATTAAATATTCAGATTGGAAATCACCCTACATCTTATAAATTGGCATGACTTAAGAAGGGAGGTGAGGTATCTGTTAGACTCCGTGGTTGTTTTGATATGATTAACCAAGTTGGTTAGGTCCTGCTTTGTGTTTGATCTCTGTGTCTGAGTGTGCAGGAGCTTAGGAGCGCAGGAAGTCGAGCGGAAGACGCAGTTATCGAGAAGGACGGTGTGGGAAGGGAGCCGACGGGCTCGGTGCATCCGAAGGACGAGAGAGCTGTGGAAGAGTACACCGGTGGGCGAGAAGAATGTGCGTGGCGTTCGAGGGACGTAAAGCCGGGACAGAAGACTGCTTGAGGAGAAGGCCGGAAATTGGGTTCGAGTGAGCCCTATTTCGGTTGGCCGGAATCACCCAAAAGAACGGAACTTCGGAAGTCGAAGCAAGCTGGAAAAGCTGCCAGCTTGGAGGCGCCTCCATCAGGCATTGGAGGCGCCTCCAGCTTGAAGGCGCCTTCAGTCCTTGTTGAAGGCGCTTTCAACCAGGTCAAACTGACCGTTTGCATTCGGATAGAGTTCTATCCGATCACTCACTTGGAGGCGCCTTGGACCTCTGTTGGAGGCGCCTTGGACCTTCGGGATAGACTTTCCAGGGGCTATAAAAAGACGCCAGGAGCTAGGAATTATTGATCAATTGTTCTTTCAACTCTGTAGTCATTCCTAGCAACTTGTCTGAGCTTTCCATTGTGTAAAAGGCTTCTCCGCCTTCAGAGAAGGAGATCTTTTCAGAGCGTCTTTCTTCTACCTTGGATTAACAACCGTCTTGGTTGTAACCAAGTAAATCGCTGAGTCTGTTTCTTTGTTTATTTTACTGTTAGTTATTATTTTGAGTTGAAAGCCTTGAGGAGGGTATTTTTTATTTTCAGAAGCAATTCACCCCCCTTTTGCCGGCTTCCGTTGCACCTACAATTGGTATCAGAGTCAGACCGCCTCAGAAGGACTAACCGCCGACTGAAGCACGAAGATCAAGACGATGGCCGGAACAAGCATTGATACCACTCTGTAACGACCCGCCTTCTACTGACTAGGCTGTGAGGCCGATCGCTACATTATGCTGTGCTAAATTACTATTGCGGAAATATGGATTGATTAAAATTTTACTAAACTGATTACTATAAAATCTGAACTTAATGTTTTAGGTGTACCTAGGAGTTGTACACATGCTAGGGAAGATAATCTATGCCTCTCGGATGTCTTGCTAGCTGTAATCAGGCATTTCAATCGATCCATGAATCGATTGGGATGTCGGATCGATCCAGTGATCGATCCAGCTTGATACTGGCACGGAGAAAAACTCTGGATCGGTCGGCTGACCGATCCACAAGCTATATTGCTTCTGTATGCGGCTGGATCGGTCTACCGACCGATCCAGGAGTACACTGATCGGTCGGTAGACCGATCCAGTGGCTCACTGATCGGTCGGCTGACCGATCAGTGAGCTTCTGTACTCTCTGCTAACTCTCTATTCGCGACTAGATCGGTCAGCTGACCGATCCAGTGGCACAACCCACTTCTGATCGATCTGTAGATCAATCAGGTTTCTGATTTCGAATCAGAACCCCGGATTTCAGCACTTGTTCGTGCCAAAATCTCACACAATAATTATATAATGCATGGAAAACGTTCTAATATCTATCAACTAGCATTCTAACATGATATAGTGCGAGGTTTATTAATTTATAGCATTTAAGCCACTAGAAATGCATAAAGGTATCTTAAGAAAAGAAACTAAGTTCTTAATTTGCTAAACTCCCTAAGAATCTTCATTCCAGGTTCCTGCCACACACACCATCTCTGCATTGACCTCCAGCTTCCTCTGCTAGTCCATCTTCCCTTTACCTTTATCTGCAGTATAAGGGAAAATAGTATCTGTAAGCTTTAAGCTTAGTAAGAAACCAACTACCTCACTAAAACATGCAACGATGCAAACATGTTTTTAAAGAATGCTATTTAAAAACATGCACTGAATTTGTTAAAGCATGGCATACTGAAGTTACATGGCATAAATACTGAAACATGGCATGCATAATAAAATCTAAGCATGGAGCTATTTCATGGTATCATATAGGAGAACTAAACTGAAACTGAAACTAAAACTGAGCTAACACTATATTCACATAACTAGATTACGAGTTTGAAAGCTATTATCATAATAAGTGAAAATAGTAATCATGCTGCTGTTTAGGCCCGGCAACTGTACATCCCTAGCTAGACCCGGGTTTGCAAGTCCCGCATTTAGTAGGGTTTACTAGGTTATCTAAACGTAGGGACCGACTATGGGAGCCCAGCCCAATGGATATCTAATCCTGTACAGTGCCCCTACTGATAATAAAATACTGAATCATAGCTAATTAATTTATCTTGCTTTTACTAGGTTATCTGAACCTAGAGGCGACTGTGAGTACCCACCCATTGGACCGTAGCCCCATATAAGCTGTAGCAAGACTAACTAAACTATTTAAATGCTTCTATTGCATTTACTGAGCTATTAGAAATGTCCACCGTAGCATTTTACTGAGCTAAGCATTTTATCGAACACTTGATGTGCTCCAACTCTCCTCTCTATTAGGGAGACCACCTCTAGGCACCCGACAACGTCTAGAATCTCCAACTGAAAGGAGAAACCGTGTCTGTCCCATCTAGAGGTGCTCAACTAGATCCCTAAACCTGAAAAGGAGGGTTGAATACACCCTATGCGTCGAAAAATCTACATATAGCTAATTTAAAAACATTCAATCGTACAAAAAGCTACTTATACTGCAGGTGAGGGGTTTCTTACCTCGTACGCTAATTTTCTTACAACTCTATTCGATAGAATTCCGGTGGAGACGATCCTTTCGACAATCTCCTCGCTCCAACACGTTCTTCTCGCGGAGGGGAACGTTCTTGTGCTGAAATCACTGCCGGAAGGTGCTCTTAGGGTCCTAGGGAGAGAACCCTAGGGTTGGCGCCGAGAGGAAGAAGGAGAAGGAGAGGGGCGGCGTGTATGGTGAGGTCTCGGTGAAGAATTCCCGAACCAAAGAAAAATAAACCAAACCCCACTTAAATTTTCTATTTATATCAAGTGGGTAACTCGGCCCAACTTAAATATAAATATTATTGATTCCCTCTTCTTTCAGCACACCCCTGCTGGGGCTCCTGGCTAGCCGGATTCACTTAAGTCTCGGCTCGGCTAGAGGTCATGGGTTCAATTCCCGCGAAGGCCGTTTTACGCTTATATTTATTTTTGCTACTTCCGCTACTCTAAAAATTCCGGAAAAATATCTAAAAATTCCAGAAAAATCATGCAATATTTCTAACATAGTTTTGAGAATTTTCGGGTGTTACAATCCCCCATACCTTATAAAAAGTTCGTGCTCGAACTTAGAATAATTATGGGTACTTCTGTCTCCCATGTTCCCTCTTCTGCTGTGTGACTGTGCCAAATAACTTTGACTAATGGTACTTCCTTGTTCCGCAATTTCTTAACTGCTCGGCCTCATAGCTGAGGTCTTCGCGGATCTGTACCAACTGGGGCTCAATCACTGGGTGACATCTGGGGTATGCTTCTTCACATAGAGACATGAAACACATTGTGGACGGTGACATTTCTGGGTAGCTCTAGCTCATATGCTACCTTGCCCACTCTTCCGCTAATAAGGTATGGTCCCACATATCGGGGACTTAGCTTGCCCTTCTTCCCAAAACGCATTACTCCTTCATGGGAGCTACTCTAAGGAACACCGAATCCCGAAAACTCTAAGGGTGCGCTGTATCGATAGCTTTTCAGGCGGCTCGATCTCTATCCTCTGGCGGATCTGGTGTATAGTTGCGGTGGTATCCGCCACTCTAAAGTTCTAGTTCTTCTACCTCCTCTCACCAGCAGATTGAGATCTACACCTCCGCCCATAGAGAGCCTCGTGGGTGTCATACCGATAGTGGCTCGATAGCTGTTGTTGTATGCAAATTATGCTAAACTCGGATATTTGCACCAACTTCCTTGAAATTTAGGGCACATGCTCGGAGCATATCCTCGAGTACCGATTTACTCGCTCCATCCATCATCTGCGGATGGAAGGTTGTGCAAACTTTAACCGTGCCCAAAGTCATACACACTCCCGTGTGGCGTGAACTCTTGTCTCATGCGAAATAATGGTTCGTGGGACTCCATGTAATCTAACGATCTCCTTGAGATACAACTGAGCTAGTTGTTCCATGGAGTAGGATATCCTGATAGCTAAGAAGTGAGCTGATTTAGTCAATCTGTCGACTATTACCCAGATGGTATCAAAACCATTCGTGGTTCTGGGTAATCCCACTATAAAATCCATAGAAATGTCTTCCCACTTCCATTCTGGTATCTGTATGGGCTGCAAAACTCCCCCTGGTCTCTGATGTTCTGCCTTAACCCTCTGACAGGTTAGGCAGATGCTGACATATCGAGCGATGTCTCTCTTCATCCCAGGCCACCAAAAACGTTTTTTCATGTCCTGGTACATTTTGGTGGAGCCAGGATGCATCGCATAGGGAGTCTTGTGAGCCTCGTCTAGAATTTTCCTCTGTAGTTCCTCCTGATCCGGAACACATAGCCTGTCACCAAAATATAACACCTCGCTATCTGATATTCTGAACTTGCTTGATTCTCTGAATTTCAGGATCCACTCCTGAGCTGTCTGGATGTCACCGAGCAAGGTAGACTCTAATGTCATAGTAGAGAGCTGTCCGACTATGAGCTCGAGACCAAAATCTGAGATCTCCTTCAGTAGGGGCGGTGACATGGCTACTTTCCTGGGTGGTAGAGGATATCTCTGTAGTAGTCTTTGACCAGTTCTAGCCATCTGCGCTGTCGCATATTCAGATCCTTCTGAGTGAAGAAGTACTTCAGACTCTGATGATCTGTATACACTCTGCACTGAGCTCCATACAAGTAATGTCTCCAAATCTTGAGAGCGAACACCACTGCTGCAAGCTCAAGGTCATGAGTAGGATAGTTCTTCTCATAATCCTTAAGTTGTCTGGAGGCATAGGCGATCACCTTGCCATCTTGCATCAGCACTGCTCCTAGTCCCAACTTCGAGGCATCACTATATATGTCAAAGCTATCTGCGTTCTCTGGTAGAGTCAGAATAGGTGCACTGGTCAATCTCCTTTTCTCTGCCCACTGAAATTTTCTATTCTTTCTGGTAAGAGCTGTCAGTGGGGAGGCTATCCTAGAGAAATCCTCTACGAATTTTCTGTAATAGCCTGCTAATCCCAGAAAGCTTCTGATCTCACTAGCGTTCTTGGGTCTTTTCTAGTTGCTCACAGCTTCTATCTTACTGGGGTCTACCATGATACCATCCTTTGAGATGATGTGGCCCAGGAAGGACACCTGATCTAGCCAAAATTCACATTTGGTGAACTTGGCGTACAGCTGATTCTGCTGAAGGGTCTGCAATACTGTTTTCAGGTGCTCTACGTATTCTTCCTGAGTTCTGGAATAGATAAGGATGTCATCGATGAACACGATAACGAACCTATCTAAATATTCCCTGAATACTCTGTTCATGAGGTCCATGAAAGTAGCTGGAGCATTGGTCACACCAAAGGGCATGACCACGAACTCGTAATGTCCGTATCTAGTCCTGAATGCTGTCTTAGGTATATCCCCTTCTTTAACCTTCACCAGGATGATAACCCGATCTGAGGTATATCTTAGAGAACACTGCTGCTCCCTTTAGCTGATCAAACAAGTCATCAATTCTGGGAAAAGGATACCTGTTCTTGATGGTGACTTGGTTCAGCGCTCGGTAGTCTATACACAGGCGCATGCTCCCATCCTTCTTCTTCACGAATAATACAGGCGCTCCCCATGATGAGTGACTAGGACGTATGAAGCCTTTGTCAAGCAGCTCCTGTAGTTGTTCATGAAGTTCCTTCAGTTCTGCTGGAGCCATGCGGTAAAGCGCTTTGGAGATAGGATTTGTACTGGGAATGAGCTCTATCTCAAATTCGATCTCCCTGTCTGGTGCTAAGCCTGGTAACTCTTCAGGGAAAACAGCCAAGACCTGTCTGTGCTTCCATTTCTCCTGAGGGTAACGTCGTAAGGAACTGGCTACTGAGTACCTCTGGAGGTACTGCTAACTTCTCAGCAAATGCCCTGGATATGTATGAATGGGTTGCCCCAGTATCGAATAAGACAGTTGTACTTTGCTGTAAAATCCTAATCTGACCTGTAACAACTGTCGAGGCATTTGCTGCGTCCTCTCTGGTGAGTGAGTAGATCCTCGCATTGGTCGTAGCTGGAGGAGCTTCTAATATGCCTTGGCTGATATGTGGACCATATAAAGCGGCCTGCATCTGATGTAACTGAGCTGGCTGGCCTCCATACTGAATCGGCTGTGGCTGAGGAAGACTGGTCTTGTTTGGACACTGCTTGGCCATATGCCCTTCCTGTCCGCATTCAAAGCATCCTCGTGTGTCCTTACGACAAACTCTCGGATGGAATTTCCCACAAGTAGCACACTTTGGATAACTGGGCCGGTTACTAGCTGGTCCTCCTTTTGGGTAACTCCCTGGTTTGCGCTTGTTGCTGGAGTTCCCTTTCCAGTTAGAGCCATGGGAGTTGTGGCCCTGCTGTTTCTGAGTGTCTGAGCCTCCTTGACCTTTAGCTTCTGAGAGGACTTGCTTCTGCTGCTTGATGCTATTCTGGTAATGCTCAGTGATTAGAGCACTGCTCACTAATTCTTCTGTGGTTTATAGCCTATGAACACCACCAGCCACGTTCATTGATATTTCCGGCCTCAGCATCTTGAGCATCAACCGGATTCGTTCCCTTTCTGTGCTGACTAATTCAGGGCATAGACGAGCCAACCTGTTGAATTTCTTCACGGCTTCCTCAACTGATAGGTTGCCCTGAAGAAACTCAGTGAACTCGTCGTAGTGACGGTTGGTGACCCGCACGTGAAAAAACTCCTCAAAGAATTCCTTCTCGAAGTCAGCCCATGTCATCTGGTTCACTGGGCGCTTCACTCTGATTCTCTCCCACCATATACGTGCATCTCCTGTCAGACAGAAGGAGGCGCACTTCACCTTCTCATGTTCTGGCCAGTCCAGAAGCTCCATCGTACTTTCCAGTGTTTTGAACCATGCCTGAGCATCCCATGGTTCATTGCTGCCTGAGAAATTCTCTGGCTTGACTCTCTGCCACTGGATCAGATAGGCTTCTCTCTACGTTCCTGCTGCTGGGGCTACTGGTGCCGTAGGCTGGATTGGTGGAACCTCTAAGACCACTGGTGTCGCTAAGTTAGGCTCCGGGGTGACAGTGGGAGTGTTCTGCTGACTAGCCTTTAAGGTGACTATTTCCTGTTGTTGTTCAGCTAGCTGCTGCTGTAATTGAGCCACTAGTGCTGTAAGGTCTGGGGGAGGCACTGAACTGCCTGCCTCATGCTGGGGCTCAGTGTAGAGTGTATACAGATCATCAGAGTCTGAAGTACTTCTTCACTCAGAAGGATCTGAATATGCGGCAGTGCAGATGGCTAGAGCTGGTCAACGACTACGATATAGACATCCTCTACCACCCAGGAAAAGCAAATAGGGTAGCAGACGCCCTCAGCAGGAAGTCCAGCGCTACCCTATTATCTCTAGCAGCCATGTCACCGCCCCTACAGAAGGAGATCTCAGATTTCGGTCTCGAGCTCATAGTCGGACAGCTCTCTACTATGACATTAGAGTCTACCTTGCTCGGTGACATCCAGACAGCTCAGGAGCAGGATCCTGAAATTCAGAGAATCAAGCAAAGTTTAGCAGAATCAGAAGGTGGAGAGTTCAGAATATCAGATAGCGGGGTGCTGTATTTTGGCGACAGATTATGTGTTCCAGATCATGAGGAACTCAGAAGGAAGATTTTAGATGAGGCTCACAAGATTCCCTATGCGATGCATCCAGGCTCCACCAAAATGTACCAGGACTTGAAGAAGCGTTTTTGGTGGCTCGGGATGAAGAGAGACATCGCTCGATATGTCAGCACCTGCCTAACCTGTCAGAGGGTCAAGGCAGAACATCAGAGACCAGGAGGAGTTTTGCAGCCCATCCAGAATCCAGAATGGAAGTGGGAAGACATTTCTATGGATTTCATAGTGGGACTACCTCGAACTACGAACGATTTTGATACCATCTGGGTAATAGTCGACAGGTTAACTAAATCAGCCCACTTCTTAGCTATCAGGATATCCTACTCCATGAAACAGCTAGCTCAATTGTATCTCAAGGAGATCGTTAGACTACATGGAGTCCCACGAACCATTATTTCAGACAGAGATAGTAGATTCACATCACACTTCTGGGAGTGTGTACAGTCAGCTTTGGGCACAAAGTTAAAGTTCAGCACAGCTTTCCAGCCTCAGACAGATGGTCAAACGGAGCGAGTAAATCAGGTACTCAAAGATATGCTCCGAGCATGTGCCTTAGATTTCAAGGAAGTTGGTATAAATATCTGAGCCTAGCAGAATTTGCATACAACAACAGCTATCAGGCCACTATCGGCATGGCACCTTACGAGGCTCTCTATGGGCGGAGGTGTAGATCTCCAATCTGCTGGTATGAGAGTGGTGAACAGAAAGAACTAGAACTTCAGACAGATCTAGTAGCAGATACCACAGCAGCTATACAGCAGATCCGCCAGAGGAAAGAGACAGCTCAGAGCCGCCAGAAAAGCTATGTTGATATACGGTGCAGACCTTTGGAGTTTTCAGTTGGGGATTCAGTGTTCCTTAGAGTAGATCCCATGAAGGGAGTAATGCGTTTTGGGAAGAAGGGCAAGCTAAGTCCCCGATATGTGAGACCATACCTTATCAGCAGAAGAGTGGACAAGGTAGCATATGAGTTAGAGATACCCCAGGAAATGTCAGCCGTCCACAATGTGTTTCATGTCTCTATGCTGAAGAAGTATACCCCAGATGCCACCCAGGTGATTGAGCCCCAGTCGGTACAGATCCGCGAAGACCTCAGCTATGACAGTCGGCCTATTCAGATAATAGACCGAGCAGTTAAGAAATTATGGAACAAGGAAATACCATTAGTCAAAGTCATTTGGCACAGTCACACAGCAGAAGAGGCAACATGGGAGACAGAAGCCGGCATGAGACAGAAGTACCCAGAATTATGCTAAGTTCGAGGATGAACTTTTTATAAGGTATGGGGGATTGTAACGCCCGAAAATTCTCAAAACTATTTTAGAAATATTCTATGATTTTTCTGGAATTTTAGGATATTTTTACAGAATTTTTAGAGTAGCGGAAGTAGCAAAAATAAATAGGACCGTAAAATGACGTACGCGGGAATTGAACCTGAGACATATTGGGTCCTACGACTTTTAGATAGCTTTAGTAACCGGATGAACCCAGCAGGGCCGTACTGAAAGGAAAGGGAAATAATTTTATTTAAATTAGTGTTGGAGGAATTAATCCCTTAATATAAATAGGAATTAATAAGTGGGGAGATAGGATTTTAATCGGCAACTTCTCTTTTCCTCACCCTAGCCACGCCGCAACCCTCCCTTCTCCTCTCCTTCTCTCGGCGCCAACCACAAGAACAAGCAAGGGTTCTGTCCCAAGGGCCCAAGGACACTTTTCGGCGACGACTTCGACACGAGGACGCTCCCCTCCGCGAGAGGAACGCATAGACGCAAGGAGATCGTCGAAGGGATCTTCTCCACCGGGAAACTAGCGATTAGAATCGTAAGAAACTTCGAGCACGAGGTAATAAACCCCTCACCTGCAGTATAAGTAGCTTTTCGTACGATTCTATGTTTTTTTAAAATTAGTTATATGCAGACTTTTCGACGCATAGGGTGTATTTAACCCTTCTCGCAGGTTTAGGGATTTAGTTGAGCACCTCTAGATGGGCCAGACACGTTTCCTCCTTTCAGTTGGAGATTCCAGACGTTGTCGGGTGCCTAGAGGTGGTCTCCCTAATAGAGAGGAGAGTTGGAGCACACTAAGTGTTCGATAAAATGCTTAGCTCAGTAAAATGCTACAGTAGACATTTTTAATAGCTCAGTAAATGCAATAGAAGCATTTAAATAGTTTAGTTAGTCTTGCTACAGCTTATATGGGGCTACGGTCCAATGGGTGGGCACCCACAGTCGCCTCTAGGTTCAGATAACCTAGTAAAAGCAAGATAAATTGATTAGCTATGATTCAGTATTTTATTTTCAGTAGGGGCACTGTACAGGATTAGATATCCATTGGGCTGGGCTCCCATAGTCGGTCCCTAGGTTTAGATAACCTAGTAAACCTTACTAAATTCGGGATTTGCAACCCCGGGTCTAGTTAAGGATGCGTGCATAGCATGTACAGTTGCCGGGCCCGTTAGCAGTATGATTATGTACTTTAATCTATTACATTATTAGTTTTTCAAAACTCACAAAGATTAGTTATGTTAGTTGAGTTTGAATTCAGCTCCAGTCTAGTTCAGTTTATGTTCAGTTCAGTTCTTTTTATTGATACATGTGATAGTTTATGATTAGCTTGTATGCCTTGCTTTATCGTTTATGTTCAGTGATTTCAGTATGCCATGTGTTAACAAGTTCATCATATGTTTGATAGCATGTTTTAAAAAGTATAAATGCATCGTATGCATGTTTTAGTGAGGTAGATGGTTTCTTACTAAGCGAAAGCTTACAGATACTTTCTTTTCCTTATACTGCAGATAAAGGTAAAGGAAAGATGGACTAGCAGAGGCTGGAGGGCAATGCTACGGAGATGTGTGTGGGCAGGAACTTGGAAAGAATATCTTAGGAAACTCTAGCAAGTTGTTTAAACATTAAAACCTTTCAGTATTTTATCATTTGCACCTTAGTATGATAATTGCTACGAATTAGTTAACCATGCACTTTATTATGCCTAGAATACTGTTTTTATAATGTTAGAATGTTAGTTGTTATTGTTAGAGTGTTTCATAATCATTTTAGAACCTATAATGAGATTGAGGCACGAAAAAGTGCTGAAATCAGGGGTTCTGGTTTGAAATCAGAAACCCAGATCGATCTACAGATCGATCAGAGTTGGGTTGTGCCACTGGATCGGTCAGCTGACCGATCCAGTCGCGAACAGAGAGTTTATGGATCGGTCAGCCGACCGATCCAGATGCGAACAGAGAAGTACAAAGCTCACTGATCGGTCAGCCGACCGATCAGTGAGCCACAGGATCGGTCTACCGACCGATCAGTGTACTCCTGGATCGGTCGGTAGACCGATCCAGCCGCATACAGAAGCGATAAAGCTTGTGGATCGGTCAGCCGACCGATCCAAGGTTTTTCTCCGTGCCAGTATCAAGCTGGATCGATCACTGGATCGATCTGACAGCCCAATCGATTCATGGATCGATTGAAATGTCTGATTACAGCTGGCAGGACATCCGAGAGGCATAGATTACCTTCCCTATCATGTGTACAACTCCTAGGTACACCTAGAATATTAAGTTCAGATTTTACAGTAATCAGTTTAGTAAAATTTTAATCAATCCAGATTTCCGCAATAGTAATTTAGCACAGCATAATGTAGCGATCGGCCTCACAGTCTAGTCAGTAGAAGGCGGGTCGTTACAGAGTTGTAACGCCCGAAAATTCTCAAAACTATATTAGGAATATTGTATGATTTTTCTGGAATTTTTAGATATTTTTCCGGAATTTTTAGAGTAGCGGAAGTAGGAAAAATAAATATAAGCGTAAAACGGCCTTCGCGAGAATTGAACCCATGACCTCTAGCCGAGCCAAGACTTAAGTGAATCCGGCTAGCCAGGAGCCCCAGCAGGGGTGTGCTGAAAGAAGAGGGAATCAATAATATTTATATTTAAGTTGGGCCGAGTTACCCACTTGATATAAATAGAAAATTTAAGTGGGGTTTGGTTTATTTTTCTTTGGTTCGGGAATTCTCCACCGAGACCTCACCTTACACGCCGCCCCTCTCCTTCTCCTTCTTCCTCTCGGCGCCAACCCTAGGGTTCTCTCCCTAGGACCCTAAGAGCACCTTCCGGCAGCGATTTCAGCACAAGAACGTTCCCCTCCGCGAGAAGAACGCGTTGGAGCGAGGAGATTGTCGAAAGGATCGTCTCCACCGGAATTCTATCGAATAGAGTTGTAAGAAATTTAGCGTACGATGTAAGAAACCCCTCACCTGCAGTATAAGTAGCTTTTCGTACGATTCTATGTTTTTAAATTAGTTATATGCAGACTTTTCGACGCATAGGGTGTATTTAACCCTTCTCGCAGGTTTAGGGATCTAGTTGAGCACCTCTAGATGGGCCAGACACATTTTCTCCTTTCAGTTGGAGATTCTAGACGTTGTCGGGTGCCTAGAGGTGGTCTCCCTAATAGAGAGGAGAGTTGGAGCACACCAAGTGTTCGATAAAATGCTTAGCTCAGTAAAATGCTACGGTGGACATTTCTAATAGCTTAGTAAATGCAATAGAAGCATTTAAATAGTTTAGTTAGTCTTGCTACAGCTTATATGGGGCTACGGTCCAATGTGTGGGCACCCATAGTCGCCTCTAGGTTCAGATAACCTAGTAAAAGCAAGATAAATTAATTAGCTATGATTCAGTATTTTATTTTCAGTAGGGGCACTGTACAGGATTAGATATTCATTGGGCTGGGCTCCCATAGTCGGTCCCTAGGTTTAGATAACCTAGTAAACCCTACTAAATGCGGGACTTGCAAACCCGGGTCTAGCTAGGGATGCACGCACAGCAAGTACAATTGCCGGGCCCAAACAGCAGCATGATTACTATTTTCACTTATTATGATAATAGCTTTCAAACTCGTAATCTAGTTATGTAAATATAGTGTTAGCTCAGTTTTAGTTTCAGTTTCAGTTTAGTTCTCCTAGTTGATACCATGAAATAGCTCCATGCTTAGATTTTATTATGCATGCCATGTTTCAGTATTTATGCCATGTAACTTCAGTATGCCATGCGTTAACAAATTCAGTGCATGTTTTTAAATAGCATTCTTTAAAAACATGTTTGCATCGTTGCATGTTTTAGTGAGGTAGTTGGTTTCTTACTAAGCTTAAAGCTTACAGATACTATTTTCCCTTATACTGCAGATAAAGGTAAAGGGAAGATGGACTAGCAGAGGAAGCTGGAGGTCAATGCAGAGATGGTGTGTGTGGCAGGAACCTGGAACGAAGATCCTTAGGGAGTTTAGCAAATTAAGAACTTAGTTTCTTTTCTTAAGATACCTTTATGCATTTCTAGTGGCTTAAATGCTATAAATTAATAAACCTCGCACTATATCATGTTAGAATGCTAGTTGATAGATATTAGAACATTTTCCATGCATTATATAATTGTTGTGTGAGATTTTGGCACGAACAAGTGATGAAATCCGGGGTTCTGATTCGAAATCAGAAACCTGATCGATCTACAAATCGATCAAAAGTGGGTTGTGCCACTGGATCGGTCAGCTGACCGATCCAGTTGCGAACAGAGAGTTAGCAGAGAGTACAGAAGCTCACTAATCAGTCAGCCGACCGATCAGTGAGCCACTGGATCGGTCTACCGATCGATTAGTGTACTCCTGGATCGGTCGGTAGACCGATCCAGTCGCATACAAAAGCAATGTAGTTTATGGATCGGTCAGCCGACCGATCCAGAGTCTTTCTCCGTGCCGGTATCAAGCCCAATCGATTCATGGATCGATTGAAATGCCTGATTACAGCTAGCAGGACATCCGAGATGCATAGATTATCTTCCCCAGCATGTGTACAACTCCTAGGTACACCTAGAATATTAAGTTCAGATTTTACAGTAATCAGTTTAGTAAAATTTTTAATCAATACAGATTTCCGCAATAGTAATTTAGCACAGCATAATGTAGCGATCGGCCTCACAACCTAGTTAGTAGAAGGCGGGTCGTTACAGAGTGGTATCAGAGTAGTTTTCATACTTCCTACACACACATCAGCATTGTACCTGCAGCTTCCAAGTAAGAATACCTCTCACTTTGTATGTTTATTGCTTTTCTGTTATAGATAACTAAAGCATGCTTGTTTATAATAGTAGTTAACATGATAACAATAGTTTCTCTATTATGCTTGTGTTAGTCATGTATGTCCTGCATGTCTTTAGAAATGGCACGAGGACGCCCAGCTAGAAGGGCACCACCGAGCCCCATGAGGCGGGCCTGCCTCCCAGACCTTACACTAGTGGCTCGATTCTGACAGCAGCAATAGAAATAGCCACCTTAAAGGCTAGTCGGCAGAACACTCCCACTGTCACCCGAGAACTTAGCGACACCGTGGTTTTAGAGGTTCCACCAAGTCCGACCTCGGCACGAGCCCGATGGCGAGCAGAGAAGCCTATCCGATCCGGTGGCGAGAGTCAAGCGGAGAATTTCTCGGTAGCAATGAACCATGGGATGCTCGGGCATGGTTCAAAACACCGGAAAGTACGATGGAGCCCAGAACATGAGAAGGTGAAGTCGTCTCCTTCTGCGACGAGAGATGCACGTATGTGGTGGGAGAAAATCAGAGCGAAGCGCCCAGTGAACCAGATGACATGGGCTGACTTCGAGAAGGAATTCTTTAAGGAGTTCTTTCACGTGCGGGTCACCAACCGTCACTACGACGAGTTCACTGAGTTTCGTCAGGGCAACCTATCAGTTGAGGAAGCCGTGAAGAAATTCAACAGGTTGGCTCGTCTATGCCCTGAATTAGTCCGCACAGAAAGGGAACGAATCCGGTTGATGCTTAAGATGCTGAGGCCGGAAATAGCGATGAACGTGGCCGGCGGCATTCATAGGCCGCAAACCACCGAAGAACTAGTTAGCAGTGCTCTGACCGCTGAGCACTCCCAGAACAATATTAAGCAGCAGAAGCAAGTTCTCTCAGAAGCTAAAGGTCAAGGAGGCTCAGGTACTCAGAAGCAACAGGGCCACAGCTCTAACTGGAAAGGGAACTCCAGCAACAAGCGCAAACCAGGGAGTTACCCAAAAGGAGGACCAGCTAGTAAACGGCCCAGTTATCCAAAGTGTGCTACTTGTGGGAAATTCCATCCGGGAGTTTGTCGTAAGGGCACACGAGGATGCTTTGAATGCGGACAGGAAGGGCATATGGCCAAGCAGTGTCCAAACAAGACCAGTCTTCCTCAGCCACAGCCGATTCAGTATGGAGGCCAGCCAACTCAGTTACATCAGATGCAGGCCGCTTTAGATGGTCCACATATCAGCCAGGGCAGATTAGAAGCCCCTCCAGCTATGACCAATGCGAGGATCTACTCACTCACCAGAGAGGACGCAGCAAATGCCTCGACAGTTGTTACAGGTCAGATTAGGATTTTACAGCAAAGTACAATTGTCTTATTCGATACTGGGGCAACCCATTCATACATATCCAGGGCATTTGCTGAGAAGTTAGCAGTACCTTCAGAGGTACTCAGTAGCTAGTTCCTTACGATGTTACCCTCAGGAGAAATCATGGCGTCTACGCACTGGCTCAGAGCAGTGCCGGTCACTATAGCAGACAGAGAGCTCTTTTGCGATCTGATAGTGATTAATATGACCGACTACGACGTCATCTTCGGGATGGACTTCTTGATCAAATACGGTGCCTCCATCGAGTGCCGTAAACATAAAGTCATATTCCAACCTGAAGCGGAAGCACAGTTCGAATTCGTCGGAGAACCCAGGAGAAAGGCCAAGAAGTTTCTGTTGGGGTTGCAAGGTTGCAAACATAGTCCCATATTGGAAACACATGAGAAAGATCATGGGTTTATAAGAGAAAAGATATTTCCATTGGTATGAGGCCTTTTGGGGAGAGCCCAAGAGCAAAGCCATGGGGGCTTAGGCCCAAAGTGGATAATATCATGCTATTGTGGAGATATCTAAATTCTTTTCGATCCAACAATTGGTATCAGAGCCCGGACTGCCAGAAGGTTTAACCGCCGACTGTGCACAAGAGCTATGGTCTGATTAAGTCATGTGAGTACAATATTAACCTCGAACAAAGAAAGTGGGGGCTCCTATATTCGGATCAAGAGGACCAGACACCAGGCAGGAAGTCCTAGTTGCGACTAGGCAGGGAAGTCCTAGTAGGTCGAGTGGACCGAGGGACAGGAAGACCTGGTGGGTCGAGGATTGGACGTGGGAAGCCTATGGTCCTTTGTTTGAGGGGGGGATTGTTGGGGTTGCAAGGTTGCAAACATAGTCCCATATTGGAAACACATGAGAAAGATCATGGGTTTATAAGAGAAAAGATATCTCCATTGGTATGAGGCCTTTTGGGGAGAGCCCAAGAGAAAAGCCATGAGGGTCTAGGCCCAAAGTGGACAATATCATGTCATTGTGGAGATATCTAAATTCTTTTCGATCCAACAGTTTCTCTCAGCTATCAAGGCACAGAGGTTAATGGATTTAGGATGTACGGGATTTTTGGCACATGTAGTCAATACCAGTCAGGACAAGGACCAATAGCTAGCAGAGGTCCGAGTCGTATGTGACTACCCAGCTGTTTTCCCTGAAGAGTTACCAGGCTTAGCACCAGACAGGGAGATCGAATTTGAGATAGAGCTCATTCCCGGTACAAATCCTATCTCCAAAGCACGTTACCGCATGGCTCCAGCAGAACTGAAGGAACTTCATGAGCAACTACAGGAGCTGCTTGACAAAGGCTTCATACGTCCTAGTCACTCACCATGGGGAGCGCCTGTATTATTTGTGAAGAAGAAAGATGGGAGCATGCGCCTGTGTATAGACTACCGAGCGCTGAACCAAGTCACCATCAAGAACAGGTATCCTCTTCCCAGAATTGATGACTTGTTTGATCAGCTAAAGGGAGCAGCAGTGTTCTCTAAGATAGATCTCAGATCGGGTTATCATCAGGTGAAGGTCAAAGAAGGGGATATACCTAAGACAGCATTCAGGACTAGATACGGACATTACGAGTTCGTAGTCATGCCCTTTGGTGTGACCAATGCTCCAGCTACTTTCATGGACCTCATGAACAGGGTATTCAGAGAATACTTAGATAAGTTCGTTATCGTGTTCATCGATGACATTCTTATCTATTCAAGAACTCAGGAAGAACACGTAGAGCACCTGAAAACAGTATTGCAGACCCTTCAGCAGAATCAGTTGTACGCCAAGTTCACCAAATGTGAATTTTGGCTAGATCAGGTGTCCTTCCTGGGTCACATCATCTCAAAGGATGGTATCATGGTAGACCCCAGTAAGATAGAAGCTGTGAGCAACTGGAAAAGACCCAAGAATGCCAGTGAGATCAGAAGCTTTCTGGGATTAGCAGGTTACTACAGGAAATTCGTAGAGGGTTTCTCCAGGATAGCCTCCCCACTGGCAGATCTTACCAGAAAGAACAGAAAATTTCAGTGGATAGAGGACTGTGAGAACAGTTTCAGCGAGCTGAAAAGGAGATTGACCAGTGCACCTATTCTGACTCTACCAAAGAACGCAGATAGCTTTGACATATATAGTGATGCCTCGAAGTTGGGACTAGGAACAGTGCTGATGCAAGATGGCAAGGTGATCGCCTATGCCTCCAGACAACTTAAGGATTATGAGAAGAACTATCCTACTCATGACCTTGAGCTTGCAGCAGTGGTGTTCGCTCTCAATATTTGGAGACATTACTTGTATGGAGCTCAGTGCAGAGTGTATACAGATCATCAGAGTCTGAAGTACTTCTTCACTCAGAAGGATTTGAATATGCGGCAGTGCAGATGGCTAGAGCTGGTCAAGGACTACGATATAGACATCCTCTACCACCCAGGAAAAGAAAATAGGGTAGCAGACGCCCTTAGCAGAAAGTCCAGTGCTGCCCTATTATCTCTAGCAGCCATGTCACCGCCCCTACAGAAAGAGATCACAGATTTCAGTCTCGAACTCATAGTCGGACAGCTCTCTACTATGACATTAGAGTCTACCTTGCTTGGTGACATCCAGACAGCTCAGGAACAGGATCCTGAAATTCAGAAAATCAAGCAAGGATTAGCAGGAACAGAAAGCGGAGAGTTCAGAGTGTCAGCTAGCGGGGTGCTGTATTTTGGCGACAGATTATGTGTTCCAGATCAGGAGAAACTCAGAAGGAAGATTTTAGATGAGGCTCACAAGATTCCTTATGCGATGCATCCAGGCTCCACCAAAATGTACCAGGACTTGAAGAAGCGTTTTTGGTGGCCCGGGGTGAAGAGAGACATCGCTCGATATGTCAGCACCTGTCTAACCTGTCAGAGGGTCAAGGCAGAACATCAGAGACCAGGAAGAGTTTTGCAGCCCATCCAGAATCCAGAATGGAAGTGGGAAGACATTTCTATGGATTTCATAGTGGAACTACCTCGAACTATGAACGGTTTTGATACCATCTGGGTAATAGTCGACAGGTTAACTAAGTCAGCCCACTTCTTAGCTATCAGGATATCCTACTCCATGAAACAGCTAGCTCAATTGTATCTCAAGGAGATCGTTAGACTACATGGAGTTTCACGAACCATTATTTCAGACAGAGATAGTAGATTCACATCACACTTCTGGGAGTGTGTACAGTCAGCTTTGGGCACAAAGTTAAAGTTCAGCACAACTTTCCATCCTCAGACAGATGGTCAAACGGAGCGAGTAAATCAGGTACTCGAAGATATGCTCCGAGCATGTGCCTTAGATTTCAAGGGAAGTTGGTGCAAATATCTGAGTTTAGCAGAATTTGCATACAACAACAGCTATCAGGCCACTATCGGTATGGCACCTTATGAGGCTCTCTATGGGCGGAAGTGTAGATCTCCAATCTGCTAGTATGAGAGTGGTGAACAGAAAGAGCTAGAACTTCAGACAGATCTAGTGGCAGATACCACAACAACTATACAGCAGATCCGCCAGAGGATAGAGACAGCTCAGACCCGCCAGAAAAGCTATGCTGATATACGGTGCAGACCTTTGGAGTTTTCAGTTGGGGATTTAGTGTTCCTTAGAGTAGCTCCCATGAGGGGAGTAATGCGTTTTGGAAAGAAGGGCAAGCTAAGTCCCAGATATGTGGGACCATACCTTATCAGCAAAAGAGTGGGCAAGGTAGCATATGAGCTAGAGCTACCTCAAGAAATGTCAGCTGTCCACAATGTATTTTATGTCTCTATGCTGAAGAAGCATACCCCAGATGCCACCCAGGTGATTGAGCCCCAGTCGGTACAGATCCGCGAAGACCTCAGCTATGACAGTCGGCCTATTTAGATAATAGACCGAGCAGTTAAGAAATTGCGGAACAAGGAAGTACCATTAGTCAAAATTATTTGGCACAGTCACACAGCAGAAGAGGCAACTTGGGAGACAGAGGCCAGCATGAGACAGAAGTACCCAGAGTTATTCTAAGTTCGAGGATGAACTTTTTATAAGGTATGGGGGATTGTAACGCCCAAAAATTCTCAAAACTATATTAGGAATATTGTATGATTTTTCTGGAATTTTTAGATATTTTTCCGAAATTTTTAGAGTAGCGGAAGTAGCAAAAATAAATATAAGCGTAAAACGGCCTTCGCGGGAATTGAACTCATGACCTCTAGCCGACCCGAGACTTAAGTGAATCCGGCTAGCCAGGAGCCCCAGCAGGGGTGTGCTGAAAGAAGAGGGAATCAATAATATTTATATTTAAGTTGGGCCGAGTTACCCACTTGATATAAATAGATAATTTAAGTGGGGTTTGGTTTATTTTTCTTTGGTTCGGAAATTCTCCACCGAGACCTCACCTTACACGCCGCCCCTCTCCTTCTCCTTCTTCCTCTCGGCGCCAACCCTAGGGTTCTCTCCCTAGGACCCTAAGAGCACCTTCTGGCAGCGATTTCAGCACAAGAACGTTCCCCTCCGCGAGAAGAACGCGTTGGAGCGAGGAGATTGTCGAAAGGATCGTCTCCACCGGAATTCTATCGAATAGAGTTGTAAGAAAATTAGCGTACGAGGTAAGAAACCCCTCACCTGCAGTATAAGTAGCTTTTCGTACGATTCTATGTTTTTAAATTAGTTATATACAGACTTTTCGACACATAGGGTGTATTTAACCCTTCTCGCAGGTTTAGGGATCTAGTTGAGCACCTCTAGATGGGCCAGACACGTTTTCTCCTTTCAGTTGGAGATTCTAGACGTTGTCGGGTGCCTAGAGGTGGTCTCCCTAATAGAGAGGAGAGTTGGAGCACACCAAGTGTTCGATAAAATGCTTAGCTCAGTAAAATGCTACGGTGGACATTTCTAATAGCTCAGTAAATGCAATAGAAACATTTAAATAGTTTAGTTAGTCTTGCTACAGCTTATATGGGGCTACGGTCCAATGGGTGGGCACCCACAGTCGCCTCTAGGTTCAGATAACCTAGTAAAAGCAAGATAAATTAATTAGCTATGATTCAGTATTTTATTTTCAGTAGGGGCACTGTACATGATTAGATATCCATTGGGCTGGGCTCCCATAGTCGGTCCCTAGGTTTAGATAACCTAGTAAACCCTACTAAATGCGGGACTTGCAAACCCGGGTCTAGCTAGGGATGCGCGCACAACAAGTACAGTTGCCGGGCCCAAACAGCAGCATGATTACTATTTTCACTTATTATGATAATAGCTTTCAAACTCGTAATCTAGTTATGTGAATATAGTGTTAGCTCAGTTTTAGTTTCAGTTTCAGTTTAGTTCTCCTAGTTGATACCATGAAATAGCTCCATGCTTAGATTTTATTATGCATGTCATGTTTCAGTATTTATGCCATGTAACTTTAGTATGCCATGCGTTAACAAATTCAGTGCATGTTTTTAAATAGCATTCTTTAAAAACATGTTTGCATTGTTGCATGTTTTAGTGAGGTAGTTGGTTTCTTACTAAGCTTAAAGCTTACAGATACTATTTTCCCTTATACTGCAGATAAAGGTAAAGGGAAGATGGACTAGCAGAGGAAGCTGGAGGTCAATGCAGAGATGATGTGTGTGGCAGGAACCTGGAACGAAGATCCTTAGGGAGTTTAGCAAATTAAGAACTTAGTTTCTTTTCTTAAGATACCTTTATGCATTTCTAGTGGCTTAAATGCTATAAATTAATAAACCTCGCACTATATCATGTTAGAATGCTAGTTGATAGATATTAGAACGTTTTCCATGCATTATATAATTGTTGTGTGAGATTTTGGCACGAACAAGTGCTGAAATCCGGGGTTCTGATTCGAAATCAGAAACCTGATCGATCTACAAATCGATCAGAAGTGGGTTGTGCCACTGGATCGGTCAGCTGACCGATCCAGTCGCGAACAGACTGATCGGTCAGTGAGCCACTGGATCGGTCTACCGACCGATCAGTGTACTCCTGGATCGGTCGGTAGATCGATCCAGCCGCATACAGAAGCGATGTAGTTTATGGATCGGTCAGCCGACCGATCCAGAGTCTTTCTCCTTGTGGTATCAAGCTGGATCGATCACTGGATCGATCCGACAGCCCAATCGATTCATGGATCGATTGAAATGCCTGATTACAGCTAGCAGGACATCCGAGAGGCATAGATTATCTTCCCTAGCACGTGTACAACTCCTAGGTATACCTAGAATATTAAGTTCAGATTTTACAGTAATCAGTTTAGTAAAAATTTTAATCAATCCAGATTTCCACAATAGTAATTTAGCACAGCATAATATAGCGATCGGCCTCACAGTCTAGTCAGTAGAAGGCGGGTCGTTACACCCCCGAAGTTCGACGGAGACTTTGCGACGTGGAAACGCCGGATGGAGATATTTTTTAAAATCGACTTCGATATTTTACTAACTATGAAATATGGTTTTGAAGTTCTGAAAGATAAAGAAGAGCATCAGTGGAGCAAGAAGGAGCAAGCCGATTTTGTCGCCAATGGAAAGGTAGAGTTCCACCTGCTTAGCGTGCTGCCACCACAAGAGGTAAGTCGGATCGTAAGCTACGACTCCGCGAAAGACTTCTGGGAAAAAATCCTAGAGCTTCACGAAGGTACCTCGGAAACTAAGCTAGCGAGGCGCGACATCCTCCGGACCCAGTTAACGAACCTTCGGATGAACAACGGCGAGAAGATAGCGCAACTCCAAGCAAGGATTAAGGAGCTAATAACTCAACTAAGCAATCTTGGAGAAGAAGTAATGAACCAGGACTCGATCCGGTACACGCGCAATGCCTTCCCCAGAACTCCAGAATGGACGTCCTTGGTAGATGCATACTACATATCTAAGGACTTCGAGATAAGTATTTTAGAAAATTTATTTTCAACTTTTGAACTTCACGAATCTCGGATTGCAGAGCCCAATAAAGTGGAGAAAACAAGTCAGAACATTGCCTTAAAGGCAAGAACAAACGATTTTGACTCCGAAGCCTCGATCGATCAATCGGAAGCGACACTACTGGTAAAGCGTTTCAATAAGTTTTTTAATTCTAATAAATTTAGATCGCAGACAAAGAGGCATGAGCGAAAGAGAAGAACAGTTCGTTACTACAACTGCAACGAGGAAGGGCACATCAAAGATGACTGCCCAAAATTGAAGAAAAAGGGAAGAGTAAAGGAAAAGCGACAATCTTCCTCCAAACAGAAGAACCTGAAGGCCACTTGGTCAGATTCGTCTTCTTCCGAATCAGACGTCGAAGCCTTCTCGGGGTTAGCGTTAATGGCTAACCATCAGCTAGAAGAAGAGTCAAGCTCAGAGATGAGTATAGATGAAGGTGGAGGAACATCAGAGGAAGAAAGTTACAGTGAAGGGGGAACATCACCAAGTCAGGTAAGTAAGGTACGTAATCTAACTCCAACTCAGTCCTTTCAATTTATGAAGTCTCTTTCTAAAGATTTATTCAAATTAGAAAAAAAGAATGCTGAATTAAATGGTATCTTAGATAAATTGAACTCTGAAAATGATGACTTGAAAATACAAATTAAAAAATTGAAATGTGTCGCATGCTCAAATGTTTTTCAAAAATCCAAATTAAGAATCTTTGGGAAATTGAATTGGTATGTTAAACATCATCAAGGTCAACTTAGGAAAATTCCCAAGAACTATATACCCCCTAAGTTTTTAATTAATCCGGTAGGAAGGAACCTCTACTGGGTTCCAAAAATGTTATTAGAATAAATTTCTTTTAAAAAAAAGCTTCCAGCAGAAAAATTAAACGTTAAAATTTCTTTATGAAGTTTTGTCTAAGTGGTTGTTGCTCCAATAACCAAGAAGGCCTAGTGCCTCGCCACGACCTAGAAGCTGAAATATTGAAATAAAATGTTTAATTAACTTTCTGAAAAAGCATTTAAACTAGAATTAAATAAAGCTTTGAAAGTTTTGTTTTGAAATTTTTTTAAAAATTCTAAAATAAAAAAATTCATTTTAGTTAGAATTTTTTTGGAAAATTCTAAAAATTCATTTTGCTCAAAAAAATTTTCTAACTTAAGAATTGGCTAAATATTTTTTAAATAAATATCATACTCTCTTATTATTACCCCATTTTTGCTGTGATCAAAGGGGGAGAGAAAAGGTACAAGTTTAGGGGGAGAGAATTTTTTTCAAAACTTTGAGTTTTAAAAATATTTTTAAAAAATACTATTTAACTCTAAATTAAATAGTTGCAATTTTATTTATTGTAAATTTATGCTTAACATGTTAGTTTAGTAATTTTCTTTAAAATTATTGTTTGTCTATTTTTACCCTAACTTGAACTTGGGTTGATGCACATCAAAAAGGGGGAGATTGTTAGACCCCATGGTTGTTTTGATGTGATCAACCAAGTTGGTTAGGTCCTACTCTGTGTTTGATCCCTGTGTCTGAGTGTGCAGGAGCTTAGGAGCGTAGGAAGTCGAGCGGAAGACGCAGCTAGCGAGAAGGACGACACGGGAAGGGAGCCGACGGGCTTGGTGCGTCCGAAGGACAAGAGAGTTGAGGAAGAGTCAACCGGTGGGTGAGAAGAATGTGCGCGGCGTTCTGGGACGTAAAGCCGGGACGGAAGACTGCTCGAGGAGAAGGCCAGAAATTGGGTTCGGGTGAGCCCTATTTCGGTTGGCCGGGATCACCCAAAAGAACGAAACTTCGGAAGTCAAAGCAAGCTGGAAAAGCTGCCAGCTTGGAGGCGCCTCCATCAGGCATTGGAGGCGCATCCAGCTTGAAGGCGCCTTCAGTCCTTGTTGAAGGCACCTTCAACCAGGTCAAACTGACTGTTTGCATTCGGATAGAGTTCTATCCGATCACTCACTTGGAGGCGTCTTGGACCTCTATTGGAGGCGCCTTGGGCCTTCCAGATAGACTTTCCAGGGGCTATAAAAAGACCCCTGGAGCTAGGAATTATTGATCAATTGTTCTTTCAACTCTGTAGTCATTCCTAGCAACTTGTCTGAGCTTTCCATTGTGTAAAAGACTTCACCGCCTTTAGAGAAGGAGATCTTTTCAGAGCGCCTTTCTTCTGCCTTGGATTAACAACCGTCTTGGTTGTAACCAAGTAAATCGCTGAGTCTGTTTCTTTGTTTATTTTATTGTTGCTTATTATTTTGAGTTGAAAGCCTTGAGGAGGGTTTTTTTTTATTTTCAGAAGCAATTCACCCCCCTCTTGCCGGCCTCCGTTGCACCTACAGTATCAATGTCGAAGAGAGCTCTTGTTTCATTTTATATTGTTCTAAAATATAAAAAATATTGTTTGATGTGATGTAGTAGCGATGGATGCATGCCACTTGTTGTTAGGCAGACCTTGGCAGTATGATAGAGGTGTGCATCATGATAAGCGAGTTAATACTTACAACTTTATGTTTAAAGGAGTTAAAATTGTGCTACTACCATGCAAACAGAGAATGGAACAAACAACCTAAACCTACAGGTGATGTTTTAACTTTAATTATTGTCCTGGACTCAGTTTGACGAGGAGCTGCAAGAAGAATAAATTAAAGGGGGTGTATATTGATGGGAAAGGAGGTGATCAAACTTAGCACTATTCTAACTTCTGTTGCTTCATTGATTGTTGAATTACTGATATTTTTTCCAAAGTTGTCAGACGAATTGCCTTCATTATGTGATATTCAACATCATATTAATTTAAAGTTAAGAGCGACACTACTGAACCAATCTCATTATAGGATGAGCCCGCATGAGCATGAGGAGTTGTGTAGACAAGTTGAAGAATTGTTGGTTAATAGTCATATAAGGGAGAGCATGAGCGCTTGTGTTGTACTTGCTCTTTTGATACCAAAGAAGGATAGTTCTTGGCGTATGTGTGTGGGCAGTAGGGTCATCAATAAAATCATCGTTAGGTACCTCTTTCCCATTCTTCATTTAGATAATTTGCTTGACTACATTAGCAGCGACTATGTTTACCAAATTAAATTTGAAGAGTGGGTATTACCATATTTGTATTAGACCAGAAGATGAATGGAAGATGACTTTCAAAAATAGGGAAGAACTATATAAATGGATAGTGATGCCTTTTGGGTTGTCCAATGACCCTAGTATTGTTATGCATAAGATGAATCAATTATTGTAGCTATTTATCAGGAGATTTATTGTAGCATATTTTGATATATAGTGTGACTCCTAAAATTCATCTTCGCATGTAAGGGAGGTTTTAAGTGTGTTGCACAAGAAAAAAATTTATGGTACAATGAAGAAGTGTGTGTTCATCGCCCCCAAGGTGTTGTTTTTAGGATATATGGTTTCAGGCGCAGGTTTGGAAGTTGACATCGTTAAAGTACAAGCTGTGAAGGAATGACCTTCACCAACAACCTTGATAGAAGTTTGGATTTTTCACCATCTGGCCTCATTTTATAGGTGTTTTATAACTTCTTTTAGTAGTATCATGACTCCTATAACATATTGTATGAAAGATAGCATGTTTAAGTGGACTGATGGTGTAGAGTTAGATTTTTGATTGATTAAAGAGCGACTCACAACTTTGCCAATCTTAGTGCTCCTAGACCTTTCACGTCCTTTTGAGTTACACACACATGATTCTAAAGTTGGTATTGGTGTAGTACTCAATCAGAACAACAGACCTTTGATGTTTTTCAATGAAAAGTTATCAGGAGCAAAGCTTAATTACAATGCTTAAGATGTTGAGTTTTATGATATTGTGCAAGCAGTGAGGCGTTGATGGCACTATTTATTCCATAGGGAATTTGTTTTGAACACAGATCATGTTCGTTGAGATATCTACACCAGCAAAACAAGGTGTCACCCCGCTATGAGAGATGGGTTGCTTATTTGGAGGAGTTACTTATGTGGTTAGACATAAAGTAAGGGTTGTTAATCGGGTGGCAGATGCTTTGAGTCGTAGGAGAAGCCTACTAGTTATGATGTGGGTTGAGGTGCTAGAGTTTGACTCTTTTCATGATTTTCTTGTTACTAATCCTTATTTTGTTGTGATACTACAAGATGTACAATTTGGGAAGAAAATATAATTTTTACTACATGATGAATTTCTTATTAAAGGCAATTAGTTATACATTTTAGATTGTAGTCTTCGCTTGCATATAATCAAGGAATTGTAGTGTAAGGGGCACGTTAGTCGGGATAGAACATTACAATTGGTTCAAACTTCCTACTTTTGCCCTACTTCACAGTGAGAGGTCAAGAAGTAAGTATGTGCAGCTGTGCAAAATTTGTCAATTCTCTAGGGGAAGCCACCAATATAAGGTTGTACATGTCATTGTTAATCCCTTCTCAGCCTTGGGTTAAAATTAATTAGCATGGATTTTGTACTGGGTTTTTCACGTACCCAGTGAGGTAGTGATTTTATCTTTATTATCATTGATAGATTTTCTAAGATGATTCATTTTATTTCTTACAAGAAGACTAATGATGTTGTTAATGTGGCACAATTATTCTTTCGGGATATTAAACTATCATGTTCATGGCCATCTGGCATCCATTGTTTCATATCGAAAGAATCATTTTTTAGTCATTTTTTGTGCATCCTGTTGAAGTTGATCAATACAAAGTTGAATTTCAATAGTGCTTATCATCCTGAGATAAATGGGCAAATGGAGGTTGTGAATAGGTCGCTTGGTAATTTATTGTGCTGTTTGGTAGGTGATCATGTGAAGAGTTTGGATCAAAAGTTGTGTCAAGAGGAATTTGCTCACAACCATGCAGTGAATGATAGTATCGATTTCAGCCTATTCCAAGTGTTTTGTTCTGCTCAATCGTATGGTCCACTAGATTTGTTGTCATTATCGAACAAGACTATGGTCTATGGAAAAGCAATTGACTTTGTGAAGTTCTTATAGGGGGTCCATAAAACAGTATATGGACATCTATTCATCTCTAATTCCAAGTACAAATACAAAGTGGACAAAAAGTGTTGAAACTTGGAGTTTATTGTTACGTTGGTGACTTTGTGTGGGGAGTTTTAACTAAGGATCATTTTACCGTTGGAGATTACAACAAATTAATTGTCAGTCAAGAAGATTAGTCCTGTCAAGATTGTTGAGAAGACAAAGTCCAATACATATCATTTGAAGTTGCCTAGTCATTTTCACACTGATGATGTTTTCAATGTGATGTAGCCAGCAATTCAAGAGTGAATTTTCTTTACCCTAGGAAAAATGATGCGAATCAATCGAGCCTAGAGTTTTGAGACCATTTTAATAGGTGGCTACGGTTAGATAAACTTTGACCCACCATAATTTTTGACTTGGGTTGTACCACATGACCTTTAACAGTTAAATCAAAGTTCATTTAGAGATCTACAATTAGTTACCCATAACAGCCGAGTTTCGAACACAAAAATCACCATTTAAAGCCTTTTCGGAAGTTTCGAATAATTTTTATCATGTTTAAGGTTATTTTCATCTTTTGCGTCTTTATATTTTTAGAAACTATTTAAACTATTTGTTTAGTTATTTTAGGATAATTTTTTATCAGTAATAATTTTCAACAGCTATCCTCCTTCAGGAACGATGAGTTTTGCTTTTCTATTTCCTAGTATTCTACTGAATTGACAGATTATAGAAAATTATTTTTGATATTCGCACTCGAATTGACGAGATCAATAGCCTACACTACGTCACTAAGTAGGTCAACGATTATTCACCCATGATAGTTAACTAATGCTCACATGACTAATCTGTTTATGCACCAATGATGTTTAACTAATGCTCACCAATGATAAGATTTTAGATTATAGGTATAGAAGATGACAATGAAGGTCAAGATACCAACCTCTACAAAATCCTAATATTAATCAACTAATCACTAACAGAAAGGTTGATCTAAAAACAAATTTTAAAATCAAACCTTTGGTTGTTGGATGAGATGGAAAAAATTAGCAGTGAATTGAATGGGTGGGATGGATGATCCCACCTAAAGAATCATAAGTTGTAGACTAGGAGCTAAGAGTTGTCGAATCACGTTAAACATCAGCATCTTAACCTTGGTTTGCATTCTTTTTTTATTGTCATTTCCTTTACATATTTCCATTGCATAACAATTTTTGTAGATGTCACACCCCGGGAATATGCATGCCCGATAAACGGACAACATCTCTCCTAATATGATAATAGGAAACTTGGATACATTGCCACAAGGTTGTACACGTATAATAACTATAGTCCACACGGCTGGAAACAAACACAACGAAAGATATAAGATAACTAATAAAACATAAAATTATTAGGGTTGCAAGGTTGTAAATATAGTCCCACGTTGAAAACATATAGGAAAGATTATGAGTTTATAAGAAAACGATATCTCCATTGGTATGAGACATTTTGGGTAAAGCTCAAGAACAAAATCATAAGGGCTTAGACCCAAAATGGACAATATTATGTTATTATGGAGATATCTGAAATCTTTTGGTCATAACAAAAATGACTAACTGTGTCCATAATATAGTGTAAGGAAAACAGTAAAAGAGATGGTGAGAACAAAACACTCAGTGGATAGGATGAGATGATCCCATGGGCATATAGGATATATATAAATAATCACTGTCTACGGGAGAATATTCTGCCATGGATGATCTCATAGATAGACGGGATATACAAGTATACAAACAAAAAATGCTAAGTTAGCAATGATAATCACATTCAAGAGTAAGCTTTGGTAGCTACACTATGGTACAGTCTCACTATGATATAGTCGCAAGCCCAAACAATCAGTAAAGGGTCTAGTAGAGTATCGATCTATAACTATACTATGATCTAGTATTGTCATGCACATCTGAACAATACATGCATGAAGACAAAGGAGATTATATAGAGATCCAGTAAATTAAAATATAAGATCAAGTAAAAAAAAATCAAGTTCAAGAAATAACATATAGTAGATATCAAGGTAAAAGTAATTACTATACAATAAATGTAAATAATAGAATTATGCACTAAGGTCAAAGATACTATAGAAACAAGTCAAGAAGTACTTGCCTTTTATCTAAAGATCATGTCAAATAATTTCCATGTCGAGATGCTCATCTCGAATCCAAACTCCTACAATAACATGTACAGTTTAGCTAATCCCATCATACAACACTAGCTAAACCAAATCCCAAAATCAAGAGGCTCCAAACCTACTACTTATTTTTATATTTGTATAGGTTTAGGTCAATTTAACACGGTAAAGTCGCTAGATGACCTTCTAAGATTCTAGCAATAATATGAGTATACGGGGTAGTGCAGTTGATTCATGTAAAGATATTACTGTTAATAGATCTGGAGTCAATTTTCAATAGATGAGGAATGTTCCGTTGATTACTTCAACCCTTCCTTACCTACGCTATTATTACTGGACGAACCCCTTCGTTATTTACCTCCCTTCCAAATAGTGGGGGTTATCCTGGAGCGGTTGCCGAGATGATAATTTCATCTTTTACTATCAATAACATACTATAGAAGCCCCCGGCGTGGTGCAATGATAAAAATATGCAATAAACTCTTAAACATCCACGGTTCTACATCATTTTTCTTCAATAAGATAAAAATTCCTGTGCTTCTGGATTTATTATTTAATTAGTAAATCAAAGGAAGGATGCCTAGACTTGAAAACTATGGGTTAGTACAGTGTAAAATGCTTATATCCAGTCGAGTCAGGATTCACGATATAATTGCTGTTGCCCTACAAGGGATTGACTGGACTTCACTATGGATAAGACATGCATGTGTCCTACGTAGACAGACAGAGGAGACGCAAAAACACCTCCCTCTTCTTCAGATGCTCAATGATGGGATTATTATAACGGAGGGTCGGAGCTTGGTTGGGGATGAACAAGAGATGGTCATCAAGCAACAGTTCAGAGGTACCCGGGCTATGACTAGAGTGAGGCACTTGGCGATACTGTGCATGCTACATCTTGTATGGTTAACAAGGTCAGTTTTGAGGGTTTGCCTTTTGATATGGAGGGCTATTTCATGTGTATAGAGCAATAATTGAGCATCTTTTCGGATCTGGCAATTCACCAGGGTTGATAAATGTTCAACGCTCAGGTCACTGCATACAACTTTTAATATACACCATTTAATTACTTATAGAAAAAATATATTGTGAACTTTGAATCGCATTGCTTATTAAAAATATATTGGAAATCATGTTCCTGTTCGTACGAACTAAAAGCAATATGTGGAATATTTTGGACAATCTTTATCGGGGATATACAGAGAAAAAAACTTATTATATTACTCCTTTAGACCTGCAGCGGTCGATTATAGACTGATCTTGTAATTTATCCCTTTCATATAACATGGGGACAAGCCATGAAAGACACCTGGGTGAGTATAATGACCTTTTTACTATAATTTCTCAGGGATATATGGAAATTTACTGAATTAAAATTACACCTTCAATTTCAACTTACCTGTTAAATGTTATCTGTTAAGTGGTCTGAGTAGATAATTTCAAGTTGTCAATCTAGATTGGTTGGATGCATCCCAAGTTGAGTAGGTCTGAGTGGCTCAACTCTCCCCGAGCCCAAGTGGGAAGATGAGTGTCGAGTCGGGACTCCGAGTGCCTCCCGAGGGATGAGTTATTAGAACCAAGTCAACCGAGCTGCCAAGTGTCGAGTCGGTTGTGTTCTCGTCAAGTGCTAAGTTGCCCAAGTTGGTTGTCGAGTTGGGACTCTGAGTGTCCGACCTACTGAGTCGTCAAGTACTGAGCTCGTTGAGTTCTAAGTCGTTAAGTTTGTTGAGTGCTCCCGAGTAGAAACCGAGTGCAGCCGAGTAGAAACGTCGCCTAACTACTGAGTCAGCAAGATGCTTCTGCTTGAGAGCCGAATCAGGAGAGAGATCACCCAATTGCTGACTGGATCGCTGAATGCCGAGTCAGGAAAGAAATTGCTCGACTGTTGATGTCGCCCAAGTGCGTTTCTGTATCGCGTCAGGAAAGAAACGTTGAGGCACACTTTCAATGTAGTTTCCTTAAAACAGATTTATCTCGCCTCTGACGGTGCTTCAAGGTTACATGAGTCGTCTATTTCATAAGATACAACGGCAAAATCACATTACAGCAAACATTGGTGGTCTTAGCGAATTTAGTTCATACCCGAACCGTATCACGATGATTTTGGCGGGTGAAAATGTACAACAAAGAGGTAGAAGACAGGGGAATGAAGTGGATGGGTTTTTGCTATTGCTCGTTGTGTATTATGCTAAGGTCATGACCTCATTTTATAGGAGTGTCTCCCCTTTGGTTGCATTAAATGACTGAGTAAAGGTCATTTACTTCCTTTACCGTCCGGATAGAAATGTCAACCATAGTTGATCGTTTCACCTGTCAGGTTACGGATATGCTATTAACATCAGTATGAAATTAACGTCTGTTAATGCATCTATTATGCACTTGAGCCGGTAGGAAAAAAAATATACATATGAGAGAGGGAGTCTCTCGTCGTGCATATGTTTACAACATCGATGCTTGTGACACATAATAAACTGATGTTAGGAAGGATAATGATTATCATGTAGTTAACAAGAATGAGCAATTTGAGGAGAAAACAAGAAGAGAAACCGCCATCCTCTATTTTTTCCAAAAAAAGAGAAAATTTTATTTAATAATCGAAAATATATAATCCCTCAAACAGCTAAACATACATTTATATAGACTCCAAACTCAGGCTACGTTTGGTAGAATGTAATATACCTTGTAATGTAATAAGGATTACATTACAAGGCTAAGTATTTTGTTTGTTTTAACTTTATAAACTTGTAATGTAATGTAATCTCGATTACAAAAGGTAGTGAAATTTTGTAATCTGGATTACAAAGCAAATACTATGTAATCCGATTACATTACGAGGTCACTGTTTAACCAAAATTTGAATGCCGAATATATCCCTAGTTAGCCGACTGTCTGTCGACCATCGCCCGCCCACCGGCCGTCGCCGCCGCCCACCGGCCGTCGCCGCCGCCCGCCGGCCGTCGCCGCCGCCCGCCGGCCGTCGCCGCCGCCCGCCGGCCGTCGCCGCCGCCCGCCCGCTGCCGGCCGTCGCCGCCGCCGCCTGCCTGCCGTCGCCGCCGCCGCCTGCCGCCCGTCGTCCGCCGCCGTCGCCGTCGCCGCCACCCGCCGGTCGCCGCCGCTGCCGTCGCCGGCCGCCGCCGCCGCCGCCGGTCATCGGCCGCCGTCGTCGTCGTCGTCGGTCATCGACCGTCGGTCGTCGACCGACCGTCATCGATCACCGGACGCAAGCTCCGACAGTGGTGCAGCAACCGTCGATAGAAGTCGCAGGATATTTTTGTCATTTTATAATAATATGAATTACATTCATTATAAAAAATAATGGATACCAAACAAAAGAATGTAATCATCCTTGTAATCAAAGATTACATACATTATATTACCATATTACCAAACGTAGTAATGTAATTAAGATTATATTACATTACATTACAAATTTGATTACATTACAAGCTCGATTACATTACACCCAACCAAACGTAGCCTAAGACACAAAGAAAGAAAAAAAAATCTTAACATATAGATGTCAATTTCTAATGTGTAAAGAAAAGAAAAAAATTTTAAAAGAAAGAAAAAATTATTAACAGACTCACATCTTAAAATTCCTAAATAGACTCAAAAAAAAAAATTAAAAATATAAAGATAAAAATTACCAAAAATACTCTAAATTTCAAAAAAACTCCAAAATTTATCAAAAAATAAAAATTACCAAAAATAATAATAAAAATATTCAGATCTTCTTGCATTCGTTATCTCTAGTTTAAAATAATTTAAGATGATAGCTCAAGAGGAAAATTATCTAGCTCCAAATTGGCAAAAGTGGCTATTAGGTGTTGTTCATGGAAACTCATCAAGAAAAAAAATCCGTATTCACCTTTCTTTCTTCCATCTTCTACACGCTTGGATTCACAATTTCTACAAGTTGTTTCAAAAGAGGGCTCGATGAGGTGAGCTTGTCCCGAACAAAATAGCCAGTGGTGATATGCGGCACGCCAAGGAGTCGAGAGAATCGGCTAGCATAGGTTCCCTTCCTGACGTCCACTGTGCTCGGGCATGTAGGATCCCTCACAGACACAACCCCCTTGCGTGCCATGCTCGGCAGACATACTATCCCGATTCAGCAACCACCGAAGACATCCACCTCCCCACCATAGTGAGCCACAACAAGCGGCTCATGGCCACCATCTCGCGCCATAGAGGAGCTGCCATAAAATCAGCAATGTAGTTACTTCCATAATAGACTTCAATGAAGTTCATAGCTCCTTCATCTGTACTAGTATAGCAACTAGTTTTTACAATTTTACTTGGCAGGTTTATCCGATTAGTTAGAACCTTAAAGAGCAAGTCTCTATGACGTGATAATCCAGTCTCAAGTGAGCCAAGAGGAAGAACAATAGTGTTCAAAGAATTCCGCAATTCACAACTCTTGAGCGTCCACCTTCTTTGTATTCATTAGCATCATCAACTGGATCACCCATATTCCAAATAACAAGATTTGCAATCTTTCGAAACAACCCACTAGCCAATAGACCATGCTCTTCTGGTTTGCTTTCCATAAGAATAGAAGTTGCTCGCTTCTCAAGTTGTTGAAGTGTATAGTCAAATGTCTGATTCACAAGAATGACTTCATCATCAATTTTATCTGAAATAGATATTGGTTGGAGATCCACCAGAGAAGGCATCTTTTCAACGGCTAAAGTTGATGCATTGTGTTCTTCAACGGGCACTTGACTCTTTTCTAAAACTCCAGATTCTCTATTGACACTTTTCTTTCATCATCTAATAACCTCTCGACTTCAATTGAACCAGCCAAAGAAGAGCTAGATTCTTCTAATTCCTTGGAAATAGAAAAATCAGATTCAACGGCATCAACATCATTTATGCTCATTATCATTAATTTCAATTATACAACTACCATTGTCAGCTTCATCATCATCATCATACACCAGCTCATTAATTACTCTGTCTCGTCTCCAATTTGATATCGAGATTACTCTTCAATTTCTTGGGCCAAATTTCTCCTCTAAATGATCTTCAAATTCCTCCCAGTCATCTCAGGTATCGAAGTTATCATCTTTCATGGTGAAACTTAATCATCCTTGGAACAAAGTTTGAGTGTAATCAAAAAGAAGAAAATGACCTTTCATGCTCTTCTTTATTTTCTCTCAATCAATGATCTTGGTTTTGCCCTGTCTGTTTCGTGAGCACCACAAGTGCTCCCACCACACCGATGCTAGGCCTTTGAGTTTGAAGACAACCAATTTTACTTTCACCTGATCATGTACTTCTTTATGATAAAAAAATTTATTCTACTTCATTAAACCAATCAACGAATCTCTCGGTCTGTGATATACTAAAAAATTTGGGTAGATCAACTCAAAATCCAAGATTTCATATCGATCCTCTCAACCATGATGTTCCCAGAATTGAGTACAATTATGATATAGGTTTTTGAAAGTGGAACCAAATTTAGGATAAAAGAACTTACAACTTTTAATATCTCAGGTATTACAATCACAGTGTGAGACTTGCTCAGCCAGAACTTGTCTCTCAAGACCTCAACCACATACCTCATAGTCTTCAAGATTATGCGCCACCACCGTTAGACACTAGGTTAAATTTGCGGCTTGTCACTATATGAATCCTCAATCATCATCATCTCCTAAATGGTACGATCACAATGCTCAACTTTCTCAATTGGAATCTAGCTACTTGTTGATGCGACTGTGATTATGACCGCGACAACTTTTCATTAGATATGATATATGTTTGACTTCCTCAATTGGAATCTGCCAACTCTAATACCAACTAACATCGGATATGATATCGATTATCATGCGGGCTAATGATGATGATGAATTTAAGGAGAAGACAAGCAAATAACCCGTCGAGATTATTTTTTTTAAAAAAAAGAAATTTTATTTAATGATAGAGTATAATCCCTCAAAAACAAAAGCTTGTCTATACTCCAAATCCTAACACACAAAGATAAGAAAATAATCTTAACACATATAATCCTAAATACCAAAAATCCTAAAAATTACCAAAAGATAAAATTTATCAAAAATACTAATCGGATCCTCCCGCATCATAAACCATCCACAAAGCTACAAACTCCCCAATATAGGACTAAAAATTCATGCATAATGCATAATGGAGTCTTCATCCCTCTCTCTTGTTTCCATTCAACTTTTTAACCCAATATGATAGTAGGTTGTAGTACGAATACAAAATGAAATTAAGGTGTTAAATGGCCAAGATAAGATGAATGGGAAGGATAGATATCATCAATTTCTTTAGCTAGTTGCATGCTATTTATATGGTTTTATAAAAGAGCGATTCAAACAAGTAACAAGCTAAGAAATCGCAGGACGCTCTAAGCCACTCGATGACATTATTACAATAACGACGGTCATAAAACTCACCAACTTATTCGATCACACAAATTAAATGAGGGGAAATCAAGCGGTCAACAACAAGGACAACACACTTGTGGTACATATATATTAATTGTTGTAGTAGCGTAGGGGAGGGGAGGAAATTCTTAAGTCGATTGGGTGGTGTAGATTCTGACACTCAGAGCCAGCGCCAGGATGGTCACCGGGATCAAAAGCTGGACGAGTTTAAGGATGAACTGGGGAGTCTTGTCCTGATTGTAGAAAGGTTGCTTGGGAGGAGTGTATTTGATTTTTTTAGGGATGGACGCCGCGTCGATCTCGCCGGCGAAATACTGGGCCATGATCGCCCTTGCGTTTTTCGTGTGCCCGATGTCTTCAAAATCATTAGTCGAATCTTTCCCTGCGGAAGCAAATTGAGACGTAAATGTTCCACGTTAAACTCTGTTACTGATAAAATGATTGTACGATATGGCGGAAGAGGAAAAACAATATATATATCTATGAATAGATTTACCGACTGATGCCAACAAAACCTCATCTCCTCCAGGGTGGTCTTCTAAGAATTTGGTCACATCATAAACCTGCATATATCGATCGAGAAGCATGAGAAAATCCATGCAGATTTGAAACTTATGTTAATTACAACGAAGAAAAACTAAACATTTTAGCATCAGCTCTCTATGCTTTATATATATACACACGAAGACAGAAGACGAACCTTGCCGCCGATGACGAGCCAACAGTCATTGCGGGAGCTGTGGGCGGCGACATCGGCCAAGGTGTAGACTCTCTTTCCGTGGCTAGCCATCTCCTCGCGGTCTCTGCCTCACAATCGGTATTTCAGATCCCAAGCAACGAGAGTAGATGGCAGCGTTGGTTGCAATGCCAATGAAGTGGGTGAACCGCTGTATTTATAGGACGGGGGCGTTCGATATTTGTGGTTAAATTTTATGATTTTTGTTTTGTTTTGAAAATAAAACTACTTGGATAGAGTTGGACATCCAAACCAAAAATACTATTTCTTTTTTGAAAAAAACTACATCAAATCAATAAGATCGCACCTAAACTAAACCAAGGAATTAAGTAGATGGAGGGGGTTGGTGGTATATATATATATATATATATATAGTTGTCACATTTTAATTTGTAGCTTGTGAGTTATCACTTGGCAAGTTGCCATTTCAGTTTTGGAAAGCCCATGGTTTGATGATCCAAGTGAGTCTTGTTTCAGTAGCTACCCACAGGATAAATAATGCTAGCCAGGGAATTGACTTTGCAGCTGCTTTTAGATTTCTTCTCTTGTTGGGAAAATTATTCAACCATGTACTGCTGTCCTTTGACCAATATTTTGATAGTTTAATCAATCTGTTTTAACATTGCTTTCAAGAAAAAAAAATCTTATTAATTTTGAGGAAAATACGCTTGAAGAAAGCAACAGCTGTGCAGGAATCCCGAGTTAAGGTGATCTCGTTCCAAACATGACTATGGAACATCAGCTTGTGCTGCAGTTTTAGCTACCGAATTAGTTGTGGAAAATGTAATTTCATTACTGTTACATTGTAAAATTAGCGATAGATTCTGTATCTAATTAGAGACGGTATTAAATTTCATAGCTAATTAGCCATGGAACCCTAATTCCGGCTCTAGTTTGGGGATCAAAATTAGGGTTTCATTACTAATTTTGATTCCCGACCACACTTCTCTCTCTAGCGATTTTGCTCACGGCCCCGATCTCCGGCTAACTCCTCTCCTCTTTGATCTCTCCGGCATGCAACCTCTTTCCCTCTCCTTCAGTATGCTCCTTTACCCCTTCCCTCTCCTTCCCCCTTCCCATTGTGAGCTCAGGACCGCGAGCTTGGCCAACCGTGAGCTTGGGAGTGCGAGCTTTGCCAACAACAAGCTTGGTCAAGACATGAGCTCATAGCCACGAGCTTGGCCAACTATGAGCTCGCAACCATGAGCTAAGCCGACCACGAGATTGGACAGTCACGACTTTGCGGAGTCAAGCTTGTCCGGCCACGAACATGATCTGCCATGAACTTTGCAGGAAGCTCCCTCGATCGTGAGCTTGGTCGGCTACGAGAAGTTCAATGCTTGCCTCAGCCATGCATGCCCTCGAGCTTGGTTGGTCACAGCTTAGCTAGCTCTGGCTGCTAGCTTAGCCGCGACCTTAGCTAATCCTAGCTGTGATCTGTTGGATCGAACGCGCTGGGGGGTGAATAGCGCTCGTAACTTTTACTTTCGTTTCGGAAAACTCAAAGTAAAATGCAATGGAAATAATAAACAAACAAACACACGAACTTCAAGATTTACTTGGTTCGGAGCCTGGGGCGACTCCTATTCCAAGACCCACGCTCATTGAGCGTTTACTTTGGACAATCACTATAAGCATGGGAATATTACAGTTTGAAATACAATTAAAGCAGTAATAAAGTATATACCGACAACAGAAAATAATAAGTTTGAAGCTCCTGGTCGTCGGGGTCTTGCTATATCTTTTCTGGATCATCTTTTGAGTAGCACGGAGAAGACTGATTGTGATTTCGTTGTTATATGTTGCTGCTGCTTGAAGATGCCTTATAAAGCTCGTTGAGGGTGCCTCCAACACCATGGAGGGCGCCCTCATCCGCACCGAATCCGCATCGTAGATGAGCTCTGACCACTTCGTAGCTTATCCGCCTAAGGGCGCCTCCAACCGCATGGAGGGTGCCCTCCACTTGCGTCCAGGGCGCCCTCAAGCTCCATGAGGGTGCCCTTTACTTAGCATCCAGTGTGCCCTCAAGCTCCATGAGGGCGTCCTCTGCCCTGCTGCGCGAAGGTCATCAACCAGTGACCTGAGGTGCCTCCAAGCTGCATGGAGGGCGCCTCAGGATTGTTCATCCGAGGCTTTTGCTGCATTTTCACCTCCTACAAGATGGGTTAGTCCAAAATACAAAATACATCCTGCAAGACAGAGTTTAGCACAACAAAATAAGTTAAACATAATATTTTAACAGTCACCGGACTGTCCGATTCTAACTTCGAATTTTCAACCGGAAACCCTAGGTCGAACCGACACCTACTGTTCCCTCAGCGGGGAACGCGTCTTCACCTACTCCACTCAGGAGAATTTACTTGCTGCCAGTTGATCCTCCAGACCAACTGTACTTTTGCTAAGCGCCCGAAGCTCCAAGACTTTCTGCTGGACGTTCACTCCATGACCCGCCCAGTCTTTCACCTGGTTCGCGATACCAAGACTTTCCACCTAGAGTTCTCGACTCTAGGACTTTTGCCTGAAGCCCTCGACCAGCCAAGACTTCCCGCCTAGGGTTACCAACCCTTAGGACCTAGGGTTACCTCCCCCTAGGGTTTTCCACCTGCCTAACCGCAGTTAGGACTTTTGCCTAAGTACACTTAGAACTTTCCTGCAAGCTTATTCAAACACGTTAGATAATAAATAACCTTAACTTTGAACCCTTTGTAATTATCAAAACTTAGGTTCGATCGTTGGATGCTTCCCGCACCAACACGATCTTGGCCGGCCGCAAGCTTATGTTGTTGTATCTCTTATTGTATTTAAGGTATTATGAAATGTGATTGATTTTAACTAATTTTTTATTTGTATCGTTATCTTCAGGTATATTGTATTTTATGATCTATACAGGTTTAGCACTGGAGGTGACACCATTTTAATCTTTCTCTTTCAATGACACTGTGCTTCTTTTAAGTTTTAAACACAATGTTTAGTTTAAGTATTATTGTTTGTATTAAGTTTAAGTTTAAGTGCTTAAGATTAAGTTTAAACTATATGCATGCTTAGTTTTATACTTTCAATAATGTTGCAAACTTATTTTTCATTAGGTTACAATGTATATGAATAAAATTTGGACGTACAATAGGTTAGAAATAGATTTATCATACAAGAATATTTTATGAAGTTGAAGAGTTTGTGACATTTGCTAAGAGTCATCATGAGTGTATGAATGATGACTAGTTACATTGTTAGTGTAATCATTGCAAATGCAGAAATATAATTTTGCAGAAAGTACATCTTGGTAGAAATAGATTTGTTTTAAATTACTACAACTGGTATTGTCATAGAGAGCCTTATGTGTTTAAGCTAATTGGATCTTTTGTTGCTTCATCATCTAGCCCTTCATTTTTCGCATGAGGATTTATCATCTAATGATAATGCAATCAATGGTTTATGACATGATAAATGTGGTTGATCATTCGAATATAGATGAAATATCAACACCTAACGTTTAAAGACTATATGATATATTAAATGCTAGTGAAAGAGAAGTATGGAAAGATATTTATTCTAATAATTCCCAACTATTAGCTATTGCAATGCTATTAAACATCAAGGCAGAATATTATTTCTCAGAATGGTGTTACTATGATATTTGTCAATTGATGTTAAAGTTGTTCCCTGCTGATAATATAATGATTGATAGTTTTCACAGTAAAAAAAATTGGTTCGGGGTTTATGTTTGCCTGTGAAAAAAATTGATTGTTGTATAAATAACTGTATGTTCTTTTGGAATGAAGATAGTAAACTGATTGAATGCAGAATATGCAATCACCTTCATTATAAGCAGCGCGACCGCATATCAGGGAAGAAAAATAAAATTATACCATGGACAATTGTGTATTATTTTCTATTAATTGCTAAACTGCAACGCTTGTATAAATCTGCCACAACAACAAACCACATGAGGCAGCATCATGAGCATGTACACGAAGAAGATATAATGTGTCATTCTTCTGACTCCCCTACATGGAAACATCTTGATGCAAAATTTTCCTTATTTATAATGGAACCATGTAATATAAAATTGAAACTTTCAGCAGATGGATTTCAGTCATTTGGTCAATCTGGACAGCAAGATTCATCATGGTCAGTCATATTAATACCATATAACTTGTCGCCATAGATGTACAAGAAAGACAAATTCATATTCCTTACCATGCTTATTCTAGCTCCAAAGAATCCGAAGGATAATATAGTTTTTTTTTTACAATATCTAATTATTGAGTTGATGAATTATGGAATGTAGGGTCAGAGATTTATAATATTGCAAGTAAAACTAATTTGACCCTGCATATTACTTTATTATAGACGATTAGTGATTTTTCAGCATACCCAATGTTGTCAGGATAGAACAGCACTGGTAAATTAACGTGCCCACCTTGCATTACAAAGTCAGATGCATTTTCATTACCTTGCAGTGGAAAGGTATCTTAGTATGATAATCATTTTAAAATTTTACCAAAAGAGTACCCTTTCAAGAAAAATAAGAAAAAGTTCATAAAGAATACAGTAATCAGAAAACTTCCACTCATAATCAAGTCAGGAGAGAAAATACTTAGAAAAATAAACAATTGTGAATTTATTCATGTAACTCAAATGGGTTCTAATGATTTAAACAAATACATTGTTAGGGTGTGCAAGTGTGGTTAGAAGAAAAGGAGGATATTTTAGGAGTTGTCATATTGGAAGTATCTGCTCAATTGACATAATTTAGATGTGATAGATGTCAAGAAAAAAATTGACAATATCTTCAATACCGTGATCAATGTTCTTGGAAAAACTAAAGACATAGTAAAATCATGTGAGAAATTGAAAGAATTAGTTACCAAACCTGAGTTGCATCAGAATGAAATAACTAATAAATTTATAAAGGCTTGTTATCTATTAGACAAAGAAGGTAAGTAAGTTTTATAAAAGAGCAATGATATGCATAAGGAAAAATCTCAAGGAAAAGCTCAAGGATAGACACATAAATTCATGGCCCACCATTTCACTTTTTGTGGGCCCTATCATTTTATGTGTCTATCCTTGAGCTTTTCCTTGAGAATTTTTCCTTGTGCATATCATTTTTCTTTATAAAATTAATTAAAAGAAATCAAATTCCCTAATGGGTATACCTTGAATATGGCTCGATGTGTGGGCATGAACAAATTAAAAATATTTGGAATGAGAGTCATGAGTTCAATGCAAAAACCTATTCTAATAACTTTTCATGACTTACTTCCTAATAATGTTTAGCAGACACTTACAAAGTTGAGTTTGTTTTTCAGAAATTTGACATTGAAGGTTATTATAACAGCAGAAATGCTTCAGCTAGAAATAGAAATATCTTTGATACTATGTAAACTTGAGCGTATATTTCCATCCATTTTTTTGATTTAATATAACATCTACTAGTTTATTTACCTTACTAGGCACAACTAGCCATATCAGTATAGATGAATATATCCATTTGCCTAGTTTTTGAGAAAATTAAAGAAAAATATTCATAATAAAATAAGAGTTGAAGGAGTAATATGTAATGCTTATTTGGTTAAAGAAGCATCATCTTTCTACTCATATTATTTTGTTGATAATATAAAAACTAAACATTGCAAGTGTCATCAAAATTCTGATGATACTCGACTGATAGACCCAGAAATACTTTCTATTTTTAAGTTTCTTAGTAAGTCAATGAGTGCATATGTTTGTAGATAGTTAAATGAAAAAAACATCATACAGCAAGAACATTTATACTCTTGAATTGTGATGAGTTTAAACCCTACATAAAGTGAGTTAACTTTATAAATATTCAAACATTTATCCCCTTGTGTTTATTTTTTATCTCATATGTCTTAAAATTACCTTCCTTGATGGATTTTACAAACAACAACTACAACTACAACTACAAAATCTATCAATAGGTGCAAGTGAGATGGAGAAAAAGTTAGAGACGAAATTTCAATTCTGGTTTCAAATCTATGTAAGTTAAGAACTAAATTATTTTTCATGTAAATGTATATTATATAATCGATAATTTATATCATTACTTTTCTAGGCGAAGGACTGTAGGATGTCAAATATATAAAATGAAAGGATAATGAATCTTACATTAGAATCTCTTTATAACATAAGAGTCTATTTTATTTACTATATAAATGGCTTCAAATTTCATTTGGCACAACGCAATTCACACACACTGATCTATAATTCAGGTATTTATGTAAAATGATCTATCAACAACACTAATACTGAATTTGATTACTATGGTAAATTTGACGAAATCATTGATGTTGAATACCTGTTGTACCCATAAAAAAGTGTGCGTTATTAAAATATTCATAGTATGATCCAACTCTAAGAACATGTACCATAATAAATTCAAACTATAATTTGTTAAGGTTCATGAAAATAAAAGATTCAACATGTTTGAGCTTTTTATTTTCATGGTATAAGTTGATTAAGTTTTCTATCTTGAATACCCGATAAAAAGAAGCAAATATAGTGAATAGTTAGCAGTTTGTCGAATGAAGCCTCGTTCACCTATAGAAATGTCGAACTCCATCACGACCCAAAACCATGATGCATTATGAAATGAGGAAATGAAGATACATTCAATTGATATATAAATTCAATTCACATCACAATTACTTATTCTACTCTATAGTCAATGTCACTTATGAGGAAAGAGATGATGGAGAGATATCCACAATGAGGAGCTTGATGTACTAGAGTCTAGTTATCAAGACTTACAAACTATAAATGTTAATGATTCTGATTCTTAAATCTGACTAGTTCTACCCTATAAGTCATTAATGTTAAGATAAATTCTATTTAGATCTAAATCTCACTAGTTCTACTCTATAAGTCATTATTGTTCTAATTTGATTATTATTTCAAATGTGTATGCGTTATAATCTAAAGCTCACAGATATAGTTATGTCGGATATTATAGTAGTGCACAGTGGCTAGATTATTTTGAGGATTGTCAGAGATTTGTAAGTATTAATCTTATTAATAATTCAAATTCATCTAATCTTTTATTTATTATTTTGAATAATGAAAGTTTTTTCATACAATTTTACTCTTGATGGTCATTGGGTATCTACATACATTACAAATAAATTGAAAGAACGAATGTGCGCTTTTGGTTCTACATGGAGGCATGTAGATCAAGATATAAAAGATTTTTATTATGCATAATTTTTGGTAAGTAATTTGAATATTATTGATATTGTATAATATAATATCCTGTTATACTAATTTTCTTAATATTGTTGCAGAAAAAAATATACCTAAGAGCAAGGACACAAGGCAACATTTAAAGATGAACAATTATTGTGTCAAATTATACAATGATATGTTATACAAGTGGAGAAAAAAGAGAATAAGACCATCCCATGTATTAGTTGAGATTTGGGATGCATGGAGGAACAGTTGGACTATAAAAAATGGCAGTAAAATTCAACGATTGCTCGAAGCAATAGAAATAAAGAGCTCGCTAGCCCAAGCACCAGATCCACAAAGCATATTGCTGGAACACAATCTATTATAGAGCATACAATAGACTTTGTAAGTTTACAATAAAATTTAAACTATAATTTTTAAATTATTAATGAACTTATTTTAATTTATAACAAAATTTGAGTATATGAAAAGATACATTATAGAGAACTCCCACTTGTTGGGAGGTATTTACCAAGACACACCAAAAAAAAAGAATGGCACATTTATCAATCCTCAATCAAAGGTTATAGATGTAAGCATATAAATTTTATTATCGTTCACAATTAATAGTGACTAGCTTTATTAATGGTATATTAGATACTAATACTAATTTTTATTTTACATAGGATAAAATGACAAATCGAGTTGCATAGGCGTTTTAGCTTGCTATAGAGGGAGTGAAGTTACACACTCTATCGATGTTAATGAGATTTATTATGATGTTGTCGGTAAAAAGAAAAAAAAATCACTCTACAGGCTTGGCTCCTAGGAAAAAGTCAATTATGCGTAGGTGAAGGCTCCTAGGGGTCGTCGTCCCAGTTCTCCATCATCTATTGAAGTGGAAGGCTTAAGGAAAGAAGATCAAGAATTGTAGGATTGGATGACTACAATAGAGGTGTTGAGTGATGATTAGGTCTAGACGATAGTAGAGCAGAATGTGCATGAATTCTTCGCTCACTTTCCATTAATGAGTCCTTCTTTTCTAATGCTGCATGCTTTTGATTCCTAAGAGACTCAGGACCCGATGCTACTGATAAGTCTAAGGTGTGTTTCCTTAGTTTTTTTGTTTATCACTTACAAAAAAATGTAAAATGGTTTGTTATTTTTGATACTATATGCATCTCTAATTATATTTCATTTTTTAGGAATAATGTATATAAAGATTTATCCTATCACCTTTAGTAGATATTTAGACTCTCATTAAGGTATATATATATTTTTTGTATTTTTCTACAAACTCTCATATATCACTTATAATCAGTTTTTGTATTTTTTTGATAAATAATTTTGAGTTTTTGTATATCTAGTTTAACTTTAGATTCATATATGAGTAGGATTATTTTAAAATATAAAATGTAGTGAAGTTTAAACCATATGTTTGTTTTTTATAATAATCTATCGTATTGCACTTGCTGCAAAATCGGATGATGAGATGTGACGATGTAAGTAGTGTACTATTTTTTTAATCATGATCATGTAGATTTGAACACTACATGTTTAGTTTTCTGATGGAAGTATTTGGAATGTTTTTGAAGCATGTACGATGATTTGTTGATATATTGAATGTTGAATTTATCGTTAGTTTGTAACTCTATTTGTTTATTGATCTGTATTTATTTTGTTGATGTAACTGTTGATATCATTGTTGATGTTAATATCGTTATTGTTGTTGATATCGTTGTTTATGTGATATCGTTGTTGATGTTGATATCGTTGTTTATGTGATATCATTGTTGATATCACACATTGATGATGTTGGTATTGTTGTTGATATCATTGACATGTGTAACTTGGATTGAAAACTCAATTAGAAGAGGTGCTACAAAAATTTTACTGAAAATTAGCTATGAAAATAAATTCCTTCGCTAATCCATCACTAATTAGTGATGTACTAATCTTCTCCATCACTAATTTAGCAATAGAATGTTTACTTCTATCACTAATTTAGCAATGGAAAAAATCACATTGCTAATAAGCTTTGATGGTCGAACTTTTAGTGACTGAATATTTCGGTCGCTAATCTTGATTATTCATTTAGTGTTATCCCATAAGGATAGTATTGGTTGCAAGAATCACACAAAAGGGAAACTGAGTAGAAGAGCTCCATTGTCTTGATGTCAAGACCTCTTGAGTCCCACACTTTCATAATGGTATTCCAATTGTGTCGAGGTGTATTCTCCTATTGTATCCTCTAAATGAAGTTCCTAGCTATATGATTACTCAATCTCTTTTCAATTGTATCTCTGGAAATTAAAGACTTATATGCTGTATGTATCTTTTTATTCTTGAGTCAAAGTAATTCATTCACACATTTAAGGGTTCTATAGAGCCCACTTATCGAGTTTTCTTTTCATTCTTTTTAGGACCACCATATGAATTCCTTGTCCTCCTTCATAGCACTTGGTTGAAACCAAAAACATGCTAAAAACTTGTTGTGGAATTGAAGTCTATGATCCCCTTTATGTCCTTGTGCAAAACTACTAATTTACTCTTAGAGAATAAAATAGAAAATTATTCATTTCCCACCCTTTGTCTTGATGTTTCATGGAAGTCATTTAAGACCTCCAAAATAGTCTCCATTTGCACATTGGTCACCTTGGCTAAGATAATTAACTCAATAGAGAAAAAAGGCATCATATGTTGGTGTAATTAACCTCTAGAGTTTCAATATTTGATGATATATCGGTGTATGATCAAGTTTGACAAAAGATTGATCCAAACAGAACTTGATGTTTGAAAATGAGCTAATTCTAGTCAAGTCAAAGGTTGACTAGATGATTAGAAATTCTAATCAGGTCAAAGGTTGACTGATAACTAACTAAAAAAAGTTCAAGCAAGTTAAGGGATGACTAGATATTTGACAAGTGGAAAGTCCAAGCAGGATACTTGGCAAGCTTGATCCAAAGAGAGTGAACCTTAGGTGACAAAGTCTTGGAGTAAGTCCAAGCAAGAAGCCTAGTAGGTCTAGTAGACTTAAAGAGTTAGGCTTTATCCTAAGGGAGTGACCCTTAGATGGTAAAGTCTTGGAGAAGTGAACTCCTAGCTAGAAGTAAGCATAGTAGGTTAGGTACACTTACATGATTAGGTTTGCATGATTTGCTTGTGCTTTGTATGTTGTTTTGCAAGAACCTAGAGATGTAAGTAAAATAAAGAGTAGACAAACATAAGCAGATGCAGCTAGGTTGAACCAAACTTGAACTAGTATGGTCGACCTGATAGCCGGTATAGTCAACCAAAAAATAGGTCCAGTTGACCAAAAAATTAATCCAGTAGATCGAACGAGTTTGGTTAAATGGATGTGGGTCTAAACATAGGTTGGTGGAAAAGCCTAGTTTGATTGATCGAAAAAAGTTTTCGATTGATAAATTTGACAGAGACCAGATTGTTGATCATGATAAACTTGGTCGTGGGGATCAAATTTAATCTAAATTGGTAGACCAATCAAGCATTTTTAGTAGACAAAAAAAGTCCTATAAAAGAAACTCTGAGCACAACATTTATGTTGGTGCAATTTCCTGGGTCAATGTAACGACCCGCCTTCTACTAACTAGGCTGTAAGGCCGGGGTTACACTTTTTCCTTGCTAACTTACTCCCTGACCATCACTAAAGTCTAGGTGCAGAAAGCTGCACTAATTAAAAACTTTGCTAATTGCTACCACAAATCTGGAACTAATACTCAAATCACTATTTTTTTTTATCATCAATCATATGCTAAGGGGTATAATCTAGGACGTATTGTCATATCTTACATCCCTTATGGTCGAGGAACTGAACTACAAGGTTTCTTGGTCGAAACCCAGCTTCCAAATCGATTGGGATCGAACTCAATCGATTGAAAGCCATTGGATCGATCCACTGATCGATTCAGCTTGCTACTGTGCACGGGGTCCCGTCTGGATCGATCGGCTGATCGATCCAGTCTAGCCAATCGATCCAGTGATCGATTCCAGAGCTCTCTATTCACTACAGAATGCTACCGGATCGATCGGCTGATCGATCTAGGAGCTTACTGTTCGCGGAACAAGCTGCCCAATCGATCAGCTGATCGATTGAGGAGCCTCCAATCTATCGGCTGGTCGATTGGGGTTTCTGATTTCGTATCAGAAGTCTGATTTCAGCACTGTTTCGTGCTCAAATCACATATATCAACTCTATAAGCAAAAACAAAGCTACTAGACCTATCATTACTCATGGCTAGCTAACTAAGATCATGACAATCAGTAATCTAAGTGTAACGACCCGACCCTTTGGCCTCTTGGGCGGCCCTTGTGGTGGCCCAACTGGCGGCCCTTACGTCGTCGGCCCATTTGACGACATCTCATGTCGTCGACCGACGACCCTTTGGCCGTGTCGTTACTCACTAGGACTTTCCATCCCTAGCAGTGGATTTTTGCCTTCCCCAGGATTCGAACTCTAGACCTCCAGGTTAAGTAGCAGAGTTTATGAATCTTGGTAACCAAGTGAGATCATCTCACTTGGTTACCAGGATTTATAAACTCTGCTACTTAGCCTGGAGGTCTAGAGCTTGAATCCTGGGGAAGGCAAAAATCCACTGCCAGGGGTGGAAAGTCCTAGTGAGTCGCCAAATGGGCTGACGACGTAAGGGCCGCCAGTTGGGCCACCACAAGGGCCGCCCAAGAGGCCAAAGGGTCGGGTCGTTACAATAAAAAGGCGCAACCAAGCAGACTTTATATAGGTTCTAAGTTTCCAACAGGTTTAGTTTGGTTTGCGTTAGGAAAGGGGCACCAACAGTCCCATTTCCCTGTGGTGTTTGCAGTAGATAAGGAATAGCTCCAATTGTAGCAGAGAACAACCTCCTTCTTTGTGCATTTCTGCAGACAAGAACAGCTCCATTTGGAGCTTAGAACAGCCCCCTTTGGAGCTTATTCCAGTCCAAGTTTTCTTTGTGTTCACTGCAGAAACGTACAGCTCTATTAGAGCATAGGACAACCTTTCTTTTTGATAATTCAGCAAGTTTAACTTTTAAAGTTTCAATTCAGCAAGTTGATTTCTTAAGGTTCAATTCAGCAAAATTGATTCCTTTTGTTACAAATTCAGTAGGTTAGTTAATCTAGTCTTGTTCCAACAAGTTTACATAGATTTTAAGCTTCAGCAGGTTTTAGTTTTGGTTGTGCTATGTTTTTGACATGAACAACCTAGTCTTAAGAGAATTCGGCAGATTTTTCTAAGCTAGTATGCAGATTTTAGATAAGCTTAGTATGCAGATTTTAGATAAGCTTAATATGCAGATTTTAGTTAAGCTTAATATGCAGATTTCTGTTTAAACTTGTATGCAGATTTTGTTTAAGCATTGCAGTGTTAGAATTGGTTTAAACATTTCAGTTTTGTAAGAAGCATTCTTTTATAAGAAAAGTATAAGAAAGATAAAGAAAAGAAAGAAAAGGCCGAGGCCTTAAGTAGATCCCAAAAGTCAAAACTTTAGGGATTTTGGCACACAAGGTACCTATTAAAATGCCAAGGCATTAAAATAAGAAGTAATTAAGATTATAAGTATTTTACTTTTAAGAAGAGGCTAGTACCCGACTTCCGAGGTTGTCGTTAAACAAATCCAGGTGCTCAATTCCGAGGTCTTGGCCCTGGTAGACCGAGGTCTGCTCTTTTAGGATTGGTGGCTCGCTACCCCAACCTATTAGGGAATGCGCATAAGATGATACTATGCTTGGGCCCAAGAAGAAGTTGATTATTATTTTGAAGTATTATAAGTATAAGTTTTTGGACAAGTAAAATGAGTTTTACATAAACATAAAGTATTAAAGATTAAGTTTAGAACAAATGAAATAAGATTCATATAGTTCTAAAAATCAGTAAGTTTAGTTCTTTATTCTACCATGTTTATCTAGTAGATGAGTAGTTTTCATGTTTACCTATTAGATGAGCAGCATGATTAACTATTAGAATTACATGAGTTTTATTGTAACGACCCGACCTTCTTGGCCCATTTGGCGACCCTCGGGTCATCGACTGTCGGCCCTTATGTCGTCGGCCCATTTGGCGACCTCTCATGTCGTCGACCGACGACCCTTTGGTCGTGCCGTTACTCACTAGGACTTTCCACCCCTGGTCAGTGGATTTTTGCCTCCCCCAGGATTCGAACTCTAAACCTCCAGGCTTAAGTATTAGAGTTTATGAATTCTGGTAACCAAGTGAGATCATCTCACTCTAATACTTAAGCCTGGAGGTTTAGAGTTCGAATCCTGGGGGAGGCAAAAATCCACTGACCAGGGGTGGAAAGTCCTAGTGAGTAAGGGCAAACAGTCGATGACCCGAGGGTCGCCAAATGGGCCAAGAGGGTCGGGTCGTTACAATAAAAAGACGCCTTTTTATTGTAACGACCCGGCCCTTTTTTGCCCATTTGGAGGCCCATTTGGCGACCCTCGGGTCATCAACCGTCCGCCCTTATTTCGTCGGCCCATTTGGCGACCTCTCATGTCGTCGACCGACGACCCTTTGGCCGTGTCGTTACTCACTAGGACTTTCCACTCCTGGCCAGTGGATTTTTGCCTCCCCCAGGATTCGAACTCTAAACCTCCAGGCTTAAGTATTAGAGTTTATGAATCCTGGTAACCAAGTGAGATGATCTCTCATGTCGTCGACCCGGCCCTTTGGCCTCTTGGGCGGCCCTTGTGGCGGCCCCTTATGTCGTCGGCCCATTTGGCGACCTCTCATGTCGTCGACCGACGACCCTTTGGCCGTGTCGTTACTCACTAGGACTTTCCACCCGGCCCTTTGGCCTCTTGGGCGGCCCTTGTGGCGGCCCCTTATGTCGTCGGCCCATTTGGCGACCTCTCATGTCGTCGACCGACGACCCTTTGGCCGTGTCGTTACTCACTAGGACTTTCCACCCCTGGCAGTGGATTTTTGGCTCTCCCAGGATTCGAACTCTAAACCTCCAGGCTTAAGTATTAGAGTTTATGAATCCTGGTAACCAAGTGAGATAATCTCACTTGGTTAGGAGGTTTAGAGTTCGAATCCTGGGGGAGGCAAAAATCCACTGCCAGGGATGGAAAGTCCTAGTGAGTAACGGCACGGCCAAGGGTTGTCGGTCAACGACATGGGAGGTCGCCAAATGGGCCGACGACATAAGGGTCGACGGTCGACGACCCGAGGGTCGCCAAATGGGTCGTCAAATGGGCCAAGAGGGTCGGGTCGTTACACTAAGCATAACTATCGCAATTCAAGACACTTAATTAACTACAAGTGCAGAAAAGTAACACTACAAGAAATACTAAGTTCTTAAGTTGCTAGTTTCTCCAAAGATCTTTATTCCAAGTTCTTATCCACACACATCTTCATTGCATTGTCCTCCAGCCTCCGTTAATCCATCTTTCCTTTACCTTTATCTGCAGTATAAGGAAAATAAGTATCTGTAAGCTTGGGAGCTTAGTAAGAAACCATCTACCTCACAAAACATGCATACGATGCAATTTATGCTTTTAAAACATGCTATTTGAAATATATACTGAACATGTTAGAGCATGGCATGACATACTATCATACAAATTGTTGGGACCGAAAGTAGCTAGAGGGGGGGGAGGTGAATAGCTCGTCGTGTGCCCGTTGTTCGGCGTTGCTTGTTTCTTCGAAGATGTGCAGCGGAAAATACAGAAACAAATCACACAACGCTAACACGGTTGGTTTACTTGGTATCCACCTCACAAGAGGTGACTAGTCCAAGGATCCACACCAACACACACACCCTCCACTAATGAAACTCTCCTTTATGGTAACTACCAAGGGCGGAGAAGTCCTACAAGACTCAATACAAGAAGAAGAAAGGGTAGTAAAGAAATACAAGCTTACAAGCTTACAATGAGTGTACAAACCCTAACCCTAGTTTCTTCGTCTTGCTTTGATCCGCCTCTTGACTTGGAAGAGCCTCCAAGAACCTTCAAGAACTGGCGATCTCGAGCTTGAGAAGAGCTGTGGAGGAGCTGGTGAAGATCTGAAATGAATCGGTGAAGAAGTCGCCGAAGGAATCGTGCGCCTGCGGCCTTTATCGACGCCAACGGTCGGATCCCGATCGATTGGATTGCTCTCAATCGATCGGGGAGGCTTTGGATCGATCCACGGATCGATCCAGAGCGCCTCTGTGCTCTGAAAAAATGCCTGGATCGATCCACAGATTGATCCAGCGCTTATCGCGCGAAGCAGCAGCGTCCCAATCGATCCACTGATCGATCCAGAGGCTTTCTGTTCGCTGGGAAAGGTCTGGATCGATCAACTGATCGATCCAGAGCCTGGATCGATCCACTGATCGATCCAGAGCCTGGATCGATCCACGGATTGATCCAGCACTTGGTTTTTGCCCAAAACCAAGTCCCAAACCTCCCAAACCAACATCCGGTCAACCTTAACCTGTTGGTACGTCATGCCTAGCATCTAGTCACTCCCTTGACCTGCTAGGACTCCCTTACCAAGTGTCCGATCAATCCCTTTGACCCACTTGGACTTTTCTTTCATGCCAAGTATCCGGTCACTCTCTTGACCTACTTGGACTTTCACCTAGCTTCACTCACTAGGATTTTCAATCTGTCTAGCTTCACTCACTAGGTCTTTCACCTGGCTTCACTCACCAGGATTTTCCTCCTGCCTGGCTTCACTCACCAGGACTTCCATACTGCCTAGCTTCACTCACTAGGTCTTTCACCTAGCTTCACTCACCAGGGTTTCCTTCCAGTCAGGTATACCTACTTGACTTTTCTTCATTCACACTGATCAGTCCCTGATCAGAATCTCCCCACATGAACAACTGCACCTGCATTGTCCATGTGTCTACATATATTGTCAAACATCGAAACTATGGCCAAGACTCAAGCTTGGTCAAACCAGTCAACCTTGACCTAAGGGATATTGCACCAACACAAATCATAGAAATCAAAAGCTGATCATGGCAATATCTTCTAGTATCAACAAGATAGAACTAAACTAATGCTAAGCTGATACAAATTCTGAACTGTAATCACGTAACTAAATTGTGAAGCTTTGAAAAACTATTTATCATAAATAGATAATAATACTAATCATGCTGCTGATGGGCCCGGCAACTGTACTTGCTATGCGCACATCCCTAACTAGACCCGAGGTAGCTAGTCCTAAATCTAGTAGGGTTTACTAGGTTATCTAAACCTAGGGACGACTATGAGAGCCCAACCCAAGGACAACTGAAGTCCAGTACAATGCCACTGATAAAAGTAAAATACTATTTTATAACTGAATTATCTTATCTTGTTATTTCTAGGTTATATGAACCTAGAGCTAGGTTATCTGAACCTAGAGGCGACTGTGGGAGCCCACCCATTGGACCGCAGTCCCATATAAGTTGTAGCAAGGCTAAGTATGCTATAAAATGCTCATATTGCATTTATCTAAGCTATTAAAAATACCTATGTTGCATTTAACTGAGCTAAACATTTTATCAAACATTTGGTGTGCACTAATTCACACCCTATGTGCTGAAAATCTGTATCCAACTAAACTAAGGCATAAAATTATGAAAAGAGCTACTTATATTGCAGGTGAGGGGTTTCTTACATCATGCGCTAGATTTTCTTACGATCTGATCGCTAGATTTCCGGTAGAGAAGATCCCTTCGTCGATCTCCTCGCATCTACGTGCTCTTCTCTCGGAGAGGAGAGTTCTCGTGCCGGAGTTGTCGCCGGAAGGTGCTCCTATAGCCCTTGGGATGGAACCCTAGGTTCCTTGGAGGTTGAGGTGCCGTGAGGTTTGGAAGAAGAGAGGTTCGGCGGAATTAGGGTGAGGAGAGGAAAAGCTTCCGATGAAAACTAATAACTCCTCACTTAATTTTTTCCTATTTATATTAAGTGGTTTATTCGGCCAACTAAACCTTAAATATAATTGTTTTCCTCTTCTTTCAGCACACCCCTGCTGGGGCCTCCTGGTTACTAGAGTTGTCTATAAGACATTGGGTCTCATAGGTCTCGGGTTCAATTCCCGCTTAGGCTATTTTACGCCCTTATTTATTTTTTTTCTACTTCCTCTACTCCAAAGATTCCATAAAAATATTCTAAAATTCCAGAAAAATCATAGAATATTTCTAAAATTACTTTGAGAATTTTCGGGCATTACAGTCAAGGTTGACTAAGCTTGAGTTGGATCAAGTTTGAGTCATGATGTTTGAGTTTCAATGTTTGACAATATGAGAGGAAGAAGTCAAGTAGGTCAAGGTTGACCGGATACTTGACTAGGAAGTTTTAACTGAGGATAAGCAAGGGTAAGGGCAAGTTCAACGGGAAGGTTGGCGGAGGAGGAAAATCTAAGTGGATCAGTGTTGATTGGACACTTGGTGTGAAAAATCATGGTGAGTAAAGTCAGGTGGAAAATCTTAGTGAGTGAAGCTAGGAAGGAGAAAACCCTGGTGAGTGAAGCCAGGTGGAAATCCCTAGTGAGTGAAGCTAAGCTGAAGGAAACCCTGGTGAGTGAAGTTAGGTGGTGGAAAATCCTGGTGAATGAAGCTAGATGGTGGAAAACTCTAGTGAGTGAAGCCAGACATATAGAAATTGTAACGACCACCCTTCTTACTACTACTACACTCTAAGGATGACCGTTACTTGACTACTAACCCTACTTAACCGGTATGATAAAAAATCACCTGGAAACCCTACCGAAAAATTTCGACAGAGTCTCCCCTGTACCGGTGACCATATCCGTAAATACATACAGAGTATACTCAGCCACAGGCGGCTGGAACATATATTTTCACAACCACGCAGTTTAATAAATCAAAACATGCAGGTAATGAAAAGCGGAAACATAACTTCTTACTACAAAATTTTCTTATCAACTTAATAAGAAATTAAACTAAACAAATTCTTAAACTAAGTGAGTTCTTTAGCTAAGTCCAAAGGATCTCCATAGTCCACACATCACACACCGTCACAGCATCTCCTTGTCGCCTTCTTCCTTATACTTTAGCTTTTCCTTTATCTGCAGTAGGAGGAAATAGTATCTATAAGCTAAAAGCTTAGTGAGCGCTATCCTACTCACAAAAACTCGATATGCATGTATATAAATAAAAACATGCTAAAACTGAATGCTAACATGTAAAGCTACTCATGCTCATAAATAGCAAAGAAATCAACTAACTGAAAAACTAACATGTAAAGCTACTCATGCTCATAAATAGCAAAGGAATCATACTAACTGAAATACTAAACATGTACAACTAATCATGCTCATAAATAGCGAGGAAACTAACTGAAAAGCTAACATGTAAAACTAATCATGCTCATAAATAGCAAAGGAATCATGCTAACTGAAATACTAAACATGTATAACTAATCATGCTCATAAATAGCGAGGAAACTAACTGAAAAGCTAACATGTAAAACTAATCATAGAACTATCATGTGTATCAATAAGAAACTGAATTGATACCTAAGCTAAACTAATTAATGCTAAACTGAGTCTAACTTGTATTCACATAACTAATTTGTGAAGTTTTGAAAACTATTTACATAATAGATTAAAATAGTAATCATGCTGGTGATGGGCCCGGCAACTGTACTTGCTGTGCGCGCATACCTAACTAAACCCGGGATTGCAAGTTCCGAATCTAGTAGGGTTTATTAGGTTATCTAAACCTAGGGACGACTGTGGGAGCCCAACCCAATGGATATCTAATCCAGTACAGTGCCACTGCTGAAAATAAAATACTGATTTCATAGCTAATTTTCTTATCTTGCTTTAACTAGGTTATCTGAACCTAGAACTAGGTTATCTGAACCTAGAGGCGACTGTGGGAGCCCACCCATTGGACCGTAGTCCCATATAAGCTGAAGCAAGACTAAATAAGTTATTTTAAATGCTTCTACTTCATTTACTGAGCTATTAAAATGCCTACTGTAGCATTAAATTGAGCTAAGCATTCTATCTAGCACTTGGTGTGCACTAGAACACACCCTACGTACTGAAAATCTGTATACAAGTTTAAACTAAATGTAAGACTGTAAATAACTAAAGGCTGAAAACTAAATCTGCATGCTTAAAATAGAACTGCTCATGTTATTCCAATAGCAATTAGGAAACTATGACAACTTAAGCATGCTGTGAAAGTAAAACAAATTCAACTACTAGGCATGCAATAGAATCTAGAAAATAAAGGAATCATTGCTGCATGGAATTAACAGTATATTATGCTTCATCAGGAAATACTAAACAGCAATGAAAGGAGCTCAACTAAGTTCTGCATTTGCTAATAAAAGCATGCTTATTCATATCCAGCAAATAGCACAAAACAAAACTAATACATACTGGAATTAAAACCTTTATAATGCTTGTTTCAATGATATAAATGAAATATCAATCTGCACATGTACAAGACTAAATTCAGGACATGCATGCTATAACAGAACACAAGCATCAAGCAAATAAATACCTTTAAGCATGCTATAACAGAACATAAGCATCAAGCAAATAGGTCCCTAGCTACCCTATTCTATAAAGCATGATCTGGAAGCCATAGGAAAAATCCGAATACAAAGGAAGGAACTAAAACTCAACCTTAAGCTTAAAACTGTTCATGCTCGAAACATTAGTTAGGGCATCCAAAAACTAAACTTAATCATGCATATTCTTCCTTTAAGACTCACGGCAGAAAACTAAAGGAACCAACAAATTAAACTAACTCATAATACTCAATGTGCATATATATGTATATACATCAAAACTGAAGCTAAAATGCCTAATAAACACATGCTGGTCCAGTAAGCTATAAAGGAAATCAAATTGGCATGTCTAATTAAGCTACAAAAGAATAAGTCTACTAAGGAACATAAACAACCTTGAATCCGATCCAAAAATTTGCTCACAAGAAACAACAAAGCAGAAAGGGAACACATCTTCAAAGAAAACCTGAACCTGTCCCCAAAACTATAAGTTATCTTGAAGAAATCAAGAATCTGAAATCTCCATACACGGCAGCAAGCTTCTAAAGCAACAAGATCTAAACTCTACAACGTAAAATCCGAAAGCCATGAAAACAAATCGAAGCTCGGAACAACTCCTACTGCAGGTGAGAAGCAACTCACCATGATTCTTGAATTCAAACCGAAGGAGAAAACCTCTAGGGTTCGCGGAGAAACTTTAAATTTCAACCCTTCCTCGTGCCCACGAGCTCTCTTCGACGAAGAGACCTCGAATCTGTGAAGAATCGACGGAGAGAAGTGCTCATCGGCCGCCGGAGACGAAGCCCTAGCTTCGTTTTCCTTCGCTCGGGCAGAATCGGCGCCGACGCCGTTCGTGAGGGAGAAGAGGAATTTTGAGAAAAACTTAATTTCTCTCCTAACTTATCCCTTTTTATAACCTAGGGTTATTTCTGTTATCAACTATACCTTAAATATTTGTCGCTGCCCATTTAATTAGCAACGATCGCTATCCCAGTTGGTCCGTTGGGCTTTGCTTGAAGTCATAGGTTTGGGCTTCGATTCTTGGCCACGCCCCTTTTTCTCCGATTTATTTTAAACATTCCATCTACTGCATATATACAATTCGCTCCATATAAGTTTAACAAAACGAGCGTAGCTCGGCTGGTCGGCTGCGTCCGGTTAAAACCTTGTTCGCGTCCGAGCTCTTGGGTTCAAAACCCGGCTTCAACATATATATTTTTGTCGAAACTTACTTCGCTTAGTAAAAATACCAAACGACCTCCAAAAATACTCTAAAAATTTCTAAAAATCTCTAGAATATTTCTATAGCATTTCTAGATTTTAATAAGGTCTTTTAGAACTCTAAATAGGGAAAATTGGGTCGTTACAGAAATCCAAGTGGATTTAAAGTTGATCGAACACTTGTCATGGAGATGGTAAGTCCAAGTGGGTCAAGGTTGACCAGACACTTGGCATGAAGATAAAAATCTAAGTGAGTCAAAGGATTGACCGAACACTTGGTGGAGAAGTCCCAACAAATCAAGATTGACTAGATGTTAGGCAATGAGGAGTCTCAACAGGTCACGGTTGACCGAATGTTGGGCAAGGAATCTTACTTAAGTTTGAAAATTAGGGTTTAATAATCGATTAGGTTAATTGATTACACTGTGTGTTAAGCCATTGAGTATTTCACTTAATCGCTTAAGGAACTCTCTGTTTGAAACAGAAAGGACCGTAATTGATTATGGTATGCTTAATCGATTGGGGTAATCGATTAAGCTATTTTTGGGAAGTGCACAAAGAGCTTCCTAATCAATAAGACCCAACCCTAGGTCTAAAGGTCAAGCCAAGGCTACAAGGGAGGTCATCCCTAGAACTAATATTGCAAAGACCAATGTGATCGGGGCTTTAAATAAGCCTAAACAAGTCACAAAGAAGGTCACACGAGAAGTAATCCCTAGAGCTGACCGTGAGGAGATGAGTGTGACCAAGGTTTTTAAGAAGCTTAGGAAGGTCATTAGGAAAGTAACTAAGAAAGTTATCCCTAATGAGTACTTAGAACACCCACGGAGTACCAATCAATTTTGGATTCCTAGGAGTATGTTTTCTACATCCTAGATGGGTTTAGAGAGTGTCAACTCCAATTTTGAAGGGTAGTTAATCCAACCTTGGTGAAATTGACACTTGGAGAGCATTTTCAAGGTAGTTGTACTTCTTGAAAATGTGAAGGTTTAAACATTTACTCTTTGGAAGAGTAAATTATGTCAAAATTTGAGGAATTGGACTTAATTAAGATTGACACCAATAGGAAAAGCAAAAGAGATTTGGGATTTTTACATCTTTTTAGAAGAAAAAGGGGCAATCTAGGTATATTATTTATCCTAAATTACCATGATTATTTGGCCATCATATGCCATGACATTATATTTTGCATTCATTTTTGTTATGAAAAATAAAAATAAAAAACCATGTCATGTCATGTCATACATACGTCATGTGGCTACAGTAAACTTTTTTTTTGAAAATACTCATTTTGATGTATGCCATAAATCATCATGTATTATTTTAAATTCCTTATAATTAAGGACAATGACATTAATTAGCAAATAACATCCCAGGTGGATGATCATATTTTAAATGTCTAGATAGATATGCATGAACCCTTAGTTTAGGGGAAAACCAAAATCTATATCTCACAAAGACTATAAGTTGACTTGTATGTGCATTAGGGCATATTAGATATAAGTGAGATGTTGGAAAGATGAATAAAACTTAAGATATTGATTTAGTGCATCTATTTAAGTTTTAGTTTCAGTTTTTAGTTTCAGTAAAACACATAGTTATGTGTTTTCCAATTATTGGGAAAGCTAGTATACAAGTCATGTACATTGAGTTCAAGGAACATGGTTGGAAATTTAATTTTGAAAATAATTTTAAATATATTTTGAAAAACCTTGGTGAAGACTATCTTTTGATAGGAATCACCATTGTATAGTTAGACACAAAACTTGACAGAAATATTAAAGTTTTCAAAAATTTCCAACTTTATGTCAATATTTGAAAATAGAATGATTTTTCTTATAAAACTATTTTTCCATGATATAATATGTCTTAAATAATGTCTACATGAATTTTAATAATTTTTAAAATTTTATAGAATTTTTAGGATATTTTTAAAATTTAGACAGAATTGACTTTCAGAAATCAGAAATGGTAATCGATTAGGGCAATCAATTGCACAACCTTAATCGATTAGGTCAATCGATTAAGGTAAATTATCATGAGCACAGTGGCTCATGAAATCAAGCACTGTGATTGATTAAGAAGGTTAAGTGATTAAAGCAATCGATTAACACTCAATAATCAATTAAATCCCAACTTTAATCGATTAAGGCTGATCTTAAGCGATTAAGAGCTTTGTTTAAGCGCTTAAGGCCCTAGTTTCAGCTTAAATAAGCTTATTTAAGTTTATTAAGCCATGGTTAGTCATGTTAACCATTTCTCTAACCCTAAGAAATTCAATTATGAACATTTAAGAATAGTTTTCTTGTCGAAATAAGAAAGAATTGGTTAAAAGAAACTAAGTTGAAGTTTAGTTTCAAAGTTAAATTTTGAACTTCAAAACTTAAAATTTTGGGTTTCCTAAAGGTTTAGAAATTCCAAGTCATTATTGGTGTAATGATAGAAGCTTGGAGCATGTTTTCAGGGGGAGCTACTCTTTAAAGACATGATTTTGATTTTATTCTAAAATAATGACATAATGAAAGGTTGGAAACCTTCATTGTGGTGAATGTTCTAGGATGAGCATTGTAAGTTGAGTTAGTGCTCAAGGGTATACATTTAGTGACAATGAAGGGTATGAGACCTTCATTGTGATGTTGTGAACAATAAATGAGATTATGAACAACATATGGATAACTCTTTAGGAGAAGAGTTTTGATGTGTGCCAAAGGGGGAGAATGTAGGGTTTAAGTTAGATTTTCATTACCCAAAGGGGGAGTTTGCCCTCTTAGAAAGGGGAGATGAAGGAAATCCTCATTCATGCTTTGACATGAAGAAGAAGTTGAGGTTATGGGATTAGCTTAACTTAAATCTATTGTCAAACATCAAAAATGGAGAGATTGTTGGTGTAATTTCCCTAGGTCAAGGTTGACTAAGCTTGAGTTGGCTCAAATTTGAGTCATGATGTTTGAGTTTTGATATTTGACAATATGAGAAGAAGAAGTCAAGTAGGTAAAGTTGACTGAATACTTGGTTGGAAAGTCTTAACTGAGGATAGGCAAGGGCAAGTCCAACAGGAAGGTTGGCAGAGGAAGAAAATCCAAGTGGGTCAGTGTTAACTGGACACTTGGTGTGGAAAACCCTAGTAAGTGAAGCCAGGTGGAAAGCCTTGGTGAGTGAAACTAGACAGGAGGAAACTTTGGTGAGTGAAGCTAGGTGGAAAGCTCTAGTGAGTGAAGCTAGGCAGAGAAAACCCTGGTGAGTGAAGCTAAGTGGTGGAAAATCCTACCAGGTGGTGGAAAGCCCGGGTGAGTGAAGCTAGGCATGTAGAAATCCAAGTGGGTTCAAGGTTGACCGAACATTTGGCACGGAGATGGTAAGTCCAAGTGGGTCAAGGTTGACCAGACACTTGGCATGAAGAGAAAAGTCCAAATAGGTCAAAGGAATGACTGGACACTTGGTAGAGAAGTCCCAGCAGGTCAAGATTGACTAAATTCTAGGCAATGAGGAGTCCCAATAAGTTACGATTGACCGGATATTGGATAAGGAACCCTAGACTTAAGTTTGGAAGTTAGGATTTGTTGGAACCCCAGGGTGTTTTGATGTCATCAAACAAGTTAAGCTAGGTCCTGTTTTGTCTAACCCTTGTGTCTAAGTGTGTAGGAGCTTAGGAACACAGGAAGTCGAGCGGAAGACGCGGCTAATGAGAAGGACGACATGGGAAGAGAGCCGATGGACTCGGTACACCCGAGGGACGAGGTGACCGCAGAATAGTACACCGGTGGACGAGAAGAATGTACACGACGTTCGAGGGATAAGAAATCGGGAAGGAAGGCTGCTCGAGGAGAAGGCCGAAACTTGAGTTCGGGTGAGCCCTATTCCGGATGGACGAGATCACCCAAGCTAGCAGAGCCGGAACAGAAGACTCGGACCGAGACAAGAACCAGAGCAGTGGAACCGGACCACAAAAAGTCAACCGGATTGACTTAAGTGGTCAGGGCACCCGGAAGTGGATTTTGACCAGATCGAGTTTTGACTTGATCTGAATGTTGGGGGATAAAATTTTATCCCCCTAAGGCGCCCAGACCCTTCAGGGCACCCCGAACAGTGCTATAAATATAGCACTGATTGTTGATACAGTCTGACCTGGATGTTGTTTTGATGTTGACACTGATTTAAGTTTGTATCAGATATTTAACTCAGATTAATTACTAATCTAGGTTGACTTGGTTGAACTGATTGAGAAAGTCCTAACTGGGATGTTAGGCAGTTGGAAAATCCTGGTGAGTGAAGCCAGGTGAAAACCCTAGTGAGTGAAGCTATGTGCAAGTCCTGGTGGGTGAAGCCAGGCAAGGAAAAATCCAGATGGATCAAGGGTGATCGGACATCTGGTGTTGAAAAGTCCAAGAAGGAAACTTGGCATGCGGAGTCAGAGAGGGTTCGGTAGCTCGTTTTCTAGGACCAGATGAAGTCGGAGAGGGCTAGGGAGCTCGTTTCTCCGGACTAGGTCAGAGGGCTCGGTATCACTGGATCGGTCGGCGGACCGATCCAGTGAAGTTCTGACACCGATCGGTCCGCCACCGATCGAATTGATCGATGGCTCGAGCGTTTGACGGTCGCGGACCGATCGAAATCGATTAGTAGCCTCGTGATTTTACCGATCGATCGCGACCGATGAAATCGATCGATAGCTCATCAGGATTTTCTTGATCGGTCCGGAGACCGTCGGAGGCTGTAAGTGTTTGGGAAGAACGACATCTGATCGGTCTCGGACCGATCAGATTAGTCCGATCGATCCGCATCGACCGATCGCTGCGTGTTTGAAACAGCGACATCCGATTGGTGCGGGACCGATCGAGTTAGTACTGATCGGTCCGCAGACCGATCAGCGATGATCCAGAAGCGGTCTGCAGACCGATCCACGGTATTGTTTGTTTTGCATGCACTTTTTCTGATTGCCGTATTTGTTTTCGCCCATCTGTTTTTAACCATCTGCTGTGAGTCTTTTTAGCTTACAGGTTGCAGGTCACATTCTCATGGTTGAATTCAAATTGAGCTTCATTAAGAGAAGAAGACAAGTGCTCTTTACACTGTGACTTGCTGCAACAGATGCATTTGAGGCATCAACGTTCACTGGGTTTCTGATTGCGATTGGGCTGCGATCTGCTTGACTCCTGGGGATTGGTTCGAGCTCAGAAGACGCCAGTGATGACTGTGATATCATTGGTGTGAGTTCAGAGAACCGGGTAAGGAGGAAGAGGGATTGGCTGCAGCGCTGATTTGCGCAGTTTTGACCAGATCTGTGACAGCAGAGATCAGTTTTTGAGAAGCAGTAAAAACAGCGAGAGGTGAACGAGAACAATACAGAAGAAAGCTTGAAAGAAAAGTCTGTGCTGTTGTGCGAAGTTCTTGAGCTCTTGGGTGAACTGCGATCTCTGTTTTCTGCTACTGATCCTCGCGTGGTTGTAAGCATTTCTATTCTCCTTTGCCACCGAGCTTCTGTAAGTCTCGTGCTTTAACTTAGATCTTTCTTGAGACGTTGTGGGGAGGTTACTCCACCGAGAAGGAGGATTTGTAGCCGGAAGTTATCCGGGGTACGATCTACCGAAGATTAAGGAGTCGTCCACCTTACGGACACGCCGAGGAGTAGGGGCAAGTTATCCCCGAACCTCGTATATCTTTGTGTCTGCTGTGTGTGTGTTTTTCTTCCTTCGTTTTAGTTTTCCACTTCCGCTGTGCTAACTAGTTTTTGTGTAGAACTCTCTGTCTAAGTTTTTTAAGAGGCTATTCACCCCCCTCTAGCCATCTAAGATCCCAACAAGTGGTATCAGAGCCTGGTGCTCTTCATCTGGACTAACATTCCAAGGAGCAACAAGATGACCATGAAGGAAGGATTCAGCACCAACAGACCACCCTTCTTCGATGGAGCAGATTTCTAGTATTGGAAGAGTCGCATGGAGTATTACCTCAAGACTGATATCTCCATGTGGTTCTCGGTCAAGGAAGGCTTCACACCACCGAAGGACGAAGAAGGTAAGGAACTCGATTCATCAAGGTGGTCTACTGAACAAACTCGTAAAGGGCAAGCCGATGCCAAGGCGGTTGTCACCTTACAATGTGGGATTGCCAAGGACCAACTCGTCAAGGTAGGTCCATTCTCGAGTGTAAAAGATTTATGGAACAAGCTTATCGAGCTCCAAGAAGGAACTCGAGATTCTCGGATAGCCAAGAGGGACCTATTCTTGAATCAACTACAAAATCTCACCATGAAGGAAAATGAAACGGTAAGTGAACTACATGGGAGGTTCAAGGAAATCATCAATGGTTTACATTCCGTGGATGAACGCGTGGAGAATCGCGATCTATTAAGGTACGCTCTTAAATCCTTTCCAAGGAATGCCTTGTGGTCATCTATGGTAGATGCCTACAAGGTTTCCAAGGATCTTTCCATTGTTAAATTAGACGAATTCTTTTGTGAAATGGAACTTCATGAACTTGCTAACAAAGGTCAAAAGGAGAAAGGTATAGCTTTGGTTGCAGGAGAAAAGAGCAAGGATGGGAGAAGAAGGAAGAAAAAGAAGAAGGAGAAAGAGATTCCTTCATCTTCATCCTCCTCCGAGTCCGATGATGAAGGTGGATCATCATCAAGCGAGATGGCAAATTTTGTGAGGAGGATCATGAGAAGAAGCAGGAGATATAAAGGAAAAGGTAAACCTAATGATCAAAATATCGATAAGACTAATGTTACATGTTATGAGTGTAGTAAGAAAGGCCACTACCGGAGTGAGTGTCCAAAACTCAAGAAGGAGGAACGGGCCAAAAAGAAGGAGGAAAGAGCCAAGAAGAAGAAAGCTCTCAAGGCCACTTGGGATGAATCCTCCTCAAGCTCATCGGAGGAGGAAGAGAAGAAGGAGAAGAGTACTCGGCAATTGGCACTCATGGCAAGGGAGGAGTCCGAATCCGAGAGTGATGACTCAAGCACATCAGCCGCGGCTTCATCATCTTCGGATGATGAAGAGGTAACCTCTTCTCACTTAGAAAAATGCTATAAGACTATTACACATTTGTCTACCTTGCTTAAAAAATCAAAAACAGAAAATAAATCATTAAAAGAAGAAGTAGAGAACTTGAGAGCTCTTAGGGAAGATGAGGTTGATGACCTACATCTAGAGCTCCTTGAAGATGAAAACAAAGCCTTGAAGGGTGAGGTTGAGAAACTCAAGAAAATGCTTGAAAAATTCTCAACTAGCTCCAAGACATTAGACATGATTCTAAATGCCCAAAGGGCGGTCTACAACAAGGTTGGATTAGGATACCAACCTAAGGAGTCTAGCTTTATTTCTTTAGTGTCAAGAACCCAATTTCATAGATCGCATGTTTCTAGGGTTCATGAGACTAGGAAGAAGGTAACAAAGGCATGGGTGCCTAAGTCTTTCATTGTAGATGCATTAGGTCCCAAGATTTGGGTACCTAAAACATCTATCTTTCGTGTCTTGTAGGCATTGGTAAAGGGGGAGCGTCTATCAACTTGGTTTGCTGATAGTGGATGCTCCAAGCACATGACCGGGGACAAGTCACTATTTTCTACCATTCAAAACAAAAATAGAGGTAATGTGTCATTTGGTAACAATGGTAGTCTTAAGGTTGTAGGAGTTGGAGACATTCATATATCTGAATGTCTCCATATCAAGAATGTCCTTCTAGTCAAGGGGATGACTTTTAATCTCCTAAGTGTCAGTCAATTGTGTGATACGGGTTACACATTGAATTTCATTCAAGTCAATGTTTGGTTAAACACATTGACACACTTGACACGGTACTAGTAGGCACAAGGGTTGATAATATTTATCAAGTATCGTTTAAAAGTGCTACTAATGCTTTGATTAAGTGTTTCATGTCAAAAGAAGAAGAGTCTTGGCTATGGCATAGAAGGTTGGCACATGTAAACATGAAGAACATCCGGAAGTTGGCCAACCAAGGATTAGTGCGAGACTTACCCAGCATCAAGTACCACAAGACCAAACTATGTGATGCATGTCAAAAGGGTAAGCAAACAAAAGGTGTTCATAAAGGTAAAAGCACTGTAAGTACATCTACTGCTTTAGATTTATTGCACATGGACCTATTTGATTGCAGTAGTGTAATATCATTGAATGGAAGTAGATATTGCTTGGTAATCGTTGATGATTTTACTAGATACACATGGACTTTCTTTTTGAAACATAAGGACCAAACTATAGATATTTTTATTTCCTTTTGTAGAAGAACTGAAAATGAAAAATCGACAACAATTAAAACCATTAGAAGTGATCATGGTGGGGAATTTCAAAATCATAGGTTTTAGAGTTTTGTCAAGAAAAGGGATATAGGCATGAGTTCTCTACTCCAAGGACCCCACAACAAAATGGGGTTGTGGAGAGAAAGAACCGAGTCCTACAAGAGGCTGCACGAAGCATGCTCAATGAGTACTCACTACCGAGCTACTTATGGGCTGAAGCTGTGAATACAGCTTGCTATGTGCAAAATCGAGTTTTAATACATAGGTTTTTAGGAAAGACTCCCCATGAACTTTGGTTTGGGAAACCACCTACAATTAAACATCTTAGGGTGTTTGGTTGTAAGGTGTTTATTTTGAACACCAAGGACCATCTTGGGAAGTTCTCGGCGAAGGCTGATCAAGGGATACTAGTCGGGTACTCTCTTACCAGCAAAGCCTATCGAGTCTACAATGAGAGGACTAAATTGATTGAAGAGTCCTCTGATGTAGCTTTTGAAGAAATCCCTAACTTAAATGATCAATCAAGGGATGTAGGAGAAATTCAATTTGAACTTAGAAATCTAAGTTTGAATGATCAAAATGAAGAACGAGTCGAAGTTGACTCTGATGTTGATGAGCAAAGGCAACAAAGAACTCAATCTGATCCTTTGCCAGATATTGAGTCCTTGCCTGTGCTTAGTGAGACCATTCATGAGGCACCATCAACACCAAGACAATCTAGGATAGCCTCTAGTCATCCCCAAGACCAGATTGTGGGAGACATCCAACAAGGGGTTAGGACTAGATCATTCTTTAGAAATGAGTCCAATGAGGTTGCCTTAATCTCAGAAATTGAACCAAGACTAGTTGATGAAGCATTGCACGATCCTGATTGGATCATAGCTATGCAAGACGAATTAGGTCAATTTGAAAGGAGCCAAGTATGAGATTTAGTTCCTAGACCTAAGAAGACCACCATTATTGGAACTAAATGGGTCTTCAAAAATAAGTTAAATCAAAAGGGAGAAGTTGTAAGAAACAAGGCAAGACTTGTAGCCAAGGGCTATAGTCAAGTCGAAGGTCTCGATTATGATGAGACTTATGCTCCCGTGGCCCGATTAGAGTCCATTCGTTTGATGCTAGCTTTTGCTGCACATAGAGGTTTCAAGCTCTATCAAATGGATGTTAAATCTGCCTTCTTAAATGGTTTCATTAAAGAAGAGGTCTATGTTGAACAACCACCGGGGTTTGTGAATACCGAAGTTCTAAATCACGTGTACAAGCTCAAGAAAGCTCTTTATGGGCTTAAACAAGCACCTCGAGCATGGTACGATATGTTGTCAACTTACCTATTAGAAAAGGGCTTTGTAAGAGGCCAAATAGACCCAACACTATTTCTACGTAGAGATGGTGAAAACATTTTTGTAGCCCAAGTATATGTCGATGACATAATTTGTGGCTCAAATAACAAGGGTTATTTGAATGAATTCATTTCTCACATGGAAAGTGAGTTTGAGATGAGTCTAGTAGGAGAGTTGACATTCTTCCTCGGACTTGAAATTAAACAAACTCGAGACGGAATTTATGTCCATCAGACAAAATACACTCAAGAGATGCTTAGAAAATTCAATATGAGTGACTCTAAGGAAGTGTCCACTCCAATGGCGACAAACACTCGCCTTGACAATGATGAGAGTGGAAAACCAATTGATCTAACGCAATATAGAAGAATGATTGGTAGTCTTCTATATCTCACAGCTAGTCGACCGGACATACTCTTTGCTGTGGGCATGTGCGCTAGGTATCAAGTATGTGCCAAGGAATCTCATTTAATTGCAGTTAAGAGAATATTGAGATACCTTAAGGGCACAATTCGAGTAGGTCTATGGTACCCTCGTACAGAGTCTTTTGACTTGATAGGCTATACCGATTCCGATTATGCTGGGTGCAAATTGGATCGGAAAAGCACTAGTGGGGGTTGCCAATTCTTAGGTTCATCATTAGTTAGTTGGTCAAGTCGGAAGCAACATTGTGTTGCTCTCTCCACGACCGAGGCCGAATATATTGCCATGGGAGAGAGTGTATCACAGTTGTTGTGGATGATACACACCCTAGAGGATTATGGATTTTCTTATAAGGGTGTACAAGTGCTATGTGACAACATTAGCACTATCAACCTAACTAAAAATCCAGTCCATCATTCGAGGACCAAACACATTGAAGTGCGTCATCACTTCATAAGAGATCACGTAGCTAGGGGAGACATTGCACTCACATATGTTGAGTCAAAGTCAAACCTAGCTGATATTTTCACCAAACCCCTTCCGGAGAATGAATTTAGTCATTTAAGGAGGGAGTTGGGAATGTGTTTGGCTCCTTAGGTCATTAGAACTTCACCATGATCAATAAGGACTATTAAAATGATAAGAAAAATTGAGAAATTATTTTGGGCAACTTGGGAACATCTCACACAAACTATAAGGTTTAACAAAATATTTTTGTTTGCTAGAAATGTGGTGAGATGCTAGGAACAACCAAATTATTCAAATGTATCATGCATCTCTTGAATAATTAGGTTGGAGAGACATTAATTGAGTATGGGGAACACCATTACATAATTCATGTGTAATTGGTTCCTAGATCTTACTCATATATTCCAACCAAGGAATCTTGGTTGGACTTTTGCCTAGAAATTTTCTAATCATGGTTGATGGTTGATGTGTTGATTGGTATTGTTGTTTGGTTCATGTCATGACTTTGATTGATAAAACGATAGGTTATTAAAGGAAATAATAACAACTTGGATATATTTTGACAAACTTGAAACTAAACATAACAAGGATCAAGAATTTCAGCTTTCATGCCTTGATTGCAAATTAGGACAAGTTGTTTATATTTTGACAAACTTGAACCTGATCATAGAGATGAGTTTAGCAAAAATATGTTTTGAACTCTTAAGGACCAAGAAGACAGAACTCCATATGGTTGGAGTTAGTGTGAGGTTTTGTTTGATAAGAATCTGAAACTTTAGGGCTATAAACATGTTCAGACCATAACTTTTAGGTAAGAGCTATGCTTGTAGATCCTCCATGTTCTAGGTGCTGAACTTGGGAGTTTTCCTAGAGAAACTTCCACGAATTATCGAACACAAGTTACTGAAATTACTACTTTCAGTTACTGAAATTACGGGAGAAATCAGACACTGATCGGTCTACGGACCGATCAAGTCAGCCTTGCACGCTCGAGCCCGCTACTGATCCCTTTCTGATCGGTCTACAGACCGATCAGAGAGATCCCTGATCGATCCGGAGACCGATCAGATCAATTCGGCACAAAAGCCACTGATCAATCTCTGATCGGTCTACCGACCGATCAGGAAGCTCGCTGATCGTACTGATCGTCTCCTGATCGGTCCGTGGACCGATCAGGATGTTCCTGGATCGGTCCAGGGACCGATCAGGAGGCTTCTGATACCTTCTGATCGGACAACCGTCCGATCATTTCTTCACTATACACCGATCTAAACCCTTAAAACCTCCCGATCCCTTCTTTTCCTCATTCACGCGAAACCCTAGCCGACTCTTCCCACCAGCTCACCCTTTCTCTTCTCTTTGCACGCCGGAACACTAGTCCCAGTTCTAGCCCTCCGAGGCTCTAGCCGAGAGTTCAATGGCACCAAGGTAACTCCTATTTCTCTAGAACTTTGGCATTTCGATTTCATTTCTCACATATCTGTGGCTTTGTGTTTCGGTTGGCTCCTGTGCTCCTCTTTTTCCCATTGTGTCCCCTTAGGAAGAAACTAGTAGGTGAGGGTACTTCCAAGTCCAAAGATAAATCCAAAGCTCCTGCTGCTCCTTCCCGACCTCAACCATCCAGTTCGGTCCAGTTCGGGAAGATTTCCCAACCAACAGTTTGAACAATCCTTTAAGGAAAGGACCTTCAAGTTGCTCCCATGTAGATCAGTCGATCAAAAATACATGAATGAGTTTTGTCCAGCGATTACGGAGACCATAGCCTACTATAAACTTGATTCCTTGGTATATTTAGAGAGAGATATCAACATTGACCTAGTTTCTGAATTCTATAACAACCTTCATCAGACTATTGGTGGTAGTTATAGATCAAGAGTGGCTAAGCAAAACGTTGATTTCAGCTTAATTGCCTTCTTTGGTTATTTAGGCTGTCGTATGTGTTCGGGGACGATGTTCTCATTTTATCCTTCTTTGCCTGAACCCGTGCCTCATCCTCTTGATGTCTCATCTGACTCGATTTATGAGTACTTCTTTGGACATCTGAGACCGGATGGATTAGATGAGTTAGATGTCGACTTTCCTACATTTGCAGCCCTTGGCCTTTATGCTCCTGATTACATTCTTTTCAAAATTGTCACAAACTGTCTTCTACCTATTACTTCTAAACCATTGGCAGAGATTCGACCGTATCATTGTCTGATGCTTTACGGGTTGCGTAGGCGTCTTGACTTTGATGTCATGTCGAGTGTCTATACTTCTATCATATCCCATAGTGAGCCAAGCGGTTACACCATCTATATGCCTTATGGGCATGTGATTACTGACTGGCTTGAGACCCTGGGTATTGATGTCTCTAAGGGGAGGATAGTAAAGATGGTTAGGCAGGATTGTCGACTTGGGAAACGTGCATTTTCCAAGTCTGGAATCTTAGGACAGGATGGGGCGGTTAGGTGGAAGGATGGGAGGGCACTAGGTGAGTTACCTCGACGACAGGTTGCTCCTGTTGCTGCTCCTCCTGCTGCTGACGATGGAGAGGCCGATCCTGATCTGCGCTGGCAGATCGCCGAGCTGGAGAGTCGCTTTGATCGACACGAGGAGATGGTGGCTGCTGAGTTCGATGGACTACGCATTCGGATAGACCAGCGCTACGATGACCTGCGCGGGCAGATTGACCAGCGCTTCGAAGATATGCGCAGTCATCAGGTGGTGACACAGCAGTTGCTACTCGGATGGATGGCACGCTACCCGCCTCCGCAGTCTTACCCAGGCTATCCATCCTCCAGCGTGCCGCCTCAGGATTTCACCCCTCCTGTCGATGATGGTGATGTTCCTCAGTGTGAGGATATTGATTGATACAGTTTGTTTGTTGACTGTCTGTATTTTGGATGTTATTTGTTAGCCTTTATGTCGGACCTGGATGTTTGCACTTCTGATGCTACTCATGTATTTATGCTACTCAGTTTTATATTTGCTTGCTCTTTATTATGCTTCATTTTCTATCGGTTTTTAATATGCTGTTCCTATGCCATGATTTGATTGTATCTTATGTCTTTCTTATTGTCATATTGTGACCTTAGAGGGAATTCTAGGTCAGTTAAGAGAAGGCAGTATGAGTTAAGGGGGAGCCTTTTGAGTTTTTGTCACCTCATTTGCACCTTTTCGGTGTTTGACAAAGGGGGAGAGGATACCTAAGTTTAGAAATGTATGAAAGCTTGATTTTAGTTTAGAAATGTATGAAAGCTTGATTTTAGGGGAGAGGATAATGGGAAGGATCTTGATTCCCGTCATTGACTTGGTGGTGTATCCGTCTTAGGAGGAGGATCCTAATTTCCCTAAAATTATGGGTATATGAGCATTTCTGATCTAAACTTAAATCGTGTTGTCAAACAATAAAAAGGGGGAGATTGTTGATACAGTCTGACCTGGATGTTGTTTTGATGTTGACACTGATTTAAGTTTGTATCAGATATTTAACTCAGATTAATTACTAATCTAGGTTGACTTGGTTGACCTGATTGAGAAAGTCCTAACTGGGATGTTAGGCAGTTGGAAAATCCTGGTGAGTGAAGCCAGGTGAAAACCCTAGTAAGTGAAGCTAGGTGCAAGTCCTGGTGAGTGAAGCCAGGCAAGGGAAAATCCAGATGGATCAAGGGTGATCGGACATCTGGTGTTGAAAAGTCCAAGAAGGAAACTTGGCATGCGAGTCAGGAGGGTGGTAGCTCGTTTTCAGGACCGATGAAGTCGGAGAGGGCTAGGGGCTCGTTTCTCCGGACTAGGTCGAGAGGGCTCGACCGGATCGAAGTCAGAATGGATCGGCCGACGCCGATCCAGGAACTGACACCGATCGGTGCCGACCGATCGAATGTCGATGGCTATCGAGCGTTATCGATCGCGGACCGATCAGAAATCGATCGAGCTATCAGTGATTTTACCGATCGGTCCGCACCGATCAGAAATTGATCGATGAACTACGGATTTTACCGATCGGTCCGAGACCGTCGAGGTAAGCGTTGGGAAGAACGACATCGATCGGTCTCGGGACCGATCAGATTAGTACTGATCGGTCCGCAGACCGATCAAGTCCAGTGCGATTGAAGCATCTGATCGGTCCGGGGACCGATCAGATTAGTACCTGATCGGTCCGCAGACCGATCAGCGATGATCCAGAAAGCGTGGATCGGTCTGCAGACCGATCCACGGTATTGTTTGTTTTGCATGCACTTTTTCTGATTGCCGTATTTGTTTTCGCCCATCTGTTTTTAACCATCTGCTGTGAGTCTTTTTAGCTTGCAGGTTGCAGGTCACATTCTCATGGTTGAATTCAAATTGAGCTTCATTAAGAGAAGAAGACAAGTGCTCTTTACACTGTGATTTGCTGCAACAGATGCATTTGAGGCATCAACGTTCACTGGGTTTCTGATTGCGATTGGGCTGCGATCTGCTTGACTCCTGGGGATTGGTTCGAGCTCAGAAGACGCCAGTGATGACTGTGATATCATTGGTGTGAGTTCAGAGAACCAGGTAAGGAGGAAGAGGGATTGGCTGCAGCGTTGACCAGATCTGTGACAGCAGAGATCAGTTTTTGAGAAGCAGTAAAAACAGCGAGAGGTGAACGAGAACAATACAGAAGAAAGCTTGAAAGAAAAGTCTGTGCTGTTGTGCGAAGTTCTTGAGCTCTTGGGTGAACTGCGATCTCTGTTTTCTGCTACTGATCCTCGCGTGGTTGTAAGCATTTCTATTCTCCTTTGCCACCGAGCTTCTGTAAGTCTCGTGCTTTAACTTAGATCTTTCTTGAGACGTTGTGGGGAGGTTACTCCACCGAGAAGGAGGATTTGTAGCTGGAAGTTATCCGGGGTACGATCTACCGAAGATCAAGGAGTCGTCCACCTTTCGGACACGCCGAGGAGTAGGGGCAAGTTATCCCCGAACCTCGTATATCTTTGTGTCTGCTGTGTGTGTGTTTTTCTTCCTTCGTTTTAGTTTTCCACTTCCGCTGTGCTAACTAGTTTTTGTGTAGTACTCTCTGTCTAAGTTTTTTAAGAGGCTATTCACCCCCCCCCTCTAGCCATCTAAGATCCCAACACTGATCTGTACAGTCTTTTCAATCAACTTGTAATCCATTTTCTCTGTGCTTTACAATTCTTTTGTGCTGTCAACACTGTAAGAGGCTACTCCACCTAGAGGAGATCATCAGATAGTGCGTCATATTCGTCTTGGATTAGCAATCCTCTGATTGCAAACCAAGTAAACCTTCTGTGTCTGAGTTTGTTTTTAATTAGTCTCTTTTATTTAAAGTTACAAATTTTATTATTAAGTTGAAAATTCGAGAAAGGTGTAATTTATTTTTGTAGGGCAATTCACCCATCCCCTCTTGTCGGCCTCTAAAGAGACCAACAGGATTTGGTAATTGATTATACTGCGTGTTAAGCGATTGGGCATTTCGGTTAATCACTTAAGGAGCTCTTTGTTTGAAACAGAAAGGGTCATAATTGATTATGTCATGCTTAATCGATTGGGGTAATCGATTAAGAAGCTTTCACAAAGTGCACAGAGAGCTTCCTAATCGATTGGGCCAATTGATTATGAAGGCTTAATCGATTAAGCAGTGCTTCTCATGCAAATAGAGAGCTTCCTAATTGATTAGGCTAATCGATTAGGAACGCTTAATTGATTGGGGTAATCGATTAACTTTTAGGAAAATAATCATTATGTAAGTTGCTGACATGGTAAGCATTAAGGAGATTCTTAATCGCTTAAGGCGTCCGAACGATAACAAAAAGGCTTCGACGCGTGCACTCTTTGAAAGCTCTACCTCTTCCACTATTTTCATCGAGCATAAATCTTCACACCAGTTCTTTGAAGATTCTTGGATTTAAATATTGTTGCACTTCCAAGGTTCAAGAGGTATCTACAAGCAAGAAGAAAACAAGCTAGGGTTTCATCATTGTAATTCTTGTAAGATTTCATTTGTATCAGATTGTATCTTTCTCTTCTTATATTTACTATGTGTATGAGCTTGTACGAGACTTTTTCACCTCCGGAGTGTTTCTGAGAAGGAGAGTTTTATAGTGGATGTGTGAGTGAGGGTCGAATTCTTGGATTAGTCACCTCTTCTTGAGGTGGATACCAAGTAAATCCTTCTTGTTAGCATTGGAGGAGCTTGCTTTGAGTTGTCTACTGCAACAATATCTATGAAGCGAGCAACCGAGCGAGACGAGCTATTCACCCCCTCCCCCTCTAGCTCCTGAAGTGTTCCAACAATTGACTCATTGAGAACATCAATTCTACTATTCTATTATCTCACTTTGTTCTTGAAAGAAAGCAACAACCTTAGCCACACTTAAGAAAGCAGCATCAATTCTTCTATTTTATTCTCTCCTAGGTATAAGTCTCTCAAATCTCAACTCACTTAAGAGTTTTACCTTATAGTTCGTTCACCATGAGATCATCTCCCATTAGGCTACTTGTCCCTCAAATGCACCAAGCCCTCTACTAACTCTACATGTCATCTTTCATACTTCACCTATATAGTTTGCCTCCTTTAGCTCAACTACACTCTGATGTTCATCATGCTATGGTCCTTTGGACATTTCATATTATCCTTCTATCTCTAATTAACCTCAAGTGATCAAGTCATCAACAACCTTATCCACATTAAGTTTCCACATGTCTTTCAATCAAATCTTGTAGGTATTGGATCGTATCGTACATGAGGGGGGGGGGGGGGGGGAATCACGTGATTTTAAAAATTTATTTTTTTAACCATTTTTTTAAAAAATAAAGTGCACAGCAGAAAAGATAGAAACAAAAACGAAAAAGCAAGTCAATCGGTTATTTAGTTCGGAGCCTTCGGCGACTCCTACTCCAAGACCCACGATCCCGCGAACCATATCGATGGCAATTCACTATAATCCTCTTCCGGGACCACCGGAAGAGGGAAACGAATTCAATCGAAAGTTAGGATAAGTGTAACACATTACACTTTCTTTTATACAAAAATTAAGTACAATATGAAAATTCTGTTACCCAACACTTTTGAAGATGATCATATCAGGCTCGGTGTTGGATAACTCCTCAGTAGTAATCAGGCGCCGCAGCATCATAGTAGAGCAACAACACGAAGTCGGGGCATTCAGAATATTGAACGGACACGTAGAAGCTTATAGAAGAGTTGTACTTGAGTTGCATCAAAGCTTTGGTCGAGTAGCCCTTTTAAAGAAGGTTGAAGGTGCCTCCCATAGAACTGAAGGTGCCTTCCATAGGAAAACTTTTATCCCAAATAACTCACATTTTATTGTCGATGAAGTCCAATTTTATCCTATTGAAGGCGCCTTCTAAGCTCTTGAAAGTGTCTTCCATCGCCCAGCTCAAGGAGCCTTCCGTTGCTTGGAAGGTACCTCGGGTACTGTTCACCCGAGGCACTTTGTGCTCCTTTTACCTTGTAAAATGTGTTAGTCCAATACAACAAATAATAACCTACAAGACAAAGTTAACACAATAAAAATAGTATTAATTAGATCCAGTCCTCCAGATTTAGATCTAGTCATGGTCTCAATTTAGGTTTTCAAAATGCACCTAAATTGGATCGACGTGTACTGTCCTCTCAAACAGGACACGTTCTCACTAAGTCACACTCTTCCAATGACTTACTTCCACTTACCAAATGTCAAGTTACCTCTTTGATGTCTAATCTAAACCATTAGGTCTTCTTGGCAGAATCACACATCTGGACTTCTCCAATCGAGAATTAAACGACCCGAACTCTTGCCGAAATCACACATCTGGACTTCAACCCCTCGAGAATTGAACTTCCCAACCTCATGACAGAATCTCATATTTGGACTTCACCAATTAAGAATCACACATCGCGACTGGACTTCCTACCTGGTGTCTAGTCCTCTTGACCCGTCAAATTAGTTAACCTTGCGCACTCGGTAACAATGTTAGATTAACAATACATTTAACTTTAATATGCTTTTCATTCATTAACACTCAAGTTTGATCATTAGTGCCAAATGTACCAACAATCTCCCCATGTTTGTTGCAATGACAATCTGTGTTAAAGTTAGAGAAAAATATGCAAAGCATATATTATAAAAAATTATTTGTAAGAGAAATATAAAATGAAATAGTTAAGTTTTATTTTCTTGATCATTTTTAGGGTTAAGTTTTTTAGATTTTCTTTGTTTTTTCTTACTTAAACTCTAACCTTCCCTCTTTGGCAATTATAAAAAAATATGCAGATTAGTGTATTAAATTATGAAAATGTAAATATACAAGTAAGCATAGCAAGTAATAAATTTTTGAAAGCAAGCATAAAAACTTGCAAGTTTATTATAGAGAGGAGTTAAGAAAAAATTTCAAAGTATTTTGAAAGGAATTTTTAAAATTTTTAAAAGGGTTTCAAAATTTTGAAAATTAAATTTTCAAAAATAAACCATTTTGCAATGCTAAATTTTATAAGAGTTTTTAAAACTATTTTTCAAGATAAATTTTAAAATACTTTTCAAAAAATAATTTGTTGCAAAGTAATTTTAAAGTTTTAATTGTTCAAGGTAACTTTTGAAAAGTTTTACAAATTATCTTTCCAAAATATTTTTAAAGTAATTTTCAAACCGAATGACTTTTCACAATATTATAAAAGTGATTTTCAAAGTAAAGCAATTTTCAAAGTTTTTTTTTTCAAAACGTTTTTGCAAACATTTTCAAATAAACTACCAAAGAAATTTTTAAAATAATTTTCAAAACACTTTTCATTTCATTTGTCAAAATAGTCATTTGAAAAAGTATAAGAGTATTTTTCAAAACAAGTTTTGAAAGAAAGTTTTGAAAGTATTTTATAAAATATTTATCACAAAGATTAAGTAAAGTAATTTTTAAAGTTTAATTTTCAGTGCAACTTTTGAAAGTAATTTTGAAATATCTATTCAAAATATTTTTCAAACAAATAAAAAAATTAAGTAAGTTTTAAAATCTTTTTTTAATTTAAGCTATCAGTTTGTAAAAAATAGTAAGAAGAGAAAAAAATTTGAAATAAGATATTTTGAAAGTAGTTTTTAAATATCCTCCCTGAACCTGATATTATTTAAAAAATAATATTCATCTACAAATTGTCTTTAAATGTTTAACACTTAGTTACTAATTAACTATCAGAAGATAACAGTGTTCACTTGGTTAGTGAAGTTAAGTAGTAATATCCAATTAGAAATTTACTAAAAGAAGAACTACTTAACTTGCTCAATATACTGTTATATTTTTTCCTCAGACTTATATTGATGTACTGATATAAACATATGAAGTCCAGGCGAATGACTATATATATCGCATGCCTTTCTAAGTTTTTGAATACACAATCAAGGTAGTCCTAGTGTGTTTGTGAGATGCTTGTTACCTAGATCTATAGGATCATGTTTTCTAGGAGTTTGTCCTAGACTAAGGCTAAAATAAATTTTGAAACACTAGGGAAATGAGAATTTGAGAAAACATAATTAATGGACTTTCCTAGAATTTGAATGTTTATTTAAAGAGAAACACATCCTACCCTTTAATAAGATTTTCAAAAAGGAATTCACTAGATTATCCAAATAAAGTAAACAAGTAACTAACAAACGCATAGAAGCTTGTAGAAAAGTTGTACTTGAGTTATATCAAATATTTGATCAAGTAGCCCTTTTAAAGAGGGTTGAAGGTGCCTTCAATAGGCAAACTTTTATCTCGAACAGCTCACTTCCTATTGTCAACGAAGTCCAATTTTATCTGACTGAAGGTGCCTCCCAAGCTCTCAAAGATGCCTTCCATCGCCTAGCTCAAGGTGCCTTTCGTCACCTGGAAGGCGCTTTAGGTACTGTTCACTCGAGGCACTTTGTGTTCCTTTTACCCTGCAAAATATGTTAGCCCAATACAATAAATAATAGCCTTAAAAATAGTATTAATTAGATCCAGTCCTCTATATCTAGATCTAATCATGGTCTCAATTTAGGTTTCCGAAATAAACTTAAATTGAACTGACGCCTATTGTCCCCTCAAATGAGACGTATCTGTAGGATCGAAAAGAATTTAGATATCTCCACAATTGCATGATATTGTCCACTTTGGGCCTAAGCCCTCATGGTTTTGCTCTTAGGTTCTACCCAAAAGACCTCATGCCAATGGAGATATCTTTTATCTTATAAACCCATGATCTTTTCCATGTGTTTTCAATATGGGACTATGTTTGTAACCTTGCAACTCCAACAACGTCATCACTGAGTTACTCTCTTCTAGTGACTTACCTCCACTTACCAAATGTCAGTTACGTCTTTGAAGTCCAATCTGACCCACCAGGTCTTCCTGTTGGAATCACACATCTAGATTTCGCCAATCGGGAATCGAATAGCCTGACCTCCTGCCGGAATCACACATTTGGACTTCAACTTATCAAGAATCGAGCATCCCAATCTCCTTCCAGAATCCCACATTCGGACTTCCCTAATCATGAATCGTGTATCCCGATTAGACTTCTTACCTGGTGTCTAGTCCTCTTGATCCATCAAGTTAGTCAACCCTGTGCACTCAGTAACAAGGCTAGATTAACAACACATCTAATTTTAATCCACTTATCATTCATCAATACTCAAGTTTGATCATTGGTGTCAAATGAACCAACAATAGGATTTCATGCGCATATCATATACAAATATGATCCTAACTTAAACTCATTTTTCAAATATTAAAATCCATAATTGAACTTAATCACTAAGGTATGATTGCACTAAAAATCTTCTCCTTTTTGATATTTTTTCAATATATGTAAGTTGGATTGACCACAGTATAATTGGGGCCTAAATTAAAGTTCCACACACTTAATCTCCCCATAGAACTAGGAATTTTCAATTTGTCCAACTAAAGGAGAAAATTATTTCTAACTTAGACCTTTTATCTTCTCCTTGTTTGACTTACATAAAAAAGATTTCAATAAAAACAGCCCAAAGTCATAAAATTGACCATTAAGTTATATTCCTAATGATCCAATTGGATCTAAGTGGAATGCATAACTCAAGATAGTGAAAACAAGTTGAAGGTGAACAACTTTCTGCCTTTATCCAATCTACTACCCAAGGTACCAATCTACTAATCCCAGAGTCAATGAATTGTTCATCTGATTCAACCAATTGTGCTCTAATTTCCAAATTTGTGAAGTTGTGGCACTTTAAGCCTTAAGAGGTTGCATGAGAACATTCCTTAACTCCTCTAATGAAGTGCTAACAATGTTCAAAGATCTAAGGTCATAAACAATGTTGAAGTCTTCAACTCAAACTCTTGCTATTTTCACTTAGCCTTGCATTTCATTATATTTGAGAAGAGAGTTTTCATTATAAACATTCCAAGTTGAGATTATAAGAGCTTTGCTCTAAACTCACTTGTGAAGAGGTGGTTCTAGTGGAACATTTTAGGGTCCATGAATTAAACGCAACCATAAATTAAAAGGAGGTTTATGAACATAAACCTATGTCATATTTTTAAAATTTTTTAATTATATCACTTTGTTCTTTATTATTATTATTTTTTAAAAATATATTTTGATAGTTTTAATATTATTTTTTAAATTTATAACTTATGTACTAGTTTTATATTAAAATGCTAAATGAGTTTATCTAAGCGTCTGCATTAGATTTGTTTGTCTATGTTTTTTTAGTGGACAGTTATAATTACAATAGTTGATATAATAAAATTTATAATTGAACACATTAAAATAGATATATCAAAGAGCACTCCCTTTTAAAGTTGTGGAAAAAAATGTGTGCCCCTTTAACGTTGTAGAATTGTGCTTTTCTTTCAATCATCCACCCAACTCAATGAGTACCATGGACCAAATTAAAAATGGGCCGGCCCAATAAATTTGCACCGCCATGTTGTAAGCAGCCTCTAACAATTCGAGGTAATCCCAGTGGTGGCTTATACCCTAGCCCTATTAAAACTTTCTACGCCGCCGATTCTCCATCTCGCGAATTGATCGTAATTTCTGCCATGGCCTGCACCATCGACTTCCGCCGCCTCGACGAAGGCCTCGGCGGGCAGAAGAACAAGCGGAAGCGCTTGGATCCCATCGGAGATGGTGTTCCTGAATCAATGGACGTCGACCTCTCGATCGCCGCTGACCCTCCCGCCAAGCGTCCCGCCCTTCCCTCCCTCGACAACCCGGAGAAGCCCGCCTTCGGAAGACCCACCTACGACGGTGTCATCGCCGGCAGGGTGTCTGGCCGCAAATGGAAGCAGCCTCGCACTCAGCGCGCCTCCGCTGCCGCCGTTTCCCTGCGCGGGACGACCTTCGAACTTCGGAACAAGGAGAAGGAGCTCAAGCGTGCGTACAAGGAGCGGATGACGGAGCTGAAGGAGGAGATCCGGCGGAACAAGGAGGAGAAGCGGAAGAAGAGGGAGGAGAGGGAGAAGAGGAAGCGAGAGAACACTTTGAGGACGGGGACCAAGTTTCAGAAGATCACCAACCCTAAGACCTTGAAGAAAATCGCCAAGTCGAAGCAGAGGAAGCAGCTCAAGGTGATACCCGACGAGCTTCTCCAAAACAAAGTCGGTGGTAAGACGAAGTGATAGATGCTTTTCATGTCTCTGTTGTCTCTTCTAAGTAAATCGAGTAGGTGTTAAGTTTTGAGTAGAACTAATATCTATGGATGAATTCTTCTGGAAGTTGAGAGATTCTATTGACATTACGATACCTTTTATGTTGGTGCAAACCTTTCCTTCTCTCTTTTATTTAATCTGTTACCCTCCTTTTCTTCCATCTACAAATAAATAGTTGCTAATTTGACAAAGATTCATGATATGAACTCCATGATTCCACTCAATTTGCACTAGAATAGTTCAAAACCTATGGGTGAATTATGTGCCAAGAATTGGTTTGATGTAATGTGGTTTGAATGGATTTGATGCCAATCAAATGATTTATGATTCTTAATTAGTCATCGATTAGATGCAATTAGGTAAATAAATAGACCCATGCTGTTAATTTAAGCATAAAAGATCTTGTGCCATATTATATTTGATGATTCACCTTTCATCCTTTGCGCATTGTATCATCTTCGATAGTGGCTTGTTGTTTATGACCTTTGCTTGTCAAAGGCTACTTCTTTAACATCATCTTTAACTTTCATTGTTCATCTCTCTGGCATTTGGGCTAGTTTGAAGCTACAATGGCTTCTTCCTTTAGTATCTTTGACACAAGGATATCTCTTGGCTCTCATCCATAACAAACATTGTCGACCAGAGAATGTTGATGTCCTCATCTTAGAGGAAGTCTCCTAGCCCTCGTCTTCAGCAATCCTCATCGATGTCTATATTCATTAAGTTCCTTCAGCCAATAAACATTTGTTGTTCGTCATCCTTAGCGCAGGCATCTTCAACCAGAATATACCAATTTCCCCTTGCTCTTGGCCTATCAACAATTGATGTAGATAAGACTAATACCAATTATTGAGGATCCTGCTAAAGAGGAAAAGGAATCAAAATAAATGGTCAAGTTAAACCAAGATGTTGAGGATGATGACATTTCTAGTGGAGAGAATTTGGAGTAATTGTGATATGGTACAAATCTCTTTTTGAAAGTTTTCTTATTACATGTTTCAGTCATTTAGATCTTTAACCCTTTAATTGCATTTTACTATTTGTGTTATATACTTTCTTAATTATTGTAGTTTTTAAATACGCTATTCTTATAAATTTCACTAAGTTACTTTTCATAAAAGTTTTTTTTTTAAATGAGCATTATGATTCAGATATGATTCTATTCACAATTCAAAAAATCACTAAAATTATATTTGATTGGAACCTCGGTTGAAAGTTAGTTCATGCTATTATTGTTTATGTTTTGAACTTCTCTTAATTATTTTTTTCATAACTTAAGACCTTGACATATGACCTGGACATTGTAATTATGTGTTTGGTCGATAGAAAGACATAAAACTTCTAATAGAGTGATTGGTTGTGGGGCATAGCTATAGCATTTCTATTGCCTAAGAACTCTAGGAAAAGCCGATGCCTATGGGATTTTGATTTACAATTTGAGTAATAGCTCAGTCAATGAGGTTTTTCATAGCTATTGTCAAGGTCTTTAATTTAAAATCTGATTTCACCTAAATGTGGTTCTTATAGATGTGTTTTCTGAAACCAATAGTTATCCCTTATTTTATTTGAGGAATTTCTTTTCTAAGTAATTTTAATACATCCAATTGTTCCACTCGGGTTCCACGACTTATAGGGATCAATCTATGCGACACTAGACTAGACAAATTGGATAAGTCGATTGATCTCCAAGGGTCAGTTGGGTCTAGCAAGTTGAATGGACCAATAAAGTTAATTGAGCTTAGTAGGTCAATGAACCAACATGCCTAAATGGGTTAAAAGGGCTAGGGAAATTGAAGGGATTGTTTAGCCAAATAGGTCACACAGGTGAATTGGTCACGTTTGTCAAACTGGAATCGAGTAGATCACATTTAGCAAGCCAAGTGAATTGAATTGTCATGTCCGGTCATTGAGGCTAGTTGGTACATTCAGTTCAGGAGAGCACACCAAAGGGTTGTTTGGCTCGGTTGTGCCGGACAACTAGGCTAGATCGGTCATATCATGTGTGATCTAAATGTGTTCGATAAAGTATTTGTATAGCCGTGTTTTTTCATTTGTGAGAAGTATTGCGAATAACTATCTTATCTCATGTCTATTTCAATCATATACTCAGTTTTTTTTTTTAAATTTATTTTATAAGAATAGATATTATGTTCCTTGTTTAGTTGCAGGTATCATAAATGTTAAGTGTTTGGCTATTTATTCATAAACTAAAGATAGAAACACCATAAATGGTGTGTTGATGACAATGACTTATTAAATCTTTCTCCATAATCATGGTTTCAAAGAGATTCTCCAGTAGCACCTTGGGGCAAGAATTTTCAATCAACCTAAATGAATTTACTGAGAATGATTTGCCTTTTGGACAGCATTTACAGGTAAATGCCTCCTGTTCCTTCAATTTCATCTCGTTCCAACTATTGTTTAATCATTTTATCGGCGGGATCACCATACTAATACCCTCGACACCAACAAAGAAATCAGTAAAAACTTCTTTAACGTGCCAAAGTTATCTCCCCGCAACACAGTCGCTTCTCTCTAAAGCCTTATGATATTCACTATGTGATAAAAAATTGTATTCGGCATTGTTCCTTCGTCTGAAGGTATCTGTTAAAATGCATCAAAATTAAAAGAGAGGTTGATTCCAGTTGGAGCAAGAAGGATAATTGCAGCCCCCTCAAGGTCACATGTTCTTTCAATTACTCGTTCTCCCCCTCAAGGTCTACAACTTGTGAGGTGTCTTGACTCTGGCGACTTCAAATTACTGGAGATTTCTCTTATATTAGACTTTCTTATTCATTTTTATATAAATTGATCTTCTCCTTAATTCAAAATTAAATTATTTTCTCTCCCATCCGAATCTTTTATAAATCTTATGGATTTGGATCAAATTTAAATTCGTATCCACTAAATTATAATTCATACCATTAACTTTAAATTTGGTTTAAAATTAAACCACTTTGTTCCATAACTAAACCGCTTGGTTTAATAACCAAATTGTTTGGTTCAATAATTAAATCTCTTTTAATTAAAATTAAATGGATTTAATTTATAATTAAACTAAAGTAGATCCAACCATTCTTCAAAAGACGTGGCATATTTGTGTTTCCATTGCATCAAATTCTTTTCAAATTTGCCCTTCATTTGGTCGAACCATACTCGGTCTCTCTCGATCTGAGAATTTAATTTTTAAACTTATTTTATGTTTTTCAGATAAAATCACAATGTGTGTGATCTTATAGATTTTCAATTTATGTTGATTGTCCATAATTAACCATTAATTATGGATTGATTATAAGTGATATTTAGTAGTACATTAAGATTTTAAATTAATCAGAAAATCACAGTTGATTTTAGAACCACTTATAAGCCCTTCAACAATTACATTAAGTCGTGTCTCGTTCCTTTCACTCGTATAATACCCACTTAGTTCAGAACATGATCTATGTGTTAGTCCCCACTAAGTTGATTACGTCATACCTAGCCCAAGTAATACTTCTTCGTCCTATAGATTGAAATTACTCAGACATGTGTCCAAGAGTACCATACTCTTAACATGTGATGTTTTGACTAAAGACTTTTGAATAATAATTCTAACAAGTGGCCATAGAATATACATCTCCTTGTAAGGAGTGATAGATCCTTTGTTAGCTATTCCAATATCTTTAGACACTTCGACTTATACCCAATCAGCTTGGATTCACACTTCCACAGAGATGCTTGCTTAAGATATCAAGGTATAAGTCTCCATGATCAAGGTGATTTAAATATCTCAAGTCGAAGGGAATTTGCAATCGAACTGCAATGAGATCTTCATTGACATATCTATATATGTAGAGAACTATATAAAGTCTCATAGCAGGTCACTTCAATGAACTAGTTACCATAACTAGCAACCACATTTAACTCTCGACATCCCAATGTCTCCAGTTAGTTAGGAGCAGCTGCTTGGATAAACCAAGGAGTATAACACGTGCTAGTCTTATAAAATTGATGATGTCTGAACTCATCATTTCAACGACTAGATATTATTTCAATACATCTATAATTGTACATGTAGAAATACTCACTAGTTGTGATTTAATTACAAGTTCTCTCATACTGTGAATCGTATTGCGGACATTCAGAAAATGAATTTAAGATCCAATTATACACATAGAGAATGTGTACTCAAAATGAATTTCTATTTATTCAATAAATAGTATATACATAAGACCATAAACCTCTACATTACTCTCAAATTTGTTTTGAGGTAGAGGTTTCATCGAAGGACTTGTTAGGTTTTTTTCAATGGGAATTTCTCAATTTGTATTTCATTTCCTACCTATGATCTTCCTGATCATATAATAGCAGTGAAACACATGTTTAGATCGTTGATGAGACTAGGATTTATTTTTTAACATTGTTGTTTTAGTAAATTAGTACTGCTTTAACAATACTTGGAGCCATATCCAAGTTGAATGATAGACTTTATGATCTAAACCACTTCCATTGCTTCTTTATAAGCCATAATGTATTATGCCTCCATGATAAAATCAACAACATTGTCTTTCTTGGAACTCTTTCAACTTATTGCGCTGTTATTTAATATAAATATGTATCCAGAATAAGACTTAGAATCATCTTTCTCCGTCTAGAAGCTGACATCCATATACTCGTGTGTTACCATATCACCATCTCTATATACCAAGAACACATTCTTAGTTCTTTTTAAGTACTTTATGATTGTCTTGATAGTCATCCATTGATCTATGCCTGGATTTGATTGGTATTTGCTTGTTACAGTCAGAGCGTACAATACATCATGTTTCGTACATAATATAGCATACATAATCGATCCTGACGCATAAGGGATTTTACTTGTGCAAATCTTCTCATTTTCTGTGTGTGGACATATAGACATTGAAAGGTGAATCTCATACTTGATGGGTATAAAACCTTTCTTGGATTCAAGAATGCTAAACTATTTTAACATCTTGTTTATATGTGTAGACTGCGAAGGACCAAGCAGTAGTTTCGATCTATCCCTATAGATCATAATCCCAAGGATATAGGTTGCTTCTCCTATGTTTTTCATGGAGAACTTCTTGGACAACCAAACTTTAATCGATTGTAGAACAGATACATCATTTCCTATAAGTAATATATTGTCAACATATAATACTAGTAATACGACCGCATTCCCACTAACCATCTTGTACACACGGTTCATCAGGATTATGCGAGAAATCAAACTCTTTGATTACCACCAAGTTCCAAACTTTGATTCCCACTAACCATCTTGTCCCTTTTTGAACTTTTCAGAACTTTTTCATAACTAGTAGACTCATTATCCTCAATGAGTAACATGTCTCTCGATTTACTTATGAGAAATTCATATCTTTCGGAAATTAGACGTGTCTTACTAGATTTATGAAAAAGTAGTGTATCAATAGGTTCAGCTGTGGGTCTTATTTAGGCATCTCTTCTGTGCTTATTGGAGTCATTTAAACTATTCTTAGTTCAACCTTGCTCCCACATTTTTCTTGCAAGAGAAACTCTTTCTCTAGAAATATAGCATGTATGAAAACAAACACATTTTTATTTCATGGGATGATATAATTGGTAACCCTTAGTTTCCTTAGAGTAACCATTTAATAGACATTTATCAGATATAGCATCTAGCTTATCTGATATATTCCTCCTCACAGAAGCAGGATAACATCATATATTTAAATAAGATAAATGAGGATTTTTATTAGTCCATTTTATAAATGGAGTAGTTCAGACTGCCTAAATTGGGACTCTGCTTAGCAAGTAAACAACAATCTCGAGTGTGCAAGCCCAAATGGATTTGGGAAGATTCACATAATTGATCATTGACTTAACCATGTCTAACAAGACTAGGTTTTGCTTTTTAGATGCACTATATTGTTGTGTCATATAAAATAGAGTCCATTGAGGCAATATTTCATTGTCCCATAGATAAACTTGAAACTTTTGACTTAAGTATTCATCACCTTGATCAGATCGAAGTATTTTAATACTTTTGTCAAGTTGTTTTTCTAATTCATTTCTTAACTATTTGAATTTTTTCAAAAGCTCCATACTCATATCTTAATAAATATACATATCTGAATCATGAGTGATTATCAATAAAGGTAATCAAGTAGTTATAACCTTCTTGTACATGAGTTGATATAGGTCCACACACATTGGTATGTATGAGGGTTAGTATGTCATTCTCTTTTCATCTTTTCCTATAAAATGTAATTTAGTTATCTTTCCTTTTAAACATTAAACCCATGTATCAAATGAATCCAATTCAAATGATTCCAGAATTCTATATTTTTATAATTCGGACATGTGTTTCTTATATAGCTAAGGTGATAATGACACGTGTAGGAAGCTAATTGATCATCTAGTTGTCTGCTATTCTTTAAGTCCACTTATATCATTACATATATGTGGTACACCTGGTATCCAATGCTCAAGTATTTGAAGATATAATATGATATTCAATTTCGAAGATATATGAAGAAGAAAGGGTAGTAGATGTCTTTCTTTTTTCCATGGACTCAAAATAAATTGTCATTTTTTCTCCATTATCTCATTTTACCATTATGGTAACATGGATCCTTTGGAGCCAATTCTTCTTTCTTGGCATTGAAAATAATTCTCAAGTTGTGAAGCCAATCTAAGAAGTTCAGTCCGTTCAATTTGTTCGAGTCCAAAATCGAATGTAAATTCAAAGATGTCATGATCAAACGATTAACCTAAAAATATAAAATTTAGAATGATATGAGAAAGATGATTTTACAATGTATTTGTAAACAATTTACATACATTTTAGAATCTCATTTATTTATTGAATTCAAGAGCTCTTACTTTGAATTTAGGAGATCGTAGGTTTTCTCCAAATGGGTTGATGCCCACTATAGATAAGAATAACTTTGGAATGAGCCCAACAAGCCATTCTTAGCTATAGTGGTAGGTATCACATATATTGATTATGTATCACTTATATATAACTATCATATTATACTATTAACTAATTGAATATTTGCATGAATATTGGGTTGTTAACATATTAATAAGTATGCATCATATGCATTCACCCAACTTACCTCTATCCACCCTAACTTTGGAGTGAGTATAACAAGCTAATGCTTCAAGTTAAAGTTGACTCGTTAATCATGAGATTATATCTCAATGGTTTGAACATATCTAATTTTAGAATGAGTTTAGAGTAAATTCAACAATCCAAATAAGAAATTAGATTCTGTTCTTACTATATTAACAGAAGATGTATGCTTTAATATGTAACGTAAGGGATTTAGATCTCTTCTACTTTTCATGCAAATGTATTATTTATATAATATCACATGCATAATATAAATGATATGTCACATCACACGCATGACATATATAGTGCATACATCTAATGGACATGATATAAATACTGTCATAGTTGTCATAATTTTATTTAAAAATAAAATATAATTAAGAATCTAATAAAGATTTCTTTAATAAATTAGGAAATAAATTTTTAAATTTTAATTATATATTTTATCTAGGAAATAATTTCTAATCAAGAAAATCTAATTAATTAGGAAATGATTCACTAATTTCACTAATTTTAAATCTCCTAACTAATTAAGAAATATATATATATAAAATTAAAATTTCTTAATTTAATTCAGAAGCTTTCAAACTTAATTTTTTTCTAAATTTTTTTATAAACTTTTCAAAATTAGAATTTCCTAGCTAATTAGGAAACATTTTAAAATTAAAATTTCTTAATAAATTCAAAATCTTTCCAAATTGAAAATTTCTAAATTATTACATAATATTTCTAAATTAAAATTTCTTAAATTATTTCAAAATTTTCTAAAATTGAAATTTCCTAACTAATTAGAAAATTTTTCAAAAATAATTTATTTTAATAAAATAAGAAAATTTGCAAAATTAAATATATGATTAACTACGACTTATAAAATAATTTTAGGATTATGTGAAAGCATGTTCCAATTCTGATACCACTATTTGAGAGCCCGACATGGTGCATGCATTGGACATGTTTTGAAAATGCGTACAGGAATACAAAATAATAAATCTAATTTATTACGTTATATGCACTACACACATACAAGATACAACATGCAAGATATAATCGTAATATAAAATTTTACAACTAAATTATACTTACGAGTTCATTATTGAACCTTATAGATATCATTTGCTACCCTCGCAATGCTAGCCTTCATCAAAATCAATAGCAAGTCTAACGAGACTTGACTCTACTCGTATCCACGCCAAGTTCTCATCAAGACGACTTCCAAAGCTTCAAGTCAAGTCTCCATCTTCGATACTAGTCAACAATTAAAAACAAGTCGATCCGAGAGAGGATCCCTTCACATTTCGGTATCTAATGGCATACGCAACCACAACAATACCAAACGGTGGTTGCAAAAAGCAACTAAGGAGACATATAGCAAAGTGAACGACAATAACACTTGTTGCCATTCAGGGCAAAGAGCACTATTGTTGACGGTCCAACTGGCAGAAAGTTTTCTTGGTGGTCAACTATTGACTGCTGGAGTGAAGAGCAGTCTGATAGCAGGGTTTTGATGAGCCTATGGCTGTGGGAAACAATTTTTGGCGATTGCAAAAAACTCCAACGTTTGGTTGCTCCGACTACAAGTTAAGGAAATGATTCTCCTTGCTTTTCGGCGGCTCGTAATGCTGATGGATGGTTAGTAGTCGTCAGACTACTAGAAGAAGATCGATGGTAGTTGGACAACCCTCCACAAGGGCTGTCGCTAAGGTGACGCGTGATGTGCGTAGATTATATATACTTTTATGTTTGTTTTGGCACATATTTACTTGTATTTCATGAGCATAATCTATGTTTATTGCACTCTATTTCATTGTAATATCATATTTTCATTTCTTTCTCAGAGATCTGCTCCTTGTGTATTTTCTTGTTGATAGGACGTGCTTTTGGAGCGAAAATGACGTTGATAGACAATTTGGAGAACAAATGAAAACCAAGCGGCTTGGCCGTGTGGAATCCACATGGCTGTGCCACTTATAAGAGGAGGAGATGACCCTAGTGGTGTGGATTCCACATGGCCGTGCAATGAAGTAGAGAAGAAGATAGCCCTGGTTGTGTGGATTCACACGGTCGTGTGAGTTTCCAGAGAAGGAGTAGACTCTAGCTATGTGGATTCCACACGACTGTGTGGATTTTCCAGAGACGCCATGTGAATTCACACGGCCGTGGCACCTTACTAAAGGCCAAGGAAACGGTGGTCGTGTGGATGTCACACGACCGTGGCATGGGTCGTGCCAGGTCCATGCTCAGCACTATTTAAGAGGAAAGAAGGCTGCCAAATCGATTGTGCAATTGATTAAGGTTACGAATTAATTGAAGACTTCTACCAATCAATTAAAATTCAAAATGGGGTAATCTCAGTCGTTGATCTAAAGTTAGTGACCGTTCAACGAATAAATCAAAAAATCATAATCAACTAGGAGTTTTGCTAAATCGATTAGTAGTGACAAAAAGTTAAGAAACGACTAGATTTTTAAGAGTTCAAAAAAAGAGGAGATTTTGGCACGAAGCGAGAATACTATTCCCTTGTTATTCTTCTGCTCATCCCAGCGCCAAGTTGTCATATTCAATCTTCAAGCAATCAAGAGAAGGAAAATCAAGCTAAAAAACTTGTAATCTTTCCTTTCTTTTTCTCCTTTGTTGCTATATTATTTGTTGTGAAAGGTTTCTTCACCTTCGGTTTAGTATGAGAAGGAGAGTTCATAGTAAAATCTATAATCGCTAATGTGGATACTTAGATTAGTCATCGTAAGAAAGTGAAAACTAAGTAAATCAAATTGTTAATATTATGGTGTTCTCAAATTCAAGTATCCATTGCAACCGGTCCTAACAACTAACTATTTCTATAGTGATACCTTATCTAAAGGAAGAATAATAGAAACCATATGTGTCAATACTATCTAAGTATAAATTGACAATTGTTTCAAGTACTGTATAAGACAACAATAATACTTATTAGATAGAATCATATTTTGAATTTATACTAGTTAAAATTGAAAAATAAAGGTATAAGATAACTCCAATGGAAAAATTATAGATGAGAAGATTATGAAAATTTAGATATTCTAAGTAGTTCTAGATAAAATTCCTATGTCTTAACCACTGCATCGCATCGAGGGGATAACTTAAAATGATTCTATGTACTCTATGTTGATATAACTTAAAATGAAGGAGCAACACCGACAATCTACAACCACGATTACAGCCCCACCGACCCTTGCTCTTGCTCCTCCCTATTACCGGCTAGGCCAACAAAAGTTGTTGCTCCTTCATCGACAGCAAGTGGTTGCTCTGTCCAAGGCTCTTCTCTAAAGCGTTGCTCCGCCAAGATTGAAGAATCGTCGGCTGTGAAGTTGCTCCAACCAAAGGAGGGGCCACTGCCACCGGTGCACTTGTTGTGGCTAGCCTCTCCGGCCACAGCCCCTGATGCCAGTAGACATCCAAGAATCCACGGAATAGCAACAGCTGCTATTCAGTTTCTGCCACCGCCCTTGGCTGTTGTCAGCCCACTGGACGCTGGCCAATTTCGCTGCTCCGACCACAGTAAAGTGTTGCTCACACCGGCAAACCTCCTTTTCCATCACTGCCTCTTCCTCAATTCGAGCCACCTCTCTCTCTCTCTCTCTCTCTCTCTCTATATATATATATATGTCTTCAATCTCACTATTGTCATCAAGAAGATTATCATTGTTCCATCTTCTTCAACAACACCAGCCTCCTTCCCAAACCTTTACAATGTCAGATAATCAACATTATGGTCAAAGATAAAGTTTAGAACAATGCCAAATCAATCACATCATTGAACATACTGGAAATCAATGCTCCAGAAGATATGATTGGGCATATACTCAGGGGAAATGTCGAATTTGTCTCAGAAATGGACATTTTGGTATTCAATGTCTTAAATGATTTAACTAAAATTTCATTATTGGTCCTCTAACTTCAAGATAATCACTTACTTTACAAGTCTATCCTAAAGTCCTTTTGTCTGTGTCTTCCCAGGATAAAATCTCAGAGTTTTCATCTACTGATTAGTATCTTGACACTGGAGCAATTCATCATGTCACATTAGATTATAATATCCTTATAGACGTAATGTTGTATTATGACTCAGATATGATTTTAGTAGGTAATGGTTCAGGTTTATAAATTGCTAATCTTGGAAACATATATATTCATTTATCTAATCATACTTTTCACATGGGCAATGTCTTTCATGGTTCATCTATTTCTAAAAATTTACTCTCTACACGTCAGTTTTGTCTTGATAACAATGTCATTTTTTTAGTTTCATCATAATCATTACAAATAAAAGATGGAGGAACAAATACTATTGTATTTTATGGGAGATTCAAAAATGACCTCTACTATCTTCAAAGTTCTTCAATCAAAACTTTTGTTATTGAATATACAAATAAATCAGCTTGGCATACTCGACTTGGTCATCCTTCTCTTAGCATTGTTCAGTCAATCATCAATAGATATGGTTTACCTACTTTATTTACCTCCTCTCTGTTAGGACCTTCGGACGAGGCTAGAGAGGGGGGGTGTGAATAGCCGACCCCAAATTCACGTTTCTTCCTACAATTTTAGTTAGCGCTGCGGAAATAAAAGATAGAAACGAAAATGGAGAAGATCAAACCTCAAACGCGACGATATAACGAGGTTCAGAGATGATACTCCTACTCCTCGGCGTGTCCGTAAGGTGGACGAATCCTATCAATCCGTCGGTGGATGAGACCCCGGAGAACCGGCTAATAAAAACTCCTTCTGGGTGGAGAAACCTCGCCACAATCTCTCTTGCAACAGCAAGATCAGTGTACAAGAAATACAGCAAGAAGCCAAGAACAATATGAATGTAAAAACACTAGTTTGCTTGCCTTCTCGTCGACTGGTGATGAAGCAACCACTTCACGCCAACAACAGCAGCAACTGATCAGTTGGAGTCCAGCCGAGGGAAGCTCACACGAAGCTTCAGTAATGGAGAGCTCAGCAAAGCTCTGATCGCAAGGAACAAGAAGGAGCAACAAGAACAACAACAACCTACTGTAGAGGCCCTTGATTTATATGAACCTGCGAAGAAGAAGAAAGAAGAAATCTAGCCGTTGTGTCTCAACAGCTAGACCTGGACCGATCAGGCTCCACCCTGATCGGTCCAGGATGGATCTGATCGGTCAGGGGACCGATCAGCCTAGGATCAGGCCCTAGGCTGATCGGTCCCCAGACCGATCCCAACTCTCACAGAGAGTTGGTTGCGATCCCTGATCGGTCTGTGGACCGATCAGGCCCTAGGCTGATCGGTCCCCAGACCGATCCCAACTCTCACAGAGAGTTGGTTGCCAGAGCCCTGATCGGTCTGTGGACCGATCAGGCCATTCCTTCTCCCAATCTGTTTGGTTACTGATCGGTCACCAGATCGATCAGATGACCCAGTGTATCACTGGATCGGTCAGCAGACCGATCCAATTTCCCAGCCTTAAACCTAAAGCCTTCCTGATCTAGAGAACGAGCTACCGAGCCCTCTCTGACCTAGTCCGGAGAACGAGCTACCGAGCCCTCTCCGACTTCCACGTCCGGTCTAGAGAACGAGCTACCGAGCCCTCTCTGACCTAGTCTGGAGAACGAACTACTGAGCCCTCTCCGACTTTCACGTCCGCTCCAGAGAACGAGCTACCGAGCCCTCTCTGACCTAGTCCGGAGAACGAGCTACCGAGCCCTCTCCAACTTCGTCCGGTCCAGAGAACGAGCTACCGAGCCCTCTCTGACCTAGTCCGGAGAACGAGCTACCGAGCCCTCTCCGACTCCATCCAGTCCAGAGAACGAGCTACCGAGCCCTCTCTGACCTAGTCCGGAGAACGAGCTACCGAGCCCTCTCCGACTCCATCCAGTCCAGAGAACGAGCTACCGAGCCCTCTCTGACCTAGTCCGGAGAACGAGCTACCGAGCCCTCTCCGACTCCATCCAGTCCAGAGAACGAGCTACCGAGCCCTCTCCGACCTCCCATGCCAAGCTTCCATACTTGGACTTTTCCCCGTGCCAAGCTCCCTGCTTGGACTTTTCCCGTGCCAAGCTCCCTGCTTGGACTTTTCCGTGCCAAGTCTCCATACTTGGACTTTTCCCGTGCCAAGCTCCCTGCTTGGACTTTTCCGTGCCAAGTCTCCATACTTGGACTTTTCCCGAATCAGGTCAACTCAAGTCGGGTCAACCAGGTCAACCTTGACCAAAGGTTGCACCCACAATCCCCCAAGTTCCTATTCTTGTCAAACATCAAAATACAACTTCTCTATTCTTGTCAAACATCAAAATATACTTCGAGTCAGGTCAACTCGAGTCGGGTCACCCAGGTCAACCTTGACCTAAGGTTGCACCAACAATCTCCCCCTTTTTGATGTTTGACAAAAACCATAATCAAGTTAGGTTAACCCGATAACCTAACTTAGGTTTTCCAATAGTTCTCCAATGTTCTTCCTTGAACATTCTCTGAGCATTCTCCCCAAACTCCAATGTTCTTCCTTGAACATTCTCTAGACATTCTCCCCCTTTTTGACACACATAAAAAAGAGTGAATCAAGGTCAAGAGTTTCTTCCTAATGAAAGTCTCATACCTTTCATTGAAACTCTTAATTTCCCCCTTGATACTAAAGTCAACAATCAACTTAGTGATAATCACATATCACTCATCCTCAGAAATCTTGACGAGTAAAAACTCCCCCTAAAAGTCAACTCCCCCTTGACCAATAGGTAAAACTCCCCCTAAAGGTCAACTCCTCCTTGACCATTGCACCAACAATGTCTTGGAGAGTTTCAACCCTTTAGAAATCTAAAACACTAACTTTCACAGCTGAAATTTCAGACAACAGTCGAAAATCAGCATTTTGGCACTCTCTGATCGGTCACCAGACCGATCAGGCCTCCACTGGATCGGTCACCAGACCGATCCACATTGCCCTGGATCGGTCCAGTGACCGATCCAGACTTCCCTTGACCGATCAGGATCTCCTCTGATCGGTCCACGGCTCTCTGATAAGATTTCTGATTTTTTTTCTCCCAAAATTCAGAAACCCCTATAAAATTACAGAAAATTCCAAAAATTATAAAATTTTGAGGATACATTCCTCATAACATATATTATCATGGAAAAATAGTTTTCTATGAAAATAACTCCCATTTTTTTAATCTTGATACAAAGTTCGAAAGACTTTGAAATAGCTCAAGGTTAATTCATCTTTGTATCAACTTGCTCAATGATGAATGCTATCACTAGAAAAGCTTCATCAAGGTTTTTCAAATCAATTTTGAAATGATCTTAAACCATTCAATTTAGGACCACAATCTTAGGGCTAAATGTACATGACTTGTACACAAGTTTTTCTTATGATCCTCAATTTCGAATTAGGCTCATCTAGGTACAAGAACTATGCACCTTGATCCTAACTCATAATCCTAATATCTCACACACATCTAAGGTGTATCAAACACATCCAAGTCAATTTTGATGTGAGATATGGGTTTAGGTCATCTTAAGCTAAGTTCTCATGCATTTTCTAAACAACAATTTGATCTCCATATCAAATTGTGTTTCTATTCTTAAATCAAATTAATTAATCATAAATGCAAGAGATGATGACATGGCATAAAATAATATCATAAGTGGAAACATGTGCCAATGTCATGATGTCATGTCATCAAGTATGAAACTTAAATAAGGCATGACATATAACTAACCTAAGCATTATCATGACATTTCAAATGATAATAAAATAAATATGATGTCATGACATGACATATGACAAACAATGTATGGCAAATAACATATAAAGGTATAGAAAATACCTAATTCTAGCCTTAGTTGCCATTTTTGATAATTTTGATCATTTTGCCATAAATTATATATTCCTAAGTGTAATAGACCTAAAATCATATACTAAAGATTTTTAGATCACTATGTGCCAATTAGATTGACCCTAGAAAACTCCTCAAATGTGGTTGGCACATCCTAATCATCTTAGGAATAATTTTTAATTTCTTTTTCAAGGCTTGATTACACCTTGAAAATTCCTAAAATGCCACCTTTTGCCATGAGTAGGTTAACTACCTATCCAATTAAGGTTGGCACACCCTAAACCATCTAGCGTGAAGGAATCACGCTCCTAGGAACCCAATACCTATTTGAGCTCATTAGGTTCACTAAATATTCACTAGGGATGACTTCCCTAGCAACCCTCCTAATGACCCTCCTAGGCTTTAAAGCCTTGGTCATTTGGGACTCATCAAGATCAACTCTAGGGGTGACTCCCCTTGTGACCTTGGTGATGGTCTTCTTAGCCCTAAGTCTTGTTCCATAATCGAATGGAACATTATGATAAGCGGGCTTGACCACTTGAGACTTAGGTTTGTGACCCAAACCTCTCATGTCCTTGGGCTTTGATTTTTGACCCTTAGACCCTAGAGTTGACTTCTCCAAATTCTTTAGAGCCTTTTCTAAAGTGTCAAGTCTTGACCTCAAGACTTGATTTTCCTTCTTTAATACCTCAAGCTTTAATTTTCCATTTTTCTTTGAGGTATTCCTAGGCATATGTCTTGTTGTTTTGGGATTCCTATCTAGGTTTTCCTTAACCTTAGATGAGTTAACTCTAGGGTTGGCATTTCTAGCATTGTCCTTATCTAGGCTAACATGTTTGGCACCTAAGCACATGTATCGGTCTCTATGGATATCATGCTTATCATTATTGACAATTGCAATAAAACTATTAGTATGTGTCTTATTAGAATTGCAAGAATGTGCCTTAAAGGATACCTTAGGGTTTGCCTTAGCTCCCCCCATAGATGTGCTTAGTCTCTTGTCCTTGTGAGGTTGCCTCCCCCTTGGACATTGACTCCTATAATGTCCCCTTTGCTTGCATTGGAAGCATACCACGTGCTCCTTGCCCTTGCGTATCGGGACTCCGGCTTCCTTGACTTTTGGTGCCGGTGGAGTCTTCCTAATCCTCTTTGGACATTTACTTTTGTAATGCCCATATTCCCTACACTCAAAGCACATTATATGTAATTTACTTGAAATTAAGTTGCTTGAGTTACCTAGGGTTGAGGATGGATATAAGCTCTCTTCTTCATCCCTTCCGGAGGTAGAGGCTTCTTCTTCTTGTTCCAGTCTTGAAGAAGAACTCTCCTCCTCTTCTTCCTTAGATGTTGAGTAGCCCTCAACTTCTAATTCCATACCTCCATGATGTGAGCTACTTGGCTCACTTGACTCCTCTTCATGACTTGAATTGGAGCTCTCCTCATGGAACTTATCCAAGTTGTTCCACAACTCCTTGGCATTGTTGTATTTACCTATCTTACACAAGATATTATTAGGTAATGAAAATTCAAAGATTTTCGTTACCTCGTCGTTGATTATGGATTGGTGGATTTGTTCCTTCGTCCACTTCTTCTTCTCGAGAGGTTCTCCTTCTTTATCCACCGGAGGAATAAAACCTACTTGTACACAATTCCAATTTACTAGGTTAGTCATAAGAAAATACTTCATTCTTACCTTCCAATACGCGAAGTCGTCGCGATCGTAGAAGAGTGGAATCGTGACGTCTTCTCCAAGTTGATCCATTCTCTAGCTCGTGCTCCCCCGGGTGTTAATCCGACGAAGAGCGACCTCGCTCTGATACCACTTGTTAGGACCTTCGGACGCGGCTAGAGAGGGGGGGTGTGAATAGCCGACCCCAAATTCACGTTTCTTCCTACAATTTTAGTTAGCGCAGCGGAAATAAAAGATAGAAACGAAAATGGAGAAGATCAAACCTCAAACGCGACGATATAACGAGGTTCGGAGATGATACTCCTACTCCTCGGCGTGTCCGTAAGGTGGACGAATCCTATCAATCCGTCGGTGGATGAGACCCCGGAGAACCGGCTAATAAAAACTCCTTCTGGGTGGAGAAACCTCGCCACAATCTCTCTTGCAACAGCAAGATCAGTGTACAAGAAATACAGCAAGAAGCCAAGAACAATATGAATGTAAAAACACTAGTTTGCTTGCCTTCTCGTCGACTGGTGATGAAGCAACCACTTCACGCCAACAACAGCAGCAACTGATCAGTTGGAGTCCAGCCGAGGGAAGCTCACACGAAACTTCAGTAATGGAGAGCTCAGCAAAGCTCTGATCGCAAGGAACAAGAAGGAGCAACAAGAACAACAACAACCTACTGTAGAGGCCCTTGATTTATATGAACCTGCGAAGAAGAAGAAAGAAGAAATCTAGCCGTTGTGTCTCAACAGCTAGACCTGGACCGATCAGGCTCCACCCTGATCGGTCCAGGATGGATCTGATCGGTCAGGGGACCGATCAGCCTAGGATCAGGCCCTAGGCTGATCGGTCCCCAGACCGATCCCAACTCTCACAGAGAGTTGGTTGCCAGAGCCCTGATCGGTCTGTGGACCGATCAGGCCATTCCTTCTCCCAATCTGTTTGGTTACTAATCGGTCACCAGATCGATCAGATGACCCAGTGTATCACTGGATCGGTTAGCAGACCGATCCAATTTCCCAGCCTTAAACCTAAAGCCTTCCTGATCTAGAGAACGAGCTACCGAGCCCTCTCCGACTTCCACGTCCGGTCCAGAGAACGAGCTACCGAGCCCTCTCTGACCTAGTCCGGAGAACGAGCTACCGAGCCCTCTCCGACTTCCACGTCCGGTCCAGAGAACGAGCTACCGAGCCCTCTCTAACCTAGTCCGGAGAACGAGCTACCGAGCCCTCTCCAACTTCGTCCGGTCCAGAGAACGAGCTACCGAGCCCTCTCTGACCTAGTCTAGAGAACGAGCTACCAAGCCCTCTCCGACTCCATTCAGTCCAGAGAACGAGCTACCGAGCCCTCTCTGACCTAATCCGGAGAACGAGCTACCGAGCCCTCTCCGACTCCATCCAGTCCAGAGAACGAGCTACCGAGCCCTCTCCGACCTCCCATGCCAAGCTTCCATACTTGGACTTTTCCCCGTGCCCAGCTCCCTGCTTGAACTTTTCCCGTGCCAAGCTCCCTGCTTCGACTTTTCCGTGCCAAGTCTCCATACTTGGACTTTTCCCGTGCCAAGCTCCCTGCTTGGACTTTTTCGTGCCAAGTCTTCATACTTGGACTTTTCCCGAATTAGGTCAACTCAAGTCGGGTCAACCAGGTCAACCTTGACCAAAGGTTGCACCCACAATCCCCCAAGTTCCTATTCTTGTCAAACATCAAAATACAACTTCTCTATTCTTGTCAAACATCAAAATATACCTCGAGTCAGGTCAACTCGAGTCGGGTCACCCAGGTCAACCTTGACCTAAGGTTGCACCAACACTCTCCATCTCATTCATGTAGGATCTGTATGGAATCTAAAAATCATAAGCTACCTTTCTCTTCATCCGATCATGTTCCTAATTTTTCACTTGAAATAATTCATTCAGATGTTTAGGGTTCTATACCTATTTTGCTTAACCAAGGTTTCCAATACTATGTTACCTTCATTAATCATTTTAATAAATATACTTGGCTCTATCTTATGAGAAGGAAATCTAATTTATTAGATATATTTTATAATTTTTAAAATCAAGTTGAACTATATTTTAATTGTAAAAAACTCTCTTTTCATTTTGATTGGGAAGGCGAATATCAAGCTCTCCATCATCATCTTGTCTCTTGTGAAATTATTCATCGAGTCTCTTGTCCTCACACTCCAGAACAAAATGGCTCTACTGAGAGAAAACATAAACATATAGCTGAAACTGCCTTAGCTCTTCTTCATCATGCCTTAGTTCTGTGTAAATTTTGGGATGAAGTTGTTACGTTTGTTGTATATCTCATAAATCGACTTCCTACTCTATTGCTCAATCATAAGTATCTTTTTAAAAAACTTTATAATCAAACTCCTGATTACACTTTCCTTCGAATTTTTTGTTGGCATGTTATCCATGGTTACACCCCTACTCTAAACATAAACTTGACTCTGGTTCACTACAATGTGTTTTCCTTGGTTATAACAATTTGCACCATGGTTATTGTTGCTTGCATATACTAACAAGATGAATTTATATTTCATGACATGTTACTTTTGATAAGTCTCTATTCCCATTTTTTAATTGCTTCTTCGATCTCTCCTTCAGATACAAGTGGCATCTTCTTGATGTCACCTAATATTGTCAGAAGTGATGACATTCTAGGTCATACTCTGGAGCTCTATAATAACTCTCATATACCATCAAAATTACCTCAAGCTATTGATCCAATCTCTAAAGCTTCACCAATCGAAGATAATATAAGTCCATCATCAAAATCACCATATCAGTCTACTTCCTCATTGCCATTAACAAGTGATTCAGATGATAATCCTGCTCGTCACATGTTCTCTTGAGTGACATATATACAAAATGTCGACCAATGACAACTCGACATCCTCTTCCACTAGTGGTCTCTTCAAAATCTATTGAACCAACTTGTTTTACACAAGCGAACAAGGATCCAAATTGGTGTAGTGTAATGACTATATAATTTGATGCACTTCTTCGTAATGGAATATGGGGTCTAGTTCTGTGCAATCCCTTTATGAATATTATGGGCTCTTAATGGATATTTCGTCTTAAGCATCGAGCTGATGGTTCTCTTGAATGACACAAAGTTTGACTTGTATCCAAAGGATTTAGTCAACAACCAGGTATTGACTTCAATGACACTTTTTGCCCAGTCATCAACATTACATCTTTTAGACTATTATTATTAATAACTATTAGTTCTAATCGACTTGTTAGACAATTAGACATTTCAAATACGTTTCTCCATGGTCATCAAAATTGTATTTATAGAGCAACCACCTGAGTTCATTCATCCACAATTTCTATCTCATGTTTGCCAACTCAAGAAATCCTTATATGGTCTTCGACAAACTCCTCGTGCATGGTTTCATCGACTATCTAATTGGTCACAAGCTCAAGGATTTTCTAGATCAAAGACTGGCTTGTCTCTATTCTACAAATATAATGATGGATCTATGATATTTTTTGTTATTTATGTGGATGTCATCCTAATAACTGGCAATGATCACAAGGGTATAACAACTTTATTAAGTTTTTTCAATCAAGAATTTCCCTCGAGATTTGGGTATTGCTCTTTTTTTTGGTATTGAAATTATTCCACATGAGAAAGACAATATTCTCTCTCAAAGTAAATACATTACTGGGCATCTCCAAAGAGCCAAAATGGATGGAGCACGTCCAGGCTCTATACCAATTGCTATAAACAACTTTACAACTTCATCCTCTCCTACTCTGTCTGATCCATAGATTTATCGAAGCATTATTAGAGCCTTATAATATGTTACTATCACATGTCCTGATATTACTTTTGCAGTAAATTATGCTTGTCAATTTGTACATACTCTAATTGAACAAAATTAGGATAATGTAAAAAAGAACACTTCGTTATCTCAAAGGTACTATTTTACATGGTCTTCTTTTATATCATCAATCGTCTCAAGATTTACATGTATATAGCGATGTGGATTGAACAAGCTCTCCTGAAGACAGACGATCTACAAGTGGATATGCAATATTTTTTGGATGAAATCTTATCTTATGGAATTCGAAAAACCAACCTATGTTATCTCGTTCAAGCACTGTGACTGAATATAAAGGTATAGCCAATACAACATCTGAAATTATTTGACTTCAATCACTTCTTTCTGAACTTCATCTTATATCAAATATTGCATCAAATATTTGGTGCAACAATATTGGAGTAACATATCTTACAGCTAATCTAATCTTTCATGCTCGTACAAAATATGTGAAAATTGATTTTTATTTTATTTGTGAAGGTGTGGCAATGCAATAGTTATATGTCTCTTGTATTTTTGTTGAATATCAAATCACGGATATCTTTACTAAGACATTATCCAGACAACATTTCAACAAGTTAGCAAGCAACTCAGCGTCAGAGATCAAGTTTATCAGGGGGTAAAGAGAATCACTAGGATTAATCGGATCAAATTACCAAATCAAATCAAATTAGTATTAGGATTATTTAAATAATTCTGTTATAATTATTAGAATAATTCTTAGAATAATTTTATTATTTATTAATGGATTAATTGACCAAGTACTTTTTAAATATTATATATTGTACTATCTTTAGAATAAATATTGATGCGGCAATAAGGAGGAGTCTACTTGGTACGAGTCAATTACCACGGTGTAGGTCAAAGTCAAGGCGGTCAACACTAGGGCGTAAGCAAAGCTCGTCCATGTGATCCGAGTGGGAAGTGGCTACATTTGACAGCCACCTTCCTAGTTCCCATATTGTGATTTCCAATGTCGTTCCCATATTGTGATTTCCAGTGTCGTCATCATTGCATCGTTGTATCACCACTGACGCCCACTAGCACTACACACGCGCTTAGATCCTTAGAAGCTTCAATTTAGGTAGAGTTTTCTTGTTTGATCCATGTTAATTTAGCTTGGTGCATAATTAAATGCAAAATTATTTTAGATTACTCAATTAGTTTGTTCGATCACTTTGTATTATGGTAAAATCTTTATTCTGTTAATAAAATTATTTTTATAGTATCAATTTTATTATTATTTTTATATAAATACAAAGGGTCTATTTTTTTGTACCAGACCTTTCAAAATCTAGAGCCGCCCCTGATCCTGGGGATGATCGGCCCCACTTCACGAAAGTTTTCCATCAATTATCAGGATAAATCGGAAAGTGCTCGCAGCGGGCGGCCCATCAATTCAGCATTCTTAGATCAATCATACATTAAAAAAAATTATCAGTTAATTTATCATTGATAGATCGAGTAGTGCGATAGAGGGGGAGGGGTGAATATCACGTCTTTTAAAACTTTTCTTATCATTTTTTTAACACTCAAAGTTAAGCAGCGGAAATTAGAAAAAGACATAATTCGGTTACTTCGTTCGGAGCCTAGCTCGACTCCTACTCGAAGGCCCGCAGTCCTTGACCGCACCGATGGGAAAAACACTATAATCCTTCTTTCCGAAATCCTCGGAAAGAAGTGAAACGTACAATGAAGCAAGATAGTAACACCCTACTATCTTGCTTAAATAAAATTACAAAGCAAGCTTTAATTAAATTATACCGACAATGAATTGCAGATGAAGCTTAGGTCGGCACTCCGGACGATGTTGCTTGCTGAGTTGACGAAGATGAGTAGCGTGAGCAGCTTGCAAAGTAGCACAAGAATTAATCAGAAGGTCCTTGTCCTGCCTCTGTCTTCGAGCCTGTTTTTATAGATGTACTGGAAGTTCGGTCGACCGATCCCTCTGTTCAGTCGACCGAACCCGCTCCCTTCCTTCCTGGCTGAAGTTCGAAGCTGGCTCGATCTTTTGCATTTACTGGTCTTTAATGGTTCGGTCGACCGAACAGCTTCCTTCCCTGTTCGTCGTGATTTTGTCGAGATCATCATTTAATGCAGAATAAATGCTGATTGGATCGGTCGACCGATCCCCAGGTTCGGTCGACCGATCAACCTATTTCCTTTGCTGCTGATCGGTGCTGATGATCTGTCCTGTGCTGTATAGTTCGGTCGACCGATCTTACTGTTCGGTCAACCGATCAAGCTTTGATCGGGCTCAGCTTATGTTCAGGTTCGATCTGAATACTGAACTGAACTTTGCTGTTTTGGTCGACTGATCCTCTGGTTCGGTCGACCGATCGTGCAATACCTGCGGAACAGTGTTAGGCAAAACATCCTGCAAAACAGAGATTAGCACAGTAACAGTAAAATGCAAGAATAATATTAAAAGACAGTAGAATTGTCTTGATCTCAACTTAGAAACCTTCCTGGTTTCTTCAGTTGGATCAACGACCTAAGGTTATTCCCTTATGGAACCCGACCTCACTGTCGCTCCTCCAGTTTGTTTACCTCAACCTACCTGCCAAACTTAGATCCTCCAGATCTAGTTTGAACTTTTCACTCAGCCTTGATCGGCTCCCCAAGACTTTTCCTTTGATCTTCGGTCCTCCAGACCTCTCGATCACACCGCCAAGCATCCGGTCCCCTCGACTCACTTGGACTTGCACCTGGGTTCCACGATCTGCTAAGATTTCTCCTACCTAGCCTCCAACTAGGTCTTTCCCGGTTGAGTAAACATCCTGCACACTCAGTCAACTTGTTAGACCACAACAAGACTTAACTTGAACCTTTGACAACATTAAAACTCAGGTTTGATTCTGATGCAACTTACACCAACAATCATAAATATCTCTAAAATTTTAAAAAAAAAAAAAACTTTATCACGGCATCATTGTCCTAGGGTAGGGATGATGTTTTTTGATTTATCATAGAAGGGTGTTACCAAAAGAACGAATGAAGTATAAGACTTTGTATATATCTACTTAGATTAAAATTATTATATGAACACCTTATGCGAATTTAGTAGTTTTTCAATTATCAATTTCATTGAAACTTATCCAATAACATTCAGAAAATAAATATCATTGAAATGAATTTAGTAATTTACAAACAATATCCCTATTATTCTATTCATATAATACTGCACATGCACCTACTATCTGTACAAGACAAAATAATATCGACAATTTACCAAAAACAAGTAGGTAGAGATTTAAATTTATCAAAAATATATGTTACTTTGGTATTTATCAAAGAATATACTTTTTTAAATGCATTTCTTATTTTATCCTCCTGACAATTTGACTTTTTCTACCATTTTCTTTTCTTCACTATATTTCTCTCTCTTCTCTTTTTTTATCAGCAGAACATATGGACAATATTAGTCAATTTTTTCATATCATTTTAATATATTTGAAGAAGCAAAAATAAACAATGAATAGCATATTTGAACTCCTTGTAATTTCAGAAATCCACTGGAACTAAAATGAGTGCAATCGGAGCTCTCTAGGTTAATCAATGGGTTTCAGTCAAAACCCACTGGAGGACCTAGAGAGCTCCAATTGCACCCATTTCAGTTTCTATGGATTTCTAAAATTACAAGGAGTTCAAATATAGTGTCCATTATTTATTTTGACTTTTCAAAAAAGTCCACGTTGGGCCTGATATGAAATCATATCAAGCCCAACGTGGGCCTGATATGAAATCATATCAAGCCCAACGTGGGCCTGATATCATTCCATATCAAGTCCAACGTGGGCCTGATATGGAATATATTAGGCCCACGTTGGGCCTGATATGAGTCCATATCAGGCCCAACGTGGGCTTTTTTATCGATTCTTTGATTTTATATATTAATATCTATTAAAAGCCAAAATAAATAATGGACGTCATATTTGAACTCCTTGCAACATCAGAAATCCATAGGAACTGAAATGAGTTCAATCGGAGCTCTCTAGGTCCATCAGTGGGTTTTGACCAAAACCCACTAATGGACCTAGAGAGCTCCGATTGAATCCATTTCAGTTCCTATGGATTTCTGATGTTGCAAGGAGTTTAAATTTGGTGTATCTTATTTATTTTGACTTTTCATAGCTGATAACATGCAAAATCAAAGAATCAACAAAAAACTACACGATGGGCCTGATATAGGCTCATATTAGGCCCAACGTTGGCCTGATATGGAATCATATCAGGCCTAACATGGACCTGATATGATTCCATATCAGGCCCAACTTCCATGTTGCAAAAATTTAATCTTTTTATTATTGTAGATTTCAGTTTCTAGTATGTTTCCTTTCGCACAAGAAAATATTGGTATGTAAGATTCATATGTTTCATTCTGAATGAATTAGTAAGTTCTTGTTAAAGATTAACTAAATTGGTTACATCCTAAACTTTAAAAATGCACTTTGTTGACCATTCTAAATACCTTCAATTTTGGTAACAAAAAAAAAAGAGGGAAAATAAAGCAGAGCTTTGAAAATTTGTGAAAGGTGGTTGCTTGAATGATGTAAGGATCTGACTAACATGCAAGTTTAAACTAATTTACTATCCTCTTGTTTTGTTGGATTAAGCACAGCTAAAATCTCGAATGATTAAATTGCACCTAAACGATTAATCATCTAGTCATAACCAAAGTTAGTTATCTGTTTTGCAGCTGTCATAGTCAGATAAATTACCACAACGACAACCTTTTCTCATAATCAATCTTTTTATTGTTTTTCATATACACAAAGCATGTATAATCTCTAAACTCAATCTGTAAAAGGTACATTGAGTATTACCAGGTCACATGTAAACCACGACTATCAGAACAGGCTGTTGAATTTTTGCAACATGGAAGTTGGGCCTAATATGGAATCATATTAGGTCCACGTTGGGCCTGATATGGAACGTGCCTAATATGAGTCCATATCAGGCCCAACGTGTAGTTTTTTGTTGATTCTTTAATTTTGCATGTTAACAGCTATGTAAAGTCGAAATAAATAAGAGACACCAAATTTAAACTCCTTGCAACATCAGAAATCCATAGGAACTGAAATGAGTTCAATCGGAGCTCTCTAGGTCCATCAGTGGGTTTTGACCAAAATCCACTGATGGACCTAGAGAGCTCCGATTGAACTCATTTCAGTTTCTATGGATTTCTGATGTTGCAAGGAGTTCAAATATGGTGCCCATTATTTATTTTAGCTTTTAATAGATATTAATATATAAATCAAAGAATCGATAAAAAAAGCCCATGTTGGGCCTGATATGGACTCATATCAGGCTCACGTTGGACCTGATATGGAATGATATCATGCTCACGTTGGTCTTGATATGATTCCATATCAGGCCCACGTGGACTTTTTTATCGATTCTTTGATTTTACATGTTAACATCTATGAAAAGCCAAAATTAATAATGGACACCATATTTGAACTCCTTGTAATTTTAGAAATCCATAGAAACTGAAATGGGTGCAATCAGAGCTCTCTAGGTCCATCAGTGGGTTTTGACCGAAACTAAGTGAGTTTTGACCGAAACTCACTGATCGACCTAGAGAGCTTCCGATTGCACTCATTTTAGTTCTAGTGAATTTCTGAAATTGCAAGGAGTTCAAATATGCTATTCGTTGTTTATATTTGCTTCTTCAAATGTATTAAAATGTTATGAAAAAATTGACTAATGTTGTCAATATGTTCTGCTGATAAAAAAAGAGAAGAGAGAGAAATATAGTGAAGAAAAGAAAACGATAGAAAAAGTCAAATGTCAGGAGGGTAAATAGGAAATGTACTTAAAAAAGTACGTTCTTTGGTAAATATCAAAATAGTATACGACTTTTGATAAATTTAAATCTCTATCTACGTCTTTTAGTAAATTGCTGAAATAATATTGTTATGCTCGGACGTACGAGCATAACAGTCCTCATGGATGGATGTAGATGGTTCATATAATAATATTACCACAGATAAGTTTAAATTCGTTTTTTTAAAGGGTGCAAAAATCTTATGAACTTTTCTATCCTAAATTCTTCCTGATTTATATATTTATATTTGATCAGCATCGATGATATCTTAGATGAGCATATCATCTTTTACCTTAGATATATATCTTTATTTTTTTTTATATAATTATATAAAAATTGTCAACTTAACTCATGTACTTATCCTTTTCCATGACCTCTTAATACGACATTTTCACATAATCCTAATATGAATTTTTATTGTCAATGAGTCTCATCCCACTAGGCCACTATTGTCATTTACAGGCTATATATATATATATATATATATATATACAGAGTTGTTCCCCTGCGGAACAACTCGTGCGGAATGGTGCGGACCTGCCCCCGTGGCAGGTCCGTGTCAACGTTAGTTTTTTCCGCGTCAGTTTTTATCCCTGCAGCCCTAATTTCTAGCCCACGCACCCGCCGACCCCTTCCTCCTTCCCCCTCCTTCGTCCTCCCCTTCCTCCTTCCCCCTCCTTCGTCGCGACGCAGCCGCCGACCCCTTCCTCCTTCCCCCTCCTTCGTCCTCCCCTTCCTCCTTCCCCCTCCTTCGTCGCGACGCAGCCGCCGACCCCTTCCTCCTTCCTCCTCCTACGTCGCGACAGCCACCGACCCCTTCCTCCTTCATCGTCACAGTCGCCGATCCCTTCCTCCTTCCTCCTCCTTCGGAAACATACAGGCACCTTCCTCCTTCATCGTGCCAAAGCTAGGGTTTCCTATCTATTGTTACTTGATCGACAAGCTGAAGCTAGGGTTTTTCCGCACCACACCACACTTCCCTTCATTTGTTCTCCTCGACGGTACACTCTATTGCTTGGTTTTATTTTTGCTTTTCAAAAATAGCTTTGTGTGTATAATTGCTTTTTTACACAAAGCGTGCAATTCATTTCTTTGAAGTTGAACTATGCTACTGAGCAATGATAGTGGTGCTGCAAGATGCATCCAAGATTATCATAATCAAGATGACTTGTGAACCATTAATATTAGTAAGACATTTACAGTATTGTGATAAGACACTTAATTGAAATTAGTTGTATCATATTAAACATTAAAATGATATATAATTATTGTGTTGTATTTTTGTGCTGTAAGGAGTGACTATAAATGACTATCACATGAACTAAAGATGATTATTTCATTTTCAAATAAGTCCTCTTTAACATTCGACAAAAAGTATGTTGTCTTAAAAATGTTTCACTTTTTTGTGAATTGAAGGAAATTTTAGGCCAGATGTGATGTATGAATTGCTTACTTCAATCATGGTGATTTTGTTGGGAATTTATGGCTCATGAAAAACTACTTAATGATGCTACTGTTTAAAAGCTACCACACCTGCTACTTTTTTGATGACCGTAACATTTATTTTTTAGTTGGATAACATCCGTTGGATAACATCAGTTGCCTGATTATTATATAGCATCTATTCATTATCATTTCTTAATCTTCCTGATTGCATTCTTGAAAATGACACTGGTTCATTAATTTTGTCTCACTATAAACACTAATATTTACTTATTACAAAATATGATGTTATAAAATTTAGGTATTTTAATGTAAATTGTAGCTACTTTTAATGCAAATTGGTCGAATTTATCATAAAATTGTGTGATTTCCCATTACTTCAAATTGCTATTGTTTAGCTTAATTTGGTCAAATTTTACTTTTTAGGTTGTGCTTGAATGGCATCATCAAGTAATAGCAGCATCAACCATACCAAATATGAAACTGTGCGATGCAGGGACTGTGGACAAAGAGCATTGGTGCTAGTCTCTAGATCGATCAAGAACCCAGGAAGACTATATTATGGATGTAAGCATCATGGATGGTTAAAGTGGGTGAGGTCTGATACTGGACTAAATGAAGACACTAATGATGTACATTTTAGGATGTTGTCAAGAGCGGAGTCAAAGGTGGGGAGTGAACACATTGCTTATCCTGGACATAATATGGGAAATTGGAATGTACCACTTATGGTCTGGCTATTAGTGATAGTGAACTTAATTCTTTTGGCTATATACTTGTTTTGTTTGTTGGTTGGCCTAGTTAAGTAGTACTAGTATTGTAATGTGATAAAGAAATGTAATTATGGATGATGTTGACATTTGATTTTTTTTTTTTTATTTATGGATGATGTTGACATTTATTTACCAAAATTTATGTTGTAAACATATCTCTTGAACTTTCATGATAAACTTGCATGATTAACAAAACTCGCTTCTGATTGGTGTACCCGCAAGCCGTCTTCCAATGGATGAAATTATCATGATTTAATGATAATGCCGATGATTGATACAGGGGAGGGCAAAAACGGCATCATCACCACATTCTGCATCTCTGCTCAACTATATCAGAAGTCCGTCAATGGCTTCTGTTACACCATTGGCTAGTGCATAAGCCTCATTGCCTCTTCCATCTTAGTTTTGGATTGTTTACTAGGCTAAATCTATTCTTTTCTCCTTGGTGAGAACTAGGTCATGTCTATTCTCTAATAACCAATATCTATTGATCATGTACCGTGTAAACTGAAATTAGGATTTTGGTTACTGCCAGCTTGGTGTGTGGATTTTCTTCAATGTTCAGAATTTTTTAGGTAAAAACTTCCTATTCCTTCTGTTCTTTTCTTTTTTTTCATAAGGATGTATATGTAACTTTGTGAGTGATCACACAGAAACTCTCTGTGGGTTATCTGATCGGTCTGGGGACCGATCAGTAACCACACAGAACATTCTGTGGGTTATCTGATCGGTCTACAGACCGATCAGAAAGAAGCGATCAGATCAGAAAGACGCGACTCAAAGGGGGATCGGTCTGTGGACCGATTCACCCATAGGCTGATCGGTCCACAGACCGATCAGACTCTTCCCAGACCGATCATCCTGATCGGTCCAGAGAGCTGTGGATCGGTCAACAGACCGATCCCCCTATCGCTTTGAGTCGCGTCTTTCTGATCGCTTCTTTTTGATTGGTCTGTAGACCGATCAGATAACCCCCGATCCACCCATAGGCTGATCGGTCCACAGACCGATCAGACTCTTCCCAGACCGATCATCCTGATCGGTCCAGATAGCTGTGGATCGGTCAACAGACCGATCCCCCTATCGCTTTGAGTCGCGTCTTTCTGATCGCTTCTTTTTGATCGGTCTGTAGACCGATCAGATAACCCACAGAATGTTCTGTGTGGTTACTGATCGGTCCCCAGACCGATCAGATAACCCACAGCAGAAATATGTCGGTTGCTGCTTCTCTGATATCCGAAGTTCCTAACAGTGAGTACACATGAAGCATAATTATGCTTTTGAAGGGTCTAAGTAATTTGGAAAATAAGTAGACAAGTTGATTAAGTTCTGGAAGTGTAATGTAATTTGTAATGAGAAGTGCTGCAAGTCTCATTGCTTTATCTGCACTTAGACCTGGAACTTGCTGCATAAACGAAATTGATGGCATATTTCTACTGTTGTTTATACGGTAAATGCAAGGTTCAGAGGAGCATCGGTCAGAAAAAAAAAACAACCATTTCACAAATGATACTCATTTCAGTTATATGGGAAGTAAATGATTCTCATACAACAAATGCAAGGTTCCAGAGGGAAGTAAAGACAAGGTTCCAGAGGGAAGAAAAAACAATTGCTGAAGCTCAACACTTCAGGGAAGGAAATGAACACCATGGAAGAGCAATGCTCCTGTGCTCAAACCATTTCAGAGTTCCCCAGCTTGCTTTGTTTTTTTTTTCTGCTTGCGAAGTATCAGCACTCTTGATTTTTCCTCTCCAATTTTATAGCTTCATAGGATATCATAATTTCTTTAAATTTTGCTTCGACCACCACTGCAATAAGAAGAATGATATGCTTCCCATCATCAAATATATTGTAACCAACAAATTCCAGACACGATATAGATAAGGTAAATTGTGCGGAAAGCAGACTGTAATGCATAGACAAGTTCTAACCTGAGACAAGCAAGCACTCCAAGACGCTTAGACCCATGGTTAGAAATTTCATTGTATTCTTTTAGGAGTAATAATTATATTATCCACATAAATAAAAAAAATAACACTCAGCATACTAAGAGATAAAGTGGTTTGAAGCACTTCAAATAACCTAGCTAGTAATGGATACTGGTACCTCATGATACCTAGCTAGTAATGGATACTGGTACCTGACAATCAAGCAAAAAAAAAAAACTAAATTTACACAACTTATTCACTAGAGAAGTGCCACTATAGTTAACTCTAGATTTATCATAAGAAAAGGCTAGCAGACCTCAAGTATCATAAAAATAGCAATAATTTACTAATCTAACAGCTATCAACAAACAAAATAACATACAACAAGACACTGATGATAGTGTACCATCTGACCAAACAAAATAACTCAATTGCATCTACTAAATCCAAATAAAATACATACTATCAATTAATGCATTATGAAACAGTATGATTTAGAAGTATACATTCTATACTAGACTCTTTAGAAGTATGCATTCAATACAAAAAAAATGCAGTACAGGAAATAGATGAATACATACTAGCCATAGATATTTACGACATCCTAGCGCATGTTACTAGAACCTGTAACAATAAAGATAATTTATTAATCTCATTTTCTCAATAAACAATAAACCACTATAATTTAATAAATTAAAATTTTCATAGTACCCGCGATAGATCCCAAATCAAGTTCATATGTGTCGTCAAGACTGATATGATTATTATCTTCAATCGATCTGATAAGTGACACATTGTCATATAATAAATATAATAAAATAAATTTATTTGTAAGAAACATATAATAAAAATGAAAAAATTAATCGACACAAACCCTTGTTGCAAATTGGGACAGTTACGCTTGTCATGTGATACTCCTCGCTGTCCGCATCCACGACAAAGCCTAGAATTTGATGTAGATTTCTCCTTTGATGATTTTAATCTCTTCCCACATCCCTTTGTTCTTACTGTAGAAAGATCAATAATACCAAGACCCTCATCAATGGATTTTTTTCTTTGACTTCTTTCACTGCATGTTGTACTAATGGACATCTCTTGAATTTTATTGTAGATACAATCGAATTGTTCATCCAAGAAGGTTGTCCTTTCATTACTCAAAGATGCATCATCAACTAACACGGAAGCTTTATAGGATAACCTCGAATGCCTCGACATCAAATACCTTTCTGAATCTGGATCATCAATGACATTTTGCTCCCCTAAAGCATATATTGCTCCAACTTTTGCAAGTCGTGTCCATCGTTTGAGTATATATGTATCAGGCAAATGAAACACTTGGTTGATACGAAAAAAAGCTAACATATGTCTGCATGGAATGCCCTCAAACTCAAATTTTGTGCAGCTACACGATATGTAATCTCTTTGTTTGTCATGCGTAAGCACTCTTAATTTTGAGGAAGAAGAACTTTGAAATTTCATCACGTGGTAAACCGCTGAGGCAACTCCTGTAAATGACTGTTGCACATAATAACTATGACTCTCGGTCATTTCACTTTGAAACTCCAGCCATTTTTTTTTTGTGTACAGCTTAACCATTTGAGTTTCCATTGGCCAGGTTGTATTAACCCTGGGTTGCTCATTCATATCAATATGGTCCGCAACTAACTCATTGTGTCTTTGATGCCTCAATGCTCTATTAAAACGTGTAATAAAATCCATTAATGAGTTTTTATTTGAGACATATTTCTTGAAAAATGCATGTGAGCCTTCAGATCTTTGGCTACTTGACATTCCTGCAGAAAATACATGACTAAAATATGTTGGCACCCATTTGTGTCTCAATTCATACATCAAGGACAACCAATCATTTTTCTCTAAGTTAGCATCTTTGATAGTCTCTTCCCATGACTTCTCAAAATCATCAGGTGTTGTAGAATTTACAATGACGTTCTTTATGCTGTGATAGTGGTTTCGAAAAGTCAAAGGGTCTAATTTATCTGGGAATTTATTCAATATATGCCACAAACAATATCGATGCACCGTTTGAGGGAAAACTTGTGCAATTGCTTTTGTCATAGCAGGATCTTGATCAGTGATGATAATATTTGGTGAACCTTTAGGCATGGCTTCTGAGAACTTTGTAAGCAACCAAATAAAAGACTCAGTTTTCTCATCACTAAGAAACCCACAACCAAAAAGAATTGTCTGATGATGATGATTAACCCCTACAAAGGGTGCCAAAATCAAGCCATATTTGTTGGTGTTATATGTCGTATCAAATACAACTACATCACCAAATACACTGTATGCCCTCCTTGATACATGATCAGCCCAAAAACACCTACTAAATCTGTAATCTGAATCTGTCTCATAATCAAAGAAAAAAGCTGAATTTTTATCTTGCTCAGATGTAAAAAACTCTATCAGTGATTCAGCATCAATACCCTTTTGTTCATCTCTTATATTTTTCTCCAAATTTCTAATATCTCTTTCTGTGCAACCGACTCCCTCAGGCCCTCCATATTCTATCTCCAATATTCGCATTTGTTGACAAGTTGACACATTGGCCTCTGAAAACTGTTTTGTCAATGTTTTCTTTGCTGCTGAAATATTACGATGTGAGCGTAGCAAATGCACCTTTGATGGAGTCGAGAGTGGATGATTATAGGCTTCTATGAAGTTACTGACAACCCAATTAGGTCCGGCCTGTTTCTTGAGAAATGCAATATTCGACTTACAACCCGTTCTAACTGCGCCACGTGCTCTTTCCCTTGATACATGATCAACTTTTGGTTGTTTATTCGACCGCATTAGATCTGTATGACCCTCTTTAAAGCAAACAAATTGTTTCCATGTCACTTCATTTGTTATCTTATTTTTCTTGCTTGTGTTTATCCTTGAACTAAATCCAGCTTCTCGTGCATATTGATTATAGAATGAATATGCCTCCTCTAGTGATGAGAATTCCATTCCAATTTTTGGCTTTCTATCATCTACAACTTGGGGAATGAATTCTTGATCATCAACTGTATTTTCTTCCATTTCTGAAGCTCCTCGCATTACATTTGACAATATATAAGTAGATAAATAAATAAGAAATATAAGTTATTTTTTATAAAGTCAAATTTGCAAACAAATTAATAGAGAAAACATCATATAACAAATCACAGATTATAAGTTATTTGACTTGATGATACAGTGTCAAATAAAAAAAATTAAGTGATGTCGGATAACCAATCACAGATTCATCTACACTGATATTCTTAATTGATGTAACATTGATCATGCACTTATTATAAAATCAAAACTGCAAGTTTAATTCAATTAAATTCTCTTACTTACGAGGGATGGGAACCCTACAGTCTAAATAACTGCAAAACTTTGAAACAGGTCTGTGCATTGCTGAAACTATATGAACCTCATGCATTAATAATGATCTGCTCTAAACATAATGACACTCCTTTTTCCTTCCTAAAATTTAAACCATTTTTTCACAAACTATTTATGGTTTTTATAGCATAGCTAAGAATCCAACGCATTGGTTTTTGACTAGCAACCAATACTTCTAATATGTCATCTGTGGAAATATGTAATCAATTTATGGAGCTAAAATGTTCAAAACTTATAAGCTAAAAAAAGATAACCTGTTGAGGGACAATCTGAAATCTTCGAAAATAGTTCAAAAACTCTTCCTTTCTTAACTCTTCCTTTCAAGATAACATGCATGATGGCACCGGTTGCGAGCGGAGTTCTGCTCGTGGCGAAAGCGAGAAGATGGAAGCGGAGGGCGCAGGTGCGACAGCGACGAAGGAGGAAGGGGACGAAACCCTAGCTTTGGGCGCGACGAGATTTCCGCGTCTGTGAAGTTTCCCCGCGGCGGGTGCTGTCGCGATGAAGGAGGAGGGAGGAGGAAGGGGAGTAAGGGGTCGGCGGGTGCTGTCGCAACGAAGGAGGAGGAAGGGGTCGGCGGCTGTCGCGAGGAAGGAGGAAGGGGTCGACGGCTGCGTCGCGACGAAGGAGGGGGAAGGAGGAAGGGGAGGACGAAGGAGGGGGAAGGAGGAAGGGGTCGGCGGCTGCGTCGCGACGAAGGAGGGGGAAGGAGGAAGGGGTCGGCGGGTGCGTGGGCTAGAAATTAGGGCTGCAGGGATAAAAACTGACGCGGAAAAAACTAACGTTGACACGGACCTGCCACGGGGGCAGGTCCGCACCATTCCGCACGAGTTGTTCCGCAGGGGAACAACTCTGTGTATATATATATATTTATTTATTGAGGTGGACGACTCTCTCCCCTAATTTATCCATCGTGTACATTCGAAAACACTAGCAGTATTATTTCGTCAGCGAACCTTCGTAGTTTTTACCATCCCTATAAGGCCGTTTCAATGTTGAATCGAGTACTTTGCTTATGATGACAGAGTTGTGAGCTTTTTCCATACATAGGTACTTCGGCTCACGGGTATCCCATCTCAAGTTTTCTACTAAATTCAATCCCAATAGAGAATCAAACCGTGGTACTTTTGGAGTTCGCCACTCCGTCCTGCCAGGGTCAACTAATTATTTCTATAGTGATACCTTATCTGGGGATGAATAATAGAAAATAGAAATTGATGACTATTTCAAGTACCGTATAAGACAATAATAATACTTATTAGATAGAATCATATTTTGAATTTATACCGGTTAAAATTGAAAAATAAAAGTATAAGATAACTTCAATCGCCTTGTGAAAATTGACAGACCGGAAGATTATGAAACTTAGATAGTCCAATTAGTTTTAGATAAAATTCTTATGACGTTTTGGGACTCAAATAAAATTAAGTGCTTAAAATGATTCTATGAACTCTATGATGTGATAATTGACTTTTCTTATAAAAGTTAATCAAGTTGATCAAGCTCGATTGATTAAATTTGGTATGACTTGAATTTAAATTTTGATATTTAATCAATATATTAATTGTCAAAAGAAAAATCTAAGTAGATCAGGTTGATCAGATATTTGATGATTGGAAATCTAACTTAGAGTTGTCATGAGACGTAAAATTTTAGCCTATCAAAGTTGATTGGATGCTAGACAATGATGAAATTCCGATGATCAAAATTGAATGTTAAATAACGATAAAATTTAAGTAAAATAAGATTGATCGGATACTATATAATAATAAAATCTTAATAAATTAAAATTGAATACTAGATAATGATGAATTCTCAATAGATCGTGATCTAATCTTGAGAAAAAGAAGTCTTAATTAATTAACAAGATATTAATTACATAAGGACAAGAAATAAATTTTCATAAGATTGAAATTAAAGTATTAATCAATAACCTTAAATTTTTTAATAAAAACAGTTTGCTATAGTAATAGGCTACAGTCGTCGAACAGTTAGCAGCCCATGAACACGTGGTTAATAATTCGCAACGAAAACATGTCAACGGCATCTGCTGCAACTAACATATGAACAGTTGACGATACAGTGACATGCGAACAGTCAGCACATACAATAATCCCGCTATCGCAACATATGAACACTACCACTGACCGGTCTACCTTAACATGGTAGCAAATTTGTCGCTACAGGAATTTTGCTACAGTGTTGTTGTAGTAAACAAAGAAGTGATGTTACGGTAGTAAAGAGGGAGTCGAGAAATTGACTGTTAGTACGATCAGTTACGTGTATCAATTGGCATTGTGTTCACTCGAAAAATGTGTCGCTACAGGAATTTTGCGACACTGTTGCTGTAGTAAACAAAGAAGTGATGTTACGGTAGTAAAGAGAGAGTCGCTGTTAGTACGATCAGTTACGTGTATCAATTGGCATTGTTTTCACTGTTCGAGTAAACGTAGAGTTTAAAATTCAATTGCAGGATTTACTTGATGAGAATGAGAATGGGTAGTTGATTGATGTCATTATTATTTAAGCGGATAGAATGTACAATATTTAATTATGGGATTCAAATGAATAGTCAGTAGTCGAATGATAAAATTAGACAGTTTGATGCATGCTAAGGTGAAGGGAATCGCTGCGCTGACATATTATAGTAAGTAACATTTAAATCTACGGTGGATCAATATAATCGACTATGGATAAAATTAAGTGACTGATAAATGAAAAATCAGTTCGAGCATTATCCTATAAAAGAGAGTTTTAAGGTAATTTGAACTATCCAATTCTTGATTTGGAGACTAAGTGTTCCGGATAGATTTAAATTTAGGTTTTGTTTAAAAGATCACATACAAATGGATAGGGCCCCCATCTCAGATCATAACTATGATACCATTAGGATTGAAAGAATTCGTATATCTTTATAATAGTATGTGATACGGTAAGGCGATCAACGCCCGGATGTCAAAGGATCTAACGAAGGATAATTACAATGGTCGATCGGGTGCTCAGGCCGCGACCGGTAGGGGACGGGTCCGAGCTGACCCCCACTCAGACTCGGGATGATACGCAAAATAGCCGACGCTCGATACAGAGTGGTAAGACGTCGTATGGGACGTGGCCAGAGACGGAGTGGAGTCCTGGTCGAATGGCTTCCATGCTCTGCCAAGCAACGGGACTTGGCCATGGACGGAGCGGAGTCCTTGCCGAGTGGCTACCCGGCTTGGCTAAGCAACAAGATCACTATAGTATCTCTCGACATCCTTTTGGTCGACAAGCAGATCATATGGTCGAAGCTTCTACTATCGCGTTAGGGATATGCATGCACTGTTAAGGTATGGTGTTAAGGGTACTTTCCTGACAAGGCCCTTTCATGGGACACCTGGGAGAGCATGCTCATGCCTCGAGAAGCGTGCATGCTGCTTACCAATACTCTATATAAATGGGGGTCCTTCACCGGCGAAGATATGCATTATTATTGAGTTCTACTATTGATACTGTTGCTCCACCTTTCTCCACATTCCGATGACTGACTTGAGCGTCGGAGGGTCAACGCCGGGGACCCCTTCCCTGGCCCGACACTAACACTATTTATTTTGTAAAGTGGAGCGAATTCCATGTACGGTCAGCGAACCCGCCACCTCCCATTTTTCCAGCTTCACGGTTTCAGACAAGATCATTTTGGCGTCGTCTGTGGGAATACAACTTGCTTCCGAACGAGAAGATGGAGGACATTGGATGATTCACAATGGTGACGCTGACGTAAGAGGAGCTCAACATGTTAATAAAAGCTCGAGCGACGAAGATAGCGAAGCAACAGCAACAACAGGCCATGGCCGAACGCCAAGCCCAGGAGTCTGCGACCTTAGCTATAGGTCGCCCACCTGAGCAGTGTGACCGAGCGAACCGAATATCCGCTCAGGGTAATAGCAAGAAACCGACCGGCACGTATGGGATGCGCCCAATGCACCTATCCCCTTACACCGAGCGCTATTCCGGACCCTATCAGAGGAAAGGGGTTGAGCGGACAAGAACCAGGGGTCTTTCTCAGACGACGCGCCCGTTCGGGATGCAAGGAAAGGGAAGACACATAGAGAGGATGATTTGCCCAAGCTGGTCAATCGGTAATTTTCAGAAGGGATTTTGAGCGACCCTCTTCCAAAACATTACACTCTGTTGGCCATCGGAGAGTACAACAGAACCACAGATCCGGACAACCACTTGGCCAAATTCGACAATGCGGCCATGCTTCATCAGTACACTGATAAAGTTAAATGTCGGGTCTTCCTCACTACTCTCTCCGGATCAGCACAACACTGGCTCAAAAGATTGTCGGAAGGATCAATCCACAACTTTAAGGAGTTCCGGGCGGTAATCCTTCACCACTTCGCCAACAGCCGCCGCCACTAGAAGACGAGCGTGAACTTGTTCTCGCTCAAGCAAGGGTCCAGAGAGGCATTAAGGATCTACATCTAGCACTTTAATTCGGTGGCGATGGACATCCCGGCAGTCTCCTCGGACGTATTGATGAACGCCTTCACCTAGGGACTCACCGAAAGAGAGTTCTTCGGGTCGCTGATTCAGAAGCTGCCAAGGGACTTCGACTACCTACAAAAGAAGGCCAACAAATACATCAACGTCCAGGCGGCCTCGATCATGAGGAGCCTTGCCACACAAGCCCGGGACATATACTGTGTAGCATGTGGCCACCACACAAACCTAACTTCATCGTGGTCGACGTATCATCGGTCTACAATGTTATATTGGGCCAACCAACCCTCAATGAGTTCCAAGCGGTCGTATCCACCTATTGCCAGAAGATCAAGTTCTTTGTGAATGACAAGGTGGTGTAGGTGCAGCGGAGGCCGGCAAGAGGGGGGTGAATTGCTGAAAATAAAAATAAACTATACCCTCCTCGTTCTTTCAACTCAATTAGTGCAATAGTAAATTAAGCAGTAAAGTAATTAACGCAGTAAACAGAAAAGAAATAGGAATTTAACCTGGTTACAACCAAGAAAGTTGTTAATCCAGGGCAATGAGAAGTGCACTAAAAAGAATCTCCTTTACTGAAGGCAGAGAAGCCTTTTACACTTTAGAAGCTTAGAACTATTGCTAGGAATGGCTACACACTTGATTGCTTGAGTTGTTATTAATTCCTAGCTCCAGGGGCCTTTAAATAGCCTCTAGAAATTCTATCCCGAGGGTCCAAGGCGCCTCCAACAAGGTCCGAGGCGCCTCCAGCTCGGTGAGTGGATAGAATTCTATCCGGTGCTCGAACGGTCATTCTGACCTGGCTCAAGGCGCCTTCAACAAGCAATGAAGGCGCCTTCAATGTTGAAGGCGCCTTCAATGCATGTTTAAGGCGCCTTCAAGTTCCTGCTACAGTAACTTCCTGCTACAGTAATTTCCAGCCTCTTTTGACTCATTTTCTTCTTCGTTTTGGCTTCCGAAGCTCCATTCTTTTGGGTGATTGCGGCCAATTGAAATAGGGCTCACCCGAACTCAATTTCCGGTCTTCTCCTCGAGCAGGCTTCCGTCTGGCTTCTCATCCCTCGAACGCCGCACACGTTCTTCTCGCTCCACCGGAGTACTCTTCCGCAGCTCTCTCGTCCTTCGGACGCACCGAGCCCGTCGGCTCCCTTCCCGTGCCGTCCTTCTCGCTAGCTGCGTCTTCCGCTCGACTTCATGTGATCCTAAGCTCCTGCACACTCAGACACAGGGATCAAACACAAAGCAGGACCTAACCAACTTAGTTGATCACATCAAAACTACCACGGAGTTCAACAGGTGGACGATATCAAAGGTGGCCAGTTGGCTGCTCGGCGATGCTACGTCGAGATAATCAAATTAGAAGCAAGGGCCGCTCAGAAAAATCCGTTCTTGGAGGTGAACACCATCACAGAGAAGCCTCCTACGCTAGTTTACGAAGAAAATGAGGAGATTCAGATCCACCCCAATCAGTCGAAGGCAACTACCTTCGTAGCCGCCAATCTGGAAAGCGCAAAGAAGGCAAAGTTGGTCACTTGCCTTAGATAAAATTATGATGTGTTCGCTTGGTCGACACATGAGCTTCTTGGTATCTCGCCGAGTGTGGCTCAGCACGAGCTCCACATCCGACCGGACGCTCGACTGGTAAAGCAAAGGAAAAGGGACTTCAGTGCGGAGCAAACTTGATCATCCGGGCGGAGATAGAGAAACTGCTGGAGGTCGGCCACATACGTGAAGTCTAATTCCCGAGCTGGCTGGCTAACGTCGTGCTAGTCTCCAAATCGGGCAATAAATGGCGGGTCTGCATCAACTTCCGTGACTTAAATAAGGCGTGCCCAAAGAATTTCTATTTGTTGCCCCGGATTGACCAGATGGTGGACTCTACGGTGGGTTGCAAGCTTATCTGTATGCTCGATGCATATCAGGGCTACCATCAAGTGTCACTCACCCAAGAGGTTCAAGAAAAGGTCAGCTTTATCACGCCCAACGGAACGTACTGCTACAATGTCATGTCATTCGGACTCAAGAACGCCGGTGCCACCTATTAAAGGCTCATGAACAAGGTGTTCCAACGGCAGATCGACTGCAACATGGAGGTATATGTCGATGACATATTAATAAAATCTCTCTAAGTTATTGATCTTTGCGCAGACATTGAGGAGACCTGCCAAACTCTGAGGACTTATGGAATAAAGCTGAACCCAAGAAAGTGCCCATTCGGCGCAAAGAGCGGTTGATTCTTGGGTACATCGTCATCGAGCGAGGGATTGAGGTGAATCTGAGCAAGGTCAAGGCCCTGCAAGACATGCCGCCACCACATAGCTTGAAGGAGGTCTAACGACTAACAAGACGGATTACTGCATTGTCCAGGTTCAGGTCTAAATCATCCGACTAGAGTCCGTCATTCTTCAAAGTGTTGTGCCGAGCGACAAAATTTCAGTGGGACCAAAAGTGCGACCGGGCGTTAGAAGAGCTCAAGAAGTACCTTAACTCCTTGTTTGTATTAGCTAAGCCGAGTGCTGGAGAGCTGCTTTGGATCTATTTGTCGACTGCTGAATATGTGGTTGGCTTAGCATTAGTAAAGTAGAACAGCCAAGAACAGTAGCTCGTGTATTTTCTAAGCCATATATTGAAAGATGTAGAGTCCCGCTACACTGATCTTGAAAAATTAGCTTACGCTTTGGTGCTTGCTGCTCGAAGACTCCGCCTGTACTTCCTCGCACATCCGATCGTCATGATGCCAACAACGCCCTGGGAAGAGTCCTCCTTAACCCAGAGGTGTCCGGGCGGCTAATCAAAGGACAACCGAACTAAGCAAGTTCGATATTCAATATCAGCCCTGAACAACGATCAAAGCTCAGGCCTTGGCAAATTTCATCACAGAGGTCCAGAGCGCCGAGCAAGAAGCAGCTTGGAGAATATATGTCGATGGTTTGTCCACTCAACAAGGCAGCAGGATCGGTATCCTTCTAATTTTTCCTCAAGAAGATCGGATGCAACTCTCCGTGCAGCTTGATTATTGGGTCACCAATAACGAAGCCGAATAAGAAGCCTTGATAACCGACCTGTAGGTCGGGCAGCACATTGGAGCCACAAAAGTCCTCATTCACTCGAACTCTCAATTAGCCTCTCAGTAGCTATCAAGGACGTTCAAGATAACCAACTTCCGACTCAAGTTGTATGCACAAGCAAACTTCCAGGAGGCCATTATATAGAAGATCCCCCGATCGAAAAATTAAGCGATGGATGAGTTGGTGAAGTTTGCGAGTTCGCGGTCGCCGATCATGATACTGCATCCAATCGATCAAGTTTCATTAGTGGCGCATATCGACAGGATGGAAGGGATAACCTTCCCGAGCGATTGGATGACGACATTGATGGAATTCTTCTGATTGGGCGCCACAACTTTCGATCAGGAAGAGGCCCACTTATTGAAAAAGAGGGTCGAACAGTTCACCTTGGTCGGGAATCAGCTATATAAGAGAGACTTCTCCAGGCCCCTGCTCAAATGCGTTGGACTAGAGGACGTCGAGTACATCCTTCAAGAAGTGCTCTAAGGCTCCTGTGGAAGCCATCTAGGCGGTCGTTCGTTAGCTCGAAAGATTCTCTTGGCCGGATATTTTTAGCCCACCCTCCAAGAGGATGTCGCTCGGACGGTAGCCACTTACTTGTCTTTCCAGAAATATCACAATATCCCGCACCAACCGACCGAAGAGATGAAGGTGTTGGTTGCTACTCGGAAAACCTAGAGGTTCCACTGTACAAAAATTTTGTACAAATGTCTGTACCTTTTCCTAGCTACCATGTGTTCTTTTAAATTAAATTTTAGATCGCCTGCGGAACTTAACACGTTTGATCCAAAACTTAATCTATTTGTTCTTTTAGGTTTTGACTTGGATCTCCTGCGGAACTTAACACGTTCGACCCAAGTCACCTTAAGTTATTAATTCCATTAAATATTAATTTCCATAATTGGTTCCCAGTACTGACGTGGCGAGGCACATGACCTTCTTGGATATGGGAGCAACCACCACCGACTAGACAAAACCTTTTATGGAAAGCTAATATTTAATTTCCTAAAATAACTTTAGGTTAACCAAAAAGAACAATCAAATCACAAGGAAAAGAAAAAATAAAAGAACACAACATCGAAAAACATATTTGAAATCCTAGAATCGTAAGCCACTTGTATTTGGTATTATTTCCAAAAATAACTAGTATGATGCGGAAAGAAAAATTACTAGTTATACCTTTTAGAAAGACCTCTTTATCTTCTACCGTATTCCTCTTCTAACCTCGGACGTTGTGTGGGCAACGATCTTTCGAGATGAGAAACCACCAACCACCTTCTTCTCCTCCTAGCTAGGTTTGGCCACAACAAGGAAGCTTTACCAAGGATGAAGAACAAATCACCAACCAAGCTCCAAGGGATACAAGCTTTCTCTCCTTCTTCTTCTTCTTCTTCAAGTAGTATCCGGCCACCACAAGAGCTCCAAGGGAGATGAAGGATTCGGCCACCACAAGAGGAAGAGAGGGAGAGGATGTTGGCCGGCCACACCAAGGAATAAGAGAGGGAGAATAATAGAGGTTGTCACCCAAGAAGGCACCCTCACCCCTTCGTTTATATTCCTTAGCCTTGGCAAATTAGGAAATTTATTTATAATAAAATTTCCTTAACTTTCCTTGACAACAATTAATTAAGAAAAATTAAATAAATTTTCCTAATTAATTGTATGTGGCCGGCCACCTCATGTAGAGCAAATAGGATAATTTTAATCAACAATTAAAACTTCCTTATTTGTCTTTAGAAATTTTAAAAAATAAAATTTCCTTTTAAAATCCCTTCATGGTTGATAAAAAGAAATTTCTATAATTTTAATTTTCAACATGTGAATAATTTTTCAAAGAGAAAAAATAAAATATCTTTCCAATCTACAAATAAGGAAAGAGATCTAATCTCTTTCTTTTAATCTTTTGTAGATCTTTTAAAGAGAGATATTTTAATTTTAATTCTCTGTAATAAATTATATCCTCCACATAATAAAAATTAAAATTAAAATTCTTTTTTAATTTAATGTGGCTGGCCCCCTCTAGCTTGGGTTCAAGCTAGGGCCGGCCACCCTAAACCATGCTTAGGCAGGCCCTAGCTTGGTTCCCAAGCTAGCTTGGCCGGCCCCCTTTAGGTGGGTATATAAGGTGGGTATAGTACTCTATAAATAAGAGGCTACGATAGGGACCGAGAGGAGGAATTGGTTTTGGTCTTCCGATAAAATTAAGCATCCCGTGTTCGCCCCGAACACACAACTTAATTTTATCAATAATAATTCATTCCACTAGATAACTATTATTGAACTACCGCACCAATCCCAAATTACATTTTTGGGCTCCTTCTAATTATCAGTGTGTTACTCTCCCTGTGTTTAAGATGTCGAATGTCCACTAATTAAGTGAGTTACTGACAACTCATTTAATTAATATCTTAATCCAAGAATAGTACCACTCAACCTTATCGTCATGTTGGACTAAGTCCACCTGCAGGGTTTAACATGACAATCTTTATGAGCTCATCTTGGGGACATTATCAACCTAGATTAGTAGGACACAGTTTCCTTCTATAATCAACAACACACACTATAAGTAATATCATTTCCCAACTTATCGAGCTTATTGATTCATCGAACTAAATCTCACCCATTGATAAATTAAAGAAATAAATATCAAATATATGTGCTTGTTATTATATTAGGATTAAGAGCACACACTTCCATAATAACTGAGGTATTTGTTCCTTTATAAAGTCAGTATAAAAGAAACGACCTCAAATGGTTCTACTCAATACACTCTAAGTGTACTAGTGTAATTATATAGTCAAGATAAACTAATTCCTAATTACACTATGACCTTCCAATGGTTTGTTCCTTTCCATTTTGGTCATGAGCTACTGTTTATAATTTATAAGGTATTGATAACATCATCTTCTGTATGTGACACCACATACTATGTTATCTACAATATAAATTAATTGAACAACTACAACAAATGTAGATGATTTGACCAAATGTGATTCTTTATTCAAAATAAATGTTTACAAAAGCTTAGGCTTTCAGTATACACTCTAACAATCTCCCACTTATACTAATGACTAAGCTGTCATATCTTCTGCCATACATCTGATTCTCATTCCCTCCACATGTCGATCGAAAGCTTTTGCCGGAAGGGCCTTAGTGAAAGGATCTGCCAGGTTATCTGCTGATGCAATCTTGGCGATGACAACTTCTCCTCGCTTCACGATATCTCGTATCAGGTGGTACTTGCGCTCTATATGTTTACTTGCCTTATAGGCTCGTGGTTCCTTCGAGTTTGCAACTGCACCACTATTATCACAATAAATTGTGATGATTTTGGGTAAACCAGGAATCACATCTAAGTCCATTAGAAAATTCCTGAGCCATACTGCTTCTTTAGCTGCCTCAGAGGCTGCTACATACTCAGCTTCCATGGTTGAGTCCGAAACGCATTTCTGCTTAACACTCCTCCATGCAATGGCTCCACCTCCTAAAGTAAACACATAGCCTGATGTAAACTTACTGTTGTCCCTATCTGATTGGAAATCTAAATCCGTGTAACCCACAGGGAGCAAATCGTCTACTTGGTAAACTAGCATATAATCTCTAGTCCTTCTCAGGTACTTTAATATATGCTTTACCGCAGTCCAATGTCCTTGTCCAGGGTTACTCTGATATCTGCTAATCATGCTCACGGCAAAATAGATATCAGGTCTCGTATATAGCATTGCATACATTAAGCTTCCTACAGCCGAGACATAAGTAACTGCTTTCATGTCCTCTATCTCCTTTGATGTCTTCGGAGACATCTCTTTAGATAGAGCTACTCCATGCCTAAAAGGTAAGAAACATTTCTTGGAATCCTGCATGCTAAAACGAGCCAGGATAGTATCTATATATGAAGCTTGGGACAGACACAACATTCTTTTCTTACGATCCCTTATAACTTTGATCCCAAGAATGTGTGCACAATCTCCTAAGTCCTTCATATCAAATTGTTTGGACAACCATACCCTTACGTCTGATAATACCTTGACATTGTTGCCAATTAACAAAATATCATCTACATATAGTACAAGAAACACCACCACGTTTCCGTTACACTTTTTGTATACACAAGACTCATCCGGACACTGAATAAATCCATATAACTGGATTACTTCATTAAACCGTATGTTCCAAGACCTTGAAGCTTGCTTCAGTCCATAAATGGACCGATTGAGCTTGCACACTAGATGCTCTTTGCCTTTTTCAATGTATCCTTTTGGTTGCTTCATATGGATGTTCTCTTCAAGACTTCCATTAAGGAAAGCTGTCTTGACATCCATTTTCCAAATCTCATAATCCATATGAGCAGCAATGGATAAGAGTATCCGGATAGACTTAAGCATGGCTACTGGTAAAAAGGTCTCCTCATAATCGATTCCCTCTTTCTGAGTGTACCCTTTCGCAACAAGCCTAGCTTTGAAGGTTTCTACCTTCCCGTCTGTCCCTCTTTTCCTTTTGTAGATCCACTTGCATCCAACGGCTTTTACACCATCAGGTGGTTCTACAAGCTCCCAGACCTTATTAGAGTACATAGACTCTATTTCAGAATTCATTGCCCTTTGCCAAGATGCTGCATCTTTATCTTGGAGTGCTTCGTCATATGTTCGGGGATCAGGTTCATGTTTACCCGGGATCAAGTCCGAAGACTCTCCCAAAAACATGAATCTTTCAGGCTGCCTTACAACCCTCCCACTACGACGGGGCACAGTCTGTGGTTGTGTATCATGTGTGACACGTGTTGCAGTCTCTTGTGGTACTTCATCTTGTACTGATGGTACTAAAGTAGACGTGTCTTCTCTAAGTTCTTCTAAAACAACTTTGCTACTGGACTTGTGATCCATTATATAGTCTTCTTCTAAAAACTGGGCATTGGTGCTAACAATGACCTTCTGGTCTTTAGGACAATAAAATAAACCACCTTTCGTTCCTTTTGGATACCCCACAAAAATGTGAACTTCTGTACGAGATTCTAACTTATCAGCATCTGGTTTCAGCACATGTGCTGGACTACCCCAAATCCGAATATGTCTTAGACTGGACTTTCGTCCATTCCACAATTCTGTGGGAGTAGAAGAAACTGATTTAGAAGGTACTAAGTTCAGAATGTACACTGCTATTTCCAGAGCGTATCCCCAAAACGAATTTGGTAATTCCGAATAACTCATCATCGATCTAACCATCTCCATAAGAGTCTTATTCCTTCGTTCTGCCACACCATTCTGTTGAGGTGTACCTGGTGCGGACAGTTGGGATTGAATCCCGGCCTCAAATAATAATTCCTAAACTCTCCTAAGAGGTATTCGCCACCACGATCAGACCGTAGTATCTTGATACTTTTACCTAGTCGTTTCTCCACATCAGCCTTGTACTCTTTGAACTTATCAAAGCACTCGGACTTGCGGCGCATTAGGTAAATATATCCGTATCTTGAATAATCGTCTATGAAAGAGATAAAATATTCAAAACCTCCTCTTGCCTGGACAGACATAGGACCACATAAATCAGAGTGAACCAATTCTAACACTTCTTTGGCTCTATACCCCTTGGCCTTAAAAGGCCTCTTGGTCATTTTACCTTCTAAGCAAGATTCACAAGTTGAAAAATTTTCCAACTCTAATGAACCCAAAAGTCCATCGGCCATAAGCCTCTGAATCCTAATTAAGTTAATATGACCAAGCCTTAGATGCCAAAGATATGCTTGGTTCATTTCCGAAGGTTCTTTTCTCTTATTAGAGTTAGAAGATGAGTTATAAATTTCCATGTTTTGCTTTGTGGGAGAATTTGGATTTAAAATATACAAATTGCCAACTAATGTACCAGAACAGATAATCACTTTATTTCTTTTAATAACTACATCGTTACTGAAAGAAACTGAATATCCATCTAAAAACAGTTTAGAAACTGAAATTAAATTCTTTCTAAAACTGGGTACATAAAGACAATTTCTTAAAACCAAATTTCTATTTCTACTAAAAGATAAGTAGACGTCTCTCACTGCAACAGCCGCCACCTTAGTAGCATTGCCCATGTTGACGGTAATCTCTCCTTCAGTTAGTCGTCGGGTTTCCTGGAACCCTTGCAAGGAATTGCAGACATGATCAGTGGCTCCCGTATCTACACACCAGGTGCTGGTAGATAACACCGCTAAACATGTTTCAACAACTAGAGCATGAGATATACCTTTGTTGTTCTGATTCCTACGAGGACAGTCCGCCTTCCAATGCCCTGACTGCTTGCAAATGAAGCACTTGCCCTTCGGCTTCTTCACTCCAGCTTTAAATCCTGTACTCTGAGTTTTATTCACTTTCTTTGCTGATCCAGCTTGTTTCTTCTTCTTCTTTCCTCTCGGTTTAGAAGTAGAACTATTTTCAGCATAGTGAATTTGAGAATTGTGATGAAATAATCCTTCTGCTGCTTGAAATTCTGTCAGTAGTTTCGCTAATGAATAAATCCTTTTATTCATATTATAATTCAGGCGGAACTGCTCAAAACTTCTAGGTAGCGTTTGGAGGATCATATCGATCTGGGTTTCCCCATCAATTTCTCCTCCAAGGATCTGTATCTCGTTCAGATAAGCCATCATCTTTAGGATATGATCCCTCACAGGAGTACCCTCTTGCATGGTGGCTGTCATTATCTTTCTCATGGCTTCTTGCCTAGAAGCTCTATCCTGATAACCAAAGAGTTCCTTGAGATTATATCATAAATCGTTGGTAAATCTTGATCTCGATGTTGCAATACATTTGACATTGAAGCCAAAATGTAACACCGCGCCATCTCATCTGCTTTTACCCATTTCCTATAATATTCAATCTCCTCTTGGGTAGATTCACCAGTAAGTGCTTCAGGACAAGGCTCAGTCAGTACAAATTTATAGCTTTTAGCAGTAAGGACAATGTCCAGGTTCCTTTTCCAATCTATGTAATTAGGTCCAGTAAGTCTATTCTGTTGAAGTATGATGGACAGTGGGTTGAAAGTCATCCTAAGAATCACAAATAACTTTTGGTCAGAACTCTAAATTTAGAATAATATTGATTCCTCAAACAATACTATTTTAAATTAACCAACACCTCAAAACACCGTGAATATTGTATGCCACGATAGTGTGGACGTATACAAATTCAACATTTGTAAAAGGAGGGTTTAACCCATTAATTTTACTATCTTGTCAACCTAACTTTTTGACAAATAAAATTAATAGTTGGTATCCTTTGGTCACACGAATAATAGCAGTGACTCCGATGGGGAGGATACTATTAGACGTGCCTAAGTGTATACCACTACTTGACACTAAGTCCATTAATAAGATTGTGCCCCTTCCGATGGGGAAGATCACACGCTCTTAATTAACTTCCTATAGTCATCCAAAATGGAAGTTTGTTCTAGTGATCCACAAACAAGCTCATCCGATATGGAGGAAGGCACTCAGAGCCAACGCGCAAGCTTGTTTGCATCACTTATAAACCAGTAATGGAGACCGTGGAATTTATTTAAAATCCCTCACCCACTTAGTTATTTATAAATGAGGAATTTTAACTATGCTAGCCTACTAGACATGTATACTAACATGCACACACAGCACAATATAAAAGCAATAAATAGAAAATCTAATTTTCAACTATTATGGCTTTTATCTATGGTTGTCCTCCGTGTGTTGTCATCCCAAGCTGCTGCCATATTTGGCCACCGCCACCCGGTCTATCTGTCGCATCCATCTTGCTCCTTGTTCCGCTGCGCCTCTGGTCCTCAGAAGGTTCCACGCTTTGCTACTCGGAAAACCTAGAGGTTCCACTGTACAAAAATTTTGTACAAAGGTCTGTACATTTTCCTAGCTACCATGTATTCTTTTAAATTAAATTTTGGATCGCCTGCGGAACTTAACACGTTTGATCCAAAACCTAATCTATTTGTTCTTTTAGGTTTTGACTTGGATCTCCTGCGGAACTTAACACGTTCGACCCAAGTCACCTTAAGTTATTAATTCCATTAAATATTAATTTCAATAATTGGTTCCCAGTACTGACGTGGCGAGGCACATGACCTTCTTGGATATGGGACCAACCACCACCGACTAGACAAAACCTTTTATGGAAAGCTAATATTTAATTTCCTAAAATAACTTTAGGTTAACCGAAAGGAACAATCAAATCACAAGGAAAAGAAAAAACAAAAGAACACAACATCGAAAAACATATTCGAAATCCTAGAATCGTAAGCCTCTTGTATTTGGTATTATTTCCAAAAATAACTAGTATGATGCGGAAAGAAAAATTACTAGTTATACCTTTTAGAAAGACCTCTTGATCTTCTACCGTATTCCTCTTCTAACCTCGGACGTTGTGTGGGCAACGATCTTTCGAGATGAGAAACCACCAACCACCTTCTTCTCCTCCTAGCTAGGTTCGGCCACAACAAGGAAGCTTTACCAAGGATGAAGAACAAATCACCAACCAAGCTCCAAGGGATACAAGCTTTCTCTCCTTCTTCTTCTTCTTCTTCAAGTAGTATCCGGCCACCACAAGAGCTCCAAGGGAGATGAAGGATTCGGCCACCACAAGAGGAAGAGAGGGAGAGGATGTTGGCCGGCCACACCAAGGAATAAGAGAGGGAGAATAATAGAGGTTGTCACCCATGAAGGCACCCTCACCCCTTCTTTTATATTCCTTAGCATTGGCAAATTAGGAAATTTATTTATAATAAAATTTCCTTAACTTTCCTTGACAACAATTAATTAAGAAAAATTAAATAAATTTTCCTAATTAATTGTATGTGGCTGGCCACCTCATGTAGAGCAAATAGGATAATTTTAATCAACAATTAAAACTTCCTTATTTGTCTTTAGAAATTTTAAAAAATAAAATTTCCTTTTAAAATCCCTTCATGGTTGATAAAAAGAAATTTCTATAATTTTAATTTTCAACATGTGAATAATTTTTCAAAGAGAAAAAATAAAATATCTTTCCAATCTACAAATAAGGAAAGAGATCTAATCTCTTTCTTTTAATCTTTTGTAGATCTTTTAAAGAGAGATATTTTAATTTTAATTCTCTGTAATAAATTATATCCTCCACATAATAAAAATTAAAATTCTTTTTTAATTTAATGTGGCCGACCCCCTCTAGCTTGGGTTCAAGCTAGGGCCGGCCACCTTAAACCATGCTTAGGCCGGCCCTAGCTTGGTTCCCAAGCTAGCTTGGTCGGCCCCCTTTAGGTGGGTATATAAGGTGGGTATAGGTGGGTATAGTACTCTATAAATAAGAGGCTATGATAGGGACCGAGAGGAGGAATTGGTTTTGGTCTCCCGATAAAATTAAGCATCCCGTGTTCGCCCCGAACACACAACTTAATTTTATCAATAATAATTCATTCCACTAGAGAACTATTATTGAACTACCGCACCAATCCCAAATTACATTTTTGGGCTCCTTCTTATTATCAGTGTGTTAGTCTCCCTGTGTTTAAGATGTCGAATGCCCACTAATTAAGTGAGTTACTGACAACTCATTTAATTAATATCTTAATCCAAGAATAGTACCACTCAACCTTATCGTCATGTCGGACTAAGCCCACCTGCAGGGTTTAACATGACAATCTTTATGAGCTCATCTTGGGGACATTATCAACCTAGATTACTAGGACACAGTTTCCTTCTATAATCAACAACACACACTATAAGTAATATCATTTCCCAACTTATCGAGCTTATTGATTCATCGAACTAAATCTCACCCATTGATAAATTAAAGAAATAAATATCAAATATATGTGCTTGTTATTATATTAGGATTAAGAGCACACACTTCCATAATAACTGAGGTATTTGTTCCTTTATAAAGTCAGTATAAAAGAAACGACCTCAAATGGTTCTACTCAATACACTCTAAGTGTACTAGTGTAATTATATAGTCAAGATAAACTAATTCCTAATTACACTATGACCTTCCAATGGTTTGTTCCTTTCCATTTTGGTCATGAGCTACTGTTTATAATTTATAAGGTATTGATAACATCATCTTCTGTATGTGACACCACATACTATGTTATCTACAATATAAATTAATTGAACAACTACAACAAATGTAGATGATTTGACCAAATGTGATTCTTTATTCAAAATAAATGTCTATAAAAGCTTAGGCTTTCAGTATACACTCTAACAGAAGGCATCCATGATGTCTTGCCCGTTTGACCAATGGGGCATGGACATTGTTAGACCATTCCCCATGGCGACTGCTCAGTGAAGATTCCTGCTCATCACGGTGGATTACTTCTCCAAGTGGGTGGAGGCTGAGCCGCTGGCTAAAATAAGTGAATAGATAGTTATCAAATTCATCTGGCAGAACATCCTGTGTCTGTTCGGCATCCCACGTCGGCTCATCTCGGACAATGGAAGGCAATTCACCAATCGGAGGCTCCGGGAATGGTTAGAAGACTATGGCATTCAGCAGGTCTTCACCTCTATGGACTACCCCCAAAGCAATGGCTAGGCAGAAGTCACCAACCGGGAGATCCTTAGAGGCTTACGAGCCCGGCTTGACCACGCAGGAGGTAGTTGGGTCGACAAACTCCCTAGTATTTTATGGGCCCTTAGTACGACTCTGAAGGAGGCGACCGACGTAACACCATTCCATCTGGTGTACGGTGGTGAAGTGGTGGTCCCCGTGGAGGTCGGAGTAGAATCCGACCAGGTTCATCTCTGCGATGAGGGTAATGCCGAGCGGAGGCGCATGGAGCTCAATTTGGTAGACGAGGTACGGGAAAAGGCTATCATTTGACTGATGGTATACCGGCAGTGTATAAAGCAGAGCTACAACTAGAGGGTGATCCTGAGATCCTTCCAAGTCGGCGATCTGGTCTGAAAGAGAATCAAACCGGTAGGCGATGTCAACAATCTCGAGGCACCATGGTTGGGACCTTACAAGGTCGTACAGAAACTCCACTTGGGGGCTTACTACCTAGAGGACGAAGATGGAAGGCGGCTCGAGCTACCTTGGAGTGCGAACCATCTTCAACCCTATAGGGTCGGGTGAGGTGCGCGAGTGAATATCTGATGTACCTGTATATGTGTTCCTTCTGGATGTAGGATAAAAATGAATAAAAACAAAGTATTATAGACTCTTGAGCCGATTGGCCAAGTTAGAAGTTGAGCAACGACTATAAACCCTGGTCTTCATCAATCATCGAGCGGTGACGTTAAACCCTGGTCTTCATCAACCATCGAGCGGTGATGTTAAACCCCAGTCTCTGTCAATCGTCAAGCGGCGACGTTAAACCCTGGTCTTCATCAACCGTCGAGCGGCGACGTTAAACCCTGGTCTTCGTCATCGAGTGGCGATATTAAACCTCGGTCTCCATCAACTATCGAGCGGCGACGTTAAACCCTAGTCTTCATCAACCGTCGAGCGACGACGTTAAACCCCAATCTTCGTCAACCATCAAGCGGCGACGTTAAACCCCAGTCTTCGTCAACGGTCGAGCAGCAATATTAAACTCATGTCTACGCCATTCAGCAGACGAGCGACTACCTTAAATCCCCAGTTTTCAGCAACAGTCGAACGACGACTTTAAATCGGAGACTTTCAATCGGCGCCAAAGGCCAACCCAGAAATGCTGCTCAAAAGTAACAATTTTCACTATAAGGCGGCCATTCAGCAATCCTAAATTGATCGATCGACTATGAAAATGGATAGTCCGTTGTCGATCAAAAGGTAACGAAGCCACACTAGTAAGCGTATTATGGTAAGCAGTTCGTAAAATGGAAAAATATGAAAACGAAGAGCCAAACGACACAGGATGAGGGAGTGGCATTACATAAAAAAGGTTCGCCGAACAGGCGACCATTCATTAACACTTGCATAATTTTTACAAGTCCAAGAAGGTAGTACAAAAAGGAAACGGGGTATGCGGGAGCAGGCTCACTCAAGATAATCTAAAACATCATCGGGAAGTGACTCAGTCATCTTATCTCAGCTGATGACCTTGTTTGATAGAGCAGTGGGAATATAGCTGTCGTCCTTCAATTGGTCGAGCGTCCCGTCGATCGCGAAGTTAAAAAGGTGGAGCGCTTGATCGATTACCTTGTCGTTGAAGGTGTCTAAGCAGAGATAGGCACGTTTCATGAGCTCAAATCGCTCAGACTCCCCACCCTGATAAGTCTCAAGGGGGTGTTCGAGATGCTTGCAGCTCAGCCTTCAACTAGGTCAGCTCTGTTGGACCCCATGGGTATTTTGATGTGATCAACCAAGTTAGTTAGGTCCTGCTTTGTTATTTGATCCCTGTGTCTAAGTGTGCAGGAGCTTAAGAGCACAGGAAGTCGAGCGGAAGATGCAGCTAGCGAGAAGGACGACACGGGAAGGGAGTTGACGGGCTCAGTGCGTCCGAAGGATGAAAGAGCTGCGGAAGAGTACACCGGTGGATGAGAAGAACGTGTGCGATGTTCGAGGGACGAGAAGCCGGGATGGAAGCCTGCTCGAGGAGAAGGCTGGAAGTTAGGTTCGGGTGAGCCCTATTTCGGTTGGTCAGAATCACCCAAACGCATGAAGCTTCGGAAGTCAAAACAAAGGAGAAAGCAAGCTGGAAATGAAGCTCAAGGCGCCTTCATCAAGTATTGGAGGCGCCTCTACCTTGGAGGCACCTTCATGCTTGTTTGAGGCGCCTCCACTATAGAGGTGCCTTCATGTTTGTTTGAAGTGCCTCAGCCCTGGTCAAAACGATCGTTGTCGACCGGATAGAGTTCTATCCATTCACGCGAGTTGAGGCTCCTTGGACCTCAGTTGGAGGCGCCTTCGACCTACGGGATAGACTTTCCAGGGGCTATAAAAGGACCCCTGGACCTAGGAATGAAATCAATCAAGTATTCAACTCTGTATTAAGTTCCTAGCAACCTCTGAGCATTCTAAGTGTATAAAGAAGGCTTCTCCGCCTATAGTAAAGGAAATATTCTAATAAAGTCGTTCGACCGCCTTGGAGTAACAACCGTCTTAGTTGTAACCAAGTCAAAATTATGTCTCCTCTTTTATTTCTGCTTTTTATTTTATTTGTGTTGCATTTTTTAGTTGAAAGTCTTGAGGAGAGTATACTTTATTTTTCAGGCAATTCACCCCCCTCTTGCCAGCCCCGCTGCACCAACAAGTGGTATCAGAGCCCGACAACCTCAGAAGGACTAACCGCTGATTGAAGCACAAAGATCAAGACGATGGCTGGCACGAACATTCATCCCCCAAAGTTCGACGGAGACTTCACTATGTGGAAACGCCGAATGAAGGCATTCTTTAAGACTGAATTTGATATACTTTTAATAATGAAATATGGATGTGCAGCGCTAAAATACAAAGAAGAATACAACTGGACAAAGAAGAAGCAAGTCGATTTCTTAGCCAACGGAAAGACGTAATTTCACCTGCTCAGTGTTCTGCCACCCCAGGAGGTAAGTCAGATCGGAAGCTACGACTCCGCCAAAGGCCTCTGGGATAAATTCCTAGAGCTCCACGAAAGCACCTCAGAAGTGAAGCTAGAGAGGCGTGACATCCTCCGGACTCAGCTGACGAATCTACGGATGAACACCGGCGAGAAGGTAGCGCAACTCCAACCAAGAATCAAGGAGTTGATAACGCAACTGACAAATCTCGGTGAATCGGTAACAAATCGAGATTCCATCCGGTATTCGCTCAACGCCTTCCCAAGAACTCCAGAGTGGGCGTCCTTAGTAGATGCTTACTATATCTCTAAGGACTTTGAGGTAAGTAGTTTAGAAAGTTTATTTTCTACTATCAAACTTCACGAGTCTCGACTTGCAGAGCTTAAACAAGTAGAGAAGTCGAACCTCAACATTGCCCTACGAGCCGAAAAGGATGATCTCGACTCTGAAGCGTAGATCGACAAAATCGAAGCGGCGCTACTGGTAAGACGTTTCAATAAATTTCTTAAAACTAATAAATTTCAATCGCAGTCAAGGAAGAATCAATGCAACAAAAGGACGGTCCGATGCTACAACTGCAATGAGGAAGGGTACATCGAGGATGACTACCCCAAATTAAAGAAAAAGGAAAAGTCTCGAAGACCGATGCCCTCTAAACACAAGAGTTTGAAGGCTACATGGGATGAATCTTCATCCTCCGAATCAGAAGTCGAAGTCTTCTCGGGAGTACCACTGATGGCCAACCATCTTTTCAAAGAAACCAGCTCGGAGATGAGCATAGATGAAGGGGGAGGATCATCATCAGAAGAAGAAAGCTGTGACGAAAGGGGAGCATCACCAAGTGAGGTAAGTAAGGTACGTGCTCTAACCCCTACTTAGTCTTTTGAATTTATCAAAGTGCTTACAAAAGATCTAGCGAAATTAGAAAAAGAAAATGTTGAATTGAAATTACAAGTAGCAAAAGCATGTCCACTAAAAATGTATTATATTTTAAAATTAGAAAATGAGAAAGTGAAAATTGAAATTGAAAATTTTAAAAATAATCATGCATGCTTAATTAAATTTCCAAAATCAAAACTTAGTGTTTATGGAAAATTAAATTGGTATATTAGAAAGAATCAGGGATAACTTAGAAAAGTTCCTAGAAACTATGTACCCCCTAAGTTCTTAATTAATCCAGTAGGAAGGAACCTTTACTGGATTCCAAAATCTATTCTAGACTAATTTTTTTTTTTCAAATAAAAATTTTTAAAAGCTTTCAACGAGAAAATTAAACATTAAAATTTTTTTATGAGACTTTGTCTAAGGAAGTGGTTGTTGCTCCAATAATCAAGAAGGCCTAGTGTCTCGCCAAGATCTGGAAGCCAAAATATTGAAATAAAAATGTTTAATTAATTTTTGATAAAATATTAAAATTAAGATTAACTAATGCTTTAGAAAGTTTCTTTTAAAAACATTTTGGAAATTCCTTAAAAAATCTTTTAGAATATGTTAAAATCTTGTTTCAAAAGGGGAGAGATAGGCCTAAGTTAAAATTTTGTTTTAAAATTTTTTTACTTCGAAAACTTTTTTAACTCTTTTTAAAAGTGCCTAAGTTAGAATTTCTTTTTAAAGAAATCTTTTAGAATATGTTTTCAAAAGACTTAGAAACTGTTTCAAAAGACTTAGAATTTTGAACATGTTTTAGACCCCGTTTTTGCTGTGATCAAAGGGGGAGAGATAGACACAAGTTAAGAGGGAGTTAGAAATATTTTAAAATTCTGTTTTGAATTTTTGTAAAATGATATTCTGTTCAAAAATTGGTATTAGATCTGAGTTAAATCTTATGTTGCAATTTATTTTAATTACAAATTTATGCTTAAAAAAGTTAGTTTAGTAATTTCTTCAAAATTACTACTTGTTTGTTTAACCCTAACTTGAACTTGGGTTAATGCACATCAAAAAGGGAGAGATTGTTGGACCCCGTGGGTATTTTGATGTGATCAACCAAGTTAGTTATGTCCTTCTTTGTTATTTGATCCCTGTGTCTAAGTGTGCAGGAGCTTAGGAGTACAAGAAGTCGAGCGAAAGACGCAGCTAGCGAGAAGGACGACATGGAAAGGGAGTCGACGGGCTCGGTGCGTCCGAAGGACGAAAGAGCTGCGGAAGAGTACACCGGTGGACGAGAAGAACGTGCGCGACGTTCGAGGGACGAGAAGCCGGGACGGGAGCCTGCTCGAGGAGAAGGTCGGAAGTTGGGTTCGGGTGAACCCTATTTCGGTTGGTCGGAATCACCCAAACGCGTGAAGCTTCGGAAGTCAAAACAAAGGAGAAAGCAAGCTAGAAATGATGCTCAAGGTGCCTTCATTAAGTATTGGAGGCGCCTCCACCTTGGATGTGCCTTCATGCTTGTTTGAGGCACCTCCACCATGGAGGCGCCTTCATGTTTGTTTGAGGCACCTCAGCCCTGGTCAAAATGACCATTGTCGACCGGATAGAGTTCTATCCATTCACCCGAGCTGAGGCGCCTTGGACCTCAGTTAGAGGCGCCTTTGACCTACGGGATAGACTTTTTAGGAGCTATAAAAGGACCCCCTGGACCTAGGAATGACAATCAATCAAGTATTCAACTCTGTATTAAGTTTCTAGCAACATTTGAGCATTCTAAGTGTGTAAAGAAGGCTTCTCCGCCTACAGTAAAGGAGATATTCTAGCAGAGTTGTTCGACTGCCTTGGATTAACAATCATCTTGGTTGTAACCAAGTCAAAATTCTATCTCCTCTTTTATTTCTGCTTTTTATTTTATTAGTGTTGCATTTTTGAGTTGAAAGTCTTGCGGAGGGTATATTTTATTTTTTAGGCAATTCACCCCCCTCTTGCCAGCCCCGCTGCACCAACAAGCTCCTCATCCTTGGCATAAAGCTGAGCCTTCGCTACAGACCAATCAGCAGACCTGCCCTCTCGCTTGGCATTCAGCGCGGCCTCCACATCCTTTAGGTTCTTAGCCAACATCCGAAACTCTTTATTTTTTATCTCCAAGTCTTCGATAGCCCGGAGCTTCTTGGTGTTGGCTGAGTGGATCTTGGACTCGAAGGAGCTGGTTTATTTATTAAGCCAGGACAATTGAGTAGTCTGCTTAGCGCTTTTTCTCTTCTCTGTGTCCAACAGCTCGGAGCTCTTATTCAGATCAGCCTTTAGCTGGGCCATCTCGACGCTCATCTACTCCATACGTGCTTGTGAGGCCGCCTCTTGGCCACTCAGGGAGCGTAGCTGCTGGACTTCATGCTCTAAGTAGGCGAGCCTGTGGTACATAGCCAAGCTCTCTACCCAGTACTCCAACGACGAAAGAATTATATAAGCTGAATGGACGATCAAGAAGAAAAGAAAGGTGTGATATACATACCCCAGTGGACATCTAGGTATGACTGTTGGCAAGTTCCCCTGGAGCAATAATCGTCGCACGAGCTCGAGCATCGGCCCAGATCTCTGCAAGCGAACCTTGAATTTTGATTTGATGCTCGGGGGTGAGGGATGTTGGGTCGTTCGGATTGCGGTACTCGTCCATCAGCAAATGGATGATTACTGTTATTTGCCTCTGGTCGCTCGGGCCAGAGGAGTCTGAAGTTGCTCAACTGGAAGACCGGGATGCGGGACACTTACACCACTGGCAAAGGCGATGGCATGAATGCGATTGGCGGCACACAGATTGTCCCTTGAGGAAGCTCGGACAGCGAGGGTGCCCGGTCGGATGAAATGGGCACAGACAATTCTGTGTTTCACTGCACAGGAGGCAAAAGTGAGGTCTCACCTCGCTCGGAAGAGGGTCGAGAGATGACAGTTGTTGGGGTCTGCAAGGAAGATGTGGCAGATTGAGAGGTGGCCTCTTGCGTTGTTGAAGGGGCTCGTTAAAGGTGGCCGACTCTGAGGCGACCACGATAGGGACCATTGATGGCCGAGCGGGCGGAAGGTCGGTTGTGGCAGCCACTGCATCGCTCGCGACTGTTTGACTTCTCCCAACTCCGCTACCCAACACCTGTGTTCCCTCCTCTTCACTGAGCAGATCCTCGTTAGAGCCGACTGACTGCAAACCATGGCTCTCCAGCTTGGCTACGGCCGCAGCGTTGATGTCTGTGTCTGCGAGCTTGCACTTGCCAGCCAGCCGCGCTCGTAACATGATTCGAGTTGCACAAAAGTAAGAAAAAACAATTAGATTCAAAGGTTGGGAGAAATAAATAACATACCTAGGCTGGACAGAAACTTTGTGCGGATCAGGCTCAGGCCGAACACGTAGAGGACGCCCTCTAGCAGTAACTTGTGGATATGGTACTTCTGACCGGCCAAGCTTGCAGCTACATGGAGGTAGTCCAATCAGCTCTTGTATTTCTTTAGCTCCGGAGGGTTCGACACTTCTAACCGCTAGAGGGTCGGAAAGTCTGACCGCTCAGGAAAGCAAACAAAGAAGTAGTCCTTCCAATGCTTGTTAGAGAACGACATCTTATCAAAAAAGACTAGGCCCACTCGGGCTTGGAAGAGAAAAGTCTCCAGTTCAGACAATTTGGGATAATAGAAATAGTGGAAGAGCTGAGGAGTAAGAGGAATGTCGTACAGGCGGAACAAGACGACGACCCTGCATAGCAGCCGAAAGGAATTCGACACTAATTGATGGAGAGAAACACAAAAATATTTACAAACGACAGAAAAGAAAAGGTGGATCAGGAACCGCGGACCAGTGGTAAATTGGCCCCTAAAGAAGCATAAAAAACCCAGCGGCAGTTAGTTCGGGTGGTCGAAAGCCGAAGGAAGACCAATTTGATAGTCAGTTGGAATTTCGTAAGCGGCTCTCAAACTCTCAGTGTCGCTGTCATTGAACCTGGACTCGGTGGAAGTGTACCAGAACCCAGGGACGGTGGCGGGGGTAGTGAGGAGCTTGCCATCAAAAAATAAAGAGATTGAAGAAGTTGTTGGGGTGTATACTGAAAGCCTAAGCTTTTGTAAACATTTGTTTTGAATAAAGAATCACATTTGGTCAAAATTATCTACATTTGTTTGTAGTTGTTCATATAATTTATATTGTAGATAACATAGTATGTGGTGTCACATGCAGAAGATGATGTTATCAGTACCTTATAAATTATAAACAGTAGCTCACGACTAAAATGGAAAGGAACAAACCATTAGAAGATCGTAGTGTAATTAGGTATTAGTTTATCTTGACTATATAATTACACTAGTACACTCAGAGTGTATTGAGTAGGACCATTTGAGGTCGTTTCTTTTATACTGACTTTATAAAGGAACAAAGACCTCAGTTATTATGGAAGTGTGTGCTCTTAATCCTAATATAATAACAAGCACATATATTTGATATTTATTTCTTTAATTTATCAATGGGTGAGATTTAGTTCGATGAATCAATAAACCCGATAAGTTGGGAAATGATATCACTTATAGTGTGTGTTGTTGATTATAGAAGGAAACTGTGTCCTAGAGATACTAGGTTGATAATGTCCCCAAGAGGAGCTCATAAGGATTGTCATGTTAAACCCTGCAGGTGGACTTAGTCCAACATGACGATAAGGTTGAGTGGTACTACTCTTGGACTTAGATATTAATTAAATGAGTTGTCAGTAACTCACTTAATTAGTGGACATTCGATATCTTAAACACAGGGAGACTAACACGCTCATAATAAGAAGGAGCCCAAAAATGTAATTTGGGATTGGTGCGGTAGTTCAATAATAGTTCTCTAGTGGAATGAATTATTATTGATAAAATTAAGTTGTGTGTTCGGGGCGAACACGGGATGCTTAATTTTATCGGGAGACCAAAACCAATTCCTCCTCTCGGTCCCTATCGTAGCCTCTTATTTATAGAGTTCTATACCCACCTATACCCACCTTCTATACCCACCAATAGGGGGCCGGCCAAGCTAGCTTGGGAACCAAGCTAGGGCCGGCCTAGGTATAAAATTGGGTGGTCGGCCCTAGCTTGAACCCAAGCTAGTGGGGGCCGGCCAAATTAAATTAAAAAGGGATTTTAATTTTAATTTTTATTATGTGGAAGAAATAATTTATTAAAGAGAATTAAAATTAAAATATCTCTCTTGTAAAAGATCTACAAAAGATTAAAGAAAGAGATTAGATCTCTTTCCTTATTTGTAGATTGGTGAGATATTTTATTTTCTCTTTAAAATTATCCACATGTTGATAAAATTAAAATTATAGAAATTTCCTTTTATCAACCATGAAGAGATTTTTAAAGAGAAATTTTATTTTTAAAATTTTCGGAAACAAATTAGGAAGTTTTAATTGTTGATTAAAACTTGTCTAATTTTTCCCTTCATTGATGCCGACCATTGGAGTTTAATTTGGGAAATTTTATTTTATTTTCTCAATTAAATCATGTCAAGGAAATTAAGGAAATTTTATTGTAATTAAATTTCCTAATTTACCTAGGCCAAGGAATATAAAAGAAGGGGTAGGGGTGCCTTCATGAGACACAACCTCTATTATTTTCTCTCCCTCTTTTGTTCCTTGGTGTGGCCGGCCATCATCATCATCTCCCTCTCTTCCTCTTGTGGTGGCCGAACCTCTCTCAAAGGCTTGGAGCTCTTGTGGTGGTCGGATACTACTTGGAGAAGAAGAAGAAGAAGGAGAGGAAGCTAGCATCTCTTGGAGCTTGGTTAGTGTTTTGATTTTCTTCCTTGGTGAAGCTTCTTTCTTTGTGGCCGAACCTAGCTAGGAGGAGAAGAAGGTGGTTGGTGGTTTCTCATCTCGGAAGATCGTTGCCCACACAACGTCCGAGGTTAGAAGAGGAATACGGTAGAAGATCAAGAGGTTTTTCTACAAGGTAGAAGATCGTTGTACATTCCTTTTATGGAATATAGGATCAAAAATGTAAAATTCTATTTATGTCGCGATCGAATCTTGCAAAGCGTGGAACCTTCTAAGGACCAGAGGCGCAGCGGAACAAAGAGCAAGATGGATGCGACAGCTAGACCCGGTAGCGGTGGCCAAATATGGCAGCAGCTTGGGATGACAACACACGGAGGACAACTAGAGATAAAAGCCATAATAGTTGAAAATTAGTTTTTCTATTTATTGCTTTTATATTGTGCTATGTGTGCATGTTAGTTTACAAGTTTAGTAGGCTAGCATAGTTAAAATTCCTCATTTATAAATAACTAAGTGGGAGAGGGATTTTTAAGTAAATCCCATGGTCTCCATTACTGGTTTGTAAGTGATGCAAACAAGCTTGCGCGTTGGCTCTGAGTGCATTCCTCCATAACGGATGAGCTTGTTTGCGGATCACTAGAACAGACTTCCATTTTTGGATGACTATAGGAAGTTAATTAAGAGCGTGTGATCTTCCCCAACGGAAGGGGCATAATCTTATTAATGGACTTAGTGTCAAGTAATGGTATACACTTAGACACATCTAATAGTATCCTCCCCATCGGAGTCACTGCTATTATTTGTGTGACCAAATAATACCAACTATTAATTTTATTTGTCAAAAAGTTAGGTTGACAAGATAATAAAATTAATGGGTTAAAACCCTCCTTTTACAAATGTTGAATTTGTATACGTCCACACTAACGTGGCATACAAAATTCACGGTGTTATGAGGTGTTGGTTAATTTAAAATAGTATTATTTGAGGAATCAATATTATTCTAAATTTAGAGTTCTTACCAAAAGTTATTTGTGATTCTTAGGATGACTTTCAACCCACTATCCATCATACTTCAACAGAATAGACTTACTGGACCTAATTACATAGATTGGAAAAGAAACCTGGACATTGTTCTTACTGCTGAAAGCTATAAATTTGTACTGACTGAGCAGTGCCCTGAAGCACCTACTGGTGAATCTACCCAAGAGGAGATTGAATTACATAGGAAATGGGTAAAAGCATATGAGATGGCGCGGTGTTACATTGTCAAATGTATTGCAACATCAGCATCAAGATTTACCAACAGCCTATGATATTATGAACAATCTCAAGGAACTCTTTGGTCATTAGGATAGGGCTTCTAGGCAAGAAGCCATGAGAAAGATAATGACTGCCACCATGCAAGAGGGTACTCCTGTAAGGGATCATATCCTAAAGATGATGGCTTATCTGAACAAGATACAGATCCTTGGAGGAGAAATTGATGGGGAAACCCAGATCGATATGATCCTCCAAACGCTACCTAGAAGTTTTGAGCAGTTCCGCCTGAACTATAATATGAATAAGAGGATTTATTCATTAGGGGAACTACTGACAGAACTTCAAGCGGCAGAAGGATTATTTCGTCACAATTCTCAAATTCACTATGCTGAAAATGGTTCTACTTCTAAACCGAGAGGAAAGAAGAAGAAGAAACAAGCTGGCTCAGCAAAGAAAGTGAATAAATCTCAAAGTACGCGATTTAAAGCTGGAGTGAAGAAGCCCAAGGGCAAGTGCTTTATCTGCAAGCAGGCAGGACATTGGAAGGCGGGCTGTCCTCGTAGAAACCAAAACAAAGGTATATCTCATGCTCTAGTTGTTGAAACATGTTTAGCGGTGTTATCTACCAGCACCTGGTGTGTAGATACGGGAGCCACTGATCATGTCTGCAATTCCCTGCAGGGGTTCCAGGAAACCCGACGACTATCTGAAGGAGAGATTACCGTCTACATGGGCAATGCTACTAAAGTGGCAGCTGTTGCAGTGGGAGACGTCTACTTATCTTTTAGTAGAAATAGAAATTTGATTTTAAGAAATTGTCTTTATGTACCCAGTTTTAGAAAGAATTTAATTTCAGTTTCTAAACTGTTTTTAGATGGATATTCAGTTTCCTTTAGTAACGATGTAGTTATTAAAAGAAATAAAGTGATTATCTGTTCTGGTGCATTAGTTGGCAATTTGTATACTTTAAATCCAATTTCTTCCACAAAGCAAAACATGGAAATTTATAACTCATCTTCTAATTCTAATAAGAGAAAAGAACCTTCGGAAATGAACCAAGCATATCTTTGGCATCTAAGGCTTGGTCATATTAACTTAAGTAGGATTCAGAGGCTTATAGCCAATGGACTTTTGAGTTCATTAGAGTTGGAAAATTTTTCAACTTGTGAATCCTGCTTAGAAGGTAAAATGACCAAAAGGTCGTTCAAGGCCAAGGGGTATAGAGCCAAAGAAGTGTTAGAATTGGTTCACTCTGATTTGTGTGGTCCTATGTCTATCCAAGCGAGAGGAGGTTTTAAATATTTTGTCTCTTTCATAGACGATTATTCAAGATACGGATACATTTACCTAATGCGCCGCAAGTCCGAGTGCTTTGATAAGTTCAAAGAATACAAGGCTGATGTGGAGAAACGATTAGGTAAAAGTATCAAGACACTACGGTCTGATCGTAGTGGCGAATACCTCTTAGGAGAGTTTAGGAATTACTTATCAGAGGCCGGGATTCAATTCCAATCGTCTGCACTTGGAACACCCCAACAGAATGGTGTAGCAGAACGAAGGAATAGGACTCTTATGGAGATGGTTAGATCGATGATGAGTTATTCAGAATTACCAAATTCGTTTTGAGGATATGCTCTGGAAACAGCAGTATACGTTCTGAACTTTGTACCTTCTAAATCAGTTTCTTCTACTCCCATAGAATTGTGGAATGGGCGAAAACCCAGTCTAAGACATATTCGGATTTGGGGTAGTCCAACACATGTGCTAAAACCAGATGCTGATAAGTTAGAATCTCGTACAGAAGTTCGCGTGTTTGTAGGATATCCCAAAGGAACGAAAGGAGGTTTATTTTATAGTCCTAAAGACCAGAAGGTCATTGTTAGCACCAATGCCCAGTTTTTAGAAGAAGACTATATAATGGATCACAAGCCCAGTAGCAAAGTTGTTTTGGAAGAACTTAGAGAGGACATGTCTACTTCAGTATCAACAGTACAAGTTGAAGTACCACAAGAGATTGCAACACGTGTCACACATGATACACAACCACAGACAGTGCCTCGTCGTAGTGGGAGGGTTGTAAGGCAACTGAAGATTCATGTTTTGGGAGAGTCTTGGACTTGATCCCGTAAACATGAACCTGATCCACGAACATATGACGAAGCACTCCAAGATATAGATGCAGCATCTTGGCAAAAGGCAATGAATTCTGAAATAGAGTCTATGTACTCTAATAAGGTCTGGGAGCTTGTAGAACCACCTGATGGTGTAAAAGCCGTTGGATGCAAGTGGATCTACAAAAGGAAAAGAGGGACAGACGGGAAGGTAGAAACCTTCAAAGCTAGGCTTGTTGCGAAAGGGTACACTCAGAAAGAGGGAATCGATTATGAGGAAACCTTTTCACCGGTGGTCATGCTTAAGTCTATCCGGATACTCTTATCCATTACTGCTCATATGGATTATGAGATTTGGCAAATGGATGTCAAGACAGCTTTCCTTAATGGAAGTCTTGAAGAGAACATCCATATGAAGCAACCAGAAGGGTTCATTGAAAAAGGCAAAGAGCATCTAGTGTGCAAGCTCAATCGGTCCATTTATGGACTAAAACAAGCTTCAAGATCTTGGAACATCCGGTTTAATGAAGTAATCCAGTCATATGGATTTATTCAAAGTCCGGATGAGTCTTGTGTATATAAGAAGTGTAACGGAAACGTGGTGGTATTTCTTGTACTATACGTAGATGATATTTTGTTAATTGACAACAATGTCAAGGTATTATCAGACGTAAGGGTATGGTTGTCCAAACAATTTGATATGAAGGACTTAGGAGATTGTGCACACATTCTTGGGATCAAAGTTATAAGGGATCGTAAGAAAAGAATGTTGTGTCTGTCCCAAGCTTCATATATAGATACAATCCTTGCTCGTTTTAGCATGCAGGATTCCAAGAAAGGTTTCTTACCTTTTATACATGGAGTAGCTCTATCTAAAGAGATGTCTCCAAAGACGTCGAAAGAGATAGAGGACATGAAAGCAGTTCCTTATGTTTCGGCTGTAGGAAGCTTAATGTATGCAATGCTATGTACGAGACCGTTTATCGTGGGCATGGTCAGCAGATATCGAGTAACCCCGGACAAGGACATTGGACTGCGGTAAAGCATATATTAAAGTACCGAGAAGGACTAGAGATTATATGCTAGTTTACCAAGCAGACGATCTGCTCCCTGTGGGTTACATGATTTCCAATCAGATAGGGATAACAGTAAGTCTACATCAGGCTATGTGTTTACTTTAGAGGTGGAGCCATTTCATGGAGGAGTGTTAAGCAATGCGTTTCGGACTCAACCATGGAAGTCGAGTATGTAGACCTTCTGAGGCGGCTAAAGAAGCATTATGGCTCGGAATTTTCTAATGGACTTAGATGTGATTCTGGTTTGCCCAAAATCATCACAATTTATTGTGATAATAGTGGTGCAAACTTCAAGGAACCACGAGCCCATAAGGCAAGTAAACATATAGAGCGCAAGTACCACCGATACGAGATATCGTGAAGCGAAGAGAAGTTGTCATCGCCAAGATTGCATCAGCGGAAACCGATCCTTTCACAAAGGCCCTTCCGAAAAAGCTTTCGATCGACATGTGGAGGGAATGAGAATCAGATATATGGCAGAAGATATGGCAGCTTAGTCATTAGTATAAGTGGGAGATTGTTAGAGTGTATACTGAAAGCCTAAGCTTTTGTAAACATTTATTTTGAATAAAGAATCACATTTGGTCAAATCATCTACATTTGTTGTAGTTGTTCAATTAATTTATATTGTAGATAACATAGTATGTGGTGTCACATACAGAAGATGATGTTATCAATACCTTATAAATTATAAACAGTAGCTCATGACCAAAATGGAAAGAAACAAACCATTGGAAGGTCATAGTGTAATTAGGAATTAGTTTATCTTGACTATATAATTACACTAGTACACTTAGAGTGTATTGAGTAGGATCATTTGAGGTCGTTTCTTTTATACTGACTTTATAAAGGAACAAAGACCTCAGTTATTATGGAAGTGTGTGCTCTTAATCCTAATATAATAACAAGCACATATATTTGATATTTATTTCTTTAATTTATCAATGGGTGAGATTTAGTTCGATGAATCAATAAACCCGATAAGTTGGGAAATGATATCACTTATAGTGTGTGTTGTTGATTATAGAAGGAAACTGTGTCCTAGAGATACTAGGTTGATAATGTCCCCAAGAGGAGCTCATAAGGATTGTCATGTTAAACCCTGCAGGTGGACTTAGTCCAACATGACGATAAGGTTGAGTGGTACTACTCTTGGACTTAGATATTAATTAAATGAGTTGTCAGTAACTCACTTAATTAGTAGACATTCGATATCTTAAACATAGGGAGACTAACACGCTCATAATAAGAAGGAGCCCAAAAATGTAATTTGGGATTGGTGCGGTAGTTCAATAATAGTTCTCTAGTGGAATGAATTATTATTGATAAAATTAAGTTGTGTGTTCGGGGCGAACACGGGATGCTTAATTTTATCGGGAGACCAAAACCAATTCCTCCTCTCGGTCCCTATCGTAGCCTCTTATTTATAGAGTTCTATACCCACCTATACCCACCAATAGGGGGTCGGCCAAGCTAGCTTGGGAACCAAGCTAGGCCGACCTTTGGGGTGGCCGGCCCTAGCTTGAACCCAAGCTAGTGGGGGCCGGCCAAATTAAATTTAAAAGGGATTTTAATTTTAATTTTTATTATGTGGAAGAAATAATTTATTAAAGAGAATTAAAATTAAAATATCTCTCTTGTAAAAGATCTACAAAAGATTAAAGAAAGAGATTAGATCTCTTTCCTTATTTGTAGATTGGTGAGATATTTTATTTTCTCTTTAAAATTATCCACATGTTGATAAAATTAAAATTATAGAAATTTCCTTTTATCAACCATGAAGAGATTTTTAAAGAGAAATTTTATTTTTAAAAAATTTTCGGAAATAAATTAGGAAGTTTTAATTGTTGATTAAAACTTGTCTAATTTTTTCCTTCATTGATGTGGCCGGCCATTGGAGTTTAATTTGGGAAATTTTATTTTATTTTTCTCAATTAAATCATGTCAAGGAAATTAAGGAAATTTTATTGTAATTAAATTTCCTAATTTACCTAGGCCAAGGAATATAAAAGAAGGGGTAGGGGTGCCTTCATGAGACACAACCTCTATTATTTTTTCTCCCTCTTTTGTTCCTTGGTGTGGTCGGCCATCATCATCATCTCCCTCTCTTCCTCTTGTGGTGGCCGAACCTCTCTCAAAGGCTTGGAGCTCTTGTGGTGGCCGGATACTACTTGGAGAAGGAGAAGAAGAAGGAGAGGAAGCTAGCATCTCTTGGAGCTTGGTTAGTGTTTTGATTTTCTTCCTTGGTGAAGCTTCTTTCTTTGTGGCCGAACCTAGCTAGGAGGAGAAGAAGGTGGTTGGTGGTTTCTCATCTCGGAAGATCGTTGCCCACACAACGTCCGAGGTTAGAAGAGGAATACGGTAGAAGATCAAGAGGTTTTTCTACAAGGTATAACTAGTAATTTTTCTTTCCGCATCATACTAGTTATTTATGGAAATAATACCAAATACAAGAGGCTTACGTTCTAGAATTTCGAATATGTTTTTCGATGTTGTGTTCTTTTGTTTTTTCTTTTCCTTGTGATTTGATTGTTCTTTTTGGTTAACCTAAAGTTATTTTAGGAAATTAAATATTAGATTTCTATAAAAGGTTTTGTCTAGTCGGTGGTGGTTGCTCCCATATCCAAGAAGGCCGTGTGCCTCGCTACGTCAGTACTGGGAACTAATTATGGAAATTAATATTTAATGGAATTAATAACTTAAGGTGATTTGGGTCGAACGTGTTAAGTTCCGCAGGAGATCCAAGTCAAAACCTAAAAGAACGAATAGATTAAGTTTTGGATCAAACGTGTTAAGTTCCGCAGGCGATCCAAAATTTAATTTAAAAGAACACATGGTAGCTAGGAAAAGGTTCAGACCTTTGTACAAAATTTTTGTACAGTGGAACCTCTAGGTTTTCCGAGTAGCAACCAACAGAAGTGCAATGAAAAGATCCGATTGAAAGGGGGAGGAAGCTTACTGGAAGATCACTGGAGAGACAGAAGAAACAAAATGTTGCCGGAGAACTCGAAAACGAAGGTGAGCGAAGTGAGGAAGAAGGCGATGCACGCGAGGTTTATAAACCTCGTGGCCAATCGACCCGAGCCGTCCGATCCATGGCTGTGAAAAACTAAGAGAAGATTAAGTCGTTGAATTCGAAAAGGCGCCTATCATGTTGCCGGCCGATATCTGTCTATAATGTTGCCGGCCGATATCCGCCTATCACGTCAAACGTGCGGTGACAGAAAAAAGGACATATGGCGCTCAGCCACCAGACAACATTAATGAGCCTTAGTTAAAAAGCATGGTCACGTGCTCGGACATAATGATTAGGGATTTGAATGGTCTCCGAGAAATATGGATGACGTCAGAGCGCTCGGCCAAGGAGTGCCAGAAAAGGAATTTTTTCACAAGTGTTGTCGCTCATTGCCCAACTGGCGTGAGTAAGTGATTATCACACAACTGAATGGCTGAAACACAATCGCTTCGAAGGACTTAGACCGAGTGGCGTTTATATACCCTATCGGGCCATGAGAGGTCAAACGACAAAAGTGTGGAATTCATCAAAGACTACTGGTCCAGTCAGTCAGACTTGCAGCCTCCTTCGATTAGACTTGAGGCGGAGGCTTGTTATTTGACGATGGAGGAAAGCCTATCTAGCACAAGATGGTTAACTTCCAGGGTGGAGATCAAAGTCAAGGTGATCAACGCCCGGATGTCAAAGGGCCGAGCAGAGGACAATTACAATGGCTGGTTGGGCGATCAGGCTCAACCGGTAAGAGACAGGTCCAAGCTGACTCCCACTCAGGCTTGGGATGATACTCAAGACAGCCGACGCTCGATACGGAGTGGCAGGACGTCGTACGGGACCTGGCCAAGGATGGAGCAGAGTTCCAGCCGAGCAGCTTCCCCGCTCGGCCAAACAGCAGGACCTAGCCATGGACGGAGCAGGGTTGCCGCTCGGCAGGGACTTCGCTCCTTCCATGGCCAAATCCCACTGCTTGACCGAGCGGGGAAGCCACTCAGCCGAGACTCCCTGCTGAGCGACTACCCCACTTGGCCAATCAACAGGACCACTGTAGTATCTCTCGACATCCTTTTAGGAGATAGTGTCGTTGACATGAGACATGGTCGACAGGCGAATCGTACGACCGAAGGTTCTACTGCCGCGTTAGGGATATGCATGCCCTGTTAAGGTATGATGTTAGGGGTACTTTTCTGACAAGGCCTTATCATGAGACACCTGGGAGAGCGTGACCATGCCTTGAGAAGCGCACATATCGCCCACCAAGGCTCTATATAAAGGGGGGTCCTTAGCTTCACCAGTGGAGGTACGCTTTATTATTGAGTTCTACTATTGATACTGTTGTTCCGCCTTTCTCCATATTCCGATGACTGACTTAAGTGTCGTAGGGCCAACGTCGGGGACCCCTTCCCTAGCCCGGCACTAACGTCGTTTGTTTTGCAGAGCAGAACGAAGTCCACATACGATCAGCGAAGTTGCCACCTCCTAGCTTTCCAACTTCACGGTTTCGGACAGGATTAGTAATATATTTTTCTTAAGATCTAAACCCTCATGCATTTATTTTTTGCTTTACTGAAGAAATCTTATACCAATGAAGATATGCTTCATTTTTTAAATCCATAATTTTTTTATATATATTTTTAATATGAGACTTTGATAGTATTCCGAACATTTACTATATCAAAAGACAATCCAATACAACAAACTAGCAAGCAAAAGCAAAGATCATTATAAAAAGTTATTTTCACTTTTATTTATATTTATATTCTTATTTTCTTATTGTGTTCATATAAACATAAGTTGTAAAAGGTTTCTCTATATTCGGAAGGTATTCAAGAATGCGAAGATTAATGATGGTAGTTATTTGGACTAGGTTTTAGATATAGTCATTTTGGGAGCCTATAAATCAAGTAAAATTGATTGTGTATTATGTTATATTTTTAAGTTTTTACTACATTCTCAACGATGACACGATTAAAGTTGTTCACCCTCTCTAACCCGTACTGGTCTTAACATATAAAATATAATAGAGAGATCATATTTAAAATTTAAATAGTTTAGATCCATATGGTAGTTCTAATTAAAATTGATACATTATCTAAATTAATTTAAATTTAAAAACAAAGGTAAATAATAAAATCTTCATGGTACAAACGAATATTTACATGTAAATATACACTCAATTAAGAGCATCCATAATGGGAGTAGGGATGTAAACAAGTTATATCAATTTGAACAGTATTAAGCTCGAGTTCAGCTCGTTTAAATTATAGAGAAATGATATATATCTCGAATCTTCATCTCGAATTCCTATCTCGACTCATGTGGCCTCCAGCCTGGACATTTCCACATCAGCACAAATTTTCTCTCCGCCCGCCTCTTCTCCATCTCGAACTCTATTTTCTCTTCTCTCCGCCTCCCTAAACCCTAAGAGCTCTCTCCGCTCTCCGCCCCATCGTGTCTCTCCGCTCTCCTCCCCCATTCAACGCTCTCTCGTCGCGCTTCGCCCCATCCAACGCGATCTCGTCGCTCTTCGCGCTTCGATCTCCGCTCTCCCCATCTCGAACGCTCGGCCCCAAGGCAACCTAGATTCTTCCCCTCGCCCCCGCCCTGCCCGAAATCTGTCCTGAGGCCAGGTATCAGGTATTACTTAGCCGATTTTACGATTTTTGTGATTTCTTTTTGTCCAAATCAACTTGCTTCGATTTTGATCTTCATTTTCCTCGATGTTCTTCTGTTTAGTTGCTCGGCTCACCTCAGGATAACTGCTGGGTTCGACTCTCCTTGCAAACAAGACTAGACTGTGGCACAATCCGGTCAGTGGTTTGATTCTATCTCGGTCAGACTTAGTAAATTTGTTAGATTTTTTTTTTTTTGAGTATTGTGAGGGGGCTGCTGTATCGCATGTGCCTAACACGATAAAGGGGAAGACTTTCATTTTACAATCCACAGGACATTCAACCTCAAAAATGACTTAATTAAACTGAGTTAAGAGCAAAGTTTGATTATGTTTAAGCTTAATAAACTGAGACGTAATCTAAAAAGTTTATGAATCAGATCAATAGAATTTATTTGGAGCAGAGTCAACCGAAACAAAAGTCATTTTGATAGAGGGCAGTACTGCACTAATAGGCATCTCTTAGCAACTCCATTCCCTTTTGCTTCCCTTAATTAAACTATGGTCTACTCATCACTATTAGTGAACTTCTTTTCTAAGTCTATGTCTTTTTGATATATTTTTTCTATGTTCTTTCTCTATCGGTTTTTTTTCTTTCCATGAAGTGAACCCTCATTCTTGTATTTCAAGAGATGCAAAAATATTTCAAGAGATGTTCTTTCTCTGATTTATACAGTAATGCAAAAATTGCTTATTTTCTGTTTTTGAATTGATTTAGCATACAATCTATGACCATTAAAAAACATTTGAATCTAAGTAATTCTCGTTTGCTTAATAGGGTGGTATTTCATGTCATCATCAAGTTACAGCTCCATCGACAATACGAAGTTTGAACATGTACCATGCAGAGTCTGCGGACGAAGAACATTGGTATGTGTTTCTAGATCGATCAAAAATCCCGGAAGGAGGTATTATGGATGTGGCCAACATGGTTGGCAAAAATGGGTGGTAGCCGATACTTTGTCTGATGAAGATAGCAGTGAAAGATGTCGTGGAAGGTTAGGTAGAATAGAGTCAAGGTTAGGAAGTGAACACATTGCTTCTCGTGGACATATTCTAGGAAATTGGAATGTACCATCAGTGGTCTGGATATTAGTTATAGTGAATTTGACTCTTTTGGCCGTATACCTTATTACTCTGTTAGTTCGGTCTTGTTAATTAGTTTTGAGTAATGTTGTTGTTGTAATATGACAGATTAAATGTTTGTAAGAACCAGCTGAAGGCTAATTGGTTTATTAGTTTAGGTGGTTAATTAGTGTTGACTAATGTTGGTATTGTAATGTGATGGGATAATTAGTTTTTAGTTAAGATGGATGATGCGAAACATGTTATATAATGGTTTGAACATTTTGTAATGATTTATTTAGCGTTGTTTTTCTTTCGGGACTTAGTTCTCATCTCTGATACTTGTTTAGCCAAGCAAGAATGTGAAATTGTATGGCAGTATTACGTGTTATGTTAAATCCAAGCAAAAATAGTTTATATCTCCCTCCAAAACATGCCTGAAAGAAGCAAAAATAGTTATTTCTATATGGCAAATAGAAATTGCTTGTTCTAGAACATGGCTACAAGAATGATCCAAGCAGTGCAGAAGCAAAGAGGGGCGTGGATTTACCATATGACACGGCACTAATATCCAGTGGTTATACTGTGAGTCACAGCTCGACCTCTTTCATTCACATCTGTTCATCAAGTCATATCACCTGTATTTTTTCTATGGATATACCGATATTCTCTATCCAGACTTTTAGGTTAATCAAATATAATAATTTTTGTTTAAGAAAGAAATTCTCCAATTTCGTCAATAACCAAGTTTTGTTTATTCCTCAGCCTGACAATCCTGCTGAAGTGGGAAACAAAATCTATGAGATGATGGTCATTGCACTTGGTGGAAGGTGGGGAAGAACAGACTCACTGGGAGCAGCAGAAGAAGCTGATGCCGAGGCAACAAGCTCTGAGGGCAGCTTTGAGACAGTAGAGGCAGAGGTGGTCGAACCATCAGAAGTGAGGACAGAGGATGATCCTTGGAAGGATTAAATCGATTCCTTGAGATTATTTGTGGATTAGGCAAAGGTGATGAGAAGGGGCCAAGGTGATGAGAAAGGGAGTAGTGTAGGTTGAGGGTATTAATTTTGTCATAACGATCAGCGAGAACGAAGTGTATAATCATTATGTTGGCTGAAAGGCCCCAAGGTTGACTGTTGGTATTTGTATGTGTATCGTTTTAATAGGTCATGAGATCGATTTGTGTACGAAATGCATTGTAGATCATTTGACCCCTCATATCAAAGGTCATGAAGTTTTCGTGATTTATTTATTTAAGATTGGGTAAAAAGATCCATCAGTTTTGCTACTCTTACTTGAACCAAATAATGCAAATGCAAGAGAGACAAGAGAAGGTTGTGTTTTCGTGTCACAACTTAGCGTCCTAGTAGAGAATCTTAGTGTGGTGGTTGTGGAGGTAATCTGTCTGGTGTCCGTCGACTATCAGAATTCAGACTGGTCTCACCATTTTGGGCCGGGTCACTGTATCGAGAACTACCACGGCTATCGACACTTTTTGATTTGGGTGAACTCTTGAAAGAGTCATTGACTGGTCCTTTTGTGCCGGCGGCAAAGGCAAATCTCCAATCATCGCCTGAAGCAGCATTTCTCCTTGGGTTGCTTTTTGCACAGCAAGAGAAAAAGGTTTTGGTAAGTTGTTCATCATGGATAATCTTCACAGGTTACCAAAAGTAAATTTCAAATAGCAGAATATTAATCAGGCTGTCCTGTTTGCAAAAACAAATAAATAAATAAATCCTGGTTTAATGTAATCAATGTCTTCAAAATATAAGATCTTCACAGGTCTAAGCAATCAATGTCGTGCAAAAAAGAATTATCAAAGCCCCTCTTTAAGGTAAGGCCGGAAGTATAAGTGAGGGGAATTTCACATATTAAATTGACAGAACTAGAGTATGATCACCAACTAGAGTGGAAATAGGAAGAATACAAAGTATTGAACTCGCATTACATGACCTTATAAACTTTAGAGAATAAGCATCAATTATCACAACAAATCTGCTCAATCAAAACAAAAGTTCAAATCATATTTCTCAAAAAAAACTTCGTCTTTAGTAACCAGCAAAAAAAGGTGGGCCCATCAGAAACAAACTAAGAGAGAATGTAAGCAGAATATATAGTCTCTCAGAGCTTCTGCTTAGTCTCCAGATCAGTCTTCAAATCTTTTTTCACCATCAGAATGTACAAGGGAATCATGCTTGCCATTTTCCATGTTGGTGAGCTCTTCTACACTCACCGTTGGGCCCTCGATGACCTGCAAGCAAATCAATGAAAACCAAATCAGCTTAGCATGATGGATCATCAAATAATTATAGAGAAATTAACTAAGAAAAGGTGGGAACCACCAACTTGATAGTTTTGACTGTTTTAGTTGTAGTGTTATCTTTGCAATGTCCAAGCGTGACCAAAGACTTTATCATTTCTTCATCAGTTTCAATTGATCCAGTTAATTTGTTATCCGAAAAATTTTGTTACTAGTTAGAAGATATCCAATTGAGAGGAATGCCCAAGCTAAAAGAGAAACAACCATTCTTCGTAGCTGAAAATTCTGTGTGCCAACATGCAAAAGAAGACGGCTGGAAAAGTCACTGGGGATGGAATGTCATTCATGTAAACCAAAATGGCAAAAAGGAATAGCACAAAAAATGATCCAGAGAATCCTCCTATTAACTTTCAATAATATTTGTGACAACATAGCAGTGTATTGACAACATCTCAAGAAAATAACCTAATTTACTGATGACAGATGAAGTGAATCACACTACTTAATATTGTACAAACGTTATTAACAATTTGGACAAATTATAGGGACTAACCTTTGCTTTGACATCATATTTTAAGAAACGCATATTATGATGTTCCTTGGCTAGTTGTCACAGAATTAATCACCTGAAATTGTATCCAACAAAGAACCCTATAAATAGTAAATAGAGATATTTGACTACAACAAAGTATATCAAGCAAAAGTTATCTTATAGGTACCGAACAATAATCCTCTATCGCTTAAAACATAATAAAACATACCTTTTTTCTGGCCTTTGCAACTGATTTCTTCACAATTTGTTCAATCTTAGATTGTTTCCTCTTTGTGGGTGGACAACCTCGAGATCGTACTTTTAATGGAGAGTGTATTGTTTTTGAACTCGATGTAGATGCTTCTTTCAGTTGGTCCGCCCTTGAATGATCTGTCTGAATAGCAATCAATTTTTCCTTCGCATCTTTTAAGATTTTAACCAAAATAGAACAACTGTCATCATTATTTGCTCCAAGTTGTTGAACCTCTTGTATCAATGGAGTGAGAATATTATACCGATGTCTTTCTTCATCACAAACATATTCATCATAAATATTAGTGATACTTTGATAACCACGCTTAATATCTTTGCGCCATCGATCCATAATATAATTCATAGGAACCTCAATCACCTTCATTCGTATCAATACAGAGATCACATGCCTACATAAAATTCCACGAAACTCAAAAAGATGGCATAGACACTTAACTTGACAATCTAACTCGGTATAGTGTACCCTGAAGGAAGCATCTCTTATAGGGTCTCCATTTTTTCCCAACAAAGTTTCTACCACTTCAAATATAAAAGCAACCCCTTCTTGCCTCACTAGTGAGGTATTGCAAAACATCAACCCTCTTATCTCATCTTGGAACAACTTAAATAAGTTGTTAGTGTAGAAACTTTGAAATTGTCTTTCAATAGGATAACCAGTAATTACCGGTATCATTGAATTAAATGAACCAAAATCCAAATGTTTTTCTTTTTCAATCTTCTTTTTCAGAGCATTATCATACTGTTCAACAAATTGCTTCAAAGAAGTTTTGGAATGAACATATTCATCAAAAAAAGCATTCATACTTTCACTCCTTTGAGATGTGGACATACCTGCCCAAAACTTGTCTTTGACGTACACAGGTATCCATTTATTCCATTGTTCATACAAAGATTTCAACCAGTCATTGTTCTCCAAATTAAAATGCTCAATCATTGTCATCCATCTCTCATCACATTCATCAACAGTAAGCGAGTTGTAAACAATATTCTTCAATTGTTTCTTTATCATTTTATATTGAGCATGACCACCTAACTTTGCTGGTAGTTTTTTCATTATATGCCAAAGACACAAACGATGATGAGAATTCGGAAATATCTCTTCAATAGCAATTGCCATGGCACGACATTGGTCTGTGATTATGGCCTTTGGAGCACGTCCAAGCATACATGTCAGCCAAGATTTGAACAACCATATGAATGTTTCTGAATCTTCACTTGATAATAATCCACATCCAAGCAAAATGGATTGACCATGATGATTCACCCCAACAAAAGGAGCAAATGGCATGTCATAACTATTAGTTAAATAAGTTGTATCAAAAGTCACGACATCAGAAAAGTAATCATATGCAGCCCTACATCTTGCATCTGCCCAAAAAACATTTCTTATTCGAGATTCTTCATCTAAATCAAGCACATAAAAGAAGTTTGAGTTCCGACTTTGCATGCGGCAAAAATAATTACTCAAGGCTTCAGCATCTCCATCCCCTAACCTCAACCTTCTAGCTTCTGAAATAAAATTCCTACACTTTCTCTCATCAAATGACAAATTCTCATAGCCTCCAGCCTCAACTACCAATGAATGAAAACTTTTACTTAAAGTTATTCCTGCTTGATCATTTAATTCAAGTTTCCTCTTTGTAGTTGAATCCAATAATTTATTACATCTAAAATGTCGTGACTTTCCCGGGCTCAAGACATGATTATGTTCAAGAGATACACTATTTATCACAAAGTTATCATCATTCCGAATAACAACATTAATCTTAGCTTTGCAATTCGTCTTAGTAGAAGGTCTAGGGTACAAAGCATTTTTTCCTTGAGATACTGTTTTACCACTTTTGGCACATCCAAAACAAAAATATTTTTGCTTTCCATCATCTCCCTTCTTTCCACCTAATTTGGAAATACCGAAACCAACATTCTGAGCATAGGATTTATAAAAATTACGAACTTCATCTTCAGATAAAAAAGTCATTCCAATCTTAGGAATCATGACTTCATTTAAACTAGACGGAGATAGGTCTTGATGCACATTCTCGTTGTTATCATTTACCTCATTTGAATCACTTTTTCCTTGTTCCATGACTATTTTTCACCTACATTTATTCAAAATAGAAGGCAGATAAGTATTCACCTACATTTTTTTTTATATAAAAAAATAGAAAATAGATTCAAAAAGTGAAGTATCCAGTGAAATTAGCAAGGAATTTTCTTCCATAAAATAAAGGAGGGAGTTGAAATCAAATAAGGAAAAGAGTCTTATTCATAGGAGAACCCCGACAACTCAATCCTAGATCTTCTAGTTTATCTGTAAAGTGACCGTGACTGTAAAATGAAAGTCTTCCCCTTTATCGTGTTAGGCACATGCGATACAGCAGCCCCCTCACAATACTCAAAAAAAAAAAATCTAAAAAATTTACTAAGTCTGACCGAGATAGAATCAAACCACTGACCGGATTGTGCCACAGTCTAGTCTTGTTTGCAAGGAGAGTCGAACCCAGCAGTTATCCTGAGGTGAGCAGAGCAACTAAACAGAAGAACATCGAGGAAAATGAAGATCAAAATCGAAGCAAGTTGATTTGGACAAAAAGAAATCACAAAAATCGTAAAATCGGCTAAGTAATACTTGATACCTGGCCTCAGGACAGATTTCGGGCAGGGCGGGGGCGAGGGGAAGAATCTAGGTTGCCTTGGGGCCGAGCGTTCGAGATGGGGAGAGCGGAGATCGAAGCGCGAAGAGCGACGAGATCGCGTTGGATGGGGCGAAGCGCGACGAGAGAGCGTTGGATGGGGGAGGAGAGCGGAGAGACACGATGGGGCGGAGAGCGGAGAGAGCTCTTAGGGTTTAGGTAAGTGGAGAGAAGAGAAAATAGAGTTCGAGATGGAGAAGAGGCGGGCGGAGAGAAAATTTGTGCTGATGTGGAAATGTCCAGGCTGGAGGCCACATGAGTCGAGATAGGAATTCGAGATGAAGATTCGAGATATATATCATTTCTCTAAATTATATTCGAGCTCAAGCTCGAATTGAATTTTTATCACAAGGCTTGAACTCAGCTCGTTTTGGAATTACCAAGCTTGTGAATAGTTCGAGTTTGGTTCGTTAGTAGCTCGATTATCATAATTAATGAGCTTAATTCGTTAAGCGAGCTCGAGCTCGTTTTAGAGCTCGTTTAAAGCTCATTTTAGAGCTTATTTTGCAGGCTTGTTAAACGAATTTGAAAATTCATTTGAATAAATATTCAACAAACCTAATAATTAAATAACATAAACTTAATATATCATTGAACATCCCAAACTACTATATTAAACTTCCTAAATCAACACATCATTGGACATGTTTGTGAGCCATTTAATCGAGTCGAGTTCGAGCTCGAGTTCACGAGCCTATAAACGAACAAGTTCTTGAATTCTTTAAACGAGCCGAGCTCGAGCCTGAGCTCGCAAGTCTATAAATTTTAAATTTATTTTTTTAAAATAATAAATATTAAAAAATAATAATTTATGTGAAAATATAGGATCCATTAAGAAATTGTTAGGAGAATTTTTTTATAATAAAGAGAAGTGCGAGATTTTTTATTCTTGACATAGCATTGATATAACATCGAGGAGTTCTTAGAGAGCTCTCATGATCATGAATATCTTAATAGTTCTTAGACACAATTGAAATTGAGTGGTACGTATTAGCTAGATTTCATAAAAAGGAATATTGGAATAAAAATATTTTTTTAAAAAGAAAACGTCATTTCATTATTTTTTTGTTAGTTTGGTAATCGAAATTAAAAACGAATTAGAAACGATGCGCTTTAGTAAATATATTTATTTGCTAATCCATTAATGGGTACACACCGACCACCACATCGTTCAGACTACTGCAGTCGTTTAGACTATACATAAGCACAGACAACGTAGGCACATACTTTACGTATACAGGCACAAGCAACGATAATAGAGGCAGAGACATAGCAGTCGTTTAGATTATTAGTCACAGCATTTGTTGGCGAGGGGTCCACAGGACATGGTCGCTGGGCAGGAAATGGCACACCGGCACTGCGCTCCCCGGCTTCACCTGCAGCACCTGGAGCATCACGTGCTGCGGATTCCACGACGTCGTGTCCAGGTGACAAACTGCGATCGCCTCCACTCGGCTCCCGCCGCTCCCCTTCAGGCTCACCGCGTACTCCCTCATCATCCCCTTCCCAACCGCGTGGCAGTGGAACACAACGTACGCGTATGGCTCGGCGTGGCAGAAAACGCCCAGCCCCTCCCCGCCCATCCTTTCGAACCCCTCCACCACGTACCGCTGCATCGCCGCCGCCGCCGTGGCGTTCGCGACTGTCGACACCGCGCTGACATAGTCGGTGGCCAGAGCCGAGACGGCGAAGTCCACCATGGACTCGATGGAGGTGGCGCAGTGCTTCGTCTCCCTTGCATTCGCCGTGCGCTCGCACCGTTCCAGGGTCGCGCTCATCTCCCGGGCTTCCTTCGAGTTAGGGTCGACGGAGAGAAGCGCGAGGACGTCGGGGAGCTTGTTTGAGGAGAAGGGGAGGGCGTCGGCCACGCGGCGAGGGAGGAGGTCGGCGTGCTTAGGGATGGATCGCTTGAATTGCAAGTCGAAGGTGGCTCCTGGAAACAGGTCCTTCTCGAGGAAGAACAGGGACCGGGAGGACTTGTCGCGGAGTTGCGCTACGTTGGCGGCGTTGTAGTAAATGGAGGAGACTCCGGGAATCACCGCTTCCTCTTCGGACTCCGACAACGTCCATAAGCCCGGGCTTGTCTCTGAAATTCAATTGATATATATATTGGGATTCCAAATTAACAAGATCATACCGTAATAAAAATATACATGGATAAAAATCAATGAACCAGGGGGGTGAAGGAGGTCACGGATGCAGCTAGGGATGGGAGTGTTGGGGAGAGCAGTTTTCCAGTAGAGCTCCGGCGACGAAGCAAGTGCAACCGATGGATGGGCTACGAGTCCGGAGAGGAGCTGCAACCATTTCGATCGAATCAAAATTCATGCGCACATAATTAATCGAAGAAAACAAATAAACGTCATACAAGACAAATCTATTGAATCAGATTACTGACTGATTCAACCAAACAAGTTCCGTTGATTAATAATTCTACGAGTGGTATGAATTTGCTCACCCCGAGGAAGAACAGGATGAGCTGGTTCGCCATGAACAATATAATGCAGAGTAGAAATTGAGGATTGGTAGATGGTTCATGGGTAGGCACTTTGGCTCACTTATATAGAGGAGAAGTGGTGGGAAGCTGAAGTATTTTCTTAATTCGCATGCATTTCACGTTGTATTAATATTTTTTGTTATAAATGAAAATATTTCTGTCGATCAATATTGTACAGTGCAAAGCTTTGAATTATATATCAAAAAATGGATAAATCGGATAACGGGAAAAGAAATTTAGGAGGCAAATAATATTTCTCAAAGACTAACGGTGAGTTTAATTTGGAGGTTATTTATTCCTGTCAATTCTTATTCATGGATAATTTAATTCTCCAAGATTTGTACTTCAACATACATCACGATAAAAATTTCTTGATTTATCGATGAAATATATCAATGGAATATTTTTTTCGTCGGTATTTATTCGATATTACCACTCGTAAGAAGCATTAAGATGATGATGAGTCTAACGGTAGAATATGGAGGATATCACTAGCATGAGCAACATGACCTCATATTTCTCCCACCAAATAAATCCAAAAAGTGTGATTGGCTCCTGACGTGACGCCCAAGCTTCACTAGTTGTTCAATCACCGTATGTGTGTTCTGCTTTAGAATTTAACACTGATTGTTTGGGAAATGCACCCTATCTCTTGCCACCACACCAGGTCCTAGGGCCAGCACGTGCTTTGTGTGACAAAAGGTAACTTGCTCATCCCAAGTATCCCTCACTGCCCACAATGAGATTAAGGGAGTAAATCATGGTGACCGATGAGCCTTTCTAGGTAAAAGAGATTTTATTATCCATTGAGTTGTTCTCCCGGGGATTCGATCTTTACTCTTATATGATAATCTGTCACTCAAGTATGAATTCGATTATGCCTGTGGGGGATATATATCTATTAAATATAGAGCTCATCACAAGTACCAATTGTTTTAACTTTTTTTTTATTTTAGATTTTTTAATTTCGAAGAGAACCATACTAAGAAGTCTCCACCTTGAGAACTCCGTGGCCCCGAAAATGTTGATTGAAAGTAGAGATGTCTATATGGGCCTCAATTTTTGCATATTGAATGTTTTAGGGTTTTCAACAAATTCTAATTTCAATTCAATCATCACAGGACTTCATCTGGTAATTCACACAGAATTGCAAAACGATAAGCTAGTAAGCATATCAAATAGCTTAGTGAATTTGAATCACAACAAAGTTACAGAGATGACAGGATCAAATATCTTACACTAATAAACAAATAACCTTTAGAGTTTATGCCAGCAAAATAAACAGTTGCACACACTTTGAAATCTAATAAACTTATAGTTTCTCGAAAAAGAAAGAACATCAAGTTGGGTAAGTCCCAACTTTGAATCAAATTATTTTATTGAACTCTATGTAAGAATTTATCACACGAAATACTCAGAGCAATAAAATTAACTTTTTTTATTGCATTAACTAGAATTTGCTTTGGTTTTCTCTACCCTCTACTTGCCACGTACAGCTCATAAACGTAACCCAATATTCTTACGTCTATTTTAAAAAAAGTACCAACTCTGATGTGAATCTTGAGTTGGTGTAGATTTATATCTTTTATTGTGGCAAATATAATAGTCTTATGTGATTTTTGATCTATTGAATCAGATTTACTGATTTAACCAAACAATTTCCATTGATTATTAATACTACGAGTGTTATGAATTTGGTCAACCCGAGGAAGAGTACGATGAGCTGGTTCGCCATGAGCAATATAATGCAGTAGAAATTGAGGATTTATTGATGGTTCTTATAAAATATTTTCTTTTCACTCGCTTCACGTTATATTAATATTTTTTAATTTTTTATCAGACCTAATAGATAAGTTTCTAAATACTTAAATCATGTATCATAATTTAAAAATTATTAAATCTATCCACTTTCCGTTTTATCCTCGTCCTAAAATCAACTCGACTTGAAAAATAAATCAGTCGACTGATTTTTTTCCAGTCAAATTGATTTTATTTTGTTTGAAAAATCCATCAACTGTTTTCAACCAAAATCATATCTTAGAATGATATGAAATTAGTTCCTATATATTTGTCTAGTTGCCCTGATTATAAAAATACTATCAAATATCAATTTGACCGAATATATTGAGAATAGTATTTTTTTTAACATAAATTAATTTTTCAGACATATTTGTGTTCAAAAAATCACTGTTCTCAATATATTGGGTCAAATTGATATTTAATAGTATTTTAATAATCAAGAGAACTAGATGAATGCACAGGAACTGATTTCATATCATTCCGAAGTCTTTAGGTCCATCAGTCAATTTTGGCCGGAATCGACTTATGGACCTAGAGACCTTGAAATGACATGAAATCATTTTTTTATATATTCATATAGTTCTGTTGATTGTAAAAATACTATCAAATATCAATTTGATGCAATATATTGAGAGCATTGATTTTTTTGAAACTACGACTGAATGAACCTAAATAAAATCAATGTAAGTTCATTCGACCAAAATTGGTTGATGTACCTAGAGAGTTCAGAATGAAGTGAAACTATATCCAATTAGTTCTTATGATTATATCTATATCTTCAAACATCAATTTAATTAATATATTGAGAGCAGTGATTTTTTAAATATAAATTAAATTTTGAAACATATTTATGTTTAAAAAATCACTACTCTCAATATATTATGTTAAATTGATGTTTGATAGTATTTTTACAATCAGGAGAACTAGACGAATATATAGAAACCAATTTCATGTCATTTCTAGATCTCTAGGTCCATCAACCGATTTCAACCGAAATCGGCTGATGGACCTAGAGACCTTGAAATAACATGAAACTAATTTCTATGTGTTCGTCTAGTTCTCATGATTGTAAAAATATTATTAAAAATCATTTTGACTATATATATTGAGCATAATGAATTTTTAAATATGAATTAGTTTTATACACACATTTATATTTAAAAAATCACCGTTCTCAATATATTAGGTCAAATTGATATTTGATAGTATTTTTACAATCAAGAGAACTAGACGAATACATAGAAACTGATTTCATGTTATTCCGAGATTTTTAAGTTTATCAGCTAATTTTGATCGAAACTAACTGATGAATTTTTTCAAATACATAGGAAGAAATCAATTCGACTGGAAAAAATCAATTGATTGATTTTTTTCAATCGAATTGATTTAAGGATAAGGGTAAAATAAAAAATAGGTATGTAATTTAATAATTTTAAAATTATAATATGTGATTTAAATATTTTAGAAATTTATTTATTGGTTCGGTAAAAAATTGAATATTTTTTCTTATGAATTAAAATATTCCTTCCAATCAATCTTGTGCAGTGCATGCAGTGAAGTGCAATGTTTTGAATTATATATGACAAATAGTGTTTTTGAAAGACTAATGGTGAGTTTAATTTAGAGGGAATTCATTCCGGTTAATTCTCATGAAATGGATATATAATTTATATATTTGATTAAAAAAATGGTATGTGAATCTTAATGGAATTGTTACTTCAGAATTATTGATGATAAACTATTTTAAATATTTATTTGTGACATTTGAATGAGATGGAGATGCGCAATCATTCAAATCGATCGCATGCAATATCTGCCACGTGATAAGAATTTTTTATGCAATATCTAGCACGTGAAAAAGATTTTTTTTTATTTTATAAATGGGCCGTACAATTAATCGATTAAATCGCAATTCATAAAAGACACGTCGGGCAAACCAATGAATTAGATGAGCTAAGCAAATAGATTGGACGTATGAGTCAATAAAGGATGCCCCAAGTAATATCAAATGAATTGAATGTAGGCAGAATGAAATAGAGCAAACTAGATTTGATAAACATTATCTTTTAGAGAGATAAAAAGAATCGAAAATGACAAGCAAATTAAACTGGACAAGAGTGTAGGATCGTTGGGTCGGTTAAAAAGGGAGGTTGAATAATCCTGAAAAAAAAATAAAAGAATTCTTCTCGAACTCTTAAACTAACACTTGTATAAAATTAGCTAAGCAGAAATGCAAGAAAGAAACGAGGCACCGTGTTTGACTTGGTTACAACCGGGGAGGTTGTTAATCCAAGGAAAGTGATCGCACTAAAAACTCCTTCCGGCGGAGAAGCCTCTTACACCGGTGAAAGCACAAAAACAGAAGTTAAACTAGAACAGTGAGCACACAAGTGCTTGGAATGCTAATTACTGAGTTGATGAAAAGCTTCTGGACCAAGGCTATATTTATAGCCTTGGTCCAGAAGCCTGGAAGGATTCCGAGCGCCCTGGGGGGATAAATTTTATCCCCCAACGTTCAGATCGAGTCAAAACTCGATCTGGTCAAAATACTGGGTCCGGGCGCCCCGGAGCCCAAAGTCAACCAACGTTGACTTTTTCATCCGGGGACCACTGCTCCGGTTTGGTTCGGCTCGGTCCGGGTCTTCTACTCCGGATCCGCTTGCTTGGGTGATCTCTGCCATCCGGAAAAGGGCTCACCCGAACCCAACTTCCGGTCTTCTTGAGCGTGCTTCCCTCCGGCTTCTCGTCCCTCGGAATTGCCGCGTGTTTCCTCCTCGTCCGCCAGCGTACTCATCCGCAGTCTTCGTCCCTCGGTCGTCGACCTTCTCGCTAGCTGCGTCTCTTGCTCCCCGAGCAATCTTCCGCTCCGGCTTTCGTCCCTCGGAACCACCGCGCGCTTCCTTCTCGTCCGCCGGTGTACTCTTCCGCAGCGCCTCGTCCCTCGAACGCACAGCGTGCCGTCCTTCTCGCTAGCTGCGTCTTCCGCTCGACTATCTGTGTTCCTAAGCTCCTGCACACTTAAACACAAGGTTAAATACACAGGACCTAACTTAACTTGTTGATCACACCAAAACAACCTTTGGGTTCCAACAATCTCCCCCTTTTTGGTGTGATCAACTCAAGTTAAGCTAGGGTAAAAATAGACATAAAATAGAATTAAGTAAATTTACTTAAATTACAATTATAGACAAAATTAAATCTATCTACCTACTTCCCCCTAGACTTATACCTTCCCTTCTCCCCCTTTGATCACAAAAAAAATGGGGTTTCAAGAAAAACAATATAAGGGTTAAAGACTTAGAAAAGTAATTCTAAAATTTTTTAAGAGATTTAGAAAATTTTTCTAAGTAATTTAAGCTGAGATTTCTAGTTTCAAAAAAGTTCTTAACTTAGAAAAAAAAATGATTTTTTTTTTAGAATATTTCTAAGTAAAAAAAAATCCTAAAAAATTTTTAATTAAAAAAAATCCTAACTTACATTTTTAAATATTTTTTTTTTAAAAAAATATTGACTTAGGCACAAAAATTTCTAAGTAAGTAAATTTCTAATTTGAAATAAAATGTTTTGAATAACCTTTTTCAAGCACTAATTAATTCTTGTATTAATGCTTCATTAGTAAGTTAATTAAACATTTATTTCAATATTTTGGCTTCCAGGTCATGGCGAGGCACTAGACCTTCTTGGTTATTGGAGCAACAACCACTTCCTTAGACAAAGCCTCATAAAGAAATTCTTTGTTTAATTTTCTCACTTAAAGCGCTAATTTTAATTTTAAAATTAATTTAAGCATGACTTCGGAACCCAATATAGGTTCCAGCCTACTGGATTAACTAAAAGGTTTTTAGGAACATATTTTCTTGAAATGTTTCTAATTTGTCCAGGGTGATATTTAAAGTACCAATTTAAATTATTAAATCTTCTAACATTAGTTTTAGATGAACATGCATGGTTTCTCAAGTTATCTACTTACATTTTCAAATCATCATTTTCAAGTTTCAATTTTTCATTTGCTAGTTTTAATTTATCTAATTCTTCTAAGGGACAAGACTTAGCTAGAATTACTTTTAAAATTTTATTTTCACTTTCTAATTTGCAGCAATCTTTTGTTAAAAGTTTAACGAACTTAAACATTTTATCGGGAGGAAGAGATCGTACCTGACTTACCTTGTCGATCTCGTTGTCCGTTTCTCCCCCTGAGCTGCTACTTTCTTCTGACGTGTCTCCCCCTTCATCGATGCTCTCGATGCTCATTTCGGAAGAGCTTGAATCGCAGTCGTCGTCTTGATGACTCGCCATCAGTGCGAGTCCGGAGAAAGCTTCGACTTCCGATTCGGATGATGTATCGTCCCACGTCGCCTTTAGGGCCTTTCGCTTTTGGATAGGCTTCTTACCCTTCTCCTTGTCCTTGTTCTTCAGCTTGGGGCAGTTGTCCTTGACGTGCCCTTCTTCATCGCAGTGGTAGCAACGGATCGTTCTTCTCTTCTTTCCCTATGGATGGTTAGTAGATCTGGATTTACAAAGTTTCTTGAATCTTCTTACCATCATTACCATTTCCTCGTCGTCGAGAGAGGATTCCGATTCTGGTTCGTCTCTCGAGGCTTTGAGGGCGACGTTATTTTTAGACTCCTTCATTCCTGCACATCTTGACTCATGCACTTCAAATGTTGAAAAGAATTCTTCTAATGAAATCTTTTCTAAATCTTTAGAAATATAAAATGCATCTACTAATGATGCCCATTTGGTATTTCTAGGAAAGGAATTTAGAGCGTACCTGAGCGAATCTCAGTTATTTACCTTTTCTCCGAAGTAACCGAGATTCGAAAGTCCGATGATAATTTCTTTTATTCTCGAGTGCAGATGCGCGACTGACTCGTCTTCCCCAAGTCGCAGGCTGGTGAGCTGATTGCGAAGCAGATCTCTTCTGGCGAGCTTTGCTTCGGACGTTCCTTCGTGCAGCTCGAGGAACTTCTCCCAAAGTTCCTTTGCAGAGTTGTATTTACCAATCCTGTTGACTTCTTGAGACGGAAGAACGCTCAGCAGATGGTACTCTGCTTTGCCGTTCGCCACGAAGTCGGCCTGCTCCTTTTTTGTCCATTTATCTATTTCCTTGTCCTCTGGAGCTTGAAAACCAAGTTTCATTGTTAAAAATAATTCAATATCTGTTGTAAGAAATACCTGCATATGTTTTTTCCAAGTGGCAAAATCAAGCGAAAATGCTTCCAGCCAACCCCTTGCTCGATGTTGGTCACACTGAGCGCCTGGCTCTGATACCACTTGTAGGACCGTTGGGCCGGCTAGAAGGGGGGGTTGAATAGTCCTGAAAAAAAAAACAAAAGAACCCTTCTCGAACTCTTAAACTAACACTTGTATAAAATTAGCTAAGCAGAAATGCAAGAAAGAAACGAGGCACCGTGTTTGACTTGGTTACAACCGGGGAGGTTGTTAATCCAAGGAAAGTGATCGCACTAAAAACTCCTTCGGGCGGAGAAGCCTCTTACACGGGTGAAAGCACAAAAACAGAAGCTAAACTAGAACAGTGAGCACATAAGTGCTTGGAATGCTAATTACTGAGTTGATGAAAAGCTTCTGGACCAAGGCTATATTTATAACCTTGGTCGGGGCGCCTGGAAGGGTTCCGGGCGCCCTGGGGGGGATAAATTTTATCCCCCAACGTTCAGATTGAGTCAAAACTCGATCTGGTCAAAATACTGGGTCCGGACGCCCGGAAGGGTTCCGGGTGCCCCGGGCTGCTCCGGGTGCCCCGGACTGTTCCGGGCGCCCCGGAGCCCAAAGTCAACCAACGTTGACTTTTTCATCCGGGGACCACTGCTCCGGTTTGGTTCGGCTCGGTCCGGGTCTTCTACTCCGGATCCGCTTGCTTGGGTGATCTCTGCCATCCGGAAAAGGGCTCACCCGAACCCAACTTCCGGTCTTCTCGAGCGTGCTTCCCTCCGGCTTCTCGTCCCTCGGAATTGCCGCGTGTTTCCTTCTCGTTCGCCAGCGTACTCATCCGCAGTCTTCGTCCCTCAGTCGTCGACCTTCTCGCTAGCTGCGTCTCTTGCTCCCCGAGCAATCTTCCGCTCCGGCTTTCGTCCCTCGGAACCACCGCGCGCTTCCTTCTCGTCCGCCGGTGTACTCTTCCGCAGCGTCTCGTCCCTCGGACGCACAGCGTGTCGTCCTTCTTGCTAGTTGCGTCTTCCGCTCGACTACCTGTGTTCCTAAGCTCCTGCACACTTAAACACAAGGTTAAATACACAGGACCTAACTTAACTTGTTGATCACACCAAAACAACCTTGGGGTTCCAACAAAAAGATCATTGTTTGAACCAAATGGAATGGTAGAGCACGAGTTAACACGTAATTAGAGGCGTCGGTTTAGTCCCAACGTAATTCCTCTCATGCTTACGTTAGACACTAGAGAACATTTTAATAGAATAAAAGACATGATTGTATGAGATTAGCATACTCTATCTCTTGATTATCACCCTCCTTTTATTGTTCTTATCGTGTAACGGAGTCCATTGTGACATTTAAATTTTCCTCCAATAATGGTCGTTGATACGGCGCGCAATAGAGGGGGCCCATGAGGAAAGGATCAAGGCTATGTTGTGGCCATAAGTCAAGGTGACTTGGCAGTCAGTAGTCAAGATGGCGTGGCAATCAAAGTCAAGCATCTATGGCAGTCAGAGTTCGGGTAGACCTGTCGATCAAGGGGGCAAAGTAGTCAAGTGACAAAGGGCAATGACATGCGGAACATAGGGTGCAGGTCGAGATCGGCAGAGCTGTTCAGAGACAGCTCGATCTACAGGCCTGCGTTTGAAGGCCCGGAGCATAAGTCACACGGTACAGGTCGGGATCGGCAGAGCTGTTCAGAGACAGCTCGATCTACAGGCCTGCGTTTGAAGGCCCGGAACATAAGTCACACGGTACAGGTCGGGATCGGCAGAGCTGTTCAGAGACAGCTCGATCTACAGGCCTGCGTTTGAAGGCCCGGAGCATAAGTCACACGATACAGGTCAGGATCGACAGAGCTGTTCAGAGACAGCTCGATCTACAGGCCCGCATTTGAAGGCCCGGAGCATAAGTCACACGGTTCAGGTCGGGATCGGCAGAGCTGTTCAGAGATAGCTCGATCTACAGGCCCGCGTTTGAAGGCCCGGAACATAAGTCACACGGTACAGGTCGGGATCGGCAGAGCTGTTCAGAGACAGCTTGATCTACAGGCCCGCATTTGAAGGCCCGGAACATAAGTCACACGGTACAGGTCGGGATCGGCAGATCTGTTCAGAGACAGCTCGATCTACAGGCCTTCGTTTGAAGGCCCGGAGCATAAGTCACACCGTGCAGGTCGGGATCGGCAGAGCTGTTCAGAGACAGCTCGATCTACAGGCCCGCGTTTGAAGGCCCGAAACATAAGTCACACGGTACAGGTCGGGATCGGTAGAGCTGTTCAGAGACAGCTCGATCTACAGGCCCGTGTTTGAAGGCCCGGAACATAAGTCACACGGTACAGGTCGGGATCGGCAGAGCTGTTCAGAGACAGCTCAATCTACAGGCCTACGTTTGAAGGCCCGGAGCATAAGTCACACGGTGCAGGTCGAGATCGGCGGAGCTATTCAGAGACAACTCGACTACAGGCTGCGCTTAAAAGCTGAGGAGCAGGTCTGACAGGAGGATGTGAGGGGGTAATCATCACACACCAGGGGATATACGCAAAGGCGAAGGTTCCTAAACGAGAAGATGCCTTCATAACCAATAGTAACCAGACAGGTGTCCTTCACTACATGACAAAGCCCCTGCGCAAAGGCGGAGGTTCCTAAACGAGAAGATGCCTTCATAACCAATAGTAACCAGACAGGTGTCATTCACTACATGACAAAGCCTAGCGTCTAACGCTTTCTGAGATGCTTGTAGGTTCTAGAAGCCCTAGCTGGCACATAAAAAGGGGAGGATTCCTCGTACGCGGGTACGCTCTTTCATCACTTTTTTTCACAACTTTTCACTTTCAGTCATTTTTTCTCTCTGCGTTTTCTGGGGAAAAAGTACCTGACTTGAGCGTCGGAGGGCCTGACCCGGGGACTTTTTCCCTGGGTTCTGGTCTCTAACGTGAGGAGGGGGATCGTCTGAGTGTGTGCAGGAGCCATCGTCAGCCGCCCGTGGGAGCCGGATCACCCACGACTTTCCGTCAACAACCAGGCCACCGCGACCAGCCTTCGTCCGACTCAGCTTTCGGACCGGATCAAATTTGGCGCCGTTTGTGGAAAACACAGGAGCCTGATCCGAAGCGTGAAGATGGAGGACTCTGGTCGAAGTTCCAGCCGAAGGATTAATGTTACCATGACCGCTGGGGAGTACGAACTCTTCAAGGAGGTCAAAAGGCGAGTCGCCTCTGAGAAGCAGGGAACAGTTTCACGACCTCGCCTAGCGCCTGAAACGTCCAAAGAGCCAGCTCCTGTCTCCGACAGGGGCTCGAAAAGGAAGCAGCCAGAAGAACTTCCTCGTACTTTATTCCGAGAGTCTCGCCGCAACTATCATAAACCTGGGACTCGCGAGCATAGTCCGAAGAAAGAAGATCCGCAGGCGTCGGTGGCGGAAAGCTCTCTACATCCGCCTCGGGATTCAAGAAAGGGAAAAGCTATTATCTCTGCCAAAGATCTGTCCGAAGACCCGGATGACAAGGTACCCTTCTCGGTTCAGATATTGAGGGAAAATCTACCGAGGGGGTATCACGCTCCAAACATAGGAGAATACAATGGAAGCAAAGATCCAGAAGAGCATTTGCGAAAATTCAAAAACCCGACCATGTTGTATCAATATAGCGATGCTGTCAAATGTCGAGTATTTCTGCATACCTTGTCGGGTTCGGCGCAGAAGTGGTTTGATGGGTTACCCCCAGGATCCATCAATCACTTTTTGGATTTCAAAACGGCCTTCTTGCGTCATTTCGACAGTAGTCGTAAGTATCAAAAGACCGACCACTATCTTTTCGCTCTGAAACAGGGTCCGACCGAGCCCCTGAGAAGCTATATCAATCGGTTCAGCCAGGTAGTCAATGATGTCTCTTCTGCCACCTCGGAAATACTGATGAGCGCCTTCTCCCACGGACTGCTGGAAGGGGAATTCTTCAGGGACCTTATCAAAAACCCTGCCCGAAATTTTGATGATATGGTGGAGAAAGCTTCCTGCTACATCAAAGTGGAGGAGGCTCAGGCGGCTAGGAGGAAGGCCGAAAAGACAGTGGCTCCTGGCAATCGACCTGAAAGGAGGGCACCACAGCCAGCTCAACCTCTTCAACGCGTTCAACCCAGGCCTGTCCTTCAGCCCGCCCAAGGAGTCAGACCAGCTCCTCGAGTTGCTGCCATACACGCGCCTAGACCTGGACCAAGAGGAGCACGATATTGCACATATCATCGGTCCAGGACGCATGATATCAGTAATTGCTTCCAATTCGCCCGTGACTCTAGACGAGCTGCCGAGCAGGGCTTGCCTCCCCTGGAGTTGGCACCCCAAATACAGAGAATGGAAGAAGAGCGGACCGCGGCCGGACATGCTCGGCCCGACCTGGCAGGCCCTTCTAATCAGGCTGGTCCCGCGGGGGACCAAAGAGATGCCGGGGAGATGGAAAACAGGGGCAACACTGCTGTACGAGAGATCGACATGATTTCGGGAGGGCCCACTGATGGGGACTCTGGCCGAGCCCGTAAGTCACATGGTCGGCGGTTATATGTGGGGGCTGTTGGGTGCAGCCACGAGCAGGCGTCTGGCCCTGTTATCAGCTTTGGCCCACAAGATTTGGAGGGTCTGGAATTACCCCACGACGACGCTCTCATTATCAAGGCCGTTATCGCTAACAGCCGAGTGGCTCGGGTCTTCGTAGATACCGGAAGCTCGGTTAATATTTTATTCAGAGCTGCGTTCGAGGAGATGCAAATCGATGCCGCTGAGCTTCAGCCCGTAACCACTTCTCTATATGGGTTTACGGGCAACGAGGTCAAGCCAATGGGTCAGATTAAGCTGGCCATATCCATGGGCACTGAGCCACTGGTGCGCACTAGGAGGAGCACATTTATAGTGGTGGACTCTCCTTCTTCCTACAATGTCATCCTGGGAAGGCCAGCTTTGCACAAGTTCAGGGCTGCCGTTTCTACCTTTCATCAGAAGATTAAGTTCCCAGTCGGTGAGCGGATCGGGGAAGTCAGGGGAGAGCAGAAGGTATCCCGTAGCTGCTACATCGACATGGTTCGGGTAGAGGCGCGCAAGAGCCGAAGGATCCATGATGGTGGTGTGCACGCTATTCAAGAAGAACCTTTACCTGTTGCAGATGAGCCTATCTCTTGGGAAGAGGTTCAGTTGCATCCTGACAGAGCGGAGAGCATCACTCGCATTGCTAGCAACTTACCCTCGGAGCTTAAGTTTGAGCTGATACGGTGTCTGACCCGTAATAAAGATGTTTTTGCTTGGTCCCCGGAAGAATTACCTGGAGTCAAATCAGAGATAGCTGAGCACAAGCTACATTTAATACCTGAAGCCAAGCCAGTCAAGCAGAAGAAGAAAAATTTCTCTGCTGACCAGAATAAAATTATCCGAGCCGAAGTGGATCAGCTCAAGAAAGCAGGACATGTTCGGGAGGTACAATTCCCGTCCTGGCTATCTAATGTCGTATTGGTAAAGAAGTCTAACAACAAGTGGAGGGTTTGCATAGACTTCCGCAATCTCAACAAAGCCACCCCCAAAGACTGTTATCCTCTCCCTCGGATCGATCAGATGGTGGATTCAACTGCTGGCTGTGAGAGGATATGCATGATGGATGCTTACCAGGGATACCATCAGATACCCTGGCTAAGGAGGATCAGGAGAAGGTTAGTTTCATAACGGCTGATGGTACTTTCTGCTATACTGTCATGCCGTTTGGACTCAGGAATGCTGGAGCCACCTACCAAAGGATGATGGACAAAATCTTCCGGGGGCAGATCGGACGGAACGTCGAAGTCTATGTTGATGACATCTTGATCAAGTCCCCCCTAGCGTCCAATCTAATAAAAGATGTAAAAGAAACCTGCGGGACTCTGAGACAATATGGTGTAAAGCTGAATCCTCTGAAATGTCTGTTTGGGGCCAAAGGAGGGAAGTTTCTGGGATATCTGGTGACTGAACGAGGGATAGAAGCCAATCCTGAGAAGATTCAAGCGCTTCGAAACATGCAGATCCCTCAGAATCTGAAGGAAACGCAGAAGTTAGTAGGCAGGATAACAGCGCTGTCCAGATTCATTTCCAGATCTGCAGATCGAGCCGCGCCCTTCTTCAAAGTGCTTAGGAAAGCAGCTAAGTTTCAGTGGACGGAAGAGTGCACGCAGACCTTTGAGGAGCTAAAGCAATACCTGAAATCTTTACCATCGCTGTTCAAACCTGTTGTTGGAGAGCCCCTTTGGGTTTATTTATCAGCCACTCCTGAGGCCGTGGGGGCCGTGTTAGTTAAAGAGCAGGAAAATGTACAACGGCCAGTGTATTTTTTCAGTCATCTATTGAAGGGGGTTGAGTCTCGGTACACAGCCCTGGAGAAGTTGGTTTACGGACTTGTTCTCATGGCTCGGCGCCTCCGGCCGTATTTTTTGGCGCACCCTATTACCGTCCTGACAAACAGTACTATGGGTCGAGCTCTCACCAAGGTGGAGGTAGCAGGTCGGCTTATCAAATGGGCAACCGAGCTAGGGGAATATGATATACAGTATCATCCCCGAACCGCGATCAAGGCACAGGCTCTGGCAGATTTCCTGACAGAAGTTTATCAAGCGGATTCGGAGGAGGTCTGGAAGGTTTATGTAGACGGGTCGGCTACACATCGTGGAAGTGGTGTAGGTGTACTTTTAATATCTCCGCAAGGAGACATTATGCAACTGGCTGTACGGCTGAGTTTCAAAGCTACCAACAGCGAGGCAGAATATGAGGTCATACTAGCAGGTCTGCAAGCAGCTCGACATGTGGGGGCAAGCCGAGTCATAATATATTCAGATTCGCAGCTAGTAACCCAACAGGTGACCGGACATTTTGAGGTAAACAATGACAAGATGCAAGTTTACAAGGAAGCCTATGAGAAGATGAGGGAGGAATTTAAGGAAGTCACAGTCACTATGATTCTCAGGGCTGAAAATGAAAGAGCAGATGAATTAGCTAAAATGGCCAGCTCCCTAACCACCTGGGTACTCGACAGATCTATAGCACAGACCGTCCTTATAGCTCAGATAGATCTACAAAATAATCTGGGAGGAGTGATTGATTGGAGGGCGCCGGTAATAAATTTCCTCCAGCAAGGAATTGTACCAACCGACCTAGAAGAGGCGCGTCTGCTCAGGAGACATGCCCACTCTTATGTTATGATTGGAGATCAACTGTACAAGAGGTCTTTTACCAGACCTCTGCTCAAGTGCTTGAATATGGAAGAAGCAGATCAGGCCTTGCGGGAGATACATTTGGGGTGCTGTGGCAATCATGCAGGCGGAAGAACGCTGGCTCGGAAAGTACTACTGGCAGGATATTTCTGGCCTACTCTGCAAAAGGACGCCCAGAAGCTGGTGAATACTTGTTTGCCATGCCAAAAGCATCAGAACTTGACACACCGGCCCGCTGAGCTGCTGAAAACTTCTATAGTTTCTTGTCCGTTTGACCAATGGGGGATGGATATAGTGGGGCCTTTCCCAATGGCCACGGGTCAAAGACGCTTTCTATTGGTAGCAGTAGATTACTTTTCCAAGTGGGTAGAGGCCGAAGCTCTGGCCAGAAATACTGAGGATGCTATGATTCAGTTTCTGTGGAAGAATATTTTTTGCAGATTTGGCCTGCCTCATAAATTAGTGTCAGATAATGGAAGACAATTTCAGGGACACAAGATACAGACTTGGTGCAGGGGGCTCGGTATAACTCAAGCCTTTACTTCGGTGGCTTATCCTTAAAGCAATGGTCAGATAGAAGTAGTCAATCGAGAAATAATACGCGGGCTCAAAGTCAAGCTGGATCATGTGGGAGGCAGTTGGGTGGATGAGCTGCCGAGCACTCTGTGGGTTTATCGTACGACACCCCGAGAAAGTATAGGTTTGACACCTTTCCATTTAGTGTATGGTAATGAAGCAGTGGTGCCTCTGGAGGTTGGGATACCTTCCGCTAGAAGAATGCTATATGATGAGGGGAACACCGAACGACGACTGGCCGAGCTGGATTTCATCAGCGAAGTTCGGGAACAAACAGCTACCCGGTTGGAAGCTTATAGACAGAGGATACGACAGAGCTATAATAGAAGAGTAATCCCTCGTTTTTTCAGGGAAGGGGACCTAGTCTGGAAACAGGTGAAGCCCGTAGGGGAAGTAACAAAATTGGCGCCTCAATGGGATGGACCGTACAAAGTTACCAAGAAATTAGCATCAGGGGCCTATTATTTGCAAGATGCTCAAGGAAGGAGCCTAGACCGACCTTGGAGTGCTAATTACCTACGACCCTACCGAGTCTGAAAAGATCTAATCTTGCGGGTGTAAGACAGGCCAGGCGTGGGGCATGAGAATAGTAGGATAGACGGATAAAAACTTAAAGATACATATGTACATTCAAAGAAATGACAAAAGAGCTTGGTTGCTTAAAAGTTCAGTTGCTCGTACGTACAAATAATTAGCGCAAATCATTTAAAGGGGGCAAAAATCTCAGCTGGGAATCCTTGAATAATTTTGTCATAGTCTAAAAAATCAGGAGGAGGTATGGAGTTCAAGAAGTTCTGCGCATGAAGTTGCCGTATAACTCCAGTCGCCGTGTAAGGGACGGATGCAGAAAAGCATGCCCCGGCTTGAGATAAAAATTCGAGAGATCTCAGATATGATATTCGACTTCGAAGGTACCGATCACTCTCTCCTTCTCGATAGACCGCCAAGGCAGTGGATACTCCCGTCAAAGCTGCCCGGGATTGGGATAGCTCTGCTTTCAGAGCCCTTAGTTCAGCTTCTTGAGTTTCCAACTGAGTTGCCTGAACCTCCAATTTCTTGTTCTTTTCCTGCAGAAGGGTTTCCTTGGACTGTATTTCCTGAGTTTGTTGGATTAATTGTTGTCGGTACCCTTCCTCAGCTGTGTTTTTCTCCTCTTTCAAAGCTTTGAGCTCATCTTTGACCCGCACCAGGGACTCTGCCTGTCGTTTGGTTTGGTTGGTTAAGGCTTGGATTTCTGCTCGCAGTGCATAACTAGCCTGGGCTGGGTCATTCAATTGTAGCTCTAGTTCAGAGACCCTCTCGCGGAGCTCTTTGCTTTGATGATGGAGGTAGTGGAAAGATTGGTTTAGAGATAAAGATTCTGCATGAGTCTGGATGGAAGACATAACCTTCAGCTAAGACCAAGTAACAGCAAGTGCAAAGTAAGGGACACTTACTTTAGCCCAGGACTTCGAGAATCTCTCCATCTAGGCTAATGGTGGTGAGGTATTCATCTGGCTCATGCTCTCTGCCCACAAACTGCCAAGATAACCTTTCATCACCAGAGTGCTCGTGGGGATATCATGTCTTCGGTCTAAGGCAGCTTCAAAAGGGATAGTAGTTCTATAACGATATCGGGCAGAAGGAGAAGGTCGAGAAGGACCGGCGGCCGAACCAGGAGGAGCGGGAGGCGACATAGGAACACGCTCAGTTGGTGTCGTATCAGGAGGGTCGCTTGAACTATTTTCTTCAGCAGAGAGAGGGGCAGAGCGGGATGCTGCTGGTCTTCCCCTGTAAGGGTCGGAGGCAGCTGCAGGAGGAACAGGACCGAAAGCTTGTGTAGTCAAACCGGGCTTCCGACACCGTCTGTGAAGCAGGTGCTGGTTGTCAGAATCAGGATCATCAGAGTCAGGATCATCAGAGCCAGGGTGACTCTCGGGAGAGGCTGGAGCACTGTTGTCCGTAGTGCCCCGACCAGATGAACCTCGACCTGCACGATGGCGGGCCGAGCGGGCACGTCTAGATGTCCGAGGGGCTCCTCGGAAGACGCGTCTGGCTGGACAGTGGGCTTGATCACAACCACGACCTCGGCTCGGAGCGGCAGTCGAAGGAGGAGCGGCATGCCGGGGAACAGTAGCAGAGGCAAACGGGGGAAGAGAAGTCGAGGAGGCAGGATAGGAAGTAGGCTGAGTAGCCGTCCTGGACGAGGTGGATCTGAGATGAGGAAGTAGTCTCCTCTCCAAGATTATTCGATCGCGCCGTAATATTTCCAGATCATTGATGGGCAAAGGCAAAGCCTCTGAGGCATGATTCAAAACCTCGGCTGTATACCCAAAAATAGGAAAGGTCATTTCAACGGAGGAAGAAGAAAGTGAGAAATTATAGTAGATGCTAATACGGACTTACCTAAGGAGTGGGGTGTTTCAGGAGAAGGGGGGCTCAGCCTGAAATAAGAAAGTAGGTCGCCGGACAACAGTCTTGTCAGATTCAAGCGCCAATTCTCCATGCGGGTCGCAGCCACAGTAAAGGGAAGGTCCATATGGAAGTCTTCCAGTGTCGGAGTCAGAGGCAGCTCATATTGCCATCGCAGAGGCCAGTCTACTTCCTCTGGAAACCGGAGAAAAAAGAACTTTTTCCTTCAGTTAGCGCTGGGGGGAGGAAGAGGAGAGAAGAAAGTAGTGTGACTGCGAGCTTGGAAGTGAAAAAGGCCGTCAGCGAGCCGAGTAAGAGCGAAGAAGCAGTGAAAGAGTGGAGCTGACCAGGAAACCTCACAAACTTCGCAGAGTATCAAAAAACCACATAAAATCTTTATGGATTTGGGAGTCAGTTGACCTAAAGGGATCCTGAAGTAGCGGCATACTCCAGATAAAAAAGGATGTGGAGATAGGCGAAGGTCGGCTACAAATTGATCAGTAAAGAAGGTACAATAGCCAGGCGGAGGATCGAAGTATAGGTTCACACCAGTAGGAAGGATAGGACGAATGCTAGGAGGGATTTCATAAGTATACCTTAGGTCATCCCAATCCAATTCGGCAAAAGTCGATGCGCCAGGGAAATGCTCCGATAATAGGGAGGACCAAGAAGGGGAAGAAGTCATTGTAAGAAAGATTACCTCAGAAAGGAGACAGAGCAAATGGAAAGATGAAACCCGGAGAAAAGGGGGGATCTCGGCGAGGTCTTAGGGGAAGTCGGTCTGTGGCAGCGACGTTTGATTACTCCGTGTCGATGGCGAAACATAACAAAGGGAAGGGAGAAGAAAGAAGATACTTATAGGTATTGCGGAGGAAGGATATTTTCGTGAGTTGACAGCCGACGGCTGATACAAGGGCGGAGATAAAAGGGGAACGCCTTGTGATGCTCCTCGAGAATATAACCAGGGGGTATTATGGGAAAGGCAGAGGCTCGAGATACGAGGCGCCTCGTAGGGCACATGGAAAGCAGGAAAAAGGCACATTCAGTGCAGCTTCTCGCTAAATAGCTGATCGCTGAGAGCAGGACAAAAGTATGCGGAGTGGTCATCGGAAAGATAGGCAGATCAGATCAGCGGGCTTCACAAACATGCGTCAGAGGCAAAAAGTAGAGTCTAGTCCTCGTCAAGCTCAGTATGAAAACAGTCATTGGGAAGAAGAGCCACGTAGCAAAGCAAAACAAGCAAGGGCGAGCTGATTAGTAAAGGTCAGCTGATTGACAGAAAGCCGTGAGCAACTTACTGGGAAAATGGGCAGGCTATAGATACATGGGAGAAAAACAGTACGACCATCCAGATAGAAAAACGGATAAGTACATTCATTAGAATTCAACACTACCACCTAAATGTTAACACTACAGCATACTTCCCATTAAGCAACATCGTGGGAAGAAGGTACGGGGTCATCAGACACCAGTGGGAGGAGCACAGGATCGGTCAGCGCAGATGAAGAAGATGCGGGATCAGCAGATGCCTGGGAAGCAGCAGCGGGAAGAGTCTGGGCTAAGACATCAGAGGAAGTTTTGTCGGTCGTAATAGGGGGAGCCTCTAGAAGGAAAAGTCCATCGTCCACCTCAAAGGAAGGAAAAGTTTCATGGGGCAATTCCCTTGATAAGCGAGCTGTGTCCAGAAAAGTTGCAGGAGGCACCGAGCGTAGAAAGCCTTGCTCGAATGCTTATCTGACCCCACCAGCAGGCCCATAACACAGCAGTGAGATCATCCAACTCCCCAGCTTGCGAAGGAATAAGGAAGAACGAACATAGGCCAGCCTGTAGGCTCTTAGCCGCTCTGGTTCACCAGCCTGGTATATTTCCAAGTTGTTCTTATTTGCGGTAGCCTCAATGCGGACCACAGATAAGTCGTTCTGGCCCTGAGTTATTGCTTCCTGGGCCTTCAAGAGATCTGCTTGTAAGGATTGAAGAGTGACCTGGCAGGCTTCCCATCGAGACTTCATGGTTGCTTCCCGGGCAGCGGAAGCAAAAGCCTGAGCCTGGGCGTCGGCCAGTCCCATTTGCAGAAGCTCCTGACTTTGCTGCAATAATTTCAGCTCAGCTGACCGGGAAAGCAGCTCTGCTTTCCTGTTTTCTAGTTCAGCAATTGCCTCACGATGACGCTCCTTCTATAAAACCAGCAGGGATTCGCTCGTCTTTAAGGCCACCTACAATTTTTGTAGCTTATCGAAGGCGGCATGGGAGATGGCTCGGGCAGAAGTGGCAGGTTCCCCGGCAGAACGCAGGTAAGCATCCAGATTCCCAAATAAAGGCTCAGGAGGAACTGAGGTAGTAACAGGATGCTCTAGTTCCTAAAGACGGACCTTAAGTGCCGTATTTTCTCGCTGAAGCTCGGCTGCATGCTGAACGGCACTCAAGCTCGCATAACAGGTCTGCAAACAGCCATAGGAAAGGAAAAGAGGTTACAAATATATATGTCAACAACTGAGAGTAAAAAAGGAGCTTACCGATACCAGACAACGGGCAATTTGGTCAAGCCCCTCTAAAGGAGAACTGCTCCCCCAAAATTGACGATTGGTCGATTGCCAAGAGATGGCCAAGTCCCCATATAGATCAACCCTACCAAGGATAGAAGATGTGGTAGCAGTGGAGGCATTAGCAGGATCAGTCTCCGAAGGCAATCTCCAGAAGGCCTCGAAAGCTAGTTCCGGGGAAGGCAATTCTTGGGTCGGTGTAGCAGAGCTTGTGGGCATGACAGGAGAAGTTGGGGGAGTCATCGAGCTCTGGGGCTAATCACCAGAGGACGAAGGCTGGGTAGGTAATAAACTCTGGATCGGTACCGGAGCTGTTACGTCCAATGACAGGTCTGCAATTTTTAGTTCAGAAGCCTTCCCCTGGGCCAAGCTTGTATCCGAGGGCCGAGAAGGAGAAGAGATACCAACTACACGTTGACGGCGAGAGGGTGGCGGAGAAGTTGCGGTGGCCGGTGCCACTCTTTTGCCTTTGCGCGCAAGACGCAGCTTCATAGTAGGAGGGAGAGAAGGCACTTGTTCTGTCAGAGATGGTTCTGTCGCAGGCCGATCGAAGACTCGGAGTAGGGATGAGTCTGCGTGGCTAAGGGCGGGTGATGCAGTAAGTGTAGAGGCAACTGTAGGATCAGAGGTTTGGGGTTGGAGTGGCTGCAGACCGGTGGAAGCAGAAGGATCAGAAGATAGGCCTTGTATCAACTCTTCGTTAAGAGCCTGCAGAACGGCCACAGATGGTTGTTCTTGGCTGGCAAAGGAGCGGAGAACGGCAGCCACTACAGGGTTAAAGGGAAAAAGCACCTCAGTTAGTGAAGAACGGCACAGAAAAAATAGCAGCTTACCAAAGGGAGCTCCGATTTCTGCAGAAATAGGGCTAAGACCAAAAGAGTATAGAAGGCCTTCTAGCATCAGCACGGACAAGCGGACAACAACGCCGGTAAGCTTGCCCGAAGCCGCGGAGCAGGCAGGTTCATGAACATATGAGGGGAAGTTGGAAGGAAGATTGGGGCGCCATTGGGAAGGTCCGGCTAAGGGGACGGGAGGCTTAAGAAAGAAAAAGCGAGATTTCCAGCCTTTATTGGAAGAAGGTAGGTCATCAAAAAATTTATATCCCCGTTTGACCTGAACATTGAACACCCCCGGCTCAGCCCGCCTGAAAGAGTAGAAATGATGGAATAGCTGAGCGGTCAAGAGAATTTGATAAATGCGGCACAAGATGACGATGTCGCAGACGGCTCGGAATACATTGGGGGCAAACTGAGAGATGCCAATATCGCAATATTGACTCAACTCAGAGAGAAAAGGATGTAAAGGAAAGCCAAGACCGCCTAAGATTTGATCCCTAAAGACAGTGACAAAGCCTTCGGGAGGAGAAGAAGGGTGTTCATCTGGCGAAGGGAGACGAAACTCATATGCGGAATCTAGCCCCAAGTTGGATTGAAGTGAAGACAGGTCATGATAGTCTAAATCGGAGATGTAGCATGAATACCAGAAGGTTTCCTTACCATCCATGATTATGAGGAGTAAGCAAGTGAAGGGGTCGGAGACGAGAGGGGTCACAGGTCGGGCGCAACCAGGAAGACGAAAAGTTGCGCTACCAGAAACGGCCACGAGCGAAAGGAAGAGGATAGCGAAGCGTCAAAGTGAAAACGGCGGACTGCCTTTAAGGTTTATAAAGCCCATTCATTCCAAGGAAATATCAAAAGTCGAGCCAAGTATCTTTTTGGGTAATACGCCCCAACGCCGTCTGATAGAAGGTAGGTGCAGAAGGGTACAAAAAAGGGTCAAAAAGCTGGCGTCAAGGGGCGTAAGCAGTAAAAGCGTCGGACAGGTGTCGTCGCGAGAAGAAGTGCATTAAGGATTGACATGGCAAGGAAATCATGAAAAGGGGACGTGGCATAGAAAAGCGGCATTCTTCATGAAAGGGCCGAGACTAAGCGGGAAGTTTCATAAAGCTGCAGAATCCAGACAATTTGTAAGGGGAAGCAGATGCAGGTCAGCAGGAGCGATTTGCAGGTCAGAAACTGGCAAGTAGGCTGGTGTGGGTGTTCTCCGCTCGTACCATCTAACCAAGTTTACCACAAAAGATGCGGGGGCGTCATAGCTCAAGTGTCAAGTAAGGTTTATGTAGCTCTCGCTTTATTCTTAACCTTATACCGTACATAATGTGAACACAGGGAGAAGGCGGTTGGCGCAAGTTGGCCCAGGGCCAGCAATAGTGACCCGGTCGGCATAGGCAAGACAGACGAAACTGGGACACCGGTCTCGGACCGGAGTATCATTACTGGTCTCGGACCAGCGCCATTGCCACCGGTCTCGGACCGGAGTATCATTACTGGTCTCGGACCAGTGCCATCGCCACCGGTCTTGGACCGGAGTATCATTACTGGTCTCGGACCAGCGCCATCGCCACCGGTCTCAGACCGGAGTATCATTACTGATCTCGGACCAGCGCCATCGCCACCGGTCTCGGACCGGAGTATTCCAGACTCTCGTCTCAGTGCGAGTTATAAGTGAACTCTGCTCTCACGCCCAACGACCTTTCAGGTCGGCTCCCATGCGAGAATCAAAAGTAAGCCCTGTGCCCACGCCCAACGACCTTTCAGGTCGGTTGTCCCAGACTCTCGCCTTAGTGAGAGTTATAAGTGAGCTCTGTTCTCACGCCCAACGACCTTTCAGGTCGGCACCCATGCGAGAATCAAAAGTGAGCCCTGTGCCCACGCCCAACGACCTTTCAGGTCGGTTGTCCCAGACTCTCGCCTCAATGCGAGTTATAAGTGAGTTCTGTTCTCACGCCCAACGACCTTTCAGGTCGGCTCCCATGCGAGAATCAAAAGTGAGCCCTGTGCCCACGCCCAACAACCTTTCAGGTCGGTTGTCCCAGACTCTCGCCTCAGTGCGAGTTATAAGTGAGCTCTGCTCTCACGCCCAACGACCTTTCAGGTCGGGTCCCATGCGAGAATCAAAAGTGAGCCCTACGCCCACGCCTAACGACCTGTTAGACTGACACACCTCACATCGAGCAGAGCATCTTCAAATAATCAGGTCAACTTCATCTAATCCTATTTTAGCTCCTTTATGCAAATTACAAATATGCGAGGTGCTGAATACGGGAGGTCATCTGCCATAACACATCAATATTAACTGCGAAATCAGGTTTTGCCCGTTCACTACAGTTTTAATTTCAAAGTATTATATTGGCCTGATTATTTATAGGTCATAAAAATGAGTCATGATGCAATTCTTATTTCATACATATGGGCCAGTTTCTAAAAATGCTTGCCAGATGAAAATTGGTCAGGATAAACTATTCAGGAAGATGGTAAATAGACAAGTACAATAGCATAGTTCGATGAGTAGGTGGTATAGCTGAGGCCACAAGAAGAAACGTCCCGTGGGCCAAGAGCCCCTAAGACCACTAAGGCTCAATAACTGCATTATCGTAGCTAAGTTACATAAGACCAGTAGGCGATACAACTGAGGCCACAAGAAGGAACGTCCCGGGGGTCAGGAGCCACTGAGACAACTAAAGCCCGGACAAACTTTAACTCGGGGAAAGGATTGGTTATGGAGCATGAGCACTGCCGTGTGAAGAAATGTCTGGGGACTCAGGAGCCTCTGGGACGTTCAAAGCTCGAGCCAGCTCCGCGTGTAAGGATCTGATGACTGCTTGTTGCTGAGCGATCCTGTCTTGCTTGGCGTTAAGGCACGCGCGGAGGAGAGATATCTCCGTCTCATGCTCTCGTTACAAACGTTCTTGGAGGCTAAGTTGGTGTTGCGGGCTAGACTGGTATTCCTCCTTCATCGCCTTTTCCGCATACACGCGAGATTTTGCAAGACGATACAGGGCGTCCATGTCCTGCAAGACGGCCAGCTAACGGGCCCGATCTCGGGACATACGTTCCAGTTCACGTTCCTTCTCGGCAAGGCGCAAGGTGAGTTGATCTCGCCGCGTTTGGGGGGACGGCTGATCAACCTCATCAGAAGAAGGGGAATGCATCATGTCAAGGAGCAACTAGTGGAATGCAGGATAACGAAAGATAGTAAGAAAGCATGAGGAAAGAATGACATGACAAAGAAGCAGCTGGAAGGCTCTTTAAAAAGGGGAGCTCGTCTTTAAGTCAAAGCAATTACGTAGGCACTGTATCCCAAGCAACCACTAAAGCAATTAAGCAGGCATGGTATCCCAGGCTACAGGACATAAAGGTTGGCACGGTACGTAAGACAGGAAGCAGAGAACACAGAGGCATGGTATCCCAAGCGATAGGACATAAAGGTTGGCACGGTACGTAAGGCAGGAAGCAGAGAGCGCAGAGGTGTGTTGGGGTCTAGTCAGTCAGACTTGAGCCTTCCTTCGACTAGACTTGTGGGGGAGGCTTGTGATACGGCGCGCAATAGAGGGGGGCCCATGAGGAAAGGATCAAGGCTATGTCGCGGCCATAAGTCAAGGTGACTTGGCAGTCAGTAGTCAAGATGGCGTGGCAATCAAAGTCAAGCATTTGTGGCAGTCAGAGTTCGGGTAGACCTGTCGATCAAGGGGGCAAAGTAGTCAAGAGACAAAGGGCAACGACAAGCGGAACACAGGGTGCAGGTCGGGATCGGCAGAGCTGTTCAGAGACAGCTCGATCTACAGGCCTGCGTTTGAAGGCCCGGAGCATAAGTCACACGTGTGATCGCAGCTGTTGAGATGATCTACAGTTCGCATTTGAAGGCCCGGCATAAGTCACACTGCAGTGTCGGGATCGGCAGAGCTGTTCAGAGACAGCTCGATCTACGTTTGAAGGCCCGGAGCATAAGTCACACGGTTCAGTCGGGATCGGCAGAGCTGCTCAGAGACAGCTCGATCTACAGGCCCGAACATAAGTCACACGGCAAGTGGATCGGCAGAGCTGTTCAGAGACAGCTCGATCTATGGGCCTGGGTTTGAAGGCCCGGAGCATAAGTCACACGGTACAGGTCGGGATCGGCAGAGCTGTTCAGAGACAGCTCGATCTACAGGCCTGCGTTTGAAGGCCCGGAGCATAAGTCACACGGTACAGGTCGGGATCGGCAGAGCTGTTCAGAGACAGCTCGATCTACAGGCCCGCGTTTGAAGGCCCGGAACATAAGTCACACGGTACAGGTCGGGATCGGCAGAGCTGTTCAGAGACAGCTCGATCTACAGGCCCGCGTTTGAAGGCCCGGAACATAAGTCACACGGTACAGGTCGGGATCGGCAGAGCTGTTCAGAGACAGCTCGATCTATAGGCCTGCGTTTGAAGGCCCGGAGCATAAGTCACACGGTGCAGGTCGGGATCGGCGGAGCTATTCAGAGACAACTCGACTACAGGCTGCGCTTAAAAGCTGAGGAGCAGGTCTGACAGGAGGATGTGAGGGGGTAATCATCACACACCAGGGGATATACGCAAAGGCGGAGGTTCCTAAACGAGAAGATGCCTTCATAACCAATAGTAACCAGACATGTGTCCTTCACTACATGACAAAGCCCCTGCGCAAAGGCGGAGGTTCCTAAACGAGAAGATGCCTTCATAACCAATAGTAACCAGACAGGTGTCCTTCACTACATGACAAAGTCCAGCGTCTAACGCTTTCTGAGATGCTTGCATGTTCTAGAAGTCCTAGCTGCCGCATAAAAAGGGGAGGATTCCTCGTACGCGGGTACCCTCTCTCATCACTTTTTTCCACAACTTTTCACTTTCAGTCGTTTTTTCTCTCTGCGTTTCTGGGAAAAAAGGACCTGACTTGAGCGTCGGAGGGCCTGACCCGGAGACTTTTTCCCTGGGTTCTGGTCTCTAACGTGAGGAGGGGGATCGTCTGAGTGTGTGCAGGAGCCATCGTCAGCCGCCCGTGGGAGCCGGATCACCCACGACTTTCCGTCAACAACCAGGCCGCCGCGACCAGCCTTCGTCCGACTCAACTTTCGGACAGGATCAGTCGTCATACCATTATTATCTACCCATTTAGTAACCACATCTCAGGATATACTCCTTATGTAACGATTAACATTCATCATTATTGATTGTGTTTATTGTCCGTCACTTTCTCCTCGAATTAAATCGAAACTACGTCCTCTTTTCCAATCTCAATTATTTTATGCCAAGCACTATTCGGCTGCAAACCTGACTCTCAGACACTAGATTCCAATTTAGAGCACCATCAGGCTCTGAGCCGAATTCTCTAGCACTAGATTCTAATTCCTAGCACCATCCAATGAAGACCTCTTGATGGGTAAATTAATAATCAAACTTTTGTTGAACATGTTTATTGTCGGACAAATTTTCACAACTGATGGTTATAGAAGAATCAGATGGACGGCCTCTTGATGATCCTATGAATTGTTTAGTGTATTCAATAAAGGATGAAGAGGTAAAGCAAGCAGTACCTAGTTCCTCCATGAGCAAAGTTTAATAGATGTGACAAGCCAAAGAGGATGTGCATATTTGATCGAAGGTCAAGACACAAGAATAGGAGAGTTAGAAAGTATTTGGCACCGACACGAGTAGGATTCAAAAGATTTTTCATTGAAGCACCTATCAAGAGAAGAGGGAAGCGAAATCATCTTAAACCATGCAGTCCCGATTGTAACTAATAGGGGGTTGAGCTAATGACCGAAAACAAACCCTTCCTAAGAGGCAACCCAAGTTCTTTTTAATATTTGTTTGAGTTTATTTTAAAAATTGTTTCATCTTAATTTTTTGTTTTGTTTAATTTCAGGGCTAGAGCGCTCCATGATTTGGTCTTAGCAACCACTATGGTGTGTGGGGATCCCTTCTATAAAAATACCTTGATTTAGGGATGAAATTAAGGGATGAAAAATTTTCATCCCAAATCTATAACAAATTTAGCGACAAAAAAAGAAATCGTCGCTAATTAGCAACGAAATTAAGGACAAAAGAGTTTCATCGCAAATCAGTAACAGATTATATTTCGTCATCAAATACGTTGCAAATTAATGATGAAATTCGATATTCGTTGTAAACTCTGCGATGAATTCTAGATTCGTTGTAAATTTTGCAACGAAATAGATATTCCTTGCAAACTCTACGATGAATTCAGAATTTTTCGCAAAAGATGAAGTCATGAAATGACTTTACCGAGGTCGTAGGCCAAAGATTTGTTGCTAATTATTCTATGACGAATCTAAGGATTCGTGCAAAATGGATAAATTTAAAATATAAAAAAAATATCCAAAAATTGACTGATAGACCTAAAAAGCTCAGAATGATATGAAATTAATGTTCATATGTTAGTCTAGTTCTTCTGATTATATCAATGTCTTCAAACATCAATTTGATAGAATATATATTTTTCATAGCCAAGTCAATTAGAAAGACTTTAATCAATTGATGACTTAGTAAAAATACTAAAAGAGTTATTGATTGAACATGTTAGAGTCATTTTGATGTTAAAATAAAATCACTAAACTCAGTATATTGGGTCAAATTGATGTCTAATGGTATTTATATAATTAGAAGAACTAGACAAACATATAAGAATTGATTGCTTGTCATTCCGAGCTTTTTAGATCCACCAGCCAATTTTATACACATTTATTTTAACGTTTAAATTTTGACCATTCTGCGACAAATCCATAGATTCATCATAGAATTAGTGATGAATCCTTGGAATTGTCGCAGAATTGGCAACGAATCTATGGATTCATGGCAGAATAGTTAAAAATAAAAAATTAAAATTAATGTAAAAAGAATGACATATTGATCTAAAGAGTTTAGAATGATATGAAACAAGTTTCTATATAATTACTAGCTCTTTTGATTATATATATGTTATAAAATATCAATTTGACTAATATATTGAGAGCAGTGATTTTTTTAATATGAATGTGTCAAAAAAAAAAAATCTTATTTCTGTTCAAAAAATTACTAATTTCAATATATTGCGTCAAATTCAAGTTTGAGAGCATTTATATAATTTGGAGATCTGTATGAATACGTAGAAACTTATTTCATGTCATTCCAAGTTCTCTACGTTCATTTTCCTATTTTAGATAAATTTATTTATAATTTTTAACCATTCTACGAGGAATCCATGGATTCATCGCAGAATGGTCTAAATTGAAAAATAAAAATAAATGTATTTGAAACTAGCTGATGGACTTAAAGAACCTAAAATGACATGCAACTAGTTTCTATGTATTCGTATAATTCTACTAATTATATCTATTCTCTCAAATATCAATTTGACACAATATCTTTTTTCATAACTAAGTCAATTAGATGGACTTCAATCAATTGATGACTTAGTAAAAATACTAAAAAGAGTTATTCATTGAACATACTAGAGTCATTTTGATGTTAAAAATCATTGATCTCAATATATTTAGTTAAATTGATATTTGAGGGTATTTATATAATTAGGAGAACTAAACGAACACATATGAACTAGTTTCATGTCATTCCGATCTCTTTGGTCCATCTGCTGGTTTCAGACACATTTATTTTTATTTTAAAATTTTGATCAATCTGCGAAGAATCCATGGATTCATCGCAGAATTGGCAACATATCCTTGGATTTATCTCAAAATTGATGACGAATCCATGGATTCATCACAGAATAGTCAAAAAAATAAAAAATAAATGTGTTCAAAATGATAGATTGACCAAGAGAACTTGGAATAACATGATACTAATTACTATGTGTTCATCTAATTTTTCTGATTATATAAATTCTCTAATACATCAATTTTACCAAAAATATTGAAAACATTGATTTTTTTTTGTAAATGAATGTGTCCAAAAAATCTAATTCATGTTAAAAAAAAATTATTGCTTTCAATATATTGAGTTAAATTAATATTTGAGGACATTTATATAATTAGGATCCTTCGAGCTTCAATTTAGGTAGAGTTTTCTTGTTTGATCCATGTTAATTTAGGTAGAGTTTTCTTGTTTGATCCATGTTAATTTAGCTTGGTGCATAATTAAATGAAAAATAATTTTAGATTACTCAATTAGTTTGTTCGATCACTTTGTATTATGGTAAAATCCTTATTCTGTTAATAAAATTATTTTTATAGTATCAATTTTATTATTATTTTTATATAAATACAAAGGGTCTATTTTTTTATACCAGACCTTTCAAAATCTAGAGCCGGCCCAGATCCTTAGGGATGACCGATCCCATTTCATGGAAGTTTTGACTATCAGGATAAATCGAAAAGTACTCGCAACAGACGACCCATCAATTCAGCATTCTTAGGTCAATCATACATTAAAAAAATTATCGATTAATTTATCATAAATATCTCTAAAATGCTTTATCACGGCATCATTGTCCTAGGGGTAGGGATGATGTTTTTTGATTTATCATAGAAGGGTGTTACCAAAAGAACGAATGAAGTATAAGACTTTGTAAGATGCATATATCTACTTAGATTAAAATTATTATATGAACACCTTATGCGAATTTAGTAGTTTTTCAATTATCAATTTCATTGAAACTTATCCAATAACATTCAGAAAATCAATATCATTGAAATGAATTTAGTAATTTACAAACAATATCCATATTATTTTATTCATATAATACTGCACACCTACTATCTATACAAGACAAAATAATATTGTTATGCTCGGACGTACGAGCATAACATGCTGCAAAAAGGTTGGAACCGTCAACCCAGCGGCCCCCTCAACCCGGCCCCACAAGTATGAGAGGGAGTAAATCACGGTGAATACGGGCCCAGCTATGACATGGTGGTCTCAAGTGTTTAACACGGACAGATATTGATGTTATCGCATTTGCTGCCGCAGACCCTCGACCTCTCGACTCATGCTGCAAGAATCCATGTCATAACCAGTTGATCCCGCCCGTGGAGGCGGACGTACGAGCATAACAGCCCTCATGGATCGAGGTAGATGGTTCAAATAATAATATTACCATAGATAAATTTAAAGTCGATTATTTATAAAGAATGTAAAAATCTTATGAACTTTTTTATCCTATTTTTTTTTTCTGATTTATTTGTCTATATTTGATCAGGATCGATGATATCTGAGATGAGCATATCATCTTTTACCTTAGATATATATCTTTATTTTTTTATAATTATATAAAAATGGTCAACTTAACTCATGTACTTATCCTTTTCCGTGACCTCTTAATACGACATTTTCACATTATCCTAATATGAATTTTTGTTGTCAATGTGTCTCATCCCACTATTGTCATTTACAGCTATATATATATTCCAGTGTCTAAATTTCGTCTTATTAGTTCTAAGGTGGACGACTCTCTTCCCTAGTTTATCCACCGTGTACATCCGAAAACACTAGCAATATTACTTTGGCAGCCAACCTTCGTAGTTTTTACCATTCCTATAAAATCACTCCAACGTTGAATCGAGTACTTTGCTCATGATGATAGATTTGTGAGCTGTTTCCGTACATAGGAACTTCGGCTCACCGACGTCCCATCTCAAGTTTTCTACTAAATTCAATCCCAATAAAAAATCAAACCGTGGTGCTCTGGCGGTTGAGATCCTTTGGTTTCAAATTTTGTTATTCCTGTGTTTTCTATTGATCGGACGGACCAAAATATATCTCAAAATATCATGACATCTTTAAGATGTGTGCAGTATCCTCGTGATGTGCAAGGCATCTTTGAGATGTAATCTGATCCATCCGATCGACAAGAAAACACGGGAACAAAGAAATTTGGAGACAGAGGATCTGAACTCGGTGCTCTGGAGTTCTCCACTCCGCCCTACTAGGGCCAACTAATTATTTCTATAGTGATACCTTATCTGGGGATGAATAATAGAAATCATCAATGTCAATACTATCTAAATAGAAATTGATGATTGTTTCAAGTACCGTATAAGACAACAATAATACTTATTAGATAGAATCATATTTTGAATTTATACTAGTTAAAATTGAAAATTAAGGGTATAAGATAACTCCAATCGCCTTGGGAAAATTTACAGACAGGAAGATTATGAAACTTAGATAGTCCAATTAGCTTTAGATAAAATTCTTATGACTTTTTGGGACTCAAATAATAAAATTAAGAGCTTAAAATGATTGTATGAACTCTATGATGTTATAATTGACTTTTCTGATGAAGGTTAATCAAGCTCGATTAAATTTGGTATGATTTGAATTTGAATTTTAATATTTAATCAATATATTAGTTGATCCGGTGGTAAGACGGGGCCCGCATGATGAGAAGTCAAAGAGGTCAACATTCAGGGTAGGTGGTCGATCAGACGAGATACCTTCTCGAGCGGCAGGAAGAATAGTCAAAGAGTTCAACATCCAGGGTAGGCGGTCGATCGAGCGAGATACCTTCCCGAGCGGCAAGAAGAATAGCCGACCCGACATCACGACAGCTCGGCCTGGTGCCGAGTTTCCGACACTCATTAGGTAAAGAGGGAAGAGACGATGGTCGAGCGGCCATCACGCTAGGCTAACAAAGGACACGACATCAACCCCGCAGTTAAGGCTCCCTCGCTCGATAGGGTGGAGTCGGACATCAAGTCATTGGCCGAGCGGACATCCGAGTCGGTCCGATCTTGGTGTCGCCTAGAGGGAGTTAGCCGAGCGGTTCCTTCGCTCGGCCCATGAAAGGACAAAGGGAGTAATTGGCGATATCTTCCTAGGAACCAGTGTCGTCGACAAGAGGCATGGTTGGTGGCATGGTCAGATAGAGAATCGTACGGTGGAAACTTCCACTGTCACGTCAGAGATATGCTCGTACTACACGCTTTTTTGACACATCCGTTCCAGGTATGCTTTGAGTAGCGTGCATGCCTCAGGGAGCGTGCGCGCACCTCTAGGGAGACCTATATAAGGACCCTCAAACTTCGACGGAGGCAAGCTCACTTCTTTACTGTAGCTACAGTTCTCGTTTCTTCTTTGCTCTACTCTTTTTTCGTCAGAGATCTTACTTGAGTGTCGGAGGGTCATTGCTGGGGAACCCCACCCTGGCTCGGCGTTGTGATTGCAGGTTCACCTCGACGGGAGATCTACGTCTTCGAAGTCTTTGGCCAGTCAACAGGAGCGCCACATCCCCAGCGTCCATCGACTCAGCTCTCGGACATGATCATTAGTTGTCAAAAGAAAAATCTAAGTAGTTCAGGTTGATCAGATATTTGATGATTGGAAGTCTAACTTAGAGTTAGCACGAGGCATAAAATTCTAGCCGATCAAAGTTGATTGGATGCTAGACAACGATAAAATCTCGATGATCAAAATTGAATGTTAAGTAATGATGAAGTTTAGATAGAATAAGGTTGATCGAATACTAGATAATAATGAAAAAAGAGAATGGGTAGTAAAGACAGAGTCGAGAAATTGACATTGTTTTCACTGTTCGAGTGAACGTAGAGTTTACAATTCAATTGCAGGATTTAATTGATGAGAATGGGTAGTTGATTGATCTCATTATTATTAAGCGGATAGAATGCTCAATATTTAATTATGGGATTCAAATGAATAATCAGTAGTCGAATGATAAAAATTAGACATTTCGATGCATGTTAAGGTGAAGGGAATCGCTGCGCTGACATATTATAGTAATATTTAAATCTACAGTGGATGAATATAACCGACTATGGATAAACTTAAGAGACTGATAGATGAAAATCAGCTAGAGCATTATCCTGTAAAAGAGAGTTTTAAGATAATTTGAACTATCCAACTTGATTTGGAGACTAAGTGTTCCGGATAGATTTATTTTTAGGTTCTGCTTAAAGAGCACATACAAATGGATAGGCTCCATCTCAGACCATAACTATGATATCATTAGGATCAAGAATTTCGTATATCTTTATAATGGTATGTGATGCGATGATGGAGGGAAGCCTATCTGGCATGAGGTCAATTGTCAGGGTGGAGGTCAAAGTCAAGACGGTCAACGTCCGGATATCAAAGGGACGAACAGAGGATAATCACAATGGTCAGTCGGGTGGTCAGGCCTCGACTGGCAAGGGATGGGTCCGAGCTGACCCCCACTCAGGCTCGGGATGATACGCAAGATAGCCGAAACTTGATACGGAGTGGCAGGACGTCGTATGGGACTTGGCCAGGGATGGAGTGGAGTCTCGGTCGAGCGGCTTTCCTGCTCTACCAAGTAGCGGGACTTGGCCATGGACGGAGAGGAGTCCCTGCCGAGCAGCTACCCGACTTGGCTAAGCAACAAGACCACTATAGTGTCTCTCAACATCCTTTTGGGAGATAGTGCCGCTGACACGAGGCATGGTCGACAAACGGATTGTACGGCCGAATCTTCTACTGTCGCGTTAGGGATATGCATGCCCTGTTAAAGTATGGTGTCAGGGGTACTTTCCTGACAAGACTTTTTCATGTGATACCTAGGAGAGCATGCCCATGCCTTGAGAAGTGCGCATGCTGCCTACCATGACTCTATATAAAGGGGGGGTCCTTCACCGACGAATAGGGGTGTCAATTCGGGTGGGTCGGGTTGGGTTGAGTTTTTTTTTTAACCCAACCCGAACCCGACCCGAACCCGAGTTCAACCCAAAACAACTCAACCCGAACTCGACCAACCCGATCGACCCAAACTCGACCCATATAACCCGAAAATCCAATTCAAAACAAATTTTTTTGGGCTATTTTCCCTATAATTGTTCACTTTTATCTCAATACTCCATCATTATCATACAAACATGATATTAATATACATAAAAACATCTAAATTTTTAAAATAAAATTTGATTTAACCCCCAAAAAATCCACAAAACCCTATATTTAAGTCAACCTGGGTCAACCCGGGTCAACCCGAACCCGACCCGACCCAACCCGAAACTTTTTTACTCTCCAACCCTCCAACCCGAACCCGAAATGCCCAACCCGAACCTGATTTTTTTCGGGTCGACTCGGGCTGGGTCGTCGGGTCGGGTTTATTTTTGACACCCCTACCGGCGAAGGTATGCGTTATTATTGAGTTCTACTGTTGATACTGTTGCTCCGCCTTTCTCCACATTCCGATTACTGACTTGAGCATCGAACGGTCAACATCGGGGACCCCTTTCCTGGCCCGGCACTGACACCATTTGTTTTGCAAAGTGGAGCGAAGTCCACATATGGTCAGTGAAGCTGCCACCTCCCGGCTTTCCAGCTTCACGGTTTCAGACAGGATCATTTTAGCGCCGTCTGTGGGAATACAGTCTGCATCTGAATGGGAAGATGGAGGATGTTAGATGATTCACAACGGTGACACTTTTTGGAACCCCAAGGTTGTTTTGATGTGATCAAACAAGTTAAGTTAGGCCCTGTTTGGTTTAACCCTTATGTCTAAGTGTGCAGGAGCTTAAGAGCACAGGAAGTCGAGCGGAAGACACGGCTAGTGAGAAGGATAGCACGGGGAGAGAGCCGACGGGCTCGGTGCGTCCGAGGGACGAGGTGCCACGGAAGAGTACACCGGTGGACGAGAAGAACGTACGCAACATTCGAGGGACGAGAAACCGGGGAGGAAAGTTGCTCGTGAAGAAGGCCCGAACTTGGGTTCGGGTGAACCCTATTCCGGATGGCCGAGATCACCCAAGCAAGTGGAGCCGGAGCGGAAGACCCGGACCGAGGCGAGCTGAACCGGAGCAAAGGGCCCGGACGAAAAAAGTCAACTTTGTTGACTTTCTTGGTCCAGGCGCCCGAAATCCTTCCGGGCGCCCGGACCAGTCCGAGGCGCATGTAACCCTTCCGGGCGCTCGGACCTGGATGTTATCCAAATCGCGGTCAAACATGATCTATACGAGAAGGGATAAAGTTTTATCCCCTCCCAGGCGCCTGGAACCCTTCCAGGCACCCCGACTAAGGCTATAAATATAGCCTTGGTCCAAGAAGCACAACAAGATAAGCAATTTTGATTACAACACTTATATGCTTTCATTGTTAGTTTAACTTCTTATTTTTCTGTGCTTGAATGCTATAAGAGGCTTCTCCGCCTGAAAGGAGATATCTATTGCACTTCATTCTCCTTGGATTAACAACCTCCCTGGTTGTAACCAAGTAAACTCCCACTATAAGAAAAACCCTCATAGACATCGGTGGAACAACAACGGTTTTAAGCAAAAACCAATGTCTTTGAGTGTTTTACACCGATTTTTCCAAAAATCGGTGTCTATGAGCACAGATTTTCGCTCATAGACATTAGTTTTTTAGGTGATGTCTATAAGCGCCTTTTTTTTGTTAATAGACACCGATTTTAACAGCGGTTTTTAAAACCCGGTGTTAATGAACCAAAATAAAATAATTTAATTTTTCCACCAATACTTAGCCAAAATTTGCAACACTTCACTCTTCCCTCCAAACCTAAACCTAGAGCGTCGTCCACCGTATACACTTCACTCTTCCCTCCAACACTTCACTCTTCACTCAGCCTCACCTCCCTCTTCTCCTCTCCAAGCTCTCTGCGAAGATAGATCTGAGAGTTCCCAAGATCCAGTCGCTGTTGGATATTCCTGTCGATGAGGGAAACTTTCTTCCTCGACCCGGAATCTAGGCGATTTCTTCGCCGCAATGTACCTCTCTTGCGTTTTCCGTCGAGATCCAAGGACCTATGATTCTGGATCTGCTATTTTTATCTTCAGATTCTTGCTTAAAGTTACTGTGTTTGAGTTTTTTTTCATTATCTTGTTGGTCCAACGGTGCCTCAGATCGAGCTGCCTTTCCGATCTTGTTGCTCCTTCTGGTAATTTCTCTTTTCTACTTCCAGATCTGTACGATTTCTCTGCTGCATTTAGTTTAATTTCTCCTCGGATCCATCTTGTATTAGCTTTGCAGGTTGTGACCTATTGTTTTCACATGCGGAAGGAAGAACTTGCTTTTTTCCATTTAGGGTTTACTACTTATTTCGTCTTGGTGTTTATTAAATTATTACTTGGTTATGATGTTGAAAAAGCTTAAAATTAGCTTCCATTGTCGCCATTCCGCCGGGAAGCTCTTAAGGTCTTGATTATTAATTTTGTGCTAGGGCATAAAAAAATTGAAGTTTTTTTTGTTCGACGACGGTTTCACCACTGAAATGACCAAGGGTTTCATCGTGCCGTATCCTTGGTTCCTCTCAAGGGAAATGTGTTGGTGCAACATCCCTCAGGTCAAGGTTGACCTGGTTGACCAAGCTGAGTCTTGGTTTGAGTTTAGATGTTTGACAATAAGAAATTGATTGAAAAAGAGTCAAGTAGGTCAAGGTTGACCGGATACTTGACTGGGAAGTCCTGGTGAGTAAAGCCAGGCAGAAGGAAAGTCCTAGTGAGTGAAGCTAGGCAGATTGAAAACCCTAGTGAGTGAAGCTAGGTGAAAGTTCTGGTGAGTGAAGCCAGGTGAAAGCCCTAGTGAGTGAAGCTAGGTGAAAGTCCTGGTGAGTGAAGCCAGGTGAAAGCCCTAGTGAGTGAAGCTAGGTGAAAGTCCTGGTGAGTGAAGTGATAACCATGATTTTACTGCATTATTTTGACTCATTTATGCATGGTTTTGATGTTGGTTTCATAGTTTAAATCATGGTTACATTATATTTTTGTGCATTGCATAGATTTTGGACTTAATTGCAAATTATATCATTTTTGGTGTTATTTGATGCTAATATTTGATTCTTATTTTGTAGGCATCAAAGGATCTTAGAGTTGGATCTATTTGGACCGGAATTGGGCTCGAATCGGAGTTCAAAAGACAAGATCAAGCTTTGGGTCGATTTGGGCCGTTTATCAAGAATAGGACAGATCTGGACCATCCGTTGAAGATCTGGCCGATCCAACCTAATGGGGAGTAGATATTAGCCATTGATGAAGATCCAGAAGTTTTGATCCAGATCTGAGTTCATCTAGCCATTGATCCAGCCCGAAATAATCTGGGCCGTTCATTGAAGACTGGGCAGATCCGGGCCATCCAGTGATGATCTGATCTATCCGACCTACGGGAGGGTAGATCCAGATCCTAGATCAACATCAGTACTTTTGGATCAGATTTTGGGCAAGCTTTCACCGTTGATTTAGCTCTGAATTGCTCCCAGCCGTCCGATCAGATCCAGATCTAATTTAAATAGAAGCTACAGTAGCTACAGTACCTTGGTCGATCTCTCCACGCACAGCAGCTTCGTCCCGGCGGCATTTCTTCGGATTTCGACCCCTTTCCTTCTCCAATCCATTTCCAAAGCTGCAACCTCGGTGGATAATCTCTACAGCAGCTCATCCTGATCATTTGGAACCGTCGTTGGGTGTTCTCTCCGACGGAAATCTGCTCTCGGATCTTCTCTGTTCCAGCCCGATTTGGAGGTGGTCTTCCAATCGGCGACTCCGATTCCCATCAGTGGCGCTTGGAGGTGGTCCGCCGGCGTTATTGAGCTTCACTCGACGTTCATCCGCGTTCCACAGCCTTCCATCAGATCCAGAGGCAGATTTCCATATTTTCGGCATTTTCTTGGGTTTTGGTTTGTTCTAGCTCGTCGGGGGTGGTCCGTCGGCATTCTTGAGCAATCCTGGAACTGATACGTTGTAGAGAGTCTCCACTGAGGTCCAGAGTTGAGTGGTCTCGACTTTGGCACTCTTGTGTGACGGCAAGAGTGTGAAACTTGTATGGATTGGTTGTGAGTTGGATTGGTTAGGGTTTAGTTTACTTTTATTATTGTTTTGTAGCTTAGAACTTGTTTCTTTTAATGGTTGTTATGTTTTTATGCAAGTAATTTAGTATTTCTTTACATTGTTGTAGTTTAATTTGAGTTTAAGTTGTGCTTGATTAATTGTTTAGAGTTTAAGTTCTAAGTTAGGGTTTACATCTTGTTTTAGATCAGATTTTATTCCTGTCTCGTTATTCCATACTTAGTTTAAATGTGTTGATGGTTTAATTATAATGTAGGGTGACAATGCATTATGGTTGGAACATTGACACATTGTTAGATTTCATTCTTGCTTTAGGTTAATCTCTTTATTTGCTGTGTTTTCCTTTGTAGATTTATATTCAAAGCTTTAAAACCCCCAACTCCAATTTTATATCGAAAACCCCAAAAATAGGAATAAAAAGACAATCCTAAATTACATTCTACCATTGGTTCCTCGGATCGATCCTGGGCTCGTTACTACGACATTATTGTTTAATTGAGGGGTTCAGTGAAATATTACATTATTAATTTGATTAGCGGATGTGACAGATTCGCGATATCATGAAGCCAGGCAAGGGAAAATCCAGATGGATCAAGGATGATCAGACATCTGGTGTTGGGAAGTCCAAGTAGGTCAAAGGATTGACTGGATACTTGGCACGAGGAAATTCAGATGGGTCAAAGGGATTGACCAGACATCTGGTGAAAGTCCAAGTAGGTCAAGAGAGTGACCGGATACTTGGCATGAAAGAAAAGTCCAAGTGGGTCAAAGGGATTGACCGGACACTTGGTGAGGGAGTCCTAGCAGGTCAAGGGAATGACTAGATGCTAGGCATGATGTACCAACAGGTCAAGGTTGACCGGATGTTGGTTTGAGAGGCTTGGGACTTGGTGTTGGGCAAAAACCAAGTACTGGATCGATCAGTGGATCGATCCAAGCCTTTCCTAGCGAACAGAGAGCCTCTAGATCGATCCCTGGATCGATCCAGATGTCCCAATCGATCAGTGGATCGATTGAGACGCAGCTGCTTCGCGCGATAAGCGCTGGATCGATCCGTGGATCGATCCAGGCATTTTTCCCAGGGCACAGAGGCGCTCTGGATCGATCCGTGGATTGATCCAAAGCCTCCCCGATCGATTGGGAACATTCGAATCGATCGGGATCCGACCGTTGGCGTCGATAAAGGCCGCAGGCGCACGATTCCTTCGGCATCGCTCCGCAGATTCATCTCAGATCTCTCGCCAGCTTCTCCACAGCTCTCTCCAAGCTCGAGATCGCCAGTTCTTGAAGGATCTTGGAAGTTCTCCAAGTCAAGAGGCGGATCTATTGCAAGAGGAAGAAGTTAGGGTTAGGGTTTTTATTGCATATCTTGTAAGCTCTTGCTTATCTTGTATTTCCCTTTCTTCTTCTTGTATTGAGAGTGTTGTAGGGCTTCTTCGCCTTTGGTAGTTACCATAAAGGAGTGTTATTCATAGTGGAGGGTGTGTGTGTTGGTGTGGATCCTTGGATTAGTCACCTCTTGTGAGGTGGATACCAAGTAAACCAACTGTGTTAGCGTTGTGTGATTTGTTCTTTGTATTTCCGCTGCACATCTTTGAAGGAACAAGCAACGCCGACCACCGAGCGAACGCGATGAGCTATTCACCCCCCCCCCCTCTAGCTACTTTTGGTCCTAACAAGTGGTATCAGAGCGAGACCGCTCTTCACCGGAATCATCGCCGGAAGGGTCAAGCATAACAAGAAAAGCTAGAGGGTGAAGAAGTTGAAGCAAATTCTTCAAGTTCAAGACTTTATCAAGCTCAACTTCAAGATGTAATTCCAAGATGGACTTGGATTTGACACAAGGGTGGCTCCACCGTACACATCCACAAGCTTCGATTCTTGGAAATCAAGAATCGAAAATTTTCTTATGATGGAGATAGAGCAATGGTTTGCTCTAATGGAAGGCTTCGAGGCTCCCACAAATTCCAAGGGCAAAGCACTCAAGAGGAGCAAGTGGAGCCAAGACCAAATCCAAAGATGTGAGGCCAATGACAAGGTGACCAAGCTTTTGGTCAATTTATTGCCAAGCAACATCTTGGAGCAAATTGGAGAGTTTGAAGATGCCAAGGAGCTTTGGAGCAAATTGGCAAGAATTCATGAGATCCCCTCCACTGTACAAGATCATGAAGAATCCAAAGAGGGAGACTCAATGGAGCGAGATCAAGAGGAAGACTCCGAGGTTGAGAGATGCTCAACCTCCGAAGAAGAGGAAATCCAAGAAGCTTCATCCTCAAGGGAATGCAACGAAGGGAACAAGGAGGGAGCATACTCCTTGTTTCATATTCAAGATGATGAAGCCTCCACCTCTAGGATTGAGGGGGAGCAATCCTTGGTGATGCCGGATCAAGAAGAAGGGGAAGCTTCTACATCCGGGTCAAGAGAAGAAGAGGAGGAAGAAGCTTCTACCTCCATAAGTCAAGAAAAATCAAATGGAGAAGCTTCTACATCCGGAACAAGTGTCTTCCCTACACAAGAAGGTATAAATATTTCAATTAAAAATAAAAATCATATAATATGTTTTGAGTGTAGGGAAAGTGGGCACTACAAGAGCAAGTGTCCCAAGTTGGCCAAAAAGAAGGGCCAAGTGGCACAAAAGGGCAAGGTGAAGCCCAAGGAGATCATCCCCAACACAAAGAAGAGCAAGGAGCATATTATATGCTTCTCTTGCAATCAAAAGGGGCATTACCAGAGTCAATGCCCCAAGGGGAAGAAGATGGTCAAGGCTCAAGGAGGAAGCTCAAGTCAAGGGGGAGCCTCTAAGGTAAAAAAGGAAGGTAACATTTATTGAGCCTACCCCTTTACACTATGGTAAAAAGCATGATAGTTCAAATTTTTATCATTTTAATGCAATTTACCATAAGAATAGAAAGCATGAGGGCTTTAAGGAAAAGCATGTGGCCCTACATGCCAAAACTACACCTAAGGTTAGGAATGTAGGTAAAGATCTAGGCAATAACTCTAAGGATTTTAGATACAAGCCTAGAAACAAAAATGCTCATGGACCAAATACTAAGGATGTAATGATAGAAAATCAAGTCTTGAGGTCAAGACTTGATAAAATGGAAAAGACCCTAAAAAGGATGGAAAATGTCCTAAAAGGGCAAAATGAGCAATACCTAGGGCTAGAAAAATCAAAGTCATCCAATGGCCATAGAGGTTTGGGATACAAACCAAAGGCTAAGAAGGATGTGGTCTCTTACCATAGGGTTCCATATAGTTATGGAACAAACCCTAGGTCTAGTGGTCAAGTCAAGAATACTAGGGAAGTCATCCCTAAGAGTATTCTTGCAACAAATGTGACTAAGACTTCTAAAAAGTCTAAGAAAGTCACAAAGAAGGTTACAAGGGAAGCAATCCCTAGAGTTAACCTAGAAAATGTGACCAAGGCTTCTAAGAAGCCCAACAAGGTCACTAGGAAGGTATCTAGGGAAGTTATCCCTAGTGAGTACCTAGAGCATCCAAGGAGCACCAATAGGTGTTGGGTTCCTAGGAGCATTTTCTCTACCCCATAGATGGGTTAGAGAGTGTCAACTCCGATTAGAAGGGTAGTTAACCCAACTTTGAGGAAATTGACACTCAAGGAGCATTTTCAAGGTTTTCGTTAACCTTTGAAAATGAAATGGACCTATTGATTACTCCTTGAAAGAGTAAAATGTGCCTGTTGGTGGAAAAATTGATTTTATCTTAAAATGGCACAAAGTGGGAAAACCTTGAGAAATACCAAGTTGGAATTTTGGTATTCTCTTGGAAATTTAAGGCAATCCGGGCCTTGATTTATGTAATCACTCTTGAGGAAAAATGGAATATGCCAACATTTGAGGACATGTTTATTTTCAATTGGCACACATTAATCAAGGAAATTAGAAATGCCAATTTAGGCTTTGACATTCTCTTGGAGCACTTTAGGGCAATCTAGGTTTAAGTTGTAAGTTTAGCTAAGATTTTAAGGATACTTAGATAGTTAATCTAGGTATATTTTATTTATGCTAAATATTGCCATGATTGTTTGCCCATCATATGCCATGACATCATGTCTATTTTTGCATTCATGTTTTATTATGAAAAATCCAAAAATACCATGTCATGACATTCATACATCATGTAGTTATAGAATATTTTTCTTTTGAAAATTATTTTATTTTGATGTATGCCATAACATAATCATGCATTAAATTTAATTCCTTGTAATTAAGGACAAATGGCATTTAACAACACTTATTGACAAGTGACATCCTAGGTGGATGTCTAATATCTCTAAAATGCCTAGATAGATATGCATGATCCCTAGAATAGGGCAAAACCAAAATCTTACATCTCACAAGGACTATAAGGTGACTTGTATGTGCTTTAGCGCACATTAAATACAAGTGAGATGTTAGGATGATGAACAAAACTCAATATGTTGATTTAGTACATTCTTCTGAGTTTTAAGTTCATCAAAACACATAGTTATGTGTTTTTCCCATCATTGGGAAAGCTAATGTACAAGTCACGTGCATTAAGCCCAAGGAACATGATGGGATATTGGTTTTTAAAAGGTCTTTAAAATGATTTTGGAAAACCTTGGTGAAGGCTATCTTTTGATAGTAATCACCATTGAATAGTTAGACACAAACTTGAAGAAAACACTAAAGTTTTTGTAAGATTTCAAGTTTGTGTCAATCTTTGAAAATATGAAGTATTTTCATAGAAAACTATTTTTCTTTGATAGAATATGCCCTAAATAAAGTCTACATGAAATTTCATAATTTTTAGATTTTTGTAGAATTTTCTAGGGGTTTCTGAAGTTGACTGAAGTGGAATTTCAGCAACTATCAGAGCTTCGATCGATCCATGGATCGATTGGAGTGCCTGAATCGATCCATGGATCGATTCAAACGGCAAGTCACCCACGAGCAGAAGCTCGCTGGATCGATCAGCCGATCGATCCAGGTAGTCTGAATCGATCAGTGGATCGATTCAGAATGGTTCAATCGATTGGAACCCAACTCCAATCGATCCAAGTTGCTGATTTTGGCTGGGTAGGCCTGATTTCAGCATCTTTGAACCATGGTTAGTCTATGTAACCATTCCAAACCCTTAAAATACATTTGTATACATAAAAAGGGTGTTTTCGTGTTGAAAACAAGGATGGAATGGTTAAGGAAGACTTCGTTGAAGTTTAGGTTGAGGTTTGTTTCAAATTTTGAATATTTGAACCTCAAAACTTCTAATTTTGGGTTTCCTAAAGGTTTAGGGATTCCAAGTCATTGTTGGTGCAATGACAGAAGTTACCACCATGTCTTTAGGGGGAGGAACTCTTTAAAGACATGAAAAATTATTTTTCATGAACCTTGGAAGGTGGTTAACCTTCTGTTAAGAACTTGCTCAAGGTTGAGCACTTGAACTTGAAATGGGGAGTGGATATCCTCATTATTTCAAGTGGGAACTCAAGTGGTTAGAAAATGCTCAAGGTTGGGTATTTGTCTACATTGAGGGAGAAGTTAAGGATAAATGAAGGGTATGGGACCTTCATTATCGTGTTGATCACAACGTGTGATGTTGTGAACAACGTTTGAGCAACTCTTCAGGGGGAGAGTCGTCAACAAATGGATTTGTTGATGTGTAACCAAAATTGGGGCATGGGTTGAAGTGTGCCCAAAGATGGGTTGATGTGTGCCAATAGGGGGAGAATGTATGGTTTAAGTTTAGGCCTTCATTACCTATGGGAAGGTCATAGGGGGAGAATGAAAGGACTGAAAAATGTGAGTAAGTTAGGCTTTCATTACCTAGAGGGAGTTTGCCCTCTTAGGGGGAAAATGAAGAGCTTAACTTATGTGTTCATTACCTAGTGGCATGAAGGATGAGGCTATGGGATTAGCCTAACTTACATGTGGGATTGTAAGTGTTATTGTGGTATTGTCAAACATAAAAAAGGGGGAGATTGTTGGTGCAACATCCCTCAGGTCAAGGTTGACCTGGTTGACCAAGCTGAGTCTTGGTTTGAGTTTAGATGTTTGACAATAAGAAATTGATTGAAAAAGAGTCAAGTAGGTCAAGGTTGACCGGATACTTGACTGGGAAGTCCTGGTGAGTGAAGCCAGGCAGAAGGAAAGTCTTAGTGAGTGAAGCTAGGCAGATTGAAAACCCTAGTGAGTGAAGCTAGGTGAAAGTTCTGGTGAGTGAAGCCAGGTGAAAACCCTAGTGAGTGAAGCTAGGTGAAAGTCCTGGTGAGTGAAGCCAGGTGAAAGCCCTAGTGAGTGAAGCTAGGTGAAAGTCCTGGTGAGTGAAGCCAGGCAAGGGAAAATCCAGATGGATCAAGGATGATCAGACATCTGGTGTTGGGAAGTCCAAGTAGGTCAAAGGATTGACTGGATACTTGGCACGAGGAAATTCAGATGGGTCAAAGGGATTGACCAGACATCTGGTGAAAGTCCAAGTAGGTCAAGAGAGTGATCGGATACTTGGCATGAAAGAAAAGTCCAAGTGGGTCAAAGGGATTGACCGGACACTTGGTGAGGGAGTCCTAGCAGGTCAAGGGAATGACTAGATGCTAGGCATGATGTACCAACAGGTCAAGGTTGACCGGATGTTGGTTTGAGAGGCTTGGGACTTGGTGTTGGGCAAAAACCAAGTACTGGATCGATCAGTGGATCGATCCAAGCCTTTCCTAGCGAACAGAGAGCCTCTGGATCGATCCCTGGATCGATCTAGATGTCCCAATCGATCAGTGGATCAATTGGGACGCAGCTGCTTCGCGCGATAAGCGCTGGATCGATTCGTGGATCGATCCAGGCGTTTTTCCCAAGGCATAGAGGCGCTCTGGATCGATCCGTGGATCGATCCAAAGCCTCCCCGATCGATTGGGAACATTCGAATCGATCGGGATCCGACCGTTGGCGTCGATAAAGGCCGCAGGCGCACTATTCCTTCGGCATCGCTCTGCAGATTCATCTCAGATCTCTCGCCAGCTTCTCCACAGCTCTCTCCAAGCTCGAGATCGCCAGTTCTTGAAGGATCTTGGAAGTTCTCCAAGTCAAGAGGCGGATCTATTGCAAGAGGAAGAAGTTAGGGTTAGGGTTTTTATTGCATATCTTGTAAGCTCTTGCTTATCTTGTATTTCCCTTTCTTCTTCTTGTATTGAGAGTGTTGTAGGGCTTCTCCGCCTTTGGTAGTTACCATAAAGGAGTGTTATTCATAGTGGAGGGTGTGTGTGTTGGTGTGGATCCTTGGATTAGTCACCTCTTGTGAGGTGGATACCAAGTAAACCAACTGTGTTAGCGTTGTGTGATTTGTTCTTTGTATTTCCGCTGCACATCTTTGAAGGAACAAGCAACGCCGACCATCGAGCGAACGCGACGAGCTATTCACCCCCTCCCCCCTCTAGCTACTTTTGGTCCTAACAAAATGCACGTCCATTGGGTTGATTAAGACACGTTAATGTTCTTTATCTCGGGATATTGCTAAATTGTATCTGTTGATGATGATGACTTAGAAATTCATGTGCTGTTGGAAATAAATGGTACCGAACAAGACTGACATTTTGTGTTTGGATTATTTGTATGTTCTTTGCTTGCGATTTAAGGAAAGAAGGTATTTTCTAAAAGAATTTCCAGAGCTTATTCGCATTAGCGATCCCGTCAAGGTCCTTGAGGTGGGATGTGGAAATGGGAGCACTGTCCTTCCTATCTTACGGTGATGATTCTTTGTCTTTACCATCTTTTTCTTTGCAAATTAGGTTTGTTTTATGTCTTTTAGAGAAATATAAATAAATCCAAAATGAGAAAAAGGATTGAGATGTTTGACTCCTGAACTAAGGTTGGACTAGAGTTTGGTCTTGAACTTAGATGGGAACCATGCCGAGCTAAACAGCTTTGATTCAGGAAAATGGTGCAAACTATATTAAATCATAATGGAGCCTTTTGGTTTAGGAAAATGATTCTCTTTGTTCACATCACCTAAAACATTCTCCTTCTTCCCTTTTATTTTTTGATTAATATAATAGTAGATGTAACTTGTAAGCATTCTTTGCGGATTTGGACCTCAAATCCCAAATAGGGAAAGCCATTACTAGCTTGAGGAATGGTCTGGTAGTTGAATGACATGATCTCAGCCTTAATTTATATGATGCACGGTGTTTATGCTAAGTCATAGTTCAAATGACTTCATCTTGACTCGTTTTAGTAATTTGTAGACAATCTTAGCAACTCAGCTAAATATTTATGAGTCTAAAATTTCACTCAATTGCAAGAAGTGGGTGTATTGTTTGGGAAGAGTTCAACATTTTTAGGCATCCATTTACTTTCACACACTGTCATTAAATTTACTACTGTTCCTTGTGTGTTCATTGATTTGTTATAAACATGTCAACCTTCTTTTTTATGATGACAAAACACAAGTTATGACATATTATAAATTGCTCGACCAACTTATTCTATTTTTGGCATGTTTCTAGAATGAGTTAGCTGTACTATGTCATTTCATGTTATGCTAATGGGTCCTCAAACTTTAAATACCATCTATTCTCAATTATGAGAATGTAAATTCTGTGCTTAGCACTACATATTTAATAAATATTTCATGTTCACTTTTTAATATTTAATTATTTGTAATTTTTTGTCAGGTGTTTTTTGTTCTGTATTAATATATAACATTATCCCAGTTAAGACCCATTAATGAAAGTCCATAATCTAATTTGCACGCATGACTTGAATCATTGGAATAGTAATCATTATCTATAGCATTTGACTTTAGTCTCCTTTCTGTTTGTTTAAGTTTATGCACTTGTACCAATAATAATATTGTTGTTCAGTGTAAAGCAGAATATTACAGTCTATGCTTGCGATTGTAGTGAAGAGGTCCTTAGAAAAGCAGAAGAGATGATAGCCACTGGAAGTGCTATTTCTCTAGTGCCTCGGTTCTTCACTTTCTTGCTTGATGTCTCTGTAAATGATTTCCCTGATTGGTTATTTTGCACTTCTTGTAGAAGGAATTCATCTCCAGAGCCAGCTAATTTCTCATCAGGTTGGTCTTAGATTTCAACTTGTAGCATGGAACCTTAATCTCATCCTCATCTTGTTATGTAGAATTTTATTTTCCTTCATTTTATATTCTAGAGGAGAAAACTTGGAAATGTCACATATGTCAGCCTTCTTAAGAGAAGATCAGTGTTGCATTGGTGGAGTTGATTTCGTAACAATGGTAAGTTAGCCTTAGATTTCCAGTTGCAATGATAAAATAGTCGATTATTTATACATGTTTGTTGGACTTTTTAATCTCTGTACATGCCCCTTTCTATAATATGTGACCAATTCTTACTTCCTACTCTTATTCTCATACCATTTTTTGATCCTTAGCAGAAACATATTTGCTACCGACAATTTCTGAGATTGATAGATTGCCTCCATCACTGTAAACGTAATAATACTGATTTAGAGCACTGGGGGCCTTTTCTGCATTCGCTTCTAGCTGAATAATGATTAGAGCTTTGACCACATTAGTTCATCTACTGTTTCGGTTCATTTGCTCTAGAGCTCTCTAGGTGAGAAAAAACCTTAAGAATAGTAACATCTAGCTGTGATGATCTTGTTGTTTAGGTTCAAAAACAACAGCTAGTTTATACAGTTATTTTTATTGCCAGAAGAAAATTTGATGCATTACCCTTCACTGATAATTTTCATTCACAATAGGAGATTGCAAGACACTCATGTTTGCACATATTAGCCCAAGTGCAGCAGATTTAGGTGAAACATTATGCTTACTAAACTTTTCTAGCAGAGTCCAAGGCATTGAACATGGTCCTGTTCGAAAGCAGACAGATTTAGCAGAGAGTTTCAAGCTTAAACAAATTGTATATCTATTTTGACTGCATATTGAGCTACTGTTGCTAGTTTTAAAATTTTGTTCTATTTGGCAATACATATACAGGTTTTGTATCTTCTGCAATTATGTGATGCCTAATAAGAGTTATTGTATAGGCTGATAAGCTCCTTCAGAGTGAAAAAGAAAACATAAGGTTGAATGAAAGCTTGCAATTGATGCAGTTGAAATACGCATCTCGGGAGAATGTTTTCAAAACATTGCAAGATAAGTAAAGTTAGTCAACCCAGTGCAAAAAAGTAAAGTTAGTCATAACAAAGTTGTAGTGACCAAATTGCCCACATACTTTTATTAGTCTAGCTTATGAGGAACTTGAATGGCCTCAAGAAGGTGATCCAACTGATAGTAATTGAACCAAATGAAGATAGTGTGAATAAATTATTTTATATATTCCAAGAAAAATCATAATAATCTACTATACACCATGCATCACTATATTTAGCTTCTTTCAAATCAGTTGCCTTATAATAGATTATTTCAAATGTGCAGATCAAAGAAGCTGAGCAAACAAGTAAAAATTACCAGCAAAAGGTTACTTATCTCATTTTTAATCTCTATTTGAGTATAATTTACAGCATCTTTAATTTCCCTTATGTAAGCAACAAACTGCTTTATATCCATATTGACTATTTTATTCTATTTAGGTAAGAGAACTAGAGAATCAATTAAATGGTGAGAGGACAACCAAGAAGGATGTTGCAAAGTTCCCAAAGCCTCCAGTGACTCCTTTAAGATGGACGCCTCCTTTACAAAGAATCACCAATCAATTGTCACCCTCAGGACATCAAACAATCAGAGGTGCCCATCCGGTAATAGATAAAGAGAATTGTCTATTAACAAATAAAACTACTGGGGAAGATTTAGTTAAATCTCTGCACAGAGCAAGAAGGATAACGTTGGCACCAGTAAGAAGAATATTTGTGTACTATCTATTACATTTTGATGTTATAAGAAGAATAGTTATGTGTAATTTGTGAATACTGACTTGATATGCACAATATCTATTATCTTTTTATGTTGTAAGAAGAATATTTATGTGTTGGTTATATGAATATTGACTTGGTATGTTTAGATACATCGGTGCATTTTTATTTGTGATTTTCTTAGTGAATTAATAATATTAACTTAATTTTATGATTTGCTTGGTGATAATATTAGTTTTTCACTATTTCGGAAATTGAATTTGTGTCGTTAAACAATACTGATATTACATCAGTTTTTCACCGCTGCAAAACTGGTGTCATTAACTAATATTACATCGGTCGTATACCGCTACCAAAACTGGTGTTATTAACATATAATATTACATCAGTTTTACACCCGATGTCGTTAAGTGATACTACACCGGTTTTAACCCGATGTCTAAAATGACAGACCTTTTACATCGCCTTCATAGACATCGGTCGAAAATGTAATAGACATCGGTGGAAAACCGATGTCTATGAGGGTTTTTGTTGTAGTGTCCTGTGCCTCTTCTTTTAGTTTATTGCTCTTATTTATTTATGCAAATGTTAGTTTAAAAAATCCAAGAAGGGTTTGCTTTTGATTTTGTGCAGGGCAATTCACCCCTCCCCTCTTACCAGCCTCTAAAGTAACCAACAAGTGGTATCAGAGCGAGGACGCTTCAGAAGAACTAACCGCCGACCGAAGCAAAGCAACCAATGGTCGAACCAAGCATCGTTCCACCAAAATTTGAGGGAGACTTCACACACTGGAAATGTCGTATGGAGGTATTTCTAAAAATAGACTTTGAAATTTGTTTAATAATAAAATATGGTTTTGTAGCTCCTACGAATCAAAATGGAGAGGAAAAAGAAGAAAGTCTTTGGACGAAGAAAGAACAAAATGATTCTGTAGCAAATAACTGGGCGGAATATCACTTGCTGAGCGTACTGCCGCCTCAAGAAGTCAACCGCATCGGAAGCTACTCGTCGGCCAAAAAACTCTGGAAAAAATTCCTGGAACTCCATGAATGTACATCTGAAGCCAAACTTGCAAGGAGAGATATACTTCGGAGCAAACTAATAAATATCCGACTGGAAAAAGGTGAGAAGGTAGCCGATCTATACGTAAAGGTAAAAGAACTAATCACTGAACTCAAAAACCTCAGAGAAACGGTAACCAACCGGGACACGATATGCTACGCACTCAATGTCTTTCCCAGGAGTCTAGAATGGACCTCAATAATTGACGCTTATTACATCTCAAAGGATCTGGAGGTAAGTACCCTAGAGGAACTCTTTTCTACTTTTGAATTACATGAAACCAGATGTGCAGGGACATCAAAAAACTCAAGCTAGATTATGGCTCTAAATGCAACTAAGAAGGATGAACCCCAAGTCAGACTTAGAAGAAGATCAAGAAGCTTATATGGTAAGGAAATTTAAAAAATTCTTTAGATCTAATAAATTTAAAGAAATGCAGAATAAGAAAAATTCAAGAAATAGAAGAAGGGTTCGTTGCTACCAATTTTAAAAGAAATGACACTTAAAAGAGAATTACCCAGAACTCAAGAAGGATAAAGTCAAAATACCCAAGAAGCACAAGAATCTGAAAGCTACTTGGGACGACATTTCATCATCTGAGTCCAAAATACAAGAATATGCCAGACTAGCACTGATGGCGAGCTATGAAGGGCAAAGTACATCAGAAGCCAGTATCGATGAAGGGGGAGCGACTTCAGATGAATGCAGCGAAGCAGGGGGAGAGTCAGGCTTCAAGTCTGATATGGTAAGTGAGGTATGCCTCTTACCTCCTGATAAACTTTATTATGGTATTAAGTCTATGGAAAAATCTATGTACAAATTAAAAAGTAAAAATAATAAATTAAAAAATAAAAATTTAGAAATAAAGAGAATTTTAGCAAAATCATGTCTGATAGAAGATTTTGATAAAGTAAGACTTGAAAAATGATAAATTAAAAAAAAAAAGAAATAGAAAACTTGAAAATTCTGCTTGTTTAAATATTTCTGCCTTTAGAAACTATAGAGGATTAAATTTGTACTATAGGTTTCACAAAAGTCAGATCAAAAAAATATCCAAAGCTTATATACCTAGAAAACACCTGATTAACCCTGTAGGAAGGAACCTATATTGGATTCCAAAAACTTATTTGAATTAAAAATGGAATTATACCTAGGGCTTTTAGGTAGAAAATTGAATATTTGAATTCATTAAAAGGCTTTGTTTAGAAGTGGTTGATGATCCAATAACCAAGAAGGCCTAGTGCCTCGCCACAGCCTGGAAGCCAATTTCTGAATTAAATATTTAATTGACAAACTGATAAGCATAAAATAGTTAATTACTTTCAATATTTGTCAATGGTTTAACACTTATTAAAATTTCTTCTAAAAATTTCACTTAGAAAAATTCAATATTTAAATTATTTCTATTAAAATATTTTTTTAAGTTATTTCTTCTATTGCACAAAATTTTATTTTTAACTTAGAAAATTAAATTTTTCTTACTTAGAAATTGTATTACTTAGAAATTTTTTCTGCCTAAAAATGTCCTCACTTAGAATTTTTTAACACTTAAAATTTTCTAATTTATTGCAAATTCTTTTTAATAACCTTAGACTTAGGAACCCTATTTTTTATGTGATCAAAGGGGGAGAAGGATATATTAAGTCTAGGGTGAGATATAATCTAATTTTTAACTGAAAAATCTGTTTGCACTTATTTTCAAAATTAATTATCTTTACATTGCATTTTTTTTTCATTTGTTTACCCTAGCTTAACTTAAGTTACTCATATTAAAAAAGGAGAAATTGTTGGAACCCCAAGGTTATTTTGATGTGATCAAACAAGTTAAGTTAGGTCCTGTTTGGTTTAACCCTTGTGTCTAAGTGTGTAGGAGCTTAGGAGCGCAGGAAGTTGAGCGGAAGACGCGGCTAGCAAGAAGGACGGCACGGGGAGAGAGTCGACGGGCTCGGTGCGTCTGAGGGACGAAGTGCCGCGGAAGAGTACACCGGTGGACGAGAAGAACGTACACGACGTTTGAGGGACAAGAAACTGGGGAAGAAGGCTGCTCAAGGAGAAGACCGAAACTTGGATTCGGGTGAGCCCTATTCCGAATGGCCGAGATCACCCAAGCAAGCGGAGCAGGAGCGGAAGACCCGGACCGAGGCAAGCTGAACCGGAGCAGAGGGTCCGGACAGAAAAAGTCAACTTTGTTGACTTTCTTGGTCTGGGCGCCCGGACCAGTCCGGGTCGCCCGGAACCCTTCCGGGCGCCCAGACTTAGATGTTATCCAGATCGCGGTCAAACATGATCTATGCAAGAAGGGATAAAGTTTTATCCCCTCCGAGGCGCCTGGAAGCCTTCCAGGCGCCCGACCAAGGCTATAAATATAGCCTTGTTCCAAGAAGCACAACAAGACAAGCAATTCTGATTACAACACTTGTATGCTTTCATTGTTATTTTAGCTTATTTTTCTGTGCTTGAATATTGTAAGAGGTTTCTCCGCCTGAAAGGAGATATCTATTGCGCTTCATTCTCCTTGAATTAACAACCTCCCCGGTTGTAATCAAGTAAACTCCTATGCCTCTTCTTTTAGTTTATTGCTCTTATTTATTTATGCAAGTGTCAGTTTAAGAAGTCCGAAAAGGGTTTGCTTTTGATTTTGTGCAAGGCAATTCACCCCTCCCCTCTTGCCGACCTCCAAAAGGACCAACAACGCTAACATAAGAGGAGCTCGACATGTTAATACAAGCCCGAGTGGCGAAGATAGTGGAGCAACAGTAATAACAAGCAATGGTTGAATGCCAAGCGCAGGAGCCTACAGCCTCAGCTGTAGGTCGCCTAGCTGAGCAGTGTAACCGAGCGAACCGAATATCCGCTCGGGGTAATAGCAAGAAATCGGCCAGCACATATGGGATGCGCCCAATGTGCCTATCCTCTTCCACCAAGCGTTATTCCGGACCCCATCGGAGGAAAGGGGCTGAGTGGACAAGAACTGTAGGTCTTTCTCAGACAACGCGCCTGTTCAAGATGCAAGGAAAGGGAAGGCACCTAGAGAGGATAATTCGCCCGAGCGGGTCAATCGGTAGTCTTCAGAGGGGATTCTGAGCGACCTTCTTCCAAAACATTACACTCTGCTGGCGATCGGAGAGTACGACAGAACCACAGACCTGGACGACCACTTGCCAAATTTGACAATGTGGCCACGCTTCATCAGTACACTGATGGAGTTAAATGTCGGGTCTTCCTCATTACTCTCTCCGGATCAGTACAACACTGGTTCAAAAGATTGTCGAAAGGGTCAAGCCACAACTTCAAGGACTTCCGGGCGGCATTCCTTCACCACTTTGCCAGCAGCCGCCGCCACCAGAAGATGAGCATGAACTTGTTCTCGCTTAAGCAAGGGCTCAGAGAGGCATTAAGGGCCCACATCCAGCACTTCAATCAGGTGGCGATGGACATCCTAGCAGTCTCCTCAGATGTATTGGTGAATACCTTCACCCAGGGGCTCACCAAAGGAGAGTTCTTTTGGTCGCTGATTCAGAAGCCGCCAAGGGACTTCGGCTACCTACAAAAGAAGGCCAATAAATACATCAATGTAGAAGAAGCTCAGGCGGTGAAGAAGAAGGAGACACTCACCAAACCCGCAGTAGCTTCTGAATGGTGGCACCCGAGCAGTCATCAACCCCCCAAGGGGCCTCGATCATGAGGAACCCCCCCCACACAAGCCCAGGACACATACCGTGCAGCATGTGGCGACTACTCGTCCAAAGGCTGTAAAAGGAAAGGTGTGGACGCCGATGTTTTACTCCTTCCACTAGTCGATGACGCACAATACCCGTGAATGCTATGACTTGACAGCTAGCAGGCCAACCCCGTGAGGATATTGCCATCGATCCCCATCGCCTGATTAGCGACACAGGCGTCGATCAGTTATTCGAAGGGAAGAAGAAAGGATACTAGCCGAACCACGCCACCATCAGCCTCAGCATGGGAACAATCCAAGTCCTGCTCGAGTGTCTGCCGAGCGAAACAGACATTTGGCTCGAGAGGAGGAAAACAGGAGCAACTCTGCTCGGGGGGAGATAGGAATGATCGCCGATGGGTTGATCGGCAATAATTCCAATTAAGCGAGGAAGTCACACGCTCGATGAATTGAAATTCACACCATGGGCTACAGCAAAGAGAGGGTCGAAAGACCTAAGATCAGCTTCGACCCTAGAGATTTAGAGGGAGTGGAGATCCCTCATGACGATTCACTGATCATCCGAGCGATAATCGTCAATTATACTAATCATCAAACTTTTATTGATACAGGGAGTTTAGTGAATATTATATTCAAGAAGACATTCAATTAGATGCAAATCGACAGGAGCGAGCTGCTGCCCTTGACAACTCCGCTCTACGGATTCACAGGAAATGAAGTGTTGCCGATTGGCCAAGTTTGCCTGGCCGTCTCGCTCAGGGAAGAGCCGCCGAAGAGGACAAGGATCACCAACTTCATCGTGGTCAATGCATCATCGGTCTACAATGTTATATTGGGCTGACCAACCCTCAATGAGTTCCAGGCGGCCGTATTCACCTATTGCCAGAAGATCAAGTTCTTGGTGGATGATAAGGCTGGCAATGTCAAAGGTGACCAGTTGGCCGCTCGGCGATGCTACGTCGAGATGGTCAAATTAGAAGCAAGGATCATTCGGAAAAATCCATTCTTGGAGGTGAACGCCATCACGGAGAAGCCTCTTACGCTGGTTTATGAAGAAAAGGAGGAGGTTCAGATCTACCCCAACCGGTTGGAGGCAACTACCTTTGTTGTCGCCAATCTGGAAAGCACGAAGAAGGCAGAGCTGGTCACCTTCCTTGCACAAAATTATGATGTGTTTGCTTTGTCGACACACGAGCTTCTCGGCATCTCGCCGAGTGTAGCTCAGCACAAGCTTCATGTCTGACCGGACGCTCGGCTGGTAAAGCAAATGAAAAGGGACTTCAGCACGGAGCAAAACTTGATCATCCGAGTAGAGATAGAGAAACTGCTGGAGACCGGCCACATACGTGAAGTCTAATTCCCGAGCTTGCTCGCTAACGTTGTGCTGGTCTCCAAAACAAGCAACAAATGATGGGTCTGCATCGACTTTCGCGATTTGAATAAGGCGTGCCCAAAGGATTTCTATCCGCTGCCCCAGATTGACCATATGGTGGACTCTACGGTGGGCTGCGAGCTGATCTGCATGCTTGACGCATATCAGGGCTACCACCAAGTGTTACTAGCCCAAGAGGATTAAGAAAAGGTCAGCTTTATCATGGCCAACGAAATGTATTGCTACAACATCATGTCGTTCGGACTCAAAAAGGTCATTATCACTTATCAGAGGCTCAAGAACAAGGTGTTCCGACGGCAGATCGGCTCTAACATGGAGGTATATGTCGATGACATATTAATAAAATCTCTCCGAGCTGTTGATCTTTGCGCAAACATTGATGAGACCTGCCAAACTCTGAGGACTTATGGAATAAAGATGAACCCGAGCAAGTGCTTGTTTGGCGTAAAGAGCGATTGATTCTTAGGGGTACATCGTCACCGAGCGGGGGATTGAGGTGAATCCGAGCAAGGTCAAGGCCCTGCAAGACACGCCACCACCGCGCAGCTTGAAGGAGGCCCAACGACTAACTGGACGGATTCCTGCGTTGTCCATGTTCAAATCCACTTCATCTGACTAGAGCCTGTCGTTCTTCAAAGTGCTACGGCGAGAGACAAAATTCTAGTGGGACGAAGAGTGCGACCGGGCGTTAGAAGAGCTCAAGGAGTACCTTAACTCCTTGTTTGTATTAGCTAAGCCGAGCGTTGGAGAGATGCTTTGGATCTATTTGTCGACCACTGAATATGCGGTTGGCTCGACATTAGTAAAGCAGAATGGCCACGAACAACAGCTCGTGTATTTTCTAAGCCATATATTGAAAGATGCAGAGTCCCGCTACACTAGTCTTGAAAAGTTAGCTTACGCTTTGGTGCTTGTCGCTCGAAAACTCTGCCCGTACTTCCTCGCACATCCGATCATCATGATGACCAACAACACCCTGGGAAGAGTCCTCCTCAACCCAGAGGCGTCCAGGCGGCTAATCAAATGGACAACCAAACTAAGCAAGTTCAATATTCAATATCAACCCTGAACAGCGATTAAAGCTCAGGCCTTGGTAGATTTCGTCACAGAGGTCTAGAGCGTCAAGCCAAAAGCAGCTTGGAGAATATATGTTGACGGTTCGTCCACTCGACAAGGCAATGGGATCGACATCCTTCTAATTTTTCCACAAAAAGATCGGATGCAACTCTCTATACAGCTTGATTATTGGGCTACCAATAATGAAGCTGAATATGAAGCCTTGATAACTGACCTGCAGGCCGGGTGGCACGTTGGAGCCACAAAAGTCCTTATCCATTCGGACTCTCAATTAGTCTCTCAGCAGCTATTAGGGACTTTCGAGATAACCAACTCCCAACTCAAGTTGTATGCGAAGCCTTTGAGAAGCTAAGAGCAAATTTCCAGGAGGTCATGATATAGAAGATCCCTCGATTAGAAAATTAAGTGATGGATGAGTTGGTGAAGTTTACGAGTTCGCTGTGCCGATCATGATAGTGCAGCTGATCAATCAAGTTTCATTAGTAGCGCATATCGACAGGATGGAAGGGATAACCTTCCTGAGCAATTGGAGGACGACATTGATGGAATTCCTCCGATCGGGCGCCATACGTTCCGATCAGGAAGAGGCCCGCTTATTGAAAAAGAGGGTTGAACGGTTCACCTTGGTCAGGGATTAGCTATATAAGAGATCCTTCTCTAGGCCCCTGCTCAAATGCGTTGGACCAGAGGACACTAAGTACATCCTTCAAGAAGTGCACTAAGGCTCCTGTGGAAGCCATCCAGGTGGCCGTTCGTTAGCTCGAAAGATTCTCTTGGCCGGATATTTTTGGCCCTCCTTCCAAGAGGATGCCGCTCGGACGGTAGCCACTTTCTTGTCCTACCAGAAATATCACAATATCCCGCATCGATCGACAGAAGAGATGAATGTTGGTGCAGGAAGCATCCGACGATTGAACCTATATTTTGATTACGTCAAAGGGTTCAAGTTAAGTTGTTTTGTTATCTAATGTGCTTGAATGAGTTTGCAGGAAAGTCCTAACTGCGGTTAGGTAGGTGGAAAACCCTAAGAGGCAGTAACCTTAGGTCTTAGGGGGTGGTAACCCTAGGATGAGGAAAACCCTAAGAGGCGACAACCTTAGGTCCTAAGGGGTGGTAACTTTAGGTGGAGGAAAATCCTAAGGGGGGGTAACCTTAGCTCCTAGGGGGAGGTAACCCTGGTGGCGGAAAATCCTAGGGGGTGGTAACCCTAGGTCCTAGGGGGTGGTAACCCTAGGTAAAAAGACCAGTCAGTTTGGAGGACCGGACTGGCATAAGGTATGCTCTCCTGAGTGGAGTAGGTGAGGACGCTTTCCCTGCGGAGGGAACAATAGGCATCGATTCGACCTAGGGTTTCCCGTTGAAAATCCAAAGTCAGAACCGGGCAATCCGGATACTGTCAAAATATTTGGTTATCATGTTTATTATGTGCTAACTTTATTTTGCAGGATATGTGGTTGTTTTGTGGACTAATATATTTTGCAGGGACAAAATAGCACATTATGCCTCGGATGAACAGTACCCGAGGCGCCCTCATGGAGCTTGGAGGTGACTCGGGTGCAAGGTAGAAGAAGCACGTGCAACAAGGCCGGAGGCGCCCTCAAAGAAGCTGGAGGCACCTCGAACAGGCTTGAAGGCGCCCTCAAGGAGAATAAAGGCGCCTTCAAGTGGATATGCTGCGACCACTTCTGATCTGATCTGTGCGGTTGACTCGGTGATTGAGGGCACCCTCAAGGAGTATGGAGGTGCCCTCAACAAGTTTTATAAGGGGTCTCGACCAGCAGCTTTCATTCAACACATTCCGAGCCATCCTTCAGTTGTGCACTGCTAATGAGACGATCCGACTGAGCTACAACAAGTCCCCGATGACTCGAAGCTGTGAATCTTCAATTCTTGTTGTCAGTATACTTGTTTCAATATTGTTAAATTGTAATACTCTTATAACCTTTTGCACGACATAGTTGTTGCCAAAAGTAAACGCTCAACAAGTGTGGGCCTTGGAGTAGGAGTCGCCCTAGGCTCTGAACCAAGTAAACACTTGACATCTTTTGTGTGTTGAATTTGTTTTAATTTCCACTACATTTACTCAAACGTTTTTCGATTACGATAAGTGAAAGTCATGAGCGCTATTCATCTCCCCCTAGCGCGTCTCGATCCAACAATAAAGGCATCCATGGTGTCTTGCATGTTCAACCAATGGGGCATGGACACTGTTGGGCCATTCCCCATGGCGACTGCTCAACGAAGATTTCTGCTCGTCATTGTGGATTACTTCTCCAAGTGGGTGGAGGCCGAGCCGCTGGCTATAATAAGTGAACAGATGGTTATCAAATTCATCTGGCAAAACATCCTGTGTCTGTTCGGCATCCCCTGTCGGCTCGTCTTAGACAACAGAAGGCAATTCACCGGTCGGAGGCTTAAGTAATGGTGTGAAGGCTATGACATTCAGCAAACCTTCACCTCTATGGCCTACCCCCAAAGCAACGGCTAGGCGGAAGTCACCAACTGGGAGATCCTCAGAGGCTTACGAGCCCGGCTTGACCACGCAAGAGGCAGCTGGGTCGACGAGCTCTCTAGTGTTTTGTGGGCCCTTCGTATGACTCCGAAGGAGGCGACCAACATAACACCATTCCATCTGATGTATGGTGGTGAAGCGGTGGTCCTCATGGAGGTCGGAGTAGAAGCCGACCGGGTTCATCTGTACGATGAGGGGAACGCCGAGCGGAGGCACATGGAGCTCAATTTGGTAGATGAGGCGCGGGAAAAGGCTGTCATTTAATTGATTGTATACCAGCAGGATATAAAGCAGAGCTACAACTGGAGGGTGATTCTGAGATCCTTCCAAGTCAGCGATCTAGTCTAGAAGAGAATCAAGTAGGTAGGTGACGTCAACAAGCTCGAGGCACCATGGGTGGAACCTTACAAGGTCGTACCGAAACTCCGCTCGAGGGCTTACTACCTAGAGGACGAAGATGGAAGGCGGCTCGAACGGCCCTGGAGTGGGAACCATCTTCAACCCTACAAGGCCGGGTGAGGTGCGCGAGTGAATATTTGATGTACCTGTATATGTGTTCCTTCTGGATGCAGGACAAAAATGAATAAAAATAAAGTATTCTAGACTCTTAAGTCGATCAGCCAAGTTAGAAGTCGAGCAGCGACTATAAACCTTGGTCTTCGTCAATCATCGAGCGGTGACGTTAAACCCTAGTCTTCATCAACCGTTAAGCGGCGATGTTAAACCCCGATCTTCGTCAACCGTCGCGGTGACGTTAAACCCTGGTCTTCATCAACCGTCGAGCGGCGACGTTAAACCTTTGTCTTCGTCAACCGTCGAGTGGCGATGTTAAACCCTAGTCTCCATCAACCATCGATCGGCGATGTTAAACCCTGGTCTTCATCAACCGTCGAGCAGCGACGTTAAACACCAATCTCCGTCAATCATCAAGCAGCGACGTTAAACCTCGATCTTCGTCAATGGTCGAGTGACGACCTTAAACCCATGTCTATGCCATTCAGCAGTCAAGCAGGGACACCTTAAACCCCCAGTTTTCAGCAATGGTCGAACGATAACCTTAAACTTGAGACTTTCAATCGGCGCCAAAGGCTAACCCAGAAATGCTGCTCAAAAGCAACAGTTTTCACTATAATGTGGTCGTTCAACAATCCTGAATTGATCGATCGACTATGAAAATGGATAGTCCGTTGCCGATCGGAAGGTCACGAAGCCACGCTGGTAAGCGGTTCGTAAAATGGAAAATATGAAAAGGAAGAGCCGAACGATACAGGATGTAGGAGTGACATTACATAGAAAAGGTTCACCGAATGGGCGACTATTCATTAACACTTGCATAATTTTTACAAGTCCAAGAAGGCAGTACAAAAAGGAAACAGGGTATGTGGGAGCAAGCTCACTCAAGATAATCCAAAACATCGTCGGGCAGTGACTCATCTAAGACATCAAGCTGATCGCGAAGTTAAAAAGGCGGAGCGCTTGATCGGTGACCTTGTTGTTGAAGGTGTCTAAGCGAAGATAGGCACGTTTCATGAGCTCAAATCGTTCGGACTCCCCACCCTGATAAGTCTCGAAGGTCGTTTGAGATGCTTGCAGCTCCGCCTTCAACTGGGCCAGCTCCTCATCCTTGGCATCAAGTTAGGCCTTCGCTGTAGACTGATCGGCTGACCTGCCCTCTTGCTCGGCATTCAGTGTGACCTCCACATCCTTCATGTTCTGAGACAACACCTGAAACTCTTTATTTTTTATCTCCAAGTCTTCAATAGCCCGGAGCTTCTTGGTGTTGGCTGAGTGGATCTTAGACTCGAAGGAGCTGGCTTGTTTATTAAGCCAAGCCAATTGAGTAGTCTGCTCAGCACTTTTTCTCTTCTCCGCATTCAGCAGCTCGGAGCTCTTATTCAGATTGTCCTTCAGTTGGGCCATCTCGGTGCTCATCTACTCCATACACGTTTGTGAGGCTGCCTCTTGGCCGCTCGGGGATCGCAGTTGCTGGACTTCATGCTCTAAGTAGGCGAGCCTGTGGTACATGACCAAACTCTCTACCCAATATTGCAACGATGAAAGAATTAAATAAGCCAAATGGACAATCAAGAAGAAAAGAAAGGTGTGATATACATACCCTAGTGGACATCTGGGTATGATTATTGTCAAGTTCCCTTGGAGCAATAATCACCGCATGAGCTCGAGCATCAACCCAGATTTGTGCAAGTGGAACTTGAATTTTGATCTGATGCTTGGGGGTGAGGGACACTGGGTCGTCTGGATTACGGTATTCGTCCGTCGGTAAATGGATGATTGTCGTTGTTTGCCTCTGGTTGCTTGGGCCAGAGGAGTCTGAAGTTGCTCGGCTGGAAGACCGGGATGCGGGAACTGGTCATATGCGAGACACCTGCACCACTGGCAAAGGCGATGGCATGAATGCGATCGACGATGCGCAGATCATCCCTTGAGGAAGTTCGGACAATGAGGGTGTCCGGTCGGATGAAATGGATGTAGACAGTTCTACGTTTCACTACACAGGAGGCAAAAGCGAGGTCCCACCTCGCTCGGAGGAGGGTCGAGAGATGACCATTGTTGGGGTCTGCAAGGTAGATGTGGCAGATCGAGAGGTGGCCTCTTGCGTTGTCGAAGGGGCTAATCAGAGGCGGTAGACTCTGAGGCGGCCACAATAGGGACCATCGATGGCCGAGCAGGCGGAAGGTCCATTGTGGCAATCGCTGCGTTGCTCGCGACTGTTTGACTTCTCCCAACTCCGCTACCCAGCACCTATGTTCCCTCCTCTTCACCGAGCGGATTCTCGTTGGAACCGACCGACTGCAAACCGCAGTTCTCCAACTCGGCTATGACCGTAGTGTTGATGTCTGTGTCCGCGAGCTTGGACTTGCTGGCCAGCCACGCTCGTAACATGATTCAAGCTGCACAAAAGAAAGAAAAATCAGTTAGATTCGAAGGTTGGGAGAAAGAAATAGCATACCTAGGCTGGACAGAAACTTTGTGCGGATTGGGCTCAGGCCGAACACGTAGAGGACGCCCTCTAACAGTAACTTGTGGATATGTTACTTCTGACTGGCCAAGCTTGAAGCTGCGTGGAGATAGTCTGATCGGCTTTTGTATTTCTTTAGCTCTGGAGGGTTTGACACTTCTAACTGCGAGCGGGTCTGAAAGTCCGACCGCTCGGAAAAGCGAACAAAGATATAGTCCTACCAATACTTGTTGGAGGACGACATCTTATTAAAGAAGACTAGGCCCACTAGGGCTTGGAAGAGAAAAGCCCTCAACTTAGACAATTTGGGATAATAGAAATAGTGGAAGAGCCGAGTAGTAAGAGGAATGTTGTGTAGGCATAACAGGACGACGGCCCCGCACAACAGTCGAAAGGAGTTTGACACTAATTGATGGAGAGAAATACAAAAATATTTACAAACGGCAGAAAAGAAAGGGTGGATCGAGAACCGCAAACCGGTGGTAAATTGGTCCCTAAAGAAGCATAAAAAAACCCGACGGCGGTTAGTTCGGGTGGTCAAAAGCCGAAGGAACACCGATTTGATAGTCAGTTGGAATTTTGTAAGCAGCTCTTAAACTCTCAGCATCGCTGCCGTCAAACCTGGACTCGGTAGAAGTGTACCAGAGCCCAAGGATGGCGACGGGGGTAGTGAGGAGCTTGCCATCGAAAAACAAAGAGATTGAAGAAGTGCAACGAAAAGATTCGATTGAAAGGGGGAGGAAGCTTACTGGAAGATCGTTGGAGAGACAGAAGAAACAAAACGTTGCCGGAGAACTCGAAGATGAAGGTGTGCGAAGTGAGGAAGAAGGCGACGCACGCGAGGTTTATAAACCTCGTGGCCAATCAACCTGAGATGTCCGATCCATGGTTGCAAAAAACTAGGAGAAGATCCAGCCGTTGAATTCGAAAAGGCGCCTATCATGTCGCCGATCGATATCCGCCTGTCACGTCAAACGTGCGACGGCAGAAAGAAGGACACATGGTGATCAGCAACCGAACAACATTAATGAGGCTTAATTAAAAAGCATGGCCGCGTGCTCAGATATAATGATCAGGCATTTGCATGGTCTTCGAGAAATCTGGATGATGTCAGAGCGCTCGGCTAAGGAGCGCAGGAAAAGGAATTTTTTCACAAGTGTTGTCGCTCATTGCCCGACCGGTGCGAGTAAGCGCTTATCACACAACCGAATGGCCGAAACACAGTCACTTCGAAGGACTTTGACCGAGTAGTGTTTATATACCCGGTCGGGCCATGCGAGGCCGAACGACAAAAGCGTGGAATTCATCAAAGACTACTGGTCCAGTCAGTCGGACTTGCAGCCTCCTTCGATTAGACTTGAGGCACAGGCTTATGATTTGGTGATGGAGAGAAGCCTATCTAGCATGAGGTTAAATGTCAGGGTGAAGATTAAAGTCAAGGCGGTCAACGCCCAAATGTCAAAGGGCCAAACGGAGGACAATTACAATGGCTAGTTAGGCGATCAGGCCCTGACCGGCAAGAGACAAGTTCAAGCTGACCCCCACTCAGGCTCGGGACGATACTCAAGACAGTCGACACTGGATACGAAGTGGCAGGATGTCGTACGAGACTTGGCCAGGGATGGAGCGGAGTCCCGGCCGAGCGGCTTCCTCGCTTAGACAAACAGCGGGACCTGGCTATAGACGGAGCGAGGTAGCCACTCGGCAAGGACTCTGCTCTGTCCATGGCCAAATCCCGCTGCTTGGCCGAGCGGGAAGTTGCTCAGCTGGGACTCCCTGTTGAGCGACTACCCCGCTCGACCAATCAACGGGACCACTATAGTATCTATCAACATCCTTTTGAGAGATAGTGCCGCTGACACGAGGCATGGTCGACAGGCGGATCGTACGACCGAAGGTTATACTGTCGCGTCAAGGATATACATGCCCTGTTAAGGTATGATGTCAGGGGTACTTTCCTGACAAGGCCATTTCATAGGACACTTGGGAGAGCGTTCCCATGCCTTGAGAAGTGCACACGTCGCCCACCAAGGCTCTATATAAAGGGGAGTCCTTCACTAGCAGAGGTATGCCTTATTATTGAGTTCTACTGTTGAAACTGTTGCTCCTCCTTTCTCCACATTCGGATGACTGACTTAAGTGTCGGAGGGCCAATGTCGGAGACCCCTTCCTTGGCCCAGTACTGATGTCGTTTGTTTTGCAGAGCAGAGCGAAGTCCACGTACGGTCAGCGAAGCTGCCACCTCCTAGCTTTCTAGCTTCACGATTTGGACAGGATCAGTATGATATTTTTCACTTAAGATCTAAACCCTCATGTATTTATTTTTTGACTTTACCGAAAAAATTTTATACCACTGAAGATATGTTTCATATTTTAAACCCATAATTTTTTATATATATTTTTAATATAGGACTTGTATTCTGAATATTTACTATATCAAAAGACAATCAAATACAACAAACTAGCAAGCAAAAGCAAAAATCATTATAAAAAGTTATTTTCACTTTTATTTATATTTACATTCTTATCCGGAAGGTTTTTCTATATCCGGAAGATTTTAGATGTAGTCACTTTGGGAGCCTATAAATCAAGTAAAATTGATTGTGTATTATGTTATATTTTTAAGTTTTTACTACATTCTCAACGACGACACAATTAAAGTTGTTCACCCTCTCGACACGATTAAAGTTGTTCACCCTCTCGAACCCGTACTGGTCTTAACATATAAAATATAATAGAGAGATCATATTTAAAATTTAAATAGTTTAGCACACGGTAGTTCTAATTAAAATTGATACATTATCTAAATTAATTTAAATTTAAAAACAAAGGTAAATAATAAAATCTTCATGGTACAAACGAATATTTACGTGTAAATATACACTCAATTAAGAGCATCCACCATGGGAGTAGGGATGTAAACAAGTTGTATCATTTCAAATAGTATTAAGCTTGAGTTCGACTCGTTTAAGTTATATTTAGGTTCGAACTTTAATTAAACTTGTATCACAAGGCTCGAGCTCGGCACGTTTTGGAATTACTAAGCTTGTGAATAGTTCTAGCTCGAGCTTGTTTTAGAGCTCGTTTAAGACTCATTTTAGAGCTTATTTTGTAGGCTTGTTAAGCGAGTTTGAAAACTCATTTGAATAGATATTCAACAAACCTAACAATTAAATAATATAAACTCAATACATCATTGAACATCTCAAACTACTATATTAAACTTCCAAACTTAACACATCATTGAACATGCTCGTGAGCCATTTAATCTAGTCGAGCTCGAGTTCACGAGCCTATAAACAAACATGTTCTTGAGCTCTTTAAATAAGCCGAGCTCAAGCCCTTTAAACGAGCCGAGCTCGAGCCTGAGCTCGTGAGCCTATAAATGAACATGTTCGAGAGTTCACGAGTCGAATTTCCTTAACCTTGAGCTCGGCTCGATAAAATTATCGAGCTTGAAATTGAGCTCCAATTCAACTCGATAAAATAAACGAATGAATTTAAACGAGCTTTTTATTAAATCTAATTTTGAATAACTCGCGAATTGTTTGATGGAAGCTCATTGTTTAGTTAACCATGGCTTAAATGCCCTCCCTCCCTCATTTATGACACGAAGTGGCTCCATGCTTCTTTTGTTTTTTTTTTTTTAAGTTTAGTTTTTTTAAATAATAAATATTAAAAAAAAAATAATGTGGCTCCCTGATTAGGTAGCTGCTTCTTCTTTTGTTTTAATTTTTTTTTTTAAGTTTAGTTTTTTTTTTAAAATAATAAATATTAAAAAAATAATAATTTATGAGAAAATATAAGATCCATTAAAAAATTGTTAAGAGAATTTTTTTATAATAAAGAGAAGTGCGAGATTTTTTATTCTTGGCATAGCATTGATATAACATCAAGGAATTTTTAGAGAGCTCTCACTACCATGAATGTCTTAATAGTTTTTAGACACAATTGAAATTGAGTGGGTACGTATTAGCTAGATTTCGTAAAAAGGAATATTGGGATAAAAATATTTTTTTAAAAAAAACGTCATTTCATTATATTTTTTGTTAATTTGGTAATCGCAATTAGAAACTATGCGCTTTAGTAAATATATTTATTTACAATAGCAAAGCTAATCCATTAATGGGTACACACCGACCACCACATCGTCAGACTACTGCAGTCGACTACTGCTGTACTGCAGCCGTTCAATACTGCAGCCGTTATTGAAGACAACATAAGCACGGACAACATAGGCACATACTTTACGTAGACAGACACCAGCAACGATAATAGGAAGAGACATAGCAGCCCTTTAGATTATTAGTCACAGCATTTGTTGGCGAGGGGTCCACAGGACATGGTCGCTGGGCAGGAAATGGCACACCGGCTCTGCGCTCCCCGGCTTCACCTGCAGCACCTGGAGCATCACGTGCTGCGGATTCCACGACGTCGTGTCCAGATGACAAACTGCGATCGCCTCCACTCGGCTCCCGTCGCTCCCCTTCAAGCTCACCGCGTACTCCCTCATCATCCCCTTCCCAACCGCGTGGCAGTGGAACACAACGTACGCGTATGGCTCGGCGTGGCAGAAAACGCCCAGCCCCTCCCCGCCCATCCTTTCGAACCCCTCCACCACGTACCGCTGCATCGCCGCCGCCGCCGTGGCGTTCGCGACTGTCGACACCGCGCTGACATAGCCGGTGGCCAGAGCCGAGACGGCGAAGTCGACCATGGACTCGATGGAGGTGGCGCAGTGCTTCGTCTCCCTTGCATTCGCCGTGCGCTCGCACCGTTCCAGGGTCGCGCTCATCTCCCGGGCTTCCTTCGAGTTAGGGTCGACGGAGAGAAGCGCGAGGACGTCGGGGAGCTTGTTGGAGGAGAAGGGGAGGGCGTCGGCCACGCGGCGAGGGAGGAGGTCGGCGTGTTTAGGGATGGACCGCTTGAATTGCAAGTCGAAGGTGGCTCCTGGAAACAGGTCCTTCTCGAGGAAGAACAGAGACCGGGAGGACTTGTCGCGGAGTTGCGCTACGTTGGCGGCGTTGTAGTAAATGGAGGTGGCTCCGGGAACCACCACTTCCTCTTCGGACTCCGGCGATGTCCATACGCCCGGGCTCGTCTCTGCAATTCAATTGATATATATATTGGGATTCCAAATTAACAAGATCATACCGTAATAAAAATATACATGGATAAAAATCAATGAACCAGGGGGGTGAAGGAGGTCACGGATGCAGCTAGGGATGGGAGTGTTGGGGAGAGCAGTTTTCCAGTAGAGCTCCGGCGACGAAGCAAGTGTAACCGATGGATGGGCTATGAGTCCGGCGAGGAGCTGCAACCATTTCGATCCAATCAAAATTCATGTGCGCATAATTAATCGAAGAAACAAACAAACGTCATACAAGACAAATCTATTGAATCAGATTACTGACTGATTCGACCAAACAAGTTCCGTTGATTAATAATACTACGAGTGGTATGAATTTGCTCACCCCGAGGAAGAACAGGATGAGCTGGTTCGCCATGCACAATATAATGCAGAGTAGAAATTGAAAATTGGTAGATGGTTCATGGATACGCACTTTGGCTCACTTATATAGAGAAGAAGTGGGGAAGCTGAAGTATTTTCTTAATTCGCACGCATTTCGCGTTGTATTAATATTTTTTCTTATAAATGAAAATATTTCTGTCCATCAATATTGTACAATCCAAAGCTTTGAATTATATATTTCAAAATAGATTGATCCGGCGATAAGGCCAGGGGGTCCTTATCGGCAAATGATCAACGACACGTAGGAATCAGGAGTCAAAAGGGGTCAACGTGAGGTCAATCCGGTCGGAGAAGTGTCGGGTCAACCAGCCGAACGGGTCGAATGAGTCCGGGCGGAATCAAAGATAACCCGACGAGGAGTCGAGTTTCCGACGATCAAGGTGAACAAGGTCGCACGGCCGAGCGGATAGCCCGCTCCGCCGAGGCGTAAAGCAGCAATAGGGTCGAGCGGGTAGCCCGCGACCGGGAATCCTCCCGGTTGGACCGATGCCTACACTCGGTCAGCTGGATGCTCGGCTCTAGAAAAAAAAGGGAGATAAAGGCAAGGGGACATTGTGGAACATCATCTTCTGGCAACAGGCATGTTCAACAACCAGGCCATACGCAGAATCGTACAATGGAAGATTCTTCTGTCCCGTCAAGAAGGTGCTCAGACTGTAGCAGTATGGCGTCAGACATGTTCTTTTTACTAACCCATACTGAAGTATGGTGCAGAACACGTGTCCACCTTGATGTGTGTGCACCAAGCTCACCATAGCTCTATATAAGAGCCCTCAGATTTCACCGGAGGTACACAATCTTCGATCCTTGGAGCCACCTTCTTGTTTTCCCCTTTGCCTGACTTGAGCGTCGAAGGGTCGTCGTCGGGAACCCCTTCCCGGCTCGACTTCCTTGCAGGTTCACCGGAGATCTGTTCATCGCTTAGGAGACAGAGGAGAATGCCACGTCCCCAGCATCCGTCGACTCATCACTCGGACAGGATCATGGATAAATCGGATAACGGGAAAAGAAATTTAGGAGGCAAAATAATGTTTCTCAAAGACTAACGGTGAGTTTAATTTGGAGGGAATTTATTCCTGTCAATTCTCATGAAATGGATGATTTAATTCTCCAAGGTTTGTATTTCAACAAACATGACGATAAAAATTTCTTTATTTTTCTATGAAATATACCAATGGATATTTTTTCGTCGGTATTTATTCGACATTACTAATGAAAATTAACTTTTGTTGGGAAATACAAAAATTTTTTTAGTTTTTCGACGGAATTAGAATTCTATCAGTAATTACCGACGGAATTATATATTTCATCGATAATTACTGATGGAATCCTAATTCTGTCGGTAAATACCGACATAATTCTAATTCTGTCAAAAAATCCAAAATTATTAGGGAAAACCGTGCCCTTCTTTTCTCCCGCGCACGCTTTCTTCTCTTCGGCGGCGACATTCCTCTCCGGCGGCATTTTCTTCAAGTAACCTTCTTCCATCGGTTTTTTCCTTTTTTTCGCTGCCAGTGTACACACCACCAAGTGCGGCGGCGTTTCCGGCCGCCAGCATGCAGCTACCAGCGTTTCCAACTGCCACCACGCGGGTGGCGGCGATTTCGATAGCCAGCAAGTGGCTAGCGACATTTCCAGCCTCCATCACGCAGCTGGTGGCATTTCCGGCCGCTAGCACGCGACTGGCGGAGTTTTCGGCAACAAACCACTTGCTGGTGGCGGTACAAGCAACTAGTTGCGTGCTGGCGGCTGTGCAGGCCACCAGAACATGGCTGGTACCATGTTCGATCGCTAGCCGCGTGCTAATTAGCTTTTTTTTGAGTCACAGGATACTCAAGACCCATCAGATCGTGGTAATTAGTTTTTTTTAGGTTTGTTCAACAACAATTTAATTTTTTATATATCATAAAGTTAAATGTAAAATATATTTGATTGTTTTATTCTAATCTACTCATTTCTAAATATTATATTGTTATATGTTGCAATCATCAGGGTTTACATATTTATCACGATCATCATCATAGAATCGAACTAGTACTCTTGTTTCTAGGCAACCTCTCACTGCATTTTGCTTACTGAAAAAACTCAGATCATGGAATGCACTAGAAAAATTAACCCCCCCCCCCCCACCCAAAAAAAAAAAAAACTTGTGTGAAAAAATAATATTGTGAAAAAGAAAGTTTCTCAAATGTTTCACATCGCAGAAAAAAAGAGCATGAAAAATAGTTATCGTGAATAAAAACTGATAAAATACCCTTTTAAGGCAGAGTTAGATTACTAGGAAATATCTATCAAGTTTCTGTTGATATCGAGTACTCCTTTGAGACATTGTGTAGATAGTACAGGGCACTTTGGGTGGAACGAATCTTGTGTTTGACAGGTAAGTGTCTATCGTCGAGTGGCATATAAGTGTCTGATCTTGTCCGAAATCTGAGTCAGACGACGGCCGACTGAGATGTCGTTGGTGTTGACGGAGAGGCGACTTGGACACCACTAGCGTATATGCCCAAAAAAACTGCCCCTCACGTGGGATTGACAGACGACAGTACTTAGGCTCTGCACATACTCAGACAAGCATCCGAAACGTTAGAGACCAGAAACCAGGGAAACAGACCCAGATGCAGGCACTCCGACGCTCAAGTTAGGTACTCTTTCCTCAGAAGAATAGTGTATGAAAGAAAAAGAATTGTAGAAGACAAGTGCGAATGTGCGCGCGTACCTGCTCAAGAGAGAGGACCTCCCTTTTTATACGACAATGCATACCTCTAGAGACTGACCGGTGTCAGAGAATGTCGGATGTCAAGGCCTGTTGGGTGAGAAAAGACACATGGTGCCCTTTTATTAATTGAAAGAAAGTTCCATTCGTAGATGATAACAGACCCTTAGAATATTCCTGAAATATAACAGTAATTTTCCCTGACAGGAGGTTGTGATTCCTTGACATTGTTGTCACCAAGTATTTTCTATTTTGATCGGGTTTAGCTACAAGCAACTCAAGGTTGTTGGTCCCTTTGAAGGCCGACAAGAGGGGAGGGGTGAATTGCCCTGAAAAATAAAACAAACCCTTTCTCGGATTTTCAACTAAAACACTTGCATAAACAGAGTAAACAAAATAGAACAAAGAAAACGAGGCTCACAATTTACTTGGTTATAACCAGGGAGATTGTTAATCCAAGGCATATGACAAGCGTACTAAAAAAATCTCCTATGGGCGGAGAAGCCTCTTACAATGTTGACGCACAAGAAATAGAAGCTTAACTCTAAAATGGAGCGTACAAGTGCTAGAATTGAATTACTTGTGATTGATGAAAATCTTCTGGACCAAGGCTATACTTATAGCCTTAGTTGGGGCGCCCCGAAGGGGTTCCAGGCGCCCTGGGAGGGATAAAACTTTATCCCCAACGCAACGGATAGCGCTTGACGCGATCTGGTAAAAAAGCCGACTCCGGGCGCCCAGACCAGTAAGTCAACCCAGTTGACTTTCTGGTACGAGCCTTCTGTTCCGGTGCTGCTCGCCTCAGTCCGGGTCTTCCGCTCCAGCTCCGCTAGCTTGGATGATCTCGGCCATCCGGAATAGAGCTTACCCGAACCCAACTTCCGGCCTTCTCCTCGAGCAGCCTTCCTTCCCGGTTTCTCATCCCTCGAACGTCGCGTACATTTTTCTCGTCCACCGGTGTACTCTTCTGCGGTCACCTCGTCCCTCGGACGCACCGAGCCCGTCGGCTCTCTCCCCGTGTCGTCCTTCTCGCTAGCCGCGTCTTCCGCTCGATTTCTTGTGTCCTAAGTACCGGCACACTTAGACACAAGGGTTAAACAACACAGGACCTAACTTAACTTGTTTGATCACATCAAAACACCATGGGATTCCAACAATCTGCCCCTTTTTTATGTGAACAACCCAAGTTAAGCTAGGGTAAAACAAACATAATGTAAAAACACATTATGTTGAAAAATAAGCGTAGGTAAGATTTTTTAATGAAAGAAAAATATAAATATACCTCCCCGTAAATTTAATATTCTTCTCCCCCTTTGATCACATAAAAAATGAGGTGCTTTTAACAAGTCTAAGGTAATTTCTAAAAAAATTTCTAAGTAAGAAAAAAACATATTTAAAAAACTTTCCAAAAAAAATAAGTTAAGAATTTAGGGCAACGGAATAAGAAAAAAATATTTTTCAAGGTTTGAGACATATTTCAAAATTTTCAACAGAAAATAAAAATTTTCATAAGTGTTGAAGAAAAAATAAAAAAAAAATTCTAAGTTTTCGTAAACATGAATATTTTTGAAAATATTTTCTAAGAAAAAAATATTTAAAAGACTTTTTAAATCATTATTAGATTTCAACCTTAATGCTTTGTCAGAAAGTTAATTAAACATTTTATTTCAGTATTTTGCCTTCCAGGTCGTGGCGTGGCACTAGGCCTTTTTGGTTATTGGAGCAACAACCACTTCCTTAGACAAAGCCTTATAAAGAAATTCACTGTTTAAAATTCTCGCTGAAAAGCGCTAAATTTAATTAACAGTTCAAGTTAAACACGACTTTGGAACCCAATATAGATTCCATCCTACAAGGTTAATCAGGTATTTTCTAAGTACATAAACTTTTGATATTTTTCTAATCTGACTTTTATGAAACCTATAGTACCAGTTTAATCCCTTATAATTTCTAAAAGTAGAAAAATTTGAACAGGTAGAGTTTTTCAATTTTTCTATATCTTCTTTTAATTTTTCATTTTCAAGTTTAATTTTATCAAAATCCTCTATCAGACATGATTTTGCTAAAGTTCTTTTTATTTCTAAGTTTTTATTTTTTAATTTAGTATTTTCACTTTTTAATTTATACAAGACTTTGTCATAGCCTTAATACCGAAATAAAGCTGATCAGGAGGTAAGAGATATACCTCACTTACCATATCAGACTTGAAGCCTGACTCTCCCCCTGCTTCACTACATTCATCTGAAATCGCTCCCCCTTCATCGATGCTGGGTTCCGATGTACTTTGTCTTTCATAGCTCGCCATCAGTGCTAGTCCGACATATTCTTGTACTTCGGATTTAGATGATGAAGTGTCGTCCCAAGTAGCTTTTAGATTCTTGTGCTTCTTAGGTATCTTCACTTTGTCCTTCTTGAGTTCTGGGCAGTCCTCTTTTAAGTGTCCTTCTTTTTGACACTGGTAGCAACGAACCCTTCTTCTATTTCTTATATTCTTCTTATTCTGCATTTCTTTAAATTTATTAGATCAAAAGAATTTTTAAAAATTCCTTACCATATACGCTTCTTGATCTTCTTCTGAGTCTGACTCGGGTTCATCCTTCTTGGTTGCGTTTAGCGCCATTATCTGACTTGATTTCTTTGTTGTCCCTGCGCATCTGGTTTCATGTAATTCAAGAGTACAAAATAACTCTTCTAGGGTACTTACCTCCAAGTCCTTTGAAATATAGTTGGCGCCGATGATTGACGTCCATTCTGGAGTTCTGGGAAAGACATTGAGTGCGTAGCGTATGGTGTCTCGGTTGGTTACCGTTTCACCGAGGTTCTCAAGTCCAGTAATTAATTCTTTTACCTTTGCATGTAGATCGGCTACTTTCTCACCTCTTTCCAGACGAATATTTGTCAGCTTGTTCCAAAGTATATCTCTTCTTGCAAGCTTGGCTTCGGATGTGCCTTTGTGAAGCTCCAGGAATTTTTCCCAGAGTTCTTTGGCCGACGAGTAGCTTCCGATGCGGTTGACTTCTTGAGGCGGCAGTATGCTCAACAAGTGATACTCCGCTTGGTTATTTGCTACGGAGTCATTCTACTCCTTCTTCGTCCAAAGACTCTCTTCTTTTTCTTCTCCATTTTGATTTGTCGAAACTACAAAACCGTACTTTATTATTAAACGAATTTTGAAATCGATTTTTAGAAATACCTCCATACGACGCTTCCAGTGTGCGAAGTCCCCCTCAAATTTTGATGGAACGATGCTTGGTCCGACCATTGGTTGCTTGCTTCGATCGACGGTTAGTCCTTCTGAAGCGTCCTCGCTCTGATACCACTTGTTGGTCCCTTTGGAGGCCGGCAAGAGGGGAGGGGTGAATTACCCTAAAAAATAAAACAATCCCTTTCTTGGATTTTCAACTAAAACACTTGCATAAACAGAGTAAACAAAATAGAACAAAGAAAATAAAACTCACAATTTACTTGGTTACAACTGGGAAGGCTGTTAATCCAAGGCAGATGAAAAGCATACTAAAAAAATCTCCTCTGGGCGGAGAAGCCTCTTACAACGTTGACGCACAAAAAATAGAAGCTTAACTCTAAAATGGAGCGTACATATGCTAGAATTAAATTACTTATGATTGATGAAAAGCTTCTAGATCAAGACTATATTTATAGTCTTGGTTGGGGCGACCTAAAAGGGTTCCGGGCGCCCTAGGGGGGGGATAAAACTACGCAACGGATCGCGCTTGATGTGATTTGGTAAAAAAGCCGACTCCGAGCGCCCGAAATGGATCCGGGCACCCGGACCACTAAGTCAACCTAGTTGACTTTCTGGTCCGGGCCTTCTACTCCGGTGCTGCACACCTCGGTCCGGGTCTTCCGCTCCAGCTCTGCTAGCTTGGGTGATCTCGGCCATTATGAATAGGGCTCACCCGAACCCAACTTCCGGTCTTCTCCTCGAGCAGCCTTCCTTCCCAGTTTCTCGTCCCTCGAACGTCGCGTATATTTTTCTCGTCCGCCAGTGTACTCTTCCGCGGTCACCTCGTCTCTCGGACGCACCGAACCCGTCGGCTCTCTCCCCGTGCCGTCCTTCTCGCTAGCCACGTCTTCTGCTCGACTTCTTGTGTTCCTAAACTCCTGCACACTTAGACACAAGGGTTAAACAATACAGGACCTAACTTAACTTGTTTGATCACATCAAAACACCTTGGGGTTCCAACAGAGGTGACCGCTCGGGTGTGATCCCTAGCTTGAGTCTTGATGGGAGAGACGAGCTGTAGGGAGGGTCCCATTGTTTACGCTGGGATTGCTAGAGGGCCGACCGGGAGTTATCTTACTAAAAGTATCAGGTCTGGCTATGCGGACCAGGCTGAGGAAACCCGACCAATCAGGGGAGGTCAGGTACTACTCTAGGCTACATCTTATGTATCAAATATGGAACCCTGCTATGTCTGTAACCGATCGAAAATTATGCAGTGGCCTTCCCGACCAGGAATTATGCAAATGGGGACATGAGGCAATCTAACTCATTCTTTCTCCTAACTGTTGACTACTACATCCCCTTGACTTCTGACTGTCACATTCCCTTGACTTCTGAATACCACGTCCCCTTAACTTCTAACTGTCTAGCCTTATTGGGCCCCACCTATATGCGATGTATCAGTGTCTATCGCAAGAAGCATTAAGAACATGGTTAGATGATGATGAGTCTAACGGTTGAATATGGGGAATATCACTAGCATGAGCAACATGACCCCATATTCTCACCAAATAAATCAAAAAAAGTGTGATTGGCTCCTGACGTGGCGCCCAAGCTTCACTAGTTGTTCAATCGTTGTATGTGTGTTCTACTTTAGAATTGAACACTGATTGTTTGGGAAATATACCCTACCTCTTACCACCACACCAGGCCCTCGAGCAAGCACGTGCCTTTTTTTTTGACAAAAGGTAACTTACTCACCCCAAGTGCCCCTCACTGTCGGCCCCACAACGAGATGAAGGGAGTAAATCATGGTGACCGAGGGGCCTCTCTAGGTAAAAGAGATTTTATTATCCAATGAATTGTTCTCTCGGGGATTCGATCGTCTTTGCTCTTATGTGACAATTTGTCACTCAAGTATGAACTCGATTATGCCTATGGGAGCACATATCTTTCAAATATGGAGCCCATCACAAGTACCAACTGTTTTTTTTTTTTTAAATTTTATTTTTTTAGTTGGCACTAGGTTTTAAGCTTATGCTTACTAATCATATGGGAATGACTTGTCTAATCTATGAGTTTTTCAATGATTATCAAGATAAATCGAAAAGTGCTTACCACGTATAACTCATAAACGTAACCCAATATTCTTACGTCTATTTTTAAAAAAGTACCAACTCTGATGTGAATCTTGAGTTGGTGTAGATTTTTATGTCTTTTATTGTAGCAAATATAACAGTCTTATGTGATTTTTGATCTATTGAATCAGATTTCTGATTGATTTAACCAAACAATTTCCATTGATTATTAATACTACGAGTGCTATGAATTTGGCCAACCCGGGGAAGAGTACGATGAGCTAGTTCGCCATGAACAAGAGAAATTGAGGATTGATAGATGGTTCATATAAAATATTTTCTTCCCACTCACTTCACATTATATTAATATTTTTCAACTTTTTGTCGAACCTATAAGTTTCTAAATATTTAAATCATGTATCATAATTTTAAAATTATTAAATCATGCATCCACTTTCCATTTTATCCTCGTCTTAAAATCAATTTGAATTGGAAATAAATCAATTGACTGATTTTTTTCCAGTTAAATTGATTTCATTCTGTTTGAAAAATCTATCAACCGATTTCGACCAAAATTAACTAATGAACCTAGAGACCTTAGAATGATATGAAATTAGTTCTTATATGTTTGTCTAGTTGCCCTGATTGTAAAAATACTATCAAATATCAATTTGACCCAATATATTGAGAATAGTGATTTTTTAAACATCAATTAATTTTTTAGATACATTTGTGTTAAAAAAAATCACTGTTCTCAATATATTGAGTCAAATTCATATTTGATAGTATTTTAATAATCAAGAGAACTGGATGAATACATATGAACTGATTTCATATCATTTCGAGGTCTTTAGGCCCATCAGTTAATTTTAGTCGAAATCGGCAGATGGACCAAGAGACCTTGAAATGACATGAAATTAGTTTCTATATATTCATATAGTTCTGTTGATTGTAAAAATACTATCAAATATCAATTTGATGTAATATATTGAGAGAAGTGATTTTTTTTTTAAATTACGATCGAATGAACCTAAATAAAATCAATGTAAGTTCATTCAACCAAAATCGGTTGATAGACCTAGAGAGTTCGGAATGAAGTGAAACTAGATCCAATGAGTTCTTCTAGTTCTTATGATTATATCTATACCCTCAAACATCAATTTGACCCAATATATTAAGAGCAGTGATTTTTTAAATATGTATTAAATTTTTAAACACATTTATGTTTAAAAAATTACTGTTCTCAATATATTAGGTCAAATTGATATTTGATAGTATTTTTACAATCAAGAGAACTAGACAAACACATGAAAACCAGTTTCATGTCATTTCTAGGTCTCTAGGTCCATCAGCTGATTTCGACCGAAATGGTCGAAATCGGCTGATGGACCTAGAGACCTTGAAATGGCATGAACTGATTTCTATGTGTTCGTCTAGTTCTCTTGATTGTAAAAATATTATTAAAAATCAATTTGATCGAATATATTGAGCACAGTAAATTTTTAAATATGAAGTAGTTTTACAGACACATTCGTATTTAAAAAATCACTCTCAATATATTAGATCAAATTGATATTTGATAGTATTTTTATAATCAAAAGAACTAGACGAATACATAGAAACTGGTTTCATGTCATTCCAAAATCTCTAGGTTCATTAGCTGATTTTAATCGAAATTAGATGATGACGACTGGAAAAATCAATCGATTGATTTTTTTCAAGTCGAATTGATGTGAGGATAAAGGTAAAATAAAAAGTGGGTATGTAATTTAATAATTTTGAAATTATAATATGTGATTTAGATATTTTATAAATTTATTTATTGGTTCGGTAAAAAATTGAATATTTTTTCTTATGAATTAAAATATTCTTGCTGATCAATCTTGTGCAGTGCATGCACTGTCCCCTCGGATGAGTCTACTGGCTAGCACATGAAGTGTTGTCATAATAAGGTCTGGGGTTCGAATCTCGACAAAGTCGAGGTAAATGTCTTCCTTATGTGCTAGTCACTATTCCAAAGGTTAGTAGTCGTTCGTGATTTACTTCCTTCGTGTTGGTCCTGAAATGAATTGACGGGATGTTAAGGACGAATATATTCATCTTTTACCATAATTATACAGTGCATGCAGTGAAGTGCAATGTTTTGAATTATATATGACAAATAGTGTTTTTGAAAGACTAATGGTGAGTTTAATTTAGAGGGAATTCATTCCGGTTAATTCTCATGAAATGGATATATAATTTATATATTTGATTAAAAAAATTGTATGTGAATCCTAATGGAATTGTTATTTCAGAATTATTGATGATAAACTATTTTAAATATTTATCTATGACATTTGAATGAGATGGAGATGCGCAAGCATTCAAATCTATCGCATGCAATATCTAGCACGTGAAAAGAATTTTTTATGCAATATCTAGCACGTGAAAAAGAGTTTTTTTATTTTATAAATGGGCTGAACAAGTTAATCGATTAAATCGACAATTCATAAAAGACATGTCGGGGAAACCAATGAATTAGATGAGCTAAGCAAATAGATTGGACGTATGAGTCAATAAATGATGGCCCAAGTAATATCAAATGAATTGAATGTAGGCAGAATGAAATAGAGCAAATTAGATTTGATAAACATTATCTTTTAGACACATAAAAAGAATTGTGACAAACAAATTAAACTGGACAAGAGATCCTTGTTTGAACCAAATAGAATGGTCGAGCACGAGTTAACACGTAATTAGAGGTGTCGGTTTTGTCCCAACGTAACTCACTAGAGAACATAATATACATTTTAATAGAATGAAAGAGAGGATTGTATATCTCTTGATTATTACCCTCCTTTTATTGTTCTTACCGTGTAATTGAATCATTATGGCATTTAAATTCTCCTCCTATAATGATCGTATACCATTATTGTCTACCCATTTAGTAATCACATCTCATGATATACTCCTTCTATAATGATTAACGTTTATCATTATTGATTGTCTTTAGTGTCCGTCACTTCCTCTCGAATTAAATCAAAACTACATCCCTCATTCCCAATCCCAAATTTTTTATGCCAAGCACTATTCGGCTGCAAACCTGACTCTTAGGCACTAGATTCTAATGCAGAGCACCATCCGGCTCTAAGCCCAATTCTCTAGCACTAGATTCTAATTCCTAGCACCATCCAATGAAGACCTCTTGACGGGTAAATTAATAATCAAACTTTTGTTGAACATGTTTGTTGTCGGACAAATTTTCACAACAGATGGTTATAGAAGAATCAGATGGACAATCTCTTGATGATCCTATGAATTGTTTAGTGTATTCAATAAAGGATGAAGAGGTAGAGCAAGCAAGTACCTAGTTCCTCCACGAGCAAAGTTTAATAGATGTGACAAGCCAAAGAGGATGTGCATATTTGATCGAAGGTCAAGACACAAGAATAGGAGAGTTAGAAAGTATCTGGCACCGACACGAGTATGATTCAAAAGATTTTTCATTGAAGCTCCTATCAAGAGAAGAGGGAAGAGAAACCGTCTTAAACCATGCACTCCTGATTGTAACTAATAGGGGGTTGAGCTAATGATCGAAAACAAATCCTTCCTAAGTGGCAACCCAAGTTCTTTTTTCATTTTTATTCGAGTGTTTCTTTTATTTTTTTCATCTTAATTTTCTGTTTTGTTTAATTTCAGGGCTAGAGCGCTCCATGATTTGGTCTTAGCAACTGCTACGGTGCGTGAGGATCCCTTCTACAAAAATACCTTGATTTAGGGACGAAATTAAGGGATGAAAACTTTTCGTCCTAAATCTATAACAAATTTAGCGACAAAAAAAGAAATCGTTGCTAATTAGCAACGAAATTAAGAACAAAAGAGTTTCATTGCAGGTTAACAATAGATTATATTTTGTCATCAAATACGTTGCAAATTAACGATGAAATTCGATATTCATGGTAAACTCTACGATGAATTCTAGATTCGTTGCAAATTTTGCAACGAAATAGATATTCCTTGCAAACTCTGCGATGAATTCAAAATTTTTCACAAAAGATGAAGTCTTGAAATGACTTTACCGAGACCATAGGCCAAAGATTTGTTGCTAATTCTATGACGAATCTAAGGATTCGTACAAAATGGATAAAATTAAAAATTAAAAATAAATGTATCCAAAAATTGACTGATAGATTCAGAAAGCTCAGAATGATATGAAATTAGTTCTCATGTGTTAGTATAGTTCTTCTGATTATATCAATGTCTTCAATCATCAATTTGATAGAATATATATTTTTCATAGCCAAATCAATTAAAAAGACTTTAATTGATTGATGACTTAGTAAAAATACTAAAAGAGTTATTGATTGAACATGTTAGAGTTATTTTGATGTTAAAAAAAAATAACTAAACTGAGTATATTGGGTCAAATTGATGTCTGATGGTATTTATATAATTAGAAGAATTAGACAAACATATAGAAACTGATTGTATGTTATTTCAAGCTCTTTAGATCCATCAGACGATTTTATACACATTTATTTTTATGTTTAAATTTTGACCATTTTGCAACAAATCCATGGATTCATCACAAAATTAGCGATGAATCCTTGGATTGGTTGCAAAATTAGCAACGAATCCATGGATTCATCGTAGAATAGTTAAAAATAAAAAATAAAAAATAAATATATTCGAAATGATAGATTGACATAAAGAGTTTGGAATGATATGAAAATAAGTTTCTATATAATTGATTAGCTCTCTTAATTATAAAATATTATAAAATAGCAATCTAACTAATATATTGAGAGCAGTGATTTTTTGAATATGAATAGGTCTAAAAAAAAAATCTTATTTCTGTTCAAAAAATCACTAATTTCATTATATTAGGTCAAATTCAAGTTTGAGAGCATTTATATAATTCAAAGATCTGTTTGAATACATAGAAATTTGTTTCATATCATTCTAAGATCTCGAGGTTCATATGCCGACTTCAAACAAATTTATTTTTAATTTTTAACCATTTTACGATGAAACCATGGATTTGTCACAGAATGGTCTAAATTGAAAAATAAAATTAAATGTATCTGAAACTGGTTGATGAACCTTAAGAACTTAGAATGGCATGCAATCAGTTTCTATGTATTCGTCTAATTTTACTAATTATATTTATACTCTCAAATATTAATTTGACACAATTTCTTTTTTCATAGTTAAGTTAATTAGATGGACTTCAATCGATTGATGACTTAGTAAAAATACTAAAAAGAGTTATTGATTGAATATATTAGAGTCATTTTGATGTTAAAAACCATTGATCTCAATATATTTGGTTAAATTGATATTTGAATGCATTTATATAATCAGGAGAACTAGAGGAACACATATAAAATAATTTTATATCATTCCAAGCTCTTTAGGTCCATCTACTGGTTTCAGACATACTTATTTTTATTTTAAAATTTTGAATAGTCTATGATGAATCTATGGATTCATCACAGAATTAGCAATAAATCCTTGGATTCATCTTAGAATTGATGACGAATCCATGCACTACAAAAAGACTGTTAGTTAGGGACGAATTTTGGGACGAATTTATATTCGTCCCAAAAATGGTGTTGCAAAAATGTTAGCGATGAATACATAATTTCGTTGGAAATATTTGCGACAAATTTAAATTTTCGTCGCAGAATTTGTTGCAAATCTACAACGAACATTTATTCGTTGCAAATTTCATAATTTTATATCTGCGACAAACATAGTCTTTTGTCCCAATTTTGCAACGAAAATTTTTCGTCGCAAAAAACGTTGCCTAATTACAAATGACTAGAGGGAAAAAAAACTTGAAGATTTGCGACAAAAAAATATTTTCGTCCCAAATTTGGGACGAATCCTGGATTCGTCCCAAATTTGCGACGAACCTAGATTCGTCCCAAAAACGTCGCTTTAACGACGGTGGGTAAAAAAGCTATTTGCGACGAATTTTGGGACGAATCTGAATTCGTCCCAAAAGTTGTTCCTAATTTACGACAAAAACCTTAATTTTGTTCCAAATCTGCGACGAATTATAGGACAAGTTTTGATTAATCGCAAAAGATTTACGATAAATTTGCGACAAAAACATATTTGTCGCAAAATTTGTCCCAAAAATAAAAAAAAATCCAGAATCTTTTTTTGATTTTTCTGTTATTCTGTTTACATATTACACTTACAACATCTTCAACAATTTATATCAAATACATCCATATACAACATCCAAACAAATCATCCCAAAACTAAACACATCATATCCAACACATCCATAATCCATATATCTTATATCCAAACAAATCATTCCAAAACTAAACACATCATATTCATATATACAACTAACCAAAATCCAAACAAGTTTAACAACTCATAATATCAAACATGAAAGTTCTATAACAATCCAAACAACAAATGTAACAAGACATCCAAAGGAAAATAAAATACATATCGTCATGTCTCAGGAGCTTCGGTCGCCTTCCATGCTTCTTTTCCTGCGTTAAATTACAAACAAACAATAAGTAACATTTATAACTAAAAATAAAATGTATCAAACATATTAATGATATCTGTATCTAACATTTACATACATGAATGAAATTTGTTACTAAGATTGTTTCTCATAACATGCAAAGTATCATCATGACATAAAATGCAAAGTATCAATGTGAAATTAAAGTTGTTTGTAATTCATATCCTTTGTTCAAGCCTCGTGTTCATATATACAAATAACCAAAATCCAAACAACAAGTTCAACAAATTGATAATGAAATAAGTACATTGATAATCCTTTTACTACTTGTGTGGTTAATTTTGTATAGTTAAATGTGTGTATAAGTGCTCTTAAAAAGGGCACATCAGTATACTCACATTAGTATATATATATTACATATATACTCATAAAATCCACTATTAGTTCCTAATAGTCACTGTTATCCCCCCTACCATGTTGATTGCTGTTCAATTGGTATGCATTTGATTGTATTGCATCTGGAGGATCTGCTTGTTCTATCACTTGGGTGTGGAACTTATTACATTATTTCACTTTTTAGAAAATGTTGTTAGATGTTCACATCTCCTATGTGCGAATATTTTCAAAGTATCATTTGTTAAATATTCTTTCTCTGTTTCTTTAGCAGAGTATCACATCATTTTTAGTTTGAAACCGTCTAACTGAATAGATTTCTTCAGAACTGTTTCGAGTCTTGCATTTGAACATTCAAATAGTTCCTCAATGAGTATGACCACATGCACTCCTTTTAATGATCATGGAGTGGATCCCGTATTTGCTTATGTTTAGCCTCCATGTTGGCCAAAATCTTTTGTTCAAATCATTCATATGTAATGTGTTCTAATTGTACAATGGAGGGATAAGAACTGCAGCCAATCCCAAATAGTTGACACTAATCTGACTTGACAGTGATGATTATATGTCGTCCTTTATTCTCTTTAAATTGCAACTCAGTAAATATGCCAAACATAAGCCTTCCTGATTCATATTTCAATATGTATTTGCTTATCGTTATGTAACTTTCCAGGGTTGAGAACTACATTGCTCAAATGATAAATCATGTAACTAATCAACCCCCTTCATAATTCTATTCCATATTTGCTCCTTATTCTACTTTATCTAATTGGTATATATATTAGCATATATATTACATATATACTAATGTGATTATACTAGAACAAGATTTCCAGTGCCAACAAAAATAATAACAAATGCTGGTAAAAGAATTGACAAAAGAACTCAAATCAATATTAGAGATAGTTACTCTATGAAAGGTTCAAAAGAATGATCACCAAATTAAACTAGTCACTGCATCAAAAAGATGACATAATTGTAACTCAAACATCAAAATTATGCAAAGGCAGCATGGAATTAGTATAACACATCACAGTATAAGGCGTTCTAAAAAACAATCAAAAGAGCAAGGACATGAAGATACAAAGCTAAATTAATAATAAGGTAGTAGAATTTGTTTTGCAGTGTTATCTTATATAGATAACAAACATGACATAAGAAGCAATGTATCAAGGTAAAATGAAAATATAGAATCAACTATAACATGACATGAAAAAAATTCAAACATAAAATTTACCATAAATTTATCAAGAATCACCACCACCGCCATCATCATCATCACCATCATCACCGTCATCGGGAGGAATTTGACTTGAAACAGAACTTAACTGAAAATGCCGCATATTAAAATGTATACAATTGTATATAAGATTCAAAAATAATTATATCCTCCGACACCAATGGAAAGCAATAGCCAACAGCCGACCGCCGGGATCAGTAGCAGCAGCTAGGAGCCAGCAGCGGCTGCCAACAGTAGCACGAGACTGGCAACAGCCCCCCTAGGCGTCACAGGTGGCCGACAACAAGCAAGGCAATGTCGCCAAGCGGCCGGCAGTGGCCACCAAGGCCACCAGCGGTTGTCCTTCTACCGGCAACAGCTGCTGACGGCAGAAGGAGACCGACAGCAGCCAGCAAGGCATCACAGGGGGCCAGCGACCGGCAAGCCAGCGTCGCCAGGCGATCGGCAACGACCTTGGGCCGACAGCTGCCGCCAAGGCCACCAGCGGCCACCGAGGCCCGACAACAGCATATAGGGGGTTGGAGATCCGTGCGTGCCGTGCAAGAACAGTCGGCGTGACCAAGCAGTGGTCGTCGCCTTACGCTCTAGTATGGTTGGAAAAAAAGAGGGGGAGAAATGAACTTTACCTGCTGGAGATCGTGGCCGGAATAGGGCAGAAGGTTCGCCGACGCCGCACGAGCTGATGGAGGTAAAAATTCGTCGCAAACTTTCTATTTTTTTTAAGTGATTCTAAAAATTTGGAAAATTACCTTAACGAGCTCGGAATGACACGAAACAAATTTTTTTGTATTCGTATCGTTCTCCTGATCTCATTAATGGGGTCAAACATAATTTTTAACAAATATATTGACGATTATAAATTTTTTACCCTGAACGAGTAATAAATATTTGATTCTTGTTGGAAAAATTTATTAACATCAGTGTATTGATTAAAAATTATGTTTGGGCCCATTAGTAAGATCACGAGATTGATACAAACTCATAGAAACTTGTTTCGTGTCATTCCGAATTCTCTAGGGCCATCTTCCAATTTTTATAAGTTTAACCTAAAAAAATAGATTTTTGCGACAAACTTGAAATTCGTCCCAAATTAGGGACGAACTTCTGAGTTCGTCCCTGATTTGGGACGAATTTCAAGTTTGTCGCAAAAATTAATTTTTTCATAAATCAAATTAAATGCGTATAAAATACGAAAGATGGATCTAGAGAGCTCGGAATCATATGAAACAAGTTTCTATGGGTTCGTGTCGATCTCCTGATCACAATGATGACCTCAAATATTTTTTTCACACAATATATTTAGGTGAGTGATTTTTGGATATCAAAACCACCTAATCATTTTCAAACTCTAACTCTTTTTCACCAAGTCTTAAGGTTTATAGAGTCCATCTAACTATTATTACGATTAAAAAATTTTATTAGTTATTTGAGGCCATCATTGTGATCATGAGATCGATATGAACCCAAAGGAACTTGTTTCATGTGATTCCGAGCACTCTTGGCCCATCTTCTGTATTTTATATGCATTTATTTTGATTTTAGAAAAAATTAATTTTTGCGACAAACACGAAATTCGTCCCAAATCAGGGACGAACTCAGAAGTTTGTCCCTAATTTGGGATGAATTTCCAAATTCATCCCTAAAATGTATTTTTTAGGTTAAACTTTTAAAATTTGGAAGATGGCCCTAGCGAGCTCAGAATGACACGAAACAAATTTCTCTGGGTTCGTATCATTCTCCTGATCTCATTAATGGGGTCAAACATAATTTTTAACAAATATACTGACGATTATAAATTTTTTACCCCCAACAAGTAATAAATATTTGATTCTTGTTGCAAAAATTTATTAGCATCAGTGTATTGATTAAAAATTATGTTTGGGCCCATTAGTAAGATCACGAGATTGATACGAACTCATAGAAACTTGTTTCGTGTTATTCCGAATACTCTAGGGCCATCTTCCAATTTTTATAAGTTTAACCTAAAAAAACATATTTTTGCGACAAACTTGAAATTCGTCCCAAATTAGGGACGAACTTCTGAGTTCATCCCTGATTTGGGACGAATTTCAAGTTTGTCACAAAAATTAATTTTTTCATAAATCAAATTAAATGCGTATAAAATACAAAAGATGGACCTAGAGAGCTCGGAATCACATGAAACAAGTTTCTATGGGTTCGTGTCGATCTCCTAATCACAATGATGACCTCAAATATTTTTTTTACACAATATATTTAGGTGAGTGATTTTTGGATATCAAAACCACCTAATCATTTTCAAACTCTAACTCTTTTTCACCAAGTCTTAAGGTTTATAGAGTCCATCTAACTATTATTACGATTAAAAAATTTTATTAGTTATTTGAGGCCATCATTGTGATCATGAGATCGATACGAACCCATATGAACTTGTTTCATGTGATTCCGAGCTCTCTAGGCCCATCATCCGTATTTTATACACATTTATTTTGACTTTAGAAAAAATTAATTTTTGCGACAAACACGAAATTCGTCCCAAATCAGGGACGAACTCAGAAGTTCGACCCTAATTTGGGACGAATTTCCAAATTCGTCCCTAAAATCTGTTTTTTAGGTTAAACTTTTAAAAATTGGAAGATGACCCTAACGAGCTTGGAATGACACGAAACAAATTTCTTTGGGTTCGTATCATTCTCCTGATCTCATTAATGGGGTCAAACATAATTTTTAACAAATATACTGATGATTATAAATTTTTTACCCCCAACGAGTAATAAATATTTGATTCTTGTTGCAAAAATTTATTAACATCAGTGTATTGATTAAAAATTATGTTTGGGCCCATTAGTAAGATCACGAGATTGATACGAACTCATAGAAACTTATTTCGTGTCATTCCGAGTTCTCTAGGGCCATCTTCCTATTTTTATAAGTTTAACCTAAAAAAATAGATTTTTGCGACAAACTTGAAATTCGTCCCAAATTAGGGACAAACTTCTGAGTTCGTCCCTGATTTGGGACGAATTTCAAGTTTGTCGTAAAAATTAATTTTTTCATAAATCAAATTAAATGCTTATAAAATACGAAAGATGGACCTAGAGAGCTCGGAATCACATGAAACAAGTTTCTATGGGTTCGTGTCGATCTCCTAATCACAATGATGACCTCAAATATTTTTTTCACACAATATATTTAGGTAAGTGATTTTTGGATATCAAAACCACCTAATCATTTTCAAACTCTAACTCTGTTTCACCAAGTCTTAAGGTTTATAGAGTCCATCTAACTATTATTACGATTAAAAAATTTTATTAGTTATTTGAGGCTATCATTGTGATCATGAGATTGATACGAACCCATAGGAACTTGTTTCATGTGATTCCGAGCTCTCTAGGCCCATCTTCCGTATTTTATACGCATTTATTTTGATTTTAGAAAAAAATAATTTTTGCGACAAACACGAAATTCGTCCCAAATTAGAGACGAACTCAGAAGTTCGCCCCTAATTTGGGACGAATTTCTAAATTCGTCCCTAAAATCTGTTTTTAGGTTAAACTTTTAAAAATTGGAAGATGGATCTAGCGAGCTTGGAATGACACGAAACAAATTTCTCTGGGTTCGTATCGTTCTCTTGATCTCACTAATGGGGTCAAACATAATTTTTAACAAATATACTGATGATTATAAATTTTTTACCCCCAACGATTAATAAATATTTGATTCTTGTTGCAAAAATTTATTAACATCAGTGTATTGATTAAAAATTATGTTTGGGCCCATTAGTAAGATCACGAGATTGATACGAACTCATAGAAACTTGTTTCGTGTCATTCCGAGTTCTCTAGGGACATCTTCCAATTTTTATAAGTTTAACCTAAAAAAATAGATGTTTGCGACAAACTTGAAATTCGTCCCAAATTAGGGACAAACTTCTGAGTTCGTCCCTGATTTGGGACGAATTTCAAGTTTGTCGTAAAAATTAATTTTTTCATAAATCAAATTAAATGCGTATAAAATATGAAAGATGGACCTAGAGAGCTCAGAATCACATGAAACAAGTTTCTATGGGTTTGTCTCGATCTCTTGATCACAATGATGACCTCAAATATTTTTTTCACACAATATATTTAGGTGAGTGATTTTTGGATATCAAAACCACCTAATCATTTTCAAACTCTAACTCTTTTTCACCAAGTCTTAAGGTTTATAGAGCCCATCTAACTATTATTACAATTAAAAAATTTTATTAGTTATTTGAGGCCATCATTGTGATCATGAGATCGATACGAACCCATAGGAACTTGTTTGATGTTATTTCGAGTTCTCTAAGCCCATCTTCCGTATTTTATATGCATTTATTTTGATTTTAGAAAAAATTAATTTTTGCGACAAACACGAAATTCGTCCCAAATCAAGGACGAACTCAAAAGTTCGTCCCTAATTTGGGACGAATTTCCAAATTCGTCCCTAAAATCTGTTTTTTAGGTTAAAGTTTTAAAAATTGGAAGATGGCCCTAGCGAGCTCGGAATGACACGAAACAAATTTCTTTGGGTTCGTATCGTTCTCCTCATCTTATTACTCACCTCAAAATAAATATTTAACCAATACACCAATGTTTATAAATTTTTGGAACAAGATTTTAATATTTATTACTCGTTCGGCGTAAAAAATTTTTAAACATCTGTATATTGGTTAAAAATTTTGTTTGAGCCCTCTAATAATACGAGGACAATTGTACGAACCCATAGAAACTTATTCCGTGTCATTCCGAGCTCTCTAGGGTCATCTTCCAAAATTTAAAATATCACTTAATAAATAAAAATTTTGCGACGAACTCAGGAATTCGCCCCTAATTTGCGACGAAAATGGCGACGAATATATATTCATCGCAAATTTGCGATGAAACTAGAGATTTGTTGCAAAAATTTATCTGTTCATCTCTGCTTCTGCGATGAACAATTTTTTGCGACGAAAGTTATTTTTCGACGCTGATTGGCAACGAATTTTGCGACAAAAATATATTTATTGCTAATTTGCGACGAATTTCTTTCGTTTCTATTTTCGTTGCTAATTTGTGATGAATTAGGGTTTCGTTGAAAAATTAGTCGCAAATTTGCAACGAATTTTATTCATCCCAAATTTTCGTCCCCAAATTGTATTTATTTTGTTGTGATGGATTCATCACAGAATAGTCAAAAATAAAAAATAAAAAATAAATAAATGTGTTCGAAATGACAGATTGACCTAGAGAGATTGGAATAACATGATACTAGTTTCTATGTCTTTATCTAGTTCTCCTGATTATATAAATTCTCTTATACATCAATTTAACTCAAAATATTTAAAATATTGATTTTTTTGGAAATGAATGTGTTTGAAAAATCTAACTCATGTTAAAAAAAATAATGCTCTCAATATATTGAGTCAAATTAATGTTTGAGGATATTTATATAATTAGGAGATCTATAGGATGAAAATGATGTCCTGCTTAACTCTTTCCTATGCGTCTATGCATAACTGAGGTCCCTCGAATAGATTCAAGGTGCCTCGAATAAAAAATGGAAAAAATAAACATAAAAAAATGAAAGGTTGAACGCCTCGAATTGATTTGTGACGTTGAGCATCTTTTATTTTTTATTTTTTGTTTATTTTTTAAGCTCAGGGATAAGCTAATTATATTTTGCCCAAATGGTTTAGGGATTGGGATATATTGTTTAAGTAAAAAAATTAAAATAAAAAAAATTAGATGCTCATGGGTATAATATATAGTATTTAGGGTGCATATTTTTTTGTTTTTATTTTTTTAATATTTGGGTTTAGGATTTAGGATTTGGAATTTAGGATTTAGTGTTTAGGATATAGTATTTAGGATGCATAATTTTTTTTATGTTTTTTTAGGGTTTAGGATATCTAATGTGGGGTATAATATTTAAGGTTTAGGATTTAAGGAATTTAAAATTTTTAAAAAATAAAAAAGTAGTGTTCTCCTAGATCCATTCCTAGAGCCTCGAACACTTGTCATGCAAAGGAGTAGACCATAAGTCAGGTAGGATATCATAGAATTTGCAATGAATCCTTGGATTCATCTTAGAATTGGTAACGAATTTATGGATTCATCACAGAATGGTCAAAAATAAAATAAAAAATAAATATGTTCAAAATGACATTTGGACATAGAGAGTTTGAAATGATATGATACCAATTTATATGTGTTCATCTCGTTCTCCTGATTATATAAATACTTTCAACATCAATTTAACCCAAAATATTGAGAGTATTGATTTTTTGAAAATAAATGTGTTCGAAAAATATAATTCATGTGCAAAAAAAAATACTACTTTCAATATATTGGGTCAAATTGATATTTGAGGCATATATATATAATTAGGAGATCTATAGGAATACATAAGATTTTATTTTATGTCATTTCGAGCTCTTTAGGCCCATCTACTGGTTTCAATATTTTATTTTAAATTTTTGACCATCCTGCGACAAATCTATGGATTCATCGACAATTCTACAACGAATCCAATGATTCGTTGCCAATTCTACGATGAATCCAAGGATTCATTGCCAATTTTGCAACTAATCCATGGATTCGTCGCAGAATGGTCCAAATTTAAAAATAAAAATAAATATGTTTGAAACCGACTAATAGACTTAGAGAGCTCGGAATGATATGAAATTAATTTCTATGTGTTCATCTAGTTCTTATGATTATATCCATATCCTTAAATATCAATTTGATATAATATTTTTTTTACAGTAAAGTGAATTAGATGGACTTTAATCGAATGAGGAGTTAGTAAAAATACTAAAAATACAACTATTTTTCTTACAAGACTATGTATGTACTACATAAAAAATATATGGAACCACTCTTTCTGCTTACAAAATATATAAATCAAATATAATATTCTTTCATACATATATCAATAAGTCATGAACCAAGGATTGGTGGCATGATACGGTTGGTGCGATTAGCACTAACGGTCTAACTCAAGTTTTGATGAATAACAAAATAGGTTAAGTTAGTTTCGTTGTTATCTAACACTCTAACCGAGTGTGCAGGAGAAGCCCAGGCAGGTCGACGGGCTAACCTGATATCTGGCACGATGCCCAGCTAGGTCGACAGGCCGACTGGATAGCTAGCACGAAGTCCAAACGAGTCGATGGGCTGATCGGACATTTGGCACGAAGTCCAGCTAGGTCGACGGGCTGACAGGATAACTGGCACGAAGTCTAGACGGGTCGAAGGGCTAACCGGACGTTTGGTAGGTAAGTGAAGGTAAGTCACTAGAGGGGAGTGACAGTGAGGACGCGTTCTTGGGAAGGGAACATTAGGTGTAAAATACCAGAAAAATGGGGAATAATGATAAGGGAATTTTCTAGAATTTTTATAAATTTTCTGAGAATTTTTCATAGCTCGTATGAACGAGTTTACGGAGATAAAAACGGGGCCCAGGAAAAGCCTATTTAGGCTACCCAATTTAAATGATGAAAAGAATTTGTTTATTTCTTTTATTTTCTTTTCTTTATATGCTTTCCTCCGTTTCCTCTTCGACGCCGTGTGCCCGTGCCCTAACCGCTCGCGCCCTTCCTCTCCTCCCCTTGCGTACAAAACCGTCGGCCAAGGGGAAATTGCGACGTCTCCTTCTTTTGCTCCATCTTTCTTCTGATCTCTGCGCGCCGACGCCGACCCCCGACTGCGCCGATCTCTTCTTCCCAGATCCCAAAGTTCTCTTCCTCTCTTCTGTCAAGCACCGACATCCGAGCCCTAGCCGCCGTCGTCGCACGGAGAGGCGCTGCCGACCTCCCCTGTGCCCTAGCGCTATTGTTTCTCTCTGCCCTAGCGACGACAGCCGGCCGCCGGCGCCCCTTCCGGCGCCCTCCTTCCTTCCGAGCAGTGTAGATTGGCCTAGGGCTCGAGTTCACCTGCATACTTCTTGCCGTGCCTAGTAGTGATCCTTAAGGTAGGTGGTTTAACTGGATGTGGAATTAGGAATCGTGTAATTGATTTCCCTTGTGATCTTCTTGCTGTTCTGGACCAAGAGGAGAATCTCAGATCAGTTCTTATTGTGTTTCCAGATCAGAGCTTGGATATTCTTCTCTGTTCTTGATCATCCCTTCCTTGAGGTGGATTTAGGTCACGGTTGAGGTAAATTGAATTTCGGATAATAGTGCATTTCAAGGATAATTTAGCTAATTATGGTTGTTGGTGTTGAGATGATGAAGGAACAGTGAACTCTTTCTTCATAGATCACAGAGGAGTGTTTTGCTGTCCTGCTGCTATATTAGAGGTAAACACTAACTTTAGCAACTGGTTTTGGTACTTTGGCTGTTGGATTATTGATGTGGGCGAGTTGGGTTTAATTCGATCAATGAAGGTATTGGAATTAGTGTTAGAATATGTTGGTATGTAGTACTTTGGTTATAGAAAGGATGATGGTGATATGATTAGGGTTTTACCCTAACTTAGAGTTAGAGATTTTATTTAGCTATTTATGAGAAGTTTAGCTAAATAAAAATATATATATTGGTGACACAGGATTTTGACGCGAGACGAGTATCTCGATTATCGGATTGGACCTTTTCGATGGGAGGCGGGTACCTCTTAACTTATCTTTTATGATATTGTCAATTGGATATGCATAGTATTTTATAGCTACAAGCAATGATCATGTTTGCCTTTGGTATGTCACGATTTGATACCCATAGCATGTTCTGTTTGTCGCTTGTTATGTATCCATGTTTATACCTCGTGAATATTGTCATGAGTACCTTAGTTCCTAGAGTAAGTGACATACCATGCTTTACTGAGTTTAGGACTAGATTTTGGATTTTTTATTATCTGGCATGTGTACTTATATTTTTATATCATATTTGATCTGTGTACCTAGACTCTTTTGCTTTGATCCATGTTGGTACATATTTTACGGAGGTGGAGATGTTCAGGACCTAGGTTGTTATACCATAGAGGACCTGTATACCCTAGATCTGTGGATTTGACTTACTTGTACTAGGGTACACATTTATATATATATATATAGATTGGTTCAGGATGTTGTCATACTTAGTGTCATGCACCATTCGCATGATTGCATGCTGCGTGATAGGCTGCTCCATTATTGTAGAGCATATCGCCAGTTTCATCACTGTTCGGTGCTCCGTTGGTCCGCTCATGGGTAGTGTGACGCAGCATGGTAGCACGTCAGGGATCCCTCCTCATCATGGTGTACCGAGAGATGAGAGCATTGCGCTCCCCCATTTATGATTTGGGGTAGGAGTATGTGTGTACTCCGACAGCATCTCATCCACTCGGTCACTCATCAGGAGCAGTGACGTCAAAGTGCACGGTTGTCACAGCCCTACCCACTCAGTCTCACCATTGTGTATGAGATGTCTGACTGGCGTCAGGGTGACCATGTCATTGGCACCATATGCATTTATTGCATTTATTTGCTTGTGTTTGCTGCACTTATATGCTGCATTTTGGTGGATGCATTTGTTTGACATGCATACAGGAGGCATATTGTGTATCTGGTTTGACGACCCTTTTGTTCTGGATAGGAGTTCCTGGTGAGTACAACTTCCTCAGTTACCTTTCAGTTTTGCATATTTCCTATATATGATTAGGAAGCTGTATTCCATGTTTATTGCTGTTAGATATATCTTACTATGCATGTCTATTGGTATTCGCTGAGTTGTTAAACTCACCCCCATGGACACTATGTTTTTCAGGTACCAGGTTATTTATGATGTTGCTTGGAGTATCCTGTCTGCTGGTCCTCACGTCACCTCAGAAGATCTATCGGTTTCATTTATGTTTTGTTTGTTTTATGTGTCAGTGTGTTTAGTTTGTGCTCCGATTTTGTTCTGGAGTGTTGAAGTTGTTATGTGATATTTTGTATTGGTTGTTGGTTGTGTAAGCCTAGCCGGCTAGCAGTTTTGTGTTTGGTTTGTATTTGGTTTCTGTCATTTTCCGTTGTGTTTTGGTTTCGGTACAACCGAGTGGGCCGCTTTACATATAACTGCGTGGTTGTGTTTTTATTGTGTCAGCCGAGTAGGCTGTATCATATAACTGCGTGGTTGTGTGTATATTCCAGTCGCTTGTGGTTGATGTATATTATGCATGTAGAAATGATTCAGATTGTCAGCCGTACAGGGGAGGTGCTGCCAAAATTTCTTCGGACAGGGACTCCCCCGGGGTGTGACAATTTAGTGGTATCAGAGCCAAGTTACGATACTTGCTATGTGTTCTAGATTTTCGAGATTTATCTAATACCAATTTATTTGGTATCAGAGATCGGTTTACGAGTTTTATTTCTCGTGTTTCGGATTTCATGTTTTTGTCTTCTCGATGTGACTTTTTGGATTTTGGGACCTGGCAGCGACAGGACATCTCCAAGCTATAGGAGGTATGTTGGTATACTGTTATCCTGCCTTGTTGTTAGTATATGCATCATTGACTATTACAGTTTATGATATGTATTAGCATTCTTTACTAGTACCTGTCTAGTTGATATAACATATATTTTATGTATTGGGTTAGCCACTGATGATGATCAACCCTATTAGATATCAAGGATTACAGTTTCTGGTGATTTTACATATCATACACCAGTAGTTTTTTTTAGTTTCTGTTATTACTAGTTGGTTAGCAGATTTAGGCACATACCAGACTCTGCTATTATTAGCTGTGTAGTGGATAGTATCTACCTATTTATGTTGACCTAGCCAGTAGTATACCATGTTATCTTAGTTAATTTCATCAGTAAATATTGGTTTACTCTTGTTAGATCGGTCAGTAGGAGTCTGATTTACACTTGTTGATTTGGGTAGTCGTATATTGATATACCTTAGTTGCTTGTGGAGGATTAATGTATTCTTGATTAGTTAGTAGAGGACTGATTTAGTTTTGTTAGATTTTATTTAGTTATACCCCTAAACCATGAGAGTAGGTAGCATAGGGTTTGTGTGGTAGATTGGATTAAATATGCTGATTATACATACCTATGTAGTTTATACACTTGATTATTTTGTGTTGTAGGAGTTCTATGATAGACGGTCAAAATTGCATGTAGTGAGTGTATATTTGTCCAGATGATGATTATTGGAGGTATTTTGTCGATTAAATCTATGTTGTGAAATGTACACATGTGTTTGAGTGTTTTATTGGAGGTATCTTATCGACTTAATCTGAGTTTTGATATGTACAGATGTGTTCGGTGTAATATTTGAGGTATCTTGTTTATTATATGATTGTTCTGAGTGTATACTCGTGTCGATTATGATTTGTTAGGTTGGAAGTGTTGGGGTTGCAAGGTTGCAAACATAGTCCCATATTGGAAACACATGGGAAAGATCATGAGTTTATAAGAGAAAAGATATCTCCATTGGCATGAGGCCTTTTGGGGAGAGCCCAAGAGCAAAACCATGAGGGCTTAGGCCCAAAGTGGATAATATCATGCTATTGTGGAGATATCTAAATTCTTTTCGATCCAACAATTGGTATCAGAGCCCGGACTGCCAGAAGGTTTAACCGCCGACTGTGCACAAGAGTTATGATCTGATTGAGCCATGTAGGTACAATATTGACCTCGAACAAAGAAAGTGGAGGCTCCTATGTTCGGATCAAGAGGACCAGACACCAGGCAGGAAGTCCTAGTTGCGACTAGGCAATGAAGTCCTAGTAGGTCGGGTGGACCGAGGGGTAGGAAGACCTGGTGGGTCGAGGATCGGACGTGGGAAGCCTATGGTCCTTTGTTTGAGGGGGGGATTGTTGGGGTTGCTGTTAGAGTGTATACTAAAAGCCTAGCTTTTGGTATAAACATTTATCTAGAAATAAGAATCACATTGGTCAAATATCTACATTTATGATAAATGTAGTTGTTCACTTAATTTATATTGTAGATAACATGGTGTGTGGTGTCACACACAGAGGATCATGTTATCAGTACCTTATAAATTATAATCAGTAGCTCACGACCATAATGGAAAGGAACAAACCATTGGAAGGTCGTAGTGTAATTAGGTATTAGTTTATCTTAACTATATAATTACACTAGTACACTTAGAGTGTATTGAGTAGGACCATTAGAGGTCGTTTCTTTTATACTGACTTTATAAAGAAACAAAGACCTCAGTTATTATGGAAGTGTGTGCTCTTAATCCTAATATAATAACAAGCACATATATTTGATATTTATTTCTTTAATTTATCAATGGGTGAGATTTAGTTCGATGAATCAATAAACCCGATAAGTTGGGAAATGATATTACTTATAGTGTGTGTTGTTGACTATAGAAGGAAACTGTGTCCTAGTGATCTAGGTTGAGAATGTCCCCAAGAGGAGCTCATAAGGATTGTCATGTTAAACCCTGCAGGTGGACTTAGTCCGACATGACGATGAAGTTGAGTGGTACTACTCTTGGAGCCAGATATTAATTAAGTGAGTTATCAGTAACTTACTTAATTAGTGGACATTTGTTATCTTAAACGTAGGGAGACTAACACACTCATAATAAGAAGGAGCCCAAAATGTAATTTGGGATTGGTGCGGTAGTTCAATAATAGTTCTTTAGTGGAATGAATTATTATTGATGAAATTAAGTTGTGTGGCGAACACGGGATGCTTAATTTCATCGGGAGACCAAAACCAATTCCTCCTCTCGGTCCCTATCGTAGCCTCTAGTATATAGAGATTTATACCCACCGCATACCCACATTCTTACCCATCCAATGGGGCCGGCCAAGCTAGCTTGGAACCCAAGCTAGGGCCGGCCAAGATCAAGTGGATGAGTCATGTAGGTGGCCGGCCAAAGCTTGGGTCCCAAGCTTAGGTGGCCGGTCACTAGAATATTAAAAAGGATTTTTATTAAAATTATTTCTTATGTGGATATCATGATTTCAAAAGAGTTTAAAAAAATTAAAAATTTCCTTTTATAGCTTTCTACAAAAGATTAAGAGAAGAGATTAATCTCTTTCCTTATTTGTAGTTTAAAAGGATGGTTTTAATTTTTGGTAAAAACTTTCCTTATTTGTAAATCATCTACATGTTTAAAAGAGAGTTTAAAATTTGAAATCTTTCCTTATTTGTTGATTAAAGGAGGATTTTAAATTTTTAAATTTTAAGAAAACTTTCCTTTTTAATTATGTTCATTATTTAAAAGAGAGTTTAAAATTAAATATTCTCTTTATAAGTTTCTACAAAAGATTAAGAAAAGATTTGATATCTTTCCTTATTTGTAGATTAAAAGAGATTTTAATTTATAGAGATAACTTTCTTTTTATCCACATGTTTAAAAGAAAGATTTTAATTTATTAAATTTCCTTTTTATAAACCAATCATGAAGGGATAAAATTATTGGAGAAATTTTATAAATTTCGAACAAATTAGGAAGTTTTAATTCTTGTTTAATTAAAACTTTCCTTGATTTGGGGAAATAAAGTGGCCGGCCATGTTTCAATGAGAAGAAAAATTATTTTAATTAAAATAAAATTTTCCTTTTCATGGCAAAAGAATTAAGGAAATTTTTATTAAAATTTCCTTATTTGCCAAGACCAAGGATTATAAAAGAGGAGGTAGAGGAGCCTTCATGGGTGAACAACCTCTATTATTTTCTCCCTCTTTTCTTCCTTGGTGTGGCCGACCTCCTTCCTTTCTCTTCTCTCCATCTTGTGGCCGGACCTCTCTTCCTCCTTGAAGATCAAGTGGTGGCCGGATTTTAGCTTGGAGAAGAAGGAGAGAAAGCTTACATCCCTTGGAGCTTGATTGGTGGAAAAAGATCTTCATCTCTTGGAAGCATAGTGCTTGGCCGAAACTTGAAGAAAGGAGAAGAAGGTGCTTTGGTGGTTTCTCATCTCGAAAGATCGTTGCCCACACAACGTCCGAGGTTAGAAGAGGAATACGGTAGAAGATCAAGAGGTCTTTCTAAAAGGTATAACTAGTAATTTTTCTTTCCGCATCATACTAGTTATTTTTGGAAATAATACCAAATACAAGAGGCATGCGATTCAAGTATTTCGAATATGTTTTTCGATGTTGTGTTCTTTTGTTTTTTTTCCTTGTGATTTGATTGTTCTTTTCGGTTAACCTAAAGTTATTTTAGGAAATTAAATATTAGCTTTCCATAAAAGGTTTTGTCTAGTCGGTGGTGGTTGCTCCCATATCCAAGAAGGCCATGTGCCTCGCCACGTCAGTACTGGGAACCAATTATGGAAATTAATATTTAATGGAATTAATAACTTAAGGTGATTTGGGTCGAACGTGTTAAGTTCCGCAGGAGACCCAAGTCAAAACCTAAAAGAACAAATAGATTAAGTTTTGGATCAAACGTGTTAAGTTCCGCAGGTGATCCAAAATTTAATTTAAAAGAACACATGGTAGCTAGGAAAAGGTTCAGACCTTTGTACAAAATTTTTGTACAGTGGAACCTCTAGGTTTTCCAAGTAGCAACCAACAGTTGCAAGGTTGCAAACATAGTCCCATATTGGAAACACATGGGAAAGATCATGGGTTTATAAGAGAAAAGATATCTCCATTGGCATGAGGCCTTTTGGAGAGAGCCCAAGAGCAAAACCATGAGGGCTTAGGCCCAAAGTGGACAATATCATGCTATTGTGGAGATATCTAAATTCTTTTCGATCCTACAGGAAGTATTACGTTGATTATACTCTTGGCATAGGTGTATATATGTCATGTGAGTGTTGTTTGAGGTGTATTGTTGATTATACTTATGTTGATATATGCACACAGGTTTGGTATGCATTGTTGGAGGTATCACGATAAATTATACCTATGTTGTGAGTATGTGTGGTGTGTACAAATTGGAGGATTATGTTGATCATACATATGTTGTGTGAGCACATGCGCCAGGTGTATTGTTGGTAGCAGCATGATGATTCTATTTATGTTGAATGCAGGATGTGGAGCGTCTGCATTATGTCATTTGTTGGATTACCCTGGCAACCCATTTTCTTATCAGTGGGTGACTCACTACGATGTTGATAGATTTGACGATGAGTTTGATTTGATTGCTGGATTGTTATACCTTTGGCTGCCCACAGTGATATGTGGTTGAGTGATCTCGTGCAGCCTCTAGTTGGATAGTTAGGTGCCTTGGACACTTATGGATCGTTTGTGGTGGAGCGGAGCTCCCACATATTACGGATTGTTTGTGGTAAAGCGTTGCTCCCACATATGTGGTATTTCTTGTGATGGAGCGTTGCTCTCACACTGGAGGATTTATTCTTTGGTGATTTATGTTGTTGGTGATCAGATTTCCGACTTATTATCGGAGATCTTATGGTTAGGAATGTCTGTGATACGAACATTATGTATTTTGGTTTTACCATTAGGGCTTGCAGAGCCTTAGATGTTTTCAGGGGCTCGATGATTCTGGTATTTCGAGGATGTTTGGATCGGTTTCCATTGTCTTTGTTGACGATGTTGTGATCTATTTCGGATCCGCGGTGAGTCACGCACATCATCTTTGCATAGTTCTAGAGAGGTTTCGATGGGAACATCTATATGCGAAGATCAGTAGTGCGTATTTTGGTTGTCTTCTGTGAGATGTTTGAGACACATGGTCACCAGTAGGGTATACCGTGGTTCCACAGGAGATCGAGGTTGTTATCGTTGGGAGTAGACGGAGTCTATAGAAGAGGCTCGCAACTTCCTTTGTTTGGCTCGATATTTCCGGAGATACGTTGAGGGTTTCTCACGGATTGCTATGCTACTTACACGCCTGACTAGGAAAGGCGTGAAGTTCACTTGGACTGAGGATTACAAGACTAGCTTCCAGGAGCTGAAGCGGAGACTGGTGTCGGCTCCGATTGTTGGTTATACCTTCTGGAGATGACGGATTCGTGCTCTACACCGACGCATCTATTCAGGGTTTGAGTGTTGTTCTGATGCATCACGATAGAGTAGTCTCCTATGCTTCTCGTCGGTTGAAGGAGCATGAGAAGAACTGCCTTGTACATGATTTGGAGCTAGTCGCCATTATTTTTGCCATGAAGATTTGACGACATTATTTATATGGCGTTACATTTGAGATTCTCACTGACCATAAGAGTCTCAAATATCTGTTTACTTAGAAGGAACTTAATCTCCGACAGAGGAGATGGATGGAGTTCCTGAATGATGATGATTGTACCATTAGCTATCACCCGGGGAGAGCTAATGTGGTTGCCGATGCACTTAGCAGAAAGCCCACAGGGACTTTAGCTTGCCACCGAGTTGTGGCCACGTACTTGATTCAGGGTTTCTTCGAGTTAGACCTTGAGGAGCAGGGACATACAGAGCAGGGTATTCTTGTTACCATAGTTGCTCAGTCGTCGATCAGGACGAGAATCCGAGAGGCCCAGTTGTTGGGACCTCATAGAGCTCAACGTGAGGCAGAGTTGGTCCATACTATCAGACGGATGATGTCAGAGGCATAAGACTGCCAGAAGAGTTATGCTGACCGGAGTAGGAGACTCTTAGAGTTCTCCATTTGCGACCATGTATTTCTGCGAGTTTCACCCACGAAAGGGGTGAAGAGATTTAGCCTCAGAGGTAAGCTAGCTCCGTGATACCTTGGCCCTTTCCAGATCCTGAAGAGGATTGGAACAGTAGCTTACTGGTTGGCACCACCACCGTTCCTGGTAGAAGTTCATGACGTATTCCATGTGTCTATGCTGAGGTGACACATGTACGGACCGATATACCAGTTTCCTTTCAGCCTGACGCCACCTACGAGGAGGTTCCGGTACGGATTCTGGACCGGAAATAGCGTCAGTTGCGGAACAAGACAATTCGACTTGTTAAAGTCGGATGACAACATCATTCGAATGAGGAGGCTACCTGGGAGCTCGAGGATACGATCCAAGCTCGATACCCCCATCTTTTCACTAGAGGTATGTGATTTAATTTACCGTTCAGCATTTATACTTTCTACCTGTTGTTAGTACTTGCTGATGGTAGATAACAAAATTTGGGGACCAAATTTTTATTAGTGGGGGAGAATGTAAAATACCGGAAAAATGGGGAATAATGATAAGGGAATTTTTTGAAATTTTTAGAAATTTTCCGGGAATTTTTCATAGCTCGTATGAACGAGTTTACGGGGATAAAAACGGGGCCCGGGAAAAGCCTATTTAGGCTACCCAATTTAAATGATGAAAAGAATTTGTTTATTTCTTTTATTTTCTTTTCTTTATATGCTTTCCTCCGTTTCCTCTTCGACGCCGTGTGCCCGTGCCCTAACCGCTCGCGCCCTTCCTCTCCTCCCCTTGCGTACAAAACCGTCGGCCAAGGGGAAATTGCGACGTCTCCTTCTTTTGCTCCATCTTTCTTCTGATCTCTGCGCGCCGACGCCGACCCCCGACTGCGCCCATCTCTTCTTCCCAGATCCCAAAGTTCTCTTCCTCTCTTCTGCCGAGCACCGACATCCGAGCCCTAGCCGCCGTCGTCGCACGGAGAGGCGCTGCCGACCTCCCCTGTACCCTAGCGCTATTGTTTCTCTCTGCCCTAGCGACGACAGCCGGCCGGCGGCGCCCTCCTTCCTTCCGAGCAGTGTAGATTGGCCTAGGGCTCGAGTTTACCTGCATACTTCTTGCCGTGCCTAGTAGTGATCCTTAAGGTAGGTGGTATAACTGGATGTGGAATTAGGAATCATGTAATTGATTTCCCTTGTGATCTTCTTGCTGTTCTGGACCAGGAAGAGAATCTTAGATCAGTTCTTATTGTGTTTCCAGATCAGAGCTTGGATATTCTTCTCTGTTCTTGAACATCCCTTCCTTGAGGTGGATTTAGGTCACGGTTGAGGTAAATTGAATTTCGGATAATAGTGCATTTCAAGGATAATCTGGCTAATTATGGATGTTGGTGTTGAGATGATGAAGGAACAGTGAACTCTTTCTTCACAGATCACAGAGGAGTGTTTTGCTGTCCTGCTGCTATATTAGAGGTAAACACTAACTTTAGCAACTGGTTTTGGTACTTTGGCTGTTGGATTATTGATGTGGGCGAGTTGGGTTTAATTCGATCAATGAAGGTATTGGAATTAATGTTAGAATATGTTGGTATGTAGTACTTTGGTTATAGAAAGGATGATGGTGATATGATTAGGGTTTTACCCTAATTTAGAGTTAGAGATTTTATTTAGCTATTTATGAGAACTTTAGCTAAATAAAAATATATATATTGGTGACACAAGATTTTGACGCGAGATGAGTATCTCGATTATCGGGTTGGACCTTTTCGATGGGAGGCGGGTACCTCTTAACTTATCTTTTATGATATTGTCAATTGGATATGCATAGTATTTTATAGCTACAAGTAATGATCATGTTTGCCTTTGGTATGTCACGATTTGATACCTATAGCATGTTCTGTTTGTCGCTTGTTATGTATCCATGTTTATACCTCGTGAATATTGCCATGAGTACCTTAGTTCCTAGAGTAAGTGACATACCATGCTTTACTGAGTTTAGGACTAGATTTTGGATTTTTTTATTATCTGGCATGTGTACTTATATTTTTATATCATATCTGATCTGTGTACCTAGACTCTTTTGCTTTGATCCATGTTGGTACATATTTTACGGAGGTGGAGATGTTCAGGATCTAGGTTGTTATACGATAGAGGACCTGTATACCCTAGATCTGTGGATTTGACTTACTTGTACTAGGGTACACATTTATATATATATATATATATATATATATGGATTGGTTCAGGATGTTGTCATGCTTAGTGTCATGCACCATTCGCATGATTGCATGCTGCGTGATAGGCTGCTCCATTATTGTAGAGCATATCACCAGTTTCATCACTGTTCGGTGCTCTGTTGGTCCGCTCATGGGTAGCGTGATGCAGCGTGGTAGCACGACAGTTTGCTCTGTTCGGTGCTCCGTTGGTCTGCTCATGGGTAGTGTGACGCAGCGTGGTAGCACGTCAGGGATCCCTCCTCGTCATGGTGTACCGAGAGATGAGAGCATTGCGCTCCCCCATTTATGATTTGGGGTAGGAGTATGTGTGTACTCCGACAGCATCCCGTCCACTCGGTCACTCATCAGGAGCAGTGACGTCAGAGTGCACGGTTGTCACATCCCTACCCACTCAGTCTCACCATTGTATGTGAGATGACTGACTGGCGTCAGGGGTGACCATGTCATTGGCACCATATGCATTTATTACATTTATTTTCTTGTGTTTGCTGCACTTATATGCTGCATTTTGGTGGATGCATTTGTTTGACATGCATACAGGAGGCATATTGTGTATCTGGTTTGATGACCCTTTTGTTCTGGATAGGAGTTCCTGGTGAGTACAGCTTCCTCAGTTACCTTTCAGTTTTGCATATTTCCTATATATGATTAGGAAGTTGTATTCTATGTTTATTGCTGTTAGATATATCTTACTAGGCATGTCTATTGGTATTCGCTGAGTTGTTGAACTCACCCCCGTGGACACTATCTTTTTCAGGTATCAAGTTGTTTATGATGTCGCTTGGAGTATCCTGTCTGCTGGTCCTCACGTCACCTCAGAAGATCTATCGGTTTCATTTATGTTTTGTTTGTTTTATGTGTCAGTGTGTTTAGTTTGTGCTCCGATTTTGTTCTAGAGTGTTGAAGTTGTTATGTGATTTTTTGTATTGGTTGTTGGTTGTGTAAGACTAGCCGGCTAGCAGTTTTGTGTTTGGTTTGTATTTGGTTTCTGTCATTTTCCGTTGTGTTTTGGTTTTGGTACAGCCGAGTGGGCTGCTTTACATATAACTGTGTGGTTGTGTTTTTATTATATCAGCCGAGTAGGTTGTATCATATAAATGCGTGGTTGTGTGTATATTCTAGCCGCCTGTGGCTGATGTATATTATGCATGTAGAAATGATTCAGATTGTCAGCCATACAAGGGAGGTGCTGCCGAAATTTCTTCAGACAGGGACTCCCCCGGGGCGTGACATTAGGCGTCGATCCAACTTAGACCCATTTCGGATACCTAAGTCGAGATCATGACTAGATTTCGGTCTTGAGGAGACGGAATCTAATTACTATTGTTCTTATCTATAAATTATGCTAACATTCTATTTTGCAGAATAATATTATTTACATTTTACCTCGGACTAACTCTTTCTTACAGGAGAAGTATTTTCTGGAGAAGAGTGGTCCGGGCGCCCGGAAGTGATCCGGGCGCCCAGAGGTCCGGGCGCCCGGGAGGGATCCGAGCGCCCGGAATGCAAACTTTATCCCCAACGCGTGTCGACACGTGGAGCTTCATGATTGGCTGGGCTACGTCACATTCAGGGTGCCCTGAAGGTATCCGAGTGCCTTGAACCTCCTATATAAGGAGGGTGAAGGCTGGAGCAAGAAGAACAACGACAAGATCCTTCAACGCTAGCCTTAGTGCTCTGCTGTGCTCCTATGACTCCACAACCGACAGAGTGCTTTTCTGTTTCCTTATTTACATTGTCGGTATTATTATTTTTAGCATTCCTGTAATTCAATTTGTAATCAATCTTCCGAATTGCTAGTGAATTGCCCAACAAAATCACTCAACGAGTGCGGGCCTTGGAGTAGGAGTCACCGAAGGCTCCAAACCAAGTAAAAATACTTGTGTTAGCGTTGCTCTTTCTTTTTGTTTATTCTTTCCGCTGCGTACTCTTTCTAAATTTTAAAATCGCTATTCACCCCCCCCCCCCCTCTAGCAAAACTCATCGATCCAACAAATACAAGACCTTCGATTATGACCTAGTTGTTTGTAGTGAATGCATTTGATTTTTACTTGCTCGTTATGTTTCAACTCGATCTGTGCCTTCTTTCGCCTTCCTGACTATATAAGGCTACGAGGACATAGAAATATAATATTGTTTACGCCCCTAGGTCAAAATTCCTTGCTTCAAAGAGGATAAATACAATCTTGCAAGTGGCATTCTAATTTAGTGAATGAAAATAATGCTTACAATACAAGAGCGTATCTATGTTTCAGTGAATAATGATGACAATAGTATGTAAGAAATGCAGTCCTAAATTTTTAGACTTTTCCGCCTCCGAAAGTTATCTAAGAAGGAGAAGGTTAGTGGTGGTAGTCATTATGACTAGACTTTGGATATAATCGCTTTGGAAGCTTGTGAACCAAGTAAAACTGATTGTGTACTGTATTGAGTTTTTAAGTTTATGTTGCATTCTCAATGACACTGTTCACCCTCTTTAGCTGGCACTAATCCTAACATATAAAATATAATAGAGAGATCATATTTAAAATGTAAATAGTTTAGATTCATTTAATAAGTTTAATTAAAATTGATACATTATCTAAATCAATTAAAATCGAAAAACAAAGATAAATAATAAGTCTGTACAAACTAATATTTACCTGTAAAATTTACTAAATTGCGCTGATCATAATAGTTTTTAGACAATTGAAATTGAGTGGATATGTAATAGGTAAATTTGATAAAGAGAAATATTAGAATAAAAAATAATTAAAAAAAAAGTCCTTTCATCAATTATTTTGTTTGTTAATTTGGTAACCGCAAACTACGAGTGGAGCAATGATAATGGATTATTAAAAATCTCGTCCTACTTAGGCGGTAAGAGATAAAAAGGCACGAAGATGAATAACATGGAGATTCCTTTCAGATATCTATATAAGCACCATGAGAGGTAAGGTATAGGTAAGTTGGTCTTCTTATTCTCGGAAGTGGAGACCACTCTCCTCCTTTAAGCTCTCCTCCTCTTCCTCTTCTTCTTTCTTTCATATTCTTCATTTGATCTGTGACTGACTTAAGCGTCGGAAAGACCATGTTGACAAGCCGACTCAAACTCTAAAATGTGTTACATCTCAGGATATCAGATAAGCTTTCTAGAGAGGAGGAATCTGAGCGAACGAAAAAAGAACTCATCATAAACCATGGAAGGGATTTTTTTTTATATAGTTGGTATCAAATATCCAGCTTATGTCAACCAATTCTGGGATGACCAACCTCGTTTCATTGAAGTTTTCCACCTATAATCAGGATAAATCGTGAAGCACTCGCAGCGGACAGCCCATTAGCCCAGTATTCTTAGGTCAATCTACATTAAAAATTTAATTGGTTAATTTATCATAAATATCTCTAAAATTTTAAAAAATACTTTGTCACTATATCATTGTCCCAAGGTAGGGATGATGTTGATGCAATAGAGAATCCAAAATTGGTTTTTTTAAGTAGTTATCCGTTAATTAAATTTAATTTATTTTTTATATTTAATTTTATCCTAAATCTTAGGAACCGAGTTTTGATAGTTAATTTATCCTAAATCTTAGGGAATAAGTCTAGTTGATTATTTTTCTATTTAGATTTTTTTTAGGGTTTTGAGAGCTATATAAACCTATGCTTAGATGATGTTTGGGGATAAGTTATTTTTATATTGAATCAATTGGTTTCGCTCAAGCCACGTTACGGCTACATCTCTTTTGTTCTTTATTTCCCGCTCTTATTTTCTCAAGAAGGTTTTTTTTTTAAATCAATCTTGAGCTACTTCTTATTTCATTATTTCTCTCTTCTTTCTTCTTAATCCCTCTGTAACTTCATGCCCCAGAATAATCTATATTCTGCTCGGCGTTAGTTGGTATTAGAGCTCATTAAGATTCAATGGAGGGTCATCGTGGACGTGGTCATGATTGTGAAAGGAAGGTTCCGGCTGAGGAAGCCTCACATTGTGGTCGTAGCATCCAAGACGAGATTCAGTATCTACAGAGACAAGTCACAAAGTTATCTCAACATCTAGCGACACGAGAACCTAAATATCGTAAGTTCCTTTATTTCCCTTTTGAAAAATCTCTAATTTCCAATGGAGAAGAGTTGTCTAAGCACAAGTTTAGTTTTGAGAAATACGGGTTCAACCACCCCACCACCTACAACTTCGAGAGAACACCAACTCCCCAGTGCCTCTACGCCCCCCTTCCTCTCACGGTGGCGGAGACAACCATGAGAATGTGGACCTCGACAACATCGAGTACGACCAGTCCTAATCTCTCGATCATCCAATTGCAGGAGGCAGCGAAGACGACAACAAGATCGAATTATTCGGTGATTCAATTTATGACGATGACGAGATCGAAGCACTAGGCGAACCAATATTTGATGATGAAGTTGACGAGGTACTCTATGGTGATGACCATGAGATTTTGGTCTTATTTGAGGATGCAATTTGCCGTATCAAAAGACAATGCGAAGAAAAGGGAGACTATGGATGTTGAAGACATTATTTTGAACTCGAGGATGAGTTCTTTTCAACCTGGGACGTCTGATGCAGGAGTATCCAGTGACACAATCATCTCGTATCATCCAACATGGCTATGTTCCCCTTAGAGTTGTTACGAGAAGAAAATAAAGCTACCAACTTTCCTTTTGAATCTAGAAGAAGGACGATCGAGGCTACTTACAAGTAGACCCGACCCTGGGCCGGGTCTGGCCCGGGCCCGTAACCGGGTCAACGGGCTAGTTGCCCGTTGACCCGGTTCGCCGGGTTGAACCGGAACCGGCCCGGCAACTTGCCGGGCCGGTTCCAGTTCATTTGCTATAAAACCGGCGAACCGGTGGTTCAACTCGTCTGTTCAGCCGCAATTTTTTTTTTTGTAACGGCTTGAACCGGCGGTTCATAGCCGTTGGAACTACCGGTTAACCGACGGTTCATAGCCATTGGGGGGGGTTTAGGTATTTTTTCCAACGGTTAGGATCATTCGACCGTTTTTTGATCAATGGCTATGATTTAGTGTCCATTACTATCAAAACTCTATAAATAGATAGCTCATTTCATCATTTTCACACACATCTTCTCTACTCTTACTCTTAATCTCAATTTCGTATTCTCTACACGCTTTCGTTTCTAATTTTCAATTACAATGGAAGGAGGCCGTGGAGGTGCATGATCTCGAGCTCGGAAGGGAAAGCAAATAATGAATCCGCGGGAGGAGGACCCTAACATTCAATCCACCGATGATGACATCGAGCATCTTCCGAATCCGACACCCGAAACACAAGGAAGTACCGATGCAATTACTTCTAAGGTTCGGGAACCTCCTCCTCTAAAGTCTTCTATTTTCACTAAACATTTTGAGAAGGTCACTCTTCCGTCGGGAGAAATGCGTGCAAAATGTAAGCACTGCAATGCTTCCTACAAATTCCAAGCCGGCGGTGGCTATGGGTCGTTGAAACGATATGTAGAAACGAAGCACCTGACGGAATATGGACTCGACCGTTCTCTAACACAATTATCAAGATTTTCTTCAACTAGCGGTAGTACTGATTCCAGTTTATTTTTATATTCAGATAATAAATTAAGAGAATCATTAGCTAAATTTGTTTCCGTAAAACATCTTTCTTTTAGTTTTGGATCTAAATGCACATTTGAAGATTTTTGTAAAGAATCTCTTAATCCATGTGCTAAACGTGTTCCTAGAATTACACTTACTTGTACAATTAAAAAATTAGCAAAACAAGGAAAAAAGAATTTAATTGATGAATTTAGTAAATTAGATAATAAAGTTTCTTTATGTTCTGATATTTGGAGTGATCATTGGCAAATACATTCGTATATGAGTGTGACTTGCCATTGGATCGATAACTCTTGGAACCTCCAAAAAAGATTGTTAGCTTATAGAGTTTTTGATGAATCACATAATGCTCATAACATCGCACAATTATTATGTTTAATTTTAGAAGAATATGACTTAACTCATAAAATATTTTCAATATCATTAGATAATGCTAGTTCCAATACCGCTTGTATAGATGATCTAAAATTTGTTTGTCAACCTATTATTGGCGGTTTATTTTTTCATATTCGTTGTGTATGTCATGTTTTAAATTTATGTGTTCAAGATGATTTAAAAATTTTAGAAAGCTATATTAAACTAATTAGAATTGTAATTTCTTATTTATGGTCTCATCCATCTATAATGAAATAATGGGGTAGGTTTTGTAAAATTAATGGAATGAGACCTAAAAAATTTTCACGTGATGTACCAACACGTTGGAATTCAATATACCAATTATTACAAGATTCATTTCAATATAAAGAATTATTATGTTCATTTTTTGCACAAAATACTAATACTAATATATATTTATTTTTATAACAATGAAATATTTGTAGTAGTATTTGTGAAATTCTAAAAGTATTTAATGATGCAACCGAACAACTTTACGGTGTTTATTACCCCACTACTCAATTAGTTTTAGAAAATTTTTCTAATATAGTATTGGTTTTAAATAAACATATTAATAATGTATTTTTATCTCCTTGCATCTTAGCTATGAAAACTAAATAGGAAAAATATTTTTATTTAATTCTTGAAATTTATTTAATTGCATTCGCTTTAGATCCTAGATTTAAATTATAAATTTTACAAGAAATGTTAACTTTATATTATGACGCTTTAATTCCAATTAAATATTATTCTTCCCCTGATCCAGTTAATATTATTTATAATGTTAGAATTTATTTATATGATGTTTATAATCAATATTATGCAAAATATGGAACACAAACTAATATTTCTGAAATACAACAAACTACTAGTAGTAATTTAAAACTTACAAAAACACAACTCTTATTAAAAGAACGGACAAAACGTCCACGAGGATCCTCAAGTTCCACACAGGAACTTGAGAATGATTTTACGACTTCTTTTGATTTTAATGAAGTAGATAGCGAAAATTTCGATATCTTAAAGTGGTGGTCACAGAAGGCTCAAAGCTTTCCCGTCCTCTCTATGATCGCCAAAGAAATATTAGCTTATCCAGTGTCAACTGTTGCTATGGAGCAGACGTTCAGTGCCGGCGGCAACATATTAGATGAACGACGATCAACTTTATCTCCCGACTCATTAGAAGCCCAAGCATTACTGGACGATTGGACCAAAACGGAGAAAAGAATCCAAGGAATGCAACTTTCAGATGACGAAGTTGAAGATTTTGATACTGAAGGAACAAATACAACAGGAATAGGAAATGGAAGTGAGTGAAAATGTAAAAGGATAAAAATGTAAAAGAACTACATGGGCTTTGATTCCCCTAAAGGGATACGTAGACAACTTAAATAAGTGCAAGCCCTTTTTTTTAATAAATTTTAATTTCTAATTTGTAATTTGTAATATTTAATTTTTAATTTTTTAACATAATAATCTTGAACCGTGGCAAACCGTAACGAACCGTGAACCGGCGGTTCCGAACCGTGAACCGTAACCATCTTGAGCGGTTAAGGTTAAGGGTCAACCTGTCTAGAACCGTCGAACCGTGGTCAGGTCTACTTACAAGGAAGATGATGAGTTCGTGGTCTTCTGACATGGTTGCACTTTATTCAGAGTCTGGGCGAGATGGAATCCCTTCAGATTTGGTAATTAATAACTCTACACTACTTTCTATGCCCAGATTTTTGAACAAGATGAAGCACGAAGACATGGTCTATACTGTGCTTCCTTACAAAAGCGATAAAATAGACCTAGACTTGGATCTACTAGCTGAGGTGCAACAACTCCTATCCGACTTTGCTAATTTGATGGCTGAAGACCTTCCTTCGGGACTTTGCTCTAGGAGAGACATTCAACACCAGATTGACCTCATTCTGTGGTTAACCTTACCTAACCGACCGGCATACCGTGCTAGCCCTAAGGATGCTGGAAAACTACAACGACAAGTTGTGGAGCTATTGAGATAAGGTTATACTCGTGAGAGTATGAGCCCTTGTGCAGTCCCTTCCCTACTCGTGCCAAAGAAAGACGATTCATGGTGCATGTGTATTAATAGTAGAGCCATTACCACAATCATGGTGAAGTATATATTTCCGATTCCTCGCTTAGATGACATGTTGGATCAACTTTCCAGTTTAAATATCTTCTCCAAGATTGATCTTAGGAGTGGATACCATCTTATTTAAATCAAGCCCGGAAATAAATGGAAGACCACCTTGAAGACACAACATGGGTTGTACGAGTGGATGGTCATGCCTTTCGGACTATCCAATGCACCCAACACGTTCATGAGATTTATGCATCAAGTCTTACGATCTTTCATGGGAAGATTCGTGGTTGTAGACTTGGATGACATTCTCATTTATAGCTCGACACGAGCTTTGCACCTTGATCACCTTTGCACTATTTTTAAGAAGCTAAAGGCGGAACACTTGTTCATCAATAACATGAAGCATTCTTTCTTCACAACCTCAGTTTTGTTTCTTGGATTTATAGTGTCTACCAATGGTGTTCATGCAGATCCATCAAAGATAGATGCAGTTTTAGAGTGGTTGCAGCCAAAAACCATTCACGACATCCAAAATTTTCATGGGTTGGCCTCTTTCTATCGTCAATTCATCCAGAATTTCATCACCTTAATTGCTCTTTTCACTGAGTATCTCAAGGGGCACAAGTTCAAGTGGACTGAAGCGGCTACAACTAGTTTTCAACTAATGAAGGAAAAGATGACTGAAGCACCCGTTCTAGCACTTCCAGAGTTCACATTCATGTTGAAGCATCAATCCAGGAGTCTTAATTGTGTTCTAGATGCTCTAAGCTGTCATTCTTCCCTGCTTACTACCATAAGCATTAAGGTTGTCGACTTTGGATCTTTCTTAGATATACAATACATTATCAGTGAATTGCATAACGAAGGAAACTTTGACCGAGATAAGACATTAGCCCTCATCTCTTCCGACTTCTATTGGACCAAGCTAACCAGTGACGTAGCTCATTTAGTGGATCGTTGCTTTGTTTGTCGGCAATCTAAGGGAATCCTCACCAATGCAGACTCTATTCTAGTTGTGGTGGACCGATTCTCCAAGATGACTCACTTTGTGGCATGCAAAAAAATCATGGATGTTGTTCGGATTTCCACCCTCTTCTTCAAAGAGATTGTGCATTTGCATGGTATTCCTCAAACTATTTGTCACGCCCCAGAAGAGTCCCTGCCAGACGAAAATCCGATAGCATCTCCCCTGTATCGGTGAAAATCTGAAACCTAAGTACACACAACCCTCAGGGCCTCTCACTCCTCAGCCAACATGGACGAAACATATACAATAAAATAAATAAACATTCCACACAGTTTATAATAATACAGCCTCTGACTGACTACACAACCACGTAGTTTAATAAAACCTACTCCACTACAACGAGGAAAGCACAACCCACAACGAAAAACCATCGCAGTGGAAAACATGGGTAGAGTACCAAAAACTTGATATAAAATACATGAGTTCAATAAATACACATCACAAGTCTGTAGTTCACAAAACAAGGAAACACAAGTCCGAAATAGAAAACCATGTCGACACGACGTGGGGACTAGCAACTGGAACCTCCTGACGACTTCAACCTGAAAATGGAATAAATCAACGGAGTGAGTTCAAGAACGTAGTGGGTATCGAGCAGACATGCATAGTAAAATATATCTATTAGTAATAATCATGCAGTACAGTCTCCTGATCTATAACAGGAAATGCGAAAACTAAACAAGGGGAGAAGCTGTACTCACTAGGACCTCCTATTTGGATATAAGGGTCGTCATACAAAATACCTCATGTCTCCTGTATGCATGTCAATCATATGCAACCACCAAAAATGCAGCATCCAAAATGCAGCAATCACAAGCAATAAATGCAATCCATGTATATGATGCAAATGACATGGTCACTCCTGACACCAATCAACCACCTCACACATGATGGTGAGATCGAGTGGGTAGGGCTATGACAACTATGCACTCTGCCATCACTACTCCTGAGTGATCGAGTGGATAGGATGCTGTCGGAGTACACCTATCCTCCTACCCCAAATATAGTGGGGAAGCCTAAGCTCTCATCTCCCTTGTGTCATAGTCAAGAGGAGGGATCCCTGCCCGCTACCATGCTGCAGTCACACTACCTATGAGCAGACCAGCGGCGCCCTGATATAGCAAACTGCACACACCCTGCCTGATATACCACTAACTCATGAGTGGTTGTGTGTATAGATCATGTAACTAGCGATGTGTTCAACAACAATGGAGCCGACAATCGCTCAGCATGCAATCATGCAATATGGTGCATGACACTAAGCATGTAACTCTTGAAAATATCAACCTCCACATAATGTGTACCGAAAGGAAAACCAAGTCCATAACAATGACCTAGGTACTATAAATCAAGGTACACATGCTAAGACATAAACCAAGGTACACATGCCAGATAATAAACTAGGTACACAGGCCAAGTATATCTAGTAGCTAAACTTGTATCCGGTAATACATTGTATGTCACTACATAAGTACACACGGCAAGAATCAAGAGGACATAAGCATAAATGCATAACAGATAGGAATATGGGCATACTACGGGTATCAAGTAATGACATACTAAACAGATATAAACATAACTATTACTACTAGCTATACCATGTTGGGACCAAATTCAAAATTCGGTGATCGTGTTTCTACACTCCTATGCACAGAGGAAATTTAAAATTTTATTTGTGATTTAACAATTAAATCAAAGAAGTGTTCGTATGGTTTTTAAAACAAACATAAACATGATCTTTATCTAAGCATGCATTATAATCTAACCGTATAAGTAAGATCCTAAAAGCATAACAAAGATACACTATCATGTGATTGATTCATATAATGCTATTTTAATCATTTTATTTATACATGCTAAATTATCTAAAATAAACATATTAGATTATTTAAGCATAACATAAATAAAACTATTAACATGCATTAACATATATATGAATCATAGTACAAGCATAAACATACCTTCCAAACAGTCTGTGTTTGGGATGACTCCAACTATTCCGGTTGTAGCAAAATAGCTCCTTGTCGTTGTCACGAGCTCGTACTTCCTTCGTGTCACGGCCCGGAGGAGTCCCTGTCCGAAGAAATTTCGACAACACCTCCCCTGTACGGCGGACAATCTGAAACTTTCTACAATCACTATATACCTCAACCACATGCGGCTGGAATAATAACAAAAAAATAAAACAATCACCACACAGTTAATATCAATTTCAGCCTCTGGCTGACACAACCACGCAGTTTATATAAATATAAGCAAACCAAAGCAGTAATACCATGACTCAAAATCAACCCTACTCAACTACACTCGTAAAGTTCAAATCCGATGAACTCACCTCTTCTGTCGTCCAGGCAGGCATGTAGTAGAATAAATCCAAATCATACCAAAAATCCATCAAACGATAAGAATCCATACAATAACCATAAGTAAAATAATACAAGACTAAAAACAAAGTCTGATAGAGAAACTAAGATAAAATAACAACTCAAAACCAGCAGAGAACTAGCACTACGTGCAGATGGGGACTAGCGACTGGAACTGCTCCGGACAGCCTCAACCTGAAAATATAACAACAATGGAGGCGGGGTGAGTCCAACACTCAGCAGGTACAATTGATATGCAAAGTAAGGAAAATAACACCTAGCACTAATCATGGGTCTCCGATAAAAATAAAGGTAAATGCAAACCGAGTAAGAGGAAGCTGTACTAACCAGGACCTGGGTATAAGGACAAACAGTCCGAAAGGTATAGAAGACCTGCATGCATGTCAAACATGGGTATCCAAAGAATATGCAGCATATAAATGCAGCAAACACAAACACAAGCAATAAATGCATCATACATATGATGCCAATGTCATGGTCACCCCTGACGCCAATCAGCCAACTCACAACAAAAGTGAGACCGAGTGGGTAGGGCTGTGACAACCGTGCACTCCGCATCACTACTCCTGATGAGTGACCGAGAGAACGGGATGCTGTCGGAGTACATACATACTCCTACCCCAAATCGTAAATGGGGGAGCTCAGTGCTCTCATCTCCCGGTACACTATGACGGGGAGGGATCTCTAACGTGCTACACGCTGCGTCACACTACCCATGAGCGGACCAACGGAGCACCGGAAGAGCAAACTGACGTGCTACCACGCTGCGTCACGCTATCCATAAGCGTCACAACGGAGCACCGAACAGTGATGAAACTGGCGATATGCTCGACAATAATGGAGCAATCTATCACACAGCATGCAATCATGCGAATGGTGCATGACACTAAGCATGGTAATATTCTAAACCAATCTATGGACATATAATGATGTGCGCCATAGTGAACAAATCATATCAAAGTACACTGATCAAATAAGGTATCAAACCTAGGTCCTGAACATGGTGAAACATGGTCATATCACTACCCCTATGAGCATGTGTAATCAGGTACATAACAACACGAAATACAAAACAAACAATCAATCAAGCAGGTAACAGGTAATCGGGTAGTGATTAACCGAAACAAATGAGGAACATAATTAATGCAACTTGTTAATTTCATTACTATGCATATCAAAGACAATAAGTCAAAAGTAACCGCCTCCGATAAAATGGTCCAATCCGGAAATCAAGATACTCGTCGAGATACCGTCTCGAATCAGAGTCCTGTGTTATCAACAAAAGTCTAGTTTAGCTAATTCTATCATACAACAATTAGCCAATTAAATTCCAAATCCAATTAAGAAATTCTAAATTGGATCCAACTAATCAACACAACACAATTAACGAACCCTAATTAAATAAAATCAGTGGGTCCACTAGGGTTAGTTCCTTAACCCAAATCAACACCACCATCGAACATTTAGGGTTGGTTTCATTAACACTATTTACACCATCAATCAAAATCAACTAACATATTTGATTGTATTCATTAAGCCTTACCTCTGGATCAAACAAAAGGAAGATCACAGCGGTTAGTGCTCTCTCTCCAACAATGTCTGCAAAGGAAATCACCATATAAGGTCTACCCAGGATTTAATATAATTAATCCTATGCTTACATAACAAAAATAATACCAATAGCTCAAACCATCTAAATCATCAAATTCATCTTCCCAAACTCACCTCAACAGATTCCTAATTTTCCTCTTTTCAACGATGGCAACAGATCCAATCAAATGCTGGTTGGTGACATTAGGTCAAGTTGCTGCCCAACAAATCAACATTTCTAAAATCAGGCACCTAACATAGTTAAATGCCTAAATCCACAATAAATTCCTCAACTAAATAAGATTAAATCAATGTTTACCCTAAACTTGTGTCGGTAGCTTTCTTCCTGCCGGCATCTGATGACGAAGAAGGATGACCCGATAGAGAGGTCTCAGACACGGCTTGAAGGGCTTCGACAGATCTAGGGCAGATCAGAAGGGCTCTGCCCCACAGCAAAGAACTAAGCAGTGGTAACTGCGGCGGCGCTGAAATCTCCACGGCAAGGGGTGACGGGCGCCAGTGACTAGCTAGGCATGAGCACAAAGGAAGATGACCGGCGCTGCTCCGTGCGTCGCCGGCGATAGTGGCGACGGCGGTGCGGGCTGGTGCTAGGGCACAGGAGAAGAAAGTCTCGGCCGAGGAAAAGTAGGCGGATGGCGGCGCTGGCTCCGTGCGTCGCCGGAGGCTAGGGCACCGAGACGGTGTCGCTGTGGTGGCGCTGTACAAAGGCTAGGGCAGAAGAGGAGAGGAGTTCGGCTCGGGGGGAGGAAGAAGAAATCGGCGCGATGGGGAGAGGAAAGGAACTGCAGCGGCCAGTTAGGGCCGGCGTCGGGCGCGAGAGAAGAAAATAGGCGCGGGTGAGGGCACGGGGTTTTGGCGAGGAAGAGAATAAAGGAAAAGAAATAAGAAAAAGGAAAAAGGAATTTATAAAATAAACAATTCCTCGCTTAAATGGGTAGCCTAAACAGGCTTTTCCCGGACCCTATTTTTATCCCCGTTAACTCGTCCATACGAGCTCCGAAAAATTCCCGAAAAATTTCTAAAAATTCCTGAAAATTCCCTTTTTAATATTCTCCTATTTTCAGTATTTTACATTCTTCCCCACTAATAAAAACTTGGTCCCCAAATTTCGTTATCTACCATCAGTAAATACTAACACAGATATAAAGTATAAATGTTGAACGGTAAATTAAATCACATACCTCAAGTGAAAAGATGGGGGTATCGAGCTCGGATCGTATCCTCGAGCTCCCAAGTAGCCTCCTCGTCCGAATGATGCTGCCATCCGACTTTAACCAGCCGGATAGTCTTGTTCCGCAACTGACGCTCTTTTCGGTCGAGAATCCGTACCGGAACCTCCTCATAAGTAATGTCAGGCTGAACTGGAACTGGAATATCTGCCAGCACATGCGTCGGATCAGGTACGTATCTCCTCAGCATAGATACATGGAATACATCGTGGACGCCTGACAGGGACGGTGGTAGTGCCAGTCGGTAAGCTACTGCTCCGATCCTCTCCAAAATCTCGAAAGGGCCAATGTACCGCGGAGCTAGCTTACCTCTGAGGCCAAATCTCTTCACCCCTTTCGTGGGTGAAACTCGCAGAAATACATGGTCACCAACTGAGAACTCTAGTGGTCTGCGTCTCCGATCAGCATAACTCTTCTGGCGATCCTGCGCCTCTGACATCCTCCGTCTGATAGTACGGACCAACTCTGCATCCTGCTGAACTCTATGAGGTCCCAACATCTGGGCCTCTCTAACCTCATCCCAGAGGACGGGTGTCCTACAAGGTCTACCATACAACGCCTCAAACGGTGCCATCTGGATAGCCGAATGAAAGCTATTGTTGTAAGCAAACTCTACCAACGACAGATGGTCCTCCCAACTGCCTCCGAAATCCATAACACATGACCTTAGCAGGTCCTCTAAAGTCTGAATGGTCCGCTCTGACTGTCCATATGTCTGTGGATGGAAGGTTGTACTGAAACGGAGCTGTGTGCCCAAGGCCTGCTGCAGACTTTGCCAGAAACGAGACGTGAACCGTGGATCTCTATCCGAAATGATACTCAACGGAACACCATGTAGTTTGATAATCTCCCGACAATACAGATCTGCCAATCGATCCAGAGGATCAGTCCTCCGGATCACTAAGAAGTGCGCGGATTTGGTTAATCGATTAATGATTACCTAAATCGAGTCATGACCTCGTCGTGTCCTCGGCAAACCCACCACAAAGTCCATGGTAATGTGATCCCACTTCCACTCAGGAATAGGAATCCACTGAAGTAACCCAGCAGGTCGCTGATGCTCAGCCTTCACTTGCTGACAGACAAGACATCTAGCTACGAAATTCGCGATGTCTTTCTTCATGCCGTTCCACCAATAGGAACGCCTCTAGTCTCGATACATACGGGTCCCGCCTGGATGGATCGCAAATCGAGAGCGGTGTGCCTCCTGGAGTAGCTCCTGTAAGACCGGATGAGACTGAGGTACACATAATCTGCCTCGGAAGTATATAATACCCTCCTCATCTCGTGTAAACTCGGTCTGCTGCCCGGAAGCTATCTGACTGCTAATGAACTGCAAATGCTTATCACCAGCCTGTGCCTCTCGGACCTTCGTCCTGATCGACGACTGAGCAATCATAGTAACAAGAATACCCTGCTCTGTAGATCCCTGCTCCTCAAGGTCTAACTCAGAAAAACTCTGAATCAAGTCCGTGACTGAAGTCCGGTGGCAAGACAAAGTCCCTCTGGACTTCCTGCTAAGTGCATCGGCAACCACATTAGCTTTCCCCGGGTGGTAGCTAATAGTACAATCGTAGTCCTTCAGGAACTCCATCCATCTCCTCTGTCGGAGATTAAGCTCCTTCTGGGTAAAAATGTATTTGAGACTCTTATGATCAGTGAGAATCTCAAATGTAATGTCGTATAAATGATGACGCCAAATCTTCAAAGCATATATGATGGCGGCTAACTCCAGGTCATGAACTGGGTAGTTCTTCTCATGCTCCTTCAGCTGACGAGAAGCATAAGAGACTACTCTGCCGTGCTGCATCAGAACAGCACCCAAACCCTGTAGAGAAGCGTCGGTGTAGAGTACAAATCCATCCTCTCCAGAAGGTAAAACCAAAACTGGAGCCGACACTAATCTCCGCTTGAAAGCGGGTCTCGCAATCCTCGGACCACGTGAACTTCACGCCTTTCACAGTAAGGCCAGCGGCATAGCAATACGCGAGAAACCCTCAACAAAACGTCGGTAATATCCGCCAATCCCAAGAAACTACGGATCTCCTGAACCGACTTCAATCGAACCGATACGATCTTCTAAGGATTAACTGAAATACCTCTGCTCCAGACCACATGTCCTAGAAAACCGACTGAGGATAGCCAGAACGCACACTTGCTGAACTTCACGTACAGCTGATGTCGTCGAAGAATCTCCAAAACTGTGCGAAGATGCTGTGCGTGCTCCTCCTCGGAACGAGAGTAGACCAATATGTCATCAATGAAGATGATAACAAACTGATCCAAATACTCCAGAAAGATGCGGTTCATCAAGTCCATAAACACCGCTCGAGCATTGGTAAGCCCAAATGGCATTACCAAACACTCATAATGACCGTATCTGGTACGGAAAGCTGTCTTATGGATATCTGAGTCTCTGACCCTCAACTGATGATATCCGAATCGCAGATCAATCTTAGAATACACTGATGTACCTCTGAGCTGATCAAACAAATCCTCGATCCGTGGTAATGGATATTTATTTCTGACGGTAACTACATTCAGCTGTCTGTAGTCAATACATAACCTCATAGTGCAGTCCTTTTTCTTGACAAATAATACCGGGGAACCCCATGGAGAAACACTAGGGCGAATGAATCCCCTATCTAAAAGCTCCTGGAGTTGAACCTTCAGCTCGTTCAACTCTTTTGGTGCCATACGATAAGGAGCTTTCGATGCCCCGGAGGAGTCCTTGTCCGAAGAAATTCGGCAGCACCTCCCCTGTACGGTGGACAATCTGAAACTTTCTACAATCACTATATACCTCAGCCACATGCGGCTGGAATAATAACAAAAAAATAAAACAATCACCACACAGTTAATATCAATTTCAGCCTCTGGCTGACACAACCACGCAGTTTATATAAATATAAGCACACCAAAGCAGTAATACCATGACTCAAAATCAACCCTACTCAACTACACTCGTAAAGCTCAAATCCGATGAACTCACCTCTTCTGCCGTCCAGGCAGGCATGTAGTAGAATAAATCCAAATCATACCAAAAATTCATCAAACGATAAGAATCTATATAATATCCATAAGTAAAACAATACAAGACTAAAAACAAAGTCTGATAGAGAAACTAAGATAAAATAACAACTCAAAACCAGCAGAGGACTAGCACTACTGGAACTGCTCCGGACAGCCTTAACCTGAAAATATAACAACAATGGAGGCGGGGTGAGTCCAACACTCAGCAGGTACAATTGATATGCAAAGTAAGGAAAATAACACCTAGCACTAATCATGCGTACAGTCTCCTGATAAAAATAAAGGTAAATGCAAACCGAAGTAAACAGGAGAGAAACTACTAACTAGGACTCAGGTATAAGGACAAACAAGAAGGTATAGAAGACTGCATGCATGTCAAACATGGGTATCCAAAGAATATGCATAGCAATAAATGCAGCAAACACAGCAATAAATGCATCATACATATGATGCCAATGTCATGGTCACCCCGACGCCAATCGCCAACTCACAACAAAAGTGAGACCGAGTGGGTAGGTGACAACGTGCACTCATCACTACTCCCGATGAGTGACCGAGAGCGGGATCTTGTCGGAATACATACATACTCCTACCCCAAATCGTAAATGGGGAGCTCGGTGCTCTCATCTCCCGGTACTCTGACGGGAGGGATCTCTAACGTGCTACACGCGTCACACTACCCATGAGCGGACTAACGAAGCAAACGGAGCCGACGTGCTACCACGCTGCGTCACGCTATCCATAAGCGTCACAACGAAGCACCGAACAGTGATGAAACTGGCGATGTGCTCGACAATAATGGAGCAATCTATCACACAGCATGCAATCATGCGAATGGTGCATGCCACTAAGCATGGTAATATTCTAAACCAATCTATAGACATATAATGATGTGCGCCATAGTGAACAAATCATATCAAAGTACACTGATCAAATAAGGTATCAAACCTAGGTCCTGAACATGGTGAAACATGGTCATATCACTACACCTATGAGTATGTGTAATCAGGTACATAACAACACGAAATGCAAAACAAACAATCAATCAAGCAGATAACAAGTAATCGGGTAGTGATTAACCGAAACAAATGAGGAACATAATTAATGCAACTTGTTAATTTCATTACTATGCATATCAAAGACAATAAGTCAAAAGTACCCGCCTCCGATAAAATGGTTCAATCCGGAAATCAAGATACTCGTCGAGATACCGTCTCGAATCAGAGTCCTGTGTTATCAACAAAAGTCTAGTTTAGCTAATTCTATCATACAACAATTAGCCAATTAAATTCCAAATCCAATTAAGAAATTCTAAATTGGATCCAACTAATCAAAACAACACAATTAACGAACCCTAATTAAATAAAATCAGTGGGTCCACTAGGATTAGTTCCTTAACCCAAATCAACACCACCATCGAACATTTAGGGTTGGTTTCATTAACCCTATTTACACCATCAATCAAAATCAACTAACATATTTGATTGTATTCATTAAGCCTTACCTCTGGATCAAACAAAAGGAAGATCACAGCGGTTAGTGCTCTCTCTCCAACAATGTCTGCAAAGGAAATCACCATATAAGGTGTACCCAGGATTTAATATAATTAACCCTATGCTTACATAACAAAAATAATACCAATAGCTCAAACCATCTAAATCATCAAATTCATCTTCCCAAACTCACCTCAACAGATTCCTAATTTTCCTCTTTTCAACTATGGCAGCAGATCCAATCAAATGCTGGGTGGTGACATTTGGTCAAGTTGCTGCCCAACAAATCAACATTTCTAAAATCAAGCACCTAACATAGTTAAATGCCTAAATCCACAATAAATTCCTCAACTAAATAAGATTAAATCAATGTTTACCCTAAACTTGTGTCGGTAGCTTTCTTCCTGCCGACATCTGATGACGAAGAAGGATGACCCGATAGAGAGGTCTCAGACACGACTTGAAGGGCTTCGACAGATCTAGGGCAGATCAGAAGGGCTCTGCCCCACAACAAAGAACTAAGCAGTGGTAACTGCGGCGGCGCTGAAATCTCCACGGCAAGGGGTGACGGGCGCCGGTGACTAGCTAGGCACGATCACAGAGGAAGATGACTGGCGCTGCTCCGTGCGTCGCCGGCGACAGTGGTGACGGCGGTGCGGGCCTGCGCTAGGGCACAGGAGAAGAAAGTCTCGGCCGAGGAAAAGTAGGCGGACGGCGGCGCTGGCTCCGTGCGTCGCCGGCGGCTAGGGCACCGAGACGGTGTCGCTGTGGTGGTGCTGTACAAAGGCTAGGGCAGAAGAGGAGAGGAGTTCGGCTCGGGGGGAGGAAGAAGAAATCGGCGCGATGGGGAGAGGAAAGGAACTGCCGCGGCCAGTTAGGGCTGGCGTCGGGCGCGAGAGAAGAAAATAGGCACGGGTGAGGGCACGGGGTTTTGGCGAGGAAGAGAATAAAGGAAAAGAAATAAGAAAAAGGAAAAAGGAATTTATAAAATAAACAATTCCTCGCTTAAATGGGTAGCCTAAACAGGCTTTTCCCGGGCCCTATTTTTATCCCCGTTAACTTGTCCATACGAGCTCCGAAAAATTTCCAAAAATTTCTGAAAATTCCCTTATTAATATTCGCCTATTTTCGGTATTTTACACTTCGTCTAATCCGATCCACGATCGGAGTCCTTTTTCCAACACTTGATTGCACTTGAGATCAAGTGTCGTTTTTCGTCGAGACGGTCAAAACGATTTCCTCGAAGATGAGGAAGAGGCTGCCCACTTATCTCTTCGCAAGGGGTTATCTAATAGTCCTCAACAAGGGACTATGCCTTCCAAAATTCTACAAGAAGGTGGGGTGCCGACAATGCTTCTCGAAGAGAAGAAGTAACAAACAAGGAGATCAAACTTTTTGATGGAAGAGAGCGAAGAAGATCTCTATATTCTCCTCTGGAAGTGGTTGCTGAAAACTCTCAAGGTAGAACAGAGATTCTGCTATCCGAATTCTCACTCATAGCACCTCACGGAAGAAAGAAAAAAAAAATTCGTATGTTGCTGTCATCCATCAAGAAGGGAATTCACTTCCACATTTTCAAAGTGCAAGGAAAAATAAAAACGTGGAGTGAGTGGAGAAAATGGAAAGCATGGATGGAGATGGATGAGTGGAAAAATGGTGAACGTGTATGATACGGTTGGTGATGGAGGGGCCCTCGAAGGAAAGGGGAGAAGGGTCAAGATCATATAGCGGTCAAAAGTCAAGAGGATGTGACAGTCAATAGTCAAGGTGACTTGGCGGTCAATAGTCAAGCTGACTAGGCAATCAAAGGCAAGCATAGGGGGTAGTCAGAGATCAGGCAAACTGGTCGATCAAGGGGGCGAAGTCGTTGAAAGACAAAGGAAGATGACAGGCAGAACACCAGGTACAGGTCGGAAGCAGCAAAGCTGTGTAGAGACGGATCAGGTCTGCAGGCTTGCGATTCGAAGGCCCGGGAGTGCAAGTCACAAGGCGCAGGTTGGAAGTAGCAAAGCTGTGTAGAGACGAATCAGGTTTGCGATTCGAAGGCCCGGGACTGCCAGTCACAAGGCATAGGTCGGAGGTAGCAGAGCTGTGTAGAGACGAATCAGGTCTGCAATTCGAAGGCCCGGAGACGCAAGTCACAAATCACAGGTCGGAAGTAGCAGAGCTGTGTAGAGACGGATTAAGTCTGCAGGTCTGCGATTCGAAAGCCCGGAAGTGCAAGCCACAGATCATAGACCGGGATCGACGGAGCCGCTCGGAGTCAGCCCGACGGGCCGGTGACACTTAGAGGCTAGAACCGATCGAAGGATGTGAGGCAGGGGCAGGTCACAATGGATCAGATGAGCTAAGCAGTGCGAGAGTCGGAGAATCACGATTGTCCGTCAAGAGATGTCCTTCACTACAAGACAAAACACAGGTGTAAAGGCGGAGGTTCCTAAACGAGAAGATGCTTTCACAACCAATGGCAATGCGACAGATGTCCTTCACTACAAGACAAAACCCATGTGTAAAGGCGGAGGTTCCTAAACAAGAAGATGCTTTCATAACCAATGGCAGCGCGACAGGTGTCCGGGACTACGCGACAAAGCCCAGCGTCTAACGCTTTCTGACAGGCTTGCAGGTTCTAGAAGCGAGAAGGGCATAAAAAGGGGAGGCTTCTTCGTACGCGGGTACACGCGCACTCTCTCTCTCATCGCTTTTTTCCACAACTTTTCGCTTTCAGTCAGTTTTTTCCTTCTTTCTGCGTTTTCTGGGAAAAAGGTACCTGACTTGAGCGTCGGAGGGCCTGATCCGGGGACTTTTTCCCTGGGTTCCGGTCTCTAATGTGAGGAGGGGGATCGTCTGAGTGTGTGCAAGGACCTGCAGCATCGTCAGCCGCCCGTGGGAGCCAGATCACCCACGACTTTCCATCAACGACCAGGCCGTCGCGACCAACCTTCGTCCGACTCAGCTTTCGGACAGGATCAAATTTGGCGCCGTCTGTGGGAAGCACAACAGCCTGATCCGAAGCGTGAAGATGGAGGACTCTGGTCGAAGCTCCAGCAGGAGGATCAACGTTACCATGACCGTGGGGGAGTACGAGCTCTTCAAGGAGGTCAGGAAGCAAGCCGCCTCTGAAAAACAAGGAACAGTTTCACGACCTCGCCTGGCGCCCGAAGCATCTAAAGAACCAGCTCCTGCCTCCGACAGGGGCTCAAAGAGGAAGCAGCAGCAAGAACTCCCTCGTACTTCATTTCGAGAGCCTCGCCGCAACTATCATCAGCCTGGGCCTCGCGAGCATAGTCCGAAGAAAGAAGAGCCGCCGGCGTCGGTGGCGGAGAGCTCCCTGCATCCACCCCGGGATGCAGGAAAGGGAAAAGCTATAGCCTCTGCCAGAGATCTGCCTGAAGATCCGGATGACAAGGTACCCTTCTCGGCTCAGATCCTGAGGGAAAGCCTGCTCAGGGGTTATCGAGCCCCGAACATTGGAGAATACGATGGGAGCAAGGACCCAGAAGAGCACCTGCGGAAGTTCAAGAATGCGGCTATCTTGTATCAATACAGCGATGCTGTCAAATGCTGAGTATTCCTACACACCCTGTCCGGGTCGGCGCAGAAGTGGTTCGATGGATTGCCCCCAGAGTCCATCAATCGCTTCATGGACTTCAAAACGGCCTTCCTACGCCGTTTCGCCAGTAGTCGTAAGTATCAAAAAACCGACCACTATCTTTTTGCTCTCAAGCAGGATTCGACAGAGCCCTTGCGAAGCTACATCAACCGATTCAGTCAGGTGGCCAATGACGTCCCCTCCGCCACCTCATAAATATTGATGAGCGTCTTCTCCCATGGATTGCGAGAAGGGGAATTCTTCAGGGACCTCATCAAAAATCCCGCCCGGAGTTTTGACGATATGGTGGAGAAAGCTTCCTGCTACATCAAGGTGGAGGAAGCCCAGGCCGCTAGGAGAAAGGCTGAAAAGACGGTGGCTCCCGGCAACCGACCTGAAAGGAGAGCACCACAGCCAGCTCAGCCCTTCCAGCGCGTTCAACCCAGGCCTGGGGAGCACCATATTGCACATATCATCGGTCCAGGACGCACGATCTCAGTAACTGCTTCCAATTCGCCGATGACTCCAGGCGAGCTGCAGAGCAGGGCTTGCCTCCCCCGGAGCTGGCACCCCAAATACGGAGAATGGAAGAAGAACGGGCTGCAGCTGGGCGTGCTTGTCAGACCCGGCCCGACCTAGCCGGCCCATCTAACCAAGCTGGCCTCGGGGAAGACCGAAGGGATGCCGGAGAGCTGGAGAACCGGGGTAACGCTGCTGTGCGAGAGATCGGCATGATTTCAGGAGGGCTCAGGCCGAGCCCGTAAGTCACACGGTCGGCGGTTGTATGTGGGAGCTGTGGGGTGCAGCCACGAGCAGGCGTCTGGCCCTGTCATTAGCTTTGGGCCACAAGATTTGGAGGGTCTGGAACTGCCCCACGACGACGCCCTCATAATCAAGGTCGTTATTGCTAACAGCCGAGTGGCTCGGGTCTTTGTGGATACCGGGAGCTCGGTCAATATTTTATTCAGAGCTGCGTTTGAGGAGATGCAGATTGACACCGCTGAGCTCCAACCCGTAACCACTTCTTTGTACGGGTTCACAGGTAACGAAGTCAAGCCCATGGGTCAGATCAAGCTGGCTATATCCATGGGCACTGAGCCATTGGTGCGCACCAGGAGGAGCACATTTATAGTGGTGGACTCTCCTTCCTCCTATAATGTCATCCTGGGAAGGCCAGCTCTGCATGAGTTCAGGGCTGCTGTCTCTACTTTCCACCAGAAGATTAAGTTCCCGGTTGGCGAGCAGGTCGGAGAAGTCAAGGGAGAGCAGAAGGTGTCCCGAAGTTGCTATATTGATATGGTCCGGGTGGAGGCACGCAAGAGCAGGAAGACTCAGGATGGTGGTGTGCACGCCATCCAGGAGGAGCCTTTGCCTATTGCCGAGGAGCCTATCCCTTGGGAAGACATTCGGTTGCATGCTGACAGAGCAGAGAGCATCACTCGCATTGTCAGTGACTTACCACTGGAGCTTAAGTCGGAGCTGATACAGTGTCTGATCCGCAATAGGGACGTTTTTGCTTGGTCCCCGGAAGAACTGCCCGGAATCAAACCAGAGATAGCCGAGCACAAGCTGCATCTGATACCTGAAGCCAAGTCAGTCAAGCAGAAGAAGAGAAATTTCTCTGCTGATCAGAATAAGATTATCCAAGCTGAAGTGGATCAGCTCAAGAAGGCAGGACATGTTCGAGAGGTGCAGTTCCCGTCCTAGCTTTCTAACGTTGTATTGGTAAAAAAGCCTAACAACAAGTGGAGGGTGTGCATAGACTTTCGTGACCTCAACAAAGCCACCCCCAAAGACTGTTATCCTCTCCCGCGGATCGATCAGGTGGTGGATTCAACTGCTGGCTGTGAGAGGATATGCATGATGGACGCTTATCAAGGATATCATCAGATACCCTTGGCTAGGGAGGATCAGGAGAAGGTTAGCTTCATAACGGCCGACGGTACTTTTTGCTATACGGTCATGCCATTTGGACTCAGGAATGCTGGGGCTACCTACCAAAGGATGATGGACAAAGTCTTTCGAAGCCAGATCGGGTGGAACGTGGAGGTATATGTTAACGACATCTTAATCAAGTCCCCCCTGGCATCCAATCTAATAAAAGATGTAGAAGAAACCTGTGGGACTCTAAGGCAATACTGTGTAAAGCTGAATCCCCTGAAATGTCTGTTCGGGGCCAAAGGAGGAAAGTTTCTGGGCTATCTGGTGACTGAACGAGGGATAGAAGTCAATCCAGAGAAGGTTCAAGCACTCCGAAACATGCAGATCCCTCAGAATTTGAAGGAGACACAGAAGTTAGTAGGCAGGATAACGGCGCTGTCCAGATTCATCTCCAGATCTGCAGATCGGGCCGCGCCCTTCTTCAAAGTCCTCAGGAAAGCAGCTAAGTTTCAGTGGACGGAAGAGTGCACACAGGCCTTTGAGGAGCTAAAGCAATACCTGGAATCTTTACCAGCGTTGTTCAAACCTGTTGTTGGAGAACCCCTCTAGATCTATCTATCGGCCACCCCCGAGGTCGTGGGGGCCATGCTAGTTAAAGAGCAAGATAATGTACAACGGCCAGTGTATTTTTTCAGTCATTTATTGAAGGGGGCTGAGTCTCGGTACACAGCCCTGGAGAAGTTGGTTTACGGACTTGTTCTCATGGCTCGGTGCCTCCGACCGTATTTTTTGGCACATCCTATTATCGTCCTGACAAACAGTACGATGGGGCGGGCCCTCACCAAGGTGGAGGTAGCAGGTCGACTTATCAAATGGGCAACCGAGTTAGGGGAATATGATATACAGTATCAGCCCCGAACCACGATCAAGGCGCAGGCTCTGGCGGATTTCTTGACAGAGGTTTATCAGGCGGATTCGGAGGAGGTTTGGAAAGTTTACGTAGATGGGTCGGCTACCCATCGTGGAAGTGGTGTAGGTGCACTTCTAATATCTCCGCAGGGAGACATCATGCAGCTGGCTGTACGGCTAAATTCAGAGCTACCAACAATGAGGCAGAGTATGAAGCCCTATTAGCAGGTATGCAAGCAGCTCGACATGTGGGGGCAAGCCGAGTCGTAATATACTCAGATTCGCAGCTAGTAACTCAGCAGGTGACCGGACATTTTGAGGCAAACAACGAAAAGATGCAAGTTTACAAGGAAGTCTATGAGAAGATGAGAAAAGATTTTAAAGAGGTCACAGTCACTAAGATTCCCAGGGCTGAAAATGAAAGAGCGGATGAATTAGCTAAAATGGCCAGCTCCCTGACCACTTGGGTACTTGACAGATCCATAGCGCAGACCTTCCTTATAGCTCAGATAGATCTACAAAATAACCTGGGAGGAGTAATTGATTGGAAGGCGCCCATAGTAAATTTCCTCCAGCAGGGAATTGTACCAACCAACTTAGAAGAAGCGCGTATGCTCAGGAGACAGACCCATTCTTATGTTATGATTGGAGATCAACTATACAAAAGGTCTTTCTCTAGACCTCTACTCAAGTGCTTGAGTATGGAAGAAGCAGATCAGGCCTTGCGGGAGATACATTTGGGGTGTTGCGGCAATCATGCAGGCGGAAGAACGCTGGCTCGGAAAGTACTACTGGCCGGGTATTTCTGGCCCGCCCTACAAAAGGATGCACAGAAGCTGGTGAATACTTGTTTGTCATGCCAGAGGTATCAGAACTTGACACACCGACCCACAGAGTTGCTGAGAACTTCTATAGTGTCTTGCCCGTTTGACCAATGGGGTATGGACATTGTGGGACCTTTCCCGATGGCTACTGGGCAAAGACGTTTTTTGTTGGTAGCAGTAGACTACTTCTCCAAGTGGGTAGAGGCAGAAGCTCTGGCCAGAATTACTGAAGATGCGGTGATCTAGTTCTTGTGGAAGAATATCTTTTGCAGATTCGGCTTACCTCATAAGTTAGTGTCGGACAATGGCAGACAATTTCAGGGACGCAAGATACAAAATTGGTGCAAGGGGTTCGGCATAACTCAGGCCTTTACTTCGGTGGCGCATCCTCAGAGCAATGGTCAGACAGAGGTGGTCAATCGAGAAATAGTGCGAGGGCTCAAGGTCAAGCTGGATCACACGGGAGGCAGTTGGGTGGACGAGCTGCCGAGCATTTTGTGGGCTTATCGTACGACACCCCGAGAAAGCACAGGTCTGACACCTTTCCATTTGGTATATGGCAATGAAGCAGTGGTGCCTCTGGAGGTCGGGATACCATCCGTCAGAAGAATGATGTACGACGAAGGGAACACAGAGCGACGGCTGGCCGAACTGGATCTCATCAGCGAAATTCGCGAGCAAACAGCTACCAGGCTGGAAGCCTATAGACAGAGGATGAGACAGAACTATAATAGAAGGGTGATCCCTTGTTTCTTCGGAGAAGGAGACCTAGTCTGGAAGCAGGTGAAGCCCTTGGGGGAAGTGACAAAGTTGGCGCCTCAATGGGACGGACCTTACAAAGTTGTCAAGAAGTTGGCATCGGGGGCCTATTATTTGCAAGATGCTCAAGGAAGGAAGTTAGACCGACCTTGGAGTGCTAACTATCTACAGCCCTACCGGGTGTGAGGGGTGCCAACCCTATTAATGTAAGACAGGCCGGCCGAAGGGGCTGGAGATAGTATGGTAGTCAAGCCAAAACTCAAAGATACGTATGTACATGTAAAAATTTCATCAGTTTTAGCAGTTGGTACAGATCATTTAAAACGAACAAAAATATCATCCGGGAAGCCTTGGATGATTTTCTATGGATCCAAAAAGTCTGCGGGAGGAATGGAGTTCAAGAAGCTTTGCGCGTGGAGCTGTCGGATGACCCCGGCCGCCGTGTATGGTATGGTCACGGAGAAGCGTGCCCCAGCCTGGGATAAAAATTCAGGAGAAGTCAGATAAGACATTCGACTTCGCAGGCAACGATCCTCCTCTCCTTCTTGATAGACGGCCAAGGCGGTGGATACTCCCGTCAAAGCCGCTCGGGATTGGGATAGTTCCGCTTTCAGAGCCCTCAGTTCAGCTGCTTGGGTTTCCAGTTGAGCTGCCTGAGCCTCCAATTTCTTGTTCTTCTCCTGCAGAAGGGTATCCTTGGACTATATTTCCTGAGCCTGATGGTCTAGTTGTTGCTGATACCCCGCCTCCGAGGCAGCTCTTTCCTCCCTCATAGCTCGGAGTTCATCTTTGACCTGCGTCAGGGAATTTTTCTGCCGGCCGGTCTGATTAGTTAAGGCTTGGATCTCTGCTCGCAATGCGTAACTGGCTTGGGCGGGGTCATTCAGTTGCAGCTCTAATTCGGAGACTCTCTCTCGGAGTTCTTTGTTTTCATGGTGGAGGTTGTGGAAGGATTGGTTCAGGACTAAAGATTCTGCATGAGTCTGGGTGGAAGATATAAACCCTCAGTTAGGGCAAATTAATAACAAGCGTAAGGGGAAGAGTACATACTTTAGCCCAGGACTTCGAGAACCTATCCATTTGGACTAACGGCGGCGCGCTATCCATTTGACTCATGCTCTCTGCCCACAAGCTGCCAAGACAGCCTTTCATCATTAGAAGGCTCGTGGGGACATCGTGTCGTAGAGCTAGAGCAGCTTCAGAGGGGATAGTGGTCCTGTAACGATGGCGGGCGGAGGAGGAAGGTCGAGAGGGGCCGGCGGCAGAACTAGGAGGAGCAGGAGGTGGCTCGGGAACGGGCTCAGTTGGCACGGGGTCATGACGATCACCTGTGTCGTCTTCCTCAGCAGGAGTGGGGGCAGAGCGGAATGCAGCCGGTCTTCCCCTGTAAGGGTTGGGAGAGGCTGCCGAATAAACGAAACCAACATGAAGAAGGGAGTGGGGTCAGAGTCAGCCACGATGGCAGCAGGTGGTAATATGGCAGTAAAAGGAACAGGATCGAGCATTTGTAAAGTCAGACCTGGTCTCCGTCGTCGTCTGTGAAGTAGGGGCTGGTTGTCCGAGTCAGAATTGTCGGAGCAAGGCTGACCCTGTGAAGAGGCTGCAGCACCCCTGTCTGTTGCGTCTCGTCCGGACGAGCTTCGACCTGCTCGATGAAGGGCTGCGCGACCACGTCTAGGGGCCCGGGGGGCTCCTCGGAAGATGCGACTGGCCGGACGGCTGGCTTGAGCACAACCCCGGCCTCGGTTCGGGGCGGCAGGCGAAGGAGATGCTGTGTGCGAGGCGGGGCTGGGAGCAGGCTGAGTCGTTGTCCCAAATGAGGAGGATCCAAGATGAGGGAGTAGCCTCCTCTCCAAGATTGCCCGACCGCGTCGCAGTATTTCCATATCATCGAGGGGCAAAGGCAGAACCTCTGAGGCGCGATGCAGAACCTCAGCTATAGGCACCAACACGAAAGGTTATTCTAGCGGAGAAGATGATCGAAAGGGAGGTGGAGCTCAGCGCGAACTTACCTAAGGAGCGCGGTGTTTCAGAGGAAATGAGGCTTAGCCGGAAAAAGGAAAGTAGGTCTTCAGACAACAGTCTCGCTAGATTCAAGCATCAATCCTCCATGCGGGTCGCAGCCACAGTATACGGAAGGTCCATATGGAAGTCCTCCAACGCCGGAGTCAGAGGCAGCGCGGATTGCCATCGCAGAGGCCAGTCCACTTCTTCGGGAAATCGGAGAAAAAAGAATTTTTTTTTTCCACCAGTTAGCACTGGGAGGAGGAAGAGGAGAGAAGAAAGCGGTATAACTGCGAGCTTGGAAGTCAAAAAGACCATCGGCATGCCGAGCAAGAGCAAAGAAGCAGTGAAAGAGGGGAGCGGACCAGGAAACCTTGCAAACTTCGCAGAGTATTATGAAGCCACATAAAATCTTTATGGAATTGGGAGTTAGCTGACCTAAGGGGATCTTAAAGTAGCGGCACACTCCAGACAGAATAGGATGCGGGGGTAGACGAAGGCCAGATACAAATTGCTCGGTAAAGAAAGTACAAAAATCAGGCGGAGGATCGAAGTACAAGTTCACACCAGTAGGGATGATGGGGCGAAAGCTAGTAGGGATTTCGTAAGTGTACCGTAGATCATCCCAATCCAACTCAGCGAAAGTCGAAGCGCCTGGGAAGTGCTCTGCCAACAAGGAGACCCAAGAAGGAGAGGCCATTGTAAGAGAGATTATCTCAGGAGTTAGAAAAAACAAGCGAAAAGAGGAGGCTTGGAAAATAGGAAGGAGCGCAGTGCAGTCTCGGAAGAAGTCAGTCGGCGGCGGCGAGGTTTGGGTGCTCCGCGGTGATGGCGAATCATAACAGAAGGGAGAGAGGAAGAAGATACTTATAGGTATGGCGGAGGAAGGATATTTTCGTAAGTTAACAACGGATGGTTGATACGGGGGCGGAGATAGACAGGGAGCGCTCTGTGATGATCCTCGAGAATCTAACCGGAGGGCATTATAGGAAAGACAAAGGCTCAAGATACGAAGCACCTTTTAAGGCGATCGCTCCACGTCAGACAAAAGTGTACGAAGGGGCCATTAGAAAGGTGGATAGATCAAAACAACGGGCTTCATGGACATGCAAGGGAAAATCTATCACTCACCGGGCCCGGTCTAAAAGCGATCATAGAAGGAAGAGCGACGTGGCAAAGCAAAGTAAACGAGGACAAGCTGATCAGCGGAGATCAGCCAAAGCCTACGGACGACCTACTAAGAAAAGAGACAAGCTAAAGATACATGAGGGGGAAGCTATACGATTATCCGGATATAAGGGAAGATAAGTACAGTCATCCAAAGTTCAATACAACCACACGAATAAGTACAATCAGGGAAGGTTCAGCATCAACACATAAAAGGTAAACATTACAACCTGGTTCCGACTACTCAACATCTGAAGAAGAAGAGGCAGGGTCACCAGAGGCCAACGGAAGGGACACGGGCTCAGCTGGCACTGCGGAGGAGGACGCAAGATCAGTAGTCACGGCAGGAGCGGTAGCAGGAAGAGCCTGAGCAGACATATCAGCGGAGGTCTGGTCGGCCGCAAGGGGAGGAGCCTCCAGAAGGAAGAGTCCACCATCCGCTTCAAAAGAGGGAAAAGTTTCCTGCGGTAGTTCCCTAGACAGGCGAGCTGTGTCCAAGAAAGTGGCAGGGGGTGCCGAGCGCAGAAAGCCTTGCTCGTATGCTTGTCTGAGCCCACCAGTGGGCCCGTGGCATAGCAGCACGATCATCCAGTGCTCCAGCTTTTGGAGGAAGAGGGAAGAGCGGACATAGGCCAATCTGTACGCCTCCAGCCGCTCTGGTTCGCCAGCCCGGTATACTTCCAAGCTGTTCTTGTTTTCGGCAACCTCAGTGCGGGCCACGGACAAGTCGCTCTGGCTCTGAGATGCTGCTTCCTGGGCCTTCAGAAGATCTGCTTGCAAAGACTGAAGAGTGGCTTGGCACGTTTCCCATTGGGTTCACATGGTCGCCTCCCGATCAGCGGCGGCAAGGGCCAGAGCTTGGGCATCGGCTAGTCCCATTTGCAAGAGCTCCTGACTTTGATGTAGCAGTGTTAGCTCAGTCGATCTAGAAAGCAGCTCGGCCTCCTTATTTTCCATATCAGAAAGCGTCGTGCGATGGCCCTCCGCCTCAGAGGCCAATGAGGACTCACTCGTTTTCAAAGTCGCCTCCAGCTTCTGCAGCTTATCAAAAGCGGCATGGGAGATGGCTCGGGCAGAGGCCGCAGATTCCCCGGCGGCAGCAGATAAGCATCCAGGCTCCCAAGAGAGGGCTCAGGAGGAGCTGAGGAAGCCACAGGGGGCTCTAGTTCCTGGAGACGGGCCTTGAGCGCCGCATTCTCTCGCTGAAGCTCGGCCGCATGCTGAATAGCACTCAGACCCGCGGAACAGGTCTGCAAGTGACCATAAGAAGGGAAGAGGGGTTATAGAAAGGTATGAACACCCTGAAGAAGAAGAAAAGGAACTTACCGCTACCAAGGAACGGGCAATTTGATCAAACCCCTCCAAAGGGGAACTGCTCTTCCAGAATTGGCGATTAGCTGCTTGCCAGGAGGCGGCCAAATCCCCATAGAAATTGACCCTACCAAAGATAAGAGATAGGTCGGCAGCGGGTGCGTAGGCCGGGTCGGTCTTTGAGGGAAGCCTCCAGGAAGCCTCAAAGGCTAGGTCCGCGGAGGGCAGGTCCAGAGTCGGCAAGGCGGAGCTCGGGGGCGCGAGAAGAGGAGAGGCAGGGGGAGTCAGCGAGTCCAGGGGTTGATCGCCAGAGGATGAAGGCGGGGCAGGTAATACACTCTGGAGTGGAAGCGGAGCTGTCAGGTCCAATGACGGGTCTGCCACTTCCAGATCAGAGGCCTGCTCCTGGGCCAAGCTTGCCTCCTGGATTGAGCTCATATCCGAGGACCTGGAGGAGGGAGAGATAACTGCCACACGTTGACGGCGAGAAGGTGGAGGAGAAGTCGCGGTAACCGGTGCCGCTCTTTTGCCCTTGCGTGTCAGGCGCAGCTTCATAGTAGGAGGGAGAGAAGGCACTTGTCCTGCGGGCGGTGGCTCAGTCGCAGGTTGATCAGGGATGCGGGGTAGGGCTGAGTCTGCAGGGCTGGAGGCAGGTGGCTCAATAAGCATCGGGGCAGCCACCGCATCAGAAGTCCGGGGTTCCGAAGGTTGTGGACCGGCGGCAGCGGTGGAATCGGAAGATAGGTCTTGCATTAGCTCTTCGTTCAGAGCTTGCAGAACGGCCACCGAGGGTTTCTCCTGACTGGAAAAAGAACGGAGAATAGCAGCCACTGCAAAAATAAGAAGAGGAAGCACCTCAGTTAGCGAAGAACGGCATACGAAAAATAACAGCTTACCGAAGGAGCTCCGATTTCTATTGAAACAGGGTTAAGGCCAAAAGCATACAGAATGCCTTCTAGCATCAGCACGGACAAGTGAACAACAACGCCGGTCAGCTTGCCCGAGGCTGTGGAGCAGGCAGATTCATGAACATGTGAAGGAAAGTCCGAAGCAAGGATAGGACGCCATTGGAAAGGCCTAGCTAAGGGGACGGGGGGTTTAAGAAAGAAAAAACGAGATCTCCAGCCTTTATTGGAGGAAGGTAAGTCATCAAAAAATTTGCAGCCCGGCTTGGCCTGCACGTTGAACACCCCCGGCTCAGCCCGCCTGAAGGAATAAAAGTAGTGGAATAGTTGAGCGGTCAAGGGGATTTTATAAATGCGGCACAAGATGATGATTCCGCAGACGGCTCGGAATACATTGGGGGCAAACTGAGAGATACCAATATCGCAATATTGACTCAACTCGGAGAGAAAAGGATGCAAAGGAAAGCGGAGACCGCCTAAAATTTGATCCCTAAAGACAGTGATAAACCCTTCGGGAGGAGAAGAAGGATGTTCATCTGGCGAAGGAAGACGAAACTCATATGCAGCGCCTAGCCCCAAGTTGGATTACAGCGAAGACAGGTCTTGATGGTCTAAATTAGAGATGTAACGAGAATACCAGAAGGGTTCCTTGCCATCCATGGTTACGAGGAGTAAGCAAGCGAGGAGGTTGAAGACAAGAGGGGTCACAGGTCGGGCGCAAGCAGGGAGACGAGGAGTTGCACCACCAGAAACGGCCACGAACTAAAGGAGGAGGATAGCGAAGCGTTAAAGTGACGACGGCGGACTGCCTTTAGGGTTTATAAAGCCCATTCATTCCTAGGAAACATCGAGAGTCGAGCCAAGTATCTTTTTGGGTAACACGCCCTAGCGCCGTCTGATAGGAAGTAAGCGCCGAAGGGTGCAAAAAATGGTCACAAGCTGGCGTCAGAAGGCGTGCGCAATAAAGGCACCGGACAGGTGTCATCGCGAGAAGGAACGCATTAAGGATTGACATGGCAAGGCAATCATGAAGGAGCGTGGCCTACAAAAGATGCATCATCCTCGAAAAGCCCGAGACTAAGCGGGAAGTTTCATAAAGCTGCAGAATCCAGGTAATTCAAAAGGGTCGAGAATGAGATGGGTCAGGTCAGCAGGAGTAAGTGTCAGATCAGAGAAGTAGCAAGTAGGCCTGTGGGATGTTGCTTGCTCGGATCATCCGAGTAAGTAGGTCCGCATATGTATCTCTTGATCAGGTCACTTAATCAAGTGCGTCGCAAGAGCTACGGGGCCGTCACAAACTACGAGGGCGTTATGGCCCAAGGGTCAAGTAAGGTTTATATGCTCCCATCCTTATTCTTAATCCTATACCATGCCTAGTGCGATTACAGGCAGACAAGCGACGTGGATGAGTAAGCCCAAAGCTAGCGATAACAACCAGGTCGACCGAAGCAATTAGGTTGGCGCAGGCAAGGAGGATGGAGGTAAAGGAAAACAATGCATCCATACCTTCGCCGATGGAGGTCCGGCGGGTCTCGGACCAGCGCCATCGCCACCGGTCTTGGACCGGAGCCATCGGTCTCAGACGGAAGTATCCCAGACTCTCGCCTCAGTGCGAGTTATAAGTGAGCTCTGCTCTCACGCCCAACGACCTTTCAGGTCGGCTCCCATGCAAGAATTAAAAGTGAGCCCTGTGCTCACGCCCAACGACCTTTTAGGTCGGTAGTCCCAGACTCTCGCCTCAGTGCGAGTTATAAGTGAGCTCTGCTCTCACGCCCAACGACCTTTCAGGTCGGCTCCCATGCGAGAATTAAAAGTGAGCCCTGTGCTCACGCCTAACGACCTTTTAGGTCGGTAGTCCCAGACTCTTGCCTCAGTGCGAGTTATAAGTGAGCTCTGCTCTCACGCCCAACGACCTTTCAGGTCGGCTCCCATGCGAGAATTAAAAGTGAGCCCTGTGCTCACGCCCAAACTCTTGAGTCGTTCACTATAGTTATAAGTGAGCTCGCTCTCACGCCCAAGTCTCAGACTCTTAAGCCGTTCGACTGAATTAAAAGTGAGCCTGCTGTCACGCCCAAATCCTAGACTCTTGAGTCGTTCAGCCAAGTTATAAGTGAGCTTGCTCTCACGCCCAAGTCTCAGACTCTTGAGTCGCTCGACCAAGTTAAAAGTGAGCCTGCTCTAGTGACCAAGCCCCAGACTCTCTAACCGTCGATCCAGTTATAAGTGAGCTCGCTCTCACAACCAACGTCTCAGACTCTCAAGTCGTTCACGCCCAACGACCTTTTAGGTCGGTAGTCCCAGACTCTCGCCTCAGTCCGAGTTATAAGTGAGCTCTGACCTCACGCCCAACGACCTTTCAGGTCGGCTCCCATGCGAGAATTAAAAGTGAGCCCTGTGCTCATGCCCAATGACCTTTTAGGTCGGTAGTCCCAGACTCTTGCCTCAGTGCGAGTTATAAGTGAGCTCTGCTCTCACGCCCAATGACCTTTCAGGTCGGCTCCCATGCGAGAATTAAAAGTGAGCCCTGTGCTCACGCCCAACGATCTTTTAGGTCGGTAGTCCCAGACTCTCGCCTCAGTGCGAGTTATAAGTGAGCTCTGCTCTCACGCCCAACGACTTTTCAGGTCGGCTCCCATGCGAGAATCAAAAGTGAGCCCTGTGCTCACGCCCAACGACCTTTTAGGTCGGTAGTCCCAGACTCTCGCCTCAGTGCGAGTTATAAGTGAGCTCTGCTCTCACGCCCAACGACCTTTCAAGTCGGCTCCCATGCGGGAATCCAAAATCATCTCCCCTGCGAGGATCATAAGTGAGCCCGGCATCCACGCCTAACGACCTTTCAGATAGATATGCCTCACAATGAGCGGAACGTCTGCCGATAAACAGGTTAACTACATCTGGCTTTATTTTAGTTCCTTTATGCAAATTGCAAATATGCAGCAAATATGCGAGGTACTGAATACGGGAAGTCATCCATCACACCCATAAAGCATCAATATTAACTCCGGAATCAGGTTTTGCACGTTCATTACAGTTTTAATTTTCAAGCATTGCGTTAGTTTTATTATCCGAGATTCATACATAAGAATGAGTCATGATGCAACTCCTGTCTCTTACATACGGGCTAGAGTTTCTAAGATTGCTTGCTAGATGAAAATTGAGCAGGAAAGACTATGCCGGAAAAGGACAGACAGACAAGTACAGCGACACAGTTCAATAAGTAGGTGATACAGCTAAGGCTACAAGCGGGAGCGTCTTGCGGGAAGGGAGCCACTGAGACAACTATCACCCAGACCATCTTTAACTCGGGGAAAGTATTGGTCATGGAGAATGAGCACTGCTGTGTGAAGACATGTCTGGGGACTCAAGAGCCTCTGGGGCATTCAAGGCTCTAGACAGCTGCGCGTGTAAGGAGTCGATGACTGTTTGCTGCTGAGCGATCGTGTGTTGCTTATCATCGAGACACGCACGAAGGAGAGATAGCTCCGCTTCATGCTCTTGCTGCAAGCATTCCTGAAGACTAAGTTGGCGCTGCAGGCTAGCCTGGCATTCCTCTTTCCTTGCCTTCTCCGCATGCACGCAATGCTTCGCGACACAATACTGGGCCTCCATAGAATGCAGGGCAGCTAGCTAACGAGCTCGATCCCTGGATACGCACTTTAGTTCACGTTCTCTTGTGACAAGTAGCGAGGTGAGTTAATTTATCATCACTTGGGAGGGTGGTTGATCAACCTCCTCAGAAGAAGGAGAACGCATCGCGTGGGAAAGGAGCTGGTGGAACACGGGTTAGCAAAAGGGAAGAGGAAGGCGTGAAAGAGGAAGGATAGAATAAAGAAGTGACCACGAGGCTCTTTATAAAGAGGATGGGTGGCCAAGTCAAAGCAACTACGTGGATACGGTACCCCAAGCGATTGGCAAAGCAATTAAGGAGGCATGGTATCCCAGGCGACGCGACACAAAGGTTGATACGTAAGGCAGAGAGCAGATCGCACAGGGATATGCTGAGGTAGAGACACAGAGATAGGTTGAGGTCACAGAGATATGCCGAGGTCACAGAGATGTGCTGAGGTCTAGTCAGTCAGACTGTCGTCCTCCTTCGACTAGACTTGTGGGGGAGGCTTGTGATACGATTGGTGATGGAGGGGCCCTCGAAGGAAAGGGGAGAAGGGTCAAGGCCATATAGCGGTCAAAAGTCAAGAGGATGTGGCAGTCAATAGTCAAGGTGACTTGGCGGTCAATAGTCAAGCTGACTAGGCAATCAAAGGCAAGCATAGGGGTAGTTAGAGATCAGGCAAACTGGTCGATCAAGGGGGCGAAGTCGTTGAAAGACAAAGGAAGATGACAGGCAGAACACCAGGTACAGGTCGGAAGCAGCAAAGCTGTGTAGAGACGGATCAGGTCTGCAGGCTTGCGATTCGAAGGCCCGGGAGTGCAAGTCACAAGGCGCAGGTCGGAAGTAGCAGAGCTGTGTAGAGACGAATCAGGTTTGCGATTCGAAGGCCCGGGAGTGCAAGTCACAAGGCGCAGGTCGGAAGTAGCAGAGCTGTGTAGAGACGAATCAGGTCTGCAATTTGAAGGCCCAGAGACGTAAGTCACAAATCACAGGTCGGAAGTAGCAGAGCTGTGTAGAGACGGATCAAGTCTGCAGGTCTGCGATTCGAAAGCCCGGAAGTGCAAGCCACAGATCATAGACCGGGATCGACGGAGCCGCTCGGAGTCAGCCCGACGGGCCGGTGACACTTAGAGGCTAGAACCGATCGAAGGATGTGAGGCAGGGGCAGGTCACAATGGATCAGATGAGCTAAGCAGTGCGAGAGTCGGAGAATCACGATTGTCCGTCAAGAGATGTCCTTCACTACAAGACAAAACACAGGTGTAAAGGCGGAGGTTCCTAAACGAGAAGATGCTTTCACAACCAATGGCAACGCGACAGATGTCCTTCACTACAAGACAAAACCCATGTGTAAAGGCGGAGGTTCCTAAACAAGAAGATGCTTTCATAACCAATGGCAGCGCGACAGGTGTCCGGGACTACGCGACAAAGCCCAGCGTCTAACGCTTTCTGACAGGCTTGCAGGTTCTAGAAGCGAGAAGGGCATAAAAAGGGGAGGCTTCTTCGTACGTGGGTACACGCGCACTCTCTCTCTCATCACTTTTTTCCACAACTTTTCGCTTTCAGTCAGTTTTTTCCTTCTTTCTGCGTTTTCTGGGAAAAAGGTACCTAACTTGAGCGTCGGAGGGCCTGATCCAGGGACTTTTTCCTTGGGTTCCGATCTCTAACGTGAGGAGGGGGATCGTCTGAGTGTGTGCAGGGACCTGCAGCATCGTCAGCCGCCCGTGGGAGCCAGATCACCCACGACTTTCCGTCAACGACTAGGCCATCGCGACCAGCTTTCGTCCGACTCAGCTTTCGGACAAGATCAGTGTAAATGGTGAGAAAAAGGAAAAATAAAATTAATTTCCTTTTTTTTCAAGTCACGTTAACCAACCATGTTCTCTTTTCCTTTCTTTTTATTAATTTTCTTCTCATGTGGCAATAATATTTTCATGATGTAATTTAATTGTAATTGTATATTTTCTTGGGCTTGAAATTTCAAGGTCCAATATCTCTTCCATCTCTATATATTGGATTTTTAGAACTTTTCTAGAACCTAATAATTCGAGTCCATTGTAATCATATCAACAATCCAATATTGTTGACACGGCAAACACATTTACTTGCCATTACAATAATATAAATCTAATTTATAGAGTTTATGTGGAACTCTTCCACTCTCCTTATTTTATATTGATTGGAAATCAATATAACATTTGATCATATCAAACTTTATTTGTCAACATACTGTTTGATCACATCAAACTTTATTCGCCAAATTCAACTCCTTGAATTTGACTTTCTCAACGGGAAATAGGGAAACCAATACTTATGTGACCCTTAATGGTCCAGGGATACAGCTAGCCGTGGGTTCACAACTTTTTGTGATTCAGGACTATACTTGTCCTTTATTCGGGCATACCCTTAATAGCCTCATCATATGATTAACTCTTTAATTATAGGACGTCAGAACTAATTTTGATTAACACCCAACGAATCATAGTAAGAGCGTCTAGCAGCACCGCCCCATGATTCCCTAGGTATCATTGAATAATGCCTGCAAGAAACAATCGATTATGGTTAATGTACATTCTGGTCCCTTCATCTCATATATCCCGGTCAAATCTACAACCATTGGTACATCGAGGATTGTATATTGATTCGACAACTATGTGATATATCTTATAGTGACATCGCATGTGTAATTAGGAAATTCCTTTCCTAAAGTAGATCTTACAGCTCTAATCAGAGACTTCACTATAAAACCATATATTACATAGGATATCCACACCTGTAGGTGTGCGGTGAATCCCCGACTACAATACACTGATTCCTATATGTTTCGTTACTACACCCAATCTCATCACCTCATGACCCTAATAGAGTCGATAAATGAGTCAAAGTGCAGTCCCAGCATATAGAGTCTCATTGTTGCCCCGGGTCATAAGGACTACTAGTGTATAACCACAACCAAAGACTTATCCACTCGATAAATGATAACCACTTGGAAAGTCTGTGTGAGGGATGTTCGATGAACTCATCATATGATCACTCATCTGTATGTTTGAACATCTCTATGTCCTTACCAATGAAACATGGTACATTACATCACAGATGCTAGTCTCTAACTCAAACAGCCTTTTATCTTTATTTATTAGGCGGCTCAATTGACTAGGAATAAATTTAGAATATACAGTGAATATTGATGTATTTCACGATGACCATTATATATACCACCACATCTCACTATAGTATATTCAAGGATTTTATCTATGTATATAGCATGGGTATAAAGATAAATTAATGTCAAACTGAATTGAATTATATTAAAATAAAGGTTGTTTATTTACAAGAGTCAATAAAGCTCTAGCCAAAGTTGACTTTGAAGGACACCTACTCAGTTTGGCATAAGTACATAAGCTCTAGCCACCAAACTAGGCATATTAAAATGATAATATCAAAAGAGATAATTCAAGGTACCCGCCTCAAAACAAAGATTGTATCGGATAGATCCCACGTTGAGACTCTCGTCTCGAATCACAGTCCTGCAAATCAAACGTACAATTTAGCTGCTCTAACACGTATCAAATAACTAAATCAAATTCCTAATTTAATTAGGAAACCCTAATTATCAATCAACCTTAATTTATTCATTGATCTTGGTTAACTAAATAAATCGGATCCAACCCGAAGCCTAGATTGAATCCAACATATAACCTTAATCATTCTGAAACCACATAATTAGATATCCCTAACCATACCAGCCTCAATATAAATTGAGCTAAAATAAGAATTAGATTCTCAACAACTTACCCTACTCCAATGCCTTCCCTATTGACTGACAAATGGAAAGAGCAATTGCTGGAAATTCCAACCGGAGGCACTTGCTGCTAGAAATTCATAGCTGACGCTACAACGAGGCCACCAAAGTCAGAATCGGCAGTTCCCTCCCTAACAAAACTAGGTCAAGCTGCTGTAGAAATTGGGGAAGAAGGGATCGAAGATGAGAACTCGACATTGGCCTTTGGAGAAGAGATAGCCCTCTTGGATGCTGACTACAATCGAAATCCAGTGTCGGACCCTGAGACACAACTCCGGCAAAAACTAGAGCTCCGATCTCCCTCTCTTGGTCGAAGATGACTCCGAGAAAGAAAGGAAGAGGCTTGGCCGGCGGTGGCGTCGGGGTGGGTCCGTGCGGAGATGGCCGAGGAAAAAAAGGGAAACCGGCGGATCGGGAGTCGGCGTCACAATGGAAGCTAGGGCACAACTCGGAGGGGTAAACGGTGACGCCTATGCCACGGCGTCGGCCCAGAACAGCCGATGGTGTCTCATAGCAGTGGGAGGTGATGGATTCGCAAGAGGACAGACATCGTCTGCGATCGGGAGGCGGTAGTTGTTAGGACCAAAAGTAGCTAGAGGGGGGTGAATAGCTCGTCGCGTGCTCGTTGCTCGGCGTTGCTCGTTTCTTCTAAGATGTGCAGCGGAAAATACAGAAACAAATCACACAACGCTAACAAGGTTGGTTTACTTGGTATCCACCTCACAAGAGGTGACTAGTCCAAGGATCCACACCACGCACGCACCCTCCACTATGAAAACACTCCTTTTCGGTAACTACCGAGGGCGGAGAAGCCCTACAAGACTCTCAGTACAAGAAGAAAGGAAAGGGAAACAAAACATAAGCGCAAAGCTTACAATGAGTACAGAAAACCCTAACCCTAGCTTCTCTTCTTGCCTTTGATCCGCCTCTTGACTTGGAAAGCTTCCAAGATCCTTCAAGAACTGGCGATCTGATCTTTGAGAGCGCTGTGAGAAGTTGGCAGAGATCCGGAGGAATTCCAAAGGGATGCCACCATCGACGCAGCTTTAAATCGACGCCATCGGTCGGAACCCGATCGATTCAAATGCTCTAAATCAACGAGGCTTTTGATCGATCCACGGATCGATCCAGCGCCTATCGAACCTCCGATCGATCCACGGATCGATCCAACCGCTGTCGCGAAGATCGCCCGATCGATCGGCCGATCGATCAGAACGGATCGATCCACGGACGATTCTGAAGTTGGCTGAAGAATCTGATCGATCAGAGCTCGGATCGATCCACGGATCGATCCAAAGACTTGGTTTTGCCCAAAACCAAGTCCCAAACCTCCCTAACCAACATCCGTCAACCTTGACCGTTGGTACATCATGCCTAGCATCCGGTCACCCTTGACCTGCCAGACTCCCACCAAGTGTCCGCCAACCTTTGACCCACTTGGACTTTTACTCGTCATGCCAAGCATCCGGTCACCCTTGACCTACTTGGACTTCCCAACACCGATGTCCGATCATCCTTGATCCATCTAGATTTCCTTCCTTGCCAAGTATCCAGCATCCTTTGACCTACTTGACTTCCAAACACCGGATGTCCGATCATCCTTGATCCATCTGGATTTCCTTTGTCTGGCTTCACTCACCAGGACTTTCACCTAGCTTCACTCACTAGGGTTTTCCATCTGCCTAGCTTCACTCACTAGGACTTTCACCTGGCTTCACTCACCAGGATTTCCTTCTGCCTAGCTTCACTCACTAGGACTTTCACCTGGCTTCACTCACCAGGATTTCCTTCTGCCTAGCTTCACTCACTAGGACTTCCCAGTCAAGTATCCGGTCAACCTTGACCTACTTGACTCTTCTTCGATCAATATCTTATTGTCAAACATCTAAACCCAAACCAAGACTCAGCTTGGTTAACCAGGTCAACCTTGACCTGAGGGATGTTGCACCAACAATCTCCCCCTTTTTGATGTTTGACAATACTACAATCACACTTACAATACCACATGTAAGTTAGGCTAATCCCATAGCCTCATTCTTCATGCCACTAGGTAATGAAAGCATAAGTTAAGCTCTTCATTCTCCCCCTAAGAGGGCAAACTCCCTCTAGGTAATGAAAGCCTAACTTACTCCCTTTCACAAGCCCTTTTCCCCTATTGGCACACATCAACCCCTTACTAATAAAACACATCAACCCATCTTTGGACACACATCAACCGATGCTCCAATTTTGGGCACACTTCAACAAATCCATTGTTGAAAAACTCTCCCCCTGAAGAGTTGCTCATCGTTGTTCACAACATCACTTATTGTGATCAACACGATAAAGAAGGTCCCATACCCTTCATTTATCCGTACCTTCTCCCTCATTGTAGACAAATACTCAACCTTGAGCATTTTCTAACCACGTGAGTTCCCACTTGAAATAATGAGGATATCCACTCCCCATTTCAAGTTCAAAAGCTCATACATGAGCATTTTCTTTAAAGAAGGTTAACCACCTTCCAAGGTTCATGAAAAAATAATTTTTCATGTCTTTAAAGAGTCCCTCCCCCTAAAGACATGGTGGTAACTTCTGTCATTACACCAACAATGACTTGGAATCCCTAAACCATTAGGAAACCCAAATTTAGAAGTTTTGAGGTTCAAATACTCAAAATTTGAAACAAACCTCAACCTAAACTTCAATGAAGCCTTCCTTAACCAATCCATCCTTGTTTTCACATGAAAATACCCTTTGTATGTATACAAATGTATTTTAGGGATTTGGAATGGTTACCTAGACTCAACGAGGTTCAAATATGCTGAAATCAGGCCTTCCCAGCCAAAATCAGCAACTTGGATCGATTGGAGTTGGGTTCCAATCGATTGAACCTTTCTGAATCGATCCACTGATCGATTCATATTACCTGGATCGATCGGCTGATCGATCCAGCGAGCTTCTGCTCGCGGACGAATTGCCTTCTGAATCGATCCACGGATCGATTCGGGCACTCCAATCGATCCATGGATCGATCGGAGCTCTGATAGTTGCTGAAATTCCATTTCAGTCAACTTCAGAAACCCCTAGAAAATTCTACAAAAATCCAAAAATCATGAAATTTCGTGTAGACATTATTTAGGGCATACTTAATCATGGAAAAATAGCTTTCTATGAAAATACATCATATTTTCAAAGATTGAAACAAACTTGAAAACTTGCAAAAATTTTAGTGTTTTCTTCAAGTTTGTGTCTAACTATTCAATGGTGATTACTATCAAAAGACAGCCTTCACCAAGGTTTTCCAAAAACATTTAAAAACATTTTTAAAACTAATATCCCATCATGTTCCTTGGGCATAATGCACATGACTTGTACATTAGCTTTCCCAATGATGGGAAAACACATAACTATGTGTTTTGATGAAACTTAAAACTCAAAAGAATGCACTAAATCAACATCTTGAGTTTTGTTCATCATCCTAACATCTCACTTGTATCTAATGTGCACTAAAACACATACAAGTCATCTTATAGGTCTTTGTGAGATGTAGAGATTGGTTTTGCCCTAATCTAGGGATCATGCATACTATCTAGGCATTTTGGAGATATTAGACACCCACCTAGGATGTCACTTGTTAATAAGTGTTGTTAAATGCCTTTTGTCCTTGATTACAAGGAATTAAACTTAATGCATGATAATGTTATGGCATACATCAACAGGAAATAATTTTCAAAAGAAAATATCCTATAACTACATGATGTATGAATGTCATGACATGGTATTTTTGTATTTTTCATAATAAGTCATGAATGCAAAAGTAGACATGATGTCATGGCATATGATGGGCAAACAATCATGGCAAGATTTAGCATAAATAAAATATACCTAGATTAACTATCTAAGTATCCTTAAAACCTTAGCTAAACTTACAACTTAAACCTAGATTGCCCTTAAGTGCGTCACGAAAACGCCAAAACCTAAATTGGCATTTCTAATTCCCTTGATTAATTTATGCCAATTGAAATTAAGCATATTCCTCAAATGTTGGCATATTTCATTTTTCCACAAGAGTAGCACTTTAAAGTTAAGGCCCGGATTGCCTTAAATTTCCTAAGAACATACCAAAATCCCAACTTGGTAGCTCTTATGAATTTCCCAATATGTGCCTTTTAAGATTAAAATCAAATTTTCACCACTAGGCACATTTTACTCTTTCAAGGAGTAAATAATAGTTCCATTTCATTTTCAAAGGTTAACAAAAACCTTGAAAATGCTCCTTGAGTGTCAATTTCCTCAAAGTTGGGTTAACTACCCTTCTAAGCGGAGTTGACACTCTCTAACCCATCTATGGGGTAGAGAAGATGCTCCTAGGAACCCAACACCTATTGGTGCTCCTTGGATGCTCTAGGTATTTACTAGGGATAACTTCCCTAGATACCTTCCTAGTGACCTTGTTTGGCTTCTTGGAGGCCTTGGTCACACTTTCTAGGTCAACTCTAAGGATAGCCTCCCTTGTGACCTTGTTTGTGACTTTCTTAGACTTCTTAGAAGCCTTAGTCACATTTATTGCAAAAATACTCTTAGGGATGACTTCCCTAGTATTTTTGGCTTGACCACTAGACCTAGGGTTTGTCCATAACTATATGGAACTCTATGGTAAGTGGGCACATCCTTCTTAGCCTTTGGTTTGTATCCCAAACCTCTATGGCCATTGGATGGCTTTTGTACCCCTAAACCTAGGTTATGCTCTTTTTGCCCTAATAGGATATTTTCCATCCTTTTTAGGGTCTTTTCCATTTTATCAAGTCTTGACCTCAAGACTTGATTTTCCATCACTAAGTCCTTAGTTTTTTTTTTCCATTAAGTTCATGAGCATTTTTGTTTCTAGGCTTGTAGCTACAATCCTTAGAGTTCTTGCCTAGACTTTTACCTACATTCCTAGCCTTAGGTGTAGTAGTTTTGGCATGTAGGGCCACATGCTTTTCCTTAAAGCCCTCATGCTTCCTATTCTTATGGTAAATTGCATTAAAATGATAAAAGTTAGAACTATCATGCGTTTTACCATAATGTAAAGGGGTAGGCTCAATAAATGTTACCTTCCTTTTTACCTTAGAGGCTCCCCCTTGACTTGAGCCTCCTTGAGCCTTGACCATCTTCTTCCCCTTGAGGCATCGACTCCGATAATGCCCCTTTTGATTGCAAGAGAAGCATATGATATGCTCCTTGCTCTTCTTTGTTCCGGGAATGGTCTCCTCGGGCTTCTCCTTGCCCTTTTGCGTCACTTGACCCTTCTTCTTGGCCAAGTTGGGACACTTGCTCTTGTAGTGCCCACTTTCCCTACACTCAAAACATATGATATGATTTTTATTATTAATTGAAATGTTTATACCTTCTTGTGTAGGGATGGCACTTGCTCCTCCATTTGATATTTCTTGAATTTCGGAGGTGGCACCATCTTCTTCTTCTTCACTTGACCCGGATGTAGAAGCTTCTCCTTCTTCTTGATCCGGCGTCACCAAGGATTGCTCCCCCTCAATCCTAGAGGTGGAGGCTTCATCATCTTGAACATGAAACAAGGAGTATTCTCCCTCCTTGTTCCCTTCGTTGCATTCCCTTGAGGATGAAGCTTCTTGGATTTCCTCTTCTTCGGAGGTTGAGCATCTCTCAACCTCGGAGTCCTCCTCTTGATCTTGCTCCAAAGAGTCACCCTCTCTGGATTCTTCATGATCTTGTACAGTGGAGGGGATCTCTTTATGAAGCTTGTCCAATTTGCTCCATAGCTCCTTTGCATCTTCAAATTCTCCAATTTTGCAAAGGATGGTGCTTGGCAATAAATTGACCAAAAGCTTGGTCACTTTGTCATTAGCCTCGCACCTTTAGACTTGCTCTTGGCTCCACTTGCTCCTCTTGAGAACTTTACCCTTTGAATTTCTTGGAGCCTTGAAGCCTTCCATTAGAGCAAACCATTGCTCTATCTCCATCATAAGAAAATTTTCGATTCTTGATTTCCAAGAATCGAAACTCGTAGAAGTGTATGGTGGAGCCACCCTTGTGTCAAATCCAAGTCCATCTTGGAATTGCATCTTGAAGTTGAGCTTGATAAAGTCTTGAACTTGAAGAATTTGCTCCAACTTCTTCACCCTCTAGCTTTTCTTGTTATGCTTGACCCTTCCGGTGATGATTCCGGTGAAGAGCGGCCTTGCTCTGATACCACTTGTTAAGACCAAAAGTAGCTAGAGGGGGGGGTGAATAGCTCGTCGCGTGCTCGTTGCTCGGCGTTGCTCGTTTCTTCTAAGATGTGCAGCGGAAAATACAGAAACAAATCACACAACGCTAACAAGGTTGGTTTACTTGGTATCCACCTCACAAGAGGTGACTAGTCCAAGGATCCACACCACGCACGCACCCTCCACTATGAAAACACTCCTTTTCGGTAACTACCGAGGGCGGAGAAGCCCTACAAGACTCTCAGTACAAGAAGAAAGGAAAGGGAAACAAAACATAAGCGCAAAGCTTACAATGAGTACTGAAACCCTAACCCTAGCTTCTCTTCTTGCATTTGATCCGCCTCTTGACTTGAAAGCTTCCAAGATCCTTCAAGAACTGGCGATCTGATCTTTGAGAGCTCGTGGAGAAGTTGGCAGAGATCCGAGGTGAATCGGTAAGGGATGCCACGGCCATCGCACGCAGCCTTAAATCGACGCTAACGGTTGAACCCGATCGATTCAAATGCTCGAATCGATCGGGAGGCTTGGATCGATCCACGGATCGATCCGGAGCGCCTCGCTAGAAGCGCCGATCGATCCACGGATCGATCCAGCGCTTATCGCGCAGGGCGATTCCCGATCGAGCACGAGGCACTCTCGATCGATCCACGGATCGATCCGTGGCTCGATCAGAAGAATCGATCGATCCACCGATCGATTCAGAGCTCGGATCGATCCACGGATCGATCCAGAGCCTGGATCGATCCACGGATCGATCCAGCACTTGGTTTTTGCCCAAAACCAAGTCCCAAACCTCCCTAACCAACATCCGGTCAACCTTGACCTGTTGGTACATCATGCCTAGCATCTGGTCACTCCCTTGACCTGCCAGGACTCCCCACCAAGTGTCCGGTCAATCCCTTTGACCCACTTGGACTTTTACTCGTCGTGCCAAGTATCCGGTCACTCCTTGACCTACTTGGACTTCCCAACACCGGATGTCCGATCATCCTTGATCCATCCGGATTTCCTTCCTTGCCAAGTATCCAGCCAATCCTTTGACCTACTTGGACTTCCAAACACCAGATGTCCATCTGGATTTCCTTTGTCTGGCTTCACTCACCAGGACTTTCACCTAGCTTCACTCACTAGAGTTTTCCATCTGCCTAGCTTCACTCACTAGGACTTTCACCTGGCTTCACTCACCAGGATTTCCTTCTGCCTAGCTTCACTCACTAGGACTTTCACCTGGCTTCACTCACCAGGATTTCCTTCTGCCTAGCTTCACTCACTAGGACTTCCTTCTGCCTAACATGCCAGTTAGGACTTCCCAGTCAAGTATCCGGTCAACCTTGACCTACTTGACTCTTCTTCGATCAATATCTTATTGTCAAACATCTAAACCCAAACCAAGACTCAGCTTGGTTAACCAGGTCAACCTTGACCTGAGGGATGTTGCACCAACAGTAGTGGCGTCTGGTGTAGGGCGTCACGATGCAAAGGAGGAGTAGAAGCTTGGCCGATGGTTTTGTTCACGTAGGAGAAGAGGAAGCGAGCCGTCGTCTGGTTGAGGAAGGCGATCGATTTCGGGGAAGAGGAAGGGGGTCGACGTGGCTCGGCGTCGCGAGAGGGGAGAAGGGAGAGGGGAATCGGGTTGAGAAGGAGGCTAGGGCATGGTGATTAGTTTTTATAAAATTTGAACTTAGGTTTAATAAATCAAAACCTAAGTTTATTCCTCAATCAACTCCCACTAAATAGATATTCCAAACAGGCTTTTCCCAAGCCTATAAATTCATCTCCTTAAACTCGTCATACGAGCTCTGATAAAATTCTAAAAAATTTCTAAAATTTTCTAAAAACTCCATTAAGGTTATTCGTACATTAACCCCTATTATTTTATCATTATTCTTTTGTTACGGTATTTTACACTATTACTTCAAATCGTGATACTAAATTTGTCAATCAATTTTGGAAGACTTTATGGGAAAAGCTAGGGACAAAGCTAAACTTTAGCAGCGCCTATCACCCTCAGACAGATGGTCAGACCGAGGTAGTGAAACGGAACTTAGGAAATCTTCTGAGATTTTTCACAGGAACCAAACCGAAACAATGAGATCTAGTTTTACCTCAAGCAGAATTTACATACAATAGATCAAAGAACAGGACCACTAGTTTGTGTCCTTTCGAAGTTGTTTATGGACGAAACCCATCTGGGGTACTGGATTTAGTCCCTATTTCACGTCCCAGACAAACTAAACCCAAGGCTGAGGAGATGTTTGAGCATCTTCGAGTTATTCATAAGCAGGTTAAACAAGCTATTCAAGAAAGCAACACCGAATACAAGATCAGGGCAGATCGACATCGATGTCAGGTTCTTTTTGACATTGGTGATATGGTTTGGGCTATATTAACTCATGACCGTTTCTCTATTGGTGAATACAATAAGCTCAAAGATCGAAAGATTGGACCTTGTGAGATACTAGAAAAAATTAATTGCAATGCCTACAGGTTGCGACTTCCTAGCTATTTGAAAACTTCTGATATTTTTAATGTAAAATACCTAAGTTATTATGCTATGGAGCCGGATACACCCACCCTAAACTTGAGAACGAGTTCTCTTCAACTCCAGGCGACTGATGCAGGAGAGAATCCAAAATTAGATTTTTTTTAAATAGTTATCCATTAATTAAGTTTAGTTTATTTTTTATATTTAATTTTATTTTAAATCTTAAGAACCGAGTCTTAATAGTTAATTTATCCTAAATCTTAGGGAATAAGTCTAGTTGGTTATTTTTCTGTTTAGATTTTTTTTGAGGATTTTGAGAGCTATATAAACTTATGCTTAGATGATGTTTGGGGACAAGTTATTTTGATATTGAATCAATTGATTTCGTTTAAGCCACGTTATGACTACATCTCTTTTGTTCTTTATTTGTGGCTCTTATTTTCTCAAGAAGATTTTTTAAAAGCTTATCTTGAGCTACTCCTTATTTTATTATTTCTTTCTTATTTCTTCTTAATCTCTCTATAACTTCACGTCCCAGAATAATTTATATTCTGCTCGGCGTTAGATATTTTTTGATTTATCATGGAAGGGTGTTACCAAAAGAACGAATGAAATATACGACCTTGTAAGACGCATATATCTACTTAGATTAAAATTATTATATGAAAATTATTATATGAACACCTTATGCGAATTTAGTAGTTTTTCAATTATCAATTTCATTAAAACTTATCCAATAACATTCAGAAAATCAATATCATTGAAATAAATTTAGTAATTTACGAACAATATCCATACTATTCTATTCATATAATACTGCACACCTACTATCTATACAATACAAAATAATATTGTTATGCTCGTACGAGCATAACAATATTATCGGTAAGCAAAGTGTGCATTAAATTCTGTGTGTTTATTTTTTTTGTTTTTTTGAAATTCATGGCATTTGAGTGATTCTCCTCCATATCCGTAAAAATCATATCTTTATTTTCTAGTTCTCATTGATCGACGCAGATGGATCATATAGTAAGTGTAAAGTCAAAAATGGATTCTCTAATCCGTAAATTATGGATCAGAAATGACTCATTACATGAGGACTTTTGATTTGGATGAATCTCATCTATTTAAAAATGGAGTTCATTCAAATTAAAAATTCTCATCAATGGATCATTTTCTGATCCATAATTTAAGGTCAAGAAAATCTCTATACGGTAAAGGTACGAAAATCCTACGGTATACCCTATTCACTGCATGCGTTGGAAATTTTTTTCATAATTTAATTACTTATATCTGCTCGGAGGACTGATGATATTAAACTGTATGAGATAACATATCATCTTTTTGTTATATATATATCTTTATTTATCCTTTTCCCCAACCTTAATAATTAGTCCGGGTGTCCAAATAAATTTCGTCTGATTAGTTCTGAGGATGACTCTCTCCCTTAGTTTGTCCATCATGTACATCCGAAAACACTAACAGTATTGCTTCGGCAGCCCACCTCCGTAGTTTTTACCATCCTATAAGGATGACTGTAATTCGTCGATACTACCTAAGTATAAATTGATGACTGTTTCAAGTACCGTATAAGACAACAATAATACTTATTAGATAGAACCATATTTTGAATTTATACTAGTTAAAATGAAAAATAAAGGTATAAAAAAACTCCAATAGCATTACAGACAGGAAGATTATGAACTTTATAAATTTCAAGTAGTTCTAGATAAAATTCTTATATGACTTTTTGGGACTCAAACAAAATTAAGAGCTTAAAATGATTCTATATGATAAATTTAGTTATCCTCATTAATTAGCCTTGGGATGATCGGCTCACCCCCACGGAAGTTTTTCAACGACCACGAGCATAAATAGAGAAGCGCCCGTGGCAAAGAATCCCAACATCTTTTGGTTGCGCGCCCCATGTGGAGGAAGCTTAAAATGATTCTATGTACTTGCATGTCACAAGACGCTCCAAATTAATTAAAATTGAAACTTATTAAAATTAAGACAAATATTGTAGTAACGAGTCCCAAGTCGTATTTTTCCAAGGTTAACTACTAGATGTGCGTGTATCCTAGAATTGGTTCCAATTAAATTCTTATATCAACAAGTTCTATTAAGCTCTTCCATTCTCAACTTCATCCAGCAATGTGAAATAGAGGTAAACAATGAAAAAACTCAAGGTCAGCCATAACAATCCAATTCACAGAACAAAGGAAACAAGTAACAAGTGATCTCGAAATCTCAAACAACTTGTAAAACCAAAGTATCATCTAATTCTCAATCACACTTAATTCAACCATTAAACTTAATTGCTCAATCACAACAACCTTCCACAAAGGAACACAAACAAAAACCTCCAGATAGGCATTCACGAATTCAATTTCAGCACAGCAACAAAAGATTCAATGAATAGCATAATGTTAACTAACTAAATAACCAAAATTAAACAACTAATGTAAATCAAAACTTCTAATTCCAAACTAAAACTAAATTGTAAACTAATTGGTTAGCTTAACAACTTTCAGATTGCAAAAGTTCAACAAATTCGGAATTGAAAGTAAGAACATCAGGATTGGGTTTTGCAGCAAGAAATTCAGAAAAGGAATTGCAATAAATTGAAACGTAAAGCAATGATAAGGAAAATGAATCAGATCTGATGATCTGAGCTAGTTTAAGAGCAATTCAAAGTAAAACCCTAAACCTAAAGCATTCCACTACTCAAATCCGGATCAAAATTCTCCACTCTGCTGTGAAAACAGAGGTGCTCTTGGAAACCTCCCATCAAACACTCTACTGCAATGTACAAGCTTACAACTATTTCCAGAAGGTGCTCATAACTCTTGGAAACCTCCCCTCAAGCTCACACTCAATTGGAAACCTCATCGGCAAAAAAACAAAGTTTAGATTCTGTGAATTGCAAACCAGTTCGATTGATCAGATCGTCCCAATTTCGCTGCGGAATGGAGATCGGAAAAGGATCAGAAACTCTCAGACACCTCCCCTCAAGCTCTGGTGGATGCGAAGATCGCCGTTCAAGAAAACTCCCTTGAAAAGGATCGCGGCAATGAGCAGAACCCAAATTGCAATCGAGAAACCTCCCTCGATCACTCTCTGCCCTCGGAAGATGAACGCCGGCAGCTCGCAATTGTCGTTGGTGAAGAATGCTGCTCTTAGATCTGGAAGTGGAGTGCGGAGTCTCGGCGTCGCGGAAGAAGAAAGAAGACGATGCACAGTGATCGCTAAAAAGCCGAGCCCGTCGTGTACTGTAGCTTCTCGTCCCTTTTAAATCCTCCTCAAACTTGATTGGACGGTCCACATGCTTCTGGGCTCAATCAACGGCTGGATGAACTCAGATCTGGCTCAAAGTCGATGGATCTTCATCAATGGCTCAGATCTACTCCTCATTAGGTCAGATGGATCATATCCTTGACGGATGGCCCAGATCTCTTAGATCTTCAATGAACGGCTACGACTATTCTGGAGCTTGATCGCTTCGTTTAGCCCTTGATTTGAGCCCAAATGTGATCTGATTTGATCGTGTCCATGACCCTTTTGATGCCTACAAAATAAGAATCAAATATTAGCATCAAATACCATAATTATAAGTCAATTTACAATTAAGTCCAAATTCAAATGCAATTATGAAATATGATGTAAATGTGAGATTAAGCTATAAAAAGACCATTAAAAATGTGCATTATGAATTAAAATAATGTAGCAAAATCATGGTTATAATTATGAAATTAGACAGGAAGATTATGAAATTTATAAATTTCAAGTAGTTCTAGATAAAATTCTTTTATGACTTTTTGGGACTCAAACAAAATTAAGAGCTTAAAATGATTCTATATGATAAATCTAGTTACCCTCATTAACTAGCCTTGGGATGATCGGCCCACCCCCACGGAAGTTTTCAACGACCACGAGCATAAATAGAGAAGCGCTCGTGGCAAAGAATCTCAACATCTTTTGGTTGCGCGCCCCATGTGGAGGAAGCTTAAAATGATTCTATGTACTCTATGATGGCGTAATTGACCTTTTGATTAAGGTTCATCAAGTCGATCAAGCTTGTCCCCTCGGAGCGGTACGATGGTTAAGGTATGGGGTGATGCCACATTAGGTCATGGAGTCGAAATTCGACATGTCCGAGCATGCCTTCCCCCATGCCTTGGCCACTGCACTAATGGTTAGTAGTCACCCATGATTTACCTCCTCTGTGTTGGACTAGGGACAGGTTGGCGGGGGTGCTGAGGCGAGCGAATCATCTTTTGCCACATTAAGTTGATCAAGCTCGATTGATTAAATTTAGTGTGACTTGAGTTTGAATTTCAATATTTGATCAATATATTAATTGCCAAAAGGAAAATTCAAGTGGATCATAGTTGATCAGATATTTGATGATCGGAAGTCCAACTTAGAGTTAACATGAGGCGTGAAGTTCCGGTAGGTTAAGGTTGACCCGATGCTAGGCAACTATGAAGTCTCGGTAGATCAAGGTTGAATGCTAGGTAACGATAAAGTCTTGACAGATTAAGGTTGACCGGATGTTAGGCAACGATCAAGTCTCGACAAGTCAAGATTGAATGATAGGCAATGATGAAGTTTCGACAGATCATGATCTGTAAAATACCGAAAAAGGGCGAATAACCATAAGAAAAATTTTCGGAATTTTTAGAAATTTTATGGAAATATTTCGGAGCCTATATGGCTTAGGTTACAAGGATAAATATTGGGCCCGGAAAAGCCTATTTAGGCTACCCCATTTTAACAAGGAAAAGTTTATTTATTTTATTTCTTTTCCTTTCTTTCTTCTCCCATCGGCATTGTCTCTCCTCTTCCCCTTTTTCTCGCGCAATGCCGAGCCATTACCTCTCCCAGCCAACCCGACGTCGTCTTCTTCACCAAACCGTCGCCGTGTTGGTTCCTCTGTTCCCCTCCGGTACAAAAGGAGTGGTCAAAGGAAGCCCTAGCCATCTCCTCCACTGCCACTTCCCCTCTTCCTCTCTTCTGTTGACGCCGACTTCATTGCCGGCACCAACTCCGATCGCCCCTCTACCTCTCCTCGAGCCTCCTTCCCTCTCTTCGCGGACACCAGGAGCCGCCGGAAAACGAGCATTCGAGCCCTATTTGGTTTTGCCCTAGCCAGGCTCGACACCACTACCGCTCTCCCTTCTTCCCTCTGCACCACGGTCGACCACCGGATCGGGCGACTCCAGTCTCTGCCGATCTCAAGCCTAAAGCGCTGCTACCCTCACCTCTTGTGATTCAACTCGATCGCCGGCTTGACTATCTTGTGCTCAAGCTTTCGTTTCACACACAGTAAGCACCCCTGGTTGTTTCCATCAGTAAGCTACTAGGGTAGGATTGCTATGTGTTATTTTGGTTGGATTCAAGATCATTTTTCTGGTTCTGGACTAGGAGGAAAGCATCGGATCAGTGGACCTCTTCTTCATTGTTGTTGATTGAGGTCTCGTTTGAGGTAAGATTAGGTTGTAAGATAGATTGTTGCTTGATTTGTGATCCCCACTTATTGATCTCAACTTGATATGATCAGTGGGAAGGATGTCACACCCCGGGGGAGTCCCTGTCCGAAGAAATTTCGACAGCATCTCCCCTGTACAGGTGACAATCTAAAACTTTTCTATATCCATAATCATACACAGCCAACACGGCTGGAACATATGTATATAACAACAAATAAATAAGCAAACAATCACACCATCCACATAGTTAAATAGTGAACTAAAACAAATGATAAGTAAACATCTCAAATCATCCTACTCAACTACACTCATAAAGCACAAAACTCAACGACGCAAATAAAGTCAACTTACCTCTTCTACCGTCCAGGCAGGCATGTAGAAGATCATATCGAATAAAAATCCATCGACAAGTAAAAATCCATACAAGATCCAAAGTATCAAAACAGAACAAGTCTAAACATAGTCTAATAAAGAAAAACCAAAAGACCAACAAACGTCCTCGTGGACTGCAGGGGACTAGCGACTAGAACTCTCCGGACAGCATCAACCTGAAAATAGCAACGGAGGAGGGTGTGAGTCCAACACTCAGCGAGTAACAACTGATATGCATAATAAAGAAAATAACAACTAGCACTAATCATGCGTACAGTCTCCTGATACAAGAAGAATAAATGCAACTGAAATAAGTAGAAGAAAACTGTACTAACCAGGACTAGGGTATAAGTATAACAGGATCGTCAGATCGAGAGGTATCAAAATCCTGTATGCATGTCAAACATATGCATCCATCCAAATGCAACATATAAGTGCAACAAACACAATCAGAAAATGCATAAATGCATATGATACCAATGATGGGTCCTGGTCACCCCTGACGCCAGTTAGCCATCTCACACACGATGGTGAGACCGAGTGGATAGGACTATGACAATCGTGCACTTTGATATCACTACACCTGATAAGTGACCGAGTGGACGGGATGCTGTCGGAGTACACCTATCCTCCTACCCCAAATCATAAATGGGGGAGCTCAATGCTCTCATCTCCTGGTACACAATGACAGGAAGGGATCCCGGCGTGCTACCACGCTGCAGTACACTACCCATGAGTGTCCCAGTGGAGCACCACCGAGCAAACTGACGTACTACCACGCTATGTCACGCTACCCATGAGCAGACCAGCGGAACACCGACAGAGATGAAACTAGCGATGTGCTCAACAATAATGGAGCAGACTATCGCGCAGCATACAATCATGCGAATGGTGCATGACACTAAGCATGGCAAAATCCTGAGCAGCATAGCAATATCCATATATATGTAAAATGTGTACCATAGGACAATGAACCAAATCAAAGGTACACAGATCAGATAAGACATAAAACCTAGGTCCTGAACATAATAAAAACATGGTTGTGTCACTACCCCTATAAGCATGTATAATCAGGTAGGTACTAACATGAAGTGCATAACAAATAAACAAACAAGCATGTAACAAATCAGATAGTGACCAACCGAAGCAGATAAGAAACACAATCATTGCTATTTGTTAAAAATATTACAATGCATATTAAATGACATAAAGTCAAAGTACTCGCCTCCAATAGAAAGGTCCAATCCAATCCAGTCCAAATCTGACGTCGAGATACTCGTCTCGCGTCAAAGTCCTGTGTCACCAATATAAATATATTTTATTTAGCTACAATTCTTATAAATAGCTAAATAAAATCTCTAACCCTAAATTAGGGTAAAACCCAAATCATATGACCATCATCCTGCCTAAACAAAATTGATGATCAATTAGGGTTAGTTACCTAATCCCTAATCCACCATGAATAAAAACCTAATTCTTTTTACACATAAACAACTAAGCAAATGCTAAATTCACATACCACATCAATTACAAAATGTATCAAGATCACCACTCTTTACCTAAAAATCACAGCCCTCACTTCTGTGGATTCACGTCTTTTGTTGTTGAATAAATGACACCATAGAGCACCACTTCCTCACCAATCCATAACCTAGATTAGCAGCAAGGAAAAGATCAAGATTAAGAGTGGAGATTACTGCCAAATAATAACCTAATTCCAACCAACTTACCTTCTTCCTCTCCACTGGTCGGAGGTGATCAAGAATTCGGCGACAGTGCTAGGGCACGGGTGAAGTCGGCTAGGACTTGGATTCCACGCTCGGGCACGATGGGAGCTCGACCGAGGAGTCTCGATGGCGGCACAGAGGAGATCGGAGAGGGCGTCGGCGGCGTCGGCACATAGGGCAAAGGATCGCTCAGCTAAGGAGAGGAGTGCGGCGTCAAGCGGCGGTGACGTCGGGTAGAGTCGACACAAAGAGAAGGAAGAGGAAAATCGGCAGGGGCGAGAGAAAGAGGCGAAGCTTCCCTTGGCCGATTGCTTTATCGTGAGGGAAAGGAAACTGTCGTCGAGCGGTTAGGGCATGCGGTGGTTCGGCGGGGAAAGAAGAGGGGCGCGCACGAGTTCGGTGAGGAAGGGAAGAAAGAAAATAAAGAAAAGAAAAATAAAAGAAAAGAAAAAGGAATTAAGAAAATAAACATTTCCTCGCTTAAATGGGTTGCCTAAACAGGCTTTTCCCGGGGCCTAGTTTTATCCCCCTAAACTCATCCATACGATCTCCGAAAAATTCCCGAAAAATTTCTAAAAATTCCGAAAAATTTCCTTATCATTCTTCGCCATTTTTCGGAATTTTACATTCTCCCCCACTAATAAAAATTTGATCCCCAAATTTCATTATCTACCATCAGCAAATACTAACAACAGGTAAAGAGTATAAATGCTGAACGGTAAATTAAATCACATACCTCAAGTGAAAAGATGGGGGTATCGAGCTCGGATAGTATCCTCGAGCTCCCAAGTAGCCTCCTCATCCGAATGATGATGTCATCCGACTTTAACCAGTCGGATAGTCTTGTTCCGCAACTGACGCTCTTTCCGGTCCAGGATCCATACCGGAACCTCCTCATAAGTAGCATCAGTCTGAAGGGGAACTGGGATATCTGTCAGTACATGTGTCGGGTCGGGTACGTATCTCCTCAGCATAGATGCGTGAAATACGTCGTGGATGCCTGCCAGGGACGGTGGTAGTGCCAACTGATAAGCTACTGCTCCAATCCTCTCCAGGATCTGGAAAGGGCCAATGTATCACGAAGCAAGCTTACCTCTGAGGCCAAATCTCTTCACCCCTTTCGTGGGTGAAACTCGCAGAAATACATGGTCGCCTGTAGAGAACTCCAGGGGTCTGCGTCTTCGATCTGCATAACTCTTCTGGTGGTCCTGCGCCTCTGACATCCTCCGTCTGATAGTACGAACCAACTCTGCCTCATGCTGAGCTCTATGAGGTCCCAACAACTGGGCCTCCTAAACCTCATCCCAGAGGGTGGGTGTCCGACAAGGCCTACCATACAATGCTTCAAACGGTGTCATCTGGATAGCCGAATGAAAGCTGTTGTTGTAGGCGAACTCTGCCAATGGAAAATGGTCCTCCCAACTGCCTCCAAAATCCAATACACATGACCTCAGCAAGTCCTCTAGAGTCTGAATGGTCCGCTCTGACTATCCATCTGTCTGCGGATGGAAAGCTGTACTGAATCGGAGCTGAGTGCCCAAGGCCTGCTGCAGACTCTGCTAGAATCGAGATGTGAATCGGGGGTCTCTATCCGAAATAATAGTCAAAGGGACACCATGTAATCTGATGATCTCCCGGCAATACAGATTTGCCAATCGATCCAAGGAATCAATCTTCTGGATTGCTAAGAAGTGCGCCGATTTGGTTAATCAATCAACGATTACCCAAACCGCGTCATGGCCTCGTCGTGTCCTTGGCAAATCCACCACAAAGTCCATGGTAATATGTTCCCATTTCCACTCAGGAATAGGAATCCACTGAAGTAAGCCGGCAGGTCTCTGGTGCTCGGCCTTCACCTGCTGACAGACAAGACATCTCGCTACAAATTTCGCGATGTCTTTCTTCATACCGTTCCACCAGTAGGAACGCCTCAAATCTCGATACATGCGGGTCCCACCTGGATGGATCGTAAATCGAGAGCGATGAGCCTCTGGAAGAAGCTCCTGTAAGAACGGGTGAGACTGAGGTATGCACAATCTGTCTCGGAAGTATGTAATACCCTCCTCATCTCGTGTGAACTCAGTCTGCTGCCCGGAAGCTATTTGGCTGCCAATAAACTACAAATGCTGATCACTGGCCTGGGCCTCTCGGATCCTCATCTTGATCGACAACTGAGCAACCATGGTAACCAGAATACCCTGCTCTGTCTGTCCCTGCTCTTGAAGGCCCAACTCGGAAAAAACCCTAAACCAAGTCTGTGACTGAAACTCGGTGGCAAGCCAAAGTCCCTCTGGACTTCCTGCTGAGTGCATCGGCAACCACATTAGCTTTCTCCGGGTGATAGCTAATGGTACAATCGTAATCCTTCAGGAACTCCATCCATCTCCTCTGTCGGAGATTAAGTTCCTTCTGGGTGAAAATATATTTGAGACTCTTATGATCAGTGAGAATCTCAAATGTAATGTCATATAAATGATGTCGCTAAATCTTCAAAGCAAAGATGATGACGGCTAGCTCCAGATCATGTACTGGGTAGTTCTTCTCATGCTCCTTCAACTATCGAGAAGCATAGGAGACTACCCTGCCGTGCTGCATCAGAACAACACCTAAACCCTAAAGAGACGCGTCGGTGTAGAGTACAAATCCATCCTCTCCAGAAGGTAAAACCAAAACTGGAGCCGATACTAATCTTCGCTTCAGCTCCTCAAAGCTGGTCTCGCAATCCTTGGACCACGTGAACTTCACACCTTTCCTGGTAAGGCGTGTCAGCGGCATAGCAATACACGAGAAACCCTCGACAAAACGTCGGTAATATCCAACCAATCCCAGAAAATTACGGATCTCCTGCACTGACTTTGGCTGCTCCCAGCTGGTGACAGCCTCGATCTTCTGAGGGTCTACTGAAATACTTTTGCTAGAGACCACGTGTCCCAGAAAACCGACTAAAGATAGCCAGAATGCACACTTCCTGAACTTCGCGTACAGCTGATGCCGTCGAAGAGTCTCCAAGACTGTGCAAAAATGCCGCGCATGTTCCTCCTCGGAACGCGAGTAAACCAATATGTCATCGATAAAAATGATAACAAACTGATCAAATACTCCAGAAAGATGTGGTTCATCAGATCCATAAACACCGTTGGAGCATTGGTAAGCCCAAATGGCATTACCAAAAACTCATAATGACCGTACCTGGTACGAAAAGCTGTCTTCTGAATATCAGATTCTCTGACTCTCAGCTGATGATACCCGGACCGTAGATCAATCTTAGAATACACTGATGTACCTCTGAGCTGATCAAACAAATCCTTGATCCGTGGTAAGGGGTACTTATTTCTGACGGTCACTGCATTCAGCTGTCTATAGTCAATGCATAATCTCAGTGTACCATCCTTTTTCTTGACAAATAACACTGGAGAACTCCATGGAGAAACACTAGGGCGAATAAATCCCCTATCCAAAAGCTCCTGGAGTTGAACCTTCAGTTCATTCAACTCTTTTGGTATCATACGATAAGGAGCTTTCGATGCCGGTGTGGTCCTCGGAACCAGCTCAATAGCGAACTCCACCTGCCTCCTGGGAGGCAGACCTGGTAGCTCCTCTGGGAATACATCTGGGTACTCTCGGACCACCGGAACGTCGGAGAGCTGCGAACTACTGTTGTCCTCAGTACTGATCAGAGATAACAGAAAACCCTTACAGCCATAAGACAGTAGCTTCTGAGCCTGAATCGCTGAAATGATTGATATGTTGTCATCTCTGATGCCAGTGAAGTCCCACGAGGGTTGGTTCAGAGGCCGGAACGTGACCACCCTCGTCTGGCAATCAACAGTGGAATGATATGCTGATAAACAGTCCATGCCAAGAATAATATCAAAATCGACCATTTCCAATACTAAAAGATCCACCGTATGTATTATGTTGCCAAAATCTAACGGACAACCTCAGACCTCTTGGGTGACATCCATGGTGTCACCGGACGGTAGAGAAACGGTCAGTCGCTGCAATCTGAAAGTGGGTACTCTATCAATCTCCCGTATAAAAGTACGAGATATAAAAGAATACGAGCTACCAGTATCTATCAGTATATCTACAGATAAGGCATAAATAGAAATCTTACCACGGAAAATAGATCCGTCAGCTCGCTGCGCATCCTCTCTGGTGATCGCATGAATACACCCAGTCTCTGGCAGAGGAAGAGGTGGTAACGCTGCCTGCGACTGCTGCATCTGGGCAAGAGCCTGCCACTGAAGCGGTGCTAGATACTGTGCCAAAGAAGTCTGAGAGGGCGGTGACTGATACTGTACCGATGACTGGGACTGCGTCTGATACTGAGCCTGTGGCTGGGGCTGCGACGGGTACTATAATAAGGGCTGAGGTGGCAGCTGATACTGCCCCTGAGTCAGATAATGAGGTCCTGGAACAGAGCTCTGGGGTACTATGGAAGTACTGGGGTACTCCTGTTCGAGCATGCCAAATGCAGTTGCTGAAGGGGAAGTTGTCCCCTGCTGGCGATGTGAGGGTGGAAATCTCCGCCCTCCTCGTCGAGCCCCTGACTGACTGTGTTGTCCTCCCTGAGCAGTAACTCCGGGAGCAATATGCTGAGCCTTCAGCGGGCAATCTCAACTCTGGTGCCCAGGAAGTTTGCAATAAAAGCAAACTGACTGTCCCAGAGAGCAGGCTGTGGTGATGTGATCTCCGGACCTGCTGCAATAAAAGCAAACTGAATGTCGCTGACGGTTTGTTTCCGGTCCTGCTGAGGAGACAAAAAATGTCATGAAGAAGGCTGCCCTGACCTCTGAGGCCTACATAATACCCCAGAAGTACTCTGACCTGGCCGACTGCGACTACTCTGCTGCTGTCCGGTCATCTGTGCCTGCTGGATCTGTCCTGATGTCTGACCCGTCTACTTCCTTTTTCTGTCCGGAAACGCTCTATGCTGAGCTGACTCAATCATGAGGGCTCTGCCTAACGTCTCTAAATAAGATGCGCTATCAAGACCGGCAAGCCTTACTTGCAAATGTCCATCCAGCCCCTGAATGAACTGCTGCATACGTGAACTGTCCTCAGCAACTAGCTCTGGACAAAATCTGGCCAATCAGTTAAACTCTACTTTATACTCTGTCACCGACCGGTTGTTCTATCGCAGACTCAGGAAATCCTGCCGGCAAGCCATCTGATAAGCTCGTGGGAAGAAGCGGCTCTCAAAAGCCTCTCTGAACCTGGCCCAAGTGATGTTCCGCTCATCGATGGTAGAACGCTGAGTAACCCACCAAGTGTCGGCCTCATCCCGTAAATGGAAAGCAGCCAGCTCTGCTTTCTCCCACTCGGAGCAAGCCATATAGAAGAAAGTTCGCTCCATAGTCTCTATCCATGACAAGGCCACACTAGGATCAAGGTCTCCTCGGAAGAGTATAAATCGACTCTTCATTGACTCTGCCAACGCTGGAATCCTGGTTCGTGCCGCGACAATGTCAGTGATGTGGGTAGGGACGGCTGCAGGAACCGGAGGAAACACTGGAGCTGGTGCTACAGGTGGAACCGCGGAATAAACCGGAGGAGGTACTCCCGGTGCTGCTGCATAAACTGGAGCATATGCCGCCGGTGGCACTACAGGGTCAGCATAGGTGGCCGCGGCTGAATGTAAGGTAGGTAGTGGCATTGGATATGGTGCAACCGGTACTGCTGGTACAGGTGCTGCTGGGTACACCGTAGGTATTGGGGGCATAGGTGCCGCTGGTGTCGGGTACACGGTAGGTTCAAGTGGTGATGGTGCCGGGTATGCCGTAGGCTCGGCCGGAGCAGGTGCGGGGTATGCCGGTGGTACCCTGGTGGTACTGTAAATACAGTAGGGGTGGGTACAGCTGGTACAACCGAGGTGGGTACCTCTAAAGGAATCATCGGGGTCTAAGAGCACGACGCGCCCGTAGTATCCTGAGTCTGTCCCTGACTGATAGGCTCAACCCCAGTAGGCATCTCTGGCAAGTCCAGAGATCCCAAGGTCCTCGTACGTGGCCGTCCAGCACCACGTCTCACAGCTATTCGTGTAGATCTCCTCATATCTGTTAAGTTATATCACAGATATTACTACAAGTATAACAATTATAAAATAAACATCATACCTATTTGTCGTCTGGAGATGTTCCGTCGCTGTCCAGTCCCCATTTTACCTCGAAATTCCGTACAAGAAAACCAAAGGGAATCCATACCAAATCCGAAAAAAAGTACCCAAGTTAACTAGTAAATTTGGGTTAACCTAAAAATCCATAACACCATAAGCAGATATCATAACCCGCTAGGATACCAATAAATTGGTATCAGATAAATCTCGAAAAGTTGTAACACGAAAATCAAACAAGTATCGCCAACCTGGCTCTAATACCAAATAAATTGTCATGCCCCAGGGGAGTCCCTGTCTGAAGAAATTTCGGCAGCATCTCCCCTGTACAGGTGACAATCTGAAACTTCTCTACATCCATAATCATACACGGCCAACACGGCCGGAACATATGTATATAACAACAAATAAATAAGCAAACAATCATACCATCCACGCAGTTAAATAGTGAACTAAAATAAATGATAAGTAAACATCTCAAATCATCCTACGCAACTACACTCATAAAGCACAAAACTCAACGACGTAAATAAAGTCAACTTACCTCTTCTACCGTCCAGGCAGGCATGTAGAAGATCATATCGAATAAAAATCCATCGACAAGTAAAAATCCATACAAGATCCAAAGTATCAAAACAGAACAAGTCTAAACATAGTCTAATAAAGAAAAACCAAAAGACCAACAAACGTCCTCGTGGACTGCAGGGGACTAGCGACTAGAACTCTCCGGACAGCATCAACCTGAAAATAGCAACGGAGGAGGGTGTGAGTCCAACACTCAGCGAGTAACAACTGATGTGCATAATAAAGAAAATAACAACCAGCACTAATCATGCGTACAGTCTCCTGAAACAAGAAGAATAAATGCAACTGAAATAAGTAGAAGAAAACTGTACTAACCAGGACTAGGGTATAAGTATAACAGGATCGTCAGACCGAGAGGTATCAAAATCCTGTATGCATGTCAAACATATGCATCCATCCAAATGCAACATATAAGTGCAACAAACACAATCAGAAAATGCATATGATGCGAATGATGGGTCCTGGTCACCCCTGACGCCAGTCAGCCATCTCACACACGATGGTAAGACCGAGTGGATAGGGCTGTGACAACCGTGCACTCTGATACCACTACTCCTGATAAGTGACCGAGTGGACGGGATGCTGTCGGAGTACACCTATCCTCCTACCCCAAATCATAAATGGGGGAGCTCAATGCTCTCATCTCCCAGTACACAATGACAGGGAGGGATCCCGGCATGCTACCATGCTGCAGTACACTACCCATGAGCGTCCCAGCGGAACACCACTGAGCAAACTGACGTGCTACAGCGCTGCGTCACGCTACCCATGAGCAGACCAGTGGAGCACCGACAGAGATGAAACTAGCGATGTGCTCAACAATAATGGAGCAGACTATCGCACAGCATGCAATCATGCGAATGGTGCATGACACTAAGCATGGCAAAATCCTGAGCAGCATAGCAATATCCATATATATGTAAAATGTGTACCATAGAACAATGAACCAAATCAAAGGTACACAGATCAGATAAGACATAAAACCCAGGTCCTGAATATAATAAAAATATGGTTGTATCACTACCCCTATAAGCATGTATAATCAGGTAGGTACTAACATGAAGTGCATAACAAATAAACAAACAAACATGTAACAGATCAGGTAGTGACCAACTGAAGCATATAAGAAACACAATCATTGCTATTTGTTAAAAACATTATTATGCATATCAAATGACATAAAGTCAAAGTACCCGCCTCCAATAGAAAGGTCCAATCCAATCCAGTCCAAATCTGACGTCGAGATACTCGTCTCGCGTCAAAGTCCTATGTCACCAATATAAATATATTTTATTTAGCTATAATTCTTATAAATAGCTAAATAAAATCTCTAACCCTAAATTAGGGTAAAACCCCAAATCATATGACCATCATCCTGCCTAAACAAAATTGATGATCAATTAGGGTTAGTTACCTAATCCCTAATCCACCATAAATAAAAACCTAATTCTTTTTACACATAAACAACTAAGCAAATGCTAAATTCATAGACCACATCAATTACAAAATGTATCAAGATCACCACTCTTTACCTAAAAATCACAGCCCTCACTTCTGTGGATTAACGTCTTCTGCTGCTGAACAAATGACACCACAGAGCACCACTTCCTCACCAATCCGTAACCTAGATTAGCAGCAAGGAAAAGATCAAGATTAAGAGTGGAGATTACTGCCAAACAATAACCTAATTCCAACCAACTTACCTTCTTCCTCTCCACTGGTCGGAGGTGATCAAGAATCCGGTGACAGTGCTAGGGCACAGGTGAAGTCGGCTAGGGCTTGGATTCCATGCTAGGGCACGATGGGAGCTCGACCGAGGAGTCTTGATGGCGGCACAGAGGAGATCGGAGAGGGCATCGGCGGCGTCGACACCAAGGGCAAAGGATCGCTCGGCTGAGGAGAGGGGTGCGGCGTCAAGCTGCGGTGATGTCGGGTAGAGTCTACACAAAGAGAAGGAAAAGGAAAATCGGAAGGGGCAAGAGAAAGAGGCGAAGCTTCCCTTGGTCGATTGCTTTATCGTGAGGGAAAGGAAACTATCGTCGAGCGGTTAGGGCATGCGGTGATTCGGCGGGGAAAGATGAGGGGCGCACACGGGTTCGGTGAGGAAGGGAAGAAAGAAAATAAAGAAAAGAAAAATAAAAGAAAAGAAAAAGCAATTAAGAAAATAAACATTTCCTCACTTAAATGGGTTGCCTAAACAGGCTTTTCCCGAGGCCTAGTTTTATCCCCCTAAACTCGTCCATACAGTCTCTGAAAAATTCTCGAAAATTTTTTAAAAATTCTGAAAAATTTCCTTATCATTATTCGCCATTTTTCGGCATTTTACAAAGGATTTCAACGGGGAAATTCTGTAGGCTGTGAGGGTTGCTTGTTTTTGGTCCAGCAGCACTCCAACTAGTAGGTCTCCTGGTTTCCCCAATCAACACTGGCTGTTAATTGAGGGATTCTTGTCCGGCCCAGCAGATCACCTTACTTTCTAGTAGCTTGATTGAGGTATGTGTAGGAGTAATTGATACATGTTCTAGATGAATCAGGCTAAGTGTGATTGATTAGTTGAATGTAGGTAATTGATCTTGGTTGTAGATCATATTGAATTTGGAGGATTTCATGATTAGTATGGTTGGAACATGTGGTAGATCATGTGTAGGTTTGATTTGAGGTTGTAATTAGTTGTGATATGATTAGGATTTTGCCCTAACTTAGTATTAGGGATTTTATTTAGCTATTCTTTTAAATTTAGCTAAATAAAATATATATATTGTTTGATGCGAGACTCTGATTCGAGACGGGTGGATTGCTTGGTGCTGCCTTCTTTTTGAGGCGGGTACCTTAACCTATCTATTTTGATATGTCTCGTTGATATGTTTAGTAGATTTTAACAAGTAGTAATAATTATGTTTATATCTGCATCGACATGTCACTATTTATTTCCGAGCATGTTTTGTTTGTTACTTATTTAGCGTTCATGCCCTGTTTACTATTTATGTTATAGAGGTAGTGACATGTCATGCTCTATGATATACCGGACTGGTTAGATACCATACATGACCTGTGTACCTAGATCATATTCTTTGATCCATGTATATGGTACATGTTTTTATGGAGGTAGATAGGATCAGGGTATTCCTATGCTTAGTGTCATGCACCATCTCGCATGATTGCATGTTGTACGATAGTCGGCTCCATTATTATTGAGCACATCGCCAGTTACATGGATCTGCACATACCACTACTCATGGGTTAGTGGTATATCAGGTAAGGTGTGTGGTAGTTCTGCTCTGTTAGGCTCCGCTGGTCAGGTGACGCAGCATGATAGACGGCAGACAGTTCTGCTCTGTTAGGCTCTGCTGGTCTAGTGACGCAGCGTGGTAGCTGACAGACAGGTTTTGCTCTTTTTGGCTCCGTTGGTCCGCTCATGGGTAGTGTGACGCAGTGTGGTAGCCGGCAGGGATCCCTCCTCTGGATTGTCTCAAGGAGATGAGAGCATTGCGCTCCCCCACTTATGATTTGGGGTAGGAGGATAGGTGTACTCTGACAGCATCCCATCCACTCGGTCACTCATCAAGAGCAGTAACGACAGAGTGCACGGTTGTCGCAACCCTACCCACTTGGTCTCACCATCATGTGTGAGATGGCTAACTGGCGTCAGGGGTGAACAGGACATGTTATGGCATTATATATATTTATTGCTTGTGATTGCTGCACTTTATATGTTGTATTTTTTGTGGATGCATTGTTTGACATGCATACAGGATATGCATTTATTGCTTGTGTTTGTTGCACTTTATATACTGCATATTGGATGGATGCATTGTTTGACATGCATACAAGATTTATAATACTCTAGGTCTGATGGCCTTGATATTCCTATACCTAGGTTCTGGTTAGTACAGATACTCCTTTGTTTTATAGTTTTACATTTTCTATATGATATTCAGGAGACTGTACGCATATTTATTACTGACGGTTATTATTTACTATGCATGTTGACTAGGTATCCGCTGAGTGTTGGACTCACCCTCCGTTATTATCATTTCAGGTTGAGGCTGTCTGGAGGAGTTCCAGTCGCTAATCCCCCCTCCAGGTTGCGAGGATTTTCACTTTGGATCCTTGCTTTGGTTTTTCTTATTATGTTAGACTATGTTTCAGACTTGTGTCTTCTGGTATTTGGATTTTGTACGATCCCTTGTTATCGATGGGTTTTTGTTTGGATGTATGCTAAATTTGTGTTTTATGGGGGTAGTTGAGTAGGATATCGGATTTGAGCTTTATGGGTGTAGTTGAGTAGGATTTTAGAGATGATTTTCCTTATCATTGTATTAGTTTAGTTTCACTATTAAACTGCGTGGGTGTTTACTTATATTTGTACTGTTATATACTATTATTGTTCCGGCTATGTTGGCCGAAGTATATGTGGCCCTGAGGGCATTGTAGGAAGTTTCATATTGTCACCCGTACAGGGGAGATGCTGTCGAAATTTCTTTTGGCAGGGACTACCTAGGGCGTGACATGATCAAATATGGAGAAAAGAAAGTCATAGTAAAGTAAGGCAACAGGATATTAGATCAAGTGAGAAATAAATTTTAATAAGGTTGAAATTGGAGTATTAATCACAACCTTAATTATCTTAATAATAACAATTTGCTATAGTTATAGGCTACATAATGTGCGAGCGGTAATCTGGACATGAACACGTGGATAATAATCAAAGTTGTAAAATACCGAAAATAGGCAAATATTGATAAGGGAATTTTCCGGAATTTTTTGGAAATTTTTCGGAGCTCGTACACACGAGTTAACGGGGACAAAAACAGGGCCCGGAAAGGCCTGTTTAGGCTACCCCATTTAAATGAGGAAAAGTTGAATTTCTTAATTCCTTTTCTTTATTTATTTTCTCTTTTCTTCATTTTCTTTCCGCTGTTCTCTCTACCTCACCGAAACCACGCGCACCCGAGCTCTCTTCCTCGCGCAAACCTTCTGCCCTAACCGCCCACAGCGGTTTTCCTCCTCTCCCTCGCGTGCATAAGGCCAGGATCAAGAGAAGCCAGTGTTCTCTTCTCCCTCTCCGCAGCAGACGCCTTCTTCTTACTCTTTGCCCTAGCTTCTCCGCCGTCTGCCGCCGTCGAACAGAGAGTGTCGGCCACCCTTCCTCTGCCCTAGACAAACTCCAGCGCCGGCCACCGTCACCTGTGCCCTAGCGCCGGCCCTTCTCCTCTTCCGAGCACCGGCAGCCGACCAAGTTTCTTTGCCTAGCCGACATCGTCACTGCCGCCCTTCGTGCCCTAGCCCGAGCCTTGATTTCTCCTCGGAGCAGTGGAGATTTCGGCAAGGAAATGCTCTTATCTGATCCCCTCACTGTCCTCTGGCAAGAAGGCGCTATCTTAGGTTATCGGCACATTTTTAGAAGTGGAGGATCTGCTTGTTTCAGACCACCACACCCATGTCAACAGATTCACACACCTGAGGTAAGTTTTGGTTGTAAGATGGGTTGTTGTTTGACTTGAGGTTCTCAATTATTGATCTCAACTCGATCTGTTCAGTGAAAGATTCTAATAGGAAAGGGTTGTTCTGTGGATTATCTTTGGTCCGGCAGCTATCTTTCAGCAGCTACTTTTCTTCAGCAGCAACATTTCTGCTGGGAATCTAGGTAAGGTGTAGGGTGACAGATCCTTGTGGTAGATTCTGTGTTGGTTGGACTATTATGATGACATATGTGAGTTAGGTTTATGTGTTGAATTAGGTATGTTGATGATTTATGATTTAGGGTTTTGCCTAGATAGTTTTAAGGATTCTATTTAGCAATTCATTAGAATTTTAGCTAAATAAAATATATCTCTATTGGTATCACAGGACCTTGACGCGAGACGAGTTTCTCGACGTCCGGATTTGGACGGATTGGACCATTTCTTTTGGAGGCGGGTACTTTTGACTTATGTCATTTAATATACATAGTAGTGAATTTAACAAGTTGCATTAATTATGTTCCTTATTTATTTCGGTTAGTCACTACCCAATACCTGTTATATGATTGATTGATTGCTTGTTTTGCATCTCATGTATACTTTACCTGCTTATACATGTTCATAGGGGTAGTGATATACCATACTTTATCATGTTCAGGACCTAGGTTTTATACCTTCTGTGTACCTTTGATTTGACTTGATTCGTTGACCTATGATGCCCTTATATATATATATGGATTAGGTCAGGATATTTTGTGGTTAGTGTCATGCACCATTTGCATGATTGCATGCTGTGCGATAGTCCGCTCCATTATTGTTGAGCACATCGCCAGTTACATGGATCTGCACACACCACCACTCATGGGTTAGTGGTCGATTCAGGCTGAGTGTGTTGCAGCAGGGACTCTGTTAGGCACCGTTGGTCCGCTCATGGGTAGTGTGACACAACGTGTTATCCGGCAGGGATTCCTCCCCGTCATCGTGTACCGGGAGTTGAGAGCATTGCGCTCCCCCATTTATGATTTGGGATAGGAGGATAGGTGTACTCTAACAGCATCCCGTCCACTCGGTCACTCATCAGGAGCAGTGACAACAGAGTGCATGGTTGTCATAGCCCTACCCACTCGGTCTCACTATTATGTGAGATGATCGACTGGCGTCAGGGGTGACCAGGACGCATCATTGGCATCATATGCATAATGCTTTATTGCTTGTATTTGTGTTTGCTGCATTTATATGTTGCATATTGTTTGGATACCCATGTTTGACATGCATACAGGATTTCCCTATCACTCGGACTGTTTGTCCTTATACCTAGGTCCTGGTTAGTGCAGTTTCTCCCTGTTTACTGCAGATGCAGTTTTATCCTTCTTATATCAGGAGACTGTACGCATGATTAGTGCTAGGTGTTATTTCCTTACTTTGTATATCAATTGTACCTGCTGAGTGTTGGACTCACCCCGCCTCCATTGTTGTTATATTTCAGGATGATGCTGTCAGGAGAGAGTTCTAGTTGCTGGTCCCCTGAAGACCCCGAAGACTTATGGATCTTTTGGTTTTGTTTTGCTTCTTATTTGACCATGTTTACACTTGGTTTTGTTTGATACCTGGATATTGTTTAGATTGTCCTTGTTGATGGATTTTTGTTAGATTTGTTCTACTACATGCCTGCCTAGACGGCAGAAGAGGTAAGTTGATCTTATCGTCGGATTTGAGCTTTACGAGTGTAGCTGAGTAGGGTTGATTTCGAGTCAGGGTATTATTATGTTGTTTACTTGTCATATTAACTGCGTGGTGATGGTTTATTTACATGTTATTATTCCAGCCGCATGTGGCTGAGGTATATGTGATATGTAGAAAGTTTCAGATTGTCCGCCGTACAGGGGAGATGCTGCCGAAATTTCTTCGGACAGAGACTCCTTCGGGGCGTGACAAAAGTCGTATCTGTGTTCAACGCGTCCTAAAACGAAAATAAAAAGTGGCATTTTTGTTGTGGTAAATAACTATAATATTCAATTTACATATAACAAATACACTAACTATATAAATAAACCAAAAATAATATTTTACATCAATAAAAAAGTTTACAAATATTTGAAATACTTATATAAACACTACTCATCTAGCTATTTTAAAAGCAAAAATATTTATCAAATATGCATAATCAAACTGTCGGACTATTTTTTTCTCAATCGACAATATTGCTAGCCCATTTAGTTTATCCGATGACATTGTTGATCGAATATAATTCTTGATTAACTTCAACTTCGAGAAACTTCTTTCTGCCGATGCAACTGTTATTGGTATGGTTAACAAAATCTTATAGGCAATGTAAGTATTTGAGAATAAACCATTTAGTTTTGATAGATATTGTAGCATATCAATTGCTCTTTTTTCATTTGTTATAGTATCTCACGACCATCAACTCTGAACACAACTCATCACCATTAATGTCTAAACATCCATCATGATTAAAAAATTGTTGAAGCTCCATATAAGACTTCATTAGACTAGTTAAAGGATCACTCTTTAACTTCTCCAAACTCAATAAAAACTCAAAAATCTCTTGATAATGTTTAAATTATTCAAACCGAACTTGAAGAGAAAATCGAACTTCATCTATTATAAATAGAAAACATTCAACTTTAGAAGACTCTTCACCTGATCGTGTTTCATCATGATTACCACTTTCATCAAATTGTTTCTTTCTTCGTATGATATGTTTTTTTTTTTGAAATTTAGGTTCAATCCTCATTTCACTAGCCATTTGTATAGCTTCTTTCATGGAACTAGCAAACCCCTCCTCTAAACTCATCAAGAAATTGATCAAGTCCTTGTATGAGGTTGATTGTAATATCAATATTCATATCTTCAGATTGAATAAACTTACTCACAGTATTTATTGCTTGTAACAAGTTATATCATATTATCATTCCAAGCAAGAACTCAAAACTCTCAAGATCATATAGTGTTAAGGTCTCAACATCACTCTTTGTTTTAGAATCTTCAGCCAATTCTGCCAAGTCAAATAAAATACCTCTTATATGTACAATTTGCTCTTTTATGACTTTCACACTTTAAACATGACTTTCCCAACGAGTATGTGACAATAGCTTAACGGTCAAACCAAGCACCTTATTTTTAAAAATATTCCATCTCTTAGTAGATGAAGAAAACAATGTGTAGATATGTTACACCACTCCAAAGAAGGACTTGGCTTTAAGACAACATTCCACCATATCAACTAAGGCCAAATTAAGATTATGACAACCACATGGTGTGTACAAAGCTCTAGGATTTATTTCAAGTAATCTTTTTTGTACACCTTTGTGTCTTCCACTCATGTTAGACCTATTGTCGTACCCTTGTCCTCTTATGTCATCATTGTCAAACTCAACTCTGGTTAACACATTCAGAAGTTCACTTGATAACCCAAGATCTGATGTGTCATCCACCTTCAAAAACACAATCTAATATTCTTCTAGTTTTGGTGTGTCTGTCGAATCATCCAAGCATCGTAGCACTAACGACTTTTGTTCTTGATGACTCGCATCTGGAGTACAATCAAGTATTACTAAAAAATATTTTGCATGTTTAACTTTTGCAATGATTGTCCTTTTTTACTTCATTTGTCAAAGTCTCTATCAATTCATTTTGAGTTTTGGGACTAAAATATGTATATTGAGATTCCCTTGCTTCACAACGTCGAACATGCTCCTCCATCACTGAATCAAACTCAGCAACAATTTCTATCATTTGCAAAAATAGTTCATTGTTCTCGACATAAAGTTTCTCATCATCCTCTCTAAAGGCCAAAGTATTTTTGGTAAGTGTTTTCACAATAGAGATTATTCTTGTTAACACTTGCCTCTAATGTTGTCTTTCTTTGTTTATTTGAAGTTGCATATTGTAATCAATTGTTTGATTTTTTTTAGTCTCTTTTCTGATTCAACCCAAGCAATTATGCAATCCATATGGTCTCTACTAGCTTCATGTTGTTTAAAACTTCTATGCATATTACGCCAGTATTTATTTCCATCATTATCCAAATTTCCCATTCTATTCATCATTTGTTTAGTCTTGAACAACTTACAACAGAAGTAAAATATTTTATCTAATAAATAAAATATACAAGCTATCTTCTATCTAATATTTGTCCATTTGCCATTATCCGTGTATAATGTGATAAATCAAAATGTTTATTATTACTATCTTTAGGAAACAAAAAACCATTCACTCGTTTTGGACCCATTTCTATCAGTTAACCTCTCAAATTTTAAGAGATGTTATTCCAAGTTTCACCTCCAAATTCAGAGTCAAATTTAATTTTTCATGTTGAGAGTCTTCTTCTAAGTTTTCATTTGACTCAATCAAATTGGCAGCCTCAATTAATTCTTCATGTTCATTGTGACTTTATTCTTTAATCACCAAATTATCCTCTAATTCTTCTCTTTCTATTTTTCTATTTTGCTACTTCTAATAAAATATTTGTTAATATCATCGGCTTGACTTTGAATTAATGTCTTATCTCTTTATTTCATTTTTCTCTTTTGAGCTCCAGATATATATTTGGAGGCATTTTCAATGTTCTTTTATTATACCGGCTAGTTATTAAAAGTTCATATAAAATATAATAATTCATAATGAAATTAATTTAAAGTTACATGTTCATAATTCAAATAAGAGCTAATCATTCTCTCAAAATATATATTATATTAAAAGACTAATTGGGATGAAGTTATACAAGAAGTTGAACAACAAGTTGAACAATAAGTTGTATGCTCATCCAGAAAATAAATAAATAAAACATTGTAATAATAATATTATGTTGAAAATATAATTTTATTAATAAGATACTAAGATATACACAAGCTTAGCACCAGGAGTCACATTTCTGAACAACCTTTTAAAAACATTCCAAAATGCATTAGTAATCCTATCGAATGATAATCAAGTAACTTTAGTCAATAATTAGGATTCTTATAAATGCTTGATGATAAATAACGAGTACTACTTTTTCAAGAAAAATGGCTTATAGTATACCTTTTAGTGGGAGGAAAAATAGTAAGTATCCCGGTATAATGTTGAATTTATAGCATGGAAATGACAAACTACTACGAGAATGATCAAATGAACAATGTAAACTTTAAAGAAATAATGGATATCAAACAAAAGAATGTAATAATCCTTGTAATCAAATATTACATACGTTACATTACCAAACGTAATAATATAATCAATATTACTTTACAATATAAATTTAATTACATTACAAGATAAATTACATTACGCTCAATCAAACGTAGCCTAATAATTTCAATGAATAAGAAAACACATTATATTATATAATATATATAAGCTAGTTGCAATTTTAAAAGATTAGTGTGCCTTGACCTAAATAATTTTCTAATAGGTGATAGATACAAAGTAAAAAACATAGCAAGAAAAATCATCAAAAAGAAAAGGAGTTCAACCTTTACAAGAAAGAATTCCGAGTTTATTAAATTTAGCATTCGACTAATAAAATAAAACGCCTAGTATTTAATATCAAACTTCTCACAACTACGGAATCAAATAATTAGAGTAATAAACAAGTGTCCCACATAAGAAAAAATAGAATCGCATAGAGTAAAGAAGGATCGCACAAACTGAGAAATATCATCCAATACAAAAGTAAAGCGGGAGATTCAACTTAATGTTTAAAAAATGATACAAAAAAAAATAAAACCTAACCAAATCCTGCACAGATCTAGAACCCATCTTTTCTTTCCTTGCCTCGGTAGAAAGAAAGCCGGAGAAGAATTGAAGAAATCGTGTGCTCGTGCGTCGCAGTGTCGGTGCGTTCCTCCATGAGAATAGGATTTAGCGTCCTTTTTTTTTGTATAATTTTTTAAAAAAAATAAACTCTTTCTTGGATCGGGCCCTGAGACGATCGTCTTCCTAGCCTCACGCCAGGATAATATGTGAACGGTACAAGGACATGCGAACAAATACCGGCTACATGAATCCAGCTACCGCAGCATGTGAACAGCACAATTGACCTTCAATCTATAGGATTGTAGCAAAATTGTTGCTACAATTGAATGGATAGGTAGTAGCTAAATTTGGTAAGAAAAATATTGGAATAAAAATAATTTTAATAAAACGTCATTTCATTATCATTTTTGTTAATTTGGTAATCGCAATTAGAAACGATGCGCTTTAGCAAATATATTTATTTAGTGTATAGCAAAGCTAATCCATTATGCATACACATCGTCACACTACTACAGTCGACAACTGCTGTACTGCAGCCGTTATCGAAGACAACATAAGCACACACAACATAGGCACATACTTTACGTAGACAGACACCAGCAACGATAACAGGAAAAGACATAGCAGTTCTTTAGATTATTAGTCACAGCATTTGTTGGCGAGGGGTCCACAGGACATGGTCGCTGGGCAGGAAATGGCACACCGGCTCTGCGCTCCCCGGCTTCACCTGCAGCACCTGGAGCATCACGTGCTGCGGATTCCACGACGTCGTGTCCAGGTGACAAATTGCGATCGCCTCCACTCGGCTCCCGTCGCTCCCCTTCAAGCTCACCGCGTACTCCCTCATCATCCCCTTCCCAACCGCGTGGCAGTGGAACACAACGTACGCGTATGTCTCGGCGTGGCAGAAAACGCCCAGCCCCTCCCCGCCCATCCTTTCGAACCCCTCCACCACGTACCGCTGCATCACCGCCGCCGCCGTGGCGTTCGCGACTGTCGACACCGCGCTGACATAGTCGGTGGCCAGAGCCGAGACGGCGAAGTCGACCATGGACTCGATGGAGGTGGCGCAGTGCTTCGTCTCCCTTGCATTCGCCGTGCGCTCGCACCGTTCCAGGGTCGCGCTCATCTCCCGGGCTTCCTTCGAGTTAGGGTCGACGGAGAGAAGCGCGAGGACGTCGGGGAGCTTGTTGGAGGAGAAGGGGAGGGCGTCGGCCACACGGCGAGGGAGAAGGTCGGCGTGTTTAGGGATGGATCGCTTGAATTGCAAGTCGAAGGTGGCTCCTGGAAACAGGTCCTTCTCGAGGAAGAACAGAGACCGGGAGGACTTGTCGCGGAGTTGCGCTACGTTGGCGGCGTTGTAATAAATGGAGGTGATTCCGGGAATCACCGCTTCCTCTTCGGACTCCGACAACGTCCATAAGCCCGGGCTTGTCTCTGCAATTCAATTGATATATATATATATTGGGATTCCAAATTAACAAGATCATACCGTAATAAAAATATACATGGATAAAAATCAATGAACCAGGGGGGTGAAGGAGGTCACGGATGCAGCTAGGGATGGGAGTGTTGGGGAGGGCAGTTTTCCAATAGAGCTCCGGCGACGAAGCAAATGCAACTGATGGATGGGCTACGAGTCCGGCGAGGAGCTGCAACCATTTCGATCGAATCAAAATTCATGCGCACATAATTAATCGAAGAAAACAAACAAACGTCATACAAGACAAATCTATTGAATCAGATTGCTGACTGATTCAACCAAACAAGTTCCGTTGATTAATACTACTACGAGTGGTATGAATTTGCTCACCCCGAGGAAGAACAGGATGAGTTGGTTCGCCATGAACAATATAATGCAGAGGTAGAAATTGAGGATTGGTAGATGGTTCATGGATACGCACTTTGGCTCACTTATATAGAGTAGAAGTGGGGAAGCTGAAATATTTTCTTAGTTCGCACGCATTTCACCTTGTATTAATATTTTTTTCTTATAAATTAAAATATTTCTGCCTGCCAATCAATCTTGTACAGTGCAAAGCCTTGAATTATATAAGCACAAAATGGATAAATAAAATAACGGGAAAAGAAATTCAGGAGACAAATAGTATTTCAGAAAGACAAACGGTGAGTTTAATTTAGAGGGAATTCATTCCTGCCAATTCTCATGAAATGGATGATTTATACACTTGATAAAATGGAATGTTGATGTGGCACCCTCTCTCACGCCCGCACAGGTTTGTTCCGGAAGTTTACTGGAGGAAAAAGTCGGAATTGGATTTTGGATTAGTTCAATTCCAAACGATCAAAGCATCATCCGAGCATGTGAAGAAGTTGACTACCGTGGGACCGACTCTAGAGGGGCCGCTGATGTGACGATTCCACAATGTGAAGAAGTTGACCATCTCTAGCACCTTTGATTGACTGGAGGCACCCTGATCTGACGACCCGAGGCGCTTAAGATGGAACTCAAGTGCCTCACATGCAGAGAGGAGCAGACGATATCTATGGAACTTGAGAGACCTTCGATTATTCGATCCACCTCCAAAGGTTTGGAGTCATTGTCGCGGAGATAAGCAATAAAGTTCATGTCTGACACCTCAGACTAACTGAGACGACTCTAATCCACCAGATCAGCCAAAGAGACGTTGAGATGAGGATCACCATCAGTTGAATTGAAGTGCCTCTGTTGGAATTGAGGTGCTTCTAAATGAACTGAGGTGCTCTACTGTACCACATTAGCAACTATCATATTTCGACCAGTACTCTATAAATAGAGCCCTTGAGCTTGAAATGAATAAAACACACTTTATTCTTAATCTCTAAACTTTGTAACTTTACTTTAAGTGCTCGAGCTTTGAATTCGTGTAAGGGGTTACTCCACCTCCTATCCTTATTGAAGAAAGAGCCTTTTAGTGAGTTATCATTGTCTTGGATTATCAACCTCCTCAGTTGTAAATAAAGAAAATATGGAGTCTCCTTACTTTCTTTAATGAATTTTTTACTACAAATTAATGGATCCTTGCTAAAGTAAACTAGAAAGAGAAGTTAATTTTAATTTGTAGGTTATTCACCCCCTTTAGTCGGTCCACCGATACTAACAATTAAGATACCATGTTCTGTAAAGACATTTTCGTAGATGCATTAGGCTATAGGGATTCCCTTTCTCTCTGAAGGATAAAGCTAAGATTTAGTGGCATTCCCTTCCACCAAAAAGTATCACAACATAGGAAGACTTGCAGCTACGTTTTCTAAACAAGTACTTTCCACCTAGTAATAGAGTATATCTAAGGAATAAAGTCACAAGCTTTTCACAGACAAATAGAGAGTCATTATTTGAAGCATGGGGGTATATTTAAAGGTTTATTGTAACAATGTCCTCACCATGGTTAGAGAAGTAGTTGATTGTCCATGCATTCTACACAGGCAAATCTCTCTCAACTAGAACTTGTTAGATTCTGTCGCAAGATGTTCATTGATGAATAAAAATGTTAGATAGAGCTTACGACATCATCAAAACTGTGACATTAAATCTTCACCAATGGTAGGAAGAAGATGGACATATACCTAGGCCAGGGACCTCAGAAAAGCCTAGAATGAAGGAGGACAACATTGAACTGAACTTCATAGAATTGGGCATGGTCGTGTCCAATGACAGGCATAGCCATGTCCTCACAAACAGCATGAAACATAGGTCAGGCCATGTTGGAAAAGCACGTCTGTGTCTCACTACAGACCAAAAAACACGCATAACTTTTGATCCTAGATGAACCATGGGGCATGCAACTTGTAAAATACCGAAATTGGGAGAATCACCATAACGAAATTTTCTGGAATTTTTAGAAATTTTCTGGGAATTTTTCGAAGACCGTATGACTTCGGTTACGAGGATAAAAACTAGGCCTTAGGAAAGCATGTTTAGGCTGCCCCATTTTAAGGAGGAAATGTTTATTTTTTTTATTCCTTTTCTTTTTCCTTTTATATTCATTTTCGTCGTTTCCTTATTTTCCTCCACCGAACTCGCGTGCCCGAGCCTTTCTCCGATGTCGCCCTTCCTTCATCTTCTCTGTCCCCAAAACCACCACGCGACGGTTACTTCCTCGCGATTTAAGCCGTGGCCGAGGATTTGTGGCAAATCCCTTCCTCTTCTCGTCTTCCCCCTCGCCTCTCCTCCTCTTCCTTCCTGAGCTGCACCGCCGACGCCCTCTTCCTCTCTTCTCCTGAGGGCCGACATCCGGCCAATCGCTCTTTGCCCTAGCTCCGGTCGAGTTCTCAGCTTCTCGATCCGAGGCACGACGCTCGGTGCCCTCGCTTGAAGCCGTCGCAACCTTTCTTCCAGGGCAGCCAAGCTTTTGGGCTGTGCCGTAGAGTCGTCGTCGAGCCTTCTCCTTCTGGTCCGACACAGTGGTGGTGTCATCTTTCCTCTTGAGTCGTTGCCCTAGATCGCCGCCCAACGCCAGAGGTACATCTCGTGCCCTAGCCTTAGTTCTTCAATTGAACTCTCTGTTCTAGCGCTGACCTAGGGTTTCCGGCAGTGGCCTGATACAAAAGCAACGGATTTAGTTTCGACCAGCCGCTGCAGCTTGCTACCATCGCCGGAGAAGAAGGTCAGTGGGCAGTTGGTTTGGAGTTGCTAGTTTTTCCGGCCACCACAGCACTAAATGCCTGGTTGTTCCCGTGATACCCATCTTTGATCCTATCAGTGCAAGTGAGTTTCTATTTTGTAGATTTGGTAAATATATTGAATTTAGGTATGAATTTGGTTTAAGAAAAAGGATAGTGGATGAATTGATATTGATAAATAAGGGATTAAACTAATCTAAGAAAGGTGATGGCTTTATTAGGGTTAAACCAATTTAACTCTAGCCTAGGTGGTTAATCAATAATCGTATTCGATTATGATTATCCTAAATAGGTTTGAGGATTTAATTTAGCTATTTAACTTATAAGTAATTAGCTAAATCTGTATGTTGACACAAGACTTTGATGCGGGAAGAGCACTTCGACACAGAGGTTGTTTAGCTCGATCCATATTGAGACGGGTACCTTGACTTATCTTTTAGATTTGTCATTTGATATGCATAGTAATTTCTTAATAAATAGTAATGATTATATTTTATATCTGCATCAGTATGTCATTGTCCATTTCCAGTGCATGCTTTGATTGTTTCCTGTTTGCATTCATGTTTATACTTTCAGATTACTTATGATCATAAAGGTAATGACATACCATGCCATAGGATATACTGGACTTATTTGATACCATATCTGACCTGTGTACCTAGATCTTCTGATTTTATCCATGTATATTTTTGGTACAAATTTTATGGAGGTAGATATGGTCAGGATCTTCATGCTTAGTGTCATGCATCATCTGCATGATTACATGCTATGCGATTGGTAGCCCCATTATTGTTGAGTTCATCGCCAGTTTCATGAATCTGCACACACAATCACTCATGGGTTAGTGGTATATCAGGTAGGGTGTGTAGCAGTTTGCTCTGTCAATGCTCCACTGGTCCACTCATGGGTAGCGTGACGCAGCGTTGTAGCACGTCAGGAATCCCTATTTTGGATTGTCTCAGAGAGATGAGAGCATTGAGCTCCCCCACTTATGATTTGGGGTAGGAGGATAGGTGTACTCTGACAGCATCCTGTCCACTCGGTCACTCATCAGGAGCAGTGATGGCAGAGTGCACGGTTATCACAGCCCTACCCACTCGGTCTCACCATTGTGTGTGAGACGGCTGACTAGCAATAGGGGTGACCAGGACATGTCATTGGCATCATATGCATATTTGCATTATTTGTTTTTGTTTGCTGCACTTATATGTTGCATATTTGATGGATGCATATGTTTGACATGCATACAGGATTATGATACTCTGGGTTTGATGCTCTCCCTTGTTATACCTATACCCAAGTCCTGGTTAGTACAGTTGTTCTCTTATTTATTTCAGTTTGCATTTATCCTTCTTATATCAGGAGATTGTACACATGATTAGTGTTATTTGTTATTTTCTTTATTATGCATATCAGTACTTACCCGCTGAGGAGTTGACTCACCCTGTGGTTATTACTATTTTCAGGTTGAGGTTGTATGGAGGAGTTCCAGTCGCTAGTCCCCTGCAGATCGCGAGGATGTGTGTTTTTATCTTTTGGTTTTCTTATTACTATCTAGACTTGTTCTGGTTTTTGACACTTGGATATTGTATGGTTTTATTGTCGATGGGTTTTATTGGATATGTTTTGCTACATGCCTGCCTGGACGGCAGAAGAGATGAGTTGATTTTATCGTTGTGATTTGTGTTTTATAGGTGTAGTGGAGTAAGATATATGTTTTGACCTTTATGGGTGTAATTGAGTAGGATTTTTGACTTAGTTTTTCCTTAGCATTGCATTTGTTTAGTTTTTTTTACTATTAATTGCGTGGATGCTTGCTTATTTTACTTTTATGTTATATGTATGTTCCGGCCGTGTTGGTCGAGGTATCTGGATGATGTAGTAAAGTTTCAAATTCTCATCCGTACAGGGGAGATGCTGCCGAAATTTCTTCTAGCAGGGACTCCCCCGGGGCGTGACACAACCACTCAAATTAATGCTTTTTCAAAGATCTATAATTGCGTACCAAATCCAACTTCTAGTGACAGTTTCATATTCAAAAGTTGTTATTTAAAAAGACCTTTTAGAAGCCTAAAAGACCTTTGTTTAGGATAAAGATGCTCAAACGATGTAGGAAGGACTTGAGCTCGCACAACAAAGGCAATGACAAAGGATGCGATAAGGGTAATTATTCTAACTCCTTTGGCTTTATGTTTTTTGGGGATTGCTAATCGTAGGACTCATTATGATATATTTGCTATGAGGAAAATTATTAATGAAATGTCCTAGTTTTTTTTATAATTCATAAATATAACTACGGGCATCACTTCCTCATACTTCCATAACGATTTCTTAATTCAAATAAAATTACATAGATGGTTCGAAAGAAAATATCACTAAATGCGGAATTTAAATTGGATGGTCTTCGGGTTGTATTGCCCTTGTTTCGAGCTGGCTCATTGGTCGATGCCTCCTGCCTCATTCATCTCATAATATGAAAAAAAAATGTTATAATTTGTGAGTCGAGAGACTCAGTATGTTCAAAATGGTGTTATGCATTAGTTAGCAACTATAATCTAATGTACTAAGGGAAACTACATTCAAGGTAACTTGGGACCTCCCTAATAGCATACTATGAACATAACCATAGGCATCGACATAAACATAGCATGGTAAATGACCTAGGCATAATGATAGACTTGATCATGAGCATGCACATAAGCATAACATAAGTCTAAACATAAGCATATGTACAAACATAATCATGAGCATGTACATAAGCATAACATAAGCCTAAACATAAGCATAAGAACAAACATAATCATGAGCATGTACATAAGCCTAAACATAAGCATACGAACATAACATAATCATGAGCATATACATAAGTATAACATAAGCAAGAACAAAATTAGGAAGCATGGAGCATAAACTTACTTTAACGAAAGGAAAACACATGCATAATTTAATAAGCGACGAACATAACGTAGGTGTGATAACCATCATTAGAGCCCGTTCATTTGGTCCATTATCATGTAATTAGTTGCGCAACAAGCATATGACTTATAGTACAACTCACACTAGTCGAAACCAATGAGTTGCACCATCATTCATTTTGGAAAGGCCCTCCTCGGAGCTCATCCCGAGGCACCAATCTCGTATCATTTTTAGAAAGGCCCTCCCCAGAGCTCATCCTAAGGCACCAATCCCGTATTGTCACCACACATGCATGTATTCCTCTAGTTATCCATATAACTCTTTCATATCATACATCGCAAATATACATACATGGGTCTTAAAATGTCTTCGTAAAGAGAACTACTTATAACTTCACATGGTATCAGTTACACATTGTAATCACATTATACATGCATAATATCATCAATTTCATAACATACATGCCCTTAAAATAACATACTAATCTAACATACAAAGTTGTCAAAACATAATTGAGTGCCTGATATATTAACCCTAAATGAATTTAACTCTTAGCATACAAAGTCATCATGATATAGAGCAAGAAGGAACATAAGCAATAACCCAAACCTAGATCATATTAACGTATCAAAATAAGACATAAGAAGAACATGAACATGATCTTAGACTCAAGCATGCAATTTTACATATAGTCTACTAAACTATCATGATGTGGAGCAAGAAGCAATTTGAACTTACCTATTCTAGAGATCTGAAATCTAGACGTAGTATATATATATAGTCATCATGATAAGTAGAACATAAATCAAAATCATGAACTCACCTATTGAGACTAATTTACACCATAACAGAACCAAAAATAGCAAGGTCACATCATAATTTTAGATTCGCAGTTAGTAGTATAAAAATCATATGTAATTCATCTTTGATCCAAAAAGGGGTCTGTAAATTGAAAATTGAAGCTGACTAAATTTTCTACATTTCAGTTTTTCCTTATTTGCCTTGGGCAAGTAATATAAAAGAAGGAGAGAGGATGCCTCATGAGATAACAATTCTTATTCTCAAGTTGGTGCTTCCTCTTGTGGTCGGCCCTCTCCCTCTTCTTATCCCCTTGCTCTCTTTTGTTCCCTTGAGGTGGTGGTGGCCGAAACATAGAGAAGGAGAAGAAGACTTTTGGGTGGTGTTCATCTTGGAGGATCATCGCCCACACGACGTCCAAGGTGAGGTGAGAAATACGACAGAAGATCTCGAGGTCATTAGCATACAAAGAGAAGGTATAACTAGTAATTTTCTTCCGCATCATGCTAGTTATTTTTCTTTGTATAAATTCCAAACACAAGAGACAATAGATTCTAGCTTTTCGGATTTGTTATTCGAGTTTGTGTTTTTATTTTTCGAATTTATGATTCGATTGTTCTTTTTATTTAAACCTAGAGTTATATAAGGAAATTAAATATTAGCTTTCCTTAAAAGGCTTTGTCTAGGAAGTGGTGGTTGCTCCCATATCTAAGAAGGCCTAGTGCCTCGCCATGTTTAACCTGGAAGCCAATTTTAGAAATTAATATTTAATTGAATTTATAACATAGGTGGATTTGGATCAATAGTGTTAAGTTCCGCTTGCGATCCAAATCTAAACCATTAAGAACAGATAAATTAAATTTGGAATCAATAATGTTAAGTTCCGTTTGTGATTCCTAATTTAACTTCTAAAGAACACAATAGGTTATTTAGGAAAGGTTCGACACTTGTACAAAATTTTTGTACAGTGGAACCGGTACGATCTTCCTAGGACTAACCAACAGTAATCACATTACCCATGCATAATATCATCAATTTCATAACATGCATGCCCTTAAAATAACGTACTAATCTAACATACAAAGTTGTCAAAACATAATTGAGTGCCTGATATATTAACCCTAAATGAATTTAACTCTTAGCATACAAAGTCATCATGATATAGAGCAAGAAGGAACATAAGCAATAACCCAAACCTAGATCATATTAACGTATCAAAATAAGACATAAGAAGAACATGAACATGATCTTAGACTCAAGCATGCAATTTTACATATAGTCTACTAAACTATCATGATGTGGAGCAAGAAGCAAATTAAACTTACCTATTCTAGAGATCTGAAATCTAGACGTAGTATATATATATATAGTCATCATGATAAGTAGAACATAAATCAAAATCATGAACTCACCTATTGAGACTAATTTACACCATAACAGAACCAAAAATAGCAAGGTCACATCATAATTTCAGATTCATCAGTCAGTAGTATAAAAATCATATGTAATCCATCTTTGATCCAAAAAGGAGTCTGTAAATTGAAAATTGAAGCTGACTAAATTTTCTACATTTCGTATTCTTAAATATTTGCCAAATAAGATCAGTTAATAGGTCAAATTCCGTCTGCAAGAACACACATAAAATCGGAGTGCCCTGTTTCCTACATATTTGAATAGTTTTAGAAAAATGGGCATATCTCTTTCAATTTTAAACCGAATACCCTGATAATAGCACCAAATCGAAGCCAATAAGCATATATAAAACTGTTATTCAGAGTGTATCTTCAAAATCCAAAAGCAAATCCATCAAGAAACACGATTTTTACATCACACATGCCTAGTACTGTATGAATTCCAAAACATCTATGAGCATCAACTCAATCTAAGGTACCCGAAATTCACAAGACATAGAAGCTAACTTAAAACAATAACATGGTTGAAAACATGCCTTAAGTAGTTAGGTATTACTTCTTGTCTTCCCTTGAAACTCTAGCACCGGTGGAGAAACAAAGGGTGGGGAAATCTCCTTAGGGTCGGCGGCAACAAGAAGAACAAGTGGGGTTCTAGGTGAGGGTTTAAATAGAAAACAAACTTAAGACTGGGTCTCAATTTCTAATTCTTATAACTTTATAAATGCCAAGTCATATATATTATTTTTATAAAACTTATCACTAAATCTAAATAGAAACCTATATCCAATTCCATATATATTTTACTTAGTGATATAAATTTTATTCATGATATATAATTTATACTACTATAGCTTCTTAATTAATTAATATGTACTATATATTTTTTCCACATTCCATATCTCATATTTTCCTTATTTAATTTTAATTATGCTTTATAATTTATATTATACATTTTATATTATATTATTTATATGAAATTTTACACGTTCTATATCTTGTATTTTTCCTTATTTAATTTTATTTATGCTTTTATAATTTATATTATACATTTTATATAATATATTATATATATTTAATTTCTATATTAATTAGATGAATAATATCTAAAAATTTATACTAAGTTTTATCCCTAAATGCTAAGTCTTTTAATTCCTATATACTATATTTTGTTATAGTTTCTCACACGTTTAATCTTTATTTATACTATATGATTTATATTATATATAATATTTCTTAGTTACACATTATTTTAAATCTTATCTATATATATATATATATATATATATATATATATATATATATATATATATATTTCATTTCCATATTATTTAGACAGATAATTTATTCACGTAAATTATGTAAATACTAAGTCTTTATATATTTGTATCTTACTATTTTTTTAAATATAATTTCATATATATCCACATATATAAAAATCCATAAGTTATAGATTTTATAAATGCTAAATTATTTATATTATTTTTATAAAACTTAATACTAAGTCTAAATAGGAGTCTATATCCATATACTAATTTTATATTTATATATATCTATGTTTATATTAGATATGCATGGTAACATATATAATTCATATTATAGTTTTTAATACTAAGTCATTGCATTAATTTTTATATATATATATATATATATATATATATATATATATATATATATATATATATATATATATATATATATATATATATATATATATATATATATATATATATATATATATATATATATATATATATATATATATATATATATATATATATCCATATACTAATTTGATATTTATATATATCCATGTATATATCACATATACATAATAATATAAATATATAATTCATATAATATCATAGTATATATATATATATATATATATATATTTGTTTCTTATTTTTTATTTAATTATATTATTATGTATGACTATAACATTTTATATACATAATTGGGTATAAAATAAATATTTATATCCAACCATTTTCTTAATAAAATTGATCAAATTAAATTCCATAAATATAAGCTAACTAATTAATTAAATCTAACTAAATCTATATATTTAAATTAATAAATTTCTTAATTAAATTTAAATTCTAATTAAATATAATTAATCCAATAAATATCCTTAATTAAATAAGCAGTTTCGGACACTACAATTAATATATGATATTCATGTTTTGACTAGTCTTGATCTTAGAGATAATATTTATTGGATGATAAGATGGGTAGGATGGAATGGATTGATGAGTACGAAGTATCCTACTTATCTTAGGATTACCTATGAATTTTATTTTCGCCGGTGGTTAATATTTTACAAGGTGAAGAATGTCAAAAATGTCGGATTAATTTTGGAGTGTTTAACATTGACATCATATGACCCAAAAAAAAATTTTGATTTGATTTTGAATTACCTTATGGTGAGGAAAAGAGTGAGTTGAGGAATATTGACATTGGAGGATTAATCATCACCGTAGCCCAAGCCTTGATTATAATTTGATCAAACTTGAGGTAGCTCGAGGATGGATATGGAAGTTGTGTAGTGGTGTGCATGATTGTTAGGGATGATGATTATTAATGTTGGAATTTTTTAAGTACCAATTATTTCATCCCCTGAGCATATTGATACGGATCCACCACCTCTCCCGTCCACATGAATTGCCCCACCTACACATTCATTTCTTTCTTTTGCTAATTTTTCTGCAGGATATTTGATGTATAATTTTTCAGAGATCGCGACTACCCTCTCCACCATTAGAGAGGAAAAACTGACCATAGGGCAGAGATATATTACTAGAGAGCCGACGATTATTATCACAGTGAGGAGCATGATAGCTAGATGGAGGATTATCGTCAATAGTGGAATGCCTTATACTCTTGACATGCATCACTAGGTAAACTCCCTAACTTCCCTCTTTTTCACATCTACCTGCTCTGCAATAAATTTTGAAATCATTAAGGAGAATACTTTATTCGAGTCTGGGGGATGTTTGTTAGTTTGTTAGTATAGTTTTGTTAGTTTTAGTTTAGTTTTGTTAGCTTTGTCATGTTTACTTTGTATCATCATTTTTTTTATGTTGCATTATCATCATGCTTATATGTCATTCATGCATTGTTTGTTTCTTATAGCATGATAAACTTTATGTTCTTGTGATAGTATGATAGTATGCTAGTATGCTTAGCGATCTATTTTCTTCAATTTGTAGTTGCATGACGAGCAATTATTTTTGCCATAAGAATTTTGATGTTGTCCTAGTTGTTTAGGATCTCTTATCACATTATGCTTGATTTTTTATAGTTATATATTTGAGAATATTTATAATTCATAGAACCGAACTAGTACTCTTATTTCCTAGATGACCCCTCACTGTATTTTGGTTACTAAAAAAGCTCAGATCATGGTATGCATTAGAAAAATCAAAATCCCAGAAAAAAAGATTGTGTGAAAAAAAAATATTATTGTGAAAAAAGAAAGTTTCTCAAGCGTTGCACATTGTGGAAAAAAAAAAGGAAATAAAAAATAGTTATCATGAGTTGAAATTGATAAGGTACTCCTTTAAGATTGAATTAGATTACTGGAAAATATCTATCAAATTTCTCTTAATATTGTTAGTGTGTGCACTTATGTGTCAAGACATTCCTTATGCATTTTGTGGATAATTATTTTATAAAGATAAGTATTTATCATTAATTATTTACTTTTCTGTACGTATATAATTAATGATAAAGTCTCACACATTAATGGTGTAACGCCCGAAAATTCTCAAAACTATTCTAGAAATATTCTATGATTTTTCTGGAATTTTAGGATATTTTTACAGAATTTTTAGAGTAGCGGAAGTAGCAAAAAATAAATAGAAAACGGCCTAATCGGGAATTGAACCCGAGACCTATGGTTTACGGATAATTTTAGTAACCAGTTGAACCCAGCAGGGCCGTGCTGAAAGGAAAGGGAGGCAATTAAATTTATATTAGAGTTGGGCGAATTAATCCTTTAATATAAATAGGGAGGAATTAAGTGAAGAGTTATTTTGGGGATCGTAGCTTTTCTCTCCTCAAACCCTCACCGCCGACTCCCCTTCTCTTCTCCTGCTCTCGGCGCCAACCACAAGAAGGAGCCTAGGGTTCCTTTCCTAGGGCGTCAAGGACACCTTTCGGCGACATCTCCGACACGGGGACGTTCCTCTCCGCGAGAAGAACGCATAGACGCGAGAAGATCGTCGAAAGGATCGTCTCCTTCGGAAATCTAGCGATTAGAATCGTAAGAAAATCCGAACAGGAGGTAAGAAACCCCTCACCTGCAGTATAAGTAGCTTCCGTGTGAATTCCATGTTTTAGTTTAGTAATATGTAGACTTTCGGCACAAGGATGTAAATTAGTGCATACTAAGTGTTCGATTAAATTATTTAGCACAGAAAAATGCAACTTAGGCATTTTAATAGCTCAGTAAATGCAATAGAAGCATTTAAATAGTTTAGTTAGCCTTGCCACAGCATATATGGGACTACGGTCCAATGGGTGGGCACCCACAGTCGCCTCTAGGTTCAGATAACCTAGTAAAAGCAAGATAAATTAGTTAGCTATGATTCAGTATTTTATTTTCAGTAGGGGCACTGTACAGGATTAGATATCCATTGGGCTGGGCTCCCATAGTCGGTCCCTAGGTTTAGATAACCTAGTAAACCTTACTAAATTCGGGATTTGCAACCCCGGGTCTAGTTAAGGATGCGCGCATAGCATGTACAGTTGTCGGGCCCGTTAGCAGTATGATTATGTACTTTAATCTATTACATTATTAGTTTTTCAAAACTCACAAAGATTAGTTATGTTAGTTGAGTTTGAATTCAGCTCCAGTCTAGCTCAGTTTATGTTCAGTTCAGTTTTTTTTATTATTGATATCTATGCTAGTTTATGGTTAGCTTTGTATACCATGCTTTGGTGTTCATGTTCAGTTTTGTTACACATGTTAGATGATAGTATGCCATGACTAGCTTTGATTTCTATGTATGATAGCATGCCATGTTTCAGCCTAATCAGTACATGTTTTAAATAGCATGTTTTCAAAGCATGATTTGCATCGATTGCATGTTTTGTGAGGTAGATGGTTTCTTACTAAGCGAAAGCTTACAGATACTTTTTCCTTATACTGCAGATAAACGTAAAGAAAAGATGGACTAGCGGAGGCTAGAGGGCAATGCTACGAAGATGTGTGTGGGCAGGAACTTGGAAAGAAGATCTTAGGAAACTCTAGCAAGTTGTTTAAACATTAGAACTTTTCAATGTTTTAGTATTTTGCACTTCAGTATGTTAATTTCCACGAATTAGTTAACCATGCACCTGATCATGCTTAGAACACTTCTTTTATGATGTTAGAATGTTATTTGTTAGTGGTAGAGTGATTTCTAGTCATTTTAGAACTTGTAATAGGATTGAGGCACGAAACAGTGCTGAAATCAGAGCTTAACTGCAAAATCAGAAACCCCAATCGATCGGTGGATCGATTGGGGGGTCCCAATCGATCAGCTGATCGATCGGGCAAATTGCTCCGCGAACAGTAGGTTTCTGGATCGATCAGCCGATCGATCCAGCAATTTCTGTCATGAACAGAAGGTTCTGGGATCGATCACTGGATCGATTGGTCAGACTGGATCGATCAGCCGATCGATCCAGAATATCGTCCCGAGCACAGTAGCGTGCTGGATCGATCACTGGATCGATCCAACCTATGTCCCGCATACAGTAGCCGGCTGAATCGATCCCTGGAACGATTCGACGTTCCAATCGATCAATGGATCGATTGGGAGGTCTAATATCAGCGGGAAAATGTCTAAGTTCAGTTCCTTGGCCATGGGGGAAGTAAGACATGTTATGAATAGTTAGTTTACATCCCTTAGTATGCATAGAATCAAGAAAAGCAATAGTTTAGCAAAATTTTAATTAGTACAGCTTCCGCATCTAGATTTAATAATGCTCATGGAATAGCATTAGCACAGCATAATGTGACGATAGCCTCACAGCCTAGTTAGTAGGAGGTGGGTCGTTACAAATGGGTATATTAATCTAAAAACAGTCTTTGATCGGATAGATATCTAGATGGGAAATGGATATCTAGATTAACGCTGAGTATGACTAGGTTGAGATAAACCAAGGGATGGATATCCAAGTTGTACTTGGGGGTGTCTTGAGTTTAGAGGTACATTAGACACGACCCGCTTAAAAGGAAACCACATATTAAGCATCATTGGTCATTCCTCTTATGAACGAGTGTAACTGATCTTTTAACTGGACCTTCATTTATTCTATGTGTGGAGTTACGTGCTTTGACGACATTCAAAGCAGTCTTTAATTGGATTGTGATTAATATGGTAGTTAAGTATATGACAAAGCGTAGAGAAAATAGTGTTGAGTCAATAGAGGATTCATCGCTCTCTTGGATTAGGAGTTGACATCCTGACCGCTTGATAAAGATATTACTGACTCAAAATCCATGGTCCTGGGAGGAATTATTTATCATTCAAGAGGAGTCTATTATATCTTAGAAATCAAGTAAAATAATTAATTTGGTAATAATGCATAATGTACCGAATTAATTGGAATGTAGGCTTAGATGAAGAGATTGAATTACACAGTAATCGGTTCATGGTGGTTTACAGTTTATGACCGATACTAATTTTATCACGTTGGGTGGCTAAAAATTATTGCTAGATGGTTATCTTAGTCTATGTATGGATTTACACTACCTTTGTGTATAAAACCTAGAGGATCGCACGCATAACACGTAGACATGAACAATGGTATCAGAATCTTGTCGAGATCAAGATCAAATTTGGATTTATTTGACACAAAGAAGAGAGAACTCGAATAGTCATAATCATGATAATTAATGGAGAATTTGAAGAGTCATCGTAATGATAATTAATGGAGAAGTTGAAGAGTCATCATAATGAAGGTCATAAATAAATAATTTATGGAGGTTATAACTCTGTATCTTCCTAATTAATGAAGATTATAAATGATGAATTTATTGAGACCTTAACTGCTCATATTCCTTGGAGGCTATAAGTAGTCATCCTCGGAAAGATTCAAGAGAAGAATTCCTTCTCTCGATTTCACCCTTGTCAACTTCTTCTTTGCGTTCTTCTATCGGAAGAGATCAGTAGTGCTTCCAAGGCTTTGTCGATCCAAGCTGCTAGCACCTAACAGATCATATCAAGTTTGCGATCTAGTGTAACGCCCGCCCTCCCTGCTAACCCTAAGGGACGGGGCTACAATACTCTATGTACAAATAACAGCGGAAGACTTAAAATAATTTTCTTAGTTTCATAAAAACTTTTCTTTTGTTTTCTTTTCATCAAAACCGAACTACACTATCATGGCCTCAATAACATGATATCAAAATTAGTAGAAACATAACATCAAGTCACACATAAGGTACTACAATTCATGATACCAAAGCGTAGTTCTTTAAAAGTTTTTAAAGCAGGTTCTTATTTGGTTGCCTAGCCACTGCCACACACATCTCCTTACCCCTCCTGCTGCTCCTCTAGCTCATCCAGCTTTTTCCTTTATCTGTGGTACAAGGACAGTAAGCTGTGAGCACTCATGGCTCAGTAAGTTCCTTTCCTACTCACTAAACCGAAAATCATAGTATAATCCAAGAATGTCTCAACATGGCATCACTTCAACTAGTCATGACATAATATAACATACTCTTTTAAGCATATCATGCAACATGAAGAAATCATAACTAGTCATGGCATATCATAGCGTAAAGCATAGCATGAAGCATAACATAATCGTATCTAATCATGGCATATCATCATAAGGAGTCATGGCATATCTTACACATGAACATATCATGGAACATAACATAATCATATCTAACCATGGCATATCATAAATCATCATAAGGTATATGCAATATGATTTTGTAAAACATGTATCCGTAAAACATGTGTATGTCTCATGATCTTTAAAACCATTTCTTCTTACATATATATACTTGAACATAATCTCAACTTAAAGAGGATCCCGGCTATGTACCACTTACATATTGCGCGCAACCTATGTAGGTCCAAGGTAGCAAGTCTTGAACCCTACAAGGCAACATACTAGGCCCGAGTCTTACTCCATCGACCTAGGGGCACTTAAGAGCTCATCCCTAACGAGGCCCGAGTCTTATTCCATCGACCCCGGGGCGCTTATGGAGCTCACCCTTGGTACAAGCCATATAAAGTAAAGTACATGTCATACTTATACATATCATACATTATAAAAGCATGCATCACTTAGGCACACATCATATCATAAAAGTATGCATCACTTAGGCATACATCATGTCATAAAAGTATGCATCACTTAGGCATACATCATATCATAAAGGTATGAATCACTTAGGCATACATCATGTCATAAAGGTATGCATCACTTAGGCATACATCATACCATAAAAGTATGCATCACTTAGGCATACGTCATATCATAACAATATGCATCACTTAGGCATAGATCATCAAAACATGCATATCTTAAGCATAAAGCATATCATCAAGCATGCATAATTTAATCACATAGCATATCATGAAAGCATGCATATTTTAAGCACTAAACATAGCATCAAAGCATGCATAATTTAACCACATAGCATATCATGAAAGCATGCATATTTTAAGCACTAAACATAGCATCAAAGCATGCATACTTTAACCACATATCATAACATAAGCATGCATATTTTCAGCTCATATCATATCACCAAAGCATGTAAGATTTACCCACATATCATAGCATAAAACATGCATATTTTGAACTCATAACATATCGTAGAAATTCTCATCTGGTATAGCTCACAAGCATACATGTCTAAGCATAAAAGTATATCATGTGCTCATCCAATCATAAGGAACAATGTAACATGATTAATTTGGGTACTAAGCTTCCTAATCCTTTGAGTTCTTATCATGGACGAAACCCTCTTAGGTGCCCATTTAGGTTTTAAACACATCCAAGCATGTAGAACCTAATTCATTCACATATCATTTTCATAGGAAGTATCATAAACAAGGTTTACTTGGACTCTAAGTTCTCCAAGTCCTTAAACCTCATTTGGCCGAATCTTAACAAGTGTGAAACAAGGTTCTAAAGGACATAGAGCATGGAAACCTTAACCATATTTCTAGCATTCATTTCAAGGAATATGGTAAGCACCATTGAGTTAGTTCTTAAATTCTTTAAGCCCTTAAATTTATGTCTTGGCCGAAACTTACAAGTACTCATTTAGGTTTTCAAGCAAGTATACAAGCATGTGAACTTACTCTAACATCATGTATAAATTCATAAATGGCATCATACAAGTGGTCATGGCCGAAACTTCCCTTAGCATCAATTTAGGTCACTAACAACATATAGCATGTGAATTTTTTTTTTAGCTTTCTACATTTCATATTTCATGGAGAGTGACATGAGCATGTTTAATGTAAGTTTCTAGGGTTTCTAGGGCATGTATCCCTTCATGGCCGAGACCTTAAGGTGTCCATTTGAATCATAGTTAAATATATAAGCATGTGAACACAATCAACATGTTATCTCAATTTCATAAGAAGCATCTTTAACACATGAGGTCTAAATTTTAGGGTTTCTAGGTCTTTAAACCCTACATGGCCGAACCTCATCAAGCATAGAATTTGTTCAAATGGCATAAAAGCATAGCAAGTCATAACACATTTCATAACATGTATAAAAGTCAAGCACTATAAGCATACATTTAAATTGTGTCTTAGGTTTCCTAGGTTTTTCCTTTCTTTATCTCATAGCATATGTTTGGCCGAAACCTTCCAAGTCTTTAAACTAGGTTTTAGGTGGCCTAAATTATGGAAAACCTAAACAAGTTTTATGGCAAAAATATCAAAGAACTATACATATAAGTTTGGTTCACAACAAGCTAGGACCCTTGTGGTCATAATTATCATATATCATGCAACCAATTTTCCTATACTCTAATTAAGCATGGGAGCATTAAACAACTTTCATATCTTATTATCATGGAGGTTTTGAGCATGTTAAAAATCTGTTTAAGATATTCTAAGCCATCCACCTTACCATGGCCGAAACATTAAGAGTGGTGTTCATTAGTTTCTATCAACATACAAGCATGCAACTTCTTAAGAAACTCTATATTCTATCATATAAACATGGTGAGTTTAAATCCAAAGTATTCCTAACCCTAAACCCCTTTCTTGGCCGAAACTTATGTGTGGAATACTTTTGGTTCCAAGTAACCTTCAAGTATGAAAACAATAATGGATACTTAACCATTTATTTAGAGGGTTTTGTGCAAGTTAGGTAAACAAATAAATTCCCTAGCCCTTATAAAACCTTTTTGGCCGAAAATCTAGGGTTAGATACATCTCTAATCCAACATCACATATATATAAAAATATGAGAGGAAACCTTCTTACAAAGCATAGAAAAAATTATCATGAATCAAGGCTTATTTTAAACATTCCTAGGATCACAAGTCCTTCCTTTGGCCGAATTTTTTCACAACTTTGTTCTAGGTTTTAAAATCCTCATAAAATCCAAAAACACATCAAAACTACTTGTACCACAGGTGAGGGGATACTTACATCCTTTTCGCTTGGGGTTCTAAAGTGTGGTGATAGAAGAAAGGGTTTCTTCTTCTTGTTCTCCTCCTTTGTTTTCCCTTGGTAGCCTTACTTGTATCCTAGGAGGAACTTTGTTTTGGGGGCCGAAAATGGAGGAGAGGGGGCTGAGGTTCTCGGTGATGGAGAGGGGAGAATGAGAGAAAATGAGTGAAAAATCAAATCTCCTCTTCACATGCTCCCTTTTATGTTAAGGGGGAAGAGGTAACAAAATTGGTTTTTGCTTTCCTTCTCCCTTAGCCCCTTTTTTTCATTTTTATATTTATTTTTTTTATTTATTTGTTCTCATCATTCATGATAAAACAAGGGGGAATGAATCCCCTTAATTCCCCTCTTTAAGTCACGGCAAAGAAGAGGAAGAGGGAGAGAAAAGTAGGAAGGTAAGTTGTCTTTCTCTTGTTCTTTTCTTGTTTTCTTTTGGCTAGCTTTTACTCTCATCCTTATCATGAGTTTCCCTCCTTTGCTATCAATATATTATTCCTATCCCAATTGGTTATTACCCATTAATCCTATCATTTACATCATGAGAGGTTCAAGGTTCAATCCTTGACCACTCCCTATTTTTTATTTCTTTTTATTTCTTTTTGGTTCAACATTCTACTAATATTTTTCTAATGGCAAATTCATCATTCTCTTATTTTATCTTAAAAGCTTAGTGGGTGTTACATCTAGTGTCGTGGATACCGTTAGAGGAGTCACACGTGGGGCTCTTATCTGTCTGTGATATCATTCAAGTCTATCGAAGATTTCAGGTATGTTTTTATATTATTTTATATAAAACTATATGTACCATGAAAAGATCCATGATTTAATATATGTCTTCCGCTGCGCTCCGAACCCAATAGATATTAAGTACTCCTTTGAGACCTTATGTAAATGGTGTAGGGCACTTTGGGCGGAACGAACCTTGCATTTGACAAGTAAGTGTCTATCGTTGAGTGACATATAAGTGTCTATCGCAAGAAGCATTAATAATATGGTTGGATGATGATCAGTCTGACGGTAGAATATGGGGGGTATCACTAGCATGAGCAACATGACCCCAGAAAGTGTCATTAGCTCCTGATGTGACGCCCAAGCTTTAGTAGTTGTTCAATTGTCGTATGTGTTCTGCTTTAGAATTGAACACTGATTGCTTGGGATATGTATCGTACCTCTTACCACCACACTAGGCCCAAGGGCCAACACGTGCTCTGTGTCAAAAGGTAACTTGTTCACCCCAAATGCCCCTCACCATCAGCCCCACAATGAGATGAATGGAGTAAATCATGGTGACCGAGGGACCTCTCTAGGTAAAAGAGATTTTATTATCTAGGGGATTGTTTTCCTGGGGATTCGATCCTTACTCTTATGTGGCAATTTGTCACTTAAGTATCAATTCGACTATGTTTGTGGAGGCACATATCTTCCAAATATGGAGCTCATCACAAGTACCAACTCTTTTATTTTTTAAAAAATTATATTTTTTTAATTAACACTAAGTATATAGCTTACGCCGACTAATTTTGTGGAACTAATCAGCCCAATCCATGAGAATTTTTCACCAGTTATTAAAATAAATTAGAAAATGCTTATAATGGATGACTCATTAACTCAATATTCTTCATTAAGCAGAAAATACCAACTCTCATGTGAATCTTGAGTTGGTGTAGATTTATATAACAGTCTTTTATGATGACATATATAACAGTCTTATGTGATTTTTGATCTATTGAATCAGATTACTGACTGATTTAATTAAATAATTTCCATTGATTATTAATACTACGAGTGCCATGAATCTGGCCACCCCGAGGAAGAGCACGATGAGCTGGTTAGCCATGACCAATATAATGCAGTAGAAATTGAGGATTGGCAAATGGGTCATGAATACGCATATTGATAAAATATTTCTTCGCACTCGCTTCACGTTGTATTAATATTTTTTCTTATGAATTAAAATATTCCTGCCAATCAATCTTGTGCAGTGCATGCAGTGAATTGCGATGCTTTGAATTACATAAGACAAGATATTTGATTAAAAAAAAATGGTATGTGAACCATAATGGAATTGTTATTTCAGAATTATTGATGATAAACTATTTTAATTATTTATTTGTGACATTTGAATGAGATGGAGATGCGCAAGCAATCAAATCGATCGCATGTCCCATGCTTCACACAATACTTTTAGGGCGTGTTTGGTTCAGGGTTATCATGGATAACCTTGGTTATCTGTATACGGTTATCCATGATAACCATGTTTGGTTCAAGGTTTTTTTAAATTCCAAAGTTTTTCTCAATTCCTACACGTCATCAAACGTCATCAATTTGGGCATATCACCAGGAATAAAAAAACCTCCATCTGCCTTGGTTTTTGCCGATTCCTGAGGTTAAGCAAAAAATATTCCCAAATTAACCTTTGATCGGAGCGAGCCGAGGTCGTCGATCTGGGCGGTCTCGTATCAACAGCGAGGCAGTGTTGAGGAGGTGGAGCAGGAGCGGGCGGTGGGAGCTGAGCAGGTGGCGCGAGCGGGCATGACGGCCGGAGGTGGCGAGGTAGTGTTGACGGCCGGAGGTGGCAGCAGGGAGTAGGAGAGGGGGGTGGTGGCAGGCGGCAGGTGACGGGAGGGGGAGCGGGGCGGCGGGAGCGTGAGCGGCGGCGTGAGAGGGAGCAGCAGGGGTAGGAGAGGGGGGCGGCGGCAGGTGGCAAGCGGCGGGAGCGTGAGCGGCGACGTGAGAGGGAGAGCAGGCGGTGCGAGGGGGCGACGGGAGCGTGAGCGGCGGCGTGAGAGGGAGAGCAGGCATGGCGGTCGGAGGTGGCAGCAGGGGGCGGGCGAGGGGGGTGGCGGCAGGCGGCGGGAGCCGAAGCCGGCGGCAGAAGCAGGAGTAGGCGCGTGAGAGAGAAAGTAGCGACGCGAGGAAGAGGGATTTGTTTTTAACTTTGTTATTTTAATTAAAACCTTATTAAATTCAGATAAATTGAATAGATTTAATTGACATCTAATTAAATTATCTAAAAATTTCCTAAAATAATAATAAACAATTAAAATATTATCCAATTTTATTTATATATATCATTATTAATATTAATATTATCATTATTAAACTAAGGATAATATGATAAAATATTATGCTTTATTAAACTAAGGATAATATGGTAAAATATCATACTAGGTTATATACTAAAATCTTCAAACAAACAAAGTTTTATTGCATTACCTAAATTAAACCAAACAACATTAGGTTATGTTTCATTCCTCATAACCACGGTTATGTGATTACCAAGTAATCACATAACTAAGGTTATATGTGATAACTTAAACCAAACGCACCCTTAGTGGCATTCTCTTCCACCGAAAACTATCACAACATAAGCAAGTACTTTCCATCTAATAAGATAGTCCATCTACAAGAATAAAATCACAAGCTTTACACGGACAGATGAAGAGTTATTATTTGAAGTATGATAGAATATTTAAAGATTTATTGTGAAAATGTTCTTTTAGAGAAGTAGTTGATTGTCCATACACAGGCCAATCTTTCTCGACTAGAATTTGTTAGATTCATCCAAGGGGAATCATTGATAAATCAAAATGGTTATATAAAGCTTTGTAAGATCATTGATAAATCAAAATGGTTATATAAAGCTTAGCTTACAACATCATCAAAAATGTGACGTTAAATCTTCACCAATGGTGGGAAGAAGATGGACATATACCCGGGCCAGGGACCTTAGAGAAGCATGGAATGAAGGAGGACAACATTGAACTAAACCTCACAGAATTGGGCACGGTTGTGTCCAGTGACAAGCATGACCATGTCCCCCAAAAAACATGAAACACGGCCAGACCATATTGGAAAGCACTGGCGTGTCTCACTACAGGCCAAAAAGCACACATAACTTTTGATCCAAAATGAACCATGGGGCATACAACCATTCAAATTGAAGCTCTTTTGAAAATCTACAGTTGCATACCAGATTCAACTTGTGGCGACCCAGTTTTAGATCCAAAAAGTGTTATTTAAAAAGACCTTTCAGAAGCCCAAAATACCTTTGTTTAGGATAAAGATGCTCAAACGATGTAGGAAGGACTTGAGCTCGCACAACAAAGGCAAGGATAAAGAACGTGACCAGAGTACCCCTTTGGCTTTATTTATTTATTTTTTTAGATTGTTAATCATAGGACTCATTATGATATACTTGTTATATATGTGGAAAATTATTAATATATGATATTTAGATGATCATGTTTTGACTAGTCTTGACCTTAGAGATAAAATTTACTAGATGATAAGTAGATAGGATGGAAGTCCTAGTGAGTGAAACTAGGCAACCCTAAGAGGTAACCCTAGGTTATACTTGAATTCTGTTAATACTGTGCTAACTCAGTGTTGCAGGGAAGCTCAGCTAGGTCGACGGGCTGACCAGGTAGCTGACACGAAGTCCAAACGGGTCGAAGGGTTGATCGGATGTCTGGCAGGTAAGTTAAGGTAAATCACTAGAGGGGAGTGATTGGGAGGACGCATTCTCGGGAAGGGAATATTAGGCGTCGATCCGACTTAGATCCATTTCAGATATCTAACTCGAGATCGTGACTAGATTCCGGTCTCGAGGAGATGGAATCTAATTACTATTATGTTTCATTATAAACTGTGATAACACTCTATTTTGCAGGATATATAATTTACATTGCCTCGGACTAATATTTTTTTTCAGGAAGGAGATTGCTGGAAAACAAGGGTCCGAGCGCCCGGATCCCGCCCGGAAGGAATCCAGGCGCCCGGAGGCAAGTTTTATCCCCAAACGAGCTTCTCCACATGGAGCACCCTGGTTGGCTTGGCCACGTCACATTCAAGACGCCCTGAAGGTATCCAGGCACCCCGAACCTCCTATATAAGGAGGGTGAAGGCTGAAGCAAAGGAACAACTCACGATCTACTCTTATGTGCTCCTGCAAGGCTACGAAGGCTTTCCAACAAGTTTTTTTTTGTCTTATTCTCTTATTATCGGTTTTTTTTCTTACTAAATAATCCTGTACAGCATTTGTAAAAACTTTTCGAATTATTAATGATTGCCCAACGAAAACACTCAACGAGTGCAAGCCTTGGAGTAGGAGTTGACAAAGGCTCTGAACCAAGTAAAGCGACCTTGTTGGCATTGTGTTTTTGTTTTTCCGCTGCTTACTCTATACACCGATATTTTTAAATCGCTATTCACCCCCCCCCCCCCCTAGCGAATTCTCGATCTTACACTTGGTACACTCATGAAAGATAGAATTGCAAATAATTTGAATGGCATTGGAGTTGTCACAATGCATAGGAGTAGGGTTCGAGAGAAAAACACTCATATCGGTAAGTAGTCAATGTAACCAAATAATTTAGCAATAATAGAGGTCATAGCACGATATTCTTCTTTAATAGAAGAATAAGAGACAACATTTTTTTTACTCTTCCAAGAGATAAGAGAATCTCCTAAGAAAATATAAATCCTGTGGTAAACTTATGATCTGTAGAATCACCACCCCAATCTGCATCTAAATAAGCATGCAACTCTAAGGTAAAAGTGGAAGGATAAAGAAGACTATGAAACTGGGTACCTCGAAGATATCGAAGGATGCGAAGCACAACTCCCCAATGTACTGAAGTGGGAGAAGTAACAAAGTGACTAACAATGTGTACAACATAAGTAATGTCAGGTCTAGTGATGGTGAGATACACTAGATTACCAACTAGAGTCTGATATAAAGAAGGATATGGAAAGGGAACACCATCAATAAAAGAGTACCGAGCATTAAGCTCAAGCGGAGTATCAATAGTGTGAGTGTTAAATAGATGAACTGTAAGGGATCAGTGGCCGGCTTAAAGGGGGGTTGGATAGACGGAACCCCCAAATCGAATCTTCCTACACTTGTTAGCTTGCGCAACGAAATACAAACAAAACAAATAAGCTAAACACTAAAGGAAATACAAAGACTAAGAAAGAATAAGCAAACCCCTAACACGTCAATGTAACCTGGTTCGAAGATAGCTTGCTCCTACTCCACGGCTGTCCGTAAGGTGGACGATCCCTCAATCCGTCGATGGATTAGTCCCCGGCAAACTCCGGCTAGCTCAAACCTCCTTGTGGGTGGAGAAACATCACCACAAACTTACCAAGACCTCTTGGACACAAGGGAAACTCTTGAGCACTTATAGACTACTAATTAGACTTTAACCAAGTCCAATTTCGTCAACTATAACCAAGCTCCCAAGCTTTGGTTATGTAGGCCGCGGGTTGAAAACCCCGCCTACCAGTCGACTGCTAAAACATGCAGTCAACTGCCCTCTGTGGAAATTCGACCGTTATATCCCAACGGCTCGATACCAGTCGACTGCTAAAACTAGCAATCGACTGCTCCACACTGGTTGAGCAACAGAAGCATTCTGTTCACTCCCAGTCGACTGCCCAGTCGACTGATGGAACCATCAGTCGACTGGTACCTGAGTACAATTCACTCAGCACTCGGACCCTCACCCTTACGACTCATTTGACGCTTCCTTTGTAGCTTTGACCTCTTGCTTTCGAGCCTACTTCCTTTTTTTCTCTCGTCCCTCGGATGCATACAAGCCCGCGGCTCGTCCCCAATGCAATCCTTCGCGTATGCCTCAAAGTCGCTTCCCTCGGCCCTTGTCCTCGCTGCCTTGTCCATGGTCCCTCGGATGCATACAAGCCCGCGGCTCGTCCCCAATGTCATCCTTCACCGGACCCAAAGCCATCAACCTGAGTCACATGTGTATCCAGCAGTCCTACACAACTCAAGTACACATATCAAATACAAGAGTGAACCTAACTTAAACCCTTTGCCCAAACACCAAAACACATGGTCACACGGACCATTGGGATTACTCCAACATGAACATGCTCCAGAATATCATCAATATACTTGGATTGCGAGAGAAGATAGTCACGAGGAGAATAAGTTACTTCAAGTCTCAAAAAATAACGCAGAGGACCCAAATCTTTCATATCAAACTCACAAGCCAAATGCAATTTCAACTCTTTTATTCCACTTAAATCATCCCATGTAATAATCATGTCATTAACATAAAGAGAGAGTAATGTGTGGCCTAATAAAGTACAATGAACAATAAGAGAAGAGTCATGCTAGCTTGGAAGAAAGCCAAGAGATCCAATCACAATGGAGAACTTTTCAAACCAAACTCGAGAAGCTTGTTTAAGGCTATAAAGAGCCTTCTTTAGTCTGCAAACTTCACCAGGGTTGTGAGTGACACCTGGTGGAGGCACCATGTAACCTTCTTCTTAAAGAATTCCATTTAAAAAAAATATTTTTAACATCTATTTGGAAAATAGACCACTGATAAACTAATGTAACTGCAATGAGAGTACCGATAGTAACAAGCTTGGAGATTGGAGCAAAGGTTTCCTCATGATCCATACCATACTGTTGGGAAAATCATTTACAAACCAAATGAGCTTTATACCGCTCAACTAACCCATCAGATTTAGTTTTGACCTAATACACCCATCTAGAACCAATTGCACGTTTCCCCAAAGGATGAGAAAGAAGATCCCAAGTACATATTTGATACAAAATAGAAAGTTCTTCCTGTTGGTTGGTCCTAGGAAGATCATACCGGTTCTACTGTACAAAAATTTTGAACAAGTGTCGAACCTTTCCTAAACAACCTATTGTGTTCTTTAGAAATTAAATTAGGAATCGCAAATGGAACTTAACATTATTGATTCCAAATTTAACTTATCTGTTCTTAATGGTTTAGATTTGGATCGCAAACGATGTTTAACATTATTGATCCAAATCCACCTATGTTATAAATTCAATTAAATATTTATTTCGGAAATTGGCTCCCAGGTCAAACATCGCGAGGCACATAGCCTTCTTGGGTATGGGATCATCCACCACTGCCTCGACAAAGCCTCTTAACGAAATTCAATATTTAATTTCCTAAAATAACATTAGGTTTAACCAAAAAGAATAATCGAATCACAAATTCCAAAATCAACAAAAAAAACACAAACTCGAATATCTAATCCGAAAATCTAGAATCATATGCCTCTTGTGTTTGGAAATCATACAAAGAAAAACTAGTATGATGCGGAAAACAATTACTAGTTATACCTTCCTTTGTAAGCAAATAACCTCTTGATCTTCTACCGTATTCCTCTTCTAATCTCGGACGTTGTGTGGGTAATGATCTTCCGAGACGAGAACCACCAAGCTCCTTCTTCTCCAAGCTAGATTCGGCCACCACCAATTCTCCAAGGGATGCAAGAAACAAAACCTCCTTTCTCTCCTTCTTCTCCTAGCTTGAATCCGGCCACCTTCAAGCTCCATGAGATTATAAGGTTCGGCCAATGAAGAAGAAAGAAAAGGAAGAAGAAAAAACAATAGGGTCGGCCACCACCAAGGAGGAAAAAAAAGAGGAAGAAATAGAATAGAGTCATTATCCTTGAAGGCACCTCTACCCTCTCTTTTATAATCTTTGGCCCTGGCAAATAAGGAAATTTAAATAAAAACTTCCTTAATTCCTTTGCCATGAAAAGGAAAATTGTTTTAATTAAAAACAATTTCCTCTTCTTAATTATAATGGACGGCCACCTATAAGCTCTAAACAAGGAGAGTTTTAATTAACACAAGAATTAAAACTTCCTAATTTGTCTCTGGAAATAAAAAAATTTCTCCAATAATGTTTCCCTTAACGGTGGGTTATAAAAGGAAATTTTATAAATTAAAATCTTTCTTTTAAACATGTGGATGATTTCCAAAAAGGAAAGTTTTATCTAAAATTAAAATCTCTTTTCAATCTACAAATAAGGAAAGATATCAAATCTTCTCTAAATCTTTTGTAGATACTTATAAAAGAAAATTTTTAATTTTTAAACTCTCTTTTTAAATCATGAACATGGTTACAAAAAAAAGGAAAGTTTTATCAAAATTAAAATCTTCTTTTAATTTACAAATAAGGAAAGATTTCAAATCTTTTCTTAATCTTTTGTAGACACTATAAAAGGAAAGATTTAAATTTTAAACTCTCTTTTATAAAATCATGTTATCCACATAAGAAAAGATTTTAAATAAAATCCTTTTAATTTTATTAGGGGCGGCCACATCATGCTTGGGCTCCAAGCATTGGTCGGCCCCTCCATCTTTGCTCAACCCTTTGCTTGGCCGGCCTAAGCTTGGTCTCCAAGCTTGATTGGCCGGCCCCTTTGAGTTGGGTAAGGAGTGGGTATGCGGTGGGTATAAATTTCTATATACAAGAGGCTATGATAGGGACCGAGAGGAGGAATTGGTTTTGGTCTCCCGATGAAATTAAGCTTCTCGTGTTCGCCCCGAACACACAACTTAACTTCATCAATAATAATTCATACCACTAAAGAATTATTATTGAACTACCGCACCAATCCCAAATTATATTTTGGGCTCCTACTTATTATGAGTGTGTTAGTCTCCCTGTGTTTAAGATGTCGAATGCCCACTAATTAAATGAGTTACCGACAACTCTCTTTAATTAATATCTTAGTCCAAGAGTAGTACCACTCAACCTTATCATCATGTCGGACTAAGTCCACCTGCAGGGTTTAACATGACAATCCTTATGAGCTCTGATAACCATGATTTTACTGTATTATTTTGATTCATATATGCATGGTTTGATGTTGATTTCATAGGTTAAAATCATGGTTACATCACATTTTGTGCATTGTGTGTATTTTTGGACTTAATTGCAAATTACTTTATTTTTATATTATTTGATGCTAATATTTTATTCTTATTTTTTAGGCATCAAAGGATCTTAGATTTGGATATATTTGGACCGAAATTGGGCTCGAATCGGAGTTCAAACAAGAAGATCAAGCTTTTGAGCATTATGGGCCGTTCATCAAGAATAGGACAGATCCGGACAATCCGTTGAAGATCTGGCCGATCCAACCTAATGGGGAGCAGATCTGAGCCATTGATGAAGATCCAGAAGTTTTGATCCAGATCTGAGTTCATCTAGCCATTGATCCAGTCCGAATTAATCTGGACCGTTCATTGAAGACAGGGCAGATATGGGCCATCCGGTGATGATCTGGTCGATCCAACCTAAGGAGAGTAGATCCAGACCCTAGATCAAGATCAGTACTTTGGATCGGATTTTAGGAGAACTTTCACCGTTGATTTAGCTCCAAATTGATCCCAGCCGTCGGTTCAGATCTGGAACAGATTCAAAACACAGAAGCTACAGTGTTTTCCAGTGTCGATCCCCTGCGCTGTTCTTCGTCCCGCGGCACGACATCTTCCGGATTTCGACCCCATTCCTTCTCCGATCAATCTCCCGAGCTTCTATCTTGGTGGTGAGTTTCTTGGCGGCGACATCCCGATCATCTGGAGCCATCGGAGAGTGTTCTCGCCGGTGGAATTTGGCTCGCAGCATCTTCCTTTTCCAGCTCGATTTGGCGGTGGTCCTCCAAATCCAAGCTCCGATTCCCATCAGCAACATCCGGAGGTGGTCTTCCGGTGTTCCTGAGCTTCACTCGACGTTCATCCGCGTTCCACAGCCTTCCATCAGATCCAGAGGCAGATTTCCATATTTTCGGCATTTTCTTGGGTTTAGGGTTGTTTCAGCTCGTCGGGGGTGGTCCGTCGGCGTTTTTGAACCTTCCTTGAGCTGATACGAAGTTGAGACTATCCATTGAGGTCCAAAGTTGGATGGTTTCGACTTTGGCACTCTTGTGTGACGGCTTGAGTGTGAAACTTGTGGAATTGATTGTGAGAATGGATTGGTTTACCTTTTTAGTTGATTTTATTACTGTTTTACAGCTTAGATTGGATTCATTAATTGTTTGCTATGTTTTTAGCAGTAATTTAGTATTTCATTACTTAATTGAAGCTCAGTTTAAGTTTAATTTGATGCTTGGTTAAGTGTTTAGAGTTTAAGTTCTAAGTTAGGGTTTACATTTTGCTGTAGATCAGATTTACTTGAGTCTTGTTATTTCAATCTTCGTTTGATGTGTGTTGATGATTTAATTATAATGTAGGGTGACAATGCATTATGGTTTGATTGTTGGCACACAAGTAGATTTCATTTGTTTAGGTTTCACTCTTATGCTTTAGATTAATTTCTTTACTGCTATGTTTTCCTTTGTAGATTTATATTCAAAGCTTTAAAACCCCCAACTCCATTTTTATATCAAAAACCCCAAAAATAGGAATAAAAAGACAATCCTAGATTACATTCTGCCGTTGGTTCCTCGGATCGATCCTGGGCTCGTTACTACGACATTATTATTTAATTAAGGGGCTCAGTGGAAAATTACATTTGTACAATTTGATTAGCGGATGTGACAGATTCGCTACATCAAATTTTGGCGCCGTTGCCGGGGATGCATTGTAGTAATTTTAGGATTGTTCTTTATTTTGGAAAACTTTAAAAAATTTTGTTGTTTAATTGCTTTCATGATTATATATCCATGCGTTTGATTTTATTTATTCCTGAGTCTTCTAACTTTATTTGCTAGTGTTTCAGTGTAAGAACAGGAAATTTATTTGACCATAGATCCATTTTATCCATATTTTGGAGATAGGAGGGAGAGTTATTATTATGATCAGCCTCGGGCTCAGTATTATCAGCCTGAATATCAGTCCTACCTACCTATGGAGCAGCGGAATAGGTATGAGGATGCACAAGAACAAATTGAAGAATCAATGTGGAAATGCAATGAAGTTATGCAACGAATGAGAGAGCATTAAGAGCAACAATTCTCAAGGATACAGAACATACAGAATCAATTAGACCAAATTGCATCATCCATTCATCAGTTACAAACACAAAGCGCCAGTGAAGAGATGGATTGTGGAGCTCTTGTTAGGCCTGACCCTACTCCCATTTCTTTACAAGAATTTTCTAGTATTATTTGTGATGATTATGTAGTTGTTCAAATTTTTTATTCTACTAACGTTGTTGCTTTAGATGTTGTGAATGATGCAGGAAATGAAAATTTAATTGTTGAAGATGATTTAAGTGTAGGGGATTGTTTACTGGAAGCAATACCTCAAGAATCACCTGTATTTGATGATGATGATGACGAGAGTGTAGGGACTTGTGCTATGGAGCCAAGCACCCAAGAATCACTACATGAAGATGTACATGCACCAGAACTAGAGTCTGAGCATTTACTTGATGAGAAAGAGGTAACAGTCACCACTCTAGGTACCTTTCAACACGATAAGGTAAGAATTGTTTGTGATACATCAGAAAATTTCATAAAGGTACCATTTATTGATTTTATTATATGTGAATCATTTCTTGAACTATCTTTTAACCACACTAATATTCTCCTATTTCCTTTTTATCCCGCATGCGTGTGGGAGGTGTTTTCTTTTATTGATGTTGTAGGAGAAATTAACCTTCCGGAGTGGGTACTTAAACTGAACCGACTTAGACCTCCAGAAAAAGCTAAGAAGGGAAAAATTAGTAATAAGAAGAATTTGAATGAAAACACAAATACTCCACTTCCGGGGTGGCTTCTTTTGTTAGATCTTCTTCAACCACCAGGAATTTAAAGGGGAGTTGGTTCCAATTTTGCTTTCTTTTGCATTTTAATTCATACTTTGTTAATAAATTCGTTATACGTTTCTTTGGTTTAATACTTTGCATTTGCACTTTGTTTTTGCATTTTGCATTTTCTTTTCATACTTTGCATTTTGTTTAGTTACATAGCATGTCATTTTTAATAAAAGCCTCCATGGGAATTTTCTAGTAATATTTTTAAGATGGTAAAAGTCTCTTAAATTTGATCATCAATTTTAGGTCATATAACATGATTGAATGCTTTACTTACATGATATTGGTTAAAATGGTGGTGGATTCCATTTTGATTAGTTGAGTTTGATTGCATGGATATTACCTAGAGAGGACCACCTTAAGCCTATACTTCATTAATTTCTTTTGTGTGGCATGTACTCATAGCAATTGAACTCTAGAACTTGCTTTGTTTCTTTTCAAAGTCACAATAACATTTGTATGCATGGAGATGAAGGATTTTGTCATTCTTGTGCCATCCTAATTTCTAATTTCTTTCCCACAATTTTCTTAAAATATTTTCATCAAGCATTCTAATTCTTAATCACTTTGCTTTGCCTTCATTTTATTGGGAGTTTTGGTTGAATTCTTGATGAGTTAGATTGCTAAGATGGATTAAGGTTTAAGTGTGAGAGTGAATTACATTTGTTTGAAGTTCATGGGGGTTCTCTACAAATTGAATGGGTTCACTATTTTCTGAAGTTGCTGTGGTTGTTAAGGATTTAAAGAGGAGATTTGCTGGGTTACTGCAGGGCTCAGTTTGAACCTATATCTTTGCAATAGAAAGACATCTCTGAAGTAAAATTTCAAAAGCTGGAAATGTAGGAATTCAATTTTGAGTGACACTGCTGAGTTACAAAAATCAAATTCAGCTCCTAATGGATGTATTGAGAGGGCAATTTAAGCTGGAAGAAGGGAAGTCTTTTGAGATAAAAGTTTGATTATGCTTCGGATCTTTAGCAATTCAGAGGATTTTCCAAGAGAATAGAGTTTGAATAGTGGTTATGCTTTGAGATTGAATCACAAATCAAAAGAGTACTAGCAGCCAATGAATTCCGGAATTGAAGCTGTGCCAACTTCAATATGTTTTGTGCCAAGTTCTGGTGTAACTCTCTTATCATTGAAGCGTCAAGATTGGGAAAAAGTCAGAAATTAGATTATGAAATTCTGGTAGTTGTTTCTGTCCAAAAATTGAAATTCAGAAAATTGGAAGGCAGAAAATGGCAGTGCAGAAATGTGCAGGGACAGAAATGATCAGAGAGTAGGAAATCATGAAATGCAGAATTCTGCAGCACAAGGAATTTGGCATTTCTGTGCCAATATGGAAAATGAATTGTAATGAGCTGTATTGCTGGAAACTAGGAATTCTGCAGAGAAATGGAAGAGGCATTTCTGTGGTTGGAGCTGTTTGTGATGTGGAAAAGTGGGGCTGTGAATTGATTTTTAATGTTGTGGCCAAAACTTGCTGCTGTCTCTAACCAGTAATAGCTTGAATTTGAACTCCTGCATGGCAGTGCAAATTGATAACTGAATTTACATGTATCATGCACAAAACTTCCTTAGTTCAAAGGTTTTGAAATGCCACTTTCAAAATGTGGAATGCAAGAAAATACTGGCTCAATTGTAGCATGATGCATGCTAATTCTTGTTACAAGTTTCTGATCATACAGGAATTAAAGTGGATCATAGATGGATGCAAATTCAATGAAATTGATATGCTGAAATTGTCCAGTCTCATTGCAGTGCAAGGAATTGGAATTCTTAAACCTAATCCCTTGTTGGAATTGCAGGAATGGAATCAATGTACCAACAAGTGCATGATTAGTGCTAAATCTCTGTGCTATTTTTGATTAGCAACATCATGAATTCAGTTCTTTTCAGTTTGGGCAACAACTTGGTATGTGTTGAAATGCTTCCTAGTGTTGATTTATGAAGTTATAAAAGATGAAGTTTTAGGAAGATGAAATGGAGTTAAATGCTTAAGGTTTTTCAAGTTGGGATGCTACTGTGCTAGAAAAGAAAATGCTGAAATCTGAAAATTCTGTTGGAGTTGCTGATTAGAAGCTTTACTATAGCTTTTGGAGAATATAGGTTATTGAGGATGGTGCAAAGAAGAGGTTGCAGTGCTGAATTCTGCAGAAATAGAAACTCCAATTATGAGCATTGATAAGTGAGGAAGCTTGGTGGATTGTTGTTAACAGATTACAAATCGGAAACTGATTCTATGGTCAGTTTTTATAGAGCTTTGGAATTCTGCAGGAATTGAAGTGCAGGGCTGAAAAGTTTGTATCTATTTTGTATCAAAAATTAGAATGCAATATCCAAAGGAGTGGAAGTGTAGTTGAAACTTGAGAAGATGTTGAAACAAATGGTATGCCATTTTTCATGGCAGCTGCAAAACAAGAAAGGATAATTTCAGCACAAATCTGGACATAAAATAAATGCAGGAAATTTCGGAATCAGAATGGAGTTTACATGTGTATCAAGTTTGTGAAATTTTTTCGTCATCAGCCTTGAAACCCTTGGGAATGAATTGAAATTCTTTTATTGCAAGCAGCAATTTATGTTTATTTCCTTTCCATACTCTACAAACCTACTGGAAGAATTCTGTTAGCATCAAATTTCTGGAATTCTGAATTGCAGTAATTTTTTGATTGATGTATGAGCTAAAACAGAAATGAAGGCATTATAGAAGATGAAATCATTCAATTCATTGAACTTGTACCAGATCTGTTTGAGATTGATCTGAACCAGAGTTTCAGAATTTTGATATTTGAGATCTAAAATTGTGTCAATGGATACATTCTTACAAGTCGAATTCTTCATGCTGTTAAGTTAATCTGGAATCTAAAGTCTGAATTAGAAGCTTGAAGATGTTTATTTCAGTAACCAATTCAATTCTGATAATTCTAAAATCTAATTGCAGAAGTTAGTTGTAAGTTCTGGATTTTGTGTTCAGCTGCAGAATCTGTTTTTGTGTCAATTACTAGTGTTGTTTCTGATCAATATGGTTAGAATTCAACTTCTTGTGATTACAGCACTAAATGAGAAACATTAGTGAGTGGAGCTGGATCATAACTGCAGTGATAAGGAAACTACACAGTTTTATATGATACCAGTAAAGTAGCTTGAAAAGAAGTGCTGGAGCTGTATGCTGGAAATTCCACAGCAACCTTATTTTTAATTTGAACATAAGCGAATTAGTTCATAACTCTTGAAATGTATGCAGTAATTAATGGACTGTGTTGGTTATGAAGAGAAGAATAAGGTTGTATCAATTTCAATCTGTTTCATGATAACATTCTTTGAAATTTTTCTAGATGGTAACAGGTTCAAGTAAACTCAGTTTCGTGATGTCATATTGATGTCAATCCAGTCCATGAAGTCATTCCAGACTGTATCAAAAGTTTGAGAAAGAAAGAAGGAAGCAATTGCATAAACTTGATATTCATTTCTCAAGCTAAGATAACTTTGAATTTCAGAGTTCGATACTGTAAATAGGAATTAGAATTGAGAATCTACCTCAATTGATAACTCTAGAATCTGAACCAGCTCTTTATCAGCTCTATTCAGGATCTATGTAGAATTGAAGGCAAGCTAGATTGGATTGAATGTTAAATGAGATCATCTATTAAGATTAAAGCCTCAAGAGACTTCAGTTTGAGAGTTATATCAAGAGATTTCTGAAACTCTCAAGTTGCTGAATGCAAGAACAGGGAGCTGTTAGAGCTGCTGATAATTTGATTAAGAACAAGGATTCGAATTTAAATTGAGAGAGTATCATTTTATTCAGGAAGAATTAGAAGAGAGTATCATTTAGTCTACATGATACTCAAAGAAGTCCAAGTGTAGAGCTGAAATTGGTATGAAACAGAAACATAAAGTAAAAGCTGTACCGGCATCATGCCAAACTGTTATATTGATTTTTCTGAGATGAAACCAATTGAATTCAAGCTGCTGTTGATTAAGTGATAAATGAGATGTTGTTTGAGAATAAATTGTTACAGCTTGATGAAAAATCAATAAATACACAGATTTCAGAAACAAAAATTTCAGATTCTGTCTGATTTTCAGCTTGATGAACAGCATTAATCTGAATTCAACCTTCTATTAATTCAGTGTTAAATGATAGTTCCTCATAAGCTTGAATCTGCAAGTCTTAAGCCTAAGGTTCCTTGAATTACAGATTTTGAAACTTAAGTCTTAAGTTGAAGAAGCTGAAAACTGCTACTAAATAGAATTGCAGAAATCAGAGGCAGGAAAGAGCTTGTAAGGATATTGCAGTGAAAATTTATGGCTTATTGAATTTGGATGTTGATGTTTAGCAGTTATACATGTGAAATGCATAGATGAATTTAAGGCTGGTTGCTTATCCTTGAACTCCAATTTTTGAACTTGAATTCTGAAACTTGGATTAAATCTGACTTATGACTTTAGATTTTCAACATCATTGTTGAAGATTAAATGGAGTTGAAATCTTGCTATTGGTGGAGCTCTGTTAGCATTTGAAAGTTGAGAATCCAAACTCGAAATTTTTGCAGAAATGAAACCTAAGCATCTCAGTTTAAAGCAGGATTCCTTTGTCCTAGTTTCTGATCAATGGGAGTTCAAGTGGATTTCTGTTAAGTCTGCAGTGGAAACAAAATCAGTACCTAGAAATGGTGTATCTGTGTTCTGCATATATGTATAAAATCATGTACCTTTGAATTGAGATCACCTAGAATTGTGAATTTTGAACTTAAGTTCAGTAATAAAAATCTGTAGGACACAGAAAGCAGAAACAAGGACGTTGAAATTGTTTTGTGCCAAATGGTGTATCAAAATTTAGTAGCAAGTTTAAACCAATGTGAAATTCAAGTGGAATCCTGTATTTGGCAGCAACAAATGGTATTTGGCCTTTAAAGACTTTTAAAAATGCTGGATAGCAGAAATGCAGTAGTGTTCGAAATAGTGAGAATCTTGAAGAACTAAGCTGTTTAAAACAGTGGTGTTGATTTCCTGGTGATTCTGGACTATGGAGATGAAACATTAGAATTTTCGGGATTTTGTGATATGATCAATTTGCTGAAACTTAAGAAGATCTAGCAACTTCTTTTAGCTGAACAAGAGCTGCTGTAATGTTCAGAAAATTGCCTTAGACAAGAAACAAAAGTCTGAGTTTAAAACAGAAATAGAAAAAGCTGCAGAAAATTTGAATCAAGTTCTAAAATCTGGAAGTGTAATTTAATTAAGCTGCTGGAGTGGAATGTGCTAATTTTTGAAGTCAGATTGTTGATGAAATCTGTTAAATCAAAAGCTGTAAGTTGTAGAAGCAGCTGGAAACTATGGTTCAAAGCTGCTGGTTGGAGTATTAATTACGGATTGGAAGTTCTGTGTGCTAATTCTGATCAGCAACAATCTAAATTCGATCTTCTAACATTTCGGAACCAAATGATACATTCATCTTAGCTGAATTCTATTTGGTTTAAGATGAAGTGCAGAATTCAGAATCTGATTAGTGTGGTTGTGAAGTTTTAGTTGCAGAATTACTACTCAATTTCAGCAATACCATTTCTGAAATTGAAGTATCAATGTAGTTTTGATTTAGTACTGCCCTTTCAGTCTTATAAGATCTTCTTTACTGAATTTGTTGCTGTATAGATTTGAATCCAGATTCCATTTTCTGAAATAGCAGCACTTTACTAATTGCTGATCTGAAATCTGGGAAACCAGAATTCTGCATTTACTTATGGGAGCCAAAAGTTTCTGAGCAGAAGGAATTCAATGAAAGGAGTCTAGCTTCAAGCACTGATTTTCTGGGAATGAATTTCTGATTTGGAAGCAGTGAGCACATAAATTCCATAAGCTGATTCTGCAGGAAGCATTATCTATGAGACTAAGTTGCAGGAAATGTTAATCTGTCCTCTTTAAAATAGATCTGAAGTGAAGCTTTAATCAAACCAGAGAAATGAGAAAAGATTCTGATGCACATCTTTATTGATCTGCTGATGACAGAAACAGAGAAAAGATATGGATAGCATGATATGTTGATTTGTCCGAGACGGGCAAAATTTAAGATGTGAGGAGTTGTTGAAGGTTAAAAAAAAAAATAATGTGGAATTGCTGGAATTTTGTGCAAGCTGCAGGATTAAAATCTGGAACAATGACATGCTTGATACAGGATGAATTCAAGCCTAAAAGTTTTCTTGCAACTGCTGGGAGTTACTGATTTGGTGCAAAGGTGCAGAATTTGAAATTGCTTTAAATCTGATACTTAAATCAGTTGCTTACTGGAATTGCAGAATGTTGAAGTTGCTGAATCGGCCTGCTGCACTTCAGAGCTTAAATCAGTGAGTTGGAATATGATTTTGATTTCCGGATTCAGAAGAAAAAAATGTGTCCTGATTTCTTTGTGCCAATCCCCATTGCATGTTCTATATTAATGACAGTCTCAAGAGAGCTCTTGATCTGCCATTGACATTTGATGTTACCTTTTCTCTAAATCTTTTATGATCAAGAACCCACAACTTTCCTAAATGCAAAAATCTGTAAGCAAATAAAAATCTGTTGTTGATGGTCTTAATTGCATTATAGAAGCTGGTGGCTGTTGTGTGTCAAATGGTGTGAATCCAGAATTCAGACAGTTCTGAAATGTTAATGTTCGAAACTTTAGATCCTTATGCAGCTACAAATTGGATTGGAATCTTATTGTATTAAGTTTCTAAATTGTTGAAATACAGAGATTTTATTGAATCTGATTACTGGGAATGAATTGCTGCATCTTTGGAAATATCTGCTGAAGGGAAATCTGATTAATGGAATTCTGTTTGGTGCCAACAAAACAGAATTTGAAGTGAATTTGAATTATGTTATATCTGGAGCTGTTGGTGCTTAAAGAGATCAGTAGATGCTGTTGAAACTAAAGAAGGAAGACAATGTAAGTAATCTTGTGCCTAGTCTAGGTGTTGCTCTTTACCAAAAAAACCACAGAAAAACAGAGAGAAGGAAATCTGTAGCAGAAAAGAAAAGATAACAGTGGCTTTAAAAGTGTTAAGACATTGGATACATGTGGTGTTCTATTGCCCGAGACAGCCAAGATTTTAAGTGTGGGGGAGGATATTATTCTTCATGATTTGAGATTGTTTTAGTCTTCAAGTGGTGGAATTAAATTGGAAAAACAGTGAAGAAATTTTTTTTTTGGCAAATCAAAAGCGTATCAAATGTGGAGATAAGGTATCAAGATTCTTTGTTGGTCATCAAATTGAAGGGGAGGTTAGCTTGGTATTTTGAATTGATAAAAACAAATAGTATTCATCTCTTTTCACATCAAAATGGTCAACTCATCAAGTATATTCCTCTAATACTCTCATCTTCTCATTTTTCTTCATTAAATTCTTTTCTTTTGCCAATTTCATTCACTTCCATTGTTCTTCTTGATTCCATTTCGATTCTTGTTGATAAAAATCCTTTTGATTCATGTATGCTATGTTTTATAGTGGTGGAGAATTAGAAAATAAGCAAGCTTATGGTAGTGAAATGTTGTGAGTTGCATTGAGTGAGCTCCACTTATACACATGCTTGAGTGTGAGAGATAGATTAGGTAAATCCCTTGTGAGATTGCAACTTGCTTAATTTTTCAATTGGATTGAAACTACCATATCTACTTATTATTGTTTGGATTGTATACATGATTGTTGGTGATCTTTAGATGGTCTTAGTTAAATTCTTTTTACTATCTTTTAGATATTGCTAGGGAATTTTTCTATGGAGATGATTTTGAGTTTTCTTTACTTTCACGGGACGTTCAAGACTAAGTGTGGGGGATTTGATAACCATGATTTTACTGCATTATTTTGATTCATATATACATGGTTTGATGTTGATTTCATAGGTTAAAATCATGGTTACATCACATTTTGTGCATTGTGTGTATTTTTGGACTTAATTGCAAATTACTTTATTTTTATATTATTTGATGCTAATATTTGATTCTTATTTTTTAGGCATCAAAGGATCTTAGATTTGGATATATTTGGACCGAAATTGGGCTCGAATCGGAGTTCAAACAAGAAGATCAAGCTTTTGAGCATTATGGGTCATTCATCAAGAATAGGACAGATCCGGACCATCCGTTGAAGATCTGGTCGATCCAACCTAATGGGGAGCAGATCTGAGCCATTGATGAAGATCCAGAAGTTTTGATCCAGATCTGAGTTCATCTAGCCATTGATCCAGTCCGAATTAATCTGGACCGTTCATTGAAGACAGGGCAGATATGGCCATCCGGTGATGATCTGGTCGATCCAACCTAAGGGAGAGTAGATCCAGACCCTAGATCAAGATCAGTACCTTTGGATCGGATTTTAGGCGAACTTTCACCGTTGATTTAGCTCCAAATTGATCCCAGCCGTCGATTCAAATCTGGAACAGATTCAAAACACAGAAGCTATAGTGTTCTCCAGTGTCGATCCCCTGCGCTGTTCTTCGTCCCGCGGCGCGGCATCTTCCGGATTTCGGCCCCATTCCTTCTCCAATCAATCTCCCGAGCTTCTATCTTGGTGGTGAGTTTCTCGGCGGCGACATCCCGATCATCTGGAGCCATCGGAGAGTGTTCTCTCCGGTGGAATTTGGCTCGCAGCATCTTCCTTTTCCAGCTCGATTTGGCGGTGGTCCTCCAAATCCAAGCTCCGATTCCCATCAGCAACATCCAGAGGTTGTCTTCCGGTGTTCCTGAGCTTCACTCGACGTTCATCCGCGTTCCACAGCCTTCCATCAGATCCAGAGGTAGATTTCCAGATTTTCGGCATTTTCTTGGGTTTAGGGTTGTTTCAGCTCGTCGGGGGTGGTCCGTCGACGTTTTTGAACCTTCCTTGAGCTGATACGAAGTTGAGACGATCCATTGAGGTCCAAAGTTGGGTGGTTTCGACTTTGGCACTCTTGTGTGACAGCTTGAGTGTGAAACTTGTGGAATTGATTGTGAGAATGGATTGGTTTACCTTTTTAGTTGATTTTATTACTGTTTTACAGCTTAGATTGGATTCATTAATTGTTTGCTATGTTTTTAGCAGTAATTTAGTATTTCATTACTAAATTGAAGCTCAGTTTAAGTTTAATTTGATGCTTGGTTAAGTGTTTAGAGTTTAAGTTCTAAGTTAGGGTTTACATTTTGCTGTAGATCAGATTTACTTGAGTCTTGTTATTTCAATCTTCGTTTGATGTGTGTTGATGATTTAATTATAATGTAGGGTGACAATGCATTATGGTTTGATTGTTGGCACACAAGTAGATTTCATTTGTTTAGGTTTCACTCTTATGCTTTAGATTAATTTCTTTACTGCTGTGTTTTCCTTTGTAGATTTATATTCAAAGCTTTAAAACCCCCAACTCCATTTTTATATCGAAAACCCCAAAAATAGGAATAAAAAGACAATCCTAGATTACATTCTACCGTTGGTTCCTCGGATCGATCCTGGGCTCGTTACTACGACATTATTGTTTAATTAAGGGGTTCAGTGGAAAATTACATTTGTACAATTTGATTAGCGGATGTGACAGATTCGCTACATCAAGCTCCTCTTGGGGACATTATCAACCTAGATTACTAGGACACAGTTTCCTTCTATAATCAACAACACACACTATAAGTAATATCATTTCCCAACTTATCGGGCCTTTTGATTTATCAAGCTAAATCTCACCCTTTGATAATTTTAAGAAATGAATACTAAATATATGTGCTTGTTATTATATTAGGATTAAGAGCACACACTTCCATAATAACTAAGGACTTATTCTTTTATTAAGTTAGTATAAAAAGAACTTTCTTTAAATGGTCCTGCTCAATACACTTAGAGTGGACTAGTGTAATTTATTAGTCAAGATAAACTAATACCTAATTACACTACGACTATTCCAATGGTTTGTTCCTTTCCATCTTAATCATGAGCTACTGTTTATAATTTATAAAGAACCGATAACACGATCTCCTGTATGTGACACCACACACCGTATTATCTACAATATAAATTAATTGAACGACTACACTCAGTATATATAAATGTAGATACTTGACCAATGTGATTCTTATTTCTAAATAAATGTTTATACAAAAACTAGACTTTTAGTATATACTCTAACAATCTCCCACTTATACTAAAAGACTATACTGCCATAAATGTTGTCATTGTTGGAGTGTATACTGAAAGCCTAAGCTTTGTAAACATTCATTATGAATAAAGAATCACATTTGGTCAAATTGTCTACATTTGTTTGTGGTTGTTCATATAATTTATATTGTAGATAACATAGTATGTGGTGTCACATGCAGAAGATGATGTTATCAGTACCTTATAAATTATAAACAGTAGCTCACGACTAAAATTGAAAGGAACAAACCATTAGAAGGTCGTAGTGTAATTAGGTATTAGTTTATCTTGACTATATAATTACACTAGTACACTCATAGTGTATTGAGTAGGACCATTAGAGGTCGTTTCTTTTATACTGACTTTGTAAAGGAACAAAGACCTCAGTTATTATGGAAGTGTGTGCTCTTAATCTTAATATAATAACAAGCACATATGTTTGATATTTATTTCTTTAATTTATCAATGGGTGAGATTTAGTTCGATGAATCAATAAACCCGATAAGTTGGGAAATGGTATCACTTATAGTGTGTGTTGTTGATTATAGAAGGAAACTGTGTCCTAGAGATACTAGGTTGATAAAGTCCTCAAGAGGAGCTCATAAAGATTGTCATGTTAAACCCTGCAGGTGGACTTAGTCCGACATGATAATAAGGTTGAGTGGTACTACTCTTGGACTTAGATATTAATTAAATGAGTTGTCAGTAACTCACTTAATTAGTGGACATTCGATATCTTAAACACAGGGAGACTAACACACTCATAATAAGAAGGAGCCCAAAATATGTAATTTGGGATTGGTGCGGTAGTTCAATGATAATTCTCTAGTGGAATGAATTATCATTGATAAAATTAAGTTGTGTGTTCGGGGCGAACACGGAATGCTTAATTTTATCAGGAGACCAAAACCAATTCCTCCTCTCGGTCCCTATCATAGCCTCTTATTTATAGAGTTCTATACCCACCTATACCCACCTTCTATACCCACTAATAAGGGGCCGGCCAAGCTAGCTTGGGAACCAAGCTAGGGCCGGCCTAGCTTGAACCCAAGCTAGTAGGGCCGGCCATAATAAATTAAAAAGAATTTTAATTTTAATTTTTATTATGTGGAAGAAATAATTTATTAAAGAGAATTTAAATTAAATTATCTCTCTTGTAAAATTTACAAAAGATTAAAGAAAGAGATTAGATCTCTTTCCTTATTTGTAGATTGGTGAGATATTTTATTTTCTCTTTAAAAATTATTCACATGTTGTAAAATTAAAATTATGGAAATTTCTTTTTATTAATCATGAAGAGATTTTTTGAAGAGAAATTTTATTTTTAAAATTTCCGGAAACAAATAAGGAAAGTTTTAATTGTTGATTGAAACTTGTCCAATTTGCTTCCCATTGATGTGGCCGGCCATTATTGATTAATTGGGAAAATATTATTTTATTTTTCTCAATTAAATCATGTCAAGGGAATTAAGGAAATTTTATTGTAATTAAATTTCCTAATTTGCCTAGGCCAAGGAATATAAAAGAAGGGGTAAGGGTGCCTTCACGAGACACAACATCTATTATTTCTCTCCCTCTTTTATTCCTTGGTGTGGCCGGTCATCCTCTCCCTCTCTTCCTCTTGTGGTGGCTGAACCCTTCTCTTCCATTGGAGCTCTTGTGGTGGCCGGATACTACTTGGAGAAGAAGAAGAAGAAGGAGAGAAAGCTAGCATCTCTTGGAGCTTGGTTAGTATTTTGGTTTTTCTCCTTGGTGAAGTTTTCCTTTGTGGCCGAACCTTGCTTGGAGGAGAAGAAGGTGGTTGGTGGTTTCTCATCTCGGTAGATCGTTGCTCACACAACGTCTGAGGTTAGAAGAGGAATACGGTAGAAGATCAAGAGGTTTTTCTACAAGGTATAACTAGTAATTTTTCTTTCCGCATCATGCTAGTTATTTATGGAAATAATACCAAATACAAGAGGCTTACGTTCTAGAATTTTGAATATGTTTTTCAAAGTTGTGTTCTTTTATTTTTTTTCTTTTCCTTGTGATTTGATTGTTCTTTTTGGTTAACCTAAAGTTATTTTAGGAAATTAAATATTATCTTTCTATAAAAGGTTTTGTCTAGTCGGTGGTGGTTGCTCCCATATCCAAGAAGGTCATGTGCCTCGCCACGTCAGTACTGGGAACCAATTATGGAAATTAATATTTAATGGAATTAATAACTTAAGGAGACTTGGGTCGAACGTGTTAAGTTCTGCAGGAGATCCAAGTCAAAACCTAAAAGAACAAATAGATTAAGTTTTGGATCAAACGTGTTAAGTTCCGCAGGTGATCCAAAATTTAATTTAAAAGAACACATGGTAGCTAGGAAAAGGTTCAGACCTTTGTACAAAATTTTTGTACAGTGGAACCTATAGGTTTTCCGAGTAGCAACCAACAAGGACATGAGCTCTAGGTTTGCCTCCGTATATGGTTTTAGTTTAATTATGCACATGTCATACATAATTTCGGCAGGTTAATAGTAGGATGTGCTAACTTTGTGGATGCAGGATCCAACTATTATGACTTTTAGTTATTATGTGTGATTGGACCCTTGGACATGTCAAGGGCATTTATATGTGTGTGCATGATTGTATTAAAAATACAGCAGGAGTTGTATTTAGTTTTATTAGGATTTTATTTTGATCTAGATACATGTACATTCCTTTTATGGAATATAGGATCAAAATGTAAAATTCTATTTATGTCATGGATCGAATCTTGCAAAGCGTGGAACCTTCTAAGAACCAGAGGCGTAGCGTAACTAGGAGCAAGATGGATGCGACAGCTAGACCCGATGGCGGTGGCCAAATATAGCAGCAGCTTGGGATGACAACACACGGAGAATAACTAGAGATAAAAGCCATAATAGTTGAAAATTAAATTTTCTATTTATTGCTTTTATATTGTCGTGTTAGTTTACAAGTTTAGTAGGCTAGCATAGTTAAAATTCCTCATTTATAAATAACTAAGTGGGAGAGGATTTTAAATAAATCCCATGGTCTCCATTACTGGTTTGTAAGTGATACAAACAAGCTTGCGCGTTGGCTCGAGTGTCTTCCTCCATAACGGATGAGCTTGTTTGTGGATCACTAGAACGGACTTCCATTTTGGATGACTATAGGAAATTAATTAAGAGCGTGTGATCTTCCCCAACGGAAGGGGCATAATCTTATTAATGAACTTAGTGTCAAGTAATGGTATACACTTAGACACATCTAATAGTATCCTCCCCAACGGAGTCACTACTATTATTTGTGTGACCAAATAATACCAACTATTAATTTTATTTGTCAAAAAGTTAGGTTGACAAGATAATAAAATTAATGGGTTAAAACCCTCCTTTTACAAATGTTGAATTTGTATACGTCCACACTAACATGGCATACAAAATTCACGGTGTTATGAGGTGTTGGTTAATTTAAAATAGTATTATTTGAGGAATCAATATTATTCTAAATTTAGAGTTCTGACCAAAAGTTATTTGTGATTCTTAGGATGACTTTCAACCCACTGTCCATCATACTTCAACAAAATAGACTTACTGGACCTAATTACATAGATTGGAAAAGGAACCTGGACATTGTTCTGACTGCTGAAAGCTATAAATTTGTACTGACTGAACCTTGTCCTGATGCACCCACTGGTGAATCTACCCAAGAGGAGATTGAATATCATAAGAGATGGGTAAAGGCAGATGAGATGGCGCGGTGTTACATTTTGGCTTCAATGTCAAATGTATTGCAACATCAGCATCAAGATTTACCAACAGCTTATGATATTATGAACAATCTCAAGGAGCTCTTTGGTCATCAGGATAGGGCTTCTAGACAAGAAGCTATGAGAAAGATAATGACAGCCACCATGCAAGAGGGTACTCCTGTAAGGGATCATATCCTAAAGATGATGGCTTATCTGAACGAGATACAGATCCTTGGAGGAGAAATTGATGGGGAAACCCAGATCGATATGATCCTCCAAACGCTACCTAGAAGTTTTGAGCGAACTATAATATGAATAAAAGGATTTATTCATTAGGGGAACTACTGACAGAACTTCAAGCAGCAGAAGGATTATTTCGTCATAATTCTCAAATTCACTATGCTGAAAATGGTTCTACTTCTAAACCGAAAGGAAAGAAGAAGAAGAAACAAGCTGGCTCAGCAAAGAAAGTGAATAAATCTCAGAGTACGGGATTTAAAGCTGGAGTGAAGAAGCCCAAGGGCAAGTGCTTCATCTGCAAGCAGGCAGGACATTGGAAGGCGGACTGTCCTCGTAGGAACCAAAACAAAGGTATATCTCATGCTCTAGTTGTTGAAACATGTTTAGCGGTGTTATCTACCAGCACCTGGTGTGTAGATACGGGAGCCACTGATCATGTCTGCAATTCCCTGCAGGGGTTCCAGGAAACCCGACGACTATCTGAAGATAACCGTCTACATGGGCAATGCTACTAAGGTGGCAGCTGTTGCAGTGGGAGACGTCTACTTATCTTTTAGTAGAAATAGAAATTTGGTTTTAAGAAATTGTCTTTATGTACCCAGTTTTAGAAAGAATTTAATTTCAGTTTCTAAACTATTTTTAGATGGATATTCTGTTTCTTTCAGTAATGATGTAGTTATTAAAAGAAATAAAGTGATTATCTGTTCTGGTGCATTAGTTGGCAATTTGTATACTTTAAATCCAATTTCTTCCACAAAGCAATACATGGAAATTTATAACTCATCTTCTAATTCTAATAAGAGAAAAGAACCTTCGGAAATGAACCAAGCATATCTTTGGCATCTAAGGCTTGGTCATATTAACTTAAGTAGGATTCAGAGGCTTATAGCCGATGGACTTTTGAGTTCATTAGAGTTGGAAAATTTTCCAACTTGTGAATCCTGCTTAGAAGGTAAAATGACCAAAAGGCCGTTCAAGGCCAAGGGGTATAGAGCCAAAGAAGTGTTAGAATTGGTTCACTCTGATTTGTGTGGTCTTATGTCTGTCCAGGCAAGAGGAGGTTTTGAATATTTTGTCTCTTTCATAGACGATTATTCAAGATATTGATACATTTACCTAATGCGCCGCAAGTCCGAGTGCTTTGATAAGTTCAAAGAATACAAGGCTGATGTGGAGAAACGACTAGGTAAAAGTATCAAGACACTACGGTCTGATCGTGGTGGCGAATACCTCTTAGGAGAGTTTAGGAATTACTTATCAGAGGCCGGGATTCAATCCCAATTGTCTGTACCTGGAACACCCCAACAGAATGGTGTAGCAGAACGAAGGAATAGGACTCTTATGGAGATAGTTAGATCAATGATGAGTTATTCAGAATTACCAAATTCGTTTTGGGGATATGCTCTGGAAATAGCAGTATACGTTCTGAACTTAGTACCTTCTAAATCAGTTTCTTCTACTCCCATAGAATTGTGGAATGGGCGAAAACCAAGTCTAAGACATATTCGGATTTGGGGTAGTCCAGCACATGTGCTGAAACCAGATGCTGATAAGTTAGAATCCCGTACAGAAGTTCGCGTGTTTGTAGGATATCCCAAAGGAACGAAAGGTGGTTTATTTTATAGTCCTAAAGACCAGAAGGTCATTGTTAGCACCAATGCCCAGTTTTTAGAAGAAGACTATATAATGGATCACAAGCCCAGTAGTAAAGTTGTTTTAGAAGAACTTAGAGAGGACATGTCTACTTCAGTACCAACAGTACAAGATGAAGTACCACAAGAGACTGCAACACGTGTCACACATGATACACAACCACAGACAGTGCCTCGTCGTAGTGGGAGGGTTGTAAGGCAGCCTGAAAGATTCATGTTTTTGGGAGAGTCTTCGGACTTGATCCCGGGTAAACATGAACCTGATCCACGAACATATGACGAAACACTCCAAGATATAGATGCAGCATCTTGGCAAAAGGCAATGAATTCTGAAATAGAGTCTATGCACTCTAATAAGGTCTGGGAGCTTGTAGAACCACCTGATGGTATAAAAGCCGTTGGATGCAAGTGGATCTACAAAAGGAAAAGAGGGACAGACAGGAAGGTAGAAACCTTCAAAGCTAGGCTTGTTGCGAAAGGGTACACTCAGAAAGAGGGAATCGATTATGAGGAAACCTTTTCACCGGTAGCCATGCTTAAGTCTATCCGGATACTCTTATCCATTGCTGCTCATATGGATTATGAGATTTGGCAAATGGATGTCAAGACAGCTTTCCTTAATGGAAGTCTTGAAGAGAACATCCATATAAAGCAACCAGAAGGGTTCATTGAAAAAGGCAAAGAGCATCTAGTGTGCAAGCTCAATTGGTCCATTTATGGACTAAAGCAAGCTTCAAGATCTTGGAACATCCGGTTTAATGAAGTAATCCAGTCATATGAATTTATTCAAAGTCCGGATGAGTCTTGTGTATATAAGAAGTGTAACGGAAACGTGGTGGTATTTCTTGTACTATACGTAGATGATATTTTGCTAATTGGCAACAATGTCAAGGTATTATCAGACGTAAGGGTATGGTTGTCCAAACAATTTGATATGAAGGACTTAGGAGATTGTGCACACATTCTTGGGATCAAAGTTAAGGGATCGTAAGAAAAGAATGTTGTGTCTGTCCCAAGCTTCATATATAGATACAATCCTTGCTCGTTTTAGCATGCAGGATTCCAAGAAAGGTTTCTTACCTTTTAGACATGGAGTAGCTCTATCTAAAGAGATGTCTCCAAAAACATCGAAAGAGATAGATGAGATGAAAGCAGTTCCTTATGCTTCAGCTGTAGGAAGCCTAATGTATGCAATGCTATGTACGAGACCTGATATCTGTTTTTCCGTGGGCATGGTCAGCAGATATCAGAGTAACCCTGGACAAGGACATTGGACTGCGGTAAAGCATATATTAAAGTACCTGAGAAGGACTAGAGATTATATGCTAGTTTACCAAGCAGACGATCTGCTCCCTGTGGGTTACACGGATTCAGATTTCCAATCAGATAGGGATAACAGTATGTCTACATCAGGCTATGTGTTTACTTTAGGAGGTGGAGCCATTTCATGGAGGAGTGTTAAGCAGAAATACATTTCAGACTCAACCATGGAAGCTGAGTATGTAGCAGCCTCTGAGGCAGCTAAAGAAGCAGTATGGCTCAAGAACTTTCTAATGGACTTAGATGTGATTCCTGGTTTGCCCAAAATCATCACAATTTATTGTGATAATAGCGGTGCAGTTGCAAACTCGAAGGAACCACGAGCTCATAAGGCAAGTAAACATATAGAGCGCAAGTACCACCTGATACGAGATATCGTGAAGCCAGGAGAAGTTGTCATCGCCAAGATTGCATCAGCGGATAACCTGGCAGATCCTTTCACTAAGGCCCTTCCGGCGAAAGCTTTCGATCGGCATGTGGAGGGAATGGGAATCAGATGTATGGTAGAAGATATGGCAGCTTAGTCATTAGTATAAGTGGGAGATTGTTGGAGTGTATACTGAAAGCCTAAGCTTTGTAAACATTCATTATGAATAAAGAATCACATTTGGTCAAATTGTCTACATTTGTTTGTAGTTGTTCATATAATTTATATTGTAGATAACATAGTATGTGGTGTCACATGCAGAAGATGATATTATCAGTACCTTATAAATTATAAACAGTAGCTCACGACTAAAATGGAAAGGAACAAACCATTAGAAGGTCGTAGTGTAATTAGGTATTAGTTTATCTTGACTATATAATTACACTAGTACACTCATAGTGTATTGAGTAGGACCATTAGAGGTCGTTTCTTTTATACTGACTTTGTAAAGGAACAAAGACCTCAGTTATTATGGAAGTGTGTGCTCTTAATCTTAATATAATAACAAGCACATATGTTTGATATTTATTTCTTTAATTTATCAATGGGTGAGATTTAGTTCGATGAATCAATAAACCCGATAAGTTGGGAAATGATATCACTTATAGTGTGTGTTGTTCATTATAGAAGGAAATTGTGTCCTAGAGATACTAGGTTGATAATGTCCTCAAGAGGAGCTCATAAAGATTGTCATGTTAAACCCTGCAGGTGGACTTAGTCCGACATGATAATAAGGTTGAGTGGTACTACTCTTGGACTTAGATATTAATTAAATGAGTTGTCAGTAACTCACTTAATTAGTGGACATTCGATATCTTAAACACAGGGAGACTAACACACTCATAATAAGAAGGAGCCCAAAAAATGTAATTTGGGATTGGTGCGGTAGTTCAATGATAGTTCTCTAGTGGAATGAATTATCATTGATAAAATTAAGTTGTGTGTTCGGGGCGAACACGGGATGCTTAATTTTATCAGGAGACCAAAACCAAATCCTCCTCTCGGTCCCTATCGTAGCCTCTTATTTATAGAGTTCTATACCCACCTTCTATACTCACCCAATAGGGGTCGGCCAAGCTAGCTTGGGAACAAGCTAGGGCCGGCCTAGGTATAATATTGGGTGGCCGGCCCTAGCTTGAACCCAAGCTAGTAGGGCCGGCCAAAATAAATTAAAAAGAATTTCAATTTTAATTTTTATTATGTGGAAGAAATAATTTATTAAAGAGAATTTAAATTAAATTATCTCTCTTGTAAAATTTACAAAAGATTAAAGAAAGAGATTAGATCTCTTTCCTTATTTATAGATTGGTGAGATATTTTATTTTCTCTTTAAAAATTATTCACATGTTGTAAAATTAAAATTATGGAAATTTCTTTTTATTAATCATGAAGAGATTTTTTGAAGAGAAATTTTATTTTTAAAATTTCCGGAAACAAATAAGGAAAGTTTTAATTGTTGATTGAAACTTGTCCAATTTACTTCCCATTGATGTGGCCGGCCATTATTGATTAATTGGGAAAATATTATTTTATTTTTCTCAATTAAATCATGTCAAGGGAATTAAGGAAATTTTATTGTAATTAAATTTCCTAATTTGCCTAGGCCAAGGAATATAAAAGAAGGGGTAAGGGTGCCTTCACGAGACACAACATCTATTATTTCTCTCCCTCTTTTATTCCTTGGTGTGGCCGGCCATCCTCTCCCTCTCTTCCTCTTGTGGTGGCCGAACCCTTCTCTTCCATTGGAGCTCTTGTGGTGGCCGGATACTACTTGGAGAAGAAGAAGAAGAAGGAGAGAAAGCTAGCATCTCTTGGAGCTTGGTTAGTATTTTGGTTTTTCTCCTTGGTGAAGTTTTCCTTTGTGGCCGAACCTTGCTTGGAGGAGAAGAAGGTGGTTGGTGGTTTCTCATCTCGGTAGATCGTTGCCCACACAACGTCTGAGGTTAGAAGAGGAATACGGTAGAAGATCAAGAGGTTTTTCTACAAGGTATAACTAGTAATTTTTTTTTCCGCATCATGCTAGTTATTTATGGAAATAATACCAAATACAAGAGGCTTACGTTCTAGAATTTCGAATATGTTTTTCAAAGTTGTGTTCTTTTATTTTTTTTCTTTTCCTTGTGATTTGATTGTTCTCTTTGGTTAACCTAAAGTTATTTTAGGAAATTAAATATTATCTTTCTATAAAAGGTTTTGTCTAGTCGGTGGTGGTTGCTCCCATATCCAAGAAGGCCATGTGCATCGCCACGTCAGTACTGGGAACCAATTATGAAAATTAATATTTAATGGAATTAATAACTTAAGGAGACTTGGGTCGAACGTGTTAAGTTCTGCAGGAGATCCAAGTCAAAACCTAAAAGAACAAATAGATTAAGTTTTGGATCAAACGTGTTAAGTTCCGCAGGCGATCCAAAATTTAATTTAAAAGAACACATGGTAGCTAGGAAAAGGTTCAGACCTTTGTACAAAATTTTTGTACAGTGGAACCTATAGGTTTTCCGAGTAGCAACCAACAGTCATACATCTGATCCCCAACCCTTCAACATGTCCATCAAAAGCTCTTGCCTTAAGGACCTTAGTGAAAAGATCTACAGGTTATCACCTGATGCAATCTAGGCGGTAACAACTTCTCCTCGTTATACGATGTCTCGTATTGGGTGGTACTTGCACTCTATTGTGTTTACTTGCCTTATGGACTCGTGGTTTCTTCGAGTTTGCTACTGCACCAAAAATTGTAATAATTTTTGGACAAACCAGAAATCATGTCTAAGTCTATCATGAAGTTTCTGAGTCATATAACTTCTATGGCTGCCTTAAAGACTGCTACATACTCAGCTTCTATGGTGGAGTCTGAAAAACATCTATGCTTAACACTCCTCCATTGTTATGGCTTTACCTCCTAAAGTAAACACAAACCCCTGAGGTTAACTTACTATTGTCCCTATCTGAATAGAAGTCAAAATCCTTGTAACCCACAGGGATTAAATTATCTGCCTTAGCATATAATCTCTAGTCTCTTTAAGGTACTTTAATATATGCTTTATGGTAGTCTAGTGTTCTGGTCCTAGGTTACTTCGATATCTGCTAACTATGCACTGGGCAAAACAGATATCTGATCTCGTGCATAGCATACATTAGGCTTTCCAACAGCCGAAGCATAAGGAACTTGCTTTCATGTCCTTTATTTGCTTTAATGTCTTCGGAGTCATCTCTTTAGATAAAGTTACTCCATGCATGAAAGGTAGAAAAACCTTTCATGGAGTCTTGCATGCTAAAACGGGCTAGGATAGTATGAAGCTCGGGATAAGCACAACATTCTTTTCTTGTGATCCCTTTGATCCCGAGAATATGTTTGCATTCTCCAAAGTCCTTCATATCGAATTACTTGGACAACCATACCCTTACTTCCGAGAACACTTTGATATTGTTTCCATCTACCAAAAATGTCATCTACGTATAGTACAAGAAATATCACCACGCTTCCATCACACTAGTTGTATACACAAGACTCATCTGGACACTGAATAAATCCATAGGTCTGGATTACTTCATTAAACCAGATGAACCAAGACCTTGAAGCTTTTCTTCAGTCCATAGACTGATTGAGCTTGCACACAAGATGCTCTTTGCCCTTTGCGATGAACCCTTCTGGTTGCTTTATATGGATATTTTCTTCAAGACTTCCATTAAAAAACTGTCTTGATATCCACTTACCAAATCTCATAGTCCATATATATAAAAGAATCCGGATAGACTTAAGCATGGCTACCGGTGAAAAAGTTTCCTTTTTCAACAAGCCTTGCTTTGAAAATTTTCACCTTCCTGTCTACCCCTCTTTTCCTATTGTAGACCTATTTACACTCAATGGCTTTGACACCATTTGATGGTTCTACAAGCTCCCAGACTTTATTAGAATACATATATTCTAATTCTGTATTCATTGCTCTTTACAAAGATGCTATATCTTTATCTTGGAGAGCTTTGTCATATGTCCGGGAATTAGGTTCATGCTCACCAGGGATCAAGTCCAAAGACTCTCCATGAATATTTTAGGTTGCCTAACAACCCTCCCACTACAACGAGGTACTTTCTGCAATTGTGTATCATCTGTGATACGTGTTGTATTCTTGTGATATTTCATCTTGTACAGTTGGTACTAGATTAGACGTGTCCTTTATTATTTCCTTAAGAACAAATTTACTTATGGGCTTGTGGTTCATTACATAGTTCTCTTCTAAAAATCGGACATTGGTGCTTGCAATGACCTTCTGATTTTTAGGACTATAAACCTACTTTCGTTTCTCTAGGATAACCCACAAACAAGTGAACTCCTATCCAACTTATCATTGTCTCTCTTCAGCACATGTGCTGGACTACCCGAATCCGAATATGCTTCAAAATAGGCTTACGCATATTCTGCAATTCTATGTGAGTAGAGAATTCTGACTTATAAGGTACTATGTTCACTTTTGTTTCCAGAGTATATCCTCAAAACTCATCATCGATCTAATCATTTCCATAAGAGCTCTATACCTTCTTTCTACTACACCATTATGTTGTGGTGTACCAAGTGCAGTTAATTGGGATTGAATCCCGACTTCTGATAAGTGACTCCTAAACTCTCCTAAGAGGTACTCGTCACTACGATCTTACCGTAGTGTCTTGATACTTTTACTTTGATGTTTCTCCACATCAGCCTCGTAATCTTTGAACTAATCAAAGCACTTAGACTTGTGGCGCATCAAGTAAATGTATCTGTATCTCGAATAGTCGTCTAAAAGAGAGGAAATATTCGAAACCACCTCTTGCCTGGATAGTCATAGGTTCACACAAATCAAAATGAACCAATTTCAAGTCATCTTTGGCTCTATACCCCTTAGACTAAAAAGCCCTCTAGGTCATTTTTCCTTCCAAATAAGACTCGCAGATTGGAAAGTTTTCCACCGCCAATGAAGCCAAAAGTTCATCGGCTATTATCCTTTGAATCCTACTCAAGTTAATATGACCTAGCCTTAGATGCCAAAGATATAATTGGTTCATTTTCGAAGGTAGCTTTCTCTTATTAGATTTAGAAGATGTGTTATTAATTTTCATTTGTTGCATTGTGGGAGTTATTGGATTTTAAATTACCAACCAACATATCAGAACAAATAACTTCCCTATTTTTCTTGATAACAACTTTATTATCAAAATAGACAGAATATCTATTCTTTAATAGTTTAGAAACCGAAAAATAAGTTCCTTCTAAACTAGGTACGTAGAGATAATTTCTCAAAATTTATGTTTTATTCCTATTGAAGGATAAACACCTCTCACTGCAACAGCTGCTACTTTTGCAGTAGTGCCCATGTAGACGATAATTTCCCTTTCATATAGTTGTTGGGTTTCCTGGAACCCCTGTAATGAATTGCAGACATGATCAGCGGCTCCCGTATCTACACACCAGGTACCGGTAGATAACATCACTAAACATGTATCAACTAATGAATAAAGTACACCTCTATTGTTCTCAGTTCTGAAAGGACAGCCCACCTTAATGTCCAAATCTTATTTCCAATCATTATAATTGGGACAACTAAGTCTATTCTATAGTATAACAACTAGGGGATTGACTAACATTTGAAATCGTAAGAATCATAAAAATATTTAGTCAAGACCAACACCTTAAAATCCCCGTGAATTTTGTATGCCTCGATAGTGTGGACGTATACATAAAAGAAGATTTTATCCATTAATTTTATTGTCTTGTCAACCTATCTTTTTGACAAATAAAATTAATAGTTGGTCTTTCTTTGATCAAATATTTGGTCAAAACTTTGAATTTAAAATAATATTGATTCCTCAAAACAATATCATTTAAATTCACCAACACCTTAAACACCGTGAATTTTGCATGCCACGATAGTGTAGACGTATACAAAATTGAGCATTTGTAAGAGAAGGGTTATACCCATTAATAATTTTGTCAATCTATCTTTATGACAAATAAAATTACCTCAAATACCGTGAATATTGTATGTCACGATAGTGTGGACGTATACAAATTCAACATTTGTAAGAGAGGGTTTTAATTTTATTATCTTGTCAATTTATCTTTATGACAAATTAATTAATAGTTGGTTTTTTTCAATCACACAAATAATAGCAGTGACTCCAATGGGGAGGATACAATTAAGTGTGCCTAAGTGTATACCATTACTTGATACTTAGTCCATTAAGTAAGATTGTGCCCCTTCCGATGGGGAAGATCACACACTCCTAAATAATTTCCTATAACCATCCAAATATGGAAGTTTGATCTAGTGATCTGCAAACAAACTCATCTGATATGGAGGAAGGCACTCAGAGCCAACGCGCAAGCTTGTTGCATCACTTACAAACCAGTAATGAAGACCATGGGATTCATATACTAATCCCTCACCCACTTAGTTATTTATGGTGAGGAATTTTAACCTATGCTAGCATACATCACATGCACACACACATCACAGTAAATAAAAGCAATAAATATGAAAATAAATTTTCCAACTATTATGGCTTCTTCCATCACTGTCCATCGCGTGCTGCCAACCCTCGAGTTCATGCCGTCAGGTCCATCGAGCTTCCTTTTTCCGCTACGCCTCTGGTCCTCCGATAGCACCATGCCTCGTAAGGATACGATCCGCGACCAAAATAGAATTTTTACATATATCAATTCTATATTCCATAAAGGAATGTACATGTAATCTAGATCGAAACAAAAATGTAAAATTCTAATAACTAATACAGCTCCTGCTGTATTTAATTTTACAGTCATGCACATATAATAAAATTCCCTGGACATGTCCAAGGGTCCAATCACACACAATATCTATATGTCATAATAGTTGGAGCCTGCAACCACAAAGTTAGCACATCCTACTATTATCCTGCCTAAATTATGTATGACATGTGCATAATCTATTTGAAAACCAAAACACACAGAGACAAACCCTAGCTCTAATACCAATTGTTGGTTGGTCCTAGGAAGATCATATCGGTTCCACTGTATAAAAATTTTATACAAGTGTCGAACCTTTCCTAAACAACCTATTGTGTTCTTTAGAAATTAAATTGGGAATCGCAAACGGAACTTAACATTATTGATTCCAAATTTAACTTATCTGTTCTTAATGGTTTAGATTTGGATCGCAAACGATGCTTAACATTATTGATCCAAATCCACCTATGTTATAAATTCAATTAAATATTTATTTCGGAAATTGGCTCCCAGGTCAAACATAGCGAGGCACATGGCCTTCTTGGGTATGAGATCATCCATCACTGCCTCGATAAAGCCTCTTAACGAAATTCAATATTTAATTTCCTAAAATAACATTAAGTTTAACCAAAAAGAACAATCAAATCACAAATTTGAAAATCAACAAAAAAAACACAAACTTGAATATCTATTCCGAAAATCTAGAATCATATGCCTCTTGTGTTTGGAAATCATACAAAGAAAAACTAGTATGATGCGGAAAATAATTACTAGTTATACCTTCCTTTATAAGCAAATAACCTCTTGATCTTCTTCCGTATTCCTCTTCTAATCTCGGACGTTGTGTGGGCAACGATCTTCCGAGACGAGAACCACCAAGCTCCTTCTTCTCCAAGCTAGATTCAGCCACCACCAATTCTTCAAGGGATGCAAGAAACAAAACCTCCTTTCTCTCCTTCTTCTCCTAGCTTGAATCCGGCCACCTTCAAGCTCCATGAGATTATAAGGTCCGACCAATGAAGAAGAAAGAAAAGGAAGAAGAAAAAAATAATAGGGTCGGTCACCACCAAGGAGGAAAAGAGAGGAAGAAATAGAATAGAGTCGTTACCCTTGAAGGCACCTCTACCCTCTCTTTTATAATCCTTGGTCCTGGCAAATAAGGAAATTTAAATAAAAACTTCCTTAATTCCTTTGCCATGAAAAGAAAAAAAAAATTAATTAAAAACAATTTCCTCTTCTTAATTATAATGGTCGACCACCTATAAGCTCTAAAAAAGGAGAGTTTTAATTAACATAAGAATTAAAACTTCCTAATTTGTCTCCGGAAATAAAAAAATTTCTCCAATAATTTTTCTCTTCATGGTGGGTTATAAAAGGAAATTTTATAAATTAAAATCTTTCTTTTAAACATGTGGATGATTTCTAAAAATGAAAGTTTTATCTAAAATTAAAATCTCCTTTCAATCTACAATAAGAAAAGATATCAAATCTTCTCTTAATCTTTTGTAGATACTTATAAAAGAAAATTTTAAATTTTTAAACTCTCTTTTTAAATCATGAACATGATTACAAAAAAAGAAAAATTTTATCAAAATTAAAATCTTCTTTCAATATACAAATAAGGAAAGATTTCAAATTTTTTCTTAATCTTTTGTAGACACTATAAAAGGAAAGATTTAAATTTTAAACTCTCTTTTATAAAACTATGTTATCCACATAAGAAAAGATTTTAAATAAAATCCTTTTAATTTTATTAGGGGTGGCCACATCATGCTTGGGCTCCAAGCATTGGTCGGCCCCTCCATCTTTGCTCAACCCTTTGCTTGACCGACCTAAGCTTGGTCTCCAAGCTTGCTTGGCCGGCCTATGCTTAGTCTCCAAGCTTGCTTGGCCGGCCCCTTTAGGTTGGGTAAGGAGTGGATATGCGGTAGGTATAAATCTCTATATACAAGAGGCTACGATAGGGACCGAGAGGAGGAATTGGTTTTGGTCTCCCAATGAAATTAAGCTTCCCGTGTTCGCCCCGAACACACAACTTAACTTCATCTATAATAATTCATACCACTAAAGAATTATTATTGAACTACCGCACCAATCTCAAATTATATTTTGGGCTCCTTCTTATTATGAGTGTGTAAATCTCCCTGTGTTTAAGATGTCGAATGTCCACTAATTAAATGAGTTATCGACAACTCTCTTTAATTAATAGCTTAGTTCAAGACTAATACCATTCAACTTTACATGACAGACATTACTCCTATAAATCTAGTTTACTTTATTTATTTTCGTCGTATCCTTTTCTTCTTTTTTATTTTACAAATTCTGATTCTTACTCGTAGTCACTATTCCCATGAGCTATTCACATGCATAAAACCTTCACTTCTAATTCAGAAATAAAACTCAAGCTTTAACGTCTAAAAAAAAAAAAGAAATTTCAAGTAATTTCACAAATAAGATAGGAAACATTCTCAATTCCAAGACAGAACACACAAAATCCTCAGGAAACATCTCCAGTGTGTCAATAAAATTCCCATCAACTTTACCACCCGATTTATAATGAACTCAACACCAGCATAAGCCTAAAAAAAAAAGAAAATAAATTCATAAAGTCTTTGAGCATATGGAGAAACATTCTAAAAACTACCTAACATCAGAAAAAAAAAACAGAACAGTTAAACTTCTCTCAAACATCGATAGAGTCTAGAAAAGAAAAACGGAAATAACAATCAGAAAGGTCAGAGGGAAGTGCTATGCCCATGCTACAATCCACTCAAGTGTCCTGGCCTCTTGTCTCTGCATCATCATCTACAACAATAGAATAAAGTGAGCCTAAAGACTCAACAAGGGCAACAATTTAATAACAATTAACAATCACGAAGTCACAATTTAAATTACACAGTGAACTTCAAACAGGTAAAATTTGCAACGGCATAAGCATTCTGTTACGGAGCTTCAACCTCAGATTTTAAAATGTCCTGCAATCATCACGTTATAACTTTCATCTTATCATCTACTTAATGATGCATTTATATTAAATATAGTATGCCCAAGATAGTGCCCCTTTTTTATTTATTTATTTATTTATTTATCTGATCAAACTGGGCCATAGCGCTAGGTTGGCAAGGCTCCCCGGGACTTGTCTGGTTTCCAATACCTCAACTTGGCAAGGCTCCCCGGGACTTGTCCCGGTTTCTAATACCTCAAATTGGTAAGTCTCCCCGGCTACGTCTCGCCAGCTCTCATACCGGTATGGACGACCACAAACAATCACTTTCCTCAACATAAATCCATTCTTGGGTTTTGGTAAGTTTAATATGTATCATATAAAACTTCAAAACCTACAGAAAAGAAAGGTTGCCAATGCTGATACCCGAGCCCTTAGACTCAACTCCCTTCCTACACATTCTCTCACACCATGACACACCTCAAGCCATTCTAAACTTGACCAAATAATAATCCCTAAGAGCAGCAGCCGCCATCCAAAAATTCTAGCATCAAAATATCCTTCAAATCAAACATCAAAAACTTGGCCAAAAGAAGGAAAACGTCCAGAACCCTCTTACCATACCAGATAAATTCCAAAACTCATAACATGCATCAAGCAGGCATTATATCATACAAAGGACGCATAAATAAATGTTTACCCTTGCCTTTGTGTTTAGAATGCTTGGAAAAGAAAATCGAATATGGTTTGTAGAAAGGACAAGGAACGATCGCGGACTCTTCTTCTTCAAAGGAAAATCTCCAACCTTTCACCACAAACTTCCCCTGAATCAGATGGAGAGAGGGGTGCACGGCTCCCCTCTCCAGGAACGCTAGTTCTCCCCCCTTTATGTGCCAATGAATCAAGGATTAAGGCCCAGGTGGATTGGTTCTTCTTCTTATTATTATTTTCAAATATCCACTAATTCCATCCCATTAAGAGTCAACATTATAAAATAAATTAAATTATATACAACTTCTCTCCTTAATTGTTCCCTTCTTCATTTCTTTGAAATTCTAAGGAAATACTCAAAACATGAAACATCGTATAGCATTATAATCTAACCTCTTAATCAATCTAAATTATTTGTAAATAAATAAATAAATAAAATTAGTTTAAATCATATTTTTATTTTAATTTATACATGTGGCTTTGGACCCTACAAATAATAGCAAGTTCAAACATAATTTAGCATCAAGTTCTAACATATTCCAAACTGATAATAATAAGTTCCCAGATCCTTCCACTGTTCCGTCACACTCACATAAAACATTGCTCCTGCTGTCTCCTCCTACTCAAACTTTCCTTTACCTTTATCTGCAGTATAAGGAAATGCAAATCTATAAATGAATGCTTAGTAAGTACCATCTACTCACAAAACAAGCATAAAAAGAATGAACATGCTTTCAAAACCATTTAGGCAAAACATAAACAATGGAAACATGCTTTTCAAACTGCTTGGGGAAAACACAAACATGCACTTGACAGTAATTCACGCTAAAACGCATAATTCAGAAATATGTGCATGGCATGTATTTTTAAACAGGTTTATCATGCAAAACATCAACTTAAAAGTATGCTAGTAATGTAATGAAAACAGAAATCTTGGCATATTATAGAGTTCATCAATGCTGCACTTTATAACTCAGGTTCTCAACCTAAGGAAAACTTCCACTAAGACAAACAACGAAGTTTGAAAATTTTGTATTACATAACTAGTGAAAATAATAATAAACTTACTTGGGCCCGACATTGTACCACTTTGTGCGCATCCTTAATAAGATCCGAGGTAGATAATCCTGAACCTATTAAGGTACTACTATGTGATCTAGGGGCCTAGGGGAGATCTAGGAGCCCACCCATGGACCTTGTGTCTAGTACATGCCATTTTAAAGTAAAATACTTCTTTTAAATATCGTTTTCTTGTACTTGCACATATTTGTCATTTAAACAAACACCTTATGTGTGCTTAATCCCCTCACACTTATAGGGAAGCACTTTAGGGTACTTGAATATGCTTCTTAGCCCCAAAATTAAATGGGAAGCAATTCAAGATACTCTAAACATGCTCTTAGTCCCAAAACTTTAGAGGGCATCTTACATATTATATCATGCATCTTCTTTAACATATAAAAAATATATATCATAACATGTGTCTTCTTAATCGGGCATAAAAGATATCACAACATGCATCATCGAAGCAACTTATACTACAGGTGAGTAGTACTTACATCCTCTTGCTATTTCTTACTCTTACACCGTTAGGGTTTAGGGAGAACGACCTCTCTTGTACGCCTTACTCTCCGGATAGCCCCTCACGCGTACTACTTCCTTGGGAGAAACCCTCCTCTTAGATTCTCCCCTTGAAAAGCTTTAAAACTTGGAACCCTAGTGTTCTTGACCAAAAACTGCAAGAGGGGGAAGAGGAGGTTCAGCTAGAGAGGAGAAGAGAAGATGCAAAGTTAGGTTTTTCTTCTCTTCCCTTCCCCTTTTATACTAAGTGGAAGTTGAAGCATCCCTTCACCCATAATCAACATATAATGAATAGTTTCCTATTTTTAATGTGATGTTTTACCACCACCTAATGGCTACTTGAACCAAATCTTAAATCAAAGGTCTAGGGTTCAAATCATAGCCCGAGTCATTTATATTTTTTTTTATTTCTTTTTTCTTCTTCTATTTCTTTTTGCTCTTTTGGAGGAAAGGAAATTTATGGGTGTTATACTATATCCCTTTTGACCCTCACCGTAGCCTAGAAAAACACAAAGAGCGGACCGAGAACTAATTTTACTACGTTCAACATGAAGACGAAGGATAAAACATGTGGATCCAAAAACTCTTAAGACAGAATAATTAGGAACAGAACCATATAGTTTTTCAAAAGGAGATAAATTGAATGTAATAGAAGATGGAATTATATTGATAGAATGGACTATAGTAAGAATAATTTTCCCCCAAAACTCACTAGTGATATATGCAAATAACATGAGAGAACATGCAGTTTCAACAATGTCTATGTTTTCTTTCAGTAACATCGTTTTGTTCAGAAGTGTCAGTATAAGAACTTTGATGAAGTATACCATCTGAGACAAGTAGTTCAGATAATAAAAAATGGATGTATATTCATTATCTAAATCACATTAAAAGCATTTAATAACAGTATTATGTTGAGTTTTTACCATGGCATGAAACATATGATAGATATCAAGAAAATTAAAATGATGTTTCATAAGATAAACTTAAGTATAACGAGTACAATCATCAATAAAAGAAATGTAATAATGGGATCCACCAGGTGTATGAATAGGAAATGGACCCACACATCAAAATAAACCAACTCAAACAGTGCAAGAGAAACATAGATACTTCTATAGAAAGGTAAAGTTGAGAATTTCACCAATTTGTAATCACAACAATCTGAAATATCATTAGTTTACAATTTTTTCTAAATTTCCTTTAGAAGCTAGGTATTTTAAACGAGAAGAAGAAACATACCCAAGATGACAATGCCACAAATAAAAATCAGAAGAAATAGAGTTTAACCGAAAGGATGATAAATTAACACCAGAAACTGTTGTTGGTCTGGGTAGGCTAGCTAGATGGGGTAAATTGTAATACCCCGGTTTTGAGATTCTGGTTAAGTATGGCTTAAAAGGTTAGATGGTACTCTCCATATCACCAAGGTGCACCTTCCCTTTCGGAAGCCCAAACTTAAGAAATCCAAAGTTAAGTGTGCTTGGCTTGGAGAAATCTGAGGATGGGTGACCTCCTGGGAAGTTTTCCAAGGTGCGTGCAAGTTAGGACAAAGAACGCTGAAAGGACCTTCGGTGGTCTGTGGAGCTAGTCATCAACCCGATGGGCAAGTCTAGGTGGCGTTCCCAGTTCGGTCGGCTGGGGCTCGCCCGAGCTGGGGCATTACAGATGGTATCAAAGCAACTTTGCGACCGTGAGTGCGCCTGTGGAAGGAGCACCTAGGGCACCACCTAGCGAGGGAGATTCTGGGATTTGTCTGTGGTGTGATTCGTGGTTACACAACGAGGATGTTGTGTCTTTAAGTGGGCGTGATTGTAATACCCCGGTTTTGAGATTCTGGTTAAGTATGGCTTAAAAAGTTAGATGGTACTCTCCATATCACCAAGGTACACCTTCCTTTTCGGAAGCCCAAACTTAAGAACTCCAAAGTTAAGCATGCTTGGCTTGGAGAAATCTGAGGATGGGTGACCTCCTGGAAGTTTTCCAGGGTGAGCGCAAGTGAGGACAAAGCACACTGAAAGGACCTCCGGTGGTCTGTGGAGCTAGTCGTCAACCCGATGGGCAATTCTAGGTGGCGTTCCCAGTTCAGTCGGCTGGGGCCCGCCCGAACCGGGGCGTTACATAAATAGCCCTAAAATGAAAGTTTGAATTTCTCTTGCTCTTCGAACTAGCAAGGATGGACCATTAATAAAATAAATAAACAACATAAAAGAAAAGAGACATAATAGTTACTTGATTATAATGTAGGTGGTTGTTAATCTAAGACAATGAAAAGCTCAATAAAAATAACTTCGTTGAAAGCGGAGAAGCCTCTTACAAACTTTAACGGCTCAAAAAGAAGTATAGAAAGTAAATACAGGTTGTTGTTCTAAACTCCTAGCTCCGATGTGATATTTATAGCATTCTAGAGTAAATTACCATTGGTTTATGTAGTTGGAGGTGCCTCCAAAGGAATCTAGGGTGCTTCTAAGAGAATAAAGATTATCCTCTTCTCAACGGTAGCCTAACAGCTACTGTTCATTGGAGGCACATCTATCAGGGTGCCTCTAAGAGAGGCGCAAGGGCTCCTCCAACCTCCATCAAGAGGCATGAGAATGCCTCCAACCTCCATCAGGACACCTCCATTAAGAGCACAAGGGCGCCTCAGAGCATCTTGGAGGTGTCTCCAACTAGCTTTGTGTCACGCCCCCAGAGGAGTCCCTGTCCGAGAAAATTTCGGCAGCATCTCCCCTGTACGACGGACAATCAAAAATTTCTACAAGCACTAAATACTCAGCCACAGGCGGCTGGAATAATAACAGTAATGAAAATCAATCACCACGCAGTTTATATATATATATTCAGCCTCTGGCTGACACAACCACGCAGTAATAGTACTCTGACTCGAAATCAACCCTACTCAACTACACTCGTAAAGCCCAAATCCGATTTTTTTCTTACCTCTTCTGCCGTTCAGGCAGGCATGTAGTAGAGTAAATCCAAATCATACGAAAAGTTCATCCAACGGAAAGATTCCATACAATATCCATATGTAAGTCTAAAACAAAACTAAAATAATGTCTGATAGCGAAAAGCTAAAATGAAACAACTCAAAAACCAGCAGCGGAGTAGCACTACGTGCAGTGGGGACTAGCGACTGGAACTCCCTCCTGACAGCATCAACCTGAAAATAACAACAATGGAGGCGGGGTGAGTCCAACACTCAGCAGGTACAGTTGATATGCAAAGTAAAGAAATAACACCTAACACTAATCATGCGTACAGTCTCCTGATATAAGAAAGATATAAATATGCATCTGAAGTAAACAGGAGAATGCTGTACTAACCAGGTCCTGAGTATAAGGTCAAACAGTCCGAGTGGTATAGGAATCCTGTATGCATGTCAAACATAGGTATCCAAACAATATGCAGCATATAAATGCAGCAACCACAAACACAAACAATAAATGCATCATGCATATGATGCCAATGATGCGTCCTGGTCACCCCTGACGCCAGTCGATCATCTCATACAAACGTGAGGCCGAGTGGGTAGGGCTGTGACAACCGTGCACTCTGTCGTCACTACTCCTGATGAGTGACCGAGTGGACGGGATGCTGTCGGAGTACACCTATCCTCCTACCCCAAATCAATGGGGGAGCGAATGCTCTCAACTCCGGTACTCAAAGACGGGAGGAATCCTACGGATAACACGTTGTGTCACACTACCCATGAGCGGACCAACGGTGCCTAACATGCTGCAACACACTCAGCCTGAATCGACCACTAACCCATGAGTGGTGGTGTGTGCAGATCCATGTAACTGGCGATGTGCTCAGCAATAATGGAGCGGACTATCGCACAGCATGCAATCATGCAAATGATGCATGGCAATAACCATATAAACATCCTGACCTAATCCATATATATAGAAATGTGCACCCTAGGTCAAAGATTCATATCAAATCAAGGTACACAGAAGGTATAAAAACCTAGGTCCTGAACATGGTCAAGCATGGCATATCACTACCCCTATAAGCATGTATAGACAGGTAAAATATACCCGAGATGCAAAACCAATCAATCAATCAAGCATGTAAGATTTGGGTAGTGATTAACCGAAACAGATAAGAAACACAATTAATGCAACATGTTAATTTAATTACTAAGCATATCAAATGACATAAGTCAAAAGTATCCGCCTCTGATAAAATGGTCCAAATCTGACTCCGAGATACTCGTCTCGCGTCAAAGTCCTGTAATAAATCGTACAGTTTAGCTAAGTTAACTATAAACAAATAGCTAAACAACTTCCAAATCCACCAACCATCTAGGGTTAGTTTCATTAACCCTAATTACACCATTAGATTTATTCCAAATCTAAATTAACAACTATTGCTAACATATCTAGAAACCATCTACAACGGAGACCAATTCCTACACAATTAACGAACCCAAATCAAACACATAACAATCTATATATGTACCAAATCCTTACCTTAATTCAACCGCTGCTGAAAGTCAGAAAGTTGCTGCCCAAAAGAAACATCTGCTGGAAAGTGGCTGCCGGAACCAAGAAAAATCAACAGCACAAGATACTCCCCGAAATCAGTGATCCGCTAAACCCTACACCTGCAGATTAGGTCATAAGGGGAAATCCAGAGTGCAACCAAGTATTACAACCCACTCACCTTGTTGGCTCAGCAGAAAGGAACTAGGGCAGAGGGGTTTTAGGCACACAAGATGAAAGTCAGCTTCTGTGCTAGGTCACAAGAAAACCCAAGCAGTGGTACTCGGGTGCCGGAATCGGGGTTGGCCGGCGCTACTCGAGGGCTGACGTCGGCTGGAAACTAGCACACGGCTTGACACCCGACCTCCCGGCGAAGAGGGCTCGGCTATCAGTAGAACTCGGCTAGGGCACAGATGTATTTCGGCCGGCAGACCGTTGTGAAGAGATCTCGGCGCTAGGGTTCGGCTGTGTGCACGACTAGGGCAGAGATTAGATCGCCGACGTCGGCAGAGGAGAGGAGGAAGGAACTGCCGCTAGGTGGCGGTTAGGGCAGAGAGTTGGCGTCGGGCGCAAAGGCTCGGCTTCTATGGAGTTGCAGCCGACGGTGGCCTCGGGTACCGGCGAGAAATAAAACGCAGGGCCGGCGGTTAGGGCAAGGATCGGGAGTGAGGCTCGGCGTCGGTGCGTGAGAGGAGAAGGGAGTGGCGCTGGTGCGGCTCGGCAAGGAAGAAACGGCGATACCAATAAATAAAAGGAAATAAAAACAGAAAAAGAAAAAGAAATAAGGAAAAAGAAATTAAAACTTTTCCTCATTAAAACAGGGTAGCCCAAATAGGCTTTTCCGGGCCCCGTTCCGATCCCCGTTAACTCGTCCATACGAGTTATGAAAAATTCCCGAAAAATATCCAAAAATTCCGGAAAATTCCCTTATTCATATTCGCCTATTTCCGGTATTTTACATTCTCCCCCACTTATAAAAATTTGGTCCCCAAATTTCGTTATCTACCATCAGCAAGTACTAACAATAGATATAGAGTATAAATGCTGAATGGTAAATAAATCACATACCTCAAGTGAAAAGATGGGGATATCTAGCTCGGATCGTATCCTCAAGCTCCCAAGTAGCCTCCTCGTCTGAATGATGCTGCCATCCGACTTTAACCAGCCGGATAGTCTTGTTCCGCAACTGACGCTCCTTCCGGTCGAGAATCCGTACCGGAACCTCCTCATATGTAATGTCAGGCTGAACTGGAACTGGAATATCTGCCAGCACATGTGTCGGATCAGGCACGTATCTCCTCAGCATCGATACGTGAAATACATCGTGAACGCCTGACAGGGACGGTGGTAGTGCCAATCGGTAAGCTACCGCTCCGATCCTCTCCAAGATCTCGAAAGGACCAATGTACCGTGGAGCTAGCTTACCTCTGAGGCCAAATCTCTTCACCCCTTTTGTGGGTGAAACTCGTAGAAATACATGGTCGCCAACAGAGAACTCTAGTGGTCTGCGTCTCCGATCAGCATAACTCTTCTGACGATCCTGCGCCTCTGACATCCTCCGTCTGATAGTACGGACCAACTCTGCATCCTGCTGAACTCTATGAGGTCCCAACAACTGAGCCTCTCCAACCTCATCCCAAAGGACGGGTGTCCGACAAGGTCTACCATACAACGCCTCAAACGGTGCCATCTGGATAGCCGAATGAAAGCTATTGTTGTAGGCAAACTCTACCAACGGCAGATGGTCCTCCCAACTGCCTCCAAAATCCATAACACATGACCTCAGCAGATCCTCAAGAGTCTGAATAGTCCGCTCTGACTGTCCATCTGTCTGTGGATGGAAAGCTGTACTGAAATGGAGCTGTGTGCCCAAGGCCTGCTGCAGACTCTGCCAGAAACGAGACGTAAACCGTGGATCTCTATCCGAAATGATACTCAACGGAACACCATGTAGCCTGATAATCTCTCGACAATACAAATCTGCTAATCGATCCAGGGGATCAGTCCTCCGAATCGCTAAGAAGTGCGCTGATTTGGTTAACCGATCAACGATTACCCAAATCGCGTCATGGCCTCGTCGTGTCCTCGGCAACCCCACCACAAAGTCCATGGTAATGTGATCCCACTTCCACTCAGGAATAGGAATCCGCTGAAGTAACCCTGCAGGTCTCTGGTGTTCAGCTTTCACCTGCTGACAGACAAGACATCTAGCTACGAAATCCGCGATGTCCTTCTTCATGCCGTTCCACCAGTAGGAACGCCTCAAGTCTCGATACATACGGGTCCCGCCTGGATGGATCGCAAATCGAGAACGGTGTGCCTCCTGAAGTAGCTCCTGTAAGACCGGATGAGACTGAGGTACGCATAATCTGCCTCGGAAGTATATGATACCCTCCTCGTCTCGTGTAAACTCGGTCTGCTGCCCGGAAGCTATCTGACTGCTAATAAACTGCAAATGCTGATCACTAGCCTGTGCCTCTCGGATCCTCGTCCTGATCGACGACTGAGCAACCATGGTAACAAGAATACCCTGCTCTGTCGGTCCCTGCTCCTCAAGATCTAACTCCGAGAAACTCTGAATCAAGTCCGTGACTGAAGTCCGGTGGCAAGCCAAAGTCCCTCTGGACTTCCTACTGAGTGCATCTGCAACCACATTAGCTTTCCCCGGGTGGTAGCTAATGGTACAATCGTAGTCCTTCAGGAACTCCATCCATCTCCTCTGTCGGAGATTAAGCTCCTTCTGAGTGAAAATGTATTTGAGACTCTTATGATCAGTGAGAATCTCAAATGTGATACCGTATAAATGATGACGCCAAAGCTTCAGAGCAAAGATGATAGCAGCTAACTCCAAGTCATGAATCGGATAGTTCTTCTCATGCTCCTTCAACGACGAGAAGCATAAGAGACTACTCTGCCGCGCTGCATCCCTGAAGAGACGCGTCGGTGTAAAGTACAAACCCATCCTCTCCGAAGGTAGAACCAAAGCTGAGCCGACACTAATCTCCGCTTCAGAAAGCCGGTCTCGCAATCCTCGGACCATATGAACTTCACGCCTTTCCCGGTAAGAGTGGCATAGCAATACGCGAGAAGCCCTCGACAAAACGTCGGTAATATCCGGCCAATCCCAGAAAACTGCGGATCTCCTGAACTGACTTCGGCTGCTCCCAACCGGTGACAGCCTCGATCTTCTGAGGATCAACTGAAATACCTCTGCTAGAAACCACGTGTCCCAGAAAACCAACTGAGGATAGCCAGAATGCACACTTGCTGAACTTCACACAGCTGATGTCGTCGAAGAATCTCCAAGACTGTGCGAAGATGCTGTGCATGCTCCTCCTCGGAACGAGAGTAGACCAATATGTCATCAATGAAAACGATAACAAACTGATCTAGATACTCCAGAAAAATGCGGTTCATCAAGTCCATAAACACCGCTGGAGCATTGGTAAGCCCAAATGGCATTACCAAAAACTCATAATGACCGTATCTTGTACGGAAAGCTGTCTTCTGAATATCAGAATCTCTGACTCTCAGCTGATGATATCCGGATCGCAGATCAATCTTAGAATACACTGAAGTACCCCTGAGCTGATCAAACAAATCCTCGATCCGTGGTAATGGATATTTATTTCTGACAGTCACTGAATTCAGCTGCCTGTAGTCAATACATAACCTCATGGTGCCGTCTTTCTTCTTGACAAATAGAACTGGAGAACCCCATGGTGAAACACTAGGGCGAATGAATCCTCTGTCTAAAAGCTCCTGGAGTTGAACCTTCAGCTCGTTCAACTCTTTTGGTGCCATACGATACGGAGCTTTCGATGTCGGCGCGGTTCCCGGAATCAGCTCAATAGCGAACTCCACTGGCCTTCTGGGAGGCAAACCTGGCAGCTCCTCTGGAAATACATCTGGGTATTCCCGGACAACAGGAACATCGGAGAGCTGCGAACTACTACTGTCCTCAGTACTGATCAACGATAACAGAAAACCATGACAACCGTGAGACAGCAGCTTATCGCCAAAATAATCGAGATGCCGTCATCTCGATGCTGAAACTCCACGAGGGTTGGTTCGGAGGCCGGAAGGTCTCGTCTGGCAATCAACGGTAGCATGATATATTGACAGCCAATCCATGCCAAGAATGATATCAAACTCGACCATCTCCAATACTAGAAGATCTACTGTAAGTATCATGTTGCCAAAGTCTAACGGGCAACCTCTGATCTCCTGGGTGACTTCTAAAGTATCACCGGACGGTAGGGAGACAGTCAATCGCCGCAACCTAACAGTAGGTAATCTACCAATCTCCCGCATAAAAGTACGGGATATAAAAGAGTGCGAACTACCAGTATCAATCAAAATATCAGCAGTAAATGCATAAATGGAAATCGTACCGCGGAAAACGGATCCGTCGGCCCGCTGAGCATCCTCTCTGGTAACACTGCCAGCGGCTGCTGCGGCTGGGCAGAAGCCTGCCACTGAGGCGCTGCTGGACTATGTGCCAGATAAGACTGAGAGGATGGTGACTGATACTGTGCAGCTGGCTGGGACTGAGTCTGATACTGCCCCTGAGTCGGATAATAAGGTCCTGGAGCAAAACTCTGGGGTGCTACAGATGCACTGGAGTACTCCTGTCCAAGCATGCCAAATGCTGCTGCGGAGGGAGCTGCTCCCTGCTGACGCTGTGAAGATTGGGCTTTCTGCCCTCCTCGATATGCCCCTGACTGACTAGACTGTCCCCTCTGACCTGACCCTCCGGAAGCCGTGTGCTGAGCCTTCAGCTGACAATCTCGGCTCTGGTGCCCCGGCAGTTTGCAATAAAAGCAAACTGACTGTCCCAGAGAGCAAGCTGGGGTGAGGTGATCTCTGGATCCACATCTGAAACAATGAGTATCACCGAAAGGTGGTTGCTTGCTGAGAAACCGGAACGCCTCAAGAAGACCGCCGATTTCGAGGCCTACGTGACGCCCCGTACCACGACCGACCGCCTGCGGATCGCTCGAGGCCGCTCGTCTGCTGGACTCGCCTGCGACCCAATGCTTTCTTTTCCGTCCGGATATGCTTTGCTGCCGAGCTAACTCTATCATCAAAGCTCGATTCAATGCATCGAGTAAGATGTAATCCCTAATCCGGCAAGCTGTACATGCAGATAACCATCCATAAACTGCATCATGCGAGTTCTGTCCTCCGCCTAACTCGGACAAAACCGAGCCAACCGGAGGAATTCAATATTATACTCGGTCATCGAGCGATTATTCTTCGCAGACTCATAAAATCGGCGAGCCATCCGATAGGCTAGGGGAAAGAAACGGCTCTCAAAGGCCTCTGAACTCGGTCCATGTGACGTTGCGCTCACCAATAATAGAACGAGTAACCCACCAGGCATTAGCTTCATCCCGTAAATGATAGGCAGCCAGCTCTGCTTTCTCCCACTCAGAGCAAGCCATATAGAAGAAAGTCTGTTCCATAGTCTCTATCCATGACAGAGCCATACTCGGATCGAGATCTCCGCGGAAAAGAGTGAAACGAGTCTTCATCGACTCGGCGGTCGGAATCCTAGCTCGGCAAATGACAATATCGATGATCCGTGGACTACCGCAGAACGGTGGAAACACTGGGCGATACTACTGTGGTACCGCGGAATAAACCGGAGGAGGAACTCCCGATGCTAGTATATACCGGAGCATAAGCCGTCGGTAATATTGCCTGGGGAACAAAAGTGGTGGCAACTGGAGGTACGGTAGAATAAGGTACCGGATATGGTGCAGCTGCTGCTAGCACTGGGGCACAAAGCATCGGTGTCTGCACATCAGAGGTCCAAGTGGCGGTGGTCCCGAATACGCCGTAGGCTGCGCTGTAGCAGATACCCCTGATGGTACTGTAAATAGGATAGGCGTGGACACCGTCGGTGTGGCCAAAGTAGGTATCTCTACAGAGCTATCGGATTGAGAGCCCGATGCTCATCCCGAGTGCCCCGATCGACAGTTCACTAACAATGGGCATCTCGCATATCCGAGATCCTGGTCCTCCCACGTGGTCGCCCAAACACCACGCCTCGCGAATACTGAGTAGATCGCCTCATATCATTAAATTAAATTACGTATATCAATACCAATATAACCAACATAAAATAACAACATACCTATTTGTCGTCTAGATGTCTCCCAATTTGACCTCAAAATTCGAACGTACATATCGGAAATCCAAATAAATTCGAAACGGAAATCCGAAACATAACCATATCGAAAATCCGATAATGCCCAGTTTGACTCGCAAACCTGGCTAACCCAAATATCCAGAATACCAACAAGAGGTATCCGATAAATCTCTAGAACACCAAAAGCAGGTATCATAACCCGCTATGATACCAAATAAATTGGTATCAGATAAATCCCGAAAATCCAAAATACGAAACAAAAGATCGTAAAACTGTGCTCTGATACCACTAAATTGTCACGCCCCCAGAGGAGTCCCTGTCCGAGAAAATTTCGGCAGCATCTCCCCTGTACGACGGACAATCAAAAATTTCTACAAGCACTAAATACTCAGCCACAGGCGGCTGGAATAATAACAGTAATGAAAATCAATCACCACGCAGTTTATATATATATATTCAGCCTCTGGCTGACACAACCACGCAGTAATAATACTCTGACTCGAAATCAACCCTACTCAACTACACTCGTAAAGCCCAAATCCGATTTTTTTCTTACCTCTTCTGCCGTTCAGGCAGGCATGTAGTAGAGTAAATCCAAATCATACGAAAAGTTCATTCAACGGAAAGATTCCATACAATATCCATATGTAAGTCTAAAACAAAACTAAAATAATGTCTGATAGCGAAAAGCTAAAATGAAACAACTCAAAAACCAGCAGCGGAGTAGCACTACGTGCGATGGGGACTAGCGATCGAACTCCCTCCTGACAGATCAACCCGAAAATAACAACAATGGAGGCGGGTGAGTCCAACACTCACAGGTACAGTTGATATGCAAAGTAAAGAAATAACACCTAACACTAATCATGCATACAGTCTGATATAAGAAAGATATAAATATGCATCCGAAGTAAACAGGAAAGAACTAACAGGTCCTGAGTATAAGGTCAAACAATCCGAGTGGTATAGGAATCATATGCATGTCAAACATAGGTATCAAAACAATATGCAGCATAAATGCAGCAACCACAAACACAACAATAAATGCATCATGCATATGATGCCAATGATGCGTCCTGGTCACCCCGACGCCGATCATCTCATACAAACGTGAGGCCGAGTGGGTAGGGCTGTGACAACCGTGCACTCTGTCGTCACTACTCCTGATGAGTGACCGAGTGGACGGGATGCTGTCGGAGTACACCTATCCTCCTACCCCAAATCATAAATGGGGGAGCGCAATGCTCTCATCTCCCGGTACACGATGACGGGGAGGAATCCCTGCCGGATAACACGTTGTGTCACACTACCCATGAGCGGACCAACGGTGCCTAACAGAGTCCCTGCTGCAACACACTCAGCATGAATCGACCACTAACCCATGAGTGGTGGTGTGTGCAGATCCATGTAACTGGCGATGTGCTCAACAATAATGGAGCGGACTATCGCACAGCATGCAATCATGCAAATGATGCATGGCAATAACCATATAAACATCCTGACCTAATCCATATATATAGAAATGTGCACCCTAGGTCAAAGATTCATATCAAATCAAGGTACACAGAAGGTATAAAAACTTAGGTCCTGAACATGGTCAAGCATGGCATATCACTACCCCTATAAGCATGTATAGACAGGTAAAATATACCCGAGATGCAAAACCAATCAATCAATCAAGCATGTAAGATTTGGGTAGTGATTAACCGAAACAGATAAGAAACACAATTAATGCAACATGTTAATTTAATTACTAAGCATATCAAATGACATAAGTCAAAAGTACCCGCCTCTGATAAAATGGTCCAAATCTGACTCCGAGATACTCGTCTCGCGTCAAAGTCCTGTAATAAATCGTACAGTTTAGCTAAGTTAACTATAAACAAATAGCTAAACAACTTCCAAATCCACCAACCATCTAGGGTTAGTTTCATTAACCCTAATTACACCATTAGATTTATTCCAAATCTAAATTAACAACTATTGCTAACATATCTAGAAACCATCTACAACGGAGACCAATTCCTACACAATTAACGAACCCAAATCAAACACATAACAATCTATATATGTACCAAATCCTTACCTTAATTCAACCGCTGCTGAAAGTCAGAAAGTTGCTGCCCAAAAGAAACATCTGCTGGAAAGTGGCTGCCGGAACCAAGAAAAATCAACAGCACAAGATACTCCCCGAAATCAGTGATCCGCTAAACCCTACACCTGCAGATTAGGTCATAAGGGGAAATCCAGAGTGCAACCAAGTATTACAACCCACTCACCTTGTTGGCTCAGCAGAAAGGAACTAGGGCAGAGGGGTTTTAGGCACACAAGATGAAAGTCAGCTTCTGTGCTAGGTCACAAGAAAACCCAAGCAGTGGTACTCGGGTGCCGGAATCGGGGTTGGCCGGCGCTACTCGAGGGCTGACGTCGGCTGGAAACTAGCACACGGCTTGACACCCGACCTCCCGGCGAAGAGGGCTCGGCTATCAGTAGAACTCTGCTAGGGCACAGATGTATTTCGGCCGGCAGCACCGTTGTGAAGAGATCTCGGCGCTAGGGTTCGGCTTCTGTGTGCACGACTAGGGCAGAGATTAGATCGCCGGCGTCGGCAGAGGAGAGGAGGAAGGAACTGCCGCTAGGTGGCAGTTAGGGCAGAGAGTTGGCGTCGGGCGCAAAGGCTCGGCTTCTATGGAGTTGCAGCCGACGGTGGCCTCGGGTACCGGCGAGAAATAAAACGCAGGGCCGGCGGTTAGGGCAAGGATCGGGAGTGAGGCTCGGCGTCGGTGCGTGAGAGGAGAAGGGAGTGGCGCTGGTGCGGCTCGGCAAGGAAGAAACGGCGATACCAATAAATAAAAGGAAATAAAAACAGAAAAAGAAAAAGAAATAAGGAAAAAGAAATTAAAACTTTTCCTCATTAAAACAGGGTAGCCCAAATAGGCTTTTCCGGGCCCCGTTCCGATCCCCGTTAACTCGTCCATACGAGTTATGAAAAATTCCCGAAAAATATCCAAAAATTCCGGAAAATTCCCTTATTCATATTCGCCTATTTCCGGTATTTTACACTTTGAGCTCCAATTAACCTCCAAATGGTTAACTCTTCCTCACGTTTCTTTGGGTGATGCTCCGGCCGTCTGAAATTGAGTTCACTGTAACCCAACTCCGACCTTCCCCTTGAATAAGCTTCCTCCCTAGCTTTTCGTCCCTCTGATGCGACACACACATCCTTCTCATCTGTCAGTGTACTCTTCCATAGCTCTCTGTCCTTCAGATGCACCGAGTCAGTTGACATGTTTCCCATGACATTTTTCTCACTGGCTGCGTCTTCCGTTTGTCTTCTTGTATTTCTAAGTTTCTGCACACTTAGACATAAGGTATCAAACATAATAGGATCTAACTTAACTCGGTTGACCACATCAAAACTATCCCGAGATATTTACAGCTGCAACATCTGGAACTTTTAACTGTTCTAATACATATAGTCCCCCTACCTACGACCTATCCCAATCTGCTTATGAGATCACGGATCCTGCACATAACAAGAAGATGAAGTAAAAGAAACGAAGAAACTAGAATCACATAATTGACAATTCAAAGTAACATTAGTAATATGATATACATTAGACAGGGATAAATTAGACGTACAAATAGAGTCAACACCAACTAACAGTATGGGAGAACTATCAACGGTCATAACCGACATAGAAGGAGATAAATTTATAGATATAAAAGAATTGACATTAGGCAACATATAATGTGAAACTCCAGAATCAAGGATTTAGATAGGGGAATGTATACCTGAGGTACCACTAGAGGGCAAACCTATGTGAGAAGAGGCAGACATGGTATGTGGCTGAGATGCAAAGAAATTCTGAAACTTTTCGATAATAACAAATATTATGGCATTGGATGATTGAATCACTCCAGAGTCTGTAGAAGAAACTGCTACCATGTTGGGTGCTCTAGGTTTAAGGAATTGTTGTTGTGGTTGACTATTAGATTTCCAAGGAGAAGACAGAATCAACAGTCAAGTTTTTCAATCATCAGGTGGACTTAAAGAACTCAAAATCCGATCTCCACCATTCAAAATATAGTCCTAGATATGAAGAACATTCCCGCAAAGTTTCAAGACGATCCAACAATTGAAACCCTAGAAAATGCAATTCTTCTACACCTATAATTAAATTTCCCAGCAAACCAACCATGACATAGGAATTGCTAAAGAAGCCTCTCAATGATCAACTTTCAGAAGCCTTGAAATTACAAATCTCGACGATGACATTGAAGTCCTTCCAAATCCAAACTTTTCGGCTCGACAGGACTGTGCTCAGATACCATGTGAACAATGCAAAAAGAATGTAAAAAACGATGCAAAGAGAAGGAGAAAGAGATGAGAGAAAAAAGATAACCAACATAGACTAGATAATTATATTCAAAAACTTAGGCTTACAAAGGAAAAGAAAATATAAATAGATAATAAAAATAATAACAAAAGATTAATCTACCCTTATATAATAATAATTTAATATATACTAACAGTCTTCACGTAGGTTGTAGTAGGTGAGTGACCGGCAACACTACGAAGCCCTCGACCCCCTCTTGTCGTTATCGCCTGTGAGACCATCGTCGACAGCCCTCCTGCGTCCTCTCATCCTCAAGCAAGTTGTAGCCAATGATCACCACCGTCTATGTGGAAGATTGCTACCTCATTGATGTCTTCCGATCTCTTCCCCTTCCTTCCTCCAAGCACTCCTCTCTAAATTGATTGCTCTACTTGATGATCTCATGTGAATTAGATCTAGAGGTAGCTCATGCGGATTACTTGATTTTCATTTTCTCGACATTTCACTGTTCTTCGATCGAAGCATTCATTTTATAACTCGAGTTGTTTCTTCGGCTTCACATTGCAATGATCATTAGTAGAATAATTAGGTCAAGATTGCTAGATTTGTGTCTATACTAAGAAGGAATGCTGGCTTAATTTTTAGGTTCCAGAATGGATTGAAGGAATGCTGGCTTAATTTCTAGGTTCCAGAATGGATTGAGGAGCGTTGGAAATATCAATTTTTTTTATGCGTTGAAGTTTGGTCAATCCGATCAAAAGTCGAATTAACCCATGTTATATCAATTCGGTTTATTCAATTTTTATTGAAAAATTTAATTAGCTCGGTTGATTTATCAATTTCAATTTGTTAGATTTCTATTTGTTCGGTTCAATCGATTTGGTTTTTAATTGAATGCTTACCCCTTTGCACAATGATTCGTGAGCCTAGCTTGATCAAGCATGGTACAACTTGTTCGCATGTCAATCATAGCCCATATTGTGTTGGGATGTACTATGAGCCATGGTCACCCAAGTTGAGCCATACATGTCCGATTTATTAGTCACCCAGTGTAGAGGCACCCATTAGTACTTTCCTTTTTAGCAGAATCTACCCAATAAAAGATTCGATATCCGATCTACATACGCATCAATTAGAGATCTAGAATTTAATACTCAACTGTGATATATTATTAGAAATTTTTCTCATTAATCAATCAGGGATCTAAAGTTCGAGATTTGTCTGTATTATTGAGAATTTTTCTCATTAATCAATCAGAGATTTAGAGTAACTCACGAATTATTGAGAATTTTTTTTATTAATCAATTAAAAATCTAGAGTTCTCTTTAGTCTCGCATCTTAGGATTGACAATACTGTGAGTAGAGAAGTTTTTATAAATACCTTGAATCAGCGATGTTAAAAATCATATTTTTCTCAGGTTTATGGCTAAGATGAAGTAAAATATTAAATTAATTTTTTATAAGGTATCCATTATACTAGCTTACTGCTAGGATTCTTAGCGTCACATTTACATTACAACACACCCTTACCCAATTTATGGGTGGTCTTTTGGCTAAGTGTAGTATTTGTTCTTATCAGTTTAATATCTGATATAAAAAACCCTTACCCAATTTATGGATGGTCTTTTGGCTAAGTGTAGTATTTGTTCTTATCAGTTTAATATCTGATATAAAAAAATTAAATTAAACTCAATGTGTGTGAACGATCAATCGCTAGTGTACATATCCCTTTACACTTTTTATACGAAGAGGGGATGGATATTAGAGTTGTTAAACGGGTCAACCTATGGCAGGGCGGATCAACCCATAGGGTAGGTCGGCCTGTGGTAGGCTAGCTATTTGGTGGTGCGTGGCAGGCCAACCATCATCTTGGTGGGTTAGAAAATACTCAATTAAACTCAATCCAAGGCGGGTTGCTGATTAGACAGACCACCCCACGAGACGTAATTGGTATTTTAAATATAAATAGACACAAACAAGTACTCGTATTTGAAAAAAATTATTATTTCCATTTTAAATTTATAACAAAGAAAGATAATAAATCGACATGAAACTTGACTTATATGTGTTCCTCAATCCACGGGTCAACCCAAGCCCGTCGCAAGCCGACTTACCCTGGTCTCTGGCCTAGGCGGGGGTCAGTCCACAGTGACTTGGGTTGATAAAATTCTAATCTAAATAGTCTCAACCTAAATTGATGACTCTAATGGGATATCCATCAACTTATAAATATGAGGTATGTATAAGAATGAAGATGAAAGTTAATAATCCCATAGAATGAGATAAAAATGAAGATGAATACAATAAATAAGGAAGGAGATAGAAAATGAGTACGAAACCCGAATTCAGTCGATTGACATCTCTACATTTTACGCTTGGCATAGTTTGGGAGGAGGTGAGGAAAGGGAAGAGAAGGAGAAGGGAGATTTGAAATCCTATTTGGAAGAAAGTGAGCTATGGAAAAAAAAGGTAAGGAATGATAAGCTTTAATCTTCCTTACCGATTTAGGGTTTAAGGAAGAGTAAGGGAAACTTAAAAAATTTATTTTTTAATTTTATCTCTGTTTTATTATATTAATTCTAAAATTATTATTTCAGATATTCTTTGCGTCGTAACAAAAAACACTCGCACCGCCCGACACTCGCACTCCATCAACGCCGACTCGACTTTGACGTCGACGCCAACATCGACTTCAACGTCGATTTTGATGCCGATACTGACTTCGACGCTAACTTCAACGTCGACACCAATGCCAACTTTAACACTAACTTCGATGCTAACACCGACGTCGATTTCGACAGCAACACCAACTCCGATTTCGACGCTGACTTCGATGTCAATGCCAACTTTAACAAATGAACTACAATTGATTGAACGCGTAAGTCTTAACTAATAAATATATACAAGATGCATTAGGTTCTTGAATGCTTAAATTTTAAAAAAAGTCAAAATAATTTTATAACTTTATATATTTAATGTTCATTATCCTCACTTTCCGTCCAAACATAATAACACATATTATTAATGAACCTTCTCTCTTTCTCAAATAAAAAAATATAAATATTTTACTTCCTTTATCTTTTTCTCCCTTTTCTTATGTTTCTAAAAATTGAATCTTCACACAACCCATTCAAATAGTGAATTAGGAAGTACTAGGTTATTATCTTAGTCAATGTTGAGAAAATAATTTAGAAAGAATTGTGAATTGTGACGTGGCCAGCACAGAATTTTGAACTATTTCCAAGGACACGAACGGCCTTATCCTCTTCCTACAAAACATGGCCCTGGCACCACCAAATTATGAGGTCCTTCCTTCTCTCAGTCGCTACCAAAAGCTCCACGTGCCACGCACGCAACTCGTCAATTACTAGCCACCCCCAATGAGACCAACTCCGGCGAAGCGCCACCACCATCAGCGCCACCAGGAGGAATCAGAGCCATCGGTGGAGCTGCTCAAGGCGGTGGCGCAGGCGTGGCACGCGCAGTCCGGCAACCCCAAGCCGACCGACGAGTTCCACGCGCGCCTGCACAGCTACGCCCACCGCCGCCCCTCCCGATTCAAGCTCGAGGCCGTCGCGCTGGCAGCGGCCGACGCCAACTGGGACTTCGCGCAGTCGCTGTGGGATTCGTACGAGATTGTGATGCTGTCGAAGAAGCTGGAGGATGTCGACTTGGAGACGGACCGGAAACATGGGGTATGTTCCGGCGGCCGGACCGGGAAGAGACAGAGAGAATAAGCATAGCTTGAGTAACCTCTTTCATTGATCTCCCTCCTTCGTCAGCTAATTTCAGTTTGAAGCATGCGATGAGCAAATAGTTTTTTTTTTTTTTTTTTTAAGTTGGTACCCTATATGCAGACTAATTCTGTGACTGATTTGTTTCTACTGAAATTTTTATTATAAATCAGGAAGGGCTTACAGGGACGATCATTTTATATCAACTGCTCATTAAGATGAAATTTAAAAAAAAATCAGTAAATCACTAAATTGTTCCTCAATATAAGACAATGAAATAAGTTTCTATAGTTTCTTCCAAGAGATAACATCAAGTACAAAATTCAATACAAATCTAATAACATCTAGATACAAGAAGTGGAAAAAATTCGTCCCCACAAGACAGACAGATAGATGTTCATTGCAGATTGTCAAATTCTTACCCTTCCTCATGCAACGATTACTGTCCTCAGCCATTTAACTCTCTGCAAATGACGGTAGCATCGATCATGTGGAGCATTCGGGGTTATGAACTTTTGCCACCCAGGAGTGGAAAAAATTCTAAATAATGTGATCCTGTCCAAATGCGAGAAATTAGAAAGTCGGGGATGTGGCAGTTTCGTTGATTGAATGAAGACCTTACTTTTATCTGTAAAATAATCCAAATCAGGGATGGGGTTCTTGTTGTTGATCCTCCGACACTCAAGTTAGAAACAGAATGAGAGAAATTGAAAATAATAGGGACATAGATGAATCTTGTCTTTCTTCATACCTAGCATACTCTTTTATGTCTTTCTTGGTAACCTTCCATCTCTCCCTATTTAATGATATTAAATTACCAATGAAAGATATCTTTGTCTTAGCTTCTTTTCATTCAATGATAGATGGAGTGTTCTCCTTTGTTTTCTCTTCCCCTTATTAAATATATTAGTCTTTTCCTCTTTTATTATATCGGTTCATTATTCACTGTCAATGGCGTACCCCAAGCCAGACGGATGGTATGTTCAACCCGCTCTCCTGCCGATCGGGCAGACCAGACGTTGTTTCCTCAAGATGGCCAACCGAACATCGGTTCCTCCGATCGGCTTGTGTATTCCCCTCTCGCTCAGGCAACGTGGTTGAGCCACGTTGACCGTCTTGACTTTGACCTCCACCATGGTTGTTGACCCGTGCCAGGCGAACTCCCCCTTACCACCGCATCACAAGCTCTCCTTCAAGTCTAGTCAAAAGAGGCTGTAAGTCCGACTGACTGGACAAGATGTGTTACTAACGACTCTAAGGCCCGAGCGGCCTTCATGCTCTAGTTTTCGATCGGCTACAGGCTCATGTCGTTCGGCCCTCCTTCGCGGGGTTATTGCTCGGTCCAAGCCTTCGAAGCAAAAAGGTCGTTCGAATATGTGGTGATCACGTGTCCATGCCTGATCGGAACGACAAGCGGTTAAACTTCGTGACAATTTTCTCCTGCTTGCTCCTCGTGACCCTCGGTCGAGTCATGGCTGATGTCATCTGAATTTCTCAAAGACTGCGTGAATCCTTGATAATCATGGTCGAGCATGCGGTCATACCTTTTTAATTAAGTGCCTTAAATACTACCTCGTAACCGAAGGACACGTGTCTCATACTATCGCCTCGTGCTTGATGTGACAGGCGGATATCCGCTTGTGACGCGACGTGCGCCTTTTCAAATTCAATGATTTGATCTGCTTCTAGGTTTCCGTAACTCCATATCGGACGGCTAGGGTCGAAGACCGCGAGGTTTATAAACCTCGCGTGCATCACCGTCTTCCTCACTTCGCATCTTCGTCTTTGAGTCTTCGTCTTCGAGCTTGCCTGTGACGCTGCGTGCTGCTCCCTTTCTGACGATCTTTTTAGTAAGCTCCCTCCTTTCAATCGAATCATTTCGTTGTTCTTAGCGTCCTCTCTTTCAATCGAATCTTCATTGTTTCTTGTTGACCTTCGTTTTCAATGGAAAGCTCCTCACAATCTCATGTCTCCATTCTTGGACTCTAGTACACGTCCATCGAGTCCAGGTTCGACAAAGGTGATGCTGAGAGTTTGAGAGCTGCTTTTGAAATTCCCTCTGATTATCAAATCAGCCTTCCTTCGGCTTTCGACCGCCCGAATGAGCCGCCTCTGGGTTTTGTATGCTTCTTTAGGGATCAATTTACCACTGGTCTGCAATTCTCGATCCACCCTTTCTTCTCTATCGTTTGTAAATATTTTTGTATTTCACTCTATCAACTAGTGTCGAACTCCTTTCGACTGTTGTGCGGGGTCGTCGTTCTGTTCTGCCTGCACGACATTCCTCTTATTCCTTGACTCTTCCACTATTTATATTATCCCAAATTGTCCGAGCCAGGGACTTTTCTCTTCCAAGCCCGAGTGGGCCTTGTTTTCTTTGACAAAATGTCATCCTCCAACAAACATTAGAAGGACTACAACTTTTTTATTCACTTTCCCGAGCGACCGGACTTTTTGACCAACTGGAAATTAGAGGTGTTGAACCCTCTCAAGCTCAAGAAAATAAGAGTCGATCGGACTACCTCCACGCAACTTCCAACTTGGCCGGTCAAAAATATCATATCCACAAGTTGCTGCTAGAAGGTGTCCTCTACATATTCGGCCTGGGCTCTTTCATATCCACAAGGCTTCCGTCCAGCTTAGGTATGCTCTTTCTTTTTCCCAAACTTTGAATCTAACTAATTTTTCTTTCTTCTGTGTAGCTCGAATCATGTTGCGAGCGAGTCTGGCTAACAAGTATAAGCTTGCCGATGCAAACATCAATGTCGCAAATGTGGCTAAACTGAAGAGTCGTGGCTTGCAACTGGTTGACTCCCACAAAGATCCAGTCGGAGAGAGCACAGGAGCCCTAGCTCAAGGGAGCGAAGAAGTAGCTAGTTGTACGATCGGGGGTGAAGCGGTTAGCATAGCAAATCCTTCGCCCGAACAGCTTCCGGTGATTCTATCGACGAGGCCTCGGAATCGGCTTCTTCCAGGGAGCCATTGATAAGCCGAAAGAGGCTTCGCGGGGAGATGGTCGCCCGATCCACCACCTCCGCTACACATACTCCAACCAAGACCAGCCCACGTCTTCTATCCGAGCGGGGTGAAACCTCCACACCTGCGCTCGAGCGAGCGACGGTTGTCCAACATACTTTGCTTTCATCCGATCGAACGTTGTCTTTGTCCAGGCTGCCACAAGGAACAATCTGTGCGTCGTCGGTCGCTTTCATACCTCCTCCACGTCTTTCGAAGGCTCAGAAGTCTCAAATCTGATCGACATCGATGTCCCAGTCGGCTGGTAGAGCGACCTCAACCCCATCCGCTCCGAGTGGCCGGTGTCATATAACGGTGGTCATCCAACTACCTACGGACGAGTGGCGTGACTCTGACAGTGCTTAATCCCGAGCCCCCAAGCATCAAATAATTATCCAGGGTTCGCTCATACAGCTATGGGCCGACCCTCAAGCCTGAGCGGCGGTTATGCCTCCAGAGGCGCTCGCCGACAGTCATACCCAGATGTCTACTGGGGTAAGTATTTTACTTGTATGTTCATATTTATCGCCGCTCGGCCCTAATTAATTTTTTTACTTCCTCACAGTACTGGGTAGAAAGTCTAGCCATGTGCCAAAGGCTTACCTTTTTGGAGCAAGAAGAAGTTAAACAGTTGTGCACCCCGAGCGGCCAGGCAGCAGCTTCTTAGGCGCAGCTAGAACAAAAGAGCTTCGAGATGGCTCAATTAAGGGCCGATCTGAGTAAGAGCTCCGATCAACTGAAGGCGGATAAGAGCAAAGGCGCCGATCAGGCTACTTAATTGGCTCGGCTTGATAAATAGGCCAGCTCCTTCGAGTCCAAGCTTAACTTGGCCAACACCAGGAAGCTCCGGGCCATCGAGGACTTGGAGATAAAAAATAAGGAGTTTCAAATGCTGGCTCAAAACCTGAAAGATGTGGAGGCCTTGCTAAATGCCGAGAGGGAGAGCAGGTCAGCCGAACGCTCCGCCACGAAGAACCAGCTCGACGCCAAAGATGAAGAGCTGGCCAAGTTAAAAGAAGAGCTGAAGTCCTCCTGAATAGCCTTAGAGACTTATCAGGGAGCCGAGTCAAGCAAATTCGATCTCATGAAGCAGGCCTACATCCGCTCGGACACTTTAACAGCAAGGTTGTCGATCGGCCGCTCCGTCTATTCAACCTTGCTATCTACGGAACACTTGATCAACTGAAGGAAAGCGGCTACCTCCCCTCTGCTCTGACAAGCAAGGTCATCAGTCGGGACAAGCTGACTGAGTCGCTGCCCAACGATGTTTTGAATTTTTTGGAGTGAGTTTGCTGAGTTATTTTGTATTGCCCTTTATGTGCTTGTAGATTTTATCAGAGTATTAATGGATGGTTGCCCGTTCGGCAGACCTTTTTATTTAATGTCAAACCTTTGTTTTGCTCCATTCGACTTTTCCTTTTCATATTTTTTAGATGTTTCATTGCGTTACTACTCATTAGTGTGGCTCTGTGGCCCACCGATCGATGTCATATTAATTGCCAGGATGAGCTGTTTTTCATTGGTCTCGGGTTTACAGCTACTGCTAGGCTTTTGATGTAGACGCGGAGTTTAAGGTCGTCGTCCAACTGTTGAATGGTGTAACCTGGGTTTTAAGGTCGCCACTCGATAATGATAAGGATCTAAGGTTGTCACTCGACCATTGATGGCGACAAGGGTTTAAGGTCGTCGCTCGACCTTTAACTTGGTCGATCGGCTCAAGAGTCTAGAAAACTTTCATCTTTTATTCATGTTTGTCCTGCATCCAGAAGGCATATACACAAGTACATCTATATTTACTCACACACCTCTTCCCCGGCTTTGTAGGATTGGAGATGATTCATGTTTCATGGTCGTTCGAGCCATTTTCCGTCTTCATCTTCCAAATAGTATTCCCCCCAGCGGAGTTTCTATACAACCTTGTAAGGTTCCACCCATGGTGCCTCGAGCTTGATGGCATCCCCGGCCGGCTTGATTCTCTTCCAGACAAAATCGTCGACTTGGAAGGATCTCGGGATCACCCTCCGATTGTAGTTTTGCTTCATCCACTGCTGATATGCTATTAAACGAACGACAGCTTTATCCCGCGCTTCATCCACCAAGTCGAGCTCTATTAACCTTCGCTCGGTGTTTCCCGTGTCGTAGAATCGTACCAAGTCAGATTCTACTGTAACCTCCACGGGGACCATTACTTCTCCTCCATATACCAGTTGGAATGGTGTTACATTGGTTGCCTCCTTTAGAGTGGTGCGAAGTGCCCACAAGACACTCGGGAGCTCGTCGACCTAGCTACCCCTAGCGTGGTCGAGCCGAGCTCGTAAGCCTCTAAGGATCTCCCGGTTTATGACATCCGCCTAGCCATTGCTCTAGGGGTAGGTCATTGAGGAGAAGGTCTGCTAGATGTCATAGCCTTCACACCACTCCCTGAGCCTCCGACCAGCGAATTGCCTTTCGTTATCCGAGATGAGTCGGTGGGGGATGCCGAACTGACACAAGATGCTCTGCCAGATGAATTTTCTGACCATCTACTCACTTATCCTTACTAGTGGCTTGGCCTCCACCCACTTTGAGAAGTAGTCAACCGCGACAAGCAGGAACCTCCGCTGACCAATCGTCATGGGAAACAGTCCCATGATGTCCATGCCCCATTGGTTGAACGGGCAAGACATCGCGACTGCATTCATCTCCTCGATCGGTCAGTGCAGGATGTTGTGATACCTTTGGCAGGACAAGCATGTGGCTGTTATCCAAGAGGCATCCTCTTGAAGAGTTGGCCAAAAATATCCGGCCAAGAGAATCTTTTGAGCCAACGAACGGTCGCCTAAATGGTTTCCAAGGGAGCCTTGGTGCACTTCCTGCACGATGTATTCTGCATCCTCTGGTCCAATGCACTTGAGCAGGGGTCTTGAGAAAGATCTCTTATAAAGTTGGTCTTCGATCAAGGTGAATCGTCCGACCCTCTTTTTTAATAGTCGCACTGTCTCCTGGTCGGCTGAAGTGGTACCTGATCGGAGGAATTCAATCAACGGCGTTCTCCAATCGCTCGGGAAGACTACTCCATCCATCTGATTGATGTGCGCCACCAATGAGACTTGCTCAATCCACTAGCTGATCTCCACTAGGGATAATGAACTAGTTAACTTAGCCAGTTCATCTACTGCTTGATTGTCCGATCGGGGGATCTTCTGTATAGTGCCCTCTTGAAAATTTGCCTTTAGCTTCTTGAAAGCTTCTGCATATAATTTGAGTCGAGAGTTGCTAAACTCAAACGTCCCTGATAGTTGTTGGGCGGCCAGCTGAGAGTCTGAGTGAATGAGAACTTTTGTAGCTCCAACATGTCAGGCTGCCTATAGGTCGTCTATCAAGGCTTCATACTCGGCTTCGTTGTTGGTGGCCCCATAATCCAACCGAATAGAAAATTGCATCCGGTCTTCACGTGGTGAAATGAGCAGAATGTCGATCCCGCTGCCTTGTCGAGTGGACAAACCATCAACATATATTCTCCAAGTTGTTGTTGGCTAGGTGTTCTGGACCTCTATGATGAAATCAGACAAGGCTTGAACTTTGATTGTCATTCGAGGTTGATATTGGATATCGAACTCCCTTAGTTCGGTTGTCCATTTGATTAGCCGCTTAGACACCTTTAAGTTGAGGAGGATTCTTTCCAGGTTATTGTTGGTCATGACGATGATCGAATGAGCAAGGAAGTATGGGTGAAGTCAACAAGCATCAAAGCATAAGTTAATTTTTCCAGACCAGTGTAGCGAGATTCGGTGTCTTTCAATATATGGCTTAAAAAGTACATGGGTTGTTGCTCATGGTCGTTCTGCTTAACTAATGCCGAGCTGATCGTACACTTTGTGGATGACAAATAATCCAAAGTGGCTCTCCAGCCCTCAGCTTAGCTAACACAGGTAAGGAGCTGAGATACTCCTTGAGATCATCCAACGCCCGGTTGCACTCTGTGTCCCACTGAATTTTGTCTCTCAGTGCAACACCTTGAAGACTGGTAAGCTCCAATCGGATGACTTGGATATGAATCTAGACAATGCTATAATCCATCCAGTCAGTCGTTAGACCTCCTTTAAGCTACGTGGCGGAGGCATGTCTTGCAGCACCTTTACCCTGCTCGGATTTGCCTCGATACCCCATTCGGTGATGATATATCCGAGGAAGCGTCCACTCTTAGTGTCAAACAGACACTTGCTTAGGTTTAGATTCATCCCGTATGTCATCAATGTTGGTGCGGGAAGCATCCGACGATCGAACTCAAATTTTGATAATGGCAAAGGGATTCAAAGTTAAGTTTAATTGTCATCTAATGTGGATGATTGAGTGTTTCAGGAAAGTCCTAGTTGCGGTTAGGCAAAGGGAAAACCCTAGGGGGTGGTAACCCTAGGTCATAGGGGGTGGTAACCCTATGCGAAAAGTCTTGACGGGTCGGAGCTTCGGGCAAAAGTCCTAGGGGGCGGTAACCCTATGTTGAAATCCTGGTGTCGCGAACTGGGCGAAAAACTGGACGGGTTAAGGACCGGACGTCCAGCATGAAGACCGGAAGCATCTGACCGGACGCTGAGCAAAGGTAAACTCTCCTGAGTGGAGTAGGTGAGGGCGCGTTCCCCGGAAGAGGGAACAGTAGGCGCTAGTTCGACCTAGGATTTCCGGTTGGAAATCCGAAGTTAGAACCGGACAATCTGGACACTGTCAAATTTATTTCTATATATTATCATTTGTGTTCTAACTCTGTTTTGTAGGAAACTAATATTTTTATGCAGGGTTAGGACTGACCGGGATCGGTCGACCGAACCTCAGGATCGGTCAACTGAACCCCCAAGCCAGCAGAACAAATTTCCAGAGGTTGGACCGGGCTAGACCAGGGGATCGGTCGACCGGACCTAGGGATCGGTCGACCGAACCAAGGTTGGGCGTCAACTGGATAAGGCCGGCTGGACTGAGTCAGAGTAGCTGATCAGTCAACCGAACCTATTTATCGGTCGACCGAACCTCGGATAAAAGTTGATCGGATCGAGGTGGAGCGAGCGGATCAGATGAGGTGGAGGTCATCTGATCGGTCGACCGAACCGGGCATCGGTCGACCGATCCTCCTCGAGTCAAACTTGATCCCGAGCCTTGGGGATCTGGATCAATTTTTTCAGAGCTATAAAAGGGAGGCTCGGGGTGCAACTTCGATATAGAACTCGAATAGAACAACCTGTGCTCTTCCGTGTGCTGCTCCAAACGCTTCTGCAACGCTCTGCTACTCCGACAGTCAGCGACTACGTCTACATCTCTTGTACTGTCGATATATCTTCATTAGTGCACTTATTGTAATAATCAATTGTAAACTTTGAGATATTATAGTTGTTGCCCACCGAAAGCGATCAACGATCGCGGGCCTTGGAGTAGGAGTCGCCCTAGACTCCGAACCAAGTAAATCTTGGAGTCTTCTGTGTAGTCTTCTGTGTGTTTGTTATTTTATCTATTTCCGCTGCTACTTCTCGAGTGTTTTACGAATCCGAAACGAGTGAAAGCCACGAGCGCTATTCACCCCCCCTCTAGCGCGTCTCGATCCAACAATTAGTATCAGAGCGGGGTTGCTTCGATTTGGTGCAACCACCAGTCAAGCAAATTTTTCGTGGTGTTTTCAAATTTTTCAGAGTCGATCGGAATTAGTATAATTACTATATTCCGATGTAGTTTTTCGTTCGAATTAATTTTTGCTCGAAGTCGGTGCAACACCACTCGAGTTTGCTTTTCTTTTTTTTTATTCCATACCGCACTGCTGATCCAGGATCAAGTCCTGGGATATTCTATTTTCGTACTCTCTGTGTGCAAGGTTTTAAATGGCTCTCCAAGAAGGCTTTAGCACAGTCCAACCACCACTCTTCTCCGGCGAGGATTTTGCTTATTGGAAGAACCAGATGAAATACCACCTCAAGACGCAAGTCGAGATGTGGATTATCATCCAGACCAGTCTTGAACTTCCACGTGACGGCGCGGGAGAACTAGTCTCATGCATCAACTGGGACGTTAGTATAAAGAAGAAGGTTGAAGCTGATTCCAAAGTAACCTGCATGCTATAATGCGGGCTGACAAAGGAGGAACTCAACAGAGTAGGACCCTTCTCAAGCGCCAAAAAGCTATGGGAGAAGCTGATCGAATTACACAAGGGCACCTCCGATGCTAAGGTAAGTAAGAGGGACTTAATTTTCAATAAATTATATAATATTAAAATGCAGGAAGGTGAGTCGGCCAGCCAGCTTCATGCCCGGATACAAGACCTACTCAACGGTCTACATGCAATCGGATAAAAAGTTGAGAACCGGGACATTGTGAGGTATGCTTTAAACGCCTTCCCTAGGAATACCTTGTGGGCATCCATGGTAGATGCGTACAAGGTATCCAAGGACTTATCTTCGATTAAGTTAGATGAATTATTTGCAGAGTTTGAGTTACACGAACAGGTTAACTCACGTCCGGCCGAGAAAGGTGTTGCCTTGGTTGCAGGTACCAGCAGAATGCGCGAACCGACGTCGAGGCGCAAAACCAAACTCAAGTCCAAAGATGAATCAGACGCAGAAGACGACGACGAGGTTATTTCTGAACTAGTAAAGCTTGTGCGAAAGATATGCAAATTGAAAAAGGCGACTCAAACAACCAAGGAGGACAAGACTGGAGTCACCTGCTACGGCTGTAACCAGAAGGGGCACTATAAGCCAGATTGTCCAAACAAGAAGAAAAGAAGAAAGGTATTGAAGGCAACTTGGTCCGAGTCATCAGATGCATCCGAGACTGACGAAGAAGAACCGATGAGCTTCCTCGCGTTACCAGTGCAAGCGAACATTGTCGACACAGAGTCCGAGTTCGAATCCGAAATGGAGAGCGAGTCAAAAATCGAGTCCGAGCGAAGCCACGAATCCGCATTTGTTTCCAAAGGACCAAACCCCACTGTAAGTACCTTACTTGCCGAAACTCAATTAGATGATTTGCAAAAGTTAATTCCTTACTTGCTTAAGAAATTAGCTAAATCCAATGTTCGGGTCAAGTCACTCCAAAAGCAGGTAATAACCCTTAAGGAAGCGACTGACTCGAGCTCTTTAATTGAGCCAGTTCAAATTGGAAGTTCAACTCAAGTCCAACAACTTGTGGAAAAAAATTCTAATTTGAAAACTCAAATTAAAGAACTCAAGGACACATTGGAACGGTTCACCTTGGGTTCCAAGAATCTGGATCTGATTCTTGGAAAACAGTGAGCCATTTACAACAAATCCGGGCTTGGATTTAAGACCAAAACAAAGTACAAATCATATCTGTCGTTAGTAAATAGAAATAATATAAACATAATTCAAGCATGGGTCCCCAAGTCAAACTTGATTAATCAAGTTAGACTTGGATAATATTGGGTCCCCAAGGATCAGATCCATTATCTTGATAGACCATATTGAGGCTATGATCCAGGGGGAGTCAATAGAAAGACCATCTTTACCAATAGATAGAACTGATTGATGCTTGTTTTTTATTTTCCTTGCAATATACATGCTTAGACTATGATAGCTTAAGGATCTAGGCGTAATTTCTAGTTAAATCTAGGAGTTTCAAAAAGAAAATTAAATATATATTTCTTTGAGCGATTCTGTCAAGGAAGGGGGGGATGATCTCATACCCAAGAAAGCCTAGAGCCTCGCCCTGACCTGGGAATCAATCATGGAAAGACATATCTAATTGACTAATTGGAAAATCTAAGTTTAACTCAAATGTAAATTAATTCTTAGAAACGAACTAAATTAAAGATAACCATCTCACAAAATTACTTAAGATTACCGGATTGATAATTTAAAATCGGGTGAGATGGATCTAGATTCAAATAAGTTCAAAGTGTTCAAAACTTAATCAAATTTAATTAAAATCAACTAAACCCAATAAACCTAAATTCTTTAAAAATTATTTGAAAATTCATTTTAAAAATTCTTCAAAAATTATTTCAAAATTCATTTAAAAATTCTTTAAAATTTCATTTTAAAACTCATTTTAAAAATTCTTTAAAAATTATTTTTAAAATCTTTTGAAAATTATTTTAAAAATCCTTTGAAAAATCATTTTAAAATCTTTTGAAAATTATTTTAAAATCATTTGAAAATTATTTTAAAAATCTTTTAAAAATTGTTTAAAAATCCTTTGAAAATTATTTTAAAAATCCTTTGAAAATTATTTTAAAAATCTTTTGAAAATTTGTTTAAAAATCTTTTAAAAATTGTTTAAAAATCCTTTGAAAATTTGTTTAAAAATCATTTAAAAATTAATTTAGAAATCCTTTGAAAAATCATGTTAAAATCTTTTGAAAATTATTTTAAAATCTTTTGAAAAATATTTTAAAAATCCTTTGAAAATTATTTTAAAAATCTTTTGAAAATTTGTTTAAAAATCTTTTAAAAATCCTTTGAAAATTATTTTAAAAATCTTTTGAAAATTTGTTTAAAAATCTTTTAAAAATTGTTTAAAAATCCTTTGAAAATTATTTAAAATCTTTTGAAAATTTGTTTAAAAATCCTTTGAAAATTATTTTTAAAATCTTTTGAAAATTTGTTTAAAAATCTTTTAAAAACTATTTTAAAAATCCCTTGAAAATTATTTTAAAAATCCTTTGAAAATTATTTTTAAAATCTTTTGAAAATTTGTTTAAAAATCTTTTGAAAATTATTTTTAAAATCTTTTGAAAATTTGTTTAAAAATCTTTTAAAAATTGTTTAAAAATCCTTTGAAAATTATTTTAAATCTTTTGAAAATTTGTTTAAAAATCTTTTAAAAATTATTTAAAAATCCTTTGAAAATTATTTTAAAAATTACTTTAAAAATCTTTTGAAAATTATTTTAAAAATCCTTTGAAAATTATTTGAAAAATTATTTCAAAAAATTATTTTAAATCCTTTGATAAATTATTTCAAAAACTTATTTAAAAATTGCATTTAAATTTTTTAAAATGTCTTGAAAAATCATTTGAAAAATCTTTTAAAAGCATACTTTTGAAATTATTTGAAAATTTTAAAAATTATTTCTTAAACTTAAATTTTAAAATCCTTGAAAAAATTGTGGTTCCAAACTTATAGCAAAATTTCTAACTTAACTAAACATTTACAAGAAAACTAATTTTAAAAGAGCTAAGTGTTTATGTCTATACTCATTTTACTCTCTTATTTATTTTGATATATGGCTAAGGGGAAGAGTATAAGGAAATTCAAAAGAAATTAAAGAAAATTTAAAATAAAAAGAAATTATTTTAAGGGGGAGCTTTAATATGCTTATGTTTTATTTATGCTTGTGCTAATTTATGTTGATCTTTATTGTATTTTTTTCTTAACTTTGAATTTCGGTTGCCATAATCAAAAAGGGGGAGATTGTTAGTGCGGGAAGCATCCGACGATCGAACTCAAGTTTTGATAATGGCAAAGGGATTCAAAGTTAAGTTTAATTGTTATCTAATGTGGATGATTGAGTGTTTCAGGAAAGTCCTAGCTGCGGTTAGGCAAAGGGAAAACCCTAGGGGGTGGTAACCCTATGCGGAAAGTCTTGGCGGGTCGGAGCTTCGGGCAAAAGTCCTAGGGGGCGGTAACCCTAGGTTGAAATCCTAGTGTCGTGAACTGGGTGGAAGACTGGACGGGTCAAGGACCGGACGTCCAGCATGAAGATCGGAAGCATCTGACCAGACGCTGAGCAAAGGTAAACTCTCCTGAGTGGAGTAGGTGAGGACGCGTTCCCCGGAAGAGGGAACAGTAGGCGTCGGTTCGACCTAGGGTTTTCGGTTGGAAATCCAAAGTCAGAACCGGACAGTCTGGAGACTGTCAAATTTATTTCTATATATTATCATTTGTGTTCTAACTCTGTTTTGCAGGAAACTAATATTTTTATGCAGGGTTAGGACTGACCGGGATTGGTCAACCGAACCTCGGGATCGGTCGACCGAACCCCCAAGCCAGCAGAACAGATTTCCAGAGGTTGGACCTGGCTCGACCAGGGGATCGATCGACCGGACCTAGGGATCGGTCGACCGAACCAAGGTTGGGCATCGACTGGATAAGGCCGGCTGGACTGAGTCAGAGCAGCTGATCGGTCGACCGAACCTGTTTATTGGTCGACCGAACCTCGGATAAAAGTTGATCGGATCGAGGCGGAGCGAGCGGATCAGATGAGGTGGAGGTCATCTGATCGGTCGACCAAACCGGGGATCGGTCGACCGATCCTCCTCGGGTCAAACTTGATCCCGAGCCTTGGGGATCTGGATCAGTTTTTTCAGAGCTATAAAAGGGAGCCTCGGGGTGCAACTTCGATACAGAACTCGAATAGAACAACCTGTGCTCTTCCGTGTGTTGCTCCAAACGCTTCTGCAACGCTCTGCTACTCCGACAGTCAGCGACTACGTCTACATCTCTTGTACTGTCGGTATATTTTCATTAGTACACTTATTGTAATAATCAATTGTAAACTTTGCGATATTATAGTTGTTGCCCACCGAAAGTGATCAACGATCGCGGGCCTTGGAGTAGGAGTCACCCTAGGCTCCGAACCAAGTAAATCTTGGAGTCTTCTGTGTGTTTGTTATTTTATCTATTTCCGCTGCTACTTCTCGAGTGTTTTACGAATCCGAAACGAGTGAAAACCACAAGCGATATTCACCCCCCCCTCTAGCGCGTCTGGATCCAACAATCAAGGTTTGACATGCATGTCTCTTTGATATCTGCACACAGATCAGCAGCTCGGACTGACTTTATTAATATGTTATCGACGTATACCTCCAAGTTAGAGCCATCAATTTGGGTTGAGCCCGTCGGGTTGGCCCGCCCCGCCAATCAATTTAAGCGGGTTGGGTTGGAATTTTATCAACCCAAGTCCGCAGTGGGCCGACCCGCCTAGGCCCGCGACCCGCGCGGGTTGGCCCGCTCGGGCTTGGGTTGGCCCGCGGGTTGAAAAACACATATAAGCTAAGTTTTAGGCCAATTTATTATCTTTTTTTGTTATAATTTTGAAATAAAAATAGTACTTTTCATCCAACATAAGTACTCGTTTGTGTTCATTTATATTTAAAATACATGTTTATGTATACATTTAATTGTAGAAAACTTTTTCAAAATAAAATGTTGAAGATATGAAATATTTTTTAATTTTTTTAAAAATTTTTGATGGGCCCGCGGGTTGGCCCGCCAAACCCGCAACCCGCCTTAGAATGGGTTGGGTTGGAAATTTCCCAACCCGCCAAGTTGGCGGGTTGGCCCGCCCCGCCCCGCCAAATGGTTAGCCCGCCACGGGCCGACCCGCCCCGCCACGGGTTGGCCCGTTTGACAACTCTACTCCAAGTTGCGACCGATCTGCTTCCGAAAAATCTTGTTCATGAGCCTTTGGTAGGTGGCGCCGGTGTTCTTTAGTCCGAACGGCATGACGTTGTAGCAGAACGTTCCATCGGCCGTGATAAAGCTCACTTTTTCTTGATCTTCTTTGGCTAGCGGCACTTGGTGGTAGCCTTGATATGCGTCGAGCATGCAAATCATCTCGCAGTCCGCCGTAGAGTCCACCATCTGATTTATCTGGAGCAGTGGGTAGAAATCCTTTGGGCACACCTTATTCAAGTCACAGAAGTCAATGCACACCCGCCATTTGTTGCCTGGCTTGGAGACCAGCACCACATTAGCGAGCCAACTCAGGAACTGGACTTCCCAGATGTGGCCGGCCTCCAGTAATTTCTCTATTTCTGCTCGAATGATCAGGTTATGCTCTGCGCTGAAGTCTCTTTTTCGATGTTTCACCGGCTGGGCATCTGATCGGATATGAAGCTCGTGTTAGGCCACGCTCGGCGAGATCCCGGGGAGCTCGCAGGTCAACTAGGCGAACACGTCATGATTCTGCCTGAGACGGGCGGACAACTCCGCCTTTTTCTCTCTCTCTAGATCAACGACAATTAAGGTAGTCGCATCCAACCTGTTTGGGTGAATCTAGACTTCTTCTTTTTTTCATAAACCATTGTAGGGGGCTTCTCAATAAAGGCATTCACCTCTAGGCACGGGTTTTTCCAAGTGGTCTTTGCTTCTGATCTGACCATCATGATGTAGCATCATCGAACGGTCAATTGGTCACCTTTGACTTCTCCCATCTTGTCGTCTACCAGGAACTTAATCTTCTAGTAGTAGGTGGACACCATCACTTGGAACTCGTTTAGGGTCGGTCGACCTAATATAACATTGTATGCTGACGAAGTGTCTACCACAATAAAGTTTATGGTCCTTGTCCTCTTCAGGGACTCCTCACCAAGTGAAATAGTTAGCTTGGTTTGGTCGATCCACAACACTTAGTTGCCCATGAAACCGTAGAGTGGGGTCGTCATCGGTAGTAGTTCGCTCCGGTTGATTTACAGCCGATCAAATGTTTTTTTGTATATGATGTTCACCGAGCTCCCTGTATCAACAAAAGTTCGACGGATTGTATAATTCACAATTACCGCCCGGATGATCAGTGCATCGTCATGAGGAATGTCTATTCCCTCTAAGTCTTTAGGGCCGAAGCTGATTTCGGGTCCTTCAGCTTTCACCTTACTGCAGCCAATAGTGTGGATCTCGAGTCACCGAGCATGTGACTTCATTGCTCGATTAGAATCTCTGTCGGTCGGTCCTCCTGCGATCATACCTATCTCCCCGTGAGCAGTGTTACTTCGATTCTCTTCCTCCCATGGCGACAGTTCGTTCCACTAGGCGAAGCATTGGGTGGGACTTCGATTGTTCCAACGTTGAGGCTGATAGTGGCGTGGTTCGGGCATTGTCCTTTCTCCCTCCCTTCATACTGTTGATCAACGCCTTTGTCGTCAATTAGGTGATAGTGATCGACAACGATATCCCCGCGAGACTGGCCTGCTAGCTGCCAGATCATAGCAGTCCCGGGTGTTGTGCGTCGCTGACTGGTGGAAGGAGTAGAACATTGGCGTCCACACCTTGCCTTTTGCAACCTTTGGAAGTGTGGCTGCCACATGCTGCATGACATGTGTCCTGGACTCGTGTAGCGGGGCTCCTCCTAATCGAGGACCCTTGGGAGGTTGATGGCTACTTGGCTGATGACGTTCAGATACTCCTGTGGGCTCGACATGCGTCTACTTCTTCCTTGCCGCCTGAGCTTCTTCCACGTTGATGTATTCGTTGACCTTCTTTTGTAGGTGGCCAAAGTCCCTTAGTGGTCTCCGAATGAACGATCGAAAGAATTCTCCTTCGGTGAGCCCTTGGATAAAGGCATTCACCAACACGTCCGAGGAGACTGTCGAGATGTCCATCGCACCTAATTGAAGCACTGAATATAGGCCCTTAATGACTCTCGGGGACCATGCTTCAGTGAGAATAAATTCACACTCGTCTTCTGGTGGCGACGACTGCTAGCGAAGTGATGCAGGAAGGCCGCTCGGAAGTCTTTGAAGCTATGGATCGAGCCGCTCGTAAACCGTTTGAACCAACGTTGCGCGGATCCAGATAGCGTGGTGAGGAAGACTCGACATTTCACCCCATCTGTATACTGATGAAGTGTGGCCGCGTTATAAAACTTGACCAAGTGATCATCGGGGTCGGTCGCTCCATTATATTCCCCAATCGTTAATGGAGTGTAATGCTTTGATAGAGGGGCATTTAGAATCCCTTCCAAAAATTGTCGATTAACCCGCTCAGGTGAATCATCCTCTCTGGGTGTCTTCCTTTTCCTTATGTCTCGAGCGGATTCCTCATCTAAGGAAGATCCTCGGTCTCTGTCCACTCGAACCCTCTCTTCTGTCGGGTTCCAAAACGACGCTCGGTGTAAGGGGATTGGCGTATGAGGGGTTCCCCATAGGTATCGATCGACATCTTGTTCGGCTCCCGAATGGAAAGCTATTTTGTTTGGTCCCCTTGCTTAGCCTAGTGACCTGCCGCGGAAGCTGCAGGCTCCTGCGCTTAGCGATCAACCAGCGCCTTTTGTTGTTGTTGCTCCAATATCTCCATCACTCGCGCCTGTATTAGTACGTCAAGATCCTCTTGCGTCAACATCACTGTTGTGAGTCGTCCGACATTTTCTATCTTCTCGTTCAGATGCAGGCTATGTTCTCGTTCGGATGCAGGCTACGTTCCCACAGACGGCGCCAAAATGATCCTGTCCAAAGGTGTGAAGTTGGAAAGCCGGGGATGTGGCAGTTCCGTTGACTGGATGAAGACCTCGCTTCTATCTATAAAACAAACCAAACCAGGGAAGGGATTCCTAGCATTAGTCCTCCAACACTCAAGTTAGAAACAAAAGGAGAGGAATCGAAAATAATAGGGACGGAGATGAATCTTACCTTTCTTCATACCTAGCATACTCTTTTATACCTTTCTTGGTGGCATTCCATCTCCCCCTGTTTAATGATATTAAATTACCGACAGAAGGCATCTTTGTTTGGCTTCTTTGTATTCAATGATAGATGGAGTGTTCTCCTTTGCTTTCTCTTCCCCTTATTAAATATCTCAATCTTTTCCTCTTTTATTATATTGGTTCATTATTCACTGTCAATGGCGTACCCCGAGCCGGACAAATGGCCCGTTCGACCCACTTTCCTACCGATCTGGCAGACTAGACGTTGTTTCCTCCAGACGGCCGACCGGACATCGGTTCCTCCGATTGGCTTGTGTATTCCCCTCTCGCTCGGGCGACACGGTTGAGCCACATTGACCATCTTAACTTTGACCTCCATCGTTCCTATGTCAGACGAACTCCTCCTTACCGTCGCATCATAATGTATAAAAATACATCTCTTGCAAAATAGTATGAAATAAGTACAATAGATATCAAAACCAATATCACCATAGAAAATAAAAATTAGCACAACGACAAAACTAGATTTTCAGAGTTTGTTTAATCATGAACAAAATCTTGATGTTAGGGCATCTTTAATAGAGGTTTTTCTCTCAATTTTTGTTCTTGAAATTTATGTAAAAAACTTACCCATCATTGTGGTCAGGTTTTTCTTGTTCGAAACCATACGGTGAGCCCTAATTTAAAATTAATAATATTTTTTTTAGATGGAATTAGCTAGGGTTGGAAAAAATCCTGAAAATCCTGACCCTTCCCGAATTCCATCCCATTTCCGACCCGAAAATATTCCGACCCGACATTTTTCCGACCCAAAGGTTCGGGATTTTTCCCGTCCTGATCACTATCGGGAAAGGGATAGGGAAAATTTTTTTCTCTTGACAGGAATCCCGTCCCGACTCGATTATATTATAATATTATTTTTTATATTAAAAATATCATTTTTTATATATTTTTTTTATATTTTAAGCATCTAACTATTATGTTTTTTTTTTTTTGTCTCCCTATTTTTCTCATACTTCATCATAATTTTGTTTCTAAATAATTTATTGATAATGTGTGAAGAAGATAGTCAGTTAGTTTATTTTAGCATATGAAAATTGATAAAATGATATAAAGAATAATTTTCATGATTTTTTTCTGTAGGTTGAATCCAAGCATTTCTAAGGACTAAGATCACCATATCATCGATTCATTATTGATATAATGACTGACATGATAACTTTTATTTTTGAATTTTCTTGTATTAGGTATAAAGTACCAACTAAGTAGTAGTTTTAGTTTTTTTTATTAGTTTTAATATATTTATGATGTCCGATCCTAGGAAGATATTTTAGTTTTAAATTGTTATGTACCATGGAATTGTTTTAATTTATTTGTATTGTACTAAAAAATTATTTTAGTCTCCATAGATTTTTTTTAAAAAAAATATTTTTGGGGATATTCTTACGAGTCCCTACCGATTCTAAATATTCGGGTCCCGACACTTTTCGGGTACAGGATCAGGAGAAAAAAAATCTCAATTCTTATCAAGACGGGTATTAGATAAGAAGGTTACGGGACGGATCCCGACCCGATCCCACCCCTAGAATTAGCCGTTATTTTTGACATTTTGTTTCTTGTCGTTTTTCTTCCATTTTTTCTTGCATGTTTTCTTTTTTTTTCGGGCAGCTTTTATTCCTACCTTTATTTACCAAGTGTTTCGTTTTTTTTCCATTTGCAACTGCTAATTTGGAAACCTATAAATATCTATCTCCTCTTTTGAAAAAAATTTTCTTTCATTTTACACCCAGACATTCTATTCTTACTTTTTTCTAATTCATTTCATCTTTATTTTTCCAAAATGGATCCAAATGATAGTGGGTCTTTTAGGAATTTTTCCAATTCTGAAAATGTAACTTCACAAAGTTCACATATTCGTCCTAATATTCAATATTCTCAATTTTCCACTTCTACGCACTACCCTAAATTTTTTTCAAATATTCTATACATTTCACAATTTTCTCTAAATTTTTAATGTTCTCAAAACTTGTTTGCTCCTCCGAGTAATGCCCCTCAACTTCCATTTTATATCTACCCTCACAAATATTGACAATCTATGGTAGATCAATTTGTAATGTCACCCCCTTCTTATGGAATTTCTTCTCCACAAAATCATTCATGCTCTCAAACGAATCTAGGAGGGCTAGCATAGATGTATCCGAGATCGACAAATAATTAGTACTACCATCTAAGGTTCCCGAGTTGGGCAAAGAAGCGAGTTTTGGTATGCATAGCACCAAACGAGCCAAGTGGTCAATGGACAAAAAGATATATCTTGCAAAGGCATGGATCAATATTAGCATCGATTCAATCATCGGTAATGATAAAAAAATAAACTTTCTGGAAATGAATCATGAATTTCTACAACAAGTATTAGCCTGATTGATTTATGGAGCGACCTGCAGTGAAGGTAAAATCACATTTCTATAGACTCCATCCGATGGTGAATGAATTTACATCATATACAACAACTTGTATACATATCATGAAAGAAGGTGGAGCAATGAGGATGTGCTTATGAGAGCACAAAAAATGTGGTAAGAAAATCATTGCAACAAGTCATTTAATTATGAGCATGTTTGGCGAGTTCTCAGGGATTGTGAGAAATTTGGTCATTGTGCTAACAAACCAAGACCTCAGAATCAAAGGGGCACACATCCTTATCCAATCCGGATACTCCTATCAAGGTAGATGATTGTAAAGTTTATACTCGTCCAATGGGGCAAAAGACAGTAAAAAGGAAGTGCAAATCCAAAATTAGACATTGATGACATGAAATTCAATAATAGGTGGTAAAAAATAAAAGAATTATAAAGAGAACGAATTGAGATGCAAAAGCACAAGACGATAGTAAAGGAGTATAAAATCTTTATGAAGGATACTAATAGGATAACAGATCAAGTTAAGTTACATTCTAAATTTTGTGAAAAATATTAAAAGAGATATAATATGTAGTGGATGTTTTTAAGATGATCTTTATAAAATTTATTAATTTTTATTTCATTTATGTAATTCATTTCTATCTATATTAATATTATTTGTATTGAAATAAGTTTACTAAAATGAGGAAAAATAATTTGGTTCACAAAAGATGATCAAGTTTTTTTAAACCATCAGCTAGGCTCGAAATATCGAACTCATATTTTTGTCAAATGGTGGGTCATAGTTAAAAATAATAATAAATTTTTTATGATATAGTCGTTGTTTTTGCGATCATTATTTTATATAAATTATTTAATATTGTATTTTTTTATTTTTAAATTTATAAATTTTTAATATTATTTTTTAACAAATTCGGTGATATAAAAGTGATCCATTAACAAATAATTGAGATTTTTAAAAAGATATATAAATTGTTGAGTGTGAAGCTTATAAAAAAAATTGTAGGAAGGTTTTTTTTTATAATGAAGAGAAGAGTAAGGATTTTTATTTTTGATACGGCAATGATGTGACACTTAAAAAATGGAAAGACTTCATTGGAGATGCCCTTAGGATTTAGACTTTGGGAAATGATGAGAGCTACAATTTTTTTTATAGGCCTTACACTCAACAATTCATATATCTTTTTAAAAAATCTCAATTATTCGTTAATAGATCACTTTTATATCACCAAATTTATTAAAAAATAATATTAAAAATTTATAAATTTAAAAATAAGAAATACAACATTAAATAATAAATTATTACAAATAATTTATATAAAATAATATGATCGCAAAAACAACGGTTATAACATAAAAAACGTATTATTTTTTTTAACTATAACCTACCATTTGACAAAAATGTGGATGGTTTTAAAAAAATGAATCATCTTTAATAAATCAAATTATTTCTCTTTATTTTAGTAAACTCATTTTAATACAAATAATATTAATATAGATAAAAATGAATTACATAAATGAAATAAAAAATAATAATTTTAAAAACATAATAATAATCTCAGTTAATCTCATTGATTATTTTTGGGGTGACCAGTCCGGTCCCACGGAAATTTCCCACCAGTCACTAGAGTAAATCGAAAAGTGCACGCGGTGGCCAACCCAGAAACTCAACATCCTTTGATTACACCCCTCATTTAAAAAAAAAATTCTACAAATATATCGTAGCTAGAATTTCGAATCACGAATATCTCAATGATAACTTGAATATCATAGCACGACATCATAAAATTATAAACTTTTCTGAATGATTCTTAGTTGTTTTGATTTTGTGCATCACATACATCTATTTATTATCGTAAAAAGGTAATTACCCTTATCACTCCTCACACCCAAATTATGATAAAGAAATCAAACACACACCTTTATATAATTTTAGTTTGGCATGCTTTGGTGGACCAAATGCCCATCTTGGCCGACCAAATTAAGTGATTTGATTGGTATTCATAGTAGCAATTATCTTGAGTCTAGTTTACTAACTTTGTCATTATGGTCGACCAACTCATTTGGTTGACTACATTCTGCATTCTAGTTGATTAGGATTTTCGGTCTTGTATGCCACTTCGTCTGGTTTAGCTACCAATTGCGTCATCTAGTTGACCACGTTGCACATTCTAATCAACCGATCTAAATAGACTTCACTGATCAAACTTTATCTCTTTGCTTTATCAGTTCTTGACTAAGCACATGGTCGACCAGCAATGTCTTGAATATAAGTGAATAGAGAAAATGTGAAAAAGGAAAGAGATTTTATTATGAATGAGACTTTAGTTTCACATTGAGAATTTCAATATATGATAATTGATTTATATTGATTCACATGCATTGAGGATATGAATAAATACAAGGGGAGAGACTCTCTCTTACGCGTGAGTGTGCAAAGGGGATGCAAATCTAGGACTCGGATTGTACTGAACCATGTTGACTCGTGTGCGGGCACGACCTACACGAGATTAATGCAAAATCTAAACGTTCGAGTAATAATGAGTGAAACAGTAGACGTTTCACTACTCGGCTAGTAATGCTCATTAATCGACCATTCACGTTGCCATTGATCAGGCTGCGATCACAGGCAGAGAACACACACGCAGCGAAGTAAGCAGAAGCTCTCCACCTCATTCCCCTCCTCTGTCGTACAACTCTTGCTCGGTAGAGTGCCCATGATAGCGATCGGGTCATCCGCTCGGTCGGTCTCTTCGTTCGCCAGGTCGACCTGTCTTCTCGCCCTGTCTGCCTCTCACTCGGTTGGTCTGCCTTGCCCAATCTGTCTATCCCAACCTGTCTGCCTGCTTCGCCCGACCTGCATTTTCCCGACCTATTTGCCTAGTTTGCGCCCGGCCTGTATGCTTCACCCGATCGGCCAGTCTGCGCTCGACCTGCCGCTACTCCCGGTCTATTTGCTTCGCCCGATCGACCTGACTGCTTCGACCGGCTTGATTGACTCCTGACCTGTCTACTTAGACCGGTCTGTCTGTGCTCGGCCTGACTACTTCACCCGACCGGCTTGTGTTGCCTGTTAGCTCACCCGGCCTGCCTCTCGCTAGGTCTTTCTGATCGCTCGACCGTACTGTTCGGTCACTCTGGTCCACTCGTCGACTGAGTCTGATCAACCGCTCTTCGACATGTAGTAAAAATCAGCCCCTATTGATAGCTTGAAATTATCCGTTCAGGTAATCTCAATTATAAATTAAATTTAGATTTTTATAATTTTAAATTCAGTTAAATCTCAAAAAAAAATAATCCGGCAACATATTAGTTTTTTCCAACACAATGTTCATATAGTCGACCAACTCGGATAAATTTCAAGTTGTGGTCCTTATCATCAACTTTTTCTTAGAGTCATATCAGTTGTTGACCACGAATGTGGTTGACCAAGACTGTTCATGTGGTTGACCAAGTTTATGCAAATTCTATCCTTTAACTAGTCTTTGCGGACTTTGACTTCCAGTTGAACACCTATCATCATATAATCGATAGTCGACCAACTCTGATTAATTTTAAATTACTTGATTTCTTCGGAGAACTAAACAGATCAGCCAATATGGTTGACTAAAATCTTGCAATTTCATCGACCAATATTTTATTTTTTAAACGATAATTTACTGAACGATAAGTAGGTTTCGATAGTATCTAAATCATGCACCTAATTTTCATATTATCCAAATCACTTATTATATTTTAGAAATACCTCTCTTTTTTCTCTATAGGTCCATCAATAAGTTTCGTCTAAAATTAATTAATGAATTTAGAGAACTTCAAATCAAAATCCAATATATTCTTAGAAACCTATTTAGTATATTTATGCACTCGGATCTAAATTTGATAGCGTAAATTGATAACAGTATATTAAATTGAGAACACATTTCTAAATTTTTTACTCTACCAATTTAAAAATTCACAGCTCTCAATTTATACTATCGAATTTAGATATGAGAGCATAGATATATTAAGAAGGTTTTTAGGAGTACATTGATTTGATCTACACCATTCAAAAATTTAAAAGTTTAATATTTTTAGAACAAGAGGAGTCCGAATAATTTATTAGTAGTGTTGATTAGTGAGTATCATTATCCTAGGTCATATAATGAGCTTGTGACAAATTCTATCGAGCCTTTATAAGTTTAAAAATTTATTACTCTCAATTTAAGTTATTGAATTTAGATCTGAGGACATGAATATATTAAGATGACTTTCAATGATTTTTATTTGAAGTAATTTAGAGTTTTTTAAGTCCATCAATCAATTTGGAGGAAACTGGCTAATGGATCTACACCATTTGAAATTTTAAAATTTTGATATTTTTTGAATTAGGAGAGTTCTAGCAATTCATTGGTGGTATTGGTTAGTAAGTATCATTGTCGTAGGCCTTATAATGAGCTTGTGATAAATTTTATTAAGTTTTTACAAATTTAAAAATCTACCGCTCTCAATTTATATTACCAAATTTAGATCCGAAGGAATAGATGCATCAAGTAGGTTTCTAAGAGTACATTGGTTTTTAGCTAAAGTAATTCGAAGTTATCTAAGTCCATTGACCAGTTTATGACAAAATTGGCTAATGGACTAATAAAGAAAGAGAAGGGGTATTTTAAGAATATTGTACATGATTTAGGGGGGTGGATCCTCTAGACAGCCTGTCCTGGTCCAGAAGTGGACTAGGACAGGCGGATTGGTGGAAGAATTTGATGGTCTCCGTCTGTTAAACAGATAGAAATCCTCAAATCCCACCAATACAAATAAAGGATCAAGATTGGTCCTTGTATTTGCGATCTAGAGGATCCGCTTTGATGATTTAGGTATTATGAAAGTTGGGTACGTAATTTAAATAATATTGAAGCTTACATAGTTTAATAAATGCTGCTTTTTAAAAATTAACAAATAAATGTAAAATATTTGAAGTAAACATATTAGCAATAAATAAAAAGAATAAATAGAGATAATCATATTATGACCTGAGGAGACAAATCTAATAAGATAATTATGTATAGCTCAGTGACTCTAATCAATTGTCTATTTGCCTTAGACTTTGAAAACCTTATTAGTTTCTTGGTCATGTTAACCTTCTTGCTTGCAAGAGGTTACTCTCGTCCTAAGATTAAAAGACGCTCCCTCACAACATAATCAACCTTGAGTACTCACCCAAAACATGCTGAGGTTTTTAGTACATCTAGTTTAGTTGTTTGATATAAGATGTTTGGTTGACTTAGCCTTTGAACAAAATGCAACCCTTAGCTTGAAACAACCTTGAGTCACCCAAACAAATATCCACCTTGTTTTAGTTAGGTTAACCAAAAAAAATGATTGTAGGACACTTGAAAAAACTAAAAATGTTCCATTTTGACATTTTTGTGTGGTGCCTAGACAAGTAGACTGATGTCTTAGCATTTCATTTTATTTTCAAATCCCAATCAACAATTTAGATCTCCCTAAAGTAAATGTAGGTAATTGTTGACACTACAGTAGATCTGTCAATTTAGGTTAGGTTTGTTTGATTGACCCGTCTTATCAAATAATTTAAGTGAATTGGATATAAATTTTATCAATGTAGTTTTACGACGAATCTAGTCAAGCCTAGGCTGATCAACTCGTGGTGGGCTTAGGTTGACTTGCGGACTAAGAAATTTTTCTTTCCAAAATTTAAAGATAAAGTGGAAAACTCAATGAGATCATGAGCTTGATATGCATAATTTACAATCCTAACTTAAAATTTTTAATCTTTTCTATATATATATATATTTTATTTTTGATAGACTCGTGGGTTGGTCTACTTAACCCGCAACCTGCCTTTGGTCAAGTTGGATTAGGTTAAAGATTTCCTAACCTGCCCCATCATATGGCTAGTTTTTAGCAGGCATACTCGCTCCACCATGGGTTGATCCATTTGACATTAATATATATTAGTAATGTGAAAATAAGGAACCTAACCTAGATACATTACTAGATGTCAAATGATTGAATAAACTCTCTAGATAATTTACATTGTCTAATGTCATCACTATCATCATAGTAATTATGTTGGTGCAATCACACTCTAAGTGGTCAAGTCCAACCATGTTATCTTGATATGGTTAACAAATAACTAAAGTTAGGCTTATCTTGTGATTCTAATGTATTTGTTAATTTTGCAGGTGTAAAAACTTGATAAGTCACTGTAAGTGCAGTGACGACTTAACAAATGTTAAGTTGGTTGATAAAATTTAAAAGGTCTCGATAAATGAAGAAATTCAAGATACTTTGAACATATGAAAAAGTTTAGGAGGAGTTCAAGGGCGATCAAATGTTTAGCAAGTAGTATAGAAGTCCAATAAGTCTTGGCAGGATACTCATAAGGTCAAAATTACTCACAGATGGCAAGAATGTAGCTTAAATTCAATATTGAAGCCATTAGACCTCCCTAAGATCTTTGCAACATGACAATTTCAACAGATGGAAAGGGCTATCCAAATTTCTAAGAATGCCCATTTCCTTGTAAAGTCTGCGAACATCAACCTAGATCTCACAGCTAAAAGAAGTGCCGATTGCGACCCTGTAACAATCGGTAAAAACATTCATTATGGAATTCTGATCATCCACATTCTCTCCTCCTTGCCTGTGCCGCCCTCTGAAAGAATGATTTGTGCTCTCACCCCCTCACACCATTTCAGCTTACTCCTTTGCCTCCGGCATTGAGCTTGAGTTCTATAAATTTGCTCAATGTTGGTGCCTAGTCTCCCACCCAAACCTAGCTGCTCTATGATAAACTCCTTATTACTTCTATTGTGTCAACCAACTTCTAAATGACTTCTCCAGGAAGCTTCACTCACTGACTTGAGTTACTCTCAATGGCATAGCTGAGCTGATGGCCGAATTTAACCTTAAAAACTTAGAGATGATGAAATAATTAATTGACAAATTAAAGTAGCATCCGGATGGCCCCGGGCTAAAGCCCAACTACATTAATACATGGCTCCGCCTTATTACTCCACACCCAATACACTTGATCGCTAAGATATCAGAAAATTTTCAACCATTTATTTTTATGAACTTAAACATTGTGCCTATTTTTTATTTTATTTTATTATAATACAAGTATCTAGTGATTCAGTGGATGACGTGGAGCCTCCAAGTCGGGTCAAAGTTAAGAAGGCCCGTTGATGTAACAGTCAAAGTTAAGGAATGATCAACCCTTAAAGCTAACACAGTTGATCGTTTGGGCCGACCAGACCGTGGGGTATTCTTTAGGGTCTAGTCTTATTTGTAGCTCGAAGATAACATGATTAGCTAGCTCGAGAGAGTAATCCTGCCGATCGGACCATACGTTCGATCGGACAAACTAGATACTCGGTCTATCTGAGCTCTCTGGCTCAACGGAAAGATCGAGCGAAGGTTGAGTCTCCTATTACAATTCTCTAATCTGACCTGGTGGTGTCTACTAGATGGCGGATCAAGACATTTGGGAGGCTCGGTCAGATTATCAGCTAAACATATTGTGGGCCCCTTAATCCAACAACCTCATATTCTACTATTTTTGGCATTTTGTACCACAAAGGACAGAGAATATTCTGCATGCAATCTATACATTCGAAGTTTCCTCTTTTCCAAACGCAGAGATAACGAGTTAATTTTTAAAAAGGTGTCAGAGCATCTTTATGGTATGCCCTTTTTTAGAAATACTTTGAGATTGTGCACAGATAAATAGTAACACTATAAATGGGGAGACTATAAATGGAGTCTTCATCTACAGACACAGGTACACGATGCTACGCAATTACGCACGCTTATAGCCACTACTACTGTTTATTCTACTTGACTCGACTCGATCACTGACTTGAGCGTCGGAGGCCCTGTGCTGGAGACCTTTTCCCTGGCACGATTGCTAACGCTCTCATTTTGACAAGCAGGAGAGCTTCGGAGTTACTCTTGGATAGTGAGGAGTCTGCATTTGGTCAACATTCGAACCACCTTTCCTAGACAGTCATCTTCTCCGCTTTCAGATATGATCATCTAGCTTTGAAAACTGGCTATCAGTCCAATCCCACATAAGTGTCTCATGGGCCATCCAGATAATCGGAAAGTGTTCGCGGAGGCCCTTCTAAACTGCTAGTGTTCTTAAAGTTGTCATCCTACTTGCAATTCATCGCAGTTGAAATTCGCCCCTTAAATATCAAATTAACTATTTAATAGACCTAACCGCTATACAAAGGTAAGATATAAGAGGGGGCTAGCCTGGGCTTTATAAGAGGGGGCTAGCCTGGGCTAAAGCCCATACTAGCCCCCTCCTTATAAGGGTATACTGTTGATGATAGAATTCATACACTTTATTAATGATAATATGTAGTATATAAATATCATTATAAAGTGAAAATAGGAAAAAAAAAACACATAAAATAGGAAAACATATAAAATACTATAAAATAAATAAGTATTTCCTAATAATAATTATTCTCTAATAATTAGGAAACAAATAAGTATTTCTTAATAATAATTATTCCCTAATAACTAGGAAACAAATAAGTACTTACTAATACTAATTATTTCATAATACGCCCCTCAAGATGGTGTCCCAAAAATGACATCAATCTTGTTGCAAATAGCAAACAGCCGAGGTCGAGAAAGTGATTTGGTAAGTGCATCAGTCAATTGATCCTCATTAGGAATATGAGTAACTCGTAGTTCGGAGGCCTGTACCCAATTCAGATCTTTCAGCGCCTACGTGACAGAGGAGGGTTCACAGGGTTGTGGAAGGCTAGTATGAAGAAGATACTTTGGATTGAGTTTGTAGATGGCATTTTGAAGCGAGTTTGCATGGAATGCTGGTTTTGAGAAGCAGGAGGGGGATAGAGAGGCGGTGGGCTAGAGGGTCGGTCGCCACCAGGCAGCATGGACAGCCTGACAACAAGAGGCAATGATGGCGGCGACGATGACAACAATGAAGAAGATGGCTGCGGGCGACTACGACTAGTTACAGATTGCTGAACCGGTGCCGGAGGATCTCACGAGAGGACTGGTGCAGCAGAGAGCTTAGAATCAATGTCTATTGTCGTGGAATCCAAGGAGGAGGCGATGGCAAATGGGAAAACATGCTCCACAAACTTAACATGACGAGATACAAAAACTCTTTTGAGAGTGACATCATAGCACAAGAAGACACTTTGGGTGAGAGAATAGCCAAAGAAGACACAAGAGGTTGACTTGGGATCAAGTTTGTGGTGAGAGTAGGGGTGCAGCCATGGAAAGCATAAATACCTAAAAACTCAAAGCTTAGAAAGATCAGGAACGGTGGTGAATAATTTTTCAAAAGAGGACGTGTGGGAAAGACCGACTTTAGGTATACGATTAATTAAATAGACTGCCGCAGCAAAGGCATAAGGTCATAAAGTAAGTGGAATAGATGCTTTGTGCAATAAAGTGAGACCAGTTTCGATAATATGACGATGACAACGTTCAGAGTATCCATTGTGTTCAAGAGTGTGTGGAGGAGTGGTAAGGTGACTGATACCATGAGTAGTAAGAAAGGAGCGAAGAGCTAAGAATTCACCTCCATTGTTAGCAAAGAGTGTTTTGATATAGTCATCGAGAATCGATTTTCAACAAGATTTTTGAATGCAATAAAAGTAGAGTATGTTGGAACTCCAAGGTTGTTTTGGTGTGATCAATAAGTTAAGTTAGGTCATGTGTGTTTCTAACCTTGTGTCTAAGTGTGTAGGAGCTTAGGAGCACAAGAAGTCGAGTGGAAGACGCAGCTAGCGTGAAGGACGGCAGTCCGAGGGACGAGGTGCTACGGAAGAGTACACCGGCGGACGAAAAGGAAGCGTGCGGTGGTTCCGAGGGACGAAAGCTGAAGCGGAAGATTGCTCGGGGAGCAAGAGACGCAGCTAGCGAGAAGGACGGCACGCGGTGTGTCCGAGGGACGAAGACTGCGGATGAGTACGCCGGCGGACGAGAAGGAAACACGTAGCGATTCCGAGGGACGAGAAGTCGGAGGGAAGCCCGCTCGAGAAGACCGAAATTTGGGTTCGGGTGAGCCCTATTCCGAATAGCAGAGATCACCCAATCAAGCGGATCCGGAGCAGAGGACCCGGACGAAAGTCAACCAGAGTTGACTTAGCATCCGGGGCGCCCAGAACTGTCCGGGGCGCCTGGACTAGCTCGGGGCGCTTGGACTAGCTCGGGGCGCCTGGACCAACCCGGGGCGCTCGGACCAGCCCGGGGCGCCCGGACAAGCCCGGGGCGTCCGGAACCCTTCCGGGCGCCCGGGAGTCAGTTTTTGACCGGATCAAGCTTGACTCGATCTGAACGTTGGGGGATAAAATTTATCCCCCCCAGGGCGCCTGGAACCCTTCCAGGCTCCTCGATCAAGGCTATTAATATATCCTTGGTCCAGAAGCTTGGAATCAACTCAAAAATTTGCATTCCAAACACTTGTGCATTTCGTTTCTAGTTTAGCTTCTGTCTTTTGTGCTTTCACTGCTGTAAGAGGCTTCTCCGTCTGAAGGAGATATTTTAGTGCACGTTCATTCCTTGGATTAACAACCTCCTTCGTTGTAACCAAGTTAAGTTGTGAGCCTCTTCTTTCTGCTTTTTATTTACTGCTAATTTACTTTATGCAAGTGTTCTGTTGAAAGTTCGAGAATGATCTTTGTTGTTTTTTTTAAGGCTATTCAACCCCCCTTTCTAGCCAGCCCAACGGTCCTATAAGTGGTATCAAAGCCGAGGCACTTCAGGAGGACTAACCGCCGAACGAAGCAACGAGATGGCCGGACCAAGCATCCACCCGCCGAAATACGAAGGGGATTTCATCTCCTCGAAGAATCTGATGCAGGTATTTTTTACTACAGACTTTGAATTAACCTTAACAATGGAATCTGGCTAAGTAGCTCCAGAAGGTAAGGAAAAATTTCAATGGACAAAAAAGGAGCAAGCTGAATTCGTGGTGAACGGCAAAGCAGAATCCATCTGCTAAGCGTTCTTCCACCTCAAGAAGTCAACAGGATCGGGCGCTATGACTCGGCAAAGGAACTTTGGGAGAAGTTCCTCGAACTGCATGAAGGTACGTCTGAAGCCAAGCTCGCTAGAAGAGATCTGCTTCGTAATCAGCTCACCAGCCTGCGACTTGGGGAAGATGAGACAGTCGCACATCTGCACTCCAGAATAAAAGAAATAATCACCGGACTCACGAATCTCGGAGAAAAGGTAAGTAACCGAGATTCGCTAAGGTACGCATTAAATTCGTTTCCAAGAAATTCGAAATAGGCATCACTAGTAGATGCCTTTTACATTTCAAAAGATTTAGAAAAAAATTTATTAGAAGAATTTTTCTCGACTTTTGAAGTGCACGAATCAAGATGTGCAGGTACGAAAGAGCCCAAGAACAACGTCGCCCTCAAAGCCTCGAGAGACGAACCCGAGTCGGAATCTTCTCTCGACGACGAGGAAATGGTAATGATGGTAAGAAGTTTAAGAAACTTTGTAAATCCAGATCTACTAACCATCCGCAGGGGAAGAAGAAAAGGACAATCCGCTGCTACCACTGCGACGAAGAATGGCACGTCAAGGACAATTGCCCCAAGCTGAAGAATAAGGACAAGCAGAAGGGTAAGAAGCCTATCCAAAAGCGAAAGGCCCTAAAGGCGACGTGGGACGATACGTCATCCGAATCAGAAGTCGAGGCATTCTCCGGACTCGCACTGATGGCGAGTCATCAAGACGACGACTGCGATTCAAGCTCTTCCGAGATGAGCATCGATGAAGGGGGAGCTTCGTCAGAAGAAAGTAGCAATTCAGGGGGAGACACGGACAACGAACTCAACAAGGTAAGTCAGGTACGTTCTCTTCCTCCCAACAAACTTTTTAAGTTTGTTAAGTTATTAACCAAAGACTGCTGTAAATTAGAAAAAGAAATAAAAAATTTAAAAATAATTTTAGCTAGATCCTGCCCATTAGAAGAATTAAATAAATCAAAATTAGAAAATGAGAAATTGAAATCAGAAAATAAAGATATGAAAATTCAAGTAGATAATTTGAAAAACTATGCATGCTCATCTAATTCTAGAAAAATTTAAAAATTTAAATTGGTATTATAGATATCACCCGGGACAAATTAAGAATATCTTTAGAAAATATGTCCCTAAGAAATTTTTAATCAATCTAGTAGGCTGGAACCTTTATTGGGTTCCGAAATCTTGCTTAGTCTAAGTTTTAAAATTAAAATTAGCACTTTTCAGTGAGAAAATTAAACAATAAATTTCTCTATGAGGCTTTGTCTAAGGAAGTGGTTGTTGCTCCAATAACCAAAAAGGCCTAGTGTCTCGCCACGACTTGGAAGCCAAAATATTGAAATAAATGTTTAATTAACTTTCTGTCAAAGCATTAAAATTAGAATTACTTAATGCTTTCAAAGTTTTTTCAAACATTTTTTCAAAATATTTTTATGCTTAGAAAAATACTTTTACTTGAAATTCTTACTCATGAAACCTTAAGTTAGGATTTTTTTAAATAATTTTTGTAAAGACTTAAATCTTTTTTCTCAAAAATAAATTTTTTTCTTAACTTAGAAAAAAAAAATTCTAAGTCTTCAACCCTTAGATTTTTTTTTTTGGAACCCCACTTTTTTTTTTGTGATCAAAGGGGGAGAAGGATTAGTATAAGTCTAGGGGGAGGTAGACCAAAATATTAACTTATTTTATTTTTGCACTTAAATTATAAATTAAGTTAATTTACTTAATTTTATTTTATCTCTAGCTTAACTTGGGTTGATCACACCAAAAAGGGGGAGATTGTTGGAACTCCAATGTTGTTTTAGTGTGATCAATAAGTTAAGTTAGGCCCTGTGTGTTTCTAACCTTGTGTCTAAGTGTGCAAGAGCTTAGGAGCATAGGTAGTCGAGTGGAAGACGCAGCTAGCATGAAGGACGACAGTCCGAGGGACGAGGCGCTGCGGAAGAGTACACCGGCGGACGAGAAGGAAGCGTGCGGTGGTTCCGAGGGACGAAAGCCGGAGCGGAAGATTGCTTGGGGAGCAAGAGACGCAGCTAGCGAGAAGGACGGCACGCGGTGCGTCCGAGGGACGAAGACTGCAGATGAGTACGTCGGCGGACGAGAAGGAAACACGCAGCGATTCCGAGAGACGAGAAGCCGGAGGGAAGCCGGCTCGAGAAGACCGAAACTTGGGTTCGGGTGATCCCTATTCCGGATAGCAGAGATCACCCAATCAAGCGGATCCGGAGCAGAGGACCCGGACGAAAGTCAACCAGAGTTGACTCAGCATCCGGGGCGCCCGGAACTGTCCGGGGCGGCCGGACCAGTCCGGGGCGGCCGGACCAGTCCGGGGCGCCCGGAACCCTTCCGGGCGCCCGGGAGTCAGTTTTTGACCGGATCGAGCTTTGACTCGATCTGAACGTTGGGGGATAAAATTTATCCCCCAGGGCGCCCGGAACCCTTCCAGGCGCCCCGACTGAGACTATAAATATAGCATTGGTCCAGAAGCTTGGAATCAACTCAGAAATTTACTTTCCAAACACTTGTGCGCTTCTTTTCTAGTTTAGCTTCTGTCTTTTGTGCTTTCACTGCTGTAAGAGGCTTATCCGCCTGAAGGAGATATTTTAGTGCACGTTCATTCTTTGGATTAACAACCTCCTTGGTTGTAACCAAGTCAAGTTGTGAGCCTCTTCTTTCTGCTTTTTATTTACTGCTAATTTACTTTATGCAAGTGTTCTGTTGAAAGTTCGAGAAGGGTCTTTGTTGTTTTTTTTAGGTTATTCAACCACCCCTTCTAGCCGGCCCAACGGTCCTACAGAGTATACATCCAATTTTTTGTGTAAGGGATAAAGTCATATGTTGGATCGTGAAAGTCGATAGAGGGGGGGGGTGAATTGTTGGAACCCCAAGGTGTTTTGATGTGATCAAACAAGCTAAGTTAGGTCCTGCGTTTGTTTAACCCTTGTGTCTAAGTGTGCAGGAGCTTAGGAACACAGGAAGTCGAGCGGAAGACGCGGCTAGCGAGAAGGACGACACGGGAGAGAGCCGACGGGCTCGGTGCGTCTGAGGGACGAGGTGTCAGCGGAAGAGTACACCGGTGGACGAGAAGAGCGTGCGCGGCGCTCGAGGGACGAGAAACCGGGAAGGAAGGCTGCTCGAGGAGAAGGCCAGAACATGGGTTCGGGTGAGCCCTATTCCGGAAGGCCGAGATCACCCAAGCTAACGGAGCCGAGCTGAAGACCCGGACCGAAACGAGCTAACCGGAGCAGTGGAACCGGACCACAAAAGTCAACAAAGTTGACTTAAGAGGTCCGCACCGAATCATTCCGGCGCCCAGGCGCATTGAGGGTCCGGCGCCGAACCTCCGGCGCCGGAGTCGACTTTTGACTGTGATCGCCAAACGCGATCCGATCATCGGGGATAGAATCTTATCCTCCAGGCGGAACTCCTTCCAGCGCCCGGACCAAGATATAAATATAGTATCGATCCGCACATTCAAAAATCTCACTTGTAATCAATTCTTTCTCTGCTTTCAGTTGTATTCTTTCATTTGTGCTGTCAACGTTGTAAAGAGGCTTCTCCGCCTAGAGGAGATCATAGTGCGCTTACTTTCCTTGGATTAGCAATCCTCTGATTGCAAACCAAGTAAATCTCTGGTGTATGGTTTCTTTACTTAGTCTCTACTTTTTATTACAAGTGTTTATGTTATATAGTTGAAAATCCGAGAAAGGTTCGAGTTTAATTTTGTAGGGCAATTCACCCCTCTCGCCTCCAAAGGGACCTACAAGTGGTATCAGAGCCGAGTACGCTTCAGGAGGACTAACCGCCGATCGAAGCAACAAAGATGGCCGGACCAAGCATTGTTCCACCAAAATTTGAGGGGAACTTCGCAGACTGGAAGCGTCATATGGAGGTATTCCTAAAAACAGATTTTGAAATTCGGTTTATCATGAAATATGGTTTTGTAGCTCCAATAGATAAAGATGGAAAAGAAAAAGAAGAGAGCGATTGGATAAAGAAGGAGCAGAATGAGTCAGTAGCAAACAGCCGAGCGTGTTACCGCCTCAAGAGGTCAACCGCATCGGAAACTATTCATCTGCTAAAGAACTTTGGGAGAAGTTCTTGGAACTCCACGAAGGCACGTCCGAATCAAAGCTCGCTAGAAGGGACATCCTCCGCAACAAACTGATGAACATCCGTCTGGAGAAAGGTGAGAAAGTAGCTGGTTTACACGCAAAGGTAAAAGAACTAGTTACTGGTCTCGAAAACCTCGGTGAAAAGGTAACAAACCGGGACACTATACGCTACGCGCTCAATGCATTTCCAAGAACTCCGGAATGGACATCAATCGTCGACGCCTACTACATCTCAAAAGACCTGGAGGTAAGCACTTTAGAAGAGTTGTTTTCTACTCTTGAATTGCATGAAACCAGGTATGCAGGAACGACAAAGGATACAACCCAGACTATGGCGCTGAACGCAACCCAGAAGGATGAACTTGAGTCAGACTCCGAAGACGATCAAGAAGCATACATGGTAAGAAATTTTAAAAAGTTTTTTAGATCTAATAAATTTAAAATGCAGAATAAAAGGAATAAAAAAGGTGGAAGAAAGGTGCGGTGCTACCAGTGTCAGAAGGAGGGACACCTAAGAGAAGACTGCCCAGAACTCAAAAAGGCTAAAAGGAAGTCTCCCAAGAAACACAACCTAAAAGCCACTTGGGACGACACTTCTTCATCCGAATCAGAAGCTCAAGAATATGCCGGAATAGCACTAATGGCAAGCTATGATAGACAAAGTATATCAGAACCTAGCATCGATGAAGGGGGAGCGACCTCGGATGAAAGTAGTGAAGCAGGGGGAGATTCAGGCTTCAAGTCCGATATGGTAAGTGAGGTATGCCTCTTACCCCCTGATCAACTTTATTCTGGCATTAAGGCAATGACGAAATCCATGTATAAATTAGAAAATGAAAATATCAAATTAAAAAAAGAAATTATGGAAACAAAAAGAATTTTAGCAAAATCATGTCTTATAGAGGATTTTGATAAATTGAAAATTGAAAATGAAAAACTAAAAGAAGAAATAGAAAGATTGAAAAAATATAAAAGTTCAAATATTTCTACTTTTAGAAATTATAGAGGTTTAAATTGGTATTATAGATTTCATCAAAGTCAAATTAGAAATATATCAAAAATCTATGTACCTAGGAAATACTTGGTTAACCCTGTAGGTAGGAATCTCTACTGGGTTCCAAAAACCTGTTTAATCTAAAATTAGACTTAGCATTTTCAGCAAGGAAATTAAACGACTAATTTCATTATGAGGCTTTGTCTAAGGAAGTGGTTGTTGCCCCAATAACCAAGAAGGCCTAGTGCCTCGCCACGACCTGGAAGCCAAGTATCGAAATGAAAAGTTTAATTGACTAACTGAAAAAGCATTAATTTAATTTACCTAATCTTTAAAAGAGTTATTCAATTTGTGTTAGAAAATATTTAAAATTAATTTATAAATAAAAAAAAGGGATTTTTTTTGGAAAATATTTTTTTTAATTGACTTAGAAAATTTCTGAAAATTATTGACTTAGATATTTTTTAACTTAGGAATTTTTCTATAAATATTGTATTAGACATTTTTTCTTTGAAAATTGCCTTAGAAATATTTTATGAAAAATAACTTAAAAATTTTTCTGTATATTGACTTAGAATTTTTTTTAAACTAGATATTCTCTTTTGAAACATTGCCTTAGATATTAATCATCTGAGAAATTTTTATGAAAATAGACTTAGAAATTTTTTTTTGAAACACTTGTGACTGTTTTTATCTGAAAAGTGTTTGAATTTACCTTAGACTTGTTTATCACCCCAATTTTTATGTGATCAAAGGGGGAGAAGTATGTTAAGTCTAGGGAGAGGTACTATAATTTTTCAATTGAAAATATTTGGACTTATTGGAAAATAAAATTATTTTTATTGCATATGGTTACCCTAACTTAACTTGGGTTGCTCACATCAAAAAGGGGGAGATTGTTGGAACCCCAAGGTGTTTTGATGTGATCAAACAAGCTAAGTTAGGTCCTGCGTTTGTTTAACCCTTGTGTCTAAGTGTGCAGGAGCTTAGGAACACAGGAAGTCGAGCGGAAGACGCGGCTAGCGAGAAGGACGACACGGGAGAGAGCCGACGGGCTCGGTGCGTCTGAGGGACGAGGTGTCCGCGGAAGAGTACACCGGTGGACGAGAAGAGCGTGCGCGGCGCTCGAGGGACGAGAAATCGGGAAGGAAGGCTGCTCGAGGAGAAGGCCAGAACATGGGTTCGGGTGAGCCCTATTCCGGAAGGCCGAGATCACCCAAGCTAACGGAGCCGAAGCGAACAGACCCGGACCGAAACGAGCTAAACCGGAGCAGTGGAACCGGACCAAAAAAAGTCAACAAAGTTGACTTAAGAGGTCCGGGCACCCGGAATCATTCCGGGCGCCCTGGGCGCAATTGAGGGTCCGGGCGCCCGGAACCCCTTCGGGCGCCCGGAACCCCTCCGGGCGCCCGGAGCCCCTCCGGGCGCCCGGAGCTGACTTTTGACCAGGATCGCGTCAAACGCGATCTGATCGTTGGGGATAGAATCTTATCCCCTCCAGGGCGCCCGGAACTCCTTCCAGGCGCCCGGACCAGTACTATAAATATAGTACTGATCTGCACATTCAAAAAATCTCACTTGTAATCAATTCTTTCTCTGCTTTCAGTTGTATTCTTTTCATTTGTGCTGTCAACGTTGTAAAGAGGCTTCTCCGCCTAGAGGAGATCATAGTGCTCTTACTTTCCTTGGATTAGCAATCCTCTGATTGCAAACCAAGTAAATCTCTGGTGTATGGTTTCTTTACTTAGTCTCTACTTTTTATTACAAGTGTTTATGTTATATAGTTGAAAATCCGAGAAAGGTTCGAGTTTAATTTTGTAGGGCAATTCACCCCTCCCCTCTTGCCGGCCTCCAAAGGGACCTACATGAATATCGATTGAAAAATTCGTACCGAGTACGCAGCAGAAAAGTAAAAGAGAATACAAATGCTAAGAACTGATTTACTTGGTTCAGAACCTTGGTCGACTCCTACTCCAAATCCTGCACTTGTCAAGTGCTTTCGTTAGACAATCACTAATAGTTCGCAAAAATATTACAAATGAAAGTACAAGAACTTTTAAAGAAGAAATACCGACAACAATAAAGGAAAGAAAAATTAGCACGTTATCGGAGAAGCTTCGCAAGGGCATAACGCAGTAGAGTAGGCGTTGGAAGACATTATTGTCAGTTGTTGTTTGCTTCAGGGCTCACCCTCCTTATATAGGAGGTCCGGGCGCCCGAATCCCTTCCGGGCGCTTGGACTATGACGTAGCCCAGCCAACCACGTTGCGACGACTTGCGGGGATAAAATTTACCTTCCGGGCGCCTGGACTAGTTCCGGGCGCTCGGATCCCTTCCGGGCTCCCGGACCAACTCCGGCCACCCGAACCACCTTTCTCCAGAAAGTCCTTCTCCTACAAGAAAGAGTTCTTCTGAGGCAAATAATAACTAATTTACCCTGCAAAACAGAAGTTAGCACAACTATAGTAAAATAGAGTAGTAATTAGATTCCGTCTCACCGAGATTGGAATCTAGTCAAGATCTCAACTTAGATTTCCGAAATGGCTCTAAGTTGGATCGGCGCCTAAGTTCCCTAACCGGGAATGCGTCCTCACCAAGCCACTCCCCTCCAGTGACTTACCTTAACTTACTTGTCAGTTGCCCGATCAATCCGTCGACCCGTCTAGACTTTGTGCCAGCTACCTAGTCAATCCATCGACCTAGCAACACTGAGTTAGTACAATATATAAACATAGTACAGTAAACTTAGAGTTACATTCCTAGGGTTGCCTAGCTTCACTCACTAGGACTTCCATTACCCGACTTCACTCACCAGGCCTTCCTCCACCTAACTTTACTCACTAGGGCTCGACTTCACTCACTAAGACTTCCACCGCCTAGCTTCACTCACTAGGGCCCGACTTCACTCACTGGGACTTCCACTTTGCCTAACCTTTGGTTAGAACTTGTTGGTGCGGGAAGCATCCGACGATCGAACCCAAGTTCTGATAATGAAAAAGGGTTCAAAGTTAAGTTGTTTTGTGATATAACAGTTTGAATGAGCTTGCAGGAAATTCCTAAGTGTACTTAGGCAAAAGTCCTAGCTGCGGCTAGGCAGGTAGAAAATCCTAGGGGTTGGTAACCCTAGGTCATAGGGGGTGGTAACCCTATGCAGAAAGTCTTGGCGGGTCGAGAGCTTAGGCAAAAGTCCTAGGGGTGGTAACCCTAGGTGGAAAGTCCTGGTGTCATGAACCAGGTGGAAGACTGGACGGGTCGGGAGCGGGCGTCCAGCAGAAAGTCCGAAAGCATTGAGTGTCGAGCAAAAATCCAGTCGATCTGGAAGATCATGCTGGCAATAGGTAAATCTCCTGAGTGGAGTAGGTGAGGACGCGTTCCCCGCAGAGGGAATAGTAGGCGTCGAGTCGACCTAGGATTTCCGGTTGGAAATCTGAAGTCAAACCCGGACAATCCAGAGACTGTCAATATCTTATTTATAATTATTATGTGCTAACTTTATTTTGTAGGGTATGTGTTTGGGACTAACACATTCTGCAGGAACAAAGAAGCAACCTTAAGCCTCGGATGAACAGTGCCCAAGGCGCTTTCATGGAGCTTGGAGGCGCCTCAGGTCCAAGGCTGAAGGTAGCTGTGCAGCAGGCCTGGAGGCGCCTTAGACTGAGCTGGAGGCGCCTTGGACTGTAGCTTGGAGGAGCCTTGGAGGCGCCTTCAAGTGGATGAGGTGTGACCGGTTCTATGCTGATCCATGCGGGCGACTCAGGAGGATTGGAGGCGCCTTGGATGGTGCTGGAGGCACCTCCAACAGTGCATAAAAGGAGGTCTCGAGGCAGCACTCAGTACAACAAATTCTAAAGCAATCTCTTCTTGTGTGCTGCGAACTAGACGACCCAGAAGTGCTGCTACAAGTGCCCGACGACCCGGAGCTTCAGATTTAGCATTTCTTGTTGTTGGTATAATTTTTACAGCTTTTTATTGTACTTAGATTATAATAATTTTATGCAATATAGTTGTTGTCCACAGAAAGCGACCAACGATCGCGGGCCTTGGAGTAGGAGTCGTCCTAGGCTCCGAACCAAGTAAAACCTTGGTGTCGTTTGTGTGATTGCTTATTTCTTTGTTTCCGCTGCATTACTCGATATGTTTTTAATTCCGAAACGCGTGAAATAGCCACGAGCGCTATTCATCCCCTCTAGTGCTTTCGATCCAACAGAACTTACCTTTGCTAGTCATCTAGTCCTGACTAGACTTCTCTCTCCCAAACATCAAGTCCTGTTTGGGTCAACCCTTGGTCATATTGTCAAACATCAAAACCCTAGAGGTCGATTGTACCAACACCATATATACTTTGTAAAATGATCAACAAAGATAACATAATACTTGAGTACATTAAATGATGATATATGTGTTAGAATGTATACTAAAAGCTTAGTTTTTTGTATAAATATTTATTTTGAAATAAAAATCGCATTGGTCAAATGTCTGCATTTAGTTAAATGCAGTTGCCCATTTAATTTATATTGTAGATAACATGGTATGTGGTGTCACACAGAACATCAGATTATTAGTTTCTTATAAATTATAAATAGAAGCTCACAACCAAGATGGATTGGGACAAACCATTGAAATGGTTGTAATGTAATTTGGTACTAGTTTATATTGACTATAAAATTACACTAGTACACTATGTGTGTATTGAGCAGGACCATTTGAGGTTGTTTCATTTTATACTGACTGCATAAAAGAACAGAACCTCTGTTATTATGGATGTATGTACTCTTATTCCCGATATAATAACAAGTGCATATACTTAATATTTATTTTTTTAATTTATCAATAGGTGAGATTTATTTGTTAAATCAATAGGCCCGATAAGTTGGAAAATAATATTATTTATATGGTGTGTTGTTGATTATAGAAGAAAACTGTATCCTAGTTATCTAGGTTGATGATGTCCCCTTGAGGAGCTCATAAGGATTATCATGTAAACCCTGCAGGTGGACTTAGTCTGACATGATAATGAAGTTGAGTGGTACTACTCTTGGAGCTAGATATTAATTAAGTGGGTTGTTAATAACTCATTTAATTAATGGACATTCGATATCTTAAACACAGGGAGACTAATGCACTCATGATAAGAAGGAGCCCATAATGTAATATGGGATTGATGCGGTAGTTCAATAATGATTCTTTAGTGGTATGAGTTATTATTGATGAACTTGAGTTGGGTGTTCGGGTCGAACACAAGAAACTTAAGTCTATCAGGAGGTCAAAACCAATTCCTCCTCTAGGTCTTTGTTGTAGCCTCTTATTAAAAGTCTTTGTATCCACCCAAAGCCCAACTTCTTACCCAAGCTAGGGGTCGACCACATCCTTGCTTGGTGCCCAAGCAAGGGGCCAGCCAAACCCATCATGGTGTCTAAGATGTGGCCGGTCAAGCCTTGCTTGGTGACCAAGCTAGGGGCCGACCACTAAAGAAATAAAAAGAGAGATTTTAATTTTTTAAAAATCTTTCCTTTTATAGCAATCTACAAAAGGATTAAAAGAGAGATTTTAATTTTAAAATCTTTCCTTTTTTGAAGTCATCCACATGGTTTTAAAAGAGAGTTTTAAATTTTAAAATCTTTCCTTTTTTGTTGCCTTCTATAATAGTTTAAAAAGAGAGATTTTAATTTTGATAAAACTTTCCTTTTTTGTAAGATTTATAAGAGAAGTTTAATTTTAAAATTTTTCCTTTTAATAGACATCTACAATGTTTAAAAGAAAGAAATTTTAATTTTTTTAAACTTTCCTTTTGTAGCCATCATAATAGGAAATTTAAAAGAGAAAGATTTTAATTATTATTAAAATTTTCTTTTATGCCATGACCAAGGATTATAAAAGAGAGGTAGAGAGTGCCTTATGGGAATAACACATCTCCATATTTCTCTTGTTCCGTTAGGGCCGAAACCTAAGCTTTCCCTCTTCTCTTTTCCTTGGTGGCCGACCCTTCTCTATTTCTCTTCTCCCTTTGTTTACTTCTCTTAAGGTTGGCGGCACATCAAGCTCCATCTTCTTGTGGCCGGTTTGCTTGGAGGGGAAGAAGAAGAGAAGGAAGTTTCCTATATTGACATTTCTTAGGTGGTCGAAACTTGTAGGCAAAGAAGAAGGTTCGGGTGGATTTCATCTTGGTAGATTATCGCCCACACGATGTCCAAGAGGAGGAGAGGAATACAACAGAAGATCAAGAGACCTTTAGATACAAAGAAAGGTATAACTAGTTAATTGTTTCCGCGGTGCATTAGTTTAGTTTTTCTTGGTATGGATTCTGAAATACCAATACAAGAGGCTATCGATTTTGTGTTTCGATTTTGTGCTCTCTATAGTTAAACCTAAGGTTACTGTAAGAAGTTTAAATATTCAATTTCTTTGAAAGACTTTGTCTAGGAAGTGGTGGATGATCCCATACCCAAGAAGGTCAAGTGTCTCACCATGTTTAACCTGGAAGTCAATCTTTGAAATAGATATTTAATCAATTTTTGTAATATGGTTTAACTTCTGAAGAACACATGGGTTGAACTTGGAGTAAAAATGTTAAGTTCCGTTTCTAATCCAAGTTTAAATTCTGAAGAACAACTTAGATTAAAAATGTTAAGTTTCGTTTACAATCCAAGTTTAACTTCCGTAAAGCACATGGACTGCTAGGAAAAGTTCTGTGCTTGTACAAATTTTTGTACAGGGGAAACAGAACGGAATTTCGAGTAGCACCCAACAATAGAAGATGTTCAAACATCAGAAAAGATAAGATCCAAAGGAGCAAAAGACAAAATGCTAGATTTATGAAAGAGCAATTTATGACTCTTATTAATATTGCACGAAGTGTATGAAAAATTAAACAAAGTATCCGCAGGAAACGAAAGATCCAAGGATAAAAAAAAATGTTGCAAAACATCTAATGACGACTGACCTAAACAACTATATCATAAGGAAATATATGACGAGATAAACACAGAAAGGCGGAAGGGGATGATAGCGGAGACACAAATTTTGGCCAGTAATAGACACCATCTCTATGGACCCCGCTGACTAGTGTCGCTCCTGTACACCGATCCAACACCTGAAAATATGAATTAAAGAAAAGAAATGTAATAGGATTAGTAGCACAAAGTGCAACGACAGAAATCAAATTTTCTGACATAGATGACACAAATAAAATATTAGAGAAAACTAAAGGGAAAGATGGAGTGGAGAAAGAGAAAGAACTAGTGTGTATAATGGGTAGTCTAGAACCATCACCAATGGCTACGCTATCATTCCCAGAGTAAGGCTCATGCAACGAGAGAGTAGTGAGATCAGTTGTGACATGATAAGAGGCGCCAAAGTCGATCACTCATTCCCGAGAATCAAACGAAGGTATAAAATGAATAGCAGTATGCGCAAACGGTGCACTATACGCTGGACGTGGAGCGTACGGAGGAGTCGGTGGAAGCAGAGTAAGCATCGAGGCAGTCATATGACCATATTGGTGAACAGAGTGACCTTGAACACCACAGATTTGACAGCGCCTAAGATAACGATTGAGACTGGACATAGCTGGATGTGCAGGAGAGCGTGTAGACAACCTAGGAGTAGATAGGCGTGGCTAATGGGACATCAACGAAACCTGCTGGTGACCACCATGATAGTTTGAATACCGATTATAAGAATTCCCTGCTAGAGCCACAAGAACAGCCATTTGCGTCAAAGATGGAGATGGTGTCGAGACTTTTAATTGGGCTTCATAGTTAAGGAGCTGCTCGAATAGCTCATCAAAGGTAATAGAGACGTCACGAACTTATCATGTGAGATATTGCAATAATCTTGGCTAAGACCATTCAGTACACGAATGGAGAGCTCATCAAAATCAACTTTGACATTCATAAGTGCAAGAGCGTCAATATTTCTTTTGATGTCCTACATATAATCAGTGATAGATCTGTTACCCTGTTAAGAGCTGGCAAGATTTTGATGATGAGTCATAATCCTTCGATGTGAGGGAGCAGCGTAGGTTCTCTTCAACGTCTTCCATGCGTCTCTAGATGAAGTTGATGAAGAAATAAACTGCACAAGAGTAGGAGACATCGAACCTATAATAGTGTTGATGAGAAGTTAATTCTAACGGAGCTAGAGAATATGATAAGGATTTGCTTGAGGGAGCGTGATGTCTCTAGGCATTATATGCACAGGGGGCAGGGACGCGAGACATCAACAAAACCTAGTAAGTCATATCCGAATAGAAGAGACGTAAACTATAAACGCCATATAGAGTAATTGGAGGTGGTGAGTTTAAACGGTGCTTGAGCATTGACGTTAAGAACCATAAGGGCGGAAGGTGAATCAGGTGTATTTGTGAGAGATAGCCGGCGAGTGATGTCGTCGGCGGTAGCCATTGTAGAAGACGGCTGGTGGATATTGTGGAGAAAAGAAAAAAAAAAGATTGTTTATAAGCTTAGCACTCTAATACCATGTTGATGATAGAATTTATACACTTTATTAATGATAATTTTGTGGTATATAAATACTATTACAAAGTGAAAAATAGTAAACACATATAAAATACTATAAAATAAATAAGTATTTCCTAATAATAATTATTCTCTAATAATTAAGAAACAAATAAGCATTTCCTAATAATAATTATTTCCTAATAACTAGAAAATAAATAAATATTTATTAATAATAATTATTTCTTAATATATACTACTTAACCCAAATAGTCAAAGTCCATTATAAATTTTCTAATTAGTCCAATATATCTTCTTCTCTATATCAAGACTTTAAATTTAATTCATATTCTAAAAGTCTAAATATTTTTTAACTAGTCTAAATGTTGAATCTTTTCATGAGAAATCTTGTAAAATAAAATATAATATCAATGAATTTGATTTATTATATTTCTAATACTTTATATGATTATTCACTTTATACTTTTTAAATTTATTTTTATTTTTTAAATTATTTATTAATATTTTATTAAAATATTATCATTATGATATGAAGTTGTTATATAATATGATACATTATTTTTTTATAAACAAAATTTTTTCTATAAGAAAATGATGATTTATTTTAAATTTAACCTTCAAAATAAAATCTTAATTTTGTCCGCTGTACCATCATCTTGGAGCTACACGAGCTCATTTTGCCTTGGCACAATACATCAATACGAGATGATGATCATGATCAGAAAGAACCCCTGCAAAATTTTTGCATGCAGACCACTTCTTGGTTTTCAAGGTTAATGAAAAATCTATGTAATCTATGAAAAATCTATGTAATCTAAATCTATGTAATCTAAGTAATGTATATATTTGATTTTTGATTTATTTATTTTTAAAAGCATAGCCGTCTTCCGATAGCTTAAGCTGCAAGGAAGCAAATACCCAGGAAACTAGCCAGTGAGCGCTCCTCATAAGTGGTCATCAAAGATTCCGTTCTCCACCACTCTTCTTTACGTGTTGCCCGTCGGCCCTAAACTTACCCGCCTTTCAGTTTGGTGGGCATGCATGGTCCCGGGTTTGGGGTCCAGAAGTTGACTTACGGGTAAAACGTGAAGTATGTTTAGTTTTATTACCGGAGCCAGTTGGTTCGAAGTCCGAGCCACTAGGGAAGAGTTTTCCCGCCCAAATCATTACTCGGCGAAGCGGATCAAAGGGAACGGCGATCCATCTGCCTGGCCAGGTCTCCTTCTATTATATACATCCGCCGCCTCTCAGCAGGTGAGCTTACTGACTGATCCATCTTGGTTTTCGAGATCGAAGCTTTGCACAAACGAGGAAGATGGCAAGGTATGTTTGCTATCCGTAGTCATCTGGCAGCAGTCATCGTCGTCTCGAAAGGATTTGTGTGTGTGTATGTGTGCGTGCGCAAAGGGGACTTTTTGGTTGATGCGTCCGCTACTCTATCGATGATGAATTTTGCAAAACTGATCAAAATAAGATAAGCAGTTGAAGGGGGAGGTGTGCTCGTAGGGTTTCATATACTGATGAATGAGAGTGTCATTTGAGGATTTTAAATATCATTGTTGGATTTATATGTCTGTAAAAATATGGCGTTGTAGCCTGGTTTTAGCTGATTTTAGCTTTTTGTCCTTTTATTTTAATAAAAATCCTAATTGGAAGTCACTAGCTAGTATATCAAAAATTACCTAATCTGGGAGTTGGGCAGTTTGACATACTGCTTATATGCCGACCCAATGTGGAAATTATGAAGGATCCCAGCGCTGAGGATATGCGGATAGAGGAGGTTTTTTCTAGTAATTAGATCCATCTTAAGTAAGAACTTGCTGTTTAGGAGTTATGAGTTGAGTTTTAGGGTTCTGATTGAGATGATAGGAAATCCAAACAAACTGGTATCTTTCCTTTTTTATTCCTATGGTTCATCCATAATTTCTGAATTTGAGATTTATCCAGCTCATGAATTGCTGAAACGTTTGCTTTACATACACGTTTGTGAAACTATCTTATGTTCAACTTCAATTGAGCTTGTAATGTTTACATTGTAAGGTTTTGACTAAGCTTCTGCCAGTTTTGTTGATTGTAACAAACAAAAATTGTAGCTTCTTATCCACAACAATTTTACAATGTCTAAACAATTATTCATTCTGTTTTACTTTTCTTTGTTCTTGTTTTTATTATATATCATTTCAAGCAAGCGACCAAATAGGATTAGTTGAATGAGATGGTTTCCAATGTACCTTTATAATAGTTATTTGCTTGAATTTCCCTTTTGTTTATAACTTTATCTTTCTATTTAAAATTTTATATGTAGATTGTTGTTTCTAAAGAAGATATATAGAAATTTTAGCCAACTACCTTAAAGTATTTTCTTATCTATTCATGTTAGTTTTGCATGATGAACTGATATTGTTCTATCCAATGGGAACCTTTTCACTCTGACATGCACATTCAAATCGAGAAAGAATTAGTGATAGAGTTTCTATTGACTAAGGCTCCATGTGATATTATACTATTTTAAGCCTAAATACAACAGGTTCAACTTGGTTTGGCCTAAATACAACCAGATTGACTCAAACCCAAGTTGAAGAACTTCAGTCCCACATTACCACAACCTCAAGTAATCAATTAAAATACAAATTGAATTGCAATCAAGTCATATTATCACAAATTCAGCCCCTAAAACATACCAATTTAATAACAATCTACTTGATTTAATCCTCTAACACATTCGAATTAATATTTTTAATCCAATGTAAACCTTTAATTAATATTTCAGGATAAAACATTGCAATAACTTGGTTTCATTAGAACTTGAAAAAATAGAGTAGGTTCATTGGGGATTATAAAAATTGATTGACATAAAACTATATTTTGTCCAAGGATAGGTGACATAAATTTGTAATTAAGACTTTGAATTAGTTTATTTATCAGACTTGTTATCATAAAGTGGTTGTAATGTAGAGAAGGAAATAAATCATCATAATAATTGAAGAAAAGAAATTGAAGATAATTTTAAATTGACACTTCAGCAATACAAATAAACAAATTGAAGAAAATTATATAATAAATTGACTGTAATAATTAGAAATTTATTTGTTTGTTATGTGATAATTAGTATTTTCTTTTTAGGCAATAAATAGGGAGCCAATTATAATCCCTACTAAATTATCATATTTTTTATTTAGAATATTTATTTTTGTATTTGTTATTGATCTATAAAAGGAGTTCAGGGTCATGTATTTTAATCATCTTGAGTTAATTGAATTTCCACTTTTCTTCTTTGTGTGAGAGTTTACCCCTCTGGGTGAAGATTGTGTTTTGTTTGTCCACTGTGCTACATCAATTGGTATCAGAGTTGAAGCCTAGATTCAATTCTCTACCTCCTTTTCCAACTAACCTCTAACTTTGGCGAGTTCTTTCTCGATGCTAACACACTAAAATCCTCAAGTTAAAAGTGCCTCCATAGCTCGTCACCACATCCACTGTACATCAACGATTTGCTTTTGATCATCTGACTCCTTTCCTTTTGGCAGCATCAGTAAAGAGGCTCGCATCTTACTTGTAAATTATTTGATTTTTTGAATTTAGCAAGTTAATTAAATTCTATGCATTATCTGTTTGACTCATATATTATTTATTTCCATATACTTTTACAATCATCTCTATTTGGTTACCTACTTATTTTGTCCCTATTTTAAATTATTTTATTTATCTAATTTCCTATTTGTCTCATCATTAGTTCTAAGTCCTAACTATTTTTTTTTAAAATTACTGTGCCATTTAATTTATAAATCTCATTACTTGTTGAACCTCCACATTGGCTACAACGAGAAACCCTACAATTAGAGAAAAATAGATGCTAGGTGTTAACTTGTGAAAGACGAGCTTAAAACCCTCTGATCAAGAGTGGAAGACCTAGAACAGTTTAAAGTTTATACCGCTGGAATGATCAACAAGCTGTTGAAGGATACGAGTCCTAAGCTCATAGATCACATGCCCTATGTAGCTCACCCATCACTTAGGCATCAATCCACCTCAAAACCATCAATCAGTCATTGATGAGGTATACCACTTTCAAAACACCCAAAGCTGACTTAGAGTAAGGCCTACACCTAAACCAAAAAACAGATACTACCCATTGAGTTAGATTAGACACCCTCAATTTTGTTGGTCAACTTGACCCAAATGCATTCCTCAATTGAGTTGTTGAGATTAAGGATTACTTTTTGACTGATATGGAATGATCCAAACTTAATGAGTGTAATTTGCAAATATCAAACTTGTCAGTTGAATATCAAAGATCAATATGTTGAAAATAGAGAAGAGCCAATCACATACTAGGTAGAGATGAAACAAATTCTAAACAAAAAAAATATAACCCAACATACTTTAGAAACCAACAATACACCATATGGATTAATCTAAAACAATCAAACATGAGCATAATTAAATATTTGAGCAAATTTGACAACTTACCAATGTGATGTAATCCTAAATTAGACTCTAGAGAAACCCTAATCCACTTCATTAAGGGGGTTTGAGACTCGAAATTCAAAGATAAATTAAATTATTTGCTCACTAGAAGACCAACCAGATTGAGTAATTTGTGAAAGCCCCTACCTTTCGATCACTAGTCCCCTCGACTGCTAGCACTCCTATATATAAGGTGTCTCTACAATCAAGCAAACCCAATCAAGCAAACCGATTGGTTCGGCCTTCCTTGTATATGTCATCCAACTAGTAGAGACGAATACACAAGCTTCTAAGAAAACATAAACCCTAATGTTTAATGTTTTAATTGTCGTAGTAAGGGTCACATGACATTCAAGTGCCCCCATAAAGTCTTAATCTTTATTTAATCCAGATGACGAAGTAGCATTCTTTTGGGACCCAGGTAGTAATGAAGAAATTGAAGAACAAACCATAGAACTTAATGTTGTGTGTTGTATCCTTTCCATGCCCACATTTAATGACACGTGGAAAGGCACTAATATCTTGCACACATTTGCAAAATATGGTAGTAAGTTTTGCAAAATCATGATCGATAGTGGGAGTTACATGAACGTAGTATCCACATAGGCCATCTGTAAGATTCAAGCCATCTTTGAACTGCACCCAAGCCCTACAAAATGCCATGAGGAAATCATGTTTCCCTTCTAGTTACATAAAGGTGTTTGGTTTCTATACAGATGGGTCTATATAAGGATAAAATATGTTGTGACATTGGCCTGACTTTACAACTTCTTTGTTACCCACTATGGATGAAAAACCACCTACATTTTTTAAATAATAGCCAAAACATCTGATTTTATCTGGCCAAGCCTAGCATATCTAAGCCCAAAGCTAAGCCAACAATTAAACCGACCCAATCCTCAAACAGTCTCTCCACCTTCTTACACGACCTCGATTTGAAGAAGGAAAAAGAGTTAGAAATCATGATAGCATAAGTAAATCAAAACCTCACAGTTAGCACTAGAGATTCATTAAAAGACCTTCCCCCCAAAGTCATTGAGTTTTATGCTATTATTCAAGCTCATTGTCGTTATTACCTTGTGCCTCATGAATTCATTCTCCATTCAGATTATAAAGTGTTGACTTTCATATTCAATCACATAAGGAATAAGTGCTAAACATGCTAGGTGTAGGTGGGTTGAGTTCCTACAAGACTATACTTTTTTTTTTTAAACATTGTTCTTGTATAGACAACAAATCAGTTGCTAAGTCATGTTGTCGCCACATTGCACACTATGAATATGATCGTAGTAGGATTTGATCGATTTCAAAGAAGAATATGCCACTTGTCTTTGGGATGTTTTTTTTTTCAAAATGTTAAAAATGGTTACCTATTTAAGAGTAGACGCTTATCCATTCCTAGGACTTCACTTAGGGGCTTTCTTATTTGGGAACTTCATGCAAGTGGCTTAGTTGGATGCTTTAGAAAAAGAGAAGACTATTGCTGTTGTGTTAGAATGATTTTATTGACCTTCATTGCGACGATATGTTGCATGGATCATGTCACAATATCGTACATGTCAATTGACAAAGAAACTAAACAAAACACATGATTATACATGCCAAATACTCTATGAGCCTTAGAAAGACATTAGCATGGATTTTATTTTAGGATTGTCTAGACTAGCCGAAGTCACGATTCAATACATTTTATTCTATGCAATAAGACAAATGATACATCACAAATAATCAAGTTATTCTTTAGAGAGATCGTTCATTTGCATTGGTTACCTATGCCTATAGTGTCAATTAGGATGTGAAATTTGTTAGTAATTTTTTAGAAACACTATGAAAATTATTTAAGACTCAACTTAAATTTTCTTTCGCCTTTCATCCACAATTGACGACCATACTATGGTTGTTAATTGCATTTTAGGAAATTTGTTAAGGTGCTCAGTAGTTGAAAAATTAGGTATTTGAGATTCAATATTGCCACTTGTTGAATTTGCTTACAATAATTCCGTAAACCGATCTATTCCCCACCTTGCTCCCCTTGATAAGCTTTCATTCCTCTTTAATCTTCACTTGTTGTCAAGTTGATTTGTCAACGATCAATCGACAGGATCCATCCATCAGTTGACTAATTTGTTTGACGCTTTAGCCTTAATCTGCCAACTACTACTTGAGTCAATTATTCCATAGTAGTCTTTAGGTCAACCAACTGTTGTAGTGCAACTTTATTTATTAATGACTCCTTTTAGCTTTCCTATTGTAACATCAATTGATTAGAATTCTTAATTAGTTGGTTACCCAAAAATTAGTTAACATATCCATGAACAAAAATATTTTTGTTTATGGCTTATCACCTTGAGTCGACTCCATAGATGACTCAGCTCTCTAGTCGGTTGAGTAAATAGGAAGTTTCTTAAAGGAGTCTTAGCAAAACTCTTTGGCATATACATACAAAATTATACCCTCTTGTGGTGCACACTTTCATTCCATTATATGCATCATGATATATTGTATACTTTTATTGCTAAGTGCATTCTCTATTTTAACATCAACATGAATATATCGAGTACATTTAATAGAATTCCTAAATTTTTATACAAAAAGGTATTTATCAATGATAAAACATTTAGACATCAAAATCTAATAATTCGTCACCAAAAGATTTGGCAATAGTAATTATGTTATTAAATTCATCATTATCAAAACTAAATAGTAGTAATTTGATCTGTTACAAAATGGGATATTAGTAATAATTTTGTTTACTCACTCATTAATAAATAATCTATTCTATAGTATTGGTACTAAATGATACAATAGTGATAAAATTTTATTGCAAAAGATTTTTTCATCAAATATATAATTAGCCTTTTGATATTAGTTGCGGCTAAAACTAGTGTCAAATGGATGGGAAGAGAAAGAAAATTTAATTTAAATCAATTGATTGATGATTTAGATAGCTATAAACTTCAAATGGACATTTACAAGTAGATGGATTAATATTATTATAAATAAACTCGATAAATGGTAAAATAAATGCACATGTTCTAGAATTTTCCTAATTAGATATTTGTGAATTGCATAAGCTATCATTGATTCAATCAGCATTTGTGGATAAAATATAGATGAGAGCTTGAGCCCATTGCCAAATTTTTTTGATAGAGTTATTCAACGTAACTTACCATTTGAATCTAACACAATAGTTATAGGTAACCTATGCAGCCAAAGATTGTTTTTCAAAGGTCTCATTACATGCAATTCATCATTGATCTTGTATGGAAGAAAATGGGAATGTGTCATTTTGGTAAAATTTTTAACCATCAACAAAATAAAATCATAATTTAAAAAAACCTCTACAGAAGTCCTTATGCAGCGGATAGCTATTGAATTCGTTGATTCATGCACGAATATCGGAAGTGATCTTCTAATCTTATCGATTCATGCACTAATACTAGAAAATTGGCATCCAAAAACTACTCGAAGCTTTGGGGAAAAGAACGGCATGGTTGAATTATTATCGATAATTTTTTTTCCTTACATCAATCTAAATAATTGTTTATATAGACTTCACACCCTAAGACACAAAGAAAGGTCAAGAGTTATCAAATGATTTAGGAGAGGCCCGAAGCAGGTCAAGAGTGATTGGATGCTTGAAGGGAGGATCAGAACAAGTCAAGAGTGATTGGATGCTTGTGGGAAGATCCTAAGCAAGTCAAGAGTGATCGGATACTTACGGGGAGGTCCAGAGCAGGTCAAGAGTGATCGGATACTTAAGGGTAGGCCCGGACTATGAGAGTAATGATGATCCTTCGTTTGAGGGGAGGATTGTTGGGAATACAATCAAAGTCCCACATTAGAAATATATGAAAAAGATCATGAGTTTAAAATATGAAAGAAATCCTAACAAAAAGGAAAAGGACTCATAATTCTAAAATCCCTAAAGAGATTCAAAATCTAAAAATACAAAAGACGAAAATTACAAAAAAATCTAAATATCAAAAATACTTTAAATACCAAAAAACTCCAAAATTACTAAAAGTAGTATGAAAAATATTTGCATCCTCTTGCATCATTCTCCTTATGGTGGAGAAAATTTGCCCTCGAATTGATGGTTATATCATCATTGTTGTGAGAAACAAGGGTAGATAAGTCTTTTTATCCTTTGTAAATAAGTTGATGCTTAGGGTTGTGTGGTTATATAAACGATGTATTTCTCCTGAAATATGAATGAATTAAAAATCTCTTTATTACAACATGGTATCAGAGCATGGTTCCTGATCCCTAACCCTAGCCGCCGCCGCCGGCGCATCTTCTTCCTCTCTGCCCTAGCGTCGACCAAGCTTTCCTCCTCCCTTCTTCATCGCTGCCTACTGGCTGCGCGTTTGGCCTCTGGTTTCCTGCTGCCGACCACAAGAGGCGCCTCTTGCTTCGCCGATCGCCTGCCGGTGGAACTGGAGAAGGCGAGAAGGGGAACGACGCTCTCTCTGCTCGCGCACGAAGGGGAACGACGCTCTCTCTGCTCGCGCACGCGGACACCCTCTCTGCTCGCGCACGCTCTCTCTTCTCGCGCACGCCCACGCCCTCTCTGCTCGCGCACGCCGCGGACGCCGTCTCTGCTCGCGCACGCCGCAGACGCCTCCCGTCCACCCAACGCCGCGGACGCTGCCACCGGCCAGAGCCACCAGCAGTAGCCTCCAGCAGTAGCCTCCAGCAGTGTCGGACAGAAAGCACAAGAAGCTGCCTCCTGTTCCAGAGTTCTCTGCCTCCTACACTCCCCCTTTCCTCTTCTCTTCAGCCTAGTCTGCTGCCGCCGCCCTTCCAGGAAAAAAAAACATTTTTTTTTTTGTGATCTTAATGGCGGACAACGCTAGCGAATCCTCTGGGATTTCTGTGAACCCTATGTCTTCTTCAGGACAGGTACAACCGGTTTTCACAATGACAGGCACTGGAGGATCCGGTCTTCAGATCGTATCAGAAAAATTGTCTGAGACAAATTATGCATCTTGGGCAGTTGCTGTTGAACTTTATGTCGAAGGCCATGATAAACTTGATATTCTTCATGGCACTAAAGTAAAACCAGATGAGAAGGATCCTAGCTTTCGCACTTGGCGGCGTGACAATATTCAATTAATGACTTGGATGCTTAACTCTGTTAATTCTGGCATCAAACAAGTCATTCTTCATAACAAAACAGCGTACGACATGTGGAAGACACTAGAGCAGATGTATGGACGTCGACATGATATGCTGCGTACTTATCAGATCAGCAGTCAAATTTTCAAACTTGAACAAGGTTCTATGTCCGTCACCAATTATTTTGCTACTCTGAAGGGGCTGTGGGATGAGTTTGACTACTACCGGATGGAAAATTGGAGTTCCACGGATGATCATCAGAGATATTTAAAGCTTCTGGAAAAAGACAGAATTATTAAATTATTAGATGGCCTTACTGCAGAGTTCGAAAATTTAAAATGGCAAATCCTTGGTCTTGATCCTACTCCCTCCCTAGAACAGGTTTACTACAAAATTCTAAGTGAAGAAGGTAGAAAAAGGACCATGAACAACAAGGGGATTTCCGCTGTAGGCCCTCCGATCGGGGAGACCTCTGTCTTTATTGGTTCTGCAAACAAGTTCCGACCTGGGGGAACTAAAAGACAAGGGGACAGATTTTGTCGGCACTGCAAGAGGACTAATCATGATTCAGATTTCTGTTGGGAAAAATATCCAGAAAAGAAACCTGAAAATTTTAAGCACAATGCTAAGAAGGCTCCTAATAGTAGTAATATTGCTGTCCAAAAGATAGAAAATGAAGAGACTATTGGTTCCTCTGTGCCTTCTACCACTGGACTGTCTTCTACTGATATTGTTAATCTCCAGCATCTTCTCTCTCGGCTTCAGGCTTCATCTTCGGCCTCTACTCCTGCAGACTCTACTCCCTTTCAAGCGCACACAGGTATCCGTGGCCTGGGATTAAGTGTTACCGGTCCCAGCTTTTACAGCCCCTGGGTCATTGATTCGGGAGCTACGAATCACATGACAAATGCTGCTAACTCCTTTATTTCTTACTCTTTATCCTCTGGGCAGGAGAAAGTGATCATTGCAGATGGAACCAAAGCCACTGTTGCTGGCAAAGGTTCCATAAAACTTACAGATCATTTTTTCCTATCCTCTGCACTTCACGTTCCTTCCGTCTCTATTAATTTACTTTCTGTTAGTAGCATTACTAAACAACTACACTACTCCGTAACCTTTTTCCCTGATCATTGTGTCTTCCAGGATCTCGAGACCAAGCAGACGATTGGGACTGGCCGTGAAGTAGGGGGTCTTTATTATTATCAGCTTGAAACAACATCTGCTCTGAAATCTGCAGCCAAGTGTTTAGAAACTAAGCATCAAGAAATTCTTTTGTGGCATTCTCGGTTGGGACATTTGTCTTTTCAGCCTTTGAAAATTTTATTTCCTAGTCTTTTCTTTTCTGTTTCTCTTCAGTCATTTCAATGTGAAATCTGTCAGTTGTCCAAACATTGTAGAACACATTTTTCTGAGTCTTTAAAGAAGAGTTTATCTCCATTTGATCTTGTTCATTCGGATGTGTGGGGGCCCTCTCCTGTGACTTCTTTGGATGGCTATCGATATTTTCTCTCCTTTATTGATGACTACACCCACTGTACATGACTTTATTTGATGAAAACCAGGGACGAAGTTCCTCGTCTTATTCAAAATTTTTGTAGAATGGTTGAAACCCAATTTAACTCAAAGGTGAAGATTCTTCGTTCTGACAATGCCCGTGAGTACTTTGCCCAGTCTCTAAATACTTTTCTTGAGGATTTGGGAATTCTTCATGAGTCATCCTGTCCCTACACACCACAACAAAATGGAGTGGCCGAGAGAAAGAATCGTCATATTCTTGAAACAGCCCGTGCACTTTTATTTCAACGTCACTTACCCAAATATTTCTGGGCTGATGTTGTTCTTGCAGCCGCTTATCTCATCAATCGATTGCCATCTAAAGGTCTCGGGAACCGGTGTCCTCTCACTATTCTTCGTCCTGGTGTAGAGTTGTTCTCCCTTACACCTCGGGTTTTTGGTTCTCTTTGTTTTATTCATGTTCTTGGTCCCAAGTCCTCTAAACTTGATCCTCGTTCTATACGAGGAGTTTTTATAGGATATTCTACTTGCCAGAAAGGCTACAAGTGCTTTGATCCTATTACTAGGACGAGATATATTTTGAAGGATGTTACTTTTTTTTGAGTCTGAGTCCTATTATTCTCCTCAGTCTCATCCTCAGGGGGAGAATATTACCTCTTCCTTTGTACCTCAAGTGGTTCCTCAAGTGATTTCTTCTCCTATTCCACTGGATGTCATAGAAAATAGAAAAGATGTCCCACCACTGGGAAAAGATGCTCCGTCACTGGGAGCACAGTCTTCACCAGATATTATTACTTACAAACGACAAAGACGCAAGCAAGAACCTACTATTGATCGGCTAGTTGAATCGGATGCTCTAGCTCCTGATCCTGTGAAGCAGTTATCCTCATCAGTTGAGTCAACCGCACCTCTAAATATGAATGAGCTGAACCTTCCGGTTGCTGTTAGAAAAGGTGTCAGGTCATGTACTCAACATCCTATCTCCAACTACGTTTCATATTCTCGTTTGTCTCCTTCATATCATGCATTTGTTTCACAGTTATCAAATCATGCTATACCTTCTTCCTATTATGAGGCTGTAAGGGATTCAAGGTGACAGGAAGCAATGAACGACGAAATGGAGGCTCTTAACAGAAATGGTACTTGGGAATTAGTTGATCCCCCGAAGGGGAAGAACTTGGTTGGTTCTAAATGGGTATATGCTATCAAGTATAACTCAGAGGGTGAAGTGATTAGATATAAAGCCAGACTTGTTGCCAAGGGATTCACCCAAACATATGAGGTAGATTACTTGGAAACTTTCGCACCAGTTGCAAAGCTGAACTCTGTCAGGGTAATTCTTTCTCTTGCTGCTCAATATGATTGGCCTCTATTTCAGTTAGATGTCAAAAACGCCTTCTTGAATGGTGACCTTTGTGAAGAAGTATACATGTTGCCACCTCCTGGAATTGAAACAAAAGGAAAGGTTTGCAAGCTAAGAAAAGCTTTGTATGGGCTTAAACAATCTCCCAAAGTATGGTTTGATAGGTTTTGCAAAGTCATGATATTGTTTGGCTTTAAACAAGGGAATGCTGATCATACACTCTTTATAAAAAGGAAAGGGGACAACACTACCATTCTTTTGGTTTATGTTGATGATATGATAGTTACAGGTGATGATGAGGTAGAAATCCAGACTCTTAAGTCCAAGTTAACATCAGAATTTGAAATTAAAAATCTTGGGTCATTGAAGTACTTCCTGGGCATTGAAGTTGCTCGATCAAAAAAAGGGATCTATGTGTGTCAGAGAAAATATGTGTTGGATTTACTCAAGGAGACAGGGAAGCTGGGTTGGAAATCATGATCTTACTAGTTCTAGTGGGGAAGATCTTACAAGTCTGGAAAATGGAACGTATCAAAGGCTGGTTGGAAAATTACTCTATTTATCTATGACTAGGCCTGACATCACCTATGCTGTTAGTGTAGTAAGTCAGTACATGCATGCTCCTAAGACTATCCACATGAAGGCCATTGACAGGATTTTAAGGTACTTGAAATCATGTCCTCGAAAAGGCTTGCTGTTTAAAGGAGGTGGTGATCTGAAGGTGGAATGCTATTCTGATGCAGACTGGGCTGGTTCTCGAGATGATAGAAGATCCACTTCTGGCTATTGCACTTTTTTGGGAGGAAACTTGGTAACTTGGAGGAGTAAGAAACAAAATGTTTGTGCACGGTCTAGTGCTGAAGCAGAATATCGAGCCATGGCACATGGTCTTGCAGAGATGTTGTGGTTGAGTTTTCTGTTGACAGACATAGGATTAAAGGTTGAATTACCTCTCAAGCTTTATTGCGACAACAAGGCAGCAATCAATATTGCAAATAATCCAGTATAGCATGACCGGACTAAACACATTGAGATTGATCGTCACTTTATTCGGGAGAGACTTGATTCTGGAGAGCTATGTCTGCCTTATGTTAAGTCTGAGGACCAACTTGCTGATATGTTTACAAAAGCTATACCCCAAGCTGTGTTCGACTCTTCTCTTAGCAAGTTAAACATGTTTGATATATATGTTCAACTTGAGGGGGAGTGTTGTGAGAAACAAAGGTAGATAAGTCTTTTTATCTTTTGTAAATAAGTTGATGCTTAGGGTTGTGTGGTTATATAAACGATGTATTTCTCCTGAAATATGAATGAATTAAAAATCTCTTTATTTCAACAATCATCAAGAGCGTTGTCAACCCGTTGTGGTCTTCCTAGTGTGATGTAGCAAAAAACTATTAAATTCGTTGATTCGCGCACGAATACTGAAAATAATCTTCTAAATCTTGTTGATTCACACACGAATATCAAGAAATAGAAAAGCAAAACTCATCCTTCTTAAAGGAGATAGCGATTAACTCCACAATATCAACCTCGCTTTGATACCAAACTGATGCAGCAGATAAACTATCGAATTCCTTAATTCATGCACGTATATCAAAAGTGATCTTCTAAACCTATTGATTCGTGTATGAATACCAGAAAATAGACATAAAAAACTACTCGAACCTTTGGGAAAAAGAACAACGTGGTCAAATTATTTTTGATTAAAAACTTTCTTACATCAATCTAAACAATTATTTATATAGACTCCACACCCTAAGACATAAAAAAAAGGGTAGCCCGGTGCACAAAGCTCCCGCTATGCGAGGTCTCGAGGAAGGATCCATTGTACGTAATCTTACCCTGCTTTTTGCAAGAGGCTGTTTCTAGGATTCAAACTCATGATCTTTTGGTCACAAAGCAACAACTTTATCGTTGTGCCAAGGCTCCCCTTCACCCTAAGACATAAGGAAAGGAAAAAAATTTAACATATAGACCCCCATCTTAACTTATAAAGAAAGGAAAGAAATCTTAACAACGTTCTAAAATCCCTAAACGAATTTAAAATTCAAAAATACAAAAGACGAAAATTATCAAAAAAAATCAGAGTTGCCAAAGCGCTAGGCGAGGCCAAGGCGACAAGTCACTGCCTAGCGCCCAAATGCCTAGGCGACAATAAGCGATCGCCTAACCACGAGGTGATAATACATATAAAATATATTATATATTTATATTCTTCTAAAAATCAACTATTAACAATAATAGACTATATAAACACCAAAAACAATAAAGTTTCAATTAAAAAAAACAAAAATAACTCAATATTGTCAATAAAACAACACATCTAATGCTTATGCTAGATAATTTAATTTTTCCAAAACAAACTAGACTCAGATCAATCACTTTCCAATTCAATCATTTCATCCCCATCATCATCCTCCATGTTTTCATCAATGTCCGAATAATAATCTTTTAACACGTCGTCATCAAACTCTCTCTCGTTAGTAGATTCTTCATCTTCATCCGCTAGTGATCGTAGAGTACAAATAGTTTGGCTTGTTGTCCCGCCTCTTCGTCCTCCCCTACCTTTGCCTCTAGAAGTTGAAGTTAAAGTTGAAGTTGAAGCTCCCCTATAGATAGGGTTTGAGGTCCGTTGTTGCCTAGTATGCCTTGTCTCTTCTTCTACTCCAGTAGCCTTTGCTACAACGTTCCATGTTAAAGTGTCATCATCGTCATCAAAAATAGGTTCCTCACCAGCTTCCATCATTCCAGTCAACCACTCATTATTGCAATAATCAATATTCCTCAAAACTATAGGATCCCCTTTTTCCTTCTTAATTGCACGAGCCTTGAGTGTTTGATTGTACTTCACGTGCACCAAATCTTGTAGTTTCTTGTGATTGAGTCTATTCCTTTTCTTTGAATGTATGTGCCACATATGATGAAACCATCATACTTTTAGAGTAAGCAACTATAAATTGAAAAGAAAAGTGAAAGAAGTCATGTACTAGCATTTACTCACATGCTCAAATATGCTCCAATTCCTTTCACAACTCGAAGCACTACATGTGAGACTAAGAACTTTGATAGCAAATTCTTTCAAATTCGGAGTACCATTGCCAAACATTTCCCACCAGTTCGCTAAAAAAAAATGTATTTCATCATTTTCATTTGATATTTAGCTATTTAACTTTTGGAAAAAAATATGTACCAGGCACCATTGGTTGGTCTTTATTATTCCTTGCTCTAATGGAAAATTGCCGAACAATGACTCTGAGTCCTTATATACCGACAACTCCTCCATAATAATCTTATCCCTCACTTCAGGGCTTGGAATCAATCTTTGTATGTATGCAAACAATCCATTTGTTACTTCTATATCTGTCTCAACTTTCGGATTGTGATAGTAAAAATACGGGTTTAAGTTCTATCCCGTTGCGTGCAAAGTGTTGGACCGTTGGCGGCCGGCTAGAAGGGGGGTTGAATAGTCCTGTAATAACAAAGAAATACCTTTCTCGAACTTTCTTAAACTAACACTTGCATAAATTAAGAAAGCAATAAATTAAAACTGAAAAGACGAGGCACAAAGAGATTTACTTGGTTACAATCGGGGAGGTTATTAATCCAAGGAAGATGTCGTATTAGAATATCTCCTTCAGGCGGAGAAGCCTGTTATAGCAATGAAAGCGCAAAAAGAAAGAAACTAAACTCTAAAAGAAGTATACAAGTGTTGGAATTACAATTTCTGAGTTAATTGAAAAGCTTATGGACCAAGGCTATATTTAGCCTTGGTCGGGGCGCCCCGAAGGGTTCCGGGCGCTCTGGGGGATAAAACTTTATCCGCAACGCACATATCTCGGTTTGACTGAGATTTGGATATATTTTCGGTCCGGGCGCCCTGGACAGTTCCGGGCGCCTCGAGTGGGAAAGTCAACCCCGTTGACTTTTTCAGCCGGGTCTTCTGTTCCGACTCCGTTCACCTTAGTCCGAGTCTTCTGCTCGCTTGGGTGATCTCTGCCATCCGGAATAGGGCTCACCTGAATCCAACTTCCGGTCTTCTCGAGCAGGCTTCCGCTCTATCTTCTCATCCCTCGGAATCGTCGCGTGCTTCCTTCTCGTCCGCTAGCGTACTCATCCGCAGTCTTTGTCCCTCGGTCGCACCCCGTGCCGACCTTCTCGCTAGCTGCGTCTCTTGTTCCCCGAGCAGTCTTCTGCTCAATCTTCTCGTCTCTCGAAACCACCACACGCTTCCTTCTAGTCCGCTGGTGTACTCTTCCGCAGCGCCTCGTCCCTCGGACGCACCGCGTGCCGTCCTTCTCGCTAGCTGCGTCTTCCGCTTGACTACCTATGCTCCTAAGCTCCTGCACACTTAGACACAAGGTTAAAAGTACACATGACCTAACTTAACTTGTTGATCACACCAAAATAACCTTGGAGTTCCAACACAAAGGATGATGAAGCTGATGATCCCATCTACTATCAATAATGTTCAACACATTTTTACATTTCTCTATGTTATCAAAGGACTTCAGAATTATATCTTTGTTTTATCCATAGCTTCATAAATATAACCCATCACTGGTCTCGTTTCCTTGTCAACAATACAAAGAACCATCATTAGAGGACGCATCACTTTAAGTGTGTATGTCACATTATTCCAAAAAGAAAGCATGAAAACAGTATCATTTGCCCTCTTACCCTTAGCATCCTTTGTTCGCTTACTCTCTATCCACTATGTTGATAAGAACATTCTCTTTAAAGCCTTTTGTTGTTTGTGGAGGCTTTGCAAAGTGAGAAATGTAGTAGCAAAGCAGGTGACTCCATGTCTTGCCAACTCCTTGTTTTCAGTACATTCTCTCATCATGTGCAAAACACTTCCATGATTGTAAATGAAACCAACAAGAGCAATTGCTCTAGAGATAGTCTTTCGAACCACCTCAATTTTGCCAATATCCTCTTGCATCAAATCAATGTAATGAACATCACATGGAGTCTAAAACAAATTCGGTCCTTTTGCCTGTAAAAGCTTATCTACAAAAAATAAAAATAAAAGAAGGTTATGACATAAACATATTCATTTATCAGTGAGGAAAAAATGAGTAAACATTCACCAATCAAATAAATAGTAGAGTTCGTTAACTTTACATACCAGCTAAAACATAATCGCTCCCATTGTCTGAAATCAATTGCACAACATTTTTCTCCCTCATACGTTCTACAAATCTATTAAGCAACTCATATAGTAGGGTTCCAGTCTTGGGCGGATGCATCCACAAATTCCAAGAATATTGTTCCTTTGGGTGAATTAACCAAAAAGTTAATCAATGTCCTCTGTTTCCTATCAGTCCATCCATCAGACATAATTGAGCAACCATATTTCTCACATTCATCTCTGTTTTCTTTCAACAACTCATTTGTGTAGACAATTTCCTTCTATAGAAGAGGTACCCTCAATTTATGATAACTTGGTGGTTTCAAATTCAGCCCATACTGACCTATGACTTCAATCATTTCCTTGAAGCTATCTAAATGGGCAGCATTGAAAGAAATCACAACTTGCTACATGAAACGAGCTATCTTTTGAACTGTTCGATCTCTAAGCTCTTTGTCACATGCATCATTTAAATTCATCTATTGTTTTGCAAAAATGATTCTAAATATTTAAAGCTTTTGGTTTTGGATAACTCGTCATCTTTTATTTTAACAATTGTCTAATTATGTCTAATATTGTTAAACTTAAATTTCATATATTTTGTCTTTAATCTACTAAGTCTAAAACCTTTCCCTTCTAGTATTTCCTGTCAAGATTTTAGTTTAACATTTACTCTTTCACGTGTTTCATCTACCAAAATAATATCATTTGCAAACAACATGCATTACAGTACTGTGTTTTGAATATGCGCATTGAGTTCGTCCATAATTAGTGTAAAAAGATAGGAACATAGAGTTGATTCTTGATGTAACCCCATCTTTATTGGAAATGCTTCAGTTACCCCACTTGAAGTCTTTATTCTGGTTGTTACGTCCTTATATATATCCTTAATTAGTTTAATATATGTTACACTAACACATTTCTTTTCTAGAATTCTCTATATAATTTCTCTTAGGACTCTATCATAAACTTTTTCTAAGTCAATGAATATCATATGTAGATCTTATTTTATTCTTGATATTTTTCAATTAATTATCTAAGATATAATTTCTCTTAGGACTCTATCATAAGCTTTTTCTAAGTCAATGAATACCATGTGTAGATCTTATTTTTATTCTTGATATTTTTCGATTAATTATCTAAGAAGATATATAGCTTTTATTGTCGACCTTCCAGGTATGAATCCAAATTGATTTTCGTTATTGTTTCTCCTTAATTTTTTTTCATTTACTTGTTCTTAAAGTTTCATGATATAACTCATTAGTTTAATACCCCTATAGTTTACACAATTTTGTATGCCTCTCTTGTTCTTATATAAAGGAACTAGAGTACTTATCCTCTATTGATCAAACATTTATTTTGTTTTCGATATCATGTTAAATAATTTTATAAGTTATTCAATATCTTGTTTCCCTATTAACTTCCATATCTCTATCGGTATCATCTGGTCCAATGACTTTTTCATTGTGTATCTTATTTAAAGTTTGTTCTACTTCTGAAGTTTGAATTCTACGATAAAAGTTTAAATTTTTATACCCATTTGACCTAATTAAATTACCTAAGTTAAATTGGTCACTTAAACCTTTATTAAAAAGTTGATAAAAATACCTTTTCCACCGTTTTTTTATTTCTCCATCGTTTACTAGTACCTTATTACATTTATCTTTAATACATTTTATTTGAATAAAATCTCTTGTCTTCCTTTATCTCATTTTAACTATTTTATAAATGTCTTTTTCCCCTTCTTTTGTATCCAATTTTTGATATAATCGTTCAAAAGTTTCATTCTTTGCTTCATTCACTACTTTCTTAGTTTCTTTCTTGACTATTGTATATTTTTTAAAGTTTTCATCATTTTTACCAATATATAATTCCTTACAAGCTATTCATTTTTTCTTCACTTTCTCTTGTATTTTTTCATTCTACTACCAAGATTTCTTACTTAGTAGTGCATGTTGTTGGATCGAAAAGAATTTAGATATCTCCACAATAGCATGATATTGTCCACTTTGGGCCTAGGCCCTCATGGTTTTGCTCTTGGGCTCTCCCCAAAAGGCCTCATCCCAATGGAGATATATTTTCTCTTATAAACCCATGATCTTTCCCATGTGTTTCCAATATGGGACTATGTTTGCAACCTTGCAACCCCAACAATCTCCCCCTCAAACAAAGGACCATAGGCTTCCCACGTCCGATCCTCGACCCACCAGGTCTTCCTGCCCCTCGGTCCACCCGACCTACTAGGACTTCCTTGCCTAGTCGTAACTAGGACTTCCTGCCTGGTATCTGGTCCTCTTGATCCGAACATAGGAGCCCCCACTTTCTTTGTTCGAGGTCAATATTGTACCCACATGGCTCAATCAGACCATAGCTCTTGTGCACAGTTGGCGGTTAAACCTTCTGGCAGTCCGGGCTCTAATACCAATTGTTGGATCGAAAAGAATTTAGATATCTCCACAATAGCATGATATTATCCACTTTGGGCCTAGGCCCTCATGGTTTTGCTCTTGGGCTCTCCCCAAAAGGCCTCATCCCAATGGAGATATATTTTCTCTTATAAACCCATGGTCTTTCCCATGTGTTTCCAATATGGGACTATGTTTGCAACCTTGCAATCCCAACACATGTTCCTTAGATTCATTGAGTACATTCTTAGTTACTATTTTTAATTTTGATACCATGTTATCCTATGTCATATTAGAGACTGTATATTTTACCTAATGCTTGTACTCCTACTTTCTCCTTAATATGCTTTGCTTCTCGTCCTTTAACTTCCACCATTTAATTCTAGGAGTTGTATATATTTTCTTTCTATTGATACTATGTTTGAGGCGTATATCCAACACTACTAACTTATGTTGGGTAGTTAAGTTTTCTCCGGGGATGACTTTACAATCTTTATAAATCTTTTTATCCTTCTTCCTAACCAGAAGAAAGTCAATTTGTGATTTATTATTTTTACTTTCAGCGTGACGAAGTGTTGTTCTTTTTTCTTAAAAAACATATTAGCTAATATAAGATCTTATGTTATCACAAAATCTAATATAGTTTTTCTTTTCTCATTTCTCGTTCCAAACCCACAACTCTCATTCACTCTTTCATATTTCTCATTTTTCACTTCAACTTGCTCATTTAGATCATCTCATATTAAAATCATTCCATTTGACGGAATGTTTTGTAATATTTCATTTAAGTCATCTTAAAATCTTGATTTGGTTGCTTCATCTAATTCTACTTGTGGTGCATATATGCTAATTATGTTTATAGTTTTTTTCGTCACTATTATCTTAAGAGCTATAATTCTATTCTCTTTTCTAACTATTCTTGCAATTTCATCCTTCGACGAATTATCTACAACAATACCCATTCCATTTCTTGTTTTACTCTTTCCAGTATATCATAACTTAAAACCCCAGTTCTCTATCATCTTTGCCTTCTCGCCTACCCATTTTGTTTCTTGTACACATAGAATACTAATTCTTTTCCTAATCATCATATCTACTACCTCTATTGATTTACCAATGAGGGTTTCTATGTTGTATGCTCCAAATCTTAGATTATTAGTTTTCCTATCATATTTGCTTTTATCCAACCTATGGGTTGAGAACTCTTGCTTATTTAACACGATACTTAAGTTTTCATGGAGATGTAGCCGTCCTTACCGATACGTTATAATCATGCCCTATAACACGAATTCTTACACATTTAGCACTACGCCTGAGTTCTGAAAATGTAGTGGTCCTTGTCGGGACGTTACAGTCGGATCTTTCAACGTGTTCCTTCCGAGGAACAACTTAGCATTAGCACAATAGTTTAATGGATCTATTCATTCAATATTTGTCATATTTTTAACGCTGGCCGACAATCTAACGCAACTCTCATCCTTCATTCGGGCTTGGGACCTGCAATGATTTGGTCATCATGGGCAAAGTTTATCAAAAATACCCTAAATACCAAAAACTCAAAAATTACTAAAAATAATATGAAAGATATTAAGATCCTCTTGCATCTAAGTCCTAAAGCAAATAAATAAGTGTTTTATATAAATTAAACCCAACTTACAACTTGATCAAAAATGATATTTTTTACATATGAACTCTGTCGCTTAATTTTCATTGTTCAAGTGACAAATAATTCTACAGTCACCTCTTTGATGATTTCTTCCCTGCTCTCAACTGGTGAATCCTTCTTGGTCTTAAATTTTACATTGAATTTGAATACATTCCTTTGATTTCACAAAAGAATTAAGAAATCTTATCTTTGTGACTATCATTTCAAATTTAAATATTTATAATTTCATAAATTCATATTAGTTTGCTTTATTGAAATGTAAATTAAACAAAGATAGTTCATGATGTCGATCTTTTTTCAAGTCTCACCTCAATATTATACATTTTTATTTGAATAATCAATTTGTCATGTTATTGGAGTCCTTAATAATGTGTTGTAGGATTAGTTCCTTGATTAGGTGTCTTAGCTATAATTATTATATGGTCATATATTTAACATGCAATAGTTTTCTCTTAAGAACAACAATACATTGTTTCATCTTTCTCAACTTGGTACAATTGCAGGTTTCTGTCTTGTATTACAGTTTCTTCTTTAATCCCTTTAATTAAGGGCCATATTTTTGATATGATTATAAGCTCCCCTGCTTTCAACATCTTAATCCTCTTTCTTCTTGCTTTGAAATTCTTTCTTAACTCTAAACTGCAAATTTGATGCTGGGCATAGTCATTTTCCTCTACTAATAGATCTTGACCAATGACCATAGTCCATCTATCACTACCCCCATTCATCAATTCCTTCAATAAATAAATAAACTACTCAATGATGTGTCTCTGTTGATATGTTTTACTGATTCAGTTTGTTCATTATTTAACTTGGTCTTGTTAAAAGGCATGCCAAAGTCTAGGCATTACACATTTTTTTAAAAAAAATTTCAACCTGATTTCACCTAGGCATGTCAATGGCACAAAAATGTTCATGGCTCTCTAGAGGGTCCGAATAGTAAGATGCCATATCTCTGGTTACCTTTTGCATGCATGTTGTTTTTTCCTATGTATGTTTTTTTATTGCCAATTGTACCTTATTCCCTTCTGATTTGTGACACAAGCAAAAAAAAAAAAAAAAAAGGTTAAATGATGATGATTAGGCTATTTAGATAACTCAATTTCTAGTATCATTAATTATAATAATATTCTTAGGTGGCATTTGGTTCTCTCTTAGGAATCGGAATGAGAATGGATATCATAGTATTGTGGAATGAGAATAGGTATGAGCTTGCGTATCATTCTTAAAAATAATGTTTGGTTAGTTGAATATTTTCAATCGGAATGAACCTAAATTTCCTTTTTACCCAGAGAAAAAATTAGATGGAAGAGAAAGTTGAATGTAAGATAAATATATGATGAGAGAAAATGATGAGAGAGAAAGTGTGATAGGGAAAAAATGAAGAGAGGGAAAGTGTGATGAGAGAAAATGAGGAGAGAGAGCGTGATAAGAGAGATTGGGAAAAGAAAAAGTATGATGAGAGAGAAAGAGTGATGGGAAAAAATGAAGAGAGAGAAAATGTGATGCGAGAAAATGAGATTGAGGAGAGAAGGTATGATGAGAAAGTGTGATGGAAAAAAATGAAAAGAGGGAAAGTGTGATGAGAGAAAATGAGGAGAGGGAGTGATGAAAGAGAATGAAGAGAGAGAAAATATGATGAGAGAAAATATGGAGAGAGGGTATGGTAAGAGAGATTGAGGAGAGAGAAAGTATGATGAAAAAATGAGAAGAGAATGAAGAGAAAAAATAATGAGAGTGTGTGTGATGAGAGAGAATATTTAGAGAAAATGGTAGAGAATGTGTGATGAGAGAGAATGAGGAGAGAGAGTATGATGGAAGAGAATGAAGAGAGAGAAAGTGTGATGAGATAAAATATGGGGAGAGAGTATGGTAAGAGAGATTGAGGAGAGAGAGAAAGAATGATGAGAGAGAAAGTATGATGAAAAATGAGAAGATAATGAAGAGAGAGAAAATAATGAGAGTGAATGTGTGATGAGAGAGAATATAAAGAGAAAATGATAGAAAATGCGTGATGAGAAAGAATGAGAAGAGAGAAAGTATGTTGAGTGAGAAAATGTGATGATAGAATGAGGAGAGAGAAAGTATGATAAAAGAGAACAAGGAAAGAGAGTGAAATAAAAGAAAAATTGAACAAATATACTAAGGGTATTTTCGTGCAAAACTAAATTCTTATCCTCATTCCATCAAAACCCAAGGGAGGGAGTGAGTTTCATCCATATCCAAGTTTTTGGGTTTCATTCCAAAATCTTGATTCCATTCTCATCAACCAAACACAATATTTAGGAATGAATCCATTCCCTCATTCCCAAACCTCTAAACCAAACGCCACCTTACTCTTGAGCAATGATATTATATAGAATATTTCATTGACGTAGCTACAACATTAAAGGTTTTGATTATATGATTGAATCTTTTTAGATTGGTTTATATACTAATAGATTATTTGAATGCTACATGATCATTAATTTTTCTTACAGGACATGCATTTAAATATTCAATATGTATATCACATGTTAGGATCACAAGTGCTTTGATGTCACTTGTCGGAGTTGGAGAGTACTATAGAAGCACTTAGTGGAATCAACATTACCAAAAGAATGACCATTATAATCAACCTTAATAAGGAAGGTGCTCAAATCCTCTACCTCAAACCATCCTGTTATGATCCAAATCTCATGCCTTTAGAATACGGAATTGCCTCCAAATGGCTAGCAATGGAATCTTCATGTCCTATGGCAGAATAGGGCAAATCACACATGAAAAAAAGAAAGAAAAGTTAATGTGGTTATCTGTAACTCTAACAAATCACACAAAAATTAATCTGGTTAATTGTAACTCTATAACAAATCACAAAAAAATAATGTGGTTATTTGTAACTTTATTTTAAGAAACTAAGCACTGAAAACTCTGAAAATGGATTATTTGTTGAGCTGGCTAATGGATGACGCACTAGGCTGTGAATGGCCCATCTCCCTGAATTACCCAGGAAATCATGTAAATATTCAATATTATGAAAGTGTGGACACTGCTCTTGACTATGGGCTTGTGCATTTCCAGTGGAAATTGGAGTATACTGCCGTACTTGAGCAAATTCTAGCATTCACCTTAATAAAATATTTTAGATGACATATTTCAGTTGGAGCACTGTAAACTTAAACCAAATGTCAGCAGGGTCCACTATATTGAACAGTTGATGGCAATTGGAAGCTTATTTTAAATTTTCTATGTTTACCAACAATGTTAGACTTGTTCAAGTAACTGCTGGAACTATTTCCTCCTTTTTCAGGTCATGGCTTATCACTTGTAGGGGAATTGCAAAGAAAGTAAAGAATGGTGGATATTTCTTTGACAATCAAGGCAATGATTCAGCGGTAGTAGCTAACAGGGAATGTCCTAACTGCCACCACCTAATTGACAACAGTGATGTGAGTTTTGTCCTGCACTGTGTCATTTTTACATTTTATCATATCCTTTATAATCTTTATGTATGTTTAAAATCATTTTTAATGATTCCATTTGCTAGATTTTTCTTGGGTTTAGTGGATTCTTTTAGCTCTTCTCTGTTTCATTAAATGTCTTTCCTGGAAAGAGGTTTGCTTATAATCTGTGTTATGCCTTGCAGTTTTGCAATACGAGAGGTGTGCTAAAGTTGTGTTATGAATGTTTAAATAATTATTTGACCATTGCGCCACTTATTAGCTCTTAAAACTAATAGCTATAGATATAGTTTTACAGTTTCAAGCTTAGAGGTTGTCATCATGTTATTTGTAAAAAAGTTACTATTACCCATATATTTATTTCAATAAATATAGAATGCTAAAGATCATGCTATTAGGCTAATTTATAAGCCTCCTTACACCACCTTGATTTGTTTAGCTTTTGTGATTTGAACGGTCTATGATACTCTTAATAAGATTTCAGTTGCAAAGTCGGTCTAGGTTTTGTTATTTTATTGTGAGATCTAGCAAATTGTACTTTGCTGAAGGGGAGCCTTGGCGCAATAGTAAAATTATTGCTATATGACCTGGAGGTCACGATTTGAGTAAACAATTTCTTACAAAGTAGGGCAATAGACCCTTCTTTAGGACCCTACATTAGCGGTAGCTTCATGCACTAGACTGTCTTTTATCCAACAAATTGTATTTTGTTAGACTGATGGGTTAGAATTCAGCTTTTATAGATAAGCTAGCTTTGTAGTTGAAAAATGAGGAGGTAAGTGCAGTCGTGGACATCACATCAATATTCAGAGTTTTTTTAGATCTACATTTTTTTTACATTTCTTATGGTTAAAGGACTATTTAGGGAAAACAAATTTTTATATATTTCATTGTCAAGATTGCAAAAAAAATTTGTATTTAGGTTATGGTATGCGCCTGAACTTATCGTTTCTCAGGTTACATTGGATTGGCCTGGACTTCCTGCTGGCGTTAAGTTTGATCCTTCTGATGTTGAGCTGCTGGAACATCTTGCTGGAAAGGTTGGTGCAGGAAATAAAAAGCCTCACATTCTTATTGATGAGTTTATTCCAATGCTGGAGGAAAAGGAAGGAATTTGCTACACTCATCCTGAAAATCTCCCTGGTAAATAGTATTTTAGTCATCTTATTTCTTTAAACTGTGATTTTTTTTAGTTTACCTGCTTATACACTATGCATTAGGTGTCAAGCAAGATGGAAGCAGTATTCATTTTTTTCACAGGATATCAAACGCGTATGGTTCAGGTCAGCGCAAGCGTCGCAAGATAAACCAATGTTCCTTAACTGAGGAACGTGTAAGATGGCATAAAACAGGTAAAACTAAACGTGTGCTGGAGAATGGAGTTCTGAAAGGTTGGAAGAAAATAATGGTCCTCTATAAAAGTTCATTAGGAAGTTGCAAACCAGACAGAGTTAATTGGGTGATGCATCAGTATCATCTCGGTCCCGAAGAAGATGAAAAGGAAGGGGAGTTAGTGGTCTCAAAAGTCTTCTATCAACAATCAACAAATGAACTTGATAAGAGTGATATGGAACTTTTGACTGAGGAAGGTAACGTCCTCACTGTCAAAGGTGGTCCAAAAACTCCCAAAACGAATACACCACAGCCACCACGCCTCAAAAATGATTCTCCTCATGAGAACTCTGGACAGAATCTGCCATCCCTGCTGGTCCAGGTATTGTTCTTTAATTTTCTGAGATTTTATATATGATAATGAAAATTTCATCTTGTCTTAGCATTTTTTTTCTCTTGCAACATTCATGGGTAGCATTTTTTGTTCTTTCTTTTTGTTGGGACAGTTAATATAGCCTAGGTCTTCAGAAGTTATAACACATACAATACGAATGACCAGTTGCTTATGGACATCCTAGATGATTTAAGCATTACGATTATGTAATATAGTTCTTTTGTTCCCAGGAAAATCCAATAAATGTGGTCCCTGATTCACCCTTACATCTCAGTCAGCTGGAGGGCAAAGGTGGAACATCGGCATGGTGGGCAGATGAATCTCAAGCTGCTGACTTAAGCAATGTGCACGAATCACTGCTGTGCCACGAGATCTTTGACCCTTTTCCTCATTTTGAGGACTCATCTTTATATTTTAACTGCACAAACATGGACAGCAGCAAGAATGAAACAGTTGCTGGCACCAGTGGCCTAGCTTGTGGAATTGCAGATCTGGACAGCATCATAATGGACACACCACCAGACTTTCAGCTTTCTGTAAGATTCAGAACTATCGTTTGTCTTACTAAAAGGTGATTTTAAAACCTTTTTTATCCTTAGATTGTTTGTAACATGTTGCAATGCAGGAATTGCAGTTTGGTTCACAAGAAAGCATAATGAGTTGGCTCGATCGTTTCTAGATTGAATAAACAAATCTCTCCACGGATGCTCTTGTTGAATTGCTACATGCAATCTAAGGTTTATTTTGTTTCGAATTGTAAATATAACAAATGAAGGCACAGATTGCTCGAGTGTGATATCCACTTCCTCTGTACCTGTAGTCTTAAAGCAAGCTTGTGTGAGATGAAGGTAGCGTTTTGAATGCAAACACTCCTTGAGTTGCAAAGTTTTGTTGAGAGGAGCTGCACAACTGTTTTCACAATTTACGTTGTCTCAGATAAACTGTGTTTGTAGGTAAATATAATTCTGCAGTATAAAATTTTAAAATTTAGAGCTCGATCATTCATAATTTCAAATGGAGTGGGTTGTCATACTTGTGTCGTTGTGCCATTTAACAAGCATTAGCAACATTGGTTTTTTTTCTGTAGGAATTATTGGATATGCATGCATAAAGCAAGTTTGTGAGTTTTTAGAGTTTCATTTCATCTACTGCAGAAATTTTCCAGTGGACTAGTTGTCATCAAGTGTTTTCATCTAACTTTGAGGTAATTTATCAGAAGAAAAATCTTGAAGGTTTATCTTTCATACGGTGAGGCGCTGAACCAGGTTCAGCCAGCGTGAATTGGGTGCAGTGTCTCGAGTAGGCTAACAAGCCCATTAATAATGGTCTCATCTGGACAGTAGCGTTTCCTTGTTTTTTGGCGCCATGGAATTAGAGGGTTGCGTTGGAAGGACGAGTTGGTGATGCATAAGACAGTGGTAGAGTATTTAAAAAAATATATATAGATATGTTATATTAAAAGAACCTTTTAGTACTGGTCTCATGAATATTGAGAGAGATATATTCAAGTACACATATGATGAATCGATCCTTGATCATTATATCAGAAATATCATACGTGTCCATCGTATGTACTACATCCTGGGACATGATAGATTATTTTAAAGCATTGATGATACTTTATCTGTGGCAAAAAGTAAAATCATCACTTGGCTCTCCTGGAACATCTCCATATTTCTTAGGAGACAAATTACAGACATTTTATCCAACAACACTAACAAGATATTCTATATCAATTAAAAATCAACCTTAAACTTATTTATGAAACATTTCTATCTGAATTATGTTGGATATCAAACAATCTGTAGCCGGAGATATATAGAGTATTTAGCTAAATTTAAAATTACACCGAATTCAAATTCAACTTACAATTGAGATGACCTGAGCTGATAATCTCAGGCTGCCAGCAGGGGCTGGTTTTGAGCAAATCGTCCGAGCAGCAAGTCAGGTCAGCAGCTCGGGTCGGCAGACCAGCTCGGCGGGTCGGCAGCGCAGCTCGGCGGGTCGGCAGACCAGCTCGGCGGGTCGGCAGCTCAGCTTGGCGGGTCGGCAGCTCGGCTCGGCGGGTCAGCAGCTCAGCCGAACAGCAGGTCAGGTCGGCAGCTCAGTAGCTCAGCCGAACAGCGGGTCAGGATGGCAGCTCAGCCGAACAGCAGGTCAGGTCGGCAGCTCAGTAGCTCAGCCGAACAGCGGGTCAGGTGGATTGATCGAGGCCTGCGAGTTCGCAGTTTCCTTGAAACAGATTCGCCCCCACCTCCGGCTGTGCTTCGAGGCCTATTCGGGAGGTCTGTTTCCCAGGATACAACGATCTGACCGTGGACTCCACCAAGCACTGGTGGTCACGGCGAACTGAGTGGCACCCGATCACTATCATGGGCGCTCTGCCGAGCAGGAGTTGCACGACAGAGGGGAACGAGGAGGTGGACCTTTGCTTTTGTTGCTCTCTCTTCTCTTCTGCCTGTGATCACAGCCTCCTTATATAGGAGCTCAGATCAACGACAGTGTTAATGACCTTAATGGCCATTATTAGCCGAACAGCGAAACGACCACCGTTTCACTCATTATTATTCGGCCGGTTTTATTCTGCATTAATCTCGAATTAATGTATCCGTTTTACAGCAACAAATAGTTCAACATGGCAAAATGTTGGTTGTTCTGCTTGGGCAAATTTTTGCCCCGACCGGTCCGGCATTCGTGTGCGCAGGTCGCGCTCGCGCACGAGTCAACTTGGTTCAATGCAATCCGGGCCCTGGATTTGCACCCCCCTGCGCACCCACGCGTGAGAGAGAGTCTCTCCCCATGCACTTGTTCACATCCTCAAAGTATGTGAATCAATATAAACCAACAAAAATCACTTGAAACTTCCAATGTGGGACTAAAGTCCCCATTCACAATGAAGCTTCTTCTCTTCCTCCTCTTCTCCATTAACACTTAATCAACAATCCCCCACATGAATGGAGATAGGGAATGTGATAGCATTCAACAGTTGAGTCAAATATAGGATAAGTAGGTTTTACCCTTTGAACCTTCCCTTGTGAAGATCTGGTTGCTTACTGGCTGATAGTAGACATGATGTCCTTGAACTATACTGTCGTCTGTGTAAGCAGTGACAAATCTCACCCAAGACTCTCCCTGATACAACTCAGTTCTCATGAGTGTGTTCATTCTTGGCCATGAACACGCCTGGTTCTGTGAGAAGCTCTAAGAATTGTGCCTCCAATTTTCTTCGAAGCGACCCCACTTCTTTCTCACATAGGTGATCCCTCAAGAGTTACCATCTACTCTTTTTGATCATTAAAAGCTCATTAGCTTATCCTGCTCTAGTCACTGTTTCAATGGGCTACCCCCCACAGTATGTCTAGTCAGTGCAGATTAGTTGTCCCTTTGAACCTAGTTTTTGGGATCTCCAGTCAGCATAGGTTGGGTGTCCTCTGCACTGATCGCTGACAACGGCATCAAGCCCATTCCCTGTGATGAGCTTGCAACTAACTCTCGATTTAACCCTTTGGTTAGCGGATCCGCTAGGTTATCCTTTGACTTCACATAGTCAACAGTGATAACTCCAGTTGAGAGTAGTTGTCTAATGGTATTATGTCTACGACGTATATGTCTAGACTTACCATTATACAGATGGCTCTGTGCCCGACCGATTGCTGATTGACTATCGCAATGTATGCAAATCGCCGGCACCGGTTTCACCCATCGTAATATCTTCTATGAATTGCCGTAGCCATTCAGCCTCTTCACCGCACTTGTCAAGAGCTACAAACTCAGATTCCATCGTGGATCTGGTTATTACGGTTTGCTTAGAAGATTTCCAGGAAATGGCTACACCTGCTAGAGTGAAGACATACCCACTCGTAGACTTAGAGTCTTTTATATCAGATATCCAACTTGCATCGCTGTATCCTTCGATTACAGCAGGATATCTCGTATAGTGCAGTCCATATTCACGAGTATACCTCAAGTATCTCAGTACTCTTGTTATCCCTTTCCAGTGCTCAACACCAGGATTACTCGTGTATCTACTCAGTTTGCTTACTGCGTAGGCCAAGTCTGGTCGAGTACAACTCATCAAGTACATCAGACTTCCAATCACTCGAGAGTACTCTATCTGCGAGATACTTTCACCTCGATTTTTCAATAGATGTTGACTCGTATCTATCGGCGTTCGTGCCAAAGCAGTATCACCCTTGGTGAATTTTTCAAGAATTTTGTCCACGTAATGAGACTGACTAAGAACAAGTCCTTCTGTCGTTCTAAGAATTTTGATTCCCAGAATCACATCAGCTAGGCCCATGTCTTTCATGTCAAATCTTGAGTTCAACATATCTTTTGTGGATTTGATTATCTTATCATTACTCCCAATGATAAGTATGTCATCTACATAGAGGCACAAGATGACATAGTCACTCTCTGTGGCTCTCATGTAGACACATTTATCACATTCATTGATCCACATTCCTTCATGGCATTATCGAATTTCTCATGCCACTACTTTGGCGCTTGTTTCAAGCCATATAATGACTTCACCAATCTACATACCTTGTTTTTCTGTCCTGGCACAGAAAACCCCTTAGGTTGGTCCATGTAGATTTCCTCTTCTAAATCCCCGTTTAGAAAAGCTGTCTTTACATCCATTTGATGTATTTTGAGATTCCATAGAGCGGCTATAGCCAACAATACTCTAATGGAAGTTATTCTCGATACCGGAGAGTATGTATCGAAGTAATCAAGGCCTTCTCGTTGTCGGTATCCTTTGATTACCAATCTGGCCTTGTATTTATCGATCGTGCCATCTGACTTCATTTTCTTCTTGAAAATCCACTTGCAACCTAGTGGTTTACTTCCCGGAGGAAGATCCACAAGTTCCCAAGTGTGATTTTGCAAGATAGATTCTATCTCAGATGCAATTGCCTCTTTCCAGTGAGGTCCATCAGAAGAGCCTACAACTTCTGAGTAACTACGGGGCTCACTCTCCAACATGAAAGTGATAAAATCCGATCCATAGGATTTTTCTACCCGAGCTCTTTCGCTCCGTCTAGGCTCAACCTCCACTGGTTCCTCATTGTCATCATTTTCTTCTTCGCCTTGTGTTTCATTCGCCCGTTTTGAGGAGCTAGCATCCTCACGGGTCTTATATGGAAACACATGCTTGAAGAAAGAGGCATTTCTCGATTCGATTATCGAGTTCTTATGTATCTCCGGTATGTGTGACTCATACACACAAAATCGATAAGCACTGCTGTTATGTGCATATCCAATAAATATGCAATCAACAATCTTTGGTCCTATCTTAATTCTTTTTTGATCAGGCACCAACACTTTGGCAAGACACCCCCACATTCGTAAATATTTGTAGGACGGTTGTCTTCCATTCCACAACTCATAAGGGCTCTTATCTATTTTCTTCTGGGGCACCTTATTTAAAAGGTAATTAGCTGTTAACACAGCTTCCCCCCACATGGACTCTGGCAATCCAGAGCTTAATAGAAGAGCGCTCATCATCTCCTTAAGAGTTCGATTCTTTCACTCAGCAACCCCATTTTGTTGAGGAGTATAAGGAGCTGTTGTTTCATGTCTGATCCCATGTTCAGCACATAACTCAGCGAACGGTGACACATATTCACCGCCTCGGTCACTTCGAACCACCTTAATCTTTCTATTAAGCTGGTTTTCAACCTCGTTCTTATAGAGAGCAAATTTCTCTATAGCTTCATCCTTACTTTTGAGAAGATACACATAACAGTATTTTGTGTTATCATCTACAAAAGTGATGAAGTATTTATTTCCACCACGCGTTGGCGTACCTTTTAGATCGCACACGTCAGTGTGGATTAGGTCAAGTGGTTCATTACTTCTTTCAATATGTTGAAAGGATGGCCTTGTCATTTTCGCTTCAACACAAATCTCACACTTGTGTTTTGGGTCAAGGTGGAATGTAGGTATGCTTTGCATGTTTATTAATCTACGCAATACATCGTAGTTAACATGTCCTAGTCTACCATGCCACAAACACGAAGACTCAAGCATATAAGTGGAAGAGCTTTCAGTTTTATTTATCTTGGGCCTAATGGCCATTACATTGAGTTTAAACAGCCCATCAGATACATAGCTTCTTCCTACAAACATCCCATTTTTGGACAATACAACTCTGTCCGACTCAAAAACAATGCGAAAGCCATGCTTGCTCAGAAGTGATCCAGACACTAGATTCTTCCGAATCTCCGGAACATACAGCACATTGTTCAGAGTGAGGTCCTTGCCCGAGGTCATCTTCAGCACCACCTTTCCTTGGCCCGTGATGTCCGAGGTTGCTGAGTTCCCCATGAACAGTTTGTCTCCAGTGACTTCTTCGAAGTTGTGGAGCAGCTCCTTGTTGCAGCAGACATGTCGAGTGACTCCAGTATCGATCCACCATTGCCGCGGGTTTGAACCGATCAGGTTCAGCTCAGAGACCACAGCGCAGAGGTCGTCCATTTATGGTCCCTCGTTCAGGTTGGCCTCCTGCTTCTTCTTCGGCTTTCTGCACTCTGAAGATTTGTGACCCACTTTGTCACAGTTGAAGCACTTCCCAGAGAATTTCTTCTTGCTGATGCCTCCTTTGGGTCCCATCTTGGAAGACTTGGGGTTCTTCCGTTTCGAGCTTTGTCCGTGCTCGACCACGTTGGCTTTGACAGTAGCCGGAGAGAACAACTTTCTCTCTGAACTCTTGTTGTCTTCTTCGATGCGAAGTCGAACGATGAGTTCTTCCACATTCATCTCCTTCCGCTTGTGCTTCAGGTAGTTCTTGAAGTCCTTCCAGCCGGGAGGCAGCTTCTCGATGATAGCAGCCACTTGGAAGGTTTCACTCAGAACCATCCCTTTTGAGTGGATCTCATGCAAGATCACCTGAAGCTCCTGGACTTGACTGATCACCGTCTTGGAGTCAACCATCTTGTAGTCCAGGAATCTGCCCACGATGAACTTCTTTGCCCCTGTGTCCTCCGTCTTGTATTTCTTGTCTAGGGACTCCCACAGTTCCTTAGCCGTATTCTTCATGCTATACACAGCGTACAGCGAGTCGGCAAGGCAGTTGAGGATGTAGTTTCGGCAAAGGAACTCGAAATGAGTCCATGCCTCCACTGTACTGATGGTTTGCGCATCAGCATCCTCAGTGCACTTGGGAGGGTCCTCGGTCAAGAACCGAGCCAGATTGAGTGTAGTCAGGTAGAAGAGCATCTTCTGCTACCACCTCTTGAAGTTCAGTCCACTGAACTTCTCTGGCCTTTCCCCATGACTGATTGACACAGTTCCAATCGGGGCGGAGGGGGCCTGAATGTGTTGAGTCTATTGCACCTCAACAGTTAGTTCCATGGCCATCTCAACAGAATCGAGTCTGTTTCAAGATTGTTGGACACCAAACAATCTGTAGCCGGAGATATATAGGGTATTTAGCTGAATTTAAAATTACACCGAATTCAAATTCAACTTACAATTGAGATGACCTGAGCTGATAATCTCAGACTGCCAGCAGGGGCTGGTTTTGAGCAAATCGTCCGAGCAGCTCGGCGGGTCGGCAGCGCAGCTCGGCGTGTCGGCAGACCAGCTCGGCGGGTCGGCAGCTCAGTAGCTCAGCCGAACAGCGGGTCAGGATGGCAGCTCAGCCGAACAGCAGGTCAGGTGGCAGCTCAGTAGCTCAGCCGAACAACGGGTCAGGTGGATTGATCGAGGCCTGCGAGTTCGCAGTTTCCTTGAAACAGATTGGCCCCCACCTCCGGCTGTGCTTCGAGACCTATTCGGGAGGTCTGTTTCCCAGGATACAACGATCTGACCGTGGACTCCACCAAGCACTGGTGGTCACGGCGAACTGAGTGGCACCCGATCACTATCACGGGCGCTCTGCCGAGCAGGAGTTGCACGACAGAGGGGAACGAGGAGGAGGACCTTTGCTTTTGTTGCTCTCTCTTCACTTCTGCCTGTGATCACAGCCTCCTTATATAGGAGCTCAGATCAACGGCAGTGTTAATGACCTTAATGGTCATTATTAGCCGAACAGCGAAACGGCCACCGTTTCACTCATTATTATTCGGCCGGTTTTATTCTACATTAATCTCGAATTAATGTATCCATTTTACAGCAACAAAAAGTTCAACGTGGCAAAATGTTGGTTGTTCTGCTTGGGCAAATTTTTGCCCCGACCGGTCCGGCATTCGTGTGTGCAGGTCGCGCTCGCGCACGAGTCAACTTGGTTCAATGCAATCCGGGCCCTGGATTTGCACCCCCCTGCGCACCCACGCGTGAGAGAGAGTCTCTCCCCATGCACTTGTTCACATCCTCAAAGTATGTGAATCAATATAAACCAACAAAAATCACTTGAAACTTCCAATATGGGACTAAAGTCCCCATTCACAATAAAACTTCTTCTCTTCCTCCTCTTCTCCATTCACACTTAATCAACAAATTATATGTGTCGCCCGTGGAAGCAACTACATAGAAGATGCCTCATGGAGCATATCGGGAATGCGGTCGATCAAAAACATCATATTGAAGAAAGCAAAACTTTATGATTTTTAAGTTTTCTTCTGGCCTAACTTACGTCGCTTGATTCGAAGTTCATTATCCACATCAGCACCCTCAATACATGTGGCACTGATCTAGTCCTTAGTATAGACTCCCAAAATCCTTAGAGCATCCATAGTTATTAGAGATATTTTTTTTAAATATGTGTAGTTTCCATTTTCACATAGTTCTTCAAATATTCTATTATTCAAATATTTTAAATTTTATAATAAAATGTCCCACTAATTAAATATTTATGAGTTTTACCCATCAAATATCCACTTTCAATATCCCTAATTATAAAATTAAATATCTTATCAACCAAATATTTATGCGTCCTACGATCATTTTATTAACTTACATTCAATTTTAAGAAAAATACAATCGAAGACGTAAATTTAAGAAAAATACTACTTCATATGAATGCAAATATTTTACAAATTTGAAATTAAAATATAGAGATGCCAACCATATTAAATTACTAAAACACATTACAATAAATCATAGAAATTACAAACAACAATTAATAAAATAAACAAGGAGTGGATAAAATAAACCATAGAAATTAACTACATATTCAATTTTTTTTTCAGCTGCTTATATATCACTAGATGATTTTGAATTTGTTCATCTGTCATACCTCGTTTGTCCATTACGAGGAGTTAATGTGCTTGGATAAGTTGATCCACTTTCTTATTATTATTATACTCTTCCAAATATGTCATTGACTGTTGCACAATCTTATTCAATTCATCAATTATGCCTACTCTTTCTTTACCTTTTCTCCTTATTGCCTTCTGTCCCATTGGATGAGATTAGATTTTTTATCATCTAAATCAATAGTTGTGTTAGGATTATAAGAGTCAGTATATGCACTTGATGATTATAATGTTCTTGCTTTCTTTGTAGCACATCACTCTTAGGATTGAGGAGGATACATCGGACTATCTTTCATGATCCTTCACACATGTTCATATTGGAAAGTAATTTTAAAAGTACTCTTGTATTCTTCATGAGCTCACACCATTAAATCCTTGTCACTTTATTCACTTGGTCGATCATTATACCATTTATTGTAGATTCCATTATATCTATTCACAATCTTTTTTAGCGAAGTTCAATGTGATTTTGCTTTATCCGTAATTCTCTTTTTAGCTCCTTTATCTTGATTGGTATTGTAGTATGTCACCACCCATTTCCAAAAAGACTCTCTTCTGGGCATTACCAACTATTAAATCTTTACTCATAATTATGTAGGTCGCTGCAAGGAGCTTATCATCTGCTATTGTCCATAATATTCATTTGCTATGATTTTCATCCGATTCGTTGCCCATCTCTAGTGTTGGATTGAGAATAATATCATCAGGCTCTATTTCATATTAGAATGGAGGAAATTATAAATCAGAGACCGCATAAGGTATTTCTGTACTTTTATCACTGCCAGTTGCATCAACACTAGCTCTTCTCGATTCATTTGATTGAATCTCCACTGATTGAAGTGGATAATTACATTAAATGTTGACTATTGTGCCAATATTCTGAAAGATATGCATAAAACAGAGCTTGAGTGTCACCACTCAAAGAATTTGGATAACTTTAGAAATTATAGTAATATGGTGGTGGGTACGGAAAAGTTTAAAATTTTGATGGGTGTTAGTGAGAAATGGAAATTAAGGATTGAGAAAATTAGGATGAACTCGAGAACTTTCTTCACTAGAATTTTCGTTAATATTTGGAGAGTTGAACAAATCTCTAAAATAATGATCGAAATTTTTATCCATTTCTCTCTAAATTTTTAGTATGTAATGAGTGTGGAATTGATGAAAATAAATGAAAGGAATGATGCATATATAGGGGAAAATGAATATTGCTCAATGTTCGGATAAAATGAACTTCGATTAACGTTCGGTTTTGATTTTTTTTTCCAACGTTCAGTTTTGATTTTTTTTTTTTGCCTCCAAAAAGGTCCAAAAATATTAATTATTTTTTTTCCAAAAAAAAATAAATAAAAAGATATGGTAGCCCACCTTTTGGTGGCCCCACAAAAGAGAAATTGCCAAGCACAAATTTATGCTTGGTGGTTTTTAATCATCCTAGAAATATCCCCTCCAATGAGGGATATTTGAGAGAGGGGATGTTTAGAGAATATCCATTCCAAATATTTTCCATTGGAGATGCTCTTAGGGCATCAGTACCACGTCAATGTCGTATAAAGTTAAAAAAAATCACTCATCTCTCTACTATAAAATAAAAATAAAACTCTCCACATTTTTTTCACTTTCTTACAATTCTTTTGCTTTTAATTTAAAAAAAACTAAAATAAAAATGTCATTTTAATTAAAAAAATAAAAAGGAGAATAAGGAGCCGCTCCTTAATGTTTAAGAAAGGAGCTCGTGAAAGGGAGCTTCTTTCTTTTACCAAATCATCTCAATAGAAAATATAGATCCGCTACATTAATGACTCTCTTAGTATTGGTCCTACGGATATAGAGAGAGGTACATATAGATACACATGTGTCAAGTAGGTGCATGGTGAGATAACCCCAATAAAAGCTTCCATTATGGATGCTCTTAATGTGAATCTTGTGATCGGCCACATGAGGACCTTGACTTGGCACTCCAAATCAACATCCCAAATGCTCGACGATTTGAGCATCTCGACCTGACATTGCAAGTGTTTGACCGTTCGATCCCAACAAGCATCTCGAGTTCTCGGTGACCCGAGTATCTAGACCTAGCATCACCCTAGATTGGCAACCCGAGTACTCAACGACCCAAGTGTCTAACCTAGCCCCGGAAGTGCTAGGCGACCCAAGCGTTTTAGCCTAGCATCTCAGGTGTTGGGTGGCCTAAGCACCCTAGATCAACATTCCAAGTGATGGGCAACCCATGTACCCCAACTCAATAGCTTGAGTCTGCATGACACTTCACTCGAGGCCGTATGTTAGTTTTGTACACAAGGCACCCTCCCAAACTTTGTACACACCTCACCCCCATTAAGTATCTTGTGCTTCCTCACACGTCACTCCTAATGGACCTCATCCCTCAAAGGACCACAGGCTCAAGCCATTACTCAATCTGACTCTAACAGAGATGGGTCGTGATTGAGCATAACCTTCAACGTCCAACTAGAAGATGGATTTCAAATGCAACATTTTTGTTTTGTCTATGAGAACTTGATATAAAGTGTTGAGAATGGTGAGCACAAGACAGAATAATTCAAAGAAGTTAGAATCTTCTATTGGCCAACGACATCAACCCCGATTAATCCTTTGGAAATGATATTATGGTCCATCGATATCACACTAAGGCAGTTTACATAACTCATTTAGCGACAGTTAAGGAGGTCCTTCATCAGCATACAACTCCTCCTCTCTATGAAATCTGGATTAACAGAGGAATCGAAGCCTTGAGCAGCACAACTCTGAGAATTTACGACTCAAATTTTGTAAGAGGGTCCTATGTAGCCAAGCTCTCAAAGGCATCCCGAATACCTCCTAGGGGAGGAAGGCCACGAATGAAGATCTTTTGGGTGCTAATGTTGAAGCACGTGTTGATGAGGAAAATGGGATTGGTAGCAAAAATATGGAATCCGTCGTCCCACGGTTTTATACGGTCAGTTCCATGATCATCTGTGAAAAGGTAAATCGAGAAGTTGTAATTGGCCAGTGTGGGGAGAGCTTTTTTCCTCGGCTTTGCCGAGATTTGAATCCTTGCTCTATGGTAGCAACTCTGCCCCGCACAAGCCAACTCAACTCGGTCCCGGGAGCAGAAGCATGGGATTGGTGAAAGGAGAGGAGATGAACAATGATGTGGATATGTCTTAAGGGTAGAGGAGAAATTAGAAGAAGGAGGAGGGGTATTTTGGTCAATTGCTAGCTAGGGCTTTTTAGGTGGATACTGTTCACCCGTGTAAGGGGTTGCGGTGGGTTTTCTTCTACCACCATGAGGACCACGCGGAGGGGGCCACCTTTGCTGCCTCCGACGCCGACGACGTCCAATGCCGGTAGCTCCTTGCTCTCACGCACGAGGCCTCACGCGAGCACAACGACTTCCCCTTCTCCCCTTCTTTTCTCTCCACGTCACCGTCACACGCCGGAAGACGCTGCCATCTCATGTGATGGTAGGGCTAGGTTTTCTCTCCATCGCCTCATGCGCCAATGCCGCCGGACTCACCCAACACACGTGGGTCTTCCTCCTCTCCACACAGCCACCAATGCCACTTCCCCCGCTTGCTCACGCCGTCGATCGTCTGTTTCGTTTCCAGCATGCCGACCTCTCCTTTTTCTTCCTCACAGTGCCGACACCCTCTTCTCTTGCTGGCTTCTCGCTCGTCGCTGGTCAAACCTGTTGGAGGAGACCCCGTTTCTGACGGAAGTCCTCTCTTCACAAGACCTTGGCACCTTTGATGCTGCCCCTACCCCACACCGGTGGCAGAAATCCTCCAACCGTCATCACCGCCTCTAGCGGGGCTCCACCCCTTCTCCCTCTCCATATACAACTCAGTCACCATCGCCGCCGCCCAATGGTCTTCCGCTGCTGCTCCGTTGTCTTATCCTGTGGTTGTGTTCCAACATAGTCATGTGGCCTTCGAGCCATTGTCTTTGTCACGCCCCGGGGGAGTCCCTGTCCGAAGAAATTTCGACAGCACCGCCCCTGTACGGCTGACAATCTGAATCATTTCTACATGCACAATATACCTCAGCCACAGATGACTGGAATAAACACACAACCACACAGTTTATATGCAGCCTACTCGGCTGATACAATAAAAACACCACCATGCAGTTATATGTAAAACTAACAGCCCACTCGACTGTACCAGAATCAAACACAGCGGAAATACAACGGACACACATACAAACTAAAATACAAGACTGCTAGCCGGCTAGGCTTACACCACACAACAAAACAACACTCCAGAAACATAACTGGAACACAAAGAGAAATAAAGAAATTTCATATACCAAAATGCAAATAACTAAAAGCGGAGACAGGTCTTCTGATGTGACGTGGGGACCGGCAGGTAGGATACTCCAAGCAACTCCATAAATAACCAGGTACCTGAAAAAGATAGTGTCCACGGGGATGAGTTCAACAACTCAGCAGATACCAGTTGACATGTATAGTAAGCTATAACAGACAGTAATAACTATGGAGTACAGTCTCCTGAACAAAAGCTAGAATGCACAATAGAAAAGGGCTGAAGAGAACTGTACTCACCAGGGCCTCCTATCAGAATAGTCAGGTCATCAGACCGAGAGTATCATAAATCCTGTATGCATGTCAAACATATGCATCCATCCAAATGCAGCATATAAGTGCAGCAAACACAATCAGTAATGCATAAATGCATATGATGCCAATGACATGGTCACCCCTGATGTCAGTCAGCCATCTCACACACAATGGTGAAACCGAGTGGGTAGGGCTGTGACAACCGTGGACTCTGCCATCACTGCTCCTGATGAGTGACCGAGTGGACGGGATCTCTCATCTCCCGGTACACGATGACGGGGAGGAATCTCTGCCGGCTACCACGCTGCACCACACTACCCATGAACGGACCAACGGAGCCAAACAGAGTCCAACTGCCTGCCGGCTACCACGCTGCTACACTAAACCAGCGGAGCCAAACAGAGCAGAACCGTCTGCCGGCTACCACGCTGAGTCACCAGACCAACGGAGCCAAACAGCAGAACTGCCACACACCTGTCTGATATACCACTAACCCATGAGTGGTGGTGCGTACAGATACATGTAACTGGTGATGTGCTCGACAATAATGGAGCAGACTATCGCACAGCATGCAATCATGCGAGATGATGCATGACACTAAGTATGGCAATAACTTGATCAGCATATATAACAATATCCATATCTATAAAATATGTACCATAGTATCGATGGTCAAATCTGAAGACCTAAGGTACACAGGTCAGGTAGGGTATAAAAACCTAGGTCCTGAGCATTATGAGGCAGAGTATGTCACTACCATATGAGCATATATATAATCATGTGGGTACTAACAATAAATGCATAACAGGTGAGCAAACAAGCATGTAACATGTATCCAGGAGTGACATATTGGAACAAAAATGAACATAATTACTACTAAAGGCTATAACCTACTAAACATATCAACATGACATTATCAAAGATAAGTCAAGGTACCCACCTCCGATAAGAGGATCGTATCTGGTCCAATCCGACGTCGAGATGCCCGTCTCGCGTCAAAGTCCTGTGTCACCAATATATACATTTTTATTTAGCTAAAATTCAATAAATAGCTAAATAAAAATCCGTACGACTAATTTAGGGTAAAATCCTAATCACATCATCCAACTACAATACGTATCCAAATTCCTACACCATACCTCAAGCTCAACCGCTGTTGAACACAGAACAAAGTGAGCTGATTGCTGCTGGAAACAAGGTATACCACAACAAGACCTCCTTGCTGAAGTTTCCCCATAACGCACCACACTTGGCTGGAATCCTACCTACTCAACAGATCAAGATGAGATCACAGGAAGATCACAGATCAGAACTATACTAGAGATTATTAATTCAAGCAACAACCTAATTCTAGTAATAACCTATTCTCACCACCACTTCCTCTTCAACAGCTACCAAGAGCCATGGATCGAGCAGAGTCAACAACAAGCTACTGATTCAATGGTAGCCGGAACCAACCTAGGTCACCACCTTCCAACAAACCAAGCACCCAATCAAACCATACAGAGATCACATACCCAAATCAAAAATCTAAGGCAGAGCACCTACCTACCAGTTGCATCGGAGCAACCGAACACCCTCGAAAACCACAGATCGGGAACTAGGGCTCGGCTGGAATGCTGTCAAATCACAACAGAGGGGGCGGTCATCTGCGACACTAGGGCAGAGCGATTGTGGTGTCAGCACTGTCGGGTGTGAGTCTGCAGTGGACGGAAGCGACGAAATCCTCGGCAGAGAGGAAGAAATCGGCGTCGGAAAACTATGGCACAGCGTGGAGAAGGCCGGCACTAGGACTGAGGAGCTTGGTCGGCTGCCGGCGCTCGGAAGAGAAGAAACTTCGGTGAGGCGTCGGCGGTAGGGCGCCGGTGTTGCTCTGTGCGACCTCAGGTGGCGGCGGTGCGAGAAGAGAAGAGGTATCGGGGTGTCGACGCCGAGAGAGGAAGATCTAGGGCTCGGGTGAGTGGCCGGCAATAGGGCTTTTCCTTGGCTCTCATCGGCCGGCGAGGATGGATTGACCGAGAGGAGGAGCCGGCGGTGCTCTCATGGCGGTTAGGGCTCGGCGAAGAAGAAGAAGAGGGCGGCACAGTAGAGGAAACGGGGAAAAAGAAATAAAGAAAAATAAAAAGGAAAATCAACATTTCCTCATTTAAATGGGGTAGCCTAAACAGGCTTTCTCGGACCCAATTTTTATCCCCGTAAACTCGTCCATACGATCTCCGAAAAATTCCAGAAAAATTTCCAAAAATTCCGGAAATTTCCCTTATCATTATTCGTCATTTTTCAGTATTTTACAGTCTTGTTCTGGCCTATATGTCGTTACCTTATCCTGGTCTCCGTGCCACTATCATCTCCCGATCTGCGTGCCGATATCTTATCCCAGCCTATGTGCCGATGTCCTATCCCAATATGTGTGCCAGCGTCCTATCTCATCTTGCGTGCTTAAGTCATATCTCAGCCTGCGTGCCGCTATTATATCCCGGCTTACATGCCGCTATTATCTCCCAGCCTGTGAACCACTATTATCTCCCAGCCTACATGTCGCTATTATCTCTCGATCTGCGTGTCGCTATTATCTCTCGATCTACGTGTCATCTTCCGAATCCAAGTCGCATTCGGTTTCGTGTCGCCAAACACAGCTCCACATCCGACTCCCATTCGCCTGCTCTTCCGGGTCATGACAACTCGAGCAACGTCCCATTCGAGGGAGCCCCCCTGGGTCAGGGTACGCTCTCCATTCATGTTCTATAAGCATTTCATTATTTTATGTCTTAGTATGTTACTTATACTCGTTGGATTTGTCTCGAGCATCGGGGTACCAGGGACCAGGGCAACCCGGTCACTGGCTGCAGGTAGCGTTGACCAAAGGACTTCTGACGACTTGGTCAACATAGAAGTCATCTCAGAATACCCCTCTCCGAGACGTCGTGATTCGGTCAACATTTCATCCACATCAGCCGGCGGTCTGTTTGACTCAGATTCCATACAGGATCAAATAATGTACTTATAATAAAAATCATTTTTCTTCTTCTCTTGTTAATTACACTACATATAGTATTTTACTTGTTTCACAATCCCCTCCTCCTCAGAGTTTGCTACTTAGAGGCCTACACAAGACGTCATCTGTTATTTTTCTCCTCCGTAACTTGTTAGAGATGAAGAAACCTCTTGTACAAAGGATGAGTACAATATAAAAGAACATAGGCTTGATCAATAAAGAATAATAAATAGAACAATTGTCTCGAGTGTGGTTGTTTGCCTTCGCCCTCGAGCCTTTTTTATAGTCTCTTATCAAAATTGATCTTTTGCTGATGTGACATGTTCAGAATGTTAGATTATATAATTTTATTAAAATTATTTATTTATAGTTTTTAGGGTAATTTAGTCTTTTACTTTTTCAATTTAGGGTTAAGATTTTTCTTGTAATTATATATATAAGGCTTTGTACTCTTTTTTTCTTAATCACTTTTTGGATTCATTAAATCAGGATGGCTACTTTTTTTTGAAAATTTTTTTGGCACAACGTTATAGTTTTAATTAGGTTTCTTTTGTTTTTGCAATACTTGGTTTTGTTTGGTGTTCGGTTATTTGTGAGCACAATTCATTCTATCATCATGAGTGGTCGCACAGAAGATTCGCTTCAATCGATCAGTGTAGATGAAAAAAATTATTTGTATTGAGGATATGTTATAAAAAAATTTTTGCTAGGAAAATTTATGTGGGGATATGTTTCAGGTGTGCAAGTTCAACCTACGGACATCAATGCTGATGATTATGAAAAGTTGTTGGATGTGTGGGGGACCGATAATGCAAAGATTATTACGTGGATTAATAATTCTGTTTTGCACTCCATTGGTGCTTAGTTGGCCAAGTACGAGACATCTAAAGAGGTTTGAGATCATCTGGCAAGATTATACATATAGTCTAACTTTGCCAAACAATATCAATTGGAAGCAGATATCCGCGTACTTCGGCAACAAGATATGAGCATCCAAGATTTTTACTCTACCATGTCAGAACTATGGGATCAGTTAGTACTAACAGAATCCTCAGAATTACGAACATTCCCAACCTATATTACTCGTAGAGAAGAACAACGTCTAGTCCAATTCTTGATGGCTCTTCTTGATGAGTTTGAAAGATTGCGTGGAATAGTTTTGCATTGTAGTCCTCTCCCTTCCGTTGATTCAACAGTACATGAATTGCTAGCTAAGAAGATTCGTCTTAACTTTCAGGTTGATAAGAGGACTATTGCACCATCTACGCCATCTATTTTTGTAGCACCACAATGGTCTATGCCACATAATCAAGATAGGTCAACTTCGAAGGTTTCTAGTGATGAGTGTGCTTATTGCAAAGAAAAAGGACATTGGAAGTCTTAGTGTCCATTATTGTTTAACAAAGGTAAACTATTGCATTAACAAAAACAGCCACCGTAACAGCAATATCAGCAGCCACGACCTCAACAACTACCATTACTACATCAGAATACTTTATGGAAATCTGGTAATCAATCACAACAATTGCTAAATGGACTATCTCAGTCTAGTAATGCAGTGGTTGCCTCTCTTTAGATCCGCATATGCTTGAGTAGTTTCAATAATTCCTTGCTTCACAGCCCTCTGCCATGTCTGCTTCTTCTCTTAGAGGTTTGTCATCCTTTGGTACATTAGGTATATCATCCTCTTTATGGATCTTAGATTCTGGAGCCTCTCATCATATGTCACCTAATTTGTCATCTTTTATTTCCTTATCTTCTAATTCATCTTTATCAATTATGACGGCTGATGGTACTTCGATGTCATTATTAAGTGTTGGTTATGTTGTTACAACTTGCTTATCTCTTCCTGATGTTTATTATATTCCTAGTCTTACACTTGATCTTATTTCTGTTAGTCAATTGTCTGAGTCTGGATATTCAATTTTTTTTCTTCGTCCAATTGTTATGTGTAGGACCTGTGATCTCAGAAGGTGATTGGGATAGGTCGTAGGCAAGGGGGCCTCTATGTCTTTGAATAAGCTTCAAGTACCAAATGTTGTAGCTTCTAGTATTGATTTATCATCTTTCCGATTGAGTCATTCTTCTTCTAATTTTTATTTGTGGCATACTCGTCTAGGTCATATTTCAGTGTCTCGTTTATAATTTTTAGCTTCGTCTAAAGTAGGGGTGAGTAATCGGTTTAAATCGAACCGACCAAACTGATTAAACCAAAAACTAAACCAACCGATTTTTTTTAACCAACCGAACCGACCAAACTTTTCAAAAAAAAACTAAACCGACCTAACCGATAAAACATCAGTTCATTCGATTTTTAACCGAAATAACCAAATTTTCAGTTTGGTTTGATTCCGATTTGGTTTGGTTATGTTTGGTTCCAATTTGGTTCGGTTCAACTCATAATATTGGTTTGATTTTGTTCCGATTTGGTTTGATTTGGTTTGATTTAGTTCCGATTTGGTTTGGTTCAAATCAAAATTTTGGTTTAATCGATTTAACCGAATTTTGATTTTCAAAACTGAAACCGAACCGACTAAATTGATATTTCTAGAAAAAAAATTGAATTTCCGAATTAATTAAACCAAACTTTTAACTTTGGTCGGTTAATTCGGTTTAACCGAACTTTTGCTCACCCTAGTCTATTGTATTAGGAGCTTTAAAAAGTCATGATATTTCAGATTGTAGTGGTTGTAAACTGGTAAAATTTTCTGCATTACCTTTCAATAAAAGTCTATTTTTTTTCCTTATCCTTTTGATATTGTTCATTCTGATATGTGGGAGCCTTCTCCTGTTACTATAAAAGAGGGATCAAGATATTATGTTTCTTTTATTGATGATTGCACTCGCTATACTTGGGTTTATCTTATGAAATACAGATCTTATTATCTTACCATCTTCAATGACTTTAAAGCTCTTGTCAAAACTCAACATTCGACGGTTATCAAGTGTTTTCGTTGTGATTTGGGGGGGGGGGGGGGAGCGAATACACTTCCAATAGTTTTTTTCGTTTACTTGCATCAGAAGGTACTATACATCGAATCTCATGTTGAGAAATACCTGAACAGAATGGGGTTGCAGAGAAAAAGCATAGACATCTTGTCAAGACAACTTGTTCATTCTTATGATTTGCAAATATCCTAGTATTTTTTACGAAGAAGCAATTCTTACTGTTACTCATGTAATTAATAGGATTCCAACTTCTCACAATTCAGGTTTGTCTCCTTTTCAAAAACTGTATGATCATGCTCCTGATTATTCCTCTTTACGTGTTTTTAGTTGTACCTATTTTGTTCTTCGACCACACGTCTAGCATGATAAGTTGTCATTTAAGTTTGCTTTGTATGTCTTCCTTGGTTATGGTGTTGGTCAAAAGGGATATTATTGTTTTAATTCAGTTAGTAAAATATTATATATCTCTCGTCATGTTGTGTTTCTTGAGCATATTCCTTTCTTCTCCATACCTCTTCTACCACATGACATGACTCATGTAGATCTTATTCACATTGATTTCTTCAGTACCGACATCGACGAAGCCTCCCCCACAGCTACTCTTCCACATGACGACCTCACTAAATCTGGTATTCTCGAGACATCTCCTCCACCTCCCCCTCTCCCTCCCCCTCTTGCGACTGTTCCATCACCTCTAGAGATGCGGGCAATCCTATTCATCGGTCTACATGTCCTCGTAAGTCTACTAAACTACCTGATTTTGCTTATTCTACTTCCTTTGTTTCTTTTATTGCCTCTATTTATCATCTTTTTGAGCCTTTATCCAATAAAGAAGCTATTGGCAATCCTCTTTGGCAGAATGCTATGGATGAGAAATTAACTACTCTGCATCATACTCATACTTAGGATTTGGTACCTCTGCCACTAGGAAAATGCACCATTGGTTCTCGTTGGATCTAGGGGTGTAAACGAATAAAATCAAGCCGAATATGCAGAAAAATCTAAGGCTCGAATTCGGCTAGAAATAGGTATATTCGAGTTTGAGTTGATTCGAAGCTCGAAAAATTCAAAATTTTTTGTTCAAGTTTGGTTCAAATTAGGGCTCGAATTCGAGTTCGGCTCAAAATTTTTTTATTCAATATATATTTAACTTATATTAATAAAATATTAAGGCTTACGAGTGGCTCACGGACTATCGAACAATATAATTTGAGCTCAAGTTCGGCTCAAAAAAAAAAGTTTGAACATGTTTAAATTCAGCTCGAATTCAATAAATTTGAATACGAATCAAATATTTTTCGAACTGGCTCAAAAAGCTCATGAGCCAGCTCGATTCATTTGTACCCCTAGTTGGGTCTATAAGATCAAAATTAAATCTGATGGGTATGTTGGGCAATACAAAGCTCGTCTTGTTGCTAGAGGTTACTCTCAGGAGTATAACATGGATTATGAAGAAACTTTTGCCCTTGTTGCTAAAATGACCACTGTTCATATGTTAATTTCCATTGTCTCTGTTCGTCAATGGAAAATATCTCAAATGAATGTCAAGAATGCTTTCTTGAATGATGATCTTCAAGAAGAAGTGTATATGGTGCCTCCTCCTGGAGTTACTCACCTATCTGGTGAAGTATGGAGGCTCCACAAAGCTCTCTATAGACTCAAACAAGCACCACATGCTTGGTTTACGAAGTTCTCCACGGTGATTACCTCGCTTGGCTTTCGTTCCAGTAATCATGATTCAGCTTTATTTGTCAAGAGTATGTGTGCAAGTCGTATACTTTTAACTTTATATGTGGACGATATGATAATTACTAGTGATGATTTTGATGGAATTGAGTTTTTAAAGTTTGAATTAGCTCATTGTTTCGCTATGAAAGACTTGGGTTTACTATACTATTTTCTGAGGATCGAGATCACCTCTTTACCTAAAGGTTATCTCTTGTCTCAGTCAAAGTACATAATTGTTCTATTTGAGCGAGCATGTCTCACTGACAATAGGACAATTGATACTCCCATCAAGACTAATACTATGTACTCTCCATCAGATGATTCTCATTTGCTAGATCATAACCTCTACCGTACAGTTGTGGAAAGCTTGGTTTATCTCACTGTGACTCATCCTGATATTGTGTATGTTGTACATGTGGTTAGTCAATTTATCACTACACCAACCATAATTCATTGGGCTGCTGTTCTTCACATTCTTTGGTATCTTCGGGGAACTCAGTTTCAGAGTCTCTTATTCCCTTCTACTTCCTCGTTAGAGCTCTATGCATACTCTGATGCTGATTGGGCGGTAACCTTACGGATCGTAAGTTGACCACCTGCTTCTGTATTTTTCTTGGAGATTCTCTTATCTCTTAGAAGAGTAAGAAGCAAGATGTTATTTCTAGATCCTCCACAAAAGCTGAGTATCGTGCCATAACTACCACCACTTGTGAGATTGTTTGGCTACGTTACTTGCTTGCAAATATGAAAAATTTACTTCAGAAACCTATTGCTCTTCATTATGATAATCAGAGTGCAATTCAGATTGCACATTTCATGAGAGAACGAAGCATATTGAGATAGATTGTCATTTCACTCATCATCATCTACAGCTTGGCACTATCACACTACATTTTGTTCCTTCCTCATTGCAGATAGCTAATATGTTCACCAAGACTCATTCCGCTTCACGCTTCCAGTTTTTGTCTAACAAACTCTCAATGCTTCTGACTGTAGCATCGTGAGTTTGAGGGAGGATATTAGATTATATAATTTTATTAGAATTATTTGTTTATAGCCTTTAGGGCAATTTAGTATTTTACCTTTTCAATTTAGGGTTTAAGTTTTCTTGTAATTAACTATATAAGACTTTTTACTCTTTATTTCTTAATCACCTTTTGAATTTATCAAATCAAGACGACTACTTTTTTCTTTAGTGTCAATTTCTACACAGAAAACTCTGGCATGGTAGATCATCATCATCTAATATGTTTTTTGATCAATTAGAAATTTAGATCGCCCATAACTCGATTTCGACTACCCAAAACCTAGTTTCAGTCGCTCAAAACTCGACTTTGATTGCCTAAACCATGAATTAAATTGACTACAATTCAATCTTCCTAAATTAAATCTCTACCCTCGTCTCAAGTGTAGGTCATTCAACTTATCTCACCAACTTACCTTACACAGACTTCCTCCCGACTTCACTTTCCTCTAATGCACTAAGCCCTTCCAACTCATGCCTCGTGTGTCTTTCTCGCTATATCTGAGTACTCTTCTATCAAACTCCTCATACCTAAAATGTACCCTGATACAGAGAGGGTTTAGGGGCAGGGAAGAGAATAGGAGGAAAGAAGAGGGGCAAGGTGGGAAAACCACTGTTTAGGGCTTAAGAGAGGGGGAGCTGGCTTGGTTCAGGGGGTTTTTTTGGTGGGTTTTCTTTTGACGCCGCCAGGAACAAGGACCGGAGGGTCCTCTTCCTCTCAAACTCCTTGCCGGCGCCGACGCCGGCCTCCGCCCTTGCTCCTCTCCTTCTCCTCACCGTGCCGCCACCTCTCCTCTCGACATCGGCCACGAATCTCCTCCTCCTCCTCGCGATGTCGCCGTTGGAATCCTTCTCTTCCTCCTTGCAACGCTGCCGCCGAATGAACTTGGCAGCCCACCTCTCCCTCTGCTCTCCCTCTTCTCCGCCACCTCGCGCACAGGAGGTCTCCCACAAGTCCTCCGTCGCCGCCAGGGGGCTGGCCACTCCGCCCTTGTCGCTGCCGGCTACCAACTCCACCACCTCCTCTCCACGCCGACCGCTAACGCCGCAGGGAGCCACTTCCCCTCGCGCCGCCTCTAGCCACCATCTCCTCCTCTCTGATTCGCTGCCTTCGCTGCACATCAGATCGCCTTCGCCGCTCGCCGGACCAGCCACTCAGCACGCACGACCGTCTCCTTTCTCCGCCTTGACTCTGCCGAAGAGGTTCTCCATTCTATGTTCGGCGCTGCCCCGCCGGAAGGTTCGCTGCAGCCTCACCGTGAGCCTCACAGTGGACTCTCCCCGAGCCGCAGCCATTCCCCATCGTCGTAGATGAACTCCGATCCACATTGTCGTACAATTTTGACATCGATCCGGTATTCGATCCACGCCGCGGTGCACTTTCGGCACTGATCGGGCCTTCGTGCCATCATCGTATTTCGTCCTTCGAGCGGTCGTTATATTTCGACTTGTGTGCTTATTTTGCATTCTTGTCTGTGTACTGATGTTATATCCCGGCCTGCGTGCCAATCTAGTTTCCCGGCCTGCGTGCTGACCTAATGTCCCGGCCTCCGTGCCGACCTAGTGTCCCGACCTGCGTGCCGATCGCGTTTCCCGGTCTGTGTGCTGGTTTCGTGTCCCGGCCTGCATACCGCTAATATCTCCCGGGTTGCGTGCCGGTGTTTTATCTCGACCTGCAGCTCGTCTTTCGAGCCCGTGCCGCGTTCAGCTCCTCGTCGTCAGATCCAGCTCTCCAGCCTAATCGGAGTCATCCACTCTTCCGGGTCGCGACAACTCGAGCCGCGTCCCATCCGAGGGCGCCCCCTTGGGCCAGGGTACGTTCTCCGTCCATATTCTATGCATATTTCATTATTTTATGGTTTAGTCTTGTACTCATATATTCGTTGGATCTGCCTCGAGCATCGGGGTACCGGGGGCCGGGTCAACCCGGTCACTGGCTGCAGGTAGCATTAACCAGAGGACTTTTGAAGACTTGGTCAATACGGAAGCCATCTCAGCACACCCCCCTCCGGGACGTCGTGACTCAGTCAACATCTCATCCACCTCACCCGACGGTCCGTCTGACTCAGCTTCCGGACGGGATCATACCCACTCGTCGACTCCTTTTCTGTGACATTCTTCTCAGTCACTTACAACTTCTACCCCAACTCTCATTGTCTTCAATACTTTTTGTCCTTTCGATCTCTCAAGTGTCCTACACCATTCTCCATCGTACTCTATTGGATCTTGAGTTATCAAATACCTATGTGATCATAAAGGCTTAGACACACATATCATAAACATTAGCAAAACATAACTTAAACTTATTTGATCAAATATCAAAATTATGATCCACAACCATTTAAGGTACAAATAATCTCTCCCTTTTGATATTTGTAAAAATAATAAATTAGGATAAAATCATATAGAAAGCAAAATAATTGACTTAATTTTAGGTCCCTGTATGTATTATTTTTCTCTCCTTTTCTCTCGATCAAGATTAATCAAATCAAATATAACTTTTCTTTCATCTAATTCTTCTCCCTCAAAAAACTTGAATTTATGAATTAAAAAAAACGGGACCTAGGGATCTCGAGATATTTTTTTATTTTTTGAAAATTCAGTTTTCTCCATTTTATTTTTAAAGTTACAATAGATTTCCTAATAATAAGACTTTTCAAACTTAGAAAATTTATTTAAACATTTTTAGAAGTAATTTTTTTTTTTTGAGATTTTGATCCTGTCTAATAAGAATTCTGTCTTTTCAAAAAAAAAATCTTAAAAAAACTTTTAAATTTTTGAAAATTAAATAGTTAACTTTGAAATGCATGATTTTCTTTAGATTTTTTTTAAATATAAAAAAAAACTATTTTAACCACTAATTGACTTAGCAAACTTTCACATAAAATTAATTTACATAAAAATTTCGAATAGAATATAAGGATTCAAACATTTCAAATTACAAACTTGCATATTGAGACAATCATTTATTAAGTTTTATTTTCTTATAGTCGACTATTCTAGGATTTTTTTTAAAGTTCAAAATAGATTTTGCCACCCAATATAGATACGGGCCAATGCGATTTACTAAATAATTTTTAGGAATAAAAGATTTTCCCACTTTTCTAATATAACCCCTAAGTTTTATAAAACTATGTTTAGGCCCATCAAATCCTAAACCTTCCCTCCAAATTTTATTCTTTGATTATTTAATAATAGATTCAGATTATTTGACCTAACAAAAAAACTTTTTCAAAGTCAATTTCAAGGATTCTCCTTAGTCCCTTAACCTTAAGTTTGCATTTATTAATTTTTTAAAGTCTTCTTTTGAACAATAATCTATCAATTTATTTTCTAAATTAATTTTTAACCATTTACAAATCTATGTATTTATTTCTAATCTTACATAGTGATCTTGATAGCATCTTAATGGCTTCATAGAGCTTATTGAAAGATAGATTTCTTAACTCACTGTGTCAAAATTGTAAAATGATATTCCTCCTTCATTGTTACTCTCTTGACTCTCTTCAGATGACATGAAGTATTGTTTTTCTTTCTCATTGTGAATCGCCATGAATGCTAGACTAACTATTTGCTCAAATACTGAGTCTTCTGAGGAGCTATTCCAAATTGCCTTCAGATTTCTCTGTTGCTTGGACTTCGTTGGCGCCTTGTCTTTGCCATTTTATTTGGTCTTTTACTTGAGTTTGGAGCAATTTACTTTGATGTGATACCTTCTCATCATAGTTGAAGCATATTACTTCTTTGCTTCTTCTTCTACTTAACAATTTGATAACTTGTTGTATTAAAATTGTTAGATTTAAAAAGTTATTTCATCTAATTCCATACCATATAGGCTGCTTGATTACTATCCAATGAGGTATCCCACTCTGATTTCTTCTTAGCTGCTAGGCCATAATTCAATTTGTATTTTCTATTTTTTTTCAATCCTACTATTCTGGACTCGTATAATTCAATAATGGCAAAAAAACTTGTAAAGTACTTACTTCAAGGTTTATGGATATATAAAATGAATCCACCATCAGTACCCACTCTCTTGAGTCCTTGAAAAATGTATTTATTGCATATCTCAAAATGTCGCGATTTATATAATTTCCTCAAGATTGCAGACATTAATTGGAGATATCTTTGAGTCTGACATGAAGTTGCATTATGAATTCTCCCTTCTTAAGCATGAGGGTTATTGAGTTGGCTTCTGAGTAGATCACACTGTGCTAACTTTGGCTCTAAGGTGTCTTCTTGAAACTCCAAAAATTTCTCCAGAGTTCTTTGATAGAATGGTATGTTTTGATTCTGTTTATCTCATGCACGGGAAAAATAAAAATATGAAATTAAGCCTTACCATTGGCTATGAACTCCTCTTGTTTCTTTTTTGTCCATTTATACTCCTCGAGTTAAAACAAGTTAGTCCTTAAATATTATATGAGTGCAGTAGATAGTCTACTATACCTAACTGCAAGTAGACTTGACTCTAATACTAATTATATGATTGAGAGTGTTGCAAAAAAAAAAAAAAGTAGAACCGCCACCTTAGCGGCCCCCTGGGTCCGACCCCACAGATATCTAGAGGGGGTAAATCACGGTTAAGCTGGGCAGGAGGGGTGACTGGGTGTCGAGTGGAATTTAAAGCGCAGCAGACCGAGGTTTTACGCCCGTGTGCAACTGGCGACCCTCGACCCTTGAACCTCCGTTGCATGCGTCAAGCACCTTTCCAGCTGATCCAGCCCGTGGGGGCAATATATGATTGAGAGTGTGCTAAAGTAGGAGGAGTGAATAACACATTATTTGTTTCGTCACTTTTTTGTCGATCAAGAAACCACAATAAAAATATAAAGATTTACTTGGTTCAATAACCCCTAAGGTTCCTACTCCATAACCCTGACTCATGTCAACTATGACTTAGTCTGCTTAAGTTGAGTTTCAACCCTTATTTTAAGTACAGGTCACTTAACTCAACTCACTAGCTTACCTTGCACAGGCTTTCTCCCGGTTTCTCATCCCTCAAATGCATTATGTTCTTCCGACTTACTCCTTGTGCATCCTTCTCGTTCTATCAGAGTACTCTTTCGCCAAGATCCTATACTTTGGATGCACTAAGTCCATCAACTCCCTTATCATGCCATCCTTATCGCTCACTTGCACCTTTTGCCCTAAGTCTTGCTATCTCCGATACTCCTTGTCCTTCTAATCCCTCGAGTGTCTCATACTATCGTTCATTATACTCCATCGACCATCAGACCTAAGTCATCGAGTACTTGTGCATTCTCCTAAGTTCCTGCACACTTAGACACACATATTAGAAATACAAACAACGCCTAACTTAGATTTAAATATTTGACCAAATATCAAATTGTGTTCCACATCAACTGGGGGTTCCAATGATCTTCCCCTCAATCATTCGAGGTACTAACATATTCTATGTATAAGGGACCTCATTCTCTATTAAACTCCTCGCTAAGGATCTACCTACCAATTTCCAAAGTGGGGGGAATACAATGAATTATTTGATTCAGAAGATTACCTATGTCGTTTTGAGAATGTGTTCTTCTTCACTAATATACTGATGGGGTAAAGTATCATATATTACTAATAACTTTGGTTGGGCCAGCACAATAATAATTTAACACCTTAAAGCCCAACACCATCAACTCCTTTGATGATTTTTGCTCTAATTTCTTGTAGCACTTTGCTAGCTGCAAGAAGTTCCAAAAAACTCCTTTACTCTGTTCATTCTAAAGCAACAAGGCAAAAGTACTTTTAGAGTATATCAGCATTTCACTTGAGAAACACTAAGGGTGCGTTTGGTTGAAGGTTATTCTTGATAATCTTAGTTATCCATGTAAGGTTATCAACAAAAACTCTATTTGGTTTAGGTAATCGATGATTCCCGAGTAATGTTCTATGCCCGACACGTCAGCAAAAGGTGCATGCAACCAGGAATCGAAAAACCTCAGAAAACTGAGGTTTTTCTTGATTTCGGGGTTAACGAATTTTTTTTACCTAAAATACTCTTAGATAAGAGAAAAATGTGACAAAAAAGGAAAATGTAAAGAAAAAATTTAAAAAACATAAAAAAAAAAAAATTGTAAAAAACTTTAAAAAAATAAAAAAAACATTAAAAAATATAAAAAACATTAAAAAAATTTTAAAATGAGAAAAAAATAAAAACAAAAGAAAAAACTTTAAAAAAATTAAAAAATAATAAAAAATGTTAAAAACATAAAAAAATATAAAACCCATTAAAAAAATTTAAAAGAACAAAAAAAACGTAAAAACATTATAATTAAAAAAAAAAAGTAAAAAACAACTTATAAAATAAAAAAGTAAAAAAAACTAAAAAATAAAAAAAAACATTAAAAAAAAAACAAACAAAATAAAAAATATATATATAAATAAAGAAAACGTGAAAAAGAAAAAGTAAAAAATAAATGTAGAGTTTAAATAATAGTAATAATAATAATGATAATATATTATTATTATTATTATTATTATTATTATTATGTATAGTTGGTTTTGTAACTAAGGGTAATATAGTAAAATATTAAACTAGGCTATTCATTAAAACCTTCAACAAACAAGTTTTGTTGCATTACCTAAATTGAACCAAACAACATTTGGTTATGTTCTATTCCCCATAACTTTGGTTATGTGATTACCAGGTAATCACATAACCAAAGTTATATATGATAACTTGAACCAAACGCACTCTAAAAGTGTTCTATGCAAAGTGATGACTAATGCCTTCTCTCAGGGCTTAAAGGAGGGAGATTTCTTTAGTCCCTCGTAACGAGGCCCCCGATTGACTATGATGAGCTTATCGATCATGTAGAGAAGTACATGAATGTTAAAGAAGTGTAGTAACTTAGGCAAGAGCCAAAAAGTCATTGGCCAACCTGTTGAGCAGTTAAAAAGGGGGCAAAGTACCATCTGGCTTCGAGGGCCAAACCCTTGAGACCATTTGTCCCTTATCCCTTACACCCTCTTTAAAGTGTCCAAAGAGAGGGCACTATTGTATGCGAGGAGAACCGATTTCTATAGTAGGGTACATATCTCATAAGATGGGTTTGAGGGACCACCCTCGATAATGATGCATTGGTGATCCAAGTCATTGTCTTTAACTATGATATCACTCGAGTCTTTGTCAACTTAGATAGATCCATCAATGTATTATTCGATAGATATCCTTCGATCGAATGCAAATTAGGCAAGCCAAGCTACAACTAGTCATTACTACCTTACTCAACTTCTTGGGACATGCAGTATAACCCCTTGGCCATATTATAGAAATAGAGTTACAATCTAAAGACATGAAAGAAACTAATCTATAACTCCTAGTAGAGAAAGGGGAGAAGAGAAGGTTTATCGAGATGGTTGCTAGTCTTTGAAAAAAATTCTAAGCTCCAATCGTGAATGGATCTCTTTGATAACTCTTGGAACGATGATGGTAGGTATCCCTAAGACAGGGAAAACCCTCCTCTTTGAGTTAAAAGGCTTCTTAGGCTTTTTATACCCTTTCCAAACTTCAAAAATGCTTGGAAACGACCCAATTGTTAGGACAAAATAGCTTTGGCATGGCCGTACTTGGGAGGCATGCATGGCTTGCCTATGCCCGACTCGGTGGATAAAAGCATGGTTGTGCTTGGGAGATACGATCGTGGCTGGTCTACTGTTTGGTTCTAGAGCAAAAAGCACGTCATGCCTAGCTTCTGGTCTAGTGCATCGATGAAAGGAATGCCCGTGCAAGGGGGCACGACCTTCCTATATCCAGCTCTGTGATGAAAAGAACGTCATGCTTGGGAGGCATGGTCGTGGCATATCTGATTGTTAGTGATGTGGGGAAAAGCATGACCGTGCCTGGGAGGCATGACCATGTCAAGTGCTAGAAACACCATCTTCACTTCCTTCTTTGATTAACTTTGGCCAGAGGAACATGTCTGTGTCTTGAAACATGACCAGAGCATGTTGCTTGCTGTAGATTCTCGTTCTAATACTTAATTACTCTATTTTTTATCCCGAATACACATCCTATTAATAAAAAAAAAGAGAAGTTCTCTAAACTAGAAAAGTAAAACAAATAAAAGGAAGATGAGAGAATGTGAAATATGCTCATAAAATGCCACATAATTTATGCGAAATAATATTAAAAATCACGTAAGAAACACATATACCAGTGTACCTTCATGTCAGAAGTGGGAAGCTTTGCCACTATATAGTCATGGAAAGGAGAATTGAAGTCAATCTTGAAATTTTTAACATTGTGCAAGACATGAGCTCCCCGAAAAATCTGCAAGAGATCCCATGATTGGTTGGCCGAGCCCTTTCTAGGTTCATCTCCTGATTAGTCAATCAAAGTTTATCATTCTTTAAGGTCCTAAGGAAGACTGCTTGTTTTCACTAGGATGAAAATGTGAACAAGTCTTCTTTGATTTGAAAAAAAAAAAAATCCTTGGTTGACCTTTCAATTATGTTAAAGTCTATCTTGGGAGATCAGCTATGATATAGTTAGTAGTGATGGAGGAAGCCATCATCTTGGTCCTTCTTTAACAGGAGGTCTTAATTTAGAAACTGGTATACTATGCCAATTACCTGCTCAAAGGGGTCAAGCTAAGATACACCAACTGGGAGAAACTTATTAATGGTACTCGAGTTATTTCCTAAGCACTCGATCTTATTGCTTAGGTATTAGCATCCATCGAGACCGGCCTTGGTGCTCAGGTATCGAATTTTCCTGAACATTTGGGCTCGACGCTTAGATACCAATTTTCACTAAGCATCTGACCTCAGTGCTCAGATACTAGCTTCCATCGAGCACCTAAACTTAGTGTTCGGGTACTAGCATCCACCAAGACACCGACCATGGTGCTCTGGTATCGAATTATCCTGGACATTCGATCTTGACACTCAGATACCAATTTCCACCGAGCACTTGGCCTTAGTGCTCATATACCAACATCTACTAAGCACTTGGACTTTGTGCTCAGGTACTAGCATCCATCGAGCACCTAGCCTCAGTATTCAGATATCAGATTCCTCTAATCACCCAGGCTAAGTATTTATATCTAGCTTCTTAATTGCCTTCCTCTAAAATACATGGCATCTTCTGAATAGAAAATCTAGTAGTAGTTGTCGGATCTGCTCCCCTAATGGTCTTCTTATGAATACGGCGCGATTGATGAATGGAGAGATATCTAATGGTTGTCTGATTTGGTGTCCTAATTGATCTCCTATGAATACATGGTGATTGATGAATAGAGAGGTAGCTAATGATCGTCGGATTTGGTTCCCTCACTCATTATTACCAGGAGAATGAAGGAAAGCACGATATCTAATGTAGAGATGTTCTTTTAACAACTATATAAGCATGAGAGAGAGAGTAAGTTGGAGGTATGGTTTTCTTTTTGCAAGCGGAGGCAACTTTTCTCCACTAACGTTTTCTCTTTTCTAGTTTTTTTCTTCTTTTTCTTCCCGTTTTACATCTCTAAAAACCCTAGATCCCTCTTATTGGTGACTGACTTGAGCATCAGAGTGACTACACCGGTAGAGCCAGCCAACCCTTAACTTGTGTTACCTTTCAGGCCACCGGATCATGGGAGTTTGGAAGTCGATCTAACTTCTAAAGAGGAGGAGCCCAATCAAGCAAAAAGAATACTATCACTTGTCTTGGCATTAAACCTCAGCGCTAGTAGGCTCTGCCTTATTTGTTGTCTCACTCAGTCACAATACTAATAACAATCCCATAGGTCATATCCTTACTCATCCAAAGGTTTTAGGGAGACTGATAAAGTGGACTATCGAGCACCATGAATACTAGATTCAGTATCAATCCCAAATAACAATCAAGGCTCAAGTAATTGAGAATAAACAAATTAAATGCAAAAAAACAAGAATAAAGATGTGCAAATTCTAAATAGGAGCAAAAAGTAATATAACTCATTTTAACCGTCAATTATCGCCGGCCCTATGATAAGATACAAACATATAAATTACGAGATACATTTTGCTTTAGCACCAACAACCCTTTGCATGGGGGAAGTTAAACATCTAATGAAATATTTTGTATCCGTGACTCCAATTCCTATTAAAACAAACATTCATACAAGTACTAACTACACCTATCTGTAGAGGCGCAAATTCTAAATAGGGGACCATGTATAAATGGTCACAATGGGCATTGAGAAAACTAAATTCGCATCTACCATTATAAATCAAAGTAGAATCCATTTTAACCCGGATTATGAGGCCACAAATGGTCAAAGCAAGATTGCTAGAGGCCACAAATGGAATAAATTTTGACCGGAATTTAGTCCTAGAAAAATTCAAAAAGACAGTTGAATGCGTCAAAAACATCTTTTAAAAAAGTAATACATTTTATGACTCTTTAAAACTATGATGTGATCTAAATAATATGTTTTGGGTACCGAATCAATCATGATTTGACCAAAAATAATTATATATCAAAATAAAGATGGTGTCAAAAAAGGAAAATAATATAATATATATTATTATTATTTTAGGATCCATTTTTTTTATTCATGAGAATTATATAACCTTTTTAGTAACCAAACATTAATTAAAATATGATCGAGTGTTAAAACATATTCTTTAATTCTTAAAAATGGTATTAAGTTTCCAAAATAGTTACTAGCACTCGACACGCTTGAAATTTTTCTCCATTTTTTGATTTTTTTTACTTCTTTTATTCCCTTAGTCAACATAGTTGACTCCAACTTACCAATGATCAACATGTCTCAACTTAAATCAATGGTAGCTTCTTCTTTTAAAACCCAAGTCATTTTTTGTTAGTTTCATGTATTTTTTTAAAATGAAAATTTTCATTGCTATTGCCAAAAGCTGAGAGTTAAAATCTAATATGGTTAAGGGAGGAAAAAATATATTTATAATTTACCTATTTTTAAATATAATACATAATTGATTTAAAAAAAAATTAAGTTCATGTTAACATTAATTTTATTTGGATGTAGTTGGTATTTATATAAGTATTTTATAATAATAAAAAAATCAGTATTTTACTAAAATGAAAAGAATATTTAATAAAAATAGCAGTAGTAAAGTGAAATCCCCACTTTGGAAATTGGACGGAGGGGCGAATGCTTCTTCAGTCAAAGCATCTGCGCCAGTCGAACAACTCACTCAATCCACGCAACGTCCTTTTCCTCTTCCCCTTTCATTCTGTCGTCTCTCGTCTTTGAGGCTCTTTATTAAATCGAATAAAATATCGGCGCTCGATTCAAAAAAGTCAAAAAAAAAAAAATAATAATAATAATAAGATGCGGAAGAAGAGCCAATTACATCCAAATCAATCCCACTCAAACACAGCACAAATATTAACAACGAGCAATTAGATAGCACTCGGACGCTAAAAGATATTTACAAGAGGACGGATTACAATTTAATCCACACTGATTTCTAAATTGGATCAGTTTGACATTATAATGAAAAGTTTTATAGTAAAAATTTGACGGAGTAAAAAGGATAAATTGGAATTTTGCTCGAGGGGGTAAAGTGGAATTCCGCAATGTGTTTAAAATGAAAGAATATTTTAACAGTGCTCTGCAGCGACACTGGCGATCCATCGATGCAGGAAAGTAGGAAGCTGCTGTGGATTTGAATCGGTGATAGTGTTGGAAATACTCTGGAGGAGAAATGGCGGATCTTAGTAGCGGCGGAAGCGGCGGCGGTGCGAGGAAGGTGGCGGTCGGGAGCATAGCGGCGAGGAGGGCGGCGAGGTGTGGGTTCGTCGAGCCTGCGCCACGACTGAGCACGACGGCTCGGTTCAGGAGCGTCAGCCCTCTCGCTTCGCCCGCTGCCCTCGTCACGATTCCGCCCGGTATCAGCCCCACTGCGCTGCTCGATTCGCCGGTCTTGCTCCTCAAGTCTCATCAGGTACGGAGAAGCTTTATTCCCCCCTCCCGTCGATTTCGTGATCGCGGTTGTTAATCTTATGTTGTCGCAGAAGGTCCGTCGTCCTGATTTGGATGTGTCGGTCCGTGCTAATGTGGGGTGGGAAGCATTTCGTGCCTTTACTTGAACTTTTTGGGTTTTCTTTGGCACTTTTGTTAGTGTTTCCCGTGACCTATTAGACGACATGCTCAGATGCACCTTCTTTAGTTTAAAACTTGGTTTGAACTCATTTTATATAGAAAAAAAAAATTCATATCATGCAGAAATGAATTCTCAGATATAACTCCAGACCTGGTGCTTTAGGGGATTCATGCATTTCATTTGGTTCTTTCCTAGATCATTCTTTTCTGTTCTGTATAGGTTTATTTAATCAGAAAAATTTGATAAAATTGGAAACCAAAATTCTTTCTAGTGGAATTTGGAAAACTATTTTTTTTAGTAGCTTCAACACTCATTCCTGGTTTATGAATATTCCAGATCCATAATTTCTTCTTCTTCTCATAAAAAATTAATTCATGATAGATGTTGCACTACCAATTATTCTCATCTTGCACTTGGTACGAGAATGTTGAGAGTTCCTTTGGAATATGAGAACTGCAAGTGCTATTTATTGTTTGAGTTTCTATAAATCTCAATTAGGCAAAGTTGAATTCCAAGTGTTAGCAACCTCACATATTGTTGAGAATGAGAATCTTTACTACGAAAGTGAATGAAATTTGGATTCCAAACTGTTCTGTTGGGATTTGAACATCTCAATCTTCTTGTTGTTTGAATACTCATTCCTTGTGTTCACTAGTTCAAATCCATATATGTGATTTTACAAGTCTATCAAATATAAAAAGATGATTGAGTTTTTGAAGTTGTTACTCTCTAGGAATAATTCTTACACTTACTTTGCAGTTGGGACAAGACTGTTGAGAGTTCCTCATGACTATTGAGACATTGCTTTTCTCACAGTATGAGAATCTCATCATTTCTAAAGTGACAACTCATATTCAAACATGTTTTCTCTCATGATTCTATGAACATGAAGGATGAAAAACTAGAGATTAAGCTGTTCAATAGCTAAAACTAGTCATATTACTTTTCAAAAATCATATTTCATCGAAAGGTGCACACATTCATGTTAATTACTTCAGTGAAGAAATAGGCTTTTTCAGTAGGCACACACTCTCATAATGAACAATTATATAAATTTATGACATGTTAAAATGTAACCTTCCAAATTGCATTGGGTTTTTTGGGAATGTGAAGCTAGTTTAGAGGGATACAACATGGTAACAGCTTTACAAATTAGGCAGCTTTTAGTTAGGCTTAAGCTGGAAAACCGAATGCAATTAGGATTTAAGTAGATTGAAGAAAAGTACTTGAGAATTCCCAAGATCTTTACCTCAAATTCTCAGTCTAAGAGCTTCTTCACATCACTACTTTCTTCCTTACAGTGTCCTATAATTATGATATCATTCACGTACACAACGATGATAATCCTTTTCCCCTTGTTTTAATTTCACAAACAAGATATGACTTTGTTAGTTGATCAAACCATGCTTTTAGGTATGTTTATGCTCATAGAGGTTTTTTTCAAGTATACAAACTTTCCTAACATTGCCTTGATCATTCAAATATAGAGGGTTTTTCCATATATACGTCCTAATACAATTCACCATGTAGGAAAGCATTCTTGATGTTAAGTCGGTGAAGAGGTCATTCGAATTTGCTGCCATTGTTAGTTGGACTTGAACTAAGTTTAGTTTGGCTGCAGGTGCAAAAGCTTCCCTATAGTCTTACATGTTAGGACCAGTTGAGCTAGACTTCAATTTCTTTGTTGACTTGATTTTGCGCAACGGAAAACTTGAAGACAATGTTAACTCCTTGTATTTACTTGGTATCCACTTAGGAGATGACTAGTCCAAGGATTCACACCATAGTCACCCTTCCACTATGAAACTCCTTCTCGGAACTACGCCGAAGGTGGAGAAACCTTACAAGGTTTACAGCTCTCTCTCTCTCAATAGAAATAGCTCACAATAATAAGGAAGAAGAAGACAAGAGATTAGGGTTTTAAGTACACCTTCTTCTTCTTTGAGTGGCTTGAGATTGTAGCACTAGTGAGAGCTTGAGTGCTTGAACTTTTGCTTGAGCTTGAGCACTAGTGAGCAATAGAGACGGTGGAGTGCGATGGAACAGTGTTTTCAAGCGATGTCTATCGCTTTTAGCTGAGAACTCCTTTAAAAATCTTCGAAAAGATAGCCGTTTCAACCAAAGATGCCGCCGTGAATCAATTCAGGTAAATCTCCAATCGATTCCGAGATATCCGTTGAGCGCCACCAACTCCAGATTAACGGTGTAGATCGTTTCATTTGAATCCCAATCGATTGGGCTAAAAACTTAATCGATTGAACTCACCAATTGATCCACTTATTGATTAAGGCTTCTGTTTCTTTACGCGAAAAGGCTGCACAATTGATCGGTTGATCGATTGGTTACCACCAATTGATCAGCTGATCGATCCATAAGCATTCTGTGCTTTCGCAAAAAAAACCTTGTCAATCGATCGGCTGATCAATTGGTTACTCCCAATCGATTAGCTGATCAATCCAGGAGCATTCTTTGCTTTTGAGCAAAAAGCCTTGTCAATCGATCTGCTGATCGACTGGTTACTCCCAATCGATCAGCTGATCGATCTAGGAGCATTCTGTGCTTTACGTAAAATCCTCTTCAATCGATCGGCTAATCGATCCAGGAACACACTGTTTTCGGCAAGGTGTTTCTCAATCGATTGGTTCCCAATCGATCAATTAATTGATTGAAACACATTTTAGCTCACAATTTAATTTTTACATAAACCCAAATCATTTCAAGTACCTCATGCTAGATGAACCTTCTGTTCCTTGGACTTTATGCTTAGAGCTTCCTCATCTCCGGGTTTTCATACCAAGAATCTGGTCCTCGACTTCCTTAGACTTATCTTGCCTTGTATTCGATCTTTTGACTTGCAAGGGTTTCGCTTGCCAAGAATCCGGTCCTCAACCTCGTTGGACTTCTCTTACCTTGCATCCGGTCTTCCAATCTACAAGAGCTTCTCTTGCAAACTCGCAACTCATGTTAGATCTAATGTATTAACCTAAACTTAAATAATTGTTAACACATTAAAACTTTCAGGGCATGGTTGCACCAACAATCTCCCATTTTTGATGTTTGACAATTTATTTAAGTTTAGACTAATTTTCAACATATCATAATAACAAAATGGTAAATAGTATTATCAAAATTAGCAAATCATCATGTTATTATTAAATTATCAAGTGAGCATGAATTTCATTTCAAATAAGCATAAACTTAAACTTATATCTCCCCCTTTGCCAAATATCAAAAGGAAATTATAAGAGCTCCCCCTCAATGTGTGCATTAGTCAATCACAATATACACTCGGAGCACTCCCCCAAGCACAAGCGATCACAATATAGAAGTAGTCACAAAACCTGATAGGAGCACTCCCCCTAAACCAAAGAACGATAGGGTATATCTCTACGTATTATGCAACCAGACACTTTGATAACAAAATAGAAGACACTGCATCACAAACATAAAGTCATATAAGTGACATATCATATATATAGCACACAAACAAAATGCCCAAAGTGCACATCATAAACGACAAGTCAAACAACCATATCCATAAAAAAGTGAGAGCGACATGTCATAACGAGACATAAAAATCAACTGTGTTGCCTTCAGCAGAAGCAGGAGTAGGAGCAGAGCAGGAGCAGGAGTAGGAGCAGAGCAGGAGCGGAACGGAGCGGAGCAGGACCCATGGGGACATCTACATCAGGCGGGACATCACTCGTTAGAGGGGGGAAGCTGAGAAGAGTGGCCCGACATCCAGGATTACATTAAATCAGCCAGAGTCAAAGCTAGCCTACATAGCAATTAGTCAACGCTCAATGGTGGCAACCTCTGCGCGCACCTCAGCAATATCCATGCGCAGCTCCTCAAGACGAGTGCCTATGGTCTCCTCGAGTGTATAAAGCTAAGCAATTCTAATGGAGGAGCAGGTGCCTCAACATCCTCCTTAAGATCAGCTGCCCCCGGAGCCAGCTCTTGCACTGCCCCCTGAGGTCGATCCCTTGGCCCCTCACTAAGGGCACGTCAGTCGATCCATTGTACACCATCCGACCCAGCCTCTATACCGGCCTTTGTGAAGGACCATGCAGATATTCTGGAATACACGACGATCATAGGCTCTAGTTTCCCCCGAGAGACATTAATGTGTATGGACTCCAGCCAATCTGTAATGATGTTGCCAAAAGGTATGCGGATTGTCCGATGCACCGGCTGAGTGAAATGAATAATGCAATGAAAGATGTTCAAAATGATATTGACATCAAGGGAATGTCATATGGCGTACAACAAAAACATGTGAGAGGGTCTGACGAGGGCTAAGGCACGAGAGACAATAGGTAAAAGACAATTAATAACTATTTTGAATAATGCATTGTCCCTGGCGGATAATTCAAGTGGGGAGAATGTATTAACATGTGCATTTGGACCGTCCGGACGAGGACGACCAAAGAGACTCTGATGCATAGAATCAATAGTGATATGCTCAAATGGTGGAGACAAAAGATCAGGTAATGTAGGATAAAATACAAACTCATTCGTCGATGGACGACACCCCCAAAAGTTCTGAAGGATTTGATAAGAAAAGTTCAAACTACGCTTGGCGATACGAGTACGGTAAACAACTCCATCTGATGTATGCAAGTTATTGTAGAACTCAGATACAAGCACGACATTGACACTCCTCTCACAATAGACAATGGAATCAAGCTTATAGTGTTCGATTAAGGAATATACCTCAAAACAAGAATTATGATAAAATTACCTATCAATAGACTTAGGAGGGATAAGCTTGAAAGTATTTCTGTTAAACGCCTGCTGAAGGCATTGGGGAAATGCTGGTAAGTGGGGGTAGGGGTCGAGGTAGAAGTTGAGAAGACCCCTCACTGGATTCACTGACCTTCGGCTTTTTCCTAAACATAATGAATGAAAGGAAATGAAAACAACACCAATGCAATGAATACAGTGCATAAATGATGCATGAGTGATATGCCATGTTGAATCACAAAAAGATTAGAAACCTAAAGCACTACTAATATTACAGAATCTGGAAAAAGAGTAGAGTTAAGGTTTAGGGTTTACTTATGGTTCGGATTCCTCATCTACGTGCGAAGAATGGTCGTTGAGTGAAGCTGGGTTGTGTGACGACGAGACTAGAAGTAGTAGACCCGAACGCCTTCTTCTCCGTGAGAAGAGAGCACGAAAGTGGGAAAAACAAGATGAGGGCCCTTGTCGCCGGAGAAAACCGTTGGAGACGCTAGTTGGAAGGCATGGGAGAATCGCCGGGAGAATCGCCCAAATCGCTCGAGACCTAGGGCGCGGGACACGCTTGGAAGTGTTTGAAGAGTGGGAATTGCTTTTCGCGAAGATATAGGGATTTTAAATAAGTGAATCGACGGGTCATACTGTCCATGAAGGGAATTCCCCAATCGATCGTCCGATCGATTGCGACAAATAGAATCGATTGCCTGATTGATTCAAGACAACCCTGTGCGACTCGAACAACGTATCAATTGATCAATTGATCGATTGATTTTCACTGCATCGATCTAGTGATCGATTCCGTGATGCTTTGTGTGAAAACACGGGCCTCCTAATCGATTGACCAATCGATTGAGATTACTGATAAGTCTGCATTTTTGAATTTGATTTGGACCGAATTTCAGAAATGCATAACTAATTGTACACAATTTCAAAAATCATGAAATTTTGGGCATACATTACTTATGTCTTTTATTATTAAGGAAAAATAGTTTTTGATAAAAATAACCATTATTTTCAAGGATTGTCACATAATTGGAAACCATTTAAAAACTTCAATGTTTTTCAAGTTTGTATCTAATGAATTAATGGTGATTCTGATTAAGAGATAGACTTCACCAAGGTTAAAAACAAATGATTTTGAGATGTTGTTCAAAACAGAATTTCCAACCATAATCTTTGGGCTAAATGTATATTATTTGTACATTTGCTTTCCCTATGATTAGACAAATGACCAAAATAATGCATCATAACAAGCATTATGACCAAAGGAATTGTCCCTAACTTCTCACTCTCATCTAAACATGTCAAGAGAACAAAGCAAGGAAAACAAAGGTTAAGGAAACTTCGATAATTTTATCTTTGAAATGATCATGGAGGATTGTAGTCTACAATATAACACATTCTCAATTCCCTTCGAAAAAAACTAAAATCAACTTCGGGAAGAGGTTTAGTGAAAATGTCGGCTAAGTTTGATTTTGACTTAATATAATTTAGAACGATATCACCTCGAGTCACGTGATCATGAATAAAATGATGCTTGACCTCTATGTGTTTTGTTCTTGAATGATGGACGAGATCTTTTGTCAAATTTATTGTGCTCACATTATTACAAAGGACTTGGACATTTTTATAAGTGAGTTTATAGTCTTCTAGAGAATGGGTTATCTACAATAATTGTGATATGCACTCTCCTATAACAATATATTCAGCTTCGGTTGTGGAGAGAACTACACAATATTGTTTCCTACTTGACCAACCTACTAGAGAGGACTCTAGAAATTGACATCCACCACTAGTACTTTTGCGATCCAATTTGTATCCGACATAATTGGAATCACTATATCCCACAAGATCAAAAGTTTCGGTTTGTGGATACCAAAGGCCGACATTTTGAGTTTCCTTGAGCTATCGAAAAATTCACTTAACGACACTCAAATGTGACTCCTTGGCACACGATTGATACCTTGCACACATACCCACGACAAAAAGTATGTCGGGTCTACTAGCCGTGAGATAAAGAAGACTCCCTATAGCACTACGATACACCTTAGAGTCAACTTCTTTTCCTTCGAGATCGTTATCTAATTTAGTGTTAGTGGTCTTGGGAGTAGATATATTTTTGGCATTTTCCATTCCGAATTTCGTAAATAATTCTTTGGCATATTTAGATTGATAAATGTAAATTCCCTCTTTTGTTTGTTTAATTTCTAAACGTAGGAAAAATGTCAACTCACCAACCAAACTTATTTCAAACTCATTCTCTATGTGATTGATAAACTCATTTAAGAAATCTTTATTCGTGGAATCACAAATGATGTCATCTACATAGACTTGGGCCACAAAGATATCATTACAACTATTTTTCAAGAATAAGGTAGGATCAATCTTTTCTCTATGAAATCCTTTTTATACTAAAAATGTTGATAACCGTTCATACCAAACACGTGGAACTTATTTTAGCCCATATAAGACCTTTTTAAGCTTATACACGTGATTTGGAGATTCTAAATTTTCAAACCTCTGGTTGCTCTACATATACCTCTTCCTTTATAAAATCATTTAAAAACACTGATTTTACATCTATGCGATACAATTTAAATCCCTTATGAGCGACAAATGCCAACATCATCCTAATAGACTCCAATCTCGTTACGGGTGCATAAGTTTCATCATAATCCAACCCTTCTACTTGATTGAAGCCTCTAGCAACCAATCTAGCTTTGTTTCTTACAACTACTCCCTTATTAGCAAGTTTGTTCTTAAAGACCCATTTTGTATCAATAATTGATTTTTCTTTAGGTCTAAGAACTAGATTCCAAACTTGACTTCTCTCAAATTGAGATAATTCATCTTGCATTGCCAAAATCCAATCCGGATCAAGCAAGACATCATCAATGGTTTTTGGTTCAATTTGAGAGATTAGGGCTACTTAACTTCCTTTGTTTCTAAAATAAGATCGAGTTCTCACTCCTTGTGTGATATCTCCTGCTACTTGATCTAAGGGATGATTGACATGAATCCTAGTAGGTCTTGATTCTTGATTTGTTGTAATTTCGGGTTCAAGTGGTAAAGTTTTAATTTTCTCACTATCACTCTCTTGGTTTTCTCCCCCTTGATCATTTCCTTCTTTTAATGTTAATTTCTCTACCTCAAATTGTAATTCTTCATTATTTGTTCTAGTAGGATTTGATGGAGGATTTTCTTCAAACACAACATTTAATGATTCTTCAACTAATTTAGATCTTTTATTGTAAATTCGATATGCTTTGCTATAACTTGAGTAACCTACAAGAATACCCTCATTCGCCTTAGTGGAGAATTTTCCTAATTGAACTTTGGTGTTTAGAATGTAAACCTTACATCCAAACACTCTAAGATGTTTAATTGTAGGTGGTTTACCAAACCACAACTCATGAGGTGTTTTTCTTAGAAACTTATGTATTAATGTTCGATTTTGTACATAATAAGACGTATTAATTGCTTCGGCCTATAGGTAGCTATGAAGTGAATATTCATTTAACATGCTCCTAGCGGCCTCTTGCAAAATCTTATTTTTCCTCTCAATAACTCCATTTTGTTGAGGAGTCCTAAGGGTGGAAAATTCATGTTTATAACCTTTTTCCATACAAAAACTTGTGAACCTATCATTTTCAAATTCACCTCTATGATCACTTTTTATTTTGTTTATCTTGTGATTCTTTTCATTTTCTACCCTTTTACAAAAAGCAATCAAGGTATTTAAAGTTTGATCCCTATGTTTCAAGAAAAATACCCATGTATATCTAGTGTAATCATCTACAATCACAAAGCAATACCTACTACCATTTAAAGAAATATATCTACTACTATCAAACAAATCCATGTGAATGAGCTCCAATACATTTGAAGTACTTACAACATTTTTAGCTTTATGGATAGCTTTGGTTTGCTTACCCATTTGACATGCATCACATATTTTATCCTTTTGAAACTTTTAACTTTGGAAATCCTTGCACCAACTCTTTCTTTGAAAGCCTTTTGATATTCCTCATGTTGGTGTGAGCAAGTCTCCAGTGCCAAAGCCAAGTCTCCTCTTCTTTAGACATGAGACACTTACCAAATACATTAATAGCACCAAATAATTCAACTTGATAAATATTTTCTTTTCTATGGCCTATGAGCATAATGGTGTTTAGTTTACTATGCTTGATTAGACATTGAGATGAGTTAACTCCATAACCCGAATCGCATAGTTTACTAACACTTAGAAGATTAAAGGTCATGCCTTTCACTAATAAAACATTTTTTATCACAAATTTTTCAGAAATTCTGATATCTCCTATTCCCATAACTTTTAATTCACTACTATTACCAAAACAAACGATACCTTTACTTTTGTGTCTAAATGATGAGAATTTTGATAAGTCTCTCGTTATGAGCCTAGAGCATCCACTATCTATAAATCATGTTGTTGGATGCTCCCCCTCGGTGCATGCTTCTTCAAATACAATAAACCAAATATTTTGGTACCCAAATTTTGGATCCGGTAGCATTAACAACAAATTACTTGGGTACCCAAGCTTACACAATCTTAACCCTTGAAGCAATGGTTTCTACTAACTAGAGACATGAATTTGATTTCTTTATGTTGTGATTTAAATCCTTAACCCGCTTTGTTGTAGACACCCCTTTGAGCTCCTAGAATCTTGTCCAAATATTAGAGCTTGAAGTAAACTTTTCTAAAGCACCTGTAAGATCATTAACTTGTAATTTCTAAGATGCATTCTCATTTATAAGGTCATCAAATTCATTCATGTCATTTTCATGACGCATGTAAGTTTTACATGACACAATTTCATTCTTAAATAATTTCAATACATTTTGTAACTTTCTAACCTTATCTTTTGATTTTGCTAGAGCATTAGTTAAACATGCAATGGTAACATACATTATCAAGCTTGGCAGAAATTGCGTCGTCATCACTAGATGATGACTCACTTGAAGATTCCTCATTTTCCCCATGACTATCTTCACCTTCACTATATTCCACATGGCTTAAGGCCATGAATGCCACGTGCTTTGAGCTCTTCCTTTCATCTTCTTCCGATGAGATCTCATGTGACTTTTAAAGCCTTCTTCTTCTTCTTAATCTTTTCTTCTTGCTTCTTCAATTTTGGACACTCCGTTTTGTAGTGCCCCTTTTTCTTACATTCATAGCAAATTACATTTGTTTTAGATTTCGAATCCACAAGAGATTTACCTTTTCTTTTGTCATCATTGAAGATCTTCTTGACATTCTTCTTGTCAAACTTTCTTGAGCGTCTCATCATTCTTCGAACAAATTTGTCATTTCACTTGATGATAGCTCTTCATCACTATCACTATCACTATCACTGTCTTGCTCAAATTCTGAAGATGACTCCTTCTCCTTCTTCTTTTCTTTGTGCTTCTTCTTGCTCTTTTCATCTGCAATCAATGCTATACCTTTCTTTTTGTGGTTTGCGTTAGCTTGCTCATGCAATTCGAGTTCACAAAATAATTTATCTAACTTTACTATTGACAAATCCCTTGAAACCTTATAGACATCCACCATGGATGACCATAATGAATTTCTTAGGAAGGATTTTAGTGCATACCTTATGAGATCCCGGTTCTCCACACTTTCTCCAACTGAATGAAGACCATTTAGGAGTTCCTTGAATCTCCCATGTAGTGAACTTATTGTTTCTCCATCCTTCAGTGTGAAATTTGAAGTTGATTTATTAGGAGATCTCTCTTTGCCATTCTTGAATTCTTGGTGCCTTCATTTAGCTCAATGAGCTTATCCCACAAATCCTTGGCACTCTTGAAGGGTCCAACCTTGTTGAGTTGCTCCGAGCTCAACCCACATTGGAGAGTCACGATCGCTTTAGCATTTGCTTGAGTCTTCATCTTTTGTTCAATGGTCCACCTTGATGATTTAAGCACTTTTCCATCCTCGGTTGGCACCATGAATCCCTCCGTGATTGAGAACCACATGTCAATTTCGGTATAGTGCTCCATGCGACTCTTCCAGTAAGCAAAGTTGTTGCCTTCATAGAATGGTGGTCGTGAAGTGCTATGTCCCTCATCTTGTAGCTCTAAACTTGTGCTTCCTTGGAGGTGAATCCTCAAAAGCCAACTTTGCTATGATACCACTTGTTAGGATTGGTTGAGCTAGAAGGGGGGCGGGGGTGAATGACTCTTTTCGATTTCTTGGTTGACTTGATTTTGCATAGCGGAAACTTGAAGACAATGCCAACTCTTTGTATTTACTTGGTATCCACCTCCTTGAGGAGATGACTAGTCCAAGGATCCACACCACAGTCACCCTTCCACTATGAAACCTCTCCTTCTCGGAACTATGCCGAAGGTAGAGAAACTTTACAAGGTTTACAACTCTCTCTCTCTCAACATAAATAGCTCACAATAATAAGGAAGAAGAAGACAAGAGATTAGGATTTTAAGTACACCTTCTTCTCTGAGTGACTTGAGATTGTAGCCAACACAATCTTCTTTCCCTTGATGTGAAGGGTATAAGTATTCTTTCGTCCATCATGGATAACGCTGCGATTATACTGCTAAGGGCGTTCCAACAATACATGACATGTATCCATGGCTACCACATCACACTAAGTACTATCAAAATATTTGCTGCCAATTGAAAAATATATGAGACATTGTCTGTTATCTCACTGTCTTTATTCAGCCATGACAACTTATATAACTTAAGATGACATTTCGTCTTCCATTGCAATTTTTGGACAACTTCTTCTAATACTACGTTCTCACAACTGTCGTTGTCGATGATCATCTTGCAAACTTTATTCGCAATGGTGCAGGTAGTCTGAAAAATATTGGATCTCAACCATTCATCCCTTGAATTGTCTTTGGGAGTTACCAGACTCTTGCAAATGACCAAAGTCTCATGGCCATCACCATAAAGCATGTCGTCAGTTTCATACACCGGTTCACCAATTGCTGCTGTCTCTTCTTCCACGTCTCCCTCGATCAATAAATTTTTGCCTTTCTAATTAGCATCAAGTTTCCTGCATTGGTTTGCCCTATGCCTTGTTCACCACAACGATAACACTTGAAAGGGGCCTTAGAATTAACCTGTGGTGGTTGCTGCTGTGAAGGAAGAGAATCTTGAGGGCGAATTTTCCGATTGTTTTGGTAGCCTCTACCCATTGGTTTCCGATTCTATTGTTTTCAACCGCCAGTGCACATTGGAAGGCCTCTGGAACCGTCCACAATAGGCCTAGCACAATCTCCTAAGTATGGTTCCACCATCTGCTCCTTCGTCTCGGATTAGTCGTGTCAAGCAACCAACTAGTAGAACTCATCTGTATACTCGTCGACTGATCTCGCCCCTTGTCTCAATGAGTGAAGTCGCTGGAATAGAGTTTAAGTGTACCTGAAAGGAGGAAGTGTTCCTTCATCTTCTTCTATATCTTCACCCCGTCAGTTATTTGGGATTTGCCCTATTTGCCTCATGAGTGTCGCATCTGCTCCCACGACGCCAATGCTCGCTCCTTAAGTCTGATGGCAATGAACTTCACCTTTATCCGGTTCGGAACTTATTTATAGTCGAAGATTCGCTCCACTTCGTAACGAAGCCCTTTGCTTGTAACATATCAGAAAATTTGGGCAGATCAATCCAAAAACCGAGGTCTCCATAAGGCTCCTCCTGACCACGGCGTTCCCTGTCGGTGATATGGGTTCTCGAAGGTAGACTTAGATCCACGATCTCATGATCTCCGAGATCTCATGCTGCTACACGCTACGTTAAATCTGCAACCTGTCTCTGTAAATCCTCAATCTCATCCCGAGTGCTATGACCACAGTGCGAGGTTTCCTCAGCCGGAACTTGTCTTGCACAACCACGACGAACTTCCATTAGATTTGATGCTCAACTTCCTCAATCAAAACCTGCCAGCTCCGATACAATGTTAGCTGACGAGAAGGGGGAACTGAGAAGAAGAAAAGAAGAGAAACTGTCGAAAACAAAGAAAAACTCGTCGTTCTTAAGGTTTTACCAAAAAAAGAAACTTTATTCAATAGATAGGATAATTCCGCAAACAGTTAAACATGACGTTTATATAGACAAACCCATACCCGACATACCAAAAATACTCGAAATACCATAAAAATAGAAATTATTAAAAATAGAAAAAAGATATTCGGATCCTCTGAAAAGGTCCTATACAGTATTGTTTTGGCTCAAAATTGGCAGTTACTGGTTCTAGTAACAAACGTAAATCTCTAAATTTTGCACACGTGAGCGCAGACAAATCCTGATTCCGAGTCCCAAGTAAAAAATTATGAGTTTTTGAAGTTCAAGAGGTCTTATTGGATTGATCCTGCATCAAAGGTATACCTTAGTTTATAAAGGAAGGTTTCATTTTTTGCTGCTTATTCCAGCATTTTACCTGAAAAAGCTAAATAGATTATAAGTATAAATCATTATAAAATGGAAGAAGTTTACATTTTATAAGTGACTAAAGCTAAAAATTAAAACTTAATTAGTATAAATTTTTTAACTCTAATGAGATAATCTGATTAATTGACAAATATTAACGAAAGAACATTATTATATATTAGAATTCTAATTGATTATTCAGTAAACAATTAGTTATAATCATAGCTAAATTAAAAATTACAACTTATAATAACATTAATCATGTTATTATTAAAATTTAATTAAATAACTATTAAAACTGCACCAGCATGACATTGTACAATATCAAAATCGTACATTTCAATCAGATAGAAACTGTCTTAAACTTTGAATGTATCCATTCAAAATTAGTTCCCACGACATTTGTTTGTTTTACTTATCTTTTTAAATTCATAAGCATTCTTATCTATCTAGACTCTAGAGTAGAGCAGGTGCTTTTAACCATCCAAAATATGTTGCGGAAGCTGCAGATAGAATTCGAGGATAATAAAGGAGTTTTTATTACTTCAACAATAGAGGGCAGTTTGATTGATGATTTCAATTTTGTAAGCGTGTTGACATATTTTCCTAATGAGTCTTTAAATGGGAAGGATTTGATGGCACAACAACTTCATAAGGAAGATCAGTCAGCAGAGTTTGCAACTCTAATAGGAAGAACATCAGAAGATGGATACAACTGGAGAGAGTATGATCAGAAGCAGGTCGAATGCAGTGAGTTTCCTCAGTGTTACTCCGAATGTACTTATCCAAGCTGTCGAGTAAAGAAAAAGATAGAGCATTCTCTGAAAGGTGATATTACAGATATCATTTATGAGGGTCCTCATCGTCATCCAAAACCTCAACCAACTCATAGCTCTGGGTTTTCATCATCTTATTCAATCGAGTTGTCCACCTCTGCAATTGGTCTTGAAGCAACCATAAATGTTGAAGAGGAATCAATTAGTACAGGTTCTCAGCAAGAATCCAATGATAAAAATGCTGTAAACTGGAACACAGCTATGGAGAGGGCATCACCCACATCTGATTTTACTGAGTTTTCAGATGCTCTCTCTACGGCAAAAGAAAAATGCTCAAAAGTTCCTATGAAGCATCCAGTTACTCAAGCAAATGAAGCTGAGCAGGATGATGATGATGATGGAAACAAATCCGAGCTGAAAAGAAGGTAAACTTTCCTCCTAGTTTCACAATGCAATTTTACTGTTTAACAAGAGACTTTTCAAAATTCAAGAAACAAGAGTGTAATCTCATGTTAATATTAGGAAGGAAGAGAGCTATTTTGTTGATTCAAATACAATTTGTGGTGCTCGTGAACCAAGAGTGGTTATTCAAACAGTTAGCGATGTGGACATTCTGGACGATGGATACCGGTGGAGGAAGTATGGCCAGAAGGTAGTTAAAGGAAATCCAAATCCAAGGTAATGGCATCTCTGAGGTTTTCTCTTTTCCTCTTCTTTTTGAGAAAGGCCAATGTTCTATAAATCTGTTAGAATATTAAGAAATGTTCATTGGCAATAAAGGGTGGGGGAAATTTATAAATACATGTGAAAGATGGTTGGAAGAGAAACAAGCAAGTTTTACTTGCACCAGATACAATTCGTTTGAGCCAACCAATAGAATATTTAAAGTAGCTCATGTAAGTGTGAAAATCAATTGTCACTTTCATACAATATAGGATGATATTACAAGGATGCTAGACTCTTCTAATATGTTTCCATCATAAGAACCAACCAAAAAATACATGAAAAAAAAATAAAATACATAGTGAAGAGTTGTTAGGTGTCTTCTGGTGATGAAGAAGATAAATGATCAGCTTGTAGGTGAAAATGAAAGCATTGAGTGAAAAAGCACAATTGTTTCTAGGAAGAAGCAGGAATTAACTCTAGAAAATAGGGTTTAGTGAGATTTTGTGCTTTAGGAAGGGATGACTGATCAGGTTTTCAATAGGAATCAGGGCATTGCAAGGTTGTCTCAATTTAACTCTTTTAGTGGGGTCAAAATATTAACTTTGGGTGAAAGGTTGCGTCCTTTGGGAGAAACAAAAGTTAGGCACCCCCTTGCTCCCGGAAAATTCCATCAGTATGTTGCAGTCCGAGGGACAGCGAGAAGGAAGACAAGCTCCAGCTCCCTTCTTTGAGCACCCTCTTTCTTTTTTGTCTAGATCCGCCACTGACTATATAATTAAGTTCAATGTTTGCTTTCTAGCTCAAATGCTACGATTTTACATTATCTTGTATGAAGATAAATTATAAAAGAAAAAATAACAACATTATTCAATTTTAACATGTCAGGCTGTTGAGCGATGACATGAAATGATACTCATCGGCATAATTTACACAATGGTATAGGAGGTGCTGAGTAGTATCCAGTTTTGGTAACTTATTAGAATGGTCAACCATTTCACATGGCACGGCTTGTATGAAGATAAATTATAAAAGAAAAAATAACAACATTATTCAATTTTAACATGTCAAGCTGTTGAGCGATGACATGAAATGATACTCATTGGCATAATTTACACAATGATATAGGAGGTGCCGAGTAGTATCCAGTTTTGGTAACTTATTAGAATGGTCAACCATTTCACATGCCACGGTACAAGATTTCAAACCATGCTTTTATGTTATTTTCTTTTCAAATTCCACCTTTTCATCTTCTTATATTTTAGAGTGTCATTTCACAGAAATAAGTTAACAAACACATCTCCAGAAACTTCTGTATTTTCAAAAAAATGGAAATTGAAACTGGGTGAAAATTGTCCAACCAAACAGGTTTTTTTTCAACCCATGTTTGCGCTTCATGGCCAACTAGGGAGGCACTCAACATATATTCAATCTATCCTAGGTGTGACCAACTCACCACTAGTTTGACTAAATTTATCTCGCTAAAAAGTTAGTCTTAAGAGTTCTTCAGATGTTGTCTTTATTTTATGTGACTTTATTTGCTCAAAGTGCAACTTGTGCATGTTGTCCATTAACCAAGCAAAGAGGCTCTTTTACTCCTTGCACAATTACAAAAGACCTTAAATCTAATTTTCACCGCCTTCGAATCCTAGATTTAACTTCCTTTATGTTCATTTACTAAACTAATGTTCTATGGATTGTTTATTCGGCTCTAAGGCCAAATTCAGACTGTTTCTCTTTATTAATAACCTTCTTAGATGTACTAATTTCGTCCTATATTCAAGAAATGCTTGGAAAAACTCCATTTCGTTAGATCAACTTTATGACTCCTACCTCATTTGAGGTTGCTTATTCATAACTAAATAATAAACTACAACAACAATCTTCGACTTACTTGGCGTCTTCAACATTTGAGGTTGCTTCGTTCCAACATAAGACGAACTTATTACAACCCCTCTAGATGTGGATGTAACAATACGTAAGTCGACCTTTAGTTTATCCTCCTTCATTATCCTACAAACTTGCACAAATGCTCTACCCTTGTTGATTTCTCAATTTGAATCTACAAATGAATCCATTTAGCTATTCTGTCCCTATACTCTCTATGATACTAACAATACTTTAATCTATCTTTCTTATGAAATGAAGACCTTATAGCCAGGTTGAGCTCAAGCAACTGATCTTTGATTTCCATGATACTTTAAATTGCAGGGCATTTAGTGGTGTTCGTTTGAGCCTCATCCATAGTGGGCATTTGTCTTAACACCCTCAGGTGCCTTTCTAACTGATTTGGGGACCCTAGATTTCCTCAGTTATTTGGCCCTTCGAGGCTTTAATTTTCCCACCTTAGCTCTATTTCAGGGTGTCCACCGGCATAATAATATTAACGAATCTTTTTAAAAACTTTGAGAGGTCCAATCATAGTGGGCAAAACACCAATGTGCACACCCCACAATATTGTTGGAAAAACTCAACACATGTCCTGATGAACCTATACTCCCCCTTTGTTTATGCATGGCCTAGAAGTTTCTTCAGTCTTGCTCTTGAAATTTCTACATTATATTCTTCTTGTGTTTTTCATCACTCTATCCCAACCTTTAGGGCATTCTTCTCCCTCTTCCTTGGATATTCAAACTTTGGTTCTTCATAGTCATACATTTTCTTCTTCCAAAGCGCACGAGTAGCCCTGGATCCACCTTCGAACTTCCTTTCTTGCAAGATTAGGAATATCTTCCTCATTATTGTTAACACTATCTTTAGTGGTGATTTAATCGCCTGTCATGTCTCCCTGTTCACTACCACTGAATTGAATAGAACTTCTGAGCTTATGACCCTAGAATTGTGTTTTTTTCATTTGCCAATAAGAAACCCCAGATTCCCCTCTTCATCAGTCCACCCTATACTATCCTCTAGTGCTTCTTCTTCCTCTTCCTTGTGTATTCAAACTCCTCTTCCATGTAGCCCTGTCCACCTTTAAGCTTTCTTCGTTTTCCTTCACAATATGCATCTTCCCTCATTATTTTTGACATTCACTTTGCTTTTGAATTGCCTTTCAACCTTCCCCGTCCACCACTTGTGAATTAAATGAAACATCTGAGCTTATGGTCCAAGAGTTGAACAATTTGTTTTATTAATAGCTTTGCAAGGTAGAAATTCACACTTCCCCCTTCCCCTTCTTGCCTAATTGCAGTTTTAGTTTTTCTCCTCCTGGGCATGTCCAATGAATTTTTAATTGTTTCCTCTTAAGTCCACGCTGAGCAAGTTTCAACTGACAACTCTAATTTGGTAAAGTCATGATTGTAGTAGATATATTACTCTAACAGAACTTGGGTCTAGTTTGACAACCTTGGGGAAGCTAGATAGAGAAGACTGGGTTGGAAGAGTTGGATTGGGTTGGATAGGGTATTAGTTTTTCTTTGGCTGGGTCGAGTTCAATTGAATTTTACTGAATTCGGTACAGGCGTAAGCAGGTTGTTTGAGGTGTATGGGCGTGGGGTGGTGATTGTTGTTGTGAAGCTAGGCTACAAGGCATGGTGTAGTTCTTGGGCTGATGTGAAGCTAGGCTACAAGGCATGGTGTAACTCGTGGGTTGATTTAGGTTGCAGTGGAGAGAGTTAGCTGAGCTTGCTTAAGGTAGCAGTTACTTGTTGCCCTGAGCTTTCTGGTTCATGGTAGTAACTCTCCAAATGCTTCTCTTGCTATCCTTGTACACCGCATTGATTCCCCTTTTACAGGTCTTGACGTGAGCAGCTGTGCAACAGCCACTTCCCCCAGTGGTCAGGGGCGCCATGTCCAACCAGCCTGTCCTCGTAATGATAGCTCCGTGTTGATCAAACATGTATCAACTTTCTGTTGATTAAGCCTGCAACACTTGGATCAGTCCTTCTCCGCAGCTTCTCAAAAAGCTCATGTCTTATCCATTTAATGGACTTTATGATCCATATATTATTTACACACGTCATTCATAACTTAGCTTCATAGTTTATCCATTTAGCTTAATATACTAACAAGTCTCATCTGATTTTTCTTCTCCATCCTCCAACTCATATGGGGAATTTTATCATTTGCTTGAAGATCAGTGCACCGCCTCATAGGAACATCCCGGATGCACTAGTTTAAGTTTTGATGATGTTAAATTGTGACTAAATATTTTTGCGATTTAGTTTTTCAGATATGTACTGATTCATTCAACTAATATGTTTACATTCTGTTTCCAGATTTGTTGCGACTCAGCTTTATTAATATGTCCTTTTATACAACAGGAGCTATTACAAGTGTACCTATCCGACATGTTCAGTAAGGAAACTCATCGAAAGAGCCTCACATGACTTGAAATCAGTGATCACAACTTATGAGGGAAAGCACAACCATGACGTGCCTAAACCAAACGCTGGTGGGAAACCACAGAACACTCCAACTGCTCAATCCTCCATCACTTCCAAACTCAAAGAAAGCCAGAATATATTCCCCAGCTTCCATGAAAATCTTGAATTTCCAAGTAACAGAGGGAATGCTACTTTCGACTTGTCAAGGGCCTTTCCATCCTATGATATGCTACAATCATTGTCATTTGGATCAGTTGCATCCAGATTTCACTGCAAAGAGCCTACTCTTCCACATCCACCATCAAATTTAAACTTTAGCTCACCTTTTCAGATGTCCGTTCCGAGGCCAGGCACTGCATTTTATGACTATAAAGTTTATGATCTTTCAAGACCAAATGCTAGTGAAGTTCATTTTCTACTTGGCCAACAGCAGTCTATGGAAGATGGTACGAGCTCTCAGCATGATTCCTGTACAGAAAGAGGCTTGTGAATGATCTTCATAATGTGAAAATTCCCAGCTTCTTCAGCTTATGCACGAACTTTTATTGCAGTAGGTATTCCCTTACGCTAAGCGAAGAAATGCTTAGGTTCATCTCCTCATATCAATGTTTTTTAAAAAATAAAAATATTTTTTTCTGTATCATAGTAGTATCATGCAACAATAGGTTTAGTTCACATGGCTTGAAATTTGAGGAAGCAAAATATGTGTATTAAGTAACGTGGCCAAAATTGAATGACTATAAGGTTAATTTCAGATATCTATCTATATGTAACGTCCTTTAGTGGATGCCTTTCTTTATCAGCTAATGGAGAAGTACAAGTATGATTTTGAAGTTCAAGCTGAGATTAGATCATTCACCAGCTTTATTTGTTGTTCAAAGCTGAACTAGTACAATGGAAGACTTAATGTTCAAGGGATATATATAGTTCTCCATGATCATGATTGAAAATACTTTTAAAATGTAGATTAAAATGGTTATAAAAGCAAATAAGAAATCAGACTACTTGTTGAATCCCTACTTGATACAAATTTTGGATGCTTTGCATCTCGTGCCACACTAATAGTGAATTTTCATAAAAAAAATATTTTTCCTCATAAAACATGAAAGAGCAAATATGTCTATAAATTTTCAGTAATTTTGAACCTAATAATTTTTTTTTGAGAATTTTTACAAATTTAGTTGACAAAAAATTTCAAATGTAAGGTGACTATATCAATTAAAGTATTAACAATTTTTTACAGAAATTATTGCTGCATTTTAATTCATTTTGAGAAAAGGTCAAGTTGAGTGAAAGGTGAAATTTACAATTTATGAATGATTTTCCCAACTCATAGCATACTTCCTTTAATATATTCGCCAGACTAATTCAGAAGGTCGAAGGCGTTTTCTCTTAATTTATTTATTGGATAAATCTAAAACATAATTTTGCACATTCAAAAGTCAACTTTTAGAATATTCGCTCACTGCTCCTGTACTTTACCATTGCATCACACCCATAGGACCCTTATAAATATATTTTTGATGTCTAATAAATGGAAGAAGAAATATTCGATAGTTTTTTAAAAACTCAAGCCTTATAACTTATAAGAACTATATAAGAATTTGTATATAGGAAATATAAAAATATACAAATATGAATTTTCATTTCATCAAGAACAGGTATAAAAAATAAATACATAAATATTATAATTATGAAGAATTTGAACGTAACAGAATTGTCATTGTTCTTTGTGTAGAGTTCGTCAATCCGATAATCCTGTGGAAAAAGAAGAAGGAGAAGAAGGTTTTCGGAAGAGTTAGAGTTGACAGCGTCAATGAGAAATGAAGAGAAGTCTCAAATAGATGTCCTAATCCTCTGGGAACCAATCCATTATATAGTGCACATCCATTATCAATCCATAGATGATAATGGATGCGAATAATGGGTTCTACACATATGAGATTCATATCTAATAATCCGAAAACTCAATAACTTTAAATTAAATCACTTAAATGAGTTCAGATCGTATTTACATGTGTAACTTACAAATAAGCTCATCTAATAGGGATAATTATATCCAACAATGTTAAATTAGAGAAGAAAGAATAAATAAAAAATATTGATGCATTTAATCGGAGCAATAGTTTTAATTAAAGGAGAGTTATTACATAGGATAGTAGTATTTTTTTTTTCCAATTTTAATATGATATAATTTAAATGGGTTGCTAAATATATAAAGAGTAAGATTATTTGTGCAATTATGTCTCTAGATGATTTTGATATTTAGATATAAGGTTGAAGTTAGAATTTGTGGTACTTAGTAATAAAGAGAGTTAAGTGTGTAAATGCATATATATATATATATATATATATATATATATATATATATATATATATATAGACTTGGCACCAATATTGAAGGTGGTGTTCAAACATGACTAGATGTTTAATCAATTAAAAGAGTCAGATAGCTGATGTAAACTTTAAAAAAAAACATGACTAGATGCTTGACAAAGCCTTGACAGTCGATTAAGATGAACTAGATGTTTGAGAAAAGAAGAAAATCCAGGCTTCTTGGCAAATCTGAGTGGTTTTCTATTTGTACAAAAGTGAGTGATAATATTTATACAAAGTGGTTTATTGTGAAGTAGATTAGGCACATTAAATCTTGGAAATAGTTTTGGTAATGAAATAACCGACTCAATGTGTTTTTCAATCGTGTGAAACTTGAGTCGACTAGTTAATTGACTTGGAATAAATTAATAAAAAAATAATTAATCAAATCAAATAATGTTGAATTTGGAGGATTTCAATATCCCTTAATTATGTATCTCATTGAAAAAAAAATCCTATAAATACATCCTACTTGGAATCCTAAAAGCTAGTCTATCGTTCATTTGATTAATATGAGAACCGTTGACCAATGTGTCATTTGACTTATAAAAGGGCAATCAACTTAGGTCAATTTGACTTAAGAAATTGCTCTACTATTACAATGAAATAATTAATTTATTAAGTCAGTTGATCTCGAAGGTTGTGCAAGCACAGCCAATGGATGAAAGATTCAGTTAACTAATAGAGCAATTAAGCGTTTACAACAGAATGATTAATCTATTACAACAGTGAGTTTCCAGAAGCTTCAACATGACCAATTTTATTTTTTTTAAATTGATATGGGATATCCGATTTACACTTATTAATCTTAGAATAATCATTTCAATCTTATAAAAATTAGTTATCGGTCATTAAGATAAATTAAAAAGTACTCACAATAAATAATTCATCAATCTTAAATCAACCATTTATTAAGAAAAATTCATCCATTAATTTATCAAAGTTGAGACTCAATTGATTGAAATGACAAATAAAGTTATCACATATGAATGAATAGCTTATTAGAAGCATTTTACAATTAGTTGCTCCTTACAAGTACTTGAGTAGTAGATTGTCATGTAAAAATAGAGATTGAATCCTCGAACCAACAATTTCTTTAAAAAATAAAATCTCTCCCATCTAAAGATGCCGCTCAATCATCATGATTTATTCCTTTTATCTCACTATAGGACTGATAATGAAGAACATTTAGGATGAACGAGTCACCTTCCCCGCACATTACAATTGATTAGACCATTATAGAGAAGATACTATGAAGTTCAAATGAAAACTTGATTAAGGACTAAAAATAGGGATTAAGAGGCTAAAAAAACTAATAGAAGTACTTATTTTCTTTTATATTCTCAGCTTTCACTCTATTTCTCTTGTCGTAATTGTAATTTTTTTTCTTTTTGCCAAAAGTTTGAAGAATTTTCGTATTCTAGAAGGTATTTGATAAAGAGAATTAATAAATTTCGTGAAATGACTTGCCGAAGAGTATAACCCGTAGAATAGAAATTTAGAACTACGAACCACATAAATACTTTCATTTGCATTGTCTTCTTTATTTATTTTTACATTTGTGTGTTATTGTTTCTTTGTTGTAGCGCATTCTTTTTTTTTTAATAGAAGTTAAATGATTAATTATCCACACCTTCCTCTAACCTCTATTTCAATTCTACATTGCAATGCCTAAAATAAAAATCTAAGACCACTGCTATTCTGTGTAGGTTAAAGAAATCCATACATGCTGATTTTCATTTTGAGAGGTGTAGTAGATCCATTAAGATGAAATGAACATATCACTTTAATAATTAGCCATCTATGAATCAAAATGAAAATGTATGTCTGGTGGGGGAGCTAGGAGGGAAGATGCTCACCTCCAAAATTAGTTGAAATGAAAGTGCAAGTCTAGGACCCACAACAATACATTCATATCTTAAAATCTAAATTTAAATTTGCGTAAGTTCATGAATTTAAAATCTCACCATGATAGAGAGTGTTAGAAAGGTAGGATTACAAGTTTCGGTTTTGATCACTGAGTATAGGTTGGATGAACAACAATCCATTTTAAGGGAGAAACAGAGATTAAAAAAAAACTATTACATTAGATACGACACAACGGAAGAGATGATTTTAAATTTGGACTAAATATATCACATTAACACGAAAAAGTAGATGAATATTTTTTGTTGATTCAACTATAGACGAACCTGTCAAAATGAAGTCAGTTGGAAGGGAAAGGGGCTGAGCGGTTGGAACTCCATTCACATTAGGTTAGCGCCTCCAATGCAAATATGGTTGGTGAAAATTTTATAACTCCTTCCACTATCATATTTAAGATTTATCCCACTAAATAGGGTAGAGAAAAAGTGGCAGATGATGAAGTTGAGATGGACTTGCCTATGAATTGCTGAATTATAAGGAGAAAAAGTGGCAGATGATGAAGTTGAGATGGGCTTGCCTAGAGTATTCATTGAAGCTGAAAGCTCGAACTGAATTCAAACTGTGAGGAAAGCGAGCCAAAGACATTTCTGCAGGACCCTGAAACGAGAGACGAATCTCCTCATCGTCTGACTGTGCTGCATTAACGAATCAAAAGCTCAGTGGAGACACAGTGAACTCATGACTCTATACTGTGAACCAAACAGGTTAAAGCTACATGGAATGGATGCTTGCTTTCCTAACTGATGTCTGAGAAGCCATAATGTATTCAGTCATAATGCCTAACTGAAATGAATATACAACAATAGCAATGTTGATGAGGGTCATGCTTGTATTGTTCATTGCGGTTCTGTAGTGAAAAATTGCAAGATCTCTTCGAGTGAACACTGAGAGATCTACTAAATAGGTCAGAATCACTTTACAAACAGAAATTAATTTGCAACTTGCACCTTGGAGATATTTGCTCACGTTTACTATCGAAAACAGCAATTGATGAGTCCACATACTAATGAAGCGGCAAACGAGAACTGCAGAGTAGACTGATTCACAATATTGCTATTAGTGCCGTCGAGGTCCTTTGCCTTCATTCTTAAATCCAAGTAGCATTTGCCTTATATAGGCAGAGAAGGTGATCGGCTTGTAAATCTCATACATCTCAGGTCCATCAATAACGCTGCCTGTTCAAGGTAGCATGTCAAACAAACATCAGGACAACGTATTTCAACTAAAAGGAAAATTGCAATGTTAGTTCATAAGATTAAAATGCCCTTTCTTATATTGATATAAGAAATCTAAATTGCATGACATATTCACACCAAAGTAGGACACTTGATATTGGCTCATCCAGAGATGCACTTAGTTTACTTGGATGGAAAGGTAAGAGGAAACAGGAGGAAAAACAAAAAGGCATAAATAACAAGTATAAGGCATTCCATGTTTCCTATTTTTCACTCCAAACACAGTATCCCCTTGCTTCACAACATATATCAACAAAAGAGCAAAGGGATTGAACCTGACCAATCCTCCCAATCAACAGAAGACTCCCTCTGCAGCTCTCTGCAGATGATCCAACCCTATGGACTCAATAGTGGAAATAAAAACCTAACGATTAGCAAGGTATTGGAGATTTGAAGGCAATTAACAATATCTGCTTCTGGTTGCTTAATGCTCCGCTGAAACACACATGCAGAATTTCTCCATTGATATGTTTATAATATCTGAGGAAAGTATCTAAATCTTGAATAAAAAAACACTTCCAGTTACTTTAAATTAAACCACCAAAGGAGTCAAGGGATATCTCTCAAAAAAAAAAAAAAACTGAAGAAAATGTTCAGAAGGAAACTGCAAGAATTAGTTTACTTTGCGTTCAATATCAATGAACACCTTTTATTTCTGTTGTTAATTAAAACAGAACTCTTCTTGGTTGTGATCTCCATCCCACCTATTCATTCAGGGATTGAACCAAAGGAGGTCACTCACTGCCCTAAAGCCTTGGGAAGGGAATGAGTTTTTATAATAATATAAGAAGAGCTGCAGTTGTGATAGGTGACTTTCTAACTGAAGTTCCCTTTCTATCCGGGTTTCACCTTGAGTAAGAGACTCTGCTGCAACTCATTAGCACAACCAATACATTCAATCAAAACTTTTGCCCAAAGGCAACCTAAGACAGGGAGTGAGAAAAATAGAATGCTCATTTGCACCAACAAAGGAAGTGCTCACTTGCGTTCCCTTTCTTCAATGGCAGATGAGAAGTTCTTTTAGCACCTTGATTCAACGAATGCCACCAGCTTAGTAGGGGGAAGCTTCTTGGGTTGTATCCATGGTGGCAAAAGGCGAATACTTGGGTTGTATCCACATAAAAAGGAGGGTGAAGCCATGTAGCAAAGTCAGTATAGAAAGTGTTCACACAGGAACATGTATTTAAAGATAAGAATCAACTACCCTTCTATCTTTCCTGCCCATCTCACTATCTCCTTATTCTTTTTTAAAACTGATTGCATTCAGTAAAAAGTTTCTTCTGCATTATGGTATTGCACCAGAGCTTTTGACCTTGGCATGTAAGTAGGATTTCTGAGAAAAACTTTTGTGGGTCTCAGAGCCGAGCACATCTTCAGAGACTCAATTTATTTTACTAATTGGATCATGCACAAACAAAAGATTAAGGAAGGAGACCATAGTGACAGAAAATTAATTTGGGTTTATACCTGGAAGGTCTACAATAGAAGTTATACATTTTCTTAGACAATTAATTGAAAAATATCGAGAGCAAAAACAAGATCTACACATGGTATTCATTGACTTAGAAAAAGTTTATGATAGAGTCCCACGAGAAATTATATGGAGAATTTTAAAAAAGAAAGGTGTTAGCGTAACATATATTGAACTAATTAAGGAAATGTATGAGGATATAACGACCAGAGTAAAGACTTCAGGCGAAGTAACTGAAGCATTTCCAATAAAGATAGGGTTACATCAAGGATCAACTCTAAGTCCCTATCTTTTTACACTAATTATGGACGAACTCACTGTGCACAAGACACAGTACCGTGGTGTATGTTATTTGCAGATGATATTATTTTGGTAGATGAAACACGTGAAGGAATAAATGCTAAACTAGAATCTTGGAGGGAAACACTAGAAGGAAAAGGTTTTAAGTTTAGTAGATTAAAGACAGAATATATGAAATTTAAGTTTAGCAATATTAGAAGTAATGAAACAATTGTTAAGATAGGAGAGGACGAGTTGCCCGGAACCGAGAGATTTAAATATTTAGGATCATTTTTGCAAAACGATGGAGAGATTGAGAGAGATGTCTTACATAGAATAAAAGTAGAATAAGTGAAATGGAGGGGAGCGTCGAGTGTTTTATGTGACCGTAAAGTACCTCTTAAACTTAAAGGTATTTATAAAATCGCAGTTAGATCTGCTATGTTATATGGAACTGAATGTTGAGCTATGACTCAAGCATATGAGCAGAAAATGAGAGTTGCAGAGATGAAGGTGTTAAGGTGGATGTGTGGACCTACGAGGATGGACAAAATAAGAAATGAGAGCATTAGAGAGAAAGTTGGAGTTGCATCTATTGAGAAAAAACTCCAAGAGACACGTTTAAGATGGTACGGACATGTACTTAGACGACCAACAAATGCTCCAATTAGACGATGTGAAACTATGATAAACATGCATGTCAAACGAGGAAGAAGAAGACCAAAAAAGACTTGGTTAGCAACAATAAAACAAGATAAAATTTATTTAAATATAGATGATGATATAATAGAAAATAGAACTCAATGGCGTAAAAGGATTTATACAGCCGACCCGGAAAAGACTTGGTTGTTGTTATTGATTGGATCATGCACATATGGCTAAGATAAAAAGTGTATGCCACTTCTTGTATAATAAAGAAAAATAAATGTGGGTGCTTAGAACTATTTCATATAAAGTAATTTTGAAGCTCATAAAAGCACCACATTATCTAGGAATAAAAAAAAAAGGAAAGAAAACAGGAAATATGGTTGTTGATGACTAAATGCCTTCGGAGATATCAACATGAATTGCTACACAAGATATTGCATAAATCCATTCATCTTCGTTGGAACTGACGTAGAACACTTTTTCCATGATATGAATTTGCTCAGTTTTAAGTTGCAGTGTAAGAAACAAATTGTTGGATTAGACAAATTGAAACACTCTCTGCAAGACCAACACTGCTTAATAAGACGATGATGTCCCCCACAAAAATATAAAACTTAAAGAGTGTGTAAACTTTCCTTCAAGCAGGAAGGATGAAATGCAATCCTCCCCGGAAAGAAAGGTGTGCTTAATGCTTATTAGAAGGCAGAGTGTGGAATATGCAAGGTAAAAAATTATCATTCGACAAATAACAAAAATACATTTAGCAACACACAAACTCAGCTAAAATTAAAAAACATATTTGTTTTCTAAAAAAATAAGTCCAAGTGTAATCCCAATTGTACAACAATCATTTGGGACATAGACCTACTTTTGAACATGCCTACTCAAGACTTTCACTATATTGGAATTTTTAGCATAGGCTAGTATATCAGCATGAACAAAGTCAAATTTTCATTTGATAGACAGGCATTGGTACACCGACTAATTATCTGAGATGCATCAGTAGTTTATCCCCTATTTAATGTGTGAAATCAGCATGTGCTCAAGAATTTTACAACATTTGTCGAAAGTTTTACGAAACAAACCATATAGCATCTAAATGTTGCAGATAAAATGTTAAATTACCTGTCTGATATCATTAGCTTCTAAGGTAAGAGATCTCAGTTTGCCATAAGATTTTCCATAATCTGAGTTCTAAAAATCTCTTCAAGGATTTTGAAATGGAATGAGATAGCATGTACTTCAAAAACTAATCAAGCGAACTTCTGAGGTGTATAGTTTGTTGCCCCCAGTTTCAGTATATAGTTTCTTACTGTTGCAAATGCAGCAAAACCTATTCAGATTCGCAAGTCAAGAGACAGAAAAGGAATCCAATTTGCATAACCCTTTTGGAAACATCAGGAAGAACGTAAACTAGATTTTAACATTTCATCTTTTTTTTTTTTGATTCAGTATATAGTTTCTTATTGTTTCAGTAATATAACAAGCCACATAAAGGCATACCTGCAGGAGTAATTGTTAGATTCAATTTTGTTTCCCTGAGAACTGACTGATCTCTCTCTTAATAGTCTCCGATACGTTTAATATCCATGGAGCTATGGTTCACCAGGCTTCCAACTCTCCAACACCTTCAACAACACCAGTGGAGGCAGCTTTCTTTACCCAAAATTCTTCGACTTCAATTTCCGTAATCCCATCACTAGTCCAATTCCTAATCTCCTCCCAGTCTTCCCCAATCCCAGACTCAAACAGGTTGGCAAAATCATCATCCTCATTGCCTTCTTCCTCCTCCTCGTCGTCCTCTTCCTCTTCCACAGAGTCCGCATGGTCACTGTATCCAACATCTTTTCTCCTCTCCCTCCTCATCTTCTTCCCCTCCCTAACCAACTCCATCAACCTCCTCTTCTCCTCCAGCAGCTCGTCCTCCACTAACAGCTTCCCCTTGTCGTCATAAGCCTCCATCAAGAACACCGAGTGGCGCACCCCCTTCACACTCACGTAGAACAACTCAGGGTGGCGGACCAGCAACGCCCTCAGCCGGTTGGGCAGCCCGAAGTCCTTCCTCAGGTGCGTCAAGTGGTCCACCAAGGTGCGCTTCTCCACCGTCATTCCCAGCACCTCTCGCACCACCGCGCACGCCCTCTTCTCAGCCTCTTCAGACGACAACCAACGGTTCTGTTCTTCTCCTCGATCGGCCGTAACCGCATAGGGAGAGACGTCGGGCATCTCGCGCAGGCGAATTAGGTAATCACGGTGACGGCGCTTGAGATTGAGGCCGCGGCGAAGGGGGAGGTGCTTAAAGCGCGAAGGGCGATCGATGATGGGGCGGCGGTCTTCGCAGGACAGAGGCGGGCGGAAGGAAGGAAAAGGGACGGCGAGGGCGTCGTCCCAGGCGACGAGCTGGAGTGCGCGGCCGTACGATGTGTCGACGGTGCGGAAACGGTCGGGGTGGGAGTTGCAGAGATGCGAACGGAAGTTCGGGGGGAGGCCAAGGTCAGGGGCGAGGTGGACGAGCTTGGAGAGGAGGAGGGATCGGCGAGGGGAGAGCATGAGTAGGCGTTGGAGTTTTGAGGCGAGGGCAGAGGTCAGGTGGGAGCGAGCAAGGGACTCGCGAGCGGCGAGATCCTCGGCGGCAGGGGTGAGGGCAACGGAAAGGAGGTCGGAGGGGGAGCGGAGGATGCGGAAGAGGGCTGGGTAGCGGAGGACCATAGAGAGGAGGGAGCGGGAGGGGGGAAGGCCGAGGTAGGGGCGGCAGCGGGAGAGGATGCGGAGGGGGAGGAAGTGGCGGGGTTTGGAGAGGAGGAGGGTCTTGAGCTTGCGGGCGAAGCGGAGGCGGCTGTGCTTGGATGCGTTGCGGTCGAGCGGGGGGAAGCGGACGATCTTGGAGGAGGAAGCGGTGACGGTTAAAGGACGAGGAAATTTCCGTCCTGTGGTGGTGGTGGTGCGGTTTGAGAAGGAAGTGGAGGAGGAGGGAATGATGGTGGCCGGGAGGAAGGAGGACTTGAGAAATGGGGAAATGCAAGGGTCCGAGCTCAATCTTGGTGGGCTGAGAACAGGAAGAGCAACGAGCGCCATGGCCGCCGTAAAGAAGAGGATCGACGGTGGTGAGATGCCGGAGAAGAGGTACCCGCGACTTAGAAGGCGGCGCAGCGCGTCGGAGTCGGACGCCTGCTATTCTGCGACGGAGAAAGGGGATAGATATTTATGCACAGGAAAAATTCAGACAAAATTTCAAAATGCCCGCAAAGTTTACCTAATTATTTAAAATATCTCTAGAAAGGTCTTAACACGGATACCTAAATTTAGATGGTGTTTGGTTTAACGATGAGAATGATTATAGGTATAGGTTTAATAGTAAGATGGAATAGAAATGAGAATGAAAATGAAACTCAGCTAGTTATATGGATTTTGTTGATTCCCAAAAATCTAGAAATCATTTCTAAATTATCATTCTCAAACCCACAAGTCAAACACTATCTTTTACTATCAGTCCATTCCCTCATTCCCAAACTCATCAACCAAACACCCCCTTAATAACAAATGCAGAAAGGAAAGTAGGGATGTAATAAGTCGAGCTGAGCCGAATCAAATTCAAAGTCGAACTTTTAAATATTTGAATTTGACTCGTTTATGATCGAGTCGAGCTCGAGTTTTATTTAACGAATATATTTATAGTTTACGAGCTTATTCGAGCTTTTATCGAACCTAAACAAACTTAATAAATATATATTATAAATTTAAATATTTATTAAAAATAAAATTATACATTTATATAAAATTATAATATTCTTATTAAAATTTATAATTTTATTCTAATAAATAAATTTAATATATTTATCTATAAGTTTCATAACTTATAAAACCTATAAATTTAATACCAAAATTATTATTTTTTATTTAAAAATTTATTCATGAGCTTAACCAACATGTTCACGAGTTAACGAGCCGAATATTATGAAGCTTGAGCTTGATTTGTTTATCTTAATGAACTCCATTAAACTAACTCAAACGAGTTTTTATCGAATCGAACTTCGAATATCTCATGAGCAATTTGGTTCATTTATACCCCTAAAGGGAAGAGTGAATTGAGAGAAAAAATGGGGAAAAAAAATATCTAATTTTGTCCGTATAGTTCACTCGCTCCTTGTCTAAATTTAATCCCTCTTCTTTTTTTTATGTGCCAAATACCTCCCTTATCTTTTAAAAAATATCTCAAAATCATCCCTCACGTTAGTTACTAACGAAGGAAGGAATGTCTTATTTCTTAAAATTAGATCTAGAACCCTAATCACACTTATTCCCCCGCCCCCTCTTCTTCATGGGGTTCTCTCAAAATCTTCTTAAACCATTGATTTTTACATGTTCAAATTTGTGTTTCAAAATTGAGCCTGGGATGAAGTCTCATCCACTCTTAGTCTCCGACATAAAATTTATGTAAAACCCTTTGTTGGTTCAAATTACCATGTGTGTTGTGTTCTGAGTTTAGATAGAGAGCCAGCGTTAGAACCCACAGAACAAAGTCCTAACCTCTGAAGTTCCTGCTGTTAGCCACTGCTACTTCGTGTTCTGTGCCATGTGTTAAATCTGCACCGCTCTCTACTCCTTCGTTGTCGCTAGGTTTGTATTGAGACTCTAATTTTCTTTTCTTTCACTATTTTCTTTCCCTTTTGTTGGAAATTTTGACTATTTAATATATATATTCAAGAAAAGAAATGGGTTGGAAGTGAAAAGAATTGTGTGAAAAAACCGGCGATTGAAAGGAGTTATATAGGGGAAAGGTGTGAAAATATGACTTTTTTTATTCTTACTTTTTGGCTTTACTTGGGTCTAATCAAAGTAAGTGGCAGAAATAAGTACATAATTAGCTTCAATTCAAAGTTTATTTCCATAATGTCATAGTTATGAAGGCTCTGTCGATTTTGTTTGCTGTTGTTGGTACAACTATTTTCTTTTTCCAAGTTATTACTACTTTGTATATATTTTGATTCCTAAATTTAAAATTTATGAGAATTATTTTATTTATGTAGTTAGTTGCTAGATTTATTTTTTTGTCTATAAATCTGACTATTATTATTGCTTTATATTTTTGATGTAATTAATTACTGGATTTATATTAAGTGCAAGTGGTGTTGGTTGATGGCTAGATGAAGCAAACATTATCTGGAATTCACCCCATATAATGGTAATATTTATCCATTTGAAGCTTTGCCACTTTTAGTTTTGTCAATTGGATGATATTTTGGATAAATTTGTTGAGGTGTGAATTATTTGTATATATGATGGTAAAAAGATGAATACGTTCGTCCCCAGCGTCTCCGTCAACCCGTCCCAGGACCAACGCGGAGGAGGTAAATCACGGGCGGCTACTAGCATTTGGAATAGTGACTAGCACATAAGGGAGACATTTACCTCAGCTTTGTCGAGATTCAAACTCTAAATCTCATGGTGGCAACACCTTATATGCTAGCCACTAGACTCATCTGAGGGGACTAATTATTTGTATACATGCTCTATTGGGGAGCATTCTTGTATTTCGATCAAATTGTACTACAATGGTATGATGAAAACTAGTGGGAAGAAGAAAGTATATAGAGGTGGGAGTGTTGAATTTTTTGATTATGTCGGTATGGAGAAGATGGGAATGATTGAACTTTAGGGGTTTGCTGAAGAAGTAGGATGTACAAAGAAAACTAGCTTCAGATTTTGGCACAAAGTTGGAAGAACTTTATATAATGGGAGATATTTGGACAATGATGAAACTGCACTTGATATTAGGAATCATACTCCTAGAAACTTTGAAGCAGAAATTTATATAGAACATATTGATGTTGTTACAATCAATCAGATAAATCCTCCTGATGGTTTAGAGAAAGCAAAGGTCTTGAAGTGATGATAAATGGTAGCCAGAGTGAGGAAGACGATGATAAAAAAGCTAGAGATAAATTTTATGATAATAACTTTGGTGTTGAGGAAGATGATGAATTGTTTGACAAATTCATTGATCGGGTGTTGAGGAAGATGATGAATTGTTTGACAAATTCATTGAGGGGGAGAGGGGGTCTAGGAAATCAGGGAGACATTTCTGATGAGTTGTTGTCAATAATGCAATGAGATGAAGGGGATGGTGACTGTGTAGATAGTGATGGTTTGGGGAGTGTTGTTGAATCAGAAGAAGATGATGATTCAAAAAGATTTCTGACTTATGACTCGAATGTAGATTTCAAAAATCTTAAATTGAAACTTGGTATGATATTCAGTTCGAAAGAAGAGGCAAAGTTTACGATAGAAAGCCAACATATAAGATGAGGGAAGCTTGTAAGTTTTATCAAGAATGATAAAATTAGACATTGGGGTGAGTACAAAACTGAATGCTATGGATGAAATATTCTTGTATCGCCAATGAATAAAGATTCTTGTTAGCAAATAAAGACATTGAAATCTACACATAGCAACTGTTATTGGAAGCGTACTAGTAAAAGCATCAGCTCAACCTGGTTGGGTACAACTTTTACAAAGAAATTCAAATCAAATCCTAAGTTGGAGACCAATGAGTTCAAACAAGAGATATGCACTACTTTGAAGGCAAATATTTCAAAGAAACAAGCTTATCTAGCTAAGAGAAAAACACTTAAGATAATTAAGGGCAGCATAGAAGAATAATTTAGCAAAATAAGAAATTACTATGCTAAACTGAAGAGGTATGATATAGGTGTTTAGGTGATTCTAAAGTTGATAGAAGATGATGATGGTCTAAGATTACATATACTTTATGTTTGCCTCTCCGCCTATAAAGAAGGTTTTAAATAGGCATGTAAGCCTCTGATTGGTGTTGATGGTTGTTTTATGAAAAACAAGAATAGGGGGCAATTGTTGTCAACAGTTGGGCTAGATCCAAATAATAACATTTTTCCTATTGCTTATGCCATGGCTGAAAGAGAGACGAAAGATAGTTGGATATAGTTTCTGTAACTATTGGACAATGATATTGGTTTAGAGGATCAATATGGTTGGACCTTTATGTCTGACAAACAAAAAGGTTTGATTCCTACTTTTGAGCCGTTATTTCCAAATGCTGAGAATAGATTCTATGTGAGGCATATCTACAGCAACATAAAACACAATGGCTTTAGAGGTGTGGCGGTTAAGAATGCTCTTTGGGCTACTACTAGAGCGACAAGAATTGAAGTGTTCAAAAGACGCAAGGAAGAGTTGAAGAAAATTGATGAAAATGTATATAGTGGTTAGCCAAAAAAACCTGAGCATCATTGATCTGGGTCACATTTTAGCATTGCTCCTAAATGTGACATACTTCTTAATAATGTGTAAATGCTTCAACAGTTTCATATTGGATGCAAGCGAAAAATCAATAATTCCCATGTTTGAAGCAATAAGAAATTACCGATGGTTAGATTTTAAATGAATAGGGCAAAGGCTGAGAAATGGAATAGTGTAATATGTCCTAAAATTAAGGCGGTGTTGGGAAAGAATCACCTGGAAGGATTTGGATATAGTCCCATGATATCTGATGAGACACATTATCAGATCATGGGGCCAAACCAGTAGCATTCTGTTGACTTGTGTAAGATGCAATTTGCAATTAATCAACGTAAGTGAAATAGAATTATATTTGATTACTTGTTTTCATTGGATGAATTTTAGTTTTTGAAAATTTTATTTTCCAAGTGAAGCAAGTATTCAATGGGCAAAATCATGTTTTTGTGAAAAGTGGAAAGAACTTTGTGATGTTATCAGGATTACGAGCTTCATTGGACAACCAACAAAAGAAAGCGTGCAAGCAGAATTGTCAAGTGTATCAATTACCAAACAGTGATATTGTAGTTGTTATTTGTATATTTTGGATATTATTTTTGGTTATACTTAATTAGTATTGGTCAAGTGTGTTGAATTTGTTATTGTTATTTGAATATCAAGCAGACTCTTTTTTTGGTTGAAATATTGATATTATGTTGTTTCTATGTAAATGGCAGTATGTTATTTTTATTCTGATGTACTTTATTTTGGTTTAATTGATACACCTTATTTTGGTTTCATGCTTTTTCCCTCATTTTGTGTTGATGTTATTGTTGTAAAATTAATTTTTAGAAAAGGAGACACTCCTTCATCAGCAACTAACATCTAAATAAACAGAGGAATGATCTTGAGGTATTTTTTAAAAGTTAAGGGATGTATTTGACATATAAAAAAGAAGAGGGACTAAGTTGGGACAGTGAGTAAACTAGAGGGATGGAATCAGGTTTTTCAGACACTCCTCTGTCAGCAACTAATGTCCAAATAAAAGGAGGGACAATCTTGGGACATTTTTTAAAAGTTATAGGATGCATTTGGTACATGAAAAAGAAGAGGGATTAAGTTGGAACATTGAATAAATTAGAGGGACGAAATTAGGTTTTAAACAAAGGTCTCTCCTTGTACATGGATTCAATAAATTATTTAAGCTAAAAAATTGGAATTGTTTTTAAAGAGATTGGTAATGATGAAACGGTTTGAAGGTTTCAACGGGTAGTTATCTGTATTTATGCTAAATTTAATGTTCGTCGGTGAAGTTTTAGGAAATTGTTAAATTTTCATTAAAAAAAAACAATTACAAGCTGCATCATGATAGGTCTAAGAATTCTTTAATCTTCGGTAGTAATTCGAAAAATAAACTTATGATCGAAGGATTTATAATTAACACAAATTTCCATAGTTGCATATTAACAGAGGATTTAGTCCCTTCGAATGGATCTAGTGACTAGAGCATAAGGTGTTATCAGCATAAGATCTAGGGTTCGAATCTCGACAAAACCAAGGTAAATGTCTCCTTTATGTGCTAGTCACTATTCCAAAGACTAGTAGCAGCCCATGATTTATCTCTTCTGTGTTGGCCTTGGGACGAATTAACAGAGGCGCTGAGATATACTAGGATGAACATATTCATCTTTTACCACTCATACTAATTGAGGATTTAGAGTTAGAATTCGCTAATTTAATATTATTTGTGCTGAGTTATAAGAAGAGACATAATGATAAAAATAAATTTTCAGAATGGCAGACTATTTATATAAATTAATGAAACAATATTTCTATTCCCAAATCTACCCTTAAAGACTTTTCTCTCTCCCGATTTCTCAAATTGAAATCACAATTAACACCTATGAAACACAAAATAAAATTTTAAAATCTTTTTCGTGTCATAACAATTGAATATGAAAATGAAAGACATGAACATCGATAAACAAGAAAAAAGAATAAGAAGAAATATATAAGTTATCCACCTTACAAGTTAAAATTCTTCCATTCTTCTCCTAGAATCTTCTTTAGACCCTTTGAAGGTAAATATACATAGTAAATTTGATAATACTCATCACTTAATATGCGACCTCCTAAATTTAAAATCCTAAATCCACCCATAATTTTAGCAATGACAATCAACCACGATTAGTCACAATAGAAATGCGTATGAATATAATTAATGTTAATAAATTAATTTATATGGTTAGAATCTCTAATTTCTATCCACCACCTATAATTCTTTGGCGACTCTAAATTTTTCATTATTTTTCTTCTACTCAAATTTGTTTATAGGTGGAGAAAACTCTCCATTAGAAGAAAAGATAAAGTTGTCATGTTAGTGGTTCTTTCAAGATAGCTGTACACTTTCTGAAATAGAGTAAACCACAGATACATTTATCTTAGAGTAATTGACTTTTGTACGAGGAAGGTTAGTATCCGTTAAAAATTGATGTTAAAATCTATTAAAATAATCATTCATAAAATATCAACGGTAAGAAATGAGAACGCGGGAATGTGTTTCATATATCCTATTATTTTTAATGGAAAAGTCTATTATATTTTGGGTTATTTTTTTTATAAAAGGTACATCTAAGGATCATTCAAGGAAGAGGATGCAAAAAAAGACAACGAGAAAGGAAGAAGAACATCTGAGACGGTAAAATTTGATTCATATAATTACAGAGAACTTTCCGATTCTGTGATGATTCTTCCGAGAGTAAGTCCCATTGTCGTCGATTGTAGATCTGTGAGAGATCGATATAAATATTTAATTATTTTGTACAATTAATAGATATAATTCCTTCATTGGTATAAGAGCATTAGGAATTATATCTTTTTATGATTTCTCGTTGTTGATCACGCCGCAACGAGTCATGAAGGTGACTTTTGAATGGAAATCTCCGTGCTCCTGTAGCCGACGGTTTGGTCGATGCAAAGGAGGGCCAACGACTGCATTAAAGCAGCAGGAGACTAATGATAGGGTCGCTGGTCAGCGATTGAATCGCCGCTGGTGATAGCACTACTGTTCGGTAGTGCACTGTGCTAAAATCGAGATAGGGTCGTGATTTCCATCTGAGCTGGGCTCATGCTGCGGGGATATGCCCACAAAGGTGTTCTATGGCCGGAGATGACGTCCCGTCTGGCCGGCGATGTATTGGTGGTTGGGACGGACAGAACAAAAACAGGCGACCTTGTCGAACCGAGAGCAACCGAAGTCTGGTGCCGGAAAGGACCAGCGACCTTCCCTATAGGTCGGCAAGAGGCTGGTATGGTAGGTGACCGCGTCTATCGGGGTTGCACGATTGAAGTGGTGTGGGTAGCGTGCGGCGGAGAAATCCTTGAGTTAAAAAAAAAAAAAAAAAAAAAAAAAAAGAAGAAAGGACAGTGATGAGAAAGCACAATGCTTGGTGAGATATTTTTTTTACTTTTTTTTTCTCTTCCTATTGCATACAATGAATTTTATAAATAAAAAAAAAACATGCACCCTTGATATTTTGCCCATGCATGCTTCATGTAGCATTAATATTATTTGAATGCATGCATTAATTAATTAGAAAATAGATTTAATTAATGGAGGAATCAATTTGGGTCCAATTAGATTTGGTTTATATTAAATTATTAATTGATTTAACCAAAATAGGTTGATTCAAATCAGAATTAATTTAGGTTGATTGATTGGATTTGGACAAAAAATGATCAAATGATCATATATATTCTATTGGGTCTAAATTGATCAATTGGATTAGATTTGTTCTAATGAATCAGAGTTACACCAATGGACATTGATTTGATCAAACGAACCTGAGTTTGATCAATAAATCTGAAATTGGTTGAAATGAGCTTAGATTAAACAATAACATAACATAAGTACAGTAAATCCCTGTCCAATTAGATCGGTTCCAATTGAGGACAATGGAGCAAGCTTAGGATCTGGATTCTCGATCAACCGGGTCTGATGGGTCAGTAAACTTAGGCTCCTAAAAATCGTGAAGATTTATTTTTCTTGATTTATTATGTTGATTCTATGCTTGTATAAATTGAATTAAGTCGATTTTGTACTGGTTAGTCAATTTTGTACTGACTTATTTAATTTCAATTTTTCAGATGACACGGACGATTACTACATTGACTTGTCGTGAAGTGCGGTGGAACCAGCTGAGGGAAGAAATTCAGGAGATAGAGTATAACTTTGCTTATGGAGTCGACGGATACGTTAGACGACTTGATGACCTATTTTGGAAACTTGAGAGAGAAGAGTTTCCAGTCCTGGATAGTTATAGGATCTGAGCTTTGATGCGTTCATTGCCAGAGCATCCTAAGTTCATAGTAGACTGTATATGGGGGTTTCATGAAGGACGCGTCACATATTCAGAATTATGTGAGGAACTACTTTACCATATGGCTGAAGAGGATCCTGAAGAGTTCAAAGAGGACTCGGAAATGATCGAGGAAGATCTAGAAGAGGATCCGATTGTGGATTCGATGGAGAATCCTAAAGCTGCCCCATTTGAGATTACCCTAAATGAATCCAGGCTGATAGGGATAATGTTGGCTACTGCTCTAGTGTCTGTCCTAGCGGGAGTGGTGGTAGCCTATCTAGTTTATTAGAATTCTGTTATTATTATTGTCGTTATTGTTGGTGTAGGTTGCACTAACGGTCTAACTCAAGTTTTGATGAATGACAAAGTAAGTTAACTTAGCAGGTTTGTTATGGTCTAATGATTTAACTAAGTGTGCAGGAGAAGTCCAGATAAGTCGACGGGCTGACTGGATATCTGGCAAGAAATCCAACTAGGTCGACGGGCTAACCAGATAGCTGGTAAAAAGTCTAGATAGGTCGATGGGCTGACCGGATATATGGCACGAAGTCCAGCTAGGTCAACGGGCCGACCGGATAGCTGGCATGAAGTCCAGATAGGTCGACGGGCTGACTAGATGTCTGGCAAAGTGGTAAGTTAAGGTAAGTCACTGGAGAAGAGTGACTTGGTGAGGGTGTGCTCCCCGTTTGAGGGAACAGTAGGCGTCGATCCAACATAGATATATTTTGAAAATCTAAGTTGAGATCTTGACTAGATTCTGATCTTGAGGAGACATAATCTAATTATTGCTCTACTTGTTATTGTGCTAACTTTGTTTTGCAAGGTAGTATACTTTTTATTTGCCTTGGACTAACCTTTTCTTGCAGGAATACAATTTGCTGGAAAAGGATATCTGGGTGCCCGGAATGGTTGAAGCTTATCTTGTTGCCAACTTGGAGCACCCTGATTGGTTGACTGATGTCATGGTCCAGGCACCCGGAAGGGATCGAAGCGCCCAGAACTGCCTATATAAGCAGCCTTCCATCAGGAGCACAGAACACAAGTTTCTTCTACGATTACTTTCTTGTGTGCTGCTCTAAAGATGCTCCTGCGACTCCACGACACGACTCTGACGGCCGAGTGACGCTGCTCTGACGACCGAGCAACACAACTCCGACGACAGAGTGACGCGATTCCAACAACTGAAAGCACAGTCTTACAGATCTTTGAGAAGTTGTTGGTATACTTATTTACTTCTGCACTTAAGATTATACATTCATTGTATTAATTTTGTAAAAGATTTGCGAAATATTATTGAATTGCCCACCGAAAACACTCTCACATGCGGGCCTTGGAGTTGGAGTCGACGAAGGCTCCGAATCAAGTAAAACTTGGTTTGTTAGCATTGTTTTAATTGTTATCTTTCCACTGCGTACTTTATTTTAGTACCAATTTTCGACGATCGTTATTCACCCCTCTAGCGCTCTTTTCGATCCAACAAGTGCTATCAGAGCAGGTACCACTTTGATTTGGTATAACCACCAATCAGGCAAAATGGGTGAAATTTTTTATTTTCTTATTTTCAATTTTTAAGTTTTTTGACATAATTCAAATTAGTACAATTACCTCTTTGGAAACATTTTCTCGTAGCAAACCAATCTGAATTGGTGCAACACCAATTCAATCTTAATATTTTTATTTTTGTCCCACACTACTAATCCAAGGCCAAAAGTCTTGGGACCATCTCTGTTTTTCTTTATTGTGTGCAAGAGTAATGGCCCAAAATGAGGGATACAACACTGTCCGCCCTCCCCTCTTCAACGACGATGACTTCCCGTACTGGAAGAAGCGAATGGAGGTCTATCTGAAGACTGACTTTGACCAGTGGTTCAGCATCACCAAAGGCTACAAGGCTCCGGTCGATAACACCATAATTCCGATGGACCCAGAACAGTGTGTTGGTGCAACATCCCTCAGGTCAAGGTTGACCTGGTTGACCAAGCTGAGTCTTGGTTTGAGTTTAGATGTTTGACAATAAGAAATTGATTGAAGAAGAGTCAAGTAGGTCAAGGTTGACCGGATACTTGACTGGGAAGTCCTAACTGGGATGTTAGGTAGAATGGAAGTCCTGGTGAGTGAAGCCAGGCAGAAGGGAAGTCCTAGTGAGTGAAGCTAGGCAGATTGAAAACCCTAGTGAGTGAAGCTAGGTGAAAGTCCTGGTGAGTGAAGCCAGGTGAAAGCCCTAGTGAGTGAAGCTAGGCAGATGGAAAACCCTAGTGAGTGAAGCTAGGTGAAAGTCCTGGTGAGTGAAGCCAGGTGAAAGCCCTAGTGAGTGAAGCTAGGCAGATGGAAAATCCTAGTGAGTGAAGCTAGGTGAAAGTCCTGGTGAGTGAAGCCAGGCAAGAGAAAATCTAGATTGATCAAGGATGATCGGACATCTGGTGTTGGGAAGTCCAAGTAGGTCAAAGGATTGACTGGATACTTGGCACGAGGAAATACAGATAGGTCAAAGGGATTGACCGGACATCTGGTGGAAGTCCAAGTAGGTCAAGGGAGTGACCAGATACTTGGCATGAATAGAAAAGTCCAAGTGGGTCAAAGGGATTGACCAGACACTTGGTGGGAAGTCCTAGCAGGTCAAAGGAGTGACCAGATGCTAGGCATGATGTACCAACAGGTCAAGGTTGACCGGATGTTGGTTTGAGAGGCTTGGAACTTGGTTTTTGGCAAAAAACAAGTGTTGGATCGATCAGTGGATCGATCCAGGCCTTTTCTAGCAACAGAGAGCCTCTGGATCGATCCGTGGATCGATCCAGATGTCCCAATCGATCAGTGAATCGATCGGGACGATGCTGCTTCGCGCGATAAGCGCTGGATCGATCCGTGGATCGATCCAGGCGTTACTCCAGAGCACAGAGTCGCTCTGGATCGATCCGTGGATCGATCCAAAGCCTCCCTGATCGATTGGGAACATTCGAATCGATCGGGATCCGACCATTAGCGTCGATAAAGGCCGCAGGCGCACGATTCCTTCGGCATCTCTTCACCGATTCACTCCAGATCTCTCGCCAGCTCCTCCACAGCTCAGATCGCCAGTTCTTGAAGGATCTTGGAAGTTCTCCAAGTCAAGAGGCGGATCAAAGCCAAGAAGAGAAGCTAGGGTTAGGGTTTATACTCATTGTAAGCTTGTATTTCTTGTATCCTTTCCCTCTCTTCTTATATTGAGTCTTGTAGGGCTTCTCCGCCCTTGGTAGTTACCATAAAGGAGAGTTTTATTAGTGGAGGGTGTGTGTGTTGGTGTGGATCCTTGGATTAGTCACCTCTTGTGAGGTGGATACCAAGTAAACCAACCGTGTTAGCGTTGTGTGATTGTTTCTGTATTTTCCGCTGCGCATTCTTGAAGAAACAAGCAGCGCCGAGCAACGAGCGAACGCGACGAGCTATTCACCCCCCCTCCTCTAGCTACTTTTGGACCTAACAAGTGGTATCAGAGCAAGGCCGCTCTTCACCGGAATCATCGCCGGAAGGGTCAAGCATAACTAGAAAAGCTAGAGGGTGAAGAAGTTGGAGCAAATTCTTCAAGTCCAAGACTTTATCAAGCTCAACTTCAAGATGCAATTCCAAGATGGACTTGGATTTGACACAAGGGTGGCTCCACCGTACACATCCACAAGCTTCGATTCTTGGAAATCAAGAATCAAAAATTTTCTTATGATGGAGATAGAGCAATGGTTTGCTCTAATGGAAGGCTTCAAGGCTCCAAGAAATTCAAAGGGCAAAGTTCTCAAGAAAAGCAAATGGAGCTCGGAGCAAGTCCAAAGGTGCGATGCAAATGACAAAGTGACCAAGCTTTTGGTCAATTTATTGCCAAGCACCATCCTTTGCAAAATTGGAGAATTTGAAGATGCAAAGAAATTATGGAGCAAGTTGGCCAAGCTTCATGAAGAGATCCCCTCCACTGTACAAGAGCAAGAAGTATCCAGAGAGGGTGACTCTTTGGAGCAAGACCAAGAGGAGGACTCCGAGGTTGAGAGATGCTCAACCTCCGAAGAAGAGGAAATCCAAGAAGCTTCATCCTCAAGGGAATGCAACGAAGGGAACAAAGAGGGAGCATACTCCTTGTTTCATATTCAAGATGATGAAGCCTCCACCTCTAGGATTGAGGGGGAGCAATCCTTGGTGACGCCGGATTAAGAAGAAGGAGAAGCTTCTACATCCGGGTCAAGAGACAAAGAGGAGGAAGAAGATTCTACCTCCACAAGTCAAGAAAAATCAAATGGAGGAGAATCAAGGTCCGATCAAGAGGAAGCTTCTACCTCCGGATCCAAAGAAAATGCCACCCCTACAAGCAAAGGTATAAATATTTCAATTAATAATAAAAATCATATTATTGTTAGAGTGTATACTAAAAGCCTAGCTTTTGGTATAAACATTAATCTAGAAATAAGAATCGCATTGGTCAAATGTCTACATTTATGATAAATGTAGTTGCTCAATTAATTTATATTGTAGATAACATGGTGTGTGGTGTCACATACAGAAGATCATGTTATCGGTTCCTTATAAATTATAAACAGTAGCTCACGATCAAGATGGAAAGGAACAAACCATTGGAAGGTCGTAGTGTAATTAGATATTAGTTTATCTTAACTATATGATTACACTAGTACACTTAGAGTGTATTGAGTAGGACCATTTGAGGTCGTTCCTTTTATACTGACTTTATAAAAGAATAAAGACCTCAGTTATTATGGAAGTGTGTGCTCTTAATCCTAATATAATAACAAGAACATATATTTGATATTTATTTCTTTAATTTATCAATGGGTGAGATTTAGTTCGATAAATCAATAAACCCGATAAGTTGGGAAATGGTATCACTTATAGTGTGTGTTGTTGATTATAGAAGGAAACTGTGTCCTAGAGATACTAGGTTGATAATGTCCTCAAGTGGAGCTCATAAGGATTGTCATGTTAAACCCTGCAGGTGGACTTAGTCCGACATGATAATAAGGTTGAGTGGTACTACTCTTGGACTTAGATATTAATTAAATGAGTTGTCAGTAACTCACTTAATTAGTGGACATTCGATATCTTAAACACAGGGAGACTAACACGCTCATAATAAGAAGGAGCCCAAATGTAATTTGGGAGGAGTTCGTTCAATAATAGTTCTTTAGTGGAATGAATTATTATTGATGAAATTAAGTTGTGTGTTCGGGGCGAACACGGGATGCTTAATTTCATCGGGAGACCAAAACCAATTCCTCCTCTCGGTCCCTATCGTAGCCTCTAGTATATAGAGATTTATACCCACCGCATACCCACCTTCTTACCCATCTAATGGGGCCGGCCAAGCTAGCTTGGAACCCAAGCTAGGGCCGGTCAAGACCAAGTGGATGAGCCATGTAGGTGGCCGGCCAAAGCTTGGGTCCCAAGCTTAGGTGGCCGACCACTAGAATATTAAAAAGGATTTTTATTAAAATTATTTCTTATGTGGATATCATGATTTTAAAAGAGAGTTTAAAAATTAAAAATTTCCTTTTATAGTTTTCTACAAAAGATTAAGAGAAGAGATTAATCTCTTTCCTTATTTGTAGTTTAAAAGGATGGTTTTAATTTTTGGTAAAAACTTTCCTTATTTGTAAATCATCTACATGTTTAAAGAGAGTTTAAAATTTGAAATCTTTCCTTATTTGTTGATTAAAGGAGGATTTTAAATTTTAAGAAAACTTTCCTTTTAACCATGTTCATGATTTAAAAGAAAAGTTTAAAAACTAATAATTCTCTTTTATTAGTTTCTACAAACGATTGAGAAAAGATTTGATATCTTTACTTATTTGTAGATTAAAAGAGATTTTAATTTTTAGAGATAACTTTCTTTTTATCCACATGTTTAAAAGAAAGATTTTAATTTATTAAATTTCCTTTTATAAACCAATCATGAAGGATTAAATTATTGGAGAAATTTTATAAATTTCTGAGACAAATTAGGAAGTTTTAATTAATTAAAACTCTCCTTGTTTGTAACTTTGGTGGCTGGCCATGTAAATTGAGAAAAGGAAAATTGTTTTTAATTAAATAAATTTTTCCTTTTCATGGCAAAAGAATTAAGGAAGTTTTAATTAAATTTCCTTATTTGCCAAGACCAAGGATTATAAAGAGGGGTAGAGAAGGCTTCATGGTGAACAACCTCTATTATTTCTCTCCTCTTTTCCTTGGTGTTGTGGCCCAACCTCTCTCCTCTCTTCCTCTTGGTGGTGGCCGCTTCTCTATTTGCTTGGAGCTCTTGTGGTGGCGGATACTACTTGGAGAAGAAGAAGAAGAAGGAGAAAGCTTGTATCCCTTGGAGCTTGGTTGGTGGAAAAGATCTTTATCTTTTGGAAGCTTGGCCGAAACTTGAAGAAAGGAGAAGAAGGTGCTTTGGTGGATTCTCATCTCGGAAGATCGTTGCCCATACAACGTCCGAGGTTAGAAGAGGAATACGGTAGAAGATCAAGATGTCTTTCTAAAAGGTATAACTAGTATTTTTTCTTTCCGCATCATACTAGTTATTTTTGGAAATAATACCAAATACAAGAGGCTTACGATTCTAGTATTTCGAATATGTTTTTCGAAGTTGTGTTCTTTTGTTTTATTTTTCCTTGTGATTTGATTGTTCTTTTCGGTTAACCTAAAGTTATTTTAGGAAATTAAATATTAGATTTCTATAAAAGGTTTTGTCTAGTCGGTGGTGGTTGCTCCCATATCCAAGAAGGCCATGTGCCTCGCCACGTCAGTACTGGGAACCAATTATGGAAATTAATATTTAATGGAATTAATAACTTAAGGTGATTTGGGTCGAACGTGTTAAGTTCCGCAGGAGATCCAAGTCAAAACCTAAAAGAACAAATAGATTAAGTTTTGGATCAAACGTGTTAAGTTCCGCAGGCGATCCAAAATTTAATTTAAAAGAACACATGGTAGCTAGGAAAAGGTTCAGACCTTTGTACAAAATTTTGTACAGTGGAACCTCTAGGCTTTCTGAGTAGCAACCAACAATTGGTATCAGAGCTAGGGTTTTGCCTCTGTGTATTTGGTATTAGTTTAATTATGCACATGTCATACATAATTTAGGCAGGTTAATAGTAGGATGTGCTAACTTTGTGAATGCAGGATCCAACTATTATGACTTATAGTTATTATGTGTGTGATTGGACCCTTGGACATGTCAAGGGCATTTATCTGTGTGTGCATGATTGTATTAAAATACAGCAGGAGCTGTATTTAGTTTTATTAGGATTTTATTTTTGATCTAGATACATGTACATTCCTTTTATGGAATATAGGATCAAAATGTAAAATTCTATTTATGTCGCGGATCGAATCTTGCAAAGCGTGGAACCTTCTAAGGACCAGAGGCGCAGTGGAACTAGGAGCAAGATGGATGCGACACCCGGTGGCGGTGGCCAAATATGGCAGCAGCTTGGGATGACAACACACGGAGGACAACTAGAGATAAAAGCCATAATAGTTGAAAATTAGATTTTCTATTTATTGCTTTTATATATTGTCTTGTGTGTCCATGTTAGTATACTAGTAGGCTAGCATAGTTAAAATTCCTCGTTTATAAATAACTAAGTGGGAGAGGGATTTTAAATAAATCCCATGGTCTCCATTACTGGTTTGTAAGTGATGCAAACAAGCTTGCGCTGGCTCTGAGTGCCTTCCTCCATAACGGATGAGCTTGTTTGTGGATCACTAGAACAAACTTCCATTTTGGATGACTATAGGAAGTTAATTAAGAGCGTGTGATCTTCCCCAACGGAAGGGGCATAATCTTATTAATGGACTTAGTGTCAAGTAATGGTATACACTTAGACACATCTAATAGTATCCTCCCATCGGAGTCACTGCTATTATTTGTGTGACCAAATGAAACCAACTATTAATTTGTCATAAAACTAGGTTGACAAGATAATAAAATTAAAGGGTTAAAACCCTCTTACAAATGATTGATTTTGTATCGTCCACACTAACGTGGCATACAAAATTAACGGTGTTTGAGATAATTTTATTTGTCATAAAGATACGTTGACAAGATAGTTAATGGGTAAAACCCTCCTTTTACAAATGTTGAATTTGTATACGTCCACACTAACGTGGCATGCAAAATTCACGGTGTTTGAGGTGTTGGTAAATTTAAATAATATTGTTTGAGGAATCAATGTTATTTTAAATTCAAAGAGTTTTGACCAAATATTTGATCAAAGACAGATCAACTATTAATTTTATTCGTCATAAAGTAAAGTTGACGAGATAATAAAATTAATGAATAAAATCTCCTCTTCGATTTTGTATACACAAAATTCATGGAGATTTTAAGGAGTTGATCTTGACCAAATGTTTTTGTGATTCTTAGGATGTTTGTCAATCCCCAGTAGTCATACTATAGAAAAGACTTAGTAGTCCCAATTGTAATGATTGGAAATAGGACTTGGACATTAAGGTAGACTGTCTTCTAAGAACTAAGAACAATTTAGGTGTATTTAATTCATTAGTTGAAACATGTCTAGTGGTGTTATCTACAAGAACCTGGAGTGTAGATACAAGATACCATTAATCATGTCTGCAATTCATTGCAGGGTTCCAGGAAACCCGACAACTAAATGAAAGGTAAATCACCGTCCACATGGGTACTACTGTAAAAGTGGTAGCTGTTGCAGTGGGAGATGTTTATCCTTTGATAAGAATAAAATATGGATTTTAAGTAATTGTCTTTACGTACCAAGTTTAGAAAGAACCTGATTTCAGTTTCTAAACTATTATAGATATTGTGTCTATTTTGATAACAAAGTTGTTATCAAGAAAAATAGGGAAGTTATCTATTCTGGTATGATGGTTGACAATTTATAATCCAATAACTCCCACGATACAACAAATGGAAATTAGTAACACATCTTCTAATTTTAAGAGAAAGCAACCTTCGGAAATGAACCAATTATATCTTTGGCATCTAAAGCTAGGTTATACTTGAGTAGGATTCATTGGTAGCTGATGAACTTTTGGGTTCATTGATAGTGGAAATCTTTCCAACCTGCGAATCTTACTTGGAAGGAAAATAACCAAGAAGCTTTTAGTCCAAGGGGTATGGAGTCAAAGATATGTTGAAATCAGTTCATTCTGATTTGTGTGATCCTATGACTATCCAGACAAGAGGTAGTATTGAATATTTTGTCTAAATTATAGACAACTATTCAAGATACAAATAAATTTACTTAATGTACCGCAAGACTAAGTACTTTGATTAGTTCAAAGAGTACAAGGTTGATGCGGAGGAATAAAGTACAAAGTCACTATGGAAGATCGTAGTGGCAAGTACCTCTTGAAAGATTTTAGGAGTCACTTATCAGAAGTTGGATTTCAATCCTAACTAACTGCATCTGGTACACCCCAACAGAATGGTGTAGTAGAAAGAAGGAAAAGAACTCTTATGGAATAATTAGATAGATGATGAGTTATTAAGAAAATTACCAAATTTGTTTTAAGGATAAACTCTGAAAATGAAAGTGAACATAGTGCCTTCCAAGTCATAACTCTCTACTCATATAGAATTGCTGAATAGTCGTAAGCCTATTTTGAAGCATATTCGGATTCAGGTAATCCAGCATATATGTTAAAGAGAGATAATGATAAGTTGGATAGGAGTTCACTTGTTTGTAAGTTATCCTAGATAAACAAAAGTAGGTTTATAGTCTTAAAAATCAGAAGGTCATTGATAACATCAATGACTGATTTTTAGAAAAGGACTATATAATGAACCACGTGCTCATAAAGTAAATTTGTTCTTAAGAAAATAATAAAAGACATGTCTAATCTAGTACCAACTGTACAAGATGAGATACCACAAGAAAACTGCAACACGTATCACAAATGATACACAATTGCAGAAAATGCCTTGTCGTAGTGGGAGGGTTGTTAAGCAACCTTAAAAGATTCATGTTTTGGGAGAGTTTTTGAACTCGATCCCTGAAGGACATGAACCTGATCTCCGGACATATGACGAAGCACTCCAAGATAAATATGAAGCATCTTGGCAAAGAGTAATGAATAATAGAATTAGAATATATGTATTATAATAAAACTGAAGCTTGTAGAACCACCAAGTGGTGTAAAAGCCTTTGGGTGTAAAGGTCTATAATAGAAAAAGAGGATAGACGGAAGGTAGAAACCTTCAAAGCAAGGCTTGATGAAAAGGAAACCTTTTCACCGGTAGCCATGCTTAAGTCTATCCGATTCTTTATCTATTTGGCAAGTGGATGTCAAGACGATTCCTTAATGGAAGTCTTGAAGAAAGCATCCATATAAAGCAACCGAAGGGTTCATTGCAAAGTGCTAAGAGCATCTTGTATGTAAGCTCAATCGTCTATGGACCGATACAAAGCTTCAAGGTCTTGGAACATCCGGTTTATCAAAGTAATCCACACCTATGGATTTATTGAGTAAACGGATAAAGTTTTGTGTATACAAAAGATGTGATGGAAACGTGGTGGTATTTCTTGTACTATCGTAGATAACATTTTTGGTAGTTGGAAACAATATCAAAATGTTGTCAGAAGTAAGGGTATGGTTGTCCAAATAATTCGATATAAAGGACTTGGGAGAATGTATATATTTTTAAGATCAAAGTAATAAGGGATCACAAGAAAAAATATATTTATTCCAAGCTTGATACATCGGAAAAATCCTTGCTCGTTTTAAGCATGCAAAACTCCTCAAAAGGTTTCTTACCTTTTAAGCATGGAGTGTCTTTATCTAAAGAGATGTCTCCGATGACATTAAAGGAGATTGAGGACATGTAGGCAGTTCTTTATGCTTCGGCAGTTAGACAACCTAATGTATGCTATGCACGAGATCTGAAATTTGTTTTGCCAAGGGCATAGTTAGCAGATATCAAAGTAACCCTTGACAAGGACATTGGACTACAGTAAAGTATATATTAAAGTACCTTAGAGGCGCTAGAGATTATATGCTAGCTTACAAGGCAGTTAATTTGGTCCTAGTGGGTTGCATGGATTTTGGCTTCCAATCGGATAGGGATAATAATAAGTCAACCTCGGGGTTTTGTGATTACTTTAGGAGGTATAGTCATAACTATGGAAGAGTGATAAGCATAGGTGTTTTTCTGGACTCCACCATAGAAGCTTAGTATATGGCAAGCCTCTGAGGTAGCCATAAAAGCTGAATGACTCAATAACCTCAAGATAGACTTAGATATGATTTCTGGTTTGTCCAAAGATTGTTACAATTTAATGTAATAATGTTGGTGCAGTATCAAACTCGAAGAAACCATAAGTCTATAAGGCAAGTAAACACAATAGAGCGCAAGTACCACCCAATACGAGAAATCGTATAAATGAGGAGAAGTTGTTGCTGCCTAGATTGCATCAGGTGATGACCTATAGATCTTTTCACTAAGGTCCTTAAGGCAAGAGCTTTTGATGGGCATGTTGAAGGGTTGGGAATCAGATGTATGGCAGCAGATATGGCAGCTTAGTCTTTTAGTATAAGTGGGAGATTGTTAGAGTGTATACTAAAAGCCTAGCTTTTGGTATAAACATTAATCTAGAAATAAGAATCGCATTGGTCAAATGTCTACATTTATGATAAATGTAGTTGCTCAATTAATTTATATTGTAGATAACATGGTGTGTGGTGTCACATACAGAAGATCATGTTATCGGTTCCTTATAAATTATAAACAGTAGCTCACGATCAAGATGGAAAGGAACAAACCATTGGAAGGTCGTAGTGTAATTAGGTATTAGTTTATCTTAACTATATGATTACACTAGTACACTTAGAGTGTATTGAGTAGGACCATTTGAGGTCGTTCCTTTTATCTTGACTTTATAAAGAAATAAAGACCTCAGTTATTATGGAAGTGTGTGCTCTTAATCCTAATATAATAACAAGAACATATATTTGATATTTATTTCTTTAATTTATCAATGGGTGAGATTTAGTTCGATAAATCAATAAACCCGATAAGTTGGGAAATGGTATCACTTATAGTGTGTGTTGTTGATTATAGAAGGAAACTGTGTCCTAGAGATACTAGGTTGATAATGTCCTCAAGAGGAGCTCATAAGGATTGTCATGTTAAACCCTGCAGGTGGACTTAGTCCGACATGATAATAAGGTTGAGTGGTACTACTCTTGGACTTAGATATTAATTAAATGAGTTGTCAGTAACTCACTTAATTAGTGGACATTCGATATCTTAAACACAGGGAGACTAACACGCTCATAATAAGAAGGATCCCAAAATGTAATTTGGGATTGGTGCGGTAGTTCAATAATAGTTCTTTAGTGGAATGAATTATTATTGATGAAATTAAGTTGTGTGTTCGGGGCGAACACGGGATGCTTAATTTCATCGGGAGACCAAAACCAATTCCTCCTCTCGGTCCCTATCGTAGCCTCTAGTATATAGAGATTTATACCCACCGCATACCCACCTTCTTACCCATCCAATGGGGCCGGCCAAGCTAGCTTGGAACCCAAGCTAGGGCCGGCCAAGACCAAGTGGATGAGCCATGTAGGTGGCCGGCCAAAGCTTGGGTCCCAAGCTTAGGTGGTCGACCACTAGAATATTAAAAAGGATTTTTATTAAAATTATTTCTTATGTGGATATCATGATTTTAAAAGAGAGTTTAAAAATTAAAAATTTCCTTTTATAGTTTTCTACCAAAGATTAAGAGAAGAGATTAATCTCTTTCCTTATTTGTAGTTTAAAAGGATGGTTTTAATTTTGGTAAAACTTTCCTTATTTGTAAATCATCTACATGTTTAAAGAGAGTTTAAAATTTGAAATCTTTCCTTATTTGTTGATTAAAGGAGGATTTTAAATTTTAAGAAAACTTTCCTTTTTAACCATGTTCATGATTTAAAAGAAAAGTTTAAAAATTAATAATTTTCTTTTATTAGTTTCTACAAAAGATTGAGAAAAGATTTGATATCTTTCCTTATTTGTAAATTAAAAGAGATTTTAATTTTTAGAGATAACTTTCTTTTTATCCACATGTTTAAAAGAAAGATTTTAATTTATTAAATTTCCTTTTATAAACCAATCATGAAGGATTAAATTATTGGAGAAATTTTATAAATTTCTAGAGACAAATTAGGAAGTTTTAATTAATTAAAACTCTCCTTGTTTGTAACTTTAATAGGCCGACCATGTAAATTGAGAAAAGGAAAATTGTTTTAATTAAATAAATTTTTCCTTTTCATGGCAAAAGAATTAAGGAAGTTTTTAATTAAATTTCCTTATTTGCCAAGACCAAGGATTATAAAAGAGGGGGTAGAGAAGGCTTCATGGTGAACAACCTCTATTATTTCTCTCCCTCTTTTCCTTGGTGTTGTGGCCGGCCAACCTCTCTTCCTCTCTTCCTCTTGGTGGTGGCCGAACCTTCTCTATTTGCTTGGAGCTCTTGTGGTGGCGGATACTACTTGGAGAAGAAGAAGGAGAGAAAGCTTGTATCCCTTGGAGCTTGGTTGGTGGAAAAGATCTTTATCTTTTGGAAGCTTTGTGCTTGGCCGAAACTTGAAGAAAGGAGAAGAAGGTGCTTTGGTGGATTCTCATCTCGGAAGATCGTTGCCCACACAACGTCCGAGGTTAGAAGAGGAATACGGTAGAAGATCAAGAGGTCTTTCTAAAAGGTATAACTAGTATTTTTTCTTTCCGCATCATACTAGTTATTTTTGGAAATAATACCAAATACAAGAGGCTTACGATTCTAGTATTTCGAATATGTTTTTCGAAGTTGTGTTCTTTTGTTTTATTTTTCCTTGTGATTTGATTGTTCTTTTCGGTTAACCTAAAGTTATTTTAGGAAATTAAATATTAGATTTCTATAAAAGGTTTTGTCTAGTCGGTGGTGGTTGCTCCCATATCCAAGAAGGCCATGTGCCTCGCCACGTCAGTACTGGGAACCAATTATGGAAATTAATATTTAATGGAATTAATAACTTAAGGTGATTTGGGTCGAACGTGTTAAGTTCCGCAGGAGATCCAAGTCAAAACCTAAAAGAACAAATAGATTAAGTTTTGGATCAAACGTGTTAAGTTCCGCAGGCGATCAAAAATTTAATTTAAAAGAACACATGGTAGCTAGGAAAAGGTTCAGACCTTTGTACAAAATTTTTGTACAGTGGAACCTCTAGGCTTTCCGAGTAGCAACCAACAATTGGTATCAGAGCTAGGGTTTTGCCTCTGTGTATTTGGTATTAGTTTAATTATGCACATGTCATACATAATTTAGGCAGGTTAATAGTAGGATGTGCTAACTTTGTGGATGCAGGATCCAACTATTATGACTTATAGTTATTATGTGTGTGATTGGACCCTTGGACATGTCAAGGGCATTTATCTGTGTGTGCATGATTGTATTAAAATACAGCAGGAGCTGTATTTAGTTTTATTAGGATTTTATTTTTGATCTAGATACATGTACATTCCTTTTATGGAATATAGGATCAAAATGTAAAATTCTATTTATGTTGCGGATCGAATCTTGCAAAGCGTGGAACCTTCTAAGGACCAGAGGCGCAGCGGAACTAGGAGCAAGATGGATGCGACAGCTAGACCCGGTGGCGGTGGCCAAATATGGCAGCAGCTTGGGATGACAACACACGGAGGACAACTAGAGATAAAAGCCATAATAGTTGAAAATTAGATTTTCTATTTATTGCTTTTATATATTGTGCTGTGTGTGCATGTTAGTATACATGACTAGTAGGCTAGCATAGTTAAAATTCCTCGTTTATAAATAACTAAGTGGGAGAGGGATTTTTAAATAAATCCCATGGTCTCCATTACTGGTTTGTAAGTGATGCAAACAAGCTTGCGCGTTGGCTCTGAGTGCCTTCCTCCATAACGGATGAGCTTGTTTGTGGATCACTAGAACAAACTTCCATTTTGGATGACTATAGGAAGTTAATTAAGAGCGTGTGATCTTCCCCAACGGAAGGGGCATAATCTTATTAATGGACTTAGTGTCAAGTAATGGTATACACTTAGACACATCTAATAGTATCCTCCCATCGGAGTCACTGCTATTATTTGTGTGACCAAATGAAACCAACTATTAATTTGTCATAAAACTAGGTTGACAAGATAATAAAATTAAAGGGTTAAAACCCTCTTACAAATGATTGATTTTGTATACGTCCACACTAACGTGGCATACAAAATTAACGGTGTTGAGATAATTTTATTTGTCATAAAGATACGTTGACAAGATAGTTAATGGGTAAAACCCTCCTTTTACAAATGTTGAATTTGTATCGTCCACACTAACGTGGCATGCAAAATTCACGGTGTTTGAGGTGTTGGTAAATTTAAATAATATTGTTTGAGGAATCAATGTTATTTTAAATTCAAAGAGTTTTGACCAAATATTTGATCAAAGACAGATCAACTATTAATTTTATTCATAAAGTAAAGTTGACGAGATAATAAAATTAATGAATAAAATCTCCTCTTGATTTTGTATACACAAAATTCATGGAGATTTTAAGGAGTTGATCTTGACCAAATGTTTTTGTGATTCTTAGGATGTTTGTCAATCCCTAGTAGTCATACTATAGAAAAGACTTAGTAGTCCCAATTGTAATGATTGGAAATAGGACTTGGACATTAAGGTAGACTGTCTTCTAAGAACTAAGAACAATTTAGGTGTATTTAATTCATTAGTTGAAACATGTCTAGTGGTGTTATCTACCAGAACCTGGAGTGTAGATACAAGATGCCATTAATCATGTCTGCAATTCATTGCAGGGTAGGAAACCCGACAACTAAATGAAAGGTAAATCACCGTCCACATGGGCACTACTGTAAAAGTGGTAGTTGTTGCAATGGGAGATGTTTATCCTTTGATAAGAATAAAATATGGATTTTAAGTAATTGTCTTTACGTACCAAGTTTAGAAAGAACCTGATTTCAGTTTCTAAACTATTATAGATATTGTGTCTATTTTGATAACAAAGTTGTTATCAAGAAAAATAGGGAAGTTATCTATTCTGGTATGATGGTTGACAATTTATAATCCAATAACTCCCACGATACAACAAATGGAAATTAGTAACACATCTTCTAATTTTAAGAGAAAGCAACCTTCGGAAATGAACCAATTATATCTTTGGCATCTAAAGCTAGGTTATACTTGAGTAGGATTCATTGGTAGCTGATGAACTTTTGGGTTCATTGATAGTGGAAATCTTTCCAACCTGCGAATCTTACTTGGAAGGAAAATAACCAAGAAGCTTTTAGTCCAAGGGGTATGGAGTCAAAGATATGTTGAAATCAGTTCATTCTGATTTGTGTGATCCTATGACTATCCAGACAAGAGGTAGTATTGAATATTTTGTCTAAATTATAGACAACTATTCAAGATACAAATAAATTTACTTAATGTACCGCAAGACTAAGTACTTTGATTAGTTCAAAGAGTATAAGGTTGATGCGGAGGAATAAAGTACAAAGTCACTATGGAAGATCGTAGTGGCAAGTACCTCTTGAAAGATTTTAGGAGTCACTTATCAGAAGTTGGATTTCAATCCTAACTAACTGCATCTGGTACACCCCAACAGAATGGTGTAGTAGAAAGAAGGAAAAGAACTCTTATGGAATAATTAGATAGATGATGAGTTATTAAGAAAATTACCAAATTTGTTTTAAGGATAAACTCTGAAAATGAAAGTGAACATAGTGCCTTCCAAGTCATAACTCTCTACTCATATAGAATTGCTGAATAGGCGTAAGCCTATTTTGAAGCATATTCGGATTCAGGTAATCCAGCATATATGTTAAAGAGAGATAATGATAAGTTGGATAGGAGTTCACTTGTTTGTAAGTTATCCTAGATAAACAAAAGTAGGTTTATAGTCTTAAAAATCAGAAGGTCATTGATAACATCAATGACTGATTTTTAGAAAAGGACTATATAATGAACCACGTGCTCATAAAGTAAATTTGTTCTTAAGAAAATAATAAAAGACATGTCTAATCTAGTACCAACTGTACAAGATGAGATACCACAAGAAAACTGCAACACGTATCACAAATGATACACAATTGCAGAAAATGCCTTGTCGTAGTGGGAGGGTTGTTAAGCAACCTTAAAAGATTCATGTTTTGGGAGAGTTTTTGAACTCGATCCCTGAAGGACATGAACCTGATCTCCGGACATATGACAAAGCACTCCAAGATAAATATGAAGCATCTTGGCAAAGAGTAATGAATAATAGAATTAGAAAATATGCATTCTAATAAAATCTGGAAGCTTGCAGAACCACCAAGTGGTGTAAAAGCCTTTGGGTGTAAAGGGTCTATAATAGAAAAGAGGGATAGACAGGAAGGTAGAAACCTTCAAAGAAGGCTTGATGAAAAAGGAAACTTTTTCACCGGTAGCCATGCTTAAGTCTATCCAGATTCTTTTATCTATTTGGCAAGTGGATGTCAAGACAGCATTCCTTAATGGAAGTCTTGAAGAAAGCATCCATATAAAGCAACCAGAAGGGTTCATTGCAAAGTGCTAAGAGCATCTTGTATGCAAGCTCAATCAGTCTATGGACTGATACAAAGCTTCAAGGTCTTGGAACATCCAGTTTATCAAAGTAATCCACACCTATGGATTTATTGAGTAAACGGATAAAGTTTTGTGTATACAAAAGATGTGATGGAAACGTGGTGGTATTTCTTGTACTATACGTAGATAACATTTTTGGTAGTTGGAAACAATATCAAAATGTTGTCAGAAGTAGGGGTATGGTTGTCCAAATAATTCGATATAAAGGACTTGGGAGAATGTATATATTTTTTTTTTAAGATCAAAGTAATAAGGGATCACAAGAAAAAATATATTTATTCCAAGCTTGATACATCGGAAAAATCCTTGCTCGTTTTAAGCATGCAAAACTCCTCAAAAGGTTTCTTACCTTTTAAGCATGGAGTGTCTTTATCTAAAGAGATGTCTCCGATGACATTAAAGGAGATTGAGGACATGTAGGCAGTTCTTTATGCTTCGACAGTTAGACAACCTAATGTATGCTATGCACGAGATCTGAAATTTGTTTTGCCAAGGGCATAGTTAGCAGATATCAAAGTAACCCTTGACAAGGACATTGGACTACAGTAAAGTATATATTAAAGTACCTTAGAGGCGCTAGAGATTATATGCTAGCTTACAAGGCAGTTAATTTGGTCCTAGTGGGTTGCATGGATTTTGGCTTCCAATCGGATAGGGATAATAATAAGTCAACCTCGGGGTTTTGTGATTACTTTAGGAGGTATAGTCATAACTATGGAAGAGTGATAAGCATAGGTGTTTTTCTGGACTCCACCATAGAAGCTTAGTATATGGCAAGCCTCTGAGGTAGCCATAAAAGCTGAATGACTCAATAACCTCAAGATAGACTTAGATATGATTTCTGGTTTGTCCAAAGATTGTTACAATTTAATGTAATAATGTTGGTGCAGTATCAAACTCGAAGAAACCATAAGTCTATAAGGCAAGTAAACACAATAGAGCGCAAGTACCACCCAATACGAGAAATCGTATAAATGAGGAGAAGTTGTTGCTGCCTAGATTGCATCAGGTGATGACCTATAGATCTTTTCACTAAGGTCCTTAAGGCAAGAGCTTTTGATGGGCATGTTGAAGGGTTGGGAATCAGATGTATGGCAGCTTAGTCTTTTAGTATAAGTGGGAGATTGTTAGAGTGTATACTAAAAGCCTAGCTTTTGGTATAAACATTAATCTAGAAATAAGAATCGCATTGGTCAAATGTCTACATTTATGATAAATGTAGTTGCTCAATTAATTTATATTGTAGATAACATGGTGTGTGGTGTCACATACAGAAGATCATGTTATCGGTTCCTTATAAATTATAAACAGTAGCTCACGATCAAGATGGAAAGGAACAAACCATTGGAAGGTCGTAGTGTAATTAGGTATTAGTTTATCTTAACTATATGATTACACTAGTACACTTAGAGTGTATTGAGTAGGACCATTTGAGGTCGTTCCTTTTATACTGACTTTATAAAAGAATAAAGACCTCAGTTATTATGGAAGTGTGTGCTCTTAATCCTAATATAATAACAAGAACATATATTTGATATTTATTTCTTTAATTTATCAATGGGTGAGATTTAGTTCGATAAATCAATAAACCCGATAAGTTGGGAAATGGTATCACTTATAGTGTGTGTTGTTGATTATAGAAGGAAACGTGTCCTAGAGATACTAGGTTGATAATGTCCTCAAGAGGAGCTCATAAGGATTGTCATGTTAAACCTGCGCAGGTGGACTTAGTCCGACATGATAATAAGGTTGAGTGGTACTACTCTTGGACTTAGATATTAATTAAATGAGTTGTCAGTAACTCACTTAATTAGTGGACATTCGATATCTTAAACACAGGGAGACTAACACGCTCATAATAAGAAGGATCCCAAAATGTAATTTGGGATTGGTGCGGTAGTTCAATAATAGTTCTTTAGTGGAATGAATTATTATTGATGAAATTAAGTTGTGTGTTCGGGGCGAACACGAGATGCTTAATTTCATCGGGAGACCAAAACCAATTCCTCCTCTCGGTCCCTATCGTAGCCTCTAGTATATAGAGATTTATACCCACCGTGTACCCACCTTCTTACCCATCCAATGGGGCCGGCCAAGCTAGCTTGGAACCCAAGCTAGGGCCAAGACCAAGTGGATGAGCCATGTAGGTGGTCGGCCAAAGCTTGGGTCCCAAGCTTAGGTGGCCGACCACTAGAATATTAAAAGGATTTTTATTAAAATTATTTCTTATGTGGATATCATGATTTTAAAGAGAGTTTAAAAATTAAAATTTCCTTTTATAGTTTTCTACAAAGATTAAGAGAAGAGATTAATCTCTTTCCTTATTTGTAGTTTAAAAGGATGGTTTTAATTTTGGTAAAACTTTCCTTATTTGTAAATCATCTACATGTTTAAAAGAGAGTTTAAAATTTGAAATCTTTCCTTATTTGTTGATTAAAGGAGGATTTTAAATTTTAAGAAAACTTTCCTTTTAACCATGTTCATGATTTAAAAGAAAAGTTTAAAAATTAATAATTCTCTTTTATTAGTTTCTACAAAAGATTGAGAAAAGATTTGATATCTTTCCTTATTTGTAAATTAAAAGAGATTTTAATTTTAGAGATAACTTTCTTTTATCCACATGTTTAAAAGAAAGATTTTAATTTATTAAATTTCCTTTTATAAACCAATCATGAAGGATTAAATTATTGGAGAAATTTTATAAATTTCTAGAGACAAATTAGGAAGTTTTAATTAATTAAAACTCTCCTTGTTTGTAGCTTTGTGGCTGGCCATGTAAATTGAGAAAAGGAAAATTGTTTTAATTAAATAAATTTTTCCTTTTCATGGCAAAAGAATTAAGGAAGTTTTAATTAAATTTCCTTATTTGCCAAGACCAAGGATTATAAAAGAGGGGTAGAGAAGGCTTCATGGTGAACAACCTCTATTATTTCTCCCTCTTTTCCTTGGTGTGGCCGGTCAACCTCTCCCTCTCTTCCTCTTGGTGGTGGCCGAACCTTCTCTATTTGCTTGGAGCTCTTGTGGTGGCCGGATACTACTTGGAGAAGAAGAAGAAGAAGGAGAGAAAGCTTGTATCCCTTGGAGCTTGGTTGGTGGAAAAAGATCTTCATCTTTTGGAAGCTTTGTGCATGGCCGAAACTTGAAGAAAGGAGAAGAAGGTGCTTTGGTGGATTCTCATCTCGGAAGATCGTTGCCCACACAACGTCCGAGGTTAGAAGAGGAATACGGTAGAAGATCAAGAGGTCTTTCTAAAAGGTATAACTAGTATTTTTTCTTTCCGCATCATACTAGTTATTTTTTGAAATAATACCAAATACAAGAGGCTTACGATTCTAGTATTTCGAATATGTTTTTCGAAGTTGTGTTCTTTTGTTTTATTTTTCCTTGTGATTTGATTGTTCTTTTCGGTTAACCTAAAGTTATTTTAGGAAATTAAATATTAGATTTCTATAAAAGGTTTTGTCTAGTCGGTGGTGGTTGCTCCCATATCCAAGAAGGCCATGTGCCTCGCCACGTCAATACTGGGAACCAATTATGGAAATTAATATTTAATGGAATTAATAACTTAAGGTGATTTGGGTCGAACGTGTTAAGTTCCGCAGGAGATCCAAGTCAAAACCTAAAAGAACAAATAGATTAAGTTTTGGATCAAACGTGTTAAGTTCCGCATGCGATCCAAAATTTAATTTAAAAGAACACATGGTAGCTAGGAAAAGGTTCAGACCTTTGTACAAAATTTTTGTGGAACCTCTAGGCTTTCCGAGTAGCAACCAACAATTGGTATCGAGCTAGGGTTTTGCCTCTGTGTATTTGGTATTAGTTTAATTATGCACATGTCATACATAATTTAGGCGGGTTAATAGTAGGATGTGCTAACTTTGTGGATCAGGATCCAACTATTATGACTTATAGTTATTATGTGTGTGATTGGACCCTTGGACATGTCAAGGGCATTTATCTGTGTGTGCATGATTGTATTAAAATACAGCAGGAGCTGTATTTAGTTTTATTAGGATTTTATTTTTGATCTAGATACATGTACATTCCTTTTATGGAATATAGGATCAAAATGTAAAATTCTATTTATGTCGCGGATCGAATCTTGCAAAGCGTGGAACCTTCTAAGGACCAGAGGCGCAGCGGAACTAGGAGCAAGATGGATGCGACAGCTAGACCCGGTGGCGGTGGCCAAATATGGCAGCAGCTTGGGATGACAACACACGGAGGACAACTAGAGATAAAAGCCATAATAGTTGAAAATTAGATTTTCTATTTATTGCTTTTATATATTGTGCTGTGTGTGCATGTTAGTATACATGACTAGTAGGCTAGCATAGTTAAAATTCCTCGTTTATAAATAACTAAGTGGGAGAGGGATTTTTAAATAAATCCCATGGTCTCCATTACTGGTTTGTAAGTGATGCAAACAAGCTTGCGCGTTGGCTCTGAGTGCCTTCCTCCATAACGGATGAGCTTGTTTGTGGATCACTAGAACAAACTTCCATTTTTGGATGACTATAGGAAGTTAATTAAGAGCGTGTGATCTTCCCCAACGGAAGGGGCATAATCTTATTAATGGACTTAGTGTCAAGTAATGGTATACACTTAGACACATCTAATAGTATCCTCCCATCGGAGTCCACTGCTATTATTTGTGTGACCAAATGAAACCAACTATTAATTTGTCATAAAACTAGGTTGACAAGATAATAAAATTAAAGGGTTAAAACCCCTCTTACAAATGATTGATTTTGTATACGTCCACACTAACGTGGCATACAAAATTAACGGTGTTTGAGATAATTTTATTTGTCATAAAGATACGTTGACAAGATAGTTAATGGGTAAAACCCTCCTTTTACAAATGTTGAATTTGTATCGTCCACACTAACGTGGCATGCAAAATTCACGGTGTTTGAGGTGTTGGTAAATTTAAATAATATTGTTTGAGGAATCAATGTTATTTTAAATTCAAAGAGTTTTGACCAAATATTTGATCAAAGATGATCAACTATTAATTTTATTCGTCATAAAGTAAAGTTGACGAGATAATAAAATTAATGAATAAAATCTCCTCTTGATTTTGTATACACAAAATTCATGGAGATTTTAAGGAGTTGATCTTGACCAAATGTTTTGTGATTCTTAGGATGTTTGTCAATCCCTAGTAGTCATACTATAGAAAAAGACTTAGTAGTCCCAATTGTAATGATTGGAAATAGGACTTGGACATTAAGGTAGACTGTCTTCTTAGAACTAAGAACAATTTAGGTGTATTTAATTCATTAGTTGAAACATGTTTAGTGGTGTTATCTACTAGAACCTGGAGTGTAGATACAAGATGTCATTAATCATGTCTGCAATTAATTGCAGGGTTCCAGGAAACCCGACAACTAAATGAAAGGTAAATCACCATCCACATGGGCACTACTGTAAAAGTGGTAGCTATTGCAGTGGGAGATGTTTATCCTTTGATAAGAATAAAATATGGATTTTAAGTAATTGTCTTTACGTACCAAGTTTAGAAAGAACTTGATTTCAGTTTCTAAACTATTATAGATATTGTGTCTATTTTGATAACAAAGTTGTTATCAAGAAAAATAGGGAAGTTATCTATTCTGGTATGATGGTTGACAATTTATAATCCAATAACTCCCACGATACAACAAATGGAAATTAGTAACACATCTTCTAATTTTAAGAGAAAGCAACCTTCAGAAATGAACCAATTATATCTTTGGCATCTAAAGCTAGGTTATACTTGAGTAGGATTCATTGGTAGCTGATGAACTTTTGGGTTCATTGATAGTGGAAATCTTTCCAACCTGCGAGTCTTACTTGGAAGGAAAATAACCAAGAAGCTTTTAGTCCAAGGGGTATGGAGTCAAAGATATGTTGAAATCAGTTCATTCTGATTTGTGTGATCCTATGACTATCCAGACAAGAGGTAGTATTGAATATTTTGTCTAAATTATAGACAACTATTCAAGATACAAATAAATTTACTTAATGTACCGCAAGACTAAGTACTTTGATTAGTTCAAAGAGTACAAGGTTGATGCGGAGGAATAAAGTACAAAGTCACTATGGAAGATCGTAGTGGCAAGTACCTCTTGAAAGATTTTAGGAGTCACTTATCAGAAGTTGGATTTCAATCCTAACTAACTGCATCTGGTACACCCCAACAGAATGGTGTAGTAGAAAGAAGGAAAAGAACTCTTATGGAATAATTAGATAGATGATGAGTTATTAAGAAAATTACCAAATTTGTTTTAAGGATAAACTCTGAAAATGAAAGTGAACATAGTGCCTTCCAAGTCATAACTCTCTACTCATATAGAATTGCTGAATAGGCGTAAGCCTATTTTGAAGCATATTCGGATTCAGGTAATCCAGCATATATGTTAAAGAGAGATAATGATAAGTTGGATAGGAGTTCACTTGTTTGTAAGTTATCCTAGATAAACAAAAGTAGGTTTATAGTTTTAAAAATCAGAAGGTCATTGATAACATCAATGACTGATTTTTAGAAAAGGACTATATAATGAACCACGTGCTCATAAAGTAAATTTGTTCTTAAGAAAATAATAAAAGACATGTCTAATCTAGTACCAACTGTACAAGATGAGATACCACAAGAAAACTGCAACACGTATCACAAATGATACACAATTGCAGAAAATGCCTTGTCGTAGTGGGAGGGTTGTTAAGCAACCTTAAAAGATTCATGTTTTGGGAGAGTTTTTGAACTCGATCCCTGAAGGACATGAACCTGATCTCCGGACATATGACGAAGCACTCCAAGATAAATATGAAGCATCTTGGCAAAGAGTAATGAATAATAGAATTAGAATATATGTATTCTAATAAAATCTGGAAGCTTGTAGAACCACCAAGTGGTGTAAAAGCCTTGGGTGTAAAAGGTCTATAATAGAAAAAGAGGGATAGACGGAAGGTAGAAACCTTCAAAGCAAGGCTTGATGAAAAGGAAACTTTTTCACCTGGTAGCCATGCTTAAGTCTATCCGATTCTTTTATCTATTTGGCAAGTGGATGTCAAGACATTCCTTAATGGAAGTCTTGAAGAAAGCATCCATATAAAGCAACCGAAGGGTTCATTGCAAAGTGCTAAGAGCATCTTGTGTAAGCTCAATCGATCTATGGACTGATACAAAGCTTCAAGGTCTTGGAACATCCGTTTATCAAAGTAATCCACACCTATGGATTTATTGAGTAAGCGGATAAAGTTTGTATATACAAAAGATGTGATGGAAACGTGGTGGTATTTCTTGTACTATACGTAGATAACATTTTGGTAGTTGGAAACAATATCAAAATGTTGTCGAAGTAGGGGTATGGTTGTCCAAATAATTCGATATAAAGGACTTGGGAGAATGTATATATTTTTAAGATCAAAGTAATAAGGGATCACAAGAAAAAATATATTTATTCCAAGCTTGATACATCGGAAAAATCCTTGCTCGTTTTAAGCATGCAAAACTCCTCAAAAGGTTTCTTACCTTTTAAGCATGGAGTGTCTTTATCTAAAGAGATGTCTCCGATGACATTAAAGGAGATTGAGGACATGTAGGCAGTTCTTTATGCTTCGGCAGTTAGACAACCTAATGTATGCTATGCACGAGATCTGAAATTTGTTTTGCCAAGGGCATAGTTAGCAGATATCAAAGTAACCCTTGACAAGGACATTGGACTACAGTAAAGTATATATTAAAGTACCTTAGAGGCGCTAGAGATTATATGCTAGCTTACAAGGCAGTTAATTTGGTCCTAGTGGGTTGCATGGATTTTGGCTTCCAATCGGATAGGGATAATAATAAGTCAACCTCGGGGTTTTGTGATTACTTTAGGAGGTATAGTCATAACTATGGAAGAGTGATAAGCATAGGTGTTTTTCTGGACTCCACCATAGAAGCTTAGTATATGGCAAGCCTCTGAGGTAGCCATAAAAGCTGAATGACTCAATAACCTCAAGATAGACTTAGATATGATTTCTGGTTTGTCCAAAGATTATTACAATTTATTGTAATGATATTGGTGCAGTAACAAACTCGAAGAAACCATAAGTCTATAAGGCAAGTAAACACAATAGAGCGCAAGTACCACCCAATACGAGAAATCGTATAAATGAGGAGAAGTTGTTGCTGCCTAGATTGCATCAGGTGATGACCTATAGATCTTTTCACTAAGGTCCTTAAGGCAAGAGCTTTTGATGGGCATGTTGAAGGGTTGGGAATCAGATGTATGGCAGCAGATATGGCAGCTTAGTCTTTTAGTATAAGTGGGAGATTGTTAGAGTGTATACTAAAAGCCTAGCTTTTGGTATAAACATTAATCTAGAAATAAGAATCGCATTGGTCAAATGTCTACATTTATGATAAATGTAGTTGCTCAATTAATTTATATTGTAGATAACATGGTGTGTGGTGTCACATACAGAAGATCATGTTATCGGTTCCTTATAAATTATAAACAGTAGCTCACGATCAAGATGGAAAGGAACAAACCATTGGAAGGTCGTAGTGTAATTAGGTATTAGTTTATCTTAACTATATGATTACACTAGTACACTTAGAGTGTATTGAGTAGGACCATTTGAGGTCGTTCCTTTTATACTGACTTTATAAAAGAATAAAGACCTCAGTTATTATGGAAGTGTGTGCTCTTAATCCTAATATAATAACAAGAACATATATTTGATATTTATTTCTTTAATTTATCAATGGGTGAGATTTAGTTCGATAAATCAATAAACCCGATAAGTTGGGAAATGGTATCACTTATAGTGTGTGTTGTTGATTATAGAAGGAAACTGTGTCCTAGAGATACTAGGTTGATAATGTCCTCAAGAGGAGCTCATAAGGATTGTCATGTTAAACCCTGCAGGTGGACTTAGTCCGACATGATAATAAGGTTGAGTGGTACTACTCTTGGACTTAGATATTAATTAAATGAGTTGTCAGTAACTCACTTAATTGGTGGACATTCGATATCTTAAACACAGGGAGACTAACACGCTCATAATAAGAAGGAGCGCAAAATGTAATTTGGGATTGGTGCGGTAGTTCAATAATAGTTCTTTAGTGGAATGAATTATTATTGATGAAATTAAGTTGTGTGTTCGGGGCGAACACGGGATGCTTAATTTCATCGGGAGACCAAAACCAATTCCTCCTCTCGGTCCCTATCGTAGCCTCTAGTATATAGAGATTTATACCCACCGCATACCCACCTTCTTACCCATCCAATGGGGCCGGCCAAGCTAGCTTGGAACCCAAGCTAGGGCCGGCCAAGACCAAGTGGATGAGCCATGTAGGTGGCCGGCCAAAGCTTGGGTCCCAAGCTTAGGTGGCCGACCACTAGAATATTAAAAAGGATTTTTATTAAAATTATTTCTTATGTGGATATCATGATTTTAAAAGAGAGTTTAAAAATTAAAAATTTCCTTTTATAGTTTTCTACAAAAGATTAAGAGAAGAGATTAATCTCTTTCCTTATTTGTAGTTTAAAAGGATGGTTTTAATTTTTGGTTAAAACTTTCCTTATTTGTAAATCATCTACATGTTTAAAAGAGAGTTTAAAATTTGAAATCTTTCCTTATTTGTTGATTAAAGGAGGATTTTAAATTTTAAGAAAACTTTCCTTTTTAACCATGTTCATTATTTAAAAGAAAAGTTTAAAAATTAATAATTCTCTTTTATTAGTTTCTACAAAAGATTGAGAAAAGATTTGATATCTTTCCTTATTTGTAGATTAAAAGAGATTTTAATTTTTTAGAGATAACTTTCTTTTTATCCACATGTTTAAAAGAAAGATTTTAATTTATTAAATTTCCTTTTTATAAACCAATCATGAAGGGATTAAATTATTGGAGAAATTTTATAAATTTCTGGAGACAAATTAGGAAGTTTTAATTAATTAAAACTCTCCTTGTTTGTAGCTTTGGTGTGGCTGACCATGTAAATTGAGAAAAGGAAAATTGTTTTTAATTAAATAAATTTTTCCTTTTCATGGCAAAAGAATTAAGGAAGTTTTTAATTAAATTTCCTTATTTGCCAAGACCAAGGATTATAAAAGAGGGGGTAGAGAAGGCTTCATGGTGAACAACCTCTATTATTTCTCTCCCTCTTTTCCTTGGTGTTGTGGCCGGCCAACCTCTCTTCCTCTCTTCCTCTTGGTGGTGGCCGAACCTTCTCTATTTGCTTGGAGCTCTTGTGGTGGCCGGATACTACTTGGAGAAGAAGAAGAAGAAGGAGAGAAAGCTTGTATCCCTTGGAGCTTGGTTGGTGGAAAAAGATCTTTATCTTTTGGAAGCTTTGTGCTTGGCCGAAACTTGAAGAAAGGAGAAGAAGGTGCTTTGGTGGATTCTCATCTCGGAAGATCGTTGCCCACACAACGTCCGAGGTTAGAAGAGAAATACGGTAGAAGATCAAGAGGTCTTTCTAAAAGGTATAACTAGTATTTTTTCTTTCCGCATCATACTAGTTATTTTTGGAAATAATACCAAATACAAGAGGCTTACGATTCTAGTATTTCGAATATGGTTTTCGAAGTTGTGTTCTTTTGTTTTATTTTTCCTTGTGATTTGATTGTTCTTTTCGGTTAACCTAAAGTTATTTTAGGAAATTAAATATTAGATTTCTATAAAAGGTTTTGTCTAGTCGGTGGTGGTTGCTCCCATATCCAAGAAGGCCATGTGCCTCGCCACGTCAGTACTGGGAACCAATTATGGAAATTAATATTTAATGGAATTAATAACTTAAGGTGATTTGGGTCGAACGTGTTAAGTTCCGCAGGAGATCCAAGTCAAAACCTAAAAGAACAAATAGATTAAGTTTTGGATCAAACGTGTTAAGTTCCGCAGGCGATCCAAAATTTAATTTAAAAGAACACATGGTAGCTAGGAAAAGGTTCAGACCTTTGTACAAAATTTTTGTACAGTGGAACCTCTAGGCTTTCCGAGTAGCAACCAACAATTATATGCTTTGAGTGTAGGGAACATGGGCACTACAAGAGCAAGTGCCCTAAATTGGCCAAGAAGAAGGGTCAAGTGGCACAAAAAGGCAAGGTGAAGCCCAAGGAGATCATCCCCAACACAAAGAAGAGCAAGGAGCATATTATATGCTTCTCTTGCAATCAAAAGGGGCATTACCGAAGTCAATGCCCCAAGGGGAAGAAGGTGGTCAAGGCTCAAGGAGGCACTAGTCAAGGGGGAGCCTTCAAGGTAAAAAAGAAGGTATCTTTTATTGAGCCTACCCCTTTACATTATGATAAAAAGCATGATAGTTCTAATTTTTATCATTTTAATACGATTTATCATAAGAATAGGAAGCATGAGGGCTTTAACGAAAAGCATGTGGCCCTACATGCCAAAACTACCCAACCTAAGGTTAGGAAGGTAGATGGATACTTGGGCAAGAATACTAAGGATAATAGATACAAGCCCAAAAACAAAAATGCTCATGGGTGTAATGAAAAATCAAAATATAAGGATTTAATGATAGAAAATCAAGTCTTGAGATCAAGACTTGATAAAATTGAAAAGACCCTAAAAAGGATGGAAAATATCCTATTAGGGCAAAATGAGCATAGCCTAGGTTTAGGGGTGCAAAAGTCATCCAATGGCCATAGAGGTTTGGGATACAAACCCAAAGCTAAAAAGGATGTGCCGAGTTATCATAGGGTTCCATATAGCTATGGAACAAATCCTAAGTCTAGAGGTCAAGTCAAAGATACAAGGGAAGATATCCCTAGAAGTATTTTTGCAACCAAAGTGACTAAGACTTCTAAGAAGTCTAAGAAAGTCACTAACAAGGTCACAAGGGAGGCTATCCCTAGGGTTGACCTAGAAAATATGACCAAGGCTTCTAAGAAGTCCAACAAGGTCACTAGGAAGGTATCTAGGGAAGTTATCCCTAGTGAGTACCTAGAGCATCCAAGGAGCACCAATAGGTGTTGGGTTCCTAGGAGCATTTTCTCTACCCCATAAATGGGTTAGAGAGTGTCAACTCCGATTAGAAGGGTAGTTAACCCAACTTTGAGGAAATTGACACTCAAGGAGCATTTTCAAGGTTTTGTTAACCTTTGAAAATGAAATGGAATTATTATTTACTCCTTGAAAGAGTAAAATGTGCCTAATGATGGAAGAATTGATTTTAATCTTAAATGGCACATATTGGGAAATTCATAAGGAATACCAAGTTGGGATTTTGGTATGTTCTTAGGAAATTTAAGGCAATCCGGGCCTTAATTTAAAAGTGCTACTCTTGTGAAAAATGAAATATGCCAACATTTGAGGATATGCTTAATTTCGACTGGCATAAATTAATCAAGGGAATTAGAAATACAAATTTAGGCGTTGGCATTTTCATGAAGCACTTTAGGGCAATCTAGGTTTAAGTTGTAAGTTTAGCTAAGATTTTAAGAATACTTAGATAGTTAATCTAGGTATATTTTAGTTATGCTAAATCTTGCCATGATTGTTTGCCCATCATATGCCATGACATCATGTCTATTTTTGCATTCATGTTTTATTATGCAAAATCCAAAAATATCATGTCATGACATTCATACATCATGTAGTAATAAGATATTTTCTTTTGAAAATTATTTTCTTTTGATGTATGCCATAACATAATCATGCATTAAGTTTAATTTCTTGTAATTAAGGACGAATGGCATTTAACAACAATTATTGACAAGTGATATCCTAGGTGGATGTCTAATCTCTCTAGAATGCCTAGATAGATATGCATGATCCCTAGATTAGGGCAAAACCAAAATCTCACATCTCACAAGGACTATAAGGTGACTTGTACGTGTTTTAGTGTACATTAGATACAAGTGAGATGTTAGGAAGATGAACAAAACTCAAGATGTTGATTTAGTGCATTCTTTTGAGTTTTAGGTTCATCAAAACACATAGTTATGTGTTTTTCCATCATTGGGAAAGCTAATGTACAAGTCATGTGCATTATGCCCAAGGAACATGATGGGATATTGGTTTTGAAAATGTTTTCAAAGTGATTTTGGAAAACCTTGGTGAAGGCTATCTTTTGATAGTAATCACCATTGAATAGTTAGACACAAACTTGAAGAAAACGCTAAAGTTTTAGCAAGTTTTCAAGCTTGTGTCAATCTTTAAAAATATGATGTATTTTCATAGAAAACTATTTTTCCATGATTAAGTATGCCCTAAATAATGTCTACACGAAATTTCATGATTTTTGGATTTTTGTAGAATTTTCTAGGGGTTTCTGAAGTTGACTGAAATGGAATTTCAGCAACTATCAGAGCTCCGATCGATCCATGGATCGATTGGAGTGCCTGAATCGATCCGTGGATCGATTCAGAAGGCAAGTCTCCCGCGAGCAGAAGCTCGCTGGATCGATCAGCCGATCGATCCAGGTAGTCTGAATCGATCAGTGGATCGATTCAGAAAGGTTCAATCGATTGGAACCCAACTCCAATCGATCCAAGTTGCTGATTTTAGCTGGGAAGGCCTGATTTCAGCATCTTTGAACCTCTTTGAGTCTAGGTAATCATTCCAAACCCCTAAAATATATTTGTATACATACAAAGGGTGTTTTCATGTGAAAACAAGGATGGATTGGTTAAGGAAGGCTTCATTGAAGTTTAGGTTGAGGTTTGTTTCAAATTTTGAGTATTTGAATCTCAAAACTTCTAAATTTGGGTTTCCTAAAGGTTTAGGGATTCCAAGTCATTATTGGTGCAATGACAGAAGTTACCACCATGTCTTTAGGGGGAGGGACTCTTTAAAGACATGAAAAATTATTTTTCATGAACCTTGGAAGGTGGTTAACCTTCTTTAAAGAAAATGCTCATGTATGAGCTTTTGAACTTGTAATGGGGAGTGGATATCCTCATTATTTCAAATGGGAACTCAAGTGGTTAGAGAATGCTCAAGGTTGGGTATTTGTCTACATTGAGGGAGAAGTTAAGGATAAATGAAGGGTATGGGACCTTCATTATCGTGTTGATCACAACGAGTGATGTTGTGAACAACGATGAGCAACACTTCAGGGGGAGAGTCGTCAACAAATGGATTTGTTGATGTGTACCCAAAATTGGGGCATGGGTTGATGTGTGCCCAAAGATGGGTTGATGTGTGCCAATAGGAGGAGAATGAAAGGACCTATGAATGGGTGTAGTTAGGCTTTCATTACCTAGAGGGAGTGTGCCCTCTTAGGGGGAGAATGAAGAGCTTAATTTATGTGTTCATTACCTAGTGGCATGAAGATTGAGGCTATAGGATTAGCCTAACTTACATGTGGTATTGTAAGTGTTATTGTGGTATTGTCAAACATCAAAAAGGGGGAGATTGTTGGTGCAACATCCCTCAGGTCAAGGTTGACCTGGTTGACCAAGCTGAGTCTTGGTTTGAGTTTAGATGTTTGACAATAAGAAATTGATTGAAGAAGAGTCAAGTAGGTCAAGGTTGACCGGATACTTGACTGGGAAGTCCTAACTGGGATGTTAGGTAGAATGGCAGAAGGGAAGTCCTAGTGAGTGAAGCTAGGCAGATTGAAAATCCTAGTGAGTGAAGCTAGGTGAAAGTCCTGGTGAGTGAAGCCAGGTGAAAGCCCTAGTGAGTGAAGCTAGGCAGATGGAAAACCCTAGTGAGTGAAGCTAGGTGAAAGTCCTGGTGAGTGAAGCCAGGCAAGGGAAAATCCAGATGGATCAAGGATGATCGGACATCTGGTGTTGGGAAGTCCAAGTATGTCAAAGGATTGACTGGATACTTGGCACGAGGAAATACAGATAGGTCAAAGGGATTGACCGGACATCTGGTGGAAGTCCAAGTAGGTCAAGGGAGTGACCAGATACTTGGCATGAATAGAAAAGTCCAAGTGGGTCAAAGGGATTGACCAGACACTTTGTGGGAAGTCCTAGCAGGTCAAAGGAGTGACCAGATGCTAGGCATGATGTACCAACAGGTCAAGGTTGACCGGATGTTGGTTTGAGAGGCTTGGAACTTGGTTTTTGGCAAAAACCAAGTGTTGGATCGATCAGTGGATCGATCAGTGGATCGATCCAGGCCTTTTCTAGCGAACAGTGAGCCTCTGGATCGATCCAGATGTCCCAATCGATCAGTGAATCGATCGGGACGATGCTGCTTCGCGCGATAAGCGCTGGATCGATCCGTGGATCGATCCAGGCGTTACTCCATAGCACAGAGGCGCTCTGGATCGATCCGTGGATCGATCCAAAGCCTCCCCGATCGATTGGGAACATTCGAATCGATCGGGATCCGACCGTTAGCGTCGATAAAGGCTCAGGCGCACGATTCCTTCGGCATCTCTTCACCGATTCACTCCAGATCTCTCGTCAGCTCCTCCACAGCACTCACAAAGCTCAGATCGCCAGTTCTTGAAGGATCTTGGAAGTTCTCCAAGTCAAGAGGCGGATCAAAGCCAAGAAGAGAAGCTAAGGTTAGGGTTTATACTCATTGTAAGCTTGTAAGCTTGTATTTCTTGTATCCTTTCCCTCTCTTCTTGTATTGAGTCTTGTAGGGCTTCTCCGCCCTTGGTAGTTACCATAAAAGAGAGTTTTATTAGTGGAGGGTGTGTGTGTTGGTGTGGATCCTTGGATTAGTCACCTCTTGTGAGGTGGATACCAAGTAAACCAACCGTGTTAGCGTTGTGTGATTGTTTCTGTATTTTCCGCTGCGCATTCTTGAAGAAACAAGCAACGCCGAGCAACGAGCGAACGCGACGAGCTATTCACCCCCCCCCCCTAGCTACTTTTGGACCTAACACAGTGGAATCCGGAGATGAAGAAGAAAGTCCAAATAGATTTCAAGGCTCTCAACACCCTCTAGTACGAGCTAACGAAAGAACTGAACTCATCGGCCCACACGAAAATACGAAAGAAATGTGGGACAAGCTCATCAAATTGCACGAGGGAACCAACGACGTGAAGGTAATCAAAGGAGACCTCTATTTGAATAAACTATTTAATATAAAAATACAGGAAGGAGAAACTGCAAGTCAACTCCATGCAAGGATAAAGGACATCCTGAACGGTTTTCACAATATCGACCACCAGATGGAGAACCGCGACCTGATAAGGTATGCCCTTAACGCGCTCCCTCGAAATGCACTGTGGGCATCCATCGTGGATGCTTACAAGATTTCGAAGAATCTTTCTAAATTAAAGCTAGATGAACTATTTTGTGAACTTGAACTCCATGAACAGACTAACTCAAAACAGGTCGAGAAAGAAATTACCCTTTTTGCAGGTGCCTCCAAACACAAGTCAAGAACCAAACCTAAACCTAAAGGTAAGGCTGACCAAGACCCAGAAGATGAAGAATAACTGGTGAACTTAATGTTCACTAGTTGAAAGAAGAACTTCAGCAGAAATGACTTGCAGAAGATCAACTCCACCATCGATCCTAACAACAAAAACGTGACCTATTTCGAATGCAACAAGAAGGGACACTACAAGAATGAGTGCCCAAAGCTAAAGAACGACAGAACCAAGAAAAAAGCACTCAAGGCGACGTGGGACAAATCATCTTCGGATGAATCGGACGTCGAAGAGCAGAAGCACCGAAGTTACCTCGCGCTGATGGCCTGCAAATCAGAATCAGAAGGTGAATCAGAAGACGGGTTCGAACCTGAATTGAGCCTGATTCTCCGCCTCACGGGCTTCTCCTTGCTCCCCAGTGCGTCCTTGTTGTTGCATGCTTGGCCCCTCCTGCTGGCCCGGGGTCTGCTGGCCTGTCCCGCTGCATTGCGCCACTCCTCCATCATTCTTTGGACCTGAGGAGCCAGCTCAGGGGGTGGCAGGCCCAGCTCGGCAACACGCCGGGAATCACGGGCGAATTGAAACCACTCGCTGGTAGGATGCGAGTGGGACCGATGATAAGTGTAATAGCGCGATCCCCAAGGTCCAGGTCGGGGAGCATGTGTTGGATCGTGAAGAGTCGATAGAGGGGGGGTGAATATCGAAAAAAAAAATTCAAGTACGAGTACACAGCGGAAAGCAAAAAGAGAGAACACGGCTAACAAAGTCGATTTACTTGGTTCGGAGCCTTTATCGACTCCTACTCCAAGGCCCGCACACAAAGGTGCTTTCATTGGGCAATCACTAATTAATTCAAAAAATTATTACAATACTAAGTATAGAATTAATTAGGAAAGAAAGAACCGACAATAGAATAAAAATTAAAAACAAACTAACACTTGTCGGAGAACTTTTCGCAGCGTCGCAGGAGCACAATAGAATAGATTCTGAGTTGTTGTTGGAGTTTTAGCCTTGACCCTCCTTATATAGGAGGTTCGGGGCGCCTGGAACCTTCAGGGCGCCTCGACCATGACGTAACCGAGCCAACCAGTGAACTCCACGTGGCACAGCACCGTTGGGGATAAAATTCCGCCTCAGGGCGCCAGGGTACCTCCCGGGCGCTCGGACCCTGTTTTCCAGCAAATTCCTTCCTGCAAGAAAAATATTAGTCCGAGGCACTCATATCTCTTGCAAAACAGATTATTAGCACAGTTCAGAATTCAAAATAGAAATAGTATGACTTAGATTCTGTCTTTCCGAGACCGGAGTCTAGTCACGATCTCGACTTAGAGTTCCGAAATGGTTCTAAGTCGGATCGGTGCCTAAGTTCCCTTCCCGGGAACGCGTTCTCACAATCACTCTCCTCCAGTGACTTACCTTCACTTACCTGTCAGACGTTCGGTCAGCCCTTCTGTAACACCCACAAAAAGAAATTATAAGATAAGTATATGGGTGTTATTTGCCTTAGAACATAAAAGAAGAAGAATTAAAGAAAAGAAGAAATAAGAGAAATAAAAAGAAGAGGTGAAGGTTTGAATCTTAAACCTCCCACCAAGGATAGAAATAAAATTTATGTATGTTAACCACTAGGATAATAAATAATATGTGAAAGGGAAACGATGGGAATTGTAGTTGAAAGTAAAGTTAAAATTTAGTGAAGGAACAAAGGGAAAATCAAGTGGCTTTCTTCCCTTGTTTACCTCTTGGGTAAGAAAGAAAAGTAGCAAAAGACAAGTTGTCTTTCTCCCTTTCCTTCTCTATTTTCGTGGGGTTTAAGAGGGAAGTAAAGAGATGAATTTAGGGAAAGGAATGAAGACATATTCTCATTAAGAAAACACATGCATGAATTAAGAAGGAAGGGAAGCAAAGTTCATTTTGGTAACTTCCACCTACTTAGCATAAAAGGGAAAGGAACTAAAGGATTTCATTTTTTTTTTCCCTTCTCCCTCACCCTTGCCGAGACTAGCATCCTCCTCCCTCATCTCCACAAGCCAAGTTTAGGTTTCTCCCTAAGAGAAAACTAAACTACAAGAAGGAACCTTCAAGGTGTGCCTTTCTAAGCAAGAGAAATCGAAAGGAGTACTAGAAGAAGAGGCTCTCTACTTCCTCTTCACCAAGGGTACCATTTCTTAAAGATTAACAAGTGATTTCTAGGTAAGCTTCCCCTCATCCGTGGTACAATAGTTTGTATGGTTTTTCATGGAGTTAGATCGCTTAAGAACCTAGGACTTGCCTTAAGAAAATTCGGCCAAAAGAAGAAGAAGAGTTTAAGAAAATTGTAACTAGATATGCTTACTATTTTTTCTTGTGGTATGTATTTTATGTAAAAGGTTAATCTAAGGTTTCCATGCTAGAATAAATGATGAAAACTTAGATCCATAAGCTTTAAACTTTCGGCCAAGCATGAACAAGAAGATTTGGTAAGTTTAAGACTCAAACTAAGCATGTTCCTTATTCTTGAATTATGATAATGATGTTGTTAACTTTTTCTCTTACTCGTATATTGTTGAAACTCCATTTTCATGCCCATGACTATTCGGCCATGTAAGAAGAAAAGGCTTAAGAGAGTTTTAAATTTAGGGCTAAGCATGCTAAGATTTTTCCTAAGACAAGGTATGAAGTTTTATGCCATGATTGTATGTTAGTTATAAATCCTACTTCATGCTTATAAGGATTCGGTTATGATGAGATTTGAAGTCTAGGAAAATTTAAACTAAGGCTAGGAAGCTCATGACTTTTCTTGATAAAATAATATGAAACTAGTGGATGTTTTTATGGTTGTTTGTTGCATAGAATTTTGAGTACATGTAACTTTCGGCCACACTAAGTTTTAAAGCTAGTAGGTGTAGATTTTTAACTAAATTTATTCATGTTGCTCCTTGTTATGATGTCATGAAAATTGTGTAAGGTTTTCCATGCTTTTAGGCCATATGAAAAGTAAAAACCTAACTCACATGTTTCAGCCACCTTGGAATTAAAGGACTAGGAAAACTTAGAACCTAACTTATATATGTTCATGATGCTTCTTGTGGTAAGTACTATGATATATAGTTATGGTTCCATGCTCTTATGCCACTAGAAATGTAGTACATGTTTATTAGGGTTCGGCCAATAATAGTACAAAGGCCTAGAGAAAAATGTGAAACCAACTTACAAATGTTCATGATGTTTTTTTTTATAAGTACCATGAAATGTAGTTGTGATTCCTATGCTCTTATGTCACTAAAAATCTAGTTCTATGATTTATATGTTTCGGCCACTACAAGCTTAAAAGCCTAGAGAAAACTTAGAACCCAACTTATATATGCTTATGATGCCTTGTGATATATGCTATGAAATGTAGTTGTGGTTACCATACTCTTATGCCATTATAAACCTAATTCCATGAGTTGTAACTTTCGGCCACCTTGAGTTAAGGGGTCTAGGAAGCTTGGAATTTGAAACTAATAGGCTTATGTTGTTTCCCATGAAAAATGTATAAGATATTGGCTTAAGGTTCAACACTTCCATGCTACTTGTAACCTAGAAGGTGACATGTTAGGGTTCGGCCATGATAGGTTTGGGAACTTAAGGAACTTAGAAACCAAACTAAATATGCTTAAGTGGTTCCTTATGAAATATGATATGATATGAGTTTAGGGTTTACATGTTTGCATGTTACTTAGAACTTGTTTGCTCTACATGTAAGGTTTCGGCCATGAAGAAATAGAAACCTAGGAGGGCTTAAAAATTTAGGTTAACATGCTTATGACCTTTCATATGCTAGTATGTGAAGATATCATGAGATTTTTATATTTGTATGTTGTTTAGAGATCATGCCTCTATTCATGACTTTCGGCCATATAAGTTTAGTGACCTAGATGTACCTCACATGCTATGAATGAATTATGAGATGGTATTTAACGATTCCATGAATGGTTATGTCTTTTTATGATAAGTGATATGCTCCTTTATGTATGCTTATGATCCATGTATGTGCTATGTGCTCAATCATGCATACTTTAGTATATGATAAAAATGATATGTTCATTATATAAGCTTATGTTTCATGCATGTGCTGTGTGCCCAAATATGCATGCTTTATGATATGCTAAGTGATATGTTCATGATGTATGCTATGATTCATGCATGTGCTGTGTGCCCAAAAAAAAATGCATGTTTTATGATATGTCAAGAAACATGATATGCATGTAAGAATAAGAACTACGATATGTATGACATGCTACTTTACTTTATGTATGGCTTGTACCAAGGGTGGGCTCCATAAACGTCCCGGGGTCGATGGACTAAGAAACGGGCTCGTTAGGGATGAGCTCCTAAGTGCCCCTAGGTCGATGGACTAAGAAACGGGCCTAGTATGTAAGCCTTGTAGGGTTCAAGACTTGCTACCTTGGACCTACATAGGACGCGCGCATTTATGTATGTGGTACAAGCCGGGATCCCAATCATGTTGAGATTATGTTTAAGTATGTATTGTATAAGTTTTCAAAGACATGTTGCATATGTTGCATGATATATGTTTAGGACTTTACCTTGCTTATGCTTTATTATTATGCCATGATACTTTATGTTATGTATGATATGCCATGATATGCTGCTTGATATGTTGAAATTGTCTTTATACCTTATGACTTGTGATCATATATGCTTTACGGTTTTTGTGAGTAGGAAAGGAACTTACTGAGCCATGAGTGCTCATAGCTTACTTTCTTGTACCACAGATAAAGGCAAGGAATGCATGTACTAGGTGAGTAGCAGGAGGGCTTGAAGGATGTGTGCGATAGTGGACTGGCTAAAAGAAATGACCTGCTTCCATTTAATAAGAAATTTGCCATGTTGATGTTTTTACTTTATGACTCCATGACTTTAAGTATGTGTTTGGTATTAAGATCCAAAATTTATGATAAGTATGCTATATGGACCCTTTATGTTTATTGTGATTTTTAAGTAAGAAAAGGGTTTTTAAATTCTCTAAGTAAGACTTCCGCTGTGTTAAGTATGCAAGAGTCGTCAAGTAACCCCCGTCGCCTTAGCAGGAGGGGCGGGGCGTTACACCTTCGACCCGTCTGGACTTCGCGTCAGCTATCCGGTCAGCCCGTCGACCTAGCTGGACTTCGTGCCAAATGGCCGGTCAGCCCGTCGACCCGTTTGGACTTCGTGCCAGCTATCCGGTCGACCCGTTGACCTAGCTGGGCTTCGTGCCAGACATCTGGTCAGCCCGTCGACCTGTCTAGGCTTCTCCTGCACTCGGTCAGAGTGTTAGATCAACAATAAAACTAACTTAACATATTTTGTCATTCATCAAAAATTAGGTTAGACCGTTATTGCTAACCGCACCAACAACATGGACTGTGGCTACGCGCGGGATCGGCCGAACATCCTGACCAGGGTGGAAAGTAGGTCGGGTGTCCCGAGCGCGCGGGAGAGGTTGAGCAGGAGGAGGTTTGTCTGTCTTTCTTCGCGTCGCCTGCGATTCCTCCACGTTGATGTAGCTGGCCGCCTTCTCCAATATCTCATTGAAATTCTTTACGGGATTTCTGATGAGATCCCTAAAGAACTCTCCTTCTGTCAGCCCATGAGAGAAGGCGCTCATGAGTATTTCTGACGTGGCCGAGGGAAACGTCCTGAGCCACTTGATTAAAGCGTTTGATATAGCTTCTTAACGGCTCGGAGGACCCTTGCTTGAGAGCAAACAAGCAGTGGTCCGTCTTTTGATACTTCCTGCTGCTGGCGAAGTGGCGCAGGAATGCGATCTTGAAATCGGAGAAGCAGGTGATGGACCCATGCAATAGTCCATCGAACCATTTCTGAGCAGAGCCCGATAAGGTATTCAGGAATACCCAACATTTAACGGCATCGTTGTACTCGTGTAACAGGGCCGCATTCCTGAACTTGCGGAGGTGGTCTTCAGGATCTTTATTGCCATCATATTCCCCAATAGTTGAGGGTCGGTATCCTTTGGGTAGCCTTTCCTCCAATATTTTGGAAGAGAATGACACTTTCTCTTCCGGCTCCACCCGGCGTTCTTTGCGAGGGACGATAGAATTCCCTCTCTTCGAATACTTAGGCAAAGAACTTTCAGCCACAGAAACTTATGGTTGCTCCTTGCGGCTATAACATCTCAGTTTTGGCTGATAGTAACATTGGTCGGACTCTCTATAAAAGGCAGGTGGAAATTCCGTGGGCTATTTTCTTTCGGAACCCCTATCAGAGGCGTGAGCCAGTTCCTTGGAAACCTCAGGTAACTTTCGCGGTCTGGAAGCGGTAGTTTGTTGCTTTTCAAAGGTCGCCAGCCTTTTAGCTTCTTTGAAGAGTTCGTACTCTCCCGTTGTTATGGTTACATTGATTCTGCCAAAATCCTCCATCTTCACGTTCTGGAGCAGGTAGCTGTGTTCCCACAGACGACACCAAATTTAATCCTATCCGGAAGTTGAGTCGGACAAAGTCGCCGAGACGCTTGGTTGATCTGGCACCTACCGGAAGGGTTCCCACAAGTGGATGACGGGGGGTGATGATGAGGACGACGACGCGAGGGCTTTGCGCACACTCAGACAAGCCGCCTCTGCGTTAGAGACCAAGAACCAGGGAAAAAGTCCCCGGGTCAGACCCTCCGACGCTCAAGTCAGGTACTTTTTTCCTAGAATCACAGTGAAAGGACGAAAAGTAAAAGTAGATGAGAATGAAAAGACGAGTGAGTGTACCTGTGTAGAGACAAAGCTTCCCTTTTTATATGGTAGTGGATGCTTCTGGAGTCTGACGAGTGTCAGGGAATGTCGGGTGTCAGGATTTGTCTGGCGGTGACTGACACGTGGCATCTTTCTATAGGTCTGAGGAGAGATCAGGAGGCAACGAACCACAGACCGTTAGCATATTCCCTGACATGTGGTGATTATTCTCTGATGGGTTGTTACGATTCTTTGGCTTGATTGTCGCGTAGTGTAGGCTCCCCCTGGTCTGTTAACCCTCGACTGGATCCTCGTATCTGCAAATCTTGACCTGTATGCATAGACCTGCCTTTCCTGGCGCATTCCCTGGCTTGTTTGTTGTCCCGCAAAACCAGACATGTATGTCCCGCCCTGCCTTTGCCATTCGGTCTATCTTTGATAGATCCAAACTTGCACCTACCGCCCTGTAAGCCTTCGTCCACATATCATAACTTGTACATCTTTGGTCCGTGTATCTTGTTCTGCGTATCTTGTCCTGTAGATTCCGACCTGTAAGTCTTAGTCCTCATATCTCGACCTGTGTCTTAGCTCTGCGTATCCTGCTCTGCGAGTCTTGGTTTGTATATCCCGACCTGTACGCCTTGTCCATGTATCTTGTTCCGCAAGTCCGTAAGTCCTGACTTGTAATCCTTGGTTTGCACATCACGACCTGTACCCCTTATCCGTATATCCTGTACCACAAGTCTATAAATCCTGCCCTGTTATCCTTGGTTTGCATATCCCGACCTGTACGCTTTAGTCCTCGTATCTCCTGTTCCGTAAGTCCATAAGTCCTGCCCTGTAATCCTTGATTTGCACATCACGACCTGTACGCCTTGTCCGTATATCCTGTTCCATAAGTCCGTAAGTCATGCTTTGTAATCCTTGATTTGCATATCCCGACCTGTACGCTTTAGTCCTCATATCTTATTCCGCAAGTCCGCAAGTCCTGACCTGTAATCCTTGGTTTGAATATCCCGATCTGTACGCTTTGATCCGGGTATCCCGACCCGCAAGTCCGTAAGTCCTTATCTGTAATCCTTGGTTCGCACATCACGACTTGTACGCCTTGTCCGTATATCCTGTTTCGTAAGTCTATAAGTCTTGCCCTGTGATTCTTGGTTTGCATATCACGACCTGAACGCCTTATCCATGCATCCTGTACCGCAAGTCTATAAATCCTGACTTGTATGTCCTACCTTCCGAGTTCCTACTTGATATGTATGCCTAACTCCGGCCTGCCACTTGTGCCCGACCAGGACCAACCTATAACCTGGCCCTTTACACCCCATGTAGGCCGAACTTTTGACCTCCACGTAGGCCGGACTTTTGACCACCACGTAAGCTTGACTTCTGACCACCACGTGAGCTTGACTTTTGACCGCCTCGTAGGCTTGACTTCTGATCGCCCCGAGGGCTTGACTTCCGACCACGTCCACTATCCGACCCCACTATCATGCATCATATCATAAACCACAGGTCATCCGAGTTGGTATGTGGTGGGATGCTTGCCACATAAGGTTGCGGAGTTGAAACTCAGGGTAGTCGGGGCGTAAATCCCCGGTCCCTGTGCAACTCACCCCACCTGCCACATGCTCGCTCAGGATGCTGTGATTTACCTCCCTCGTGATAACCTTGGGTCAGGTACAGCGGGAACACTGGGACGAACGATTCTACCTTTTTGCCACATAAACTATTCAAACTTTTCTTCCCGTTACTAATCAAATTGAAATCTCAGACAAAATCAAAATGCACAGAAGCAACCCTGAATCGAAGAGTACGATGAGCGTTGCATGAGACACGCAAGCCAACACGCTCCCCACACACCCACAAACTGTTTAAAAGAAAAACTAGTAATTAAGATCAATGAGAATTGCATCTGTAATTACAGAGATGGATCAAGATCATACAGAACTAAATCTCCATCCATTCATCCTTCTTCAGATCGGCGCCTTAATCACCTCCAGTATCTGCACAACCTCCGCCATGGACGGCCGACTCGACGGAATCTGCGACGTGCAGACCAACCCCAGTTTCAGCACCGGCAGGACCTCCTCCTCCGGGAACTCCCCCATGCTCGCATCCACGCACTCCACCACATTACACTGATCCAGAAGCGATCTCACCTGATCGATCAGTATCACCACATCCTCCTCCCCGTACTCCACCGGCTTCCTCCCCGTCACCACCTCCACCATCAGCACTCCCATCCCGTACACGTCGCACTTCTCGTTCACCCTCAGACTCTGGCACGCGAGCTCCGGCGCCATGTAACCCATCGCGCTCTGGAACCGCTCGCTCGCCACGTGCTTGTCCAGCCGCTGCAGCAGCCTCGCCAGTCCGAAATCTGACACCTTCGCCTCCCCGTTCTCGTCCAGGAGGATGTTGTTTGGTTTGAGGCCGTAGTGGATGATGGGTGGGCGGAAGGCCTGGTGCAAGTGCGCGACGCCCTTCGCCACGCCGAGGACGATCTTGAAGCGCTCTGGCCATGACAGAGGCGGCACTGACGCATCCCTCTCGTGCAACCTGGAGTGCAAGGTTCCGTTGGGGGCGTAGTCGGTGACGAGTAGCTGCAGCTGGGGAGTCCAGTAGTAGCCCCTCAGCGGCAACACGTTCGGGTGCATTACCTTGCCCAGAAGCCGCACCTCGCGGTCGAAGTATTCGTGGTACTGAACTATGTTGGCCGCCACCAGCCTCTTGACGACCATAATGCTTCCGTCCTTGGCCGACGAAGCTTTATACGACGTGCCGAACGCGCCCTTCCCGATCTCTGTGGCCTTGGCCAGCAAAGCCTCGGCGCCGCCCTTGAATTCCTCTGTTTTCAGAGAGAATCCGGCGCTGAATGCCACCATCCGCCCCACGGCCGGTCCGCCGGACTTCGTCGAGCTCGAGCACATACTCTTCGGGCCATTCTCCGCCGGGAGCTCTATTCTCCGCCGCGCCGTCACATTGAGGAGAGTGACGACCAGAACGCCGAGGACGATGCTGAGCGCGGCGGAGATGGCGATGATCGACGACGCACTGAGGAAGCGCCGGCGCCGGACTGGTGTCGCCGCCGGGTAGGCAAAATTGGGTATGTTGCTGGCGAATCCAGGGAGGTATGCGTTGGGGTCGAGCACCAAGGGCTTGGGGACGTTCATCTTGCAGGGCTCGGTAACGAGGGGGGGTGCATAGGCCGAGGTTGCCCTGCAGCGCGCTCTGGTCCAGGCTCTCGAACACGCTGCCGACGGGAAGGCGGCCGATGAGCCGGTTGTGGGAGATGTTGACGGCGAGGAGGTTATCGAGGGCACCCAGCTGCGGCGGAATCTCGCCACTCAGGTTGTTGAACTCCAGGTTGAGGATCTCTAGCTTCTTCAGCTGGGAAATGGAGGGCGGAATCGAACCGTTCAGGTAATTGTGCGATAAGCTCCTAATTGTGCGGAATCACCAAAGTTAGAATCGAGCTTTTAGGGTTTAACAGACGAAGAAAAGGATTCAGAGCACTCACAGGAGGTATAAGGACGAACAATTTCCAATCTCCTCAGGAATTGGGCCGCTGAAGAAATTGTCATCCACTTGCAGGACGTAGAGACTACCGGACTCGCACAAATTGCCTGGAATCGACCCATACAGCGCGTTGTTACGCAGATCCATCACCGACAAGCTCCGGAACAAGCCCAGCTCCGGCGGCAGCTGTGACCGGAATCCGTTCCAAGAGAGATTCAAGTGCCTCAATCCGAAGAATAGCGCCATCTCCGGAGGAATCGTCCCGGACAGCTTATTGTCTGACAGGTCCAGAAATTGCAGGGTCGCTGATACCGTAGTTCCCGCCGGCATCGCCCCAGTGAGAGCATTAGACGACAAGTCGAGAACTTGCAGACCGAGACTGAAAAGCCCTTGCGGGATGCTCCCATTGAGCTTGTTTTCCTTGAGATGTATCTCGGTGAGCCTCGTGCATCCAGCAATTTCGTCCGAGATCGATCCGACGATGCGGTTGTTCGAGAGGTCGAGATAGTTGAGCCGCTTTAGGTTTCCGAGGGACGCCGGAAGGTTTCCGGTGAACTTGTTGTTAGATAAGTCCAATTCACGAGTTGCCGTCAGGCTGCCGAGCCATTGGGGAAGGTCGCCCTCCAGCTGGTTGTTTGAAAGCCTGAGAGAAGTTAATGAAGTGAGATAGCGCATGGAGCTCGGCAGAGAGCCGTCGAATGAGTTGCGGCTCAAGTCCAAAGTGGTGAGATGAGGGCAGAGGCCGACGCTGCCAGGAATGGCTCCGGAGAAGCGGTTGTCGTTCAGCCGGAGGACCTTGAGGCTGTGCAGATTCTCGATCCCATTGGGGACTGCGCCGGCAAAGGCGTTGCTGGAGAGGTCGAGCACGCGCAGCCTGGAGAGGGACCAGAGGCTGGAGGCGAAGCCCGGCGAGCCAGAGAATCGGTTGGAAGAGAGATTGAGATGGAGGAGGAGGGAGCAGCGGGACAATGCAGCGACGGGTAGGGGACCGTCGAAGCGGTTCCCGGCGAGAGAGAGTAATCGGAGGGAGCGACAGGCCGCGGCGGAGAAGAGGGAGTCCGGGAGGGGACCGGAGAGAGCGTTAGAGGAGAGTTCGAGGGAGATGAGGGAGGGGAGGAGGGCGAGATCTTGCGGGACGCGGCCTGAGAAGGCGTTGCGGCTGAGATCGAGGAGGCGGAGGGACGGGAGGAGGGAGAGTCCGGGAGGAATTGGGCCGGAGAGGTTGTTGTTGGAGAGGGAGAGAGCGGCGAGGGCAGCGAGGCGGTCGAGGCCGCGAGGGAGAGGGCCGGAGAGGAAGAGGGAGTCGAGGGCGAGGCGGGTGACGCGGCCGGTGTCCGGGTCGCAGTGGAGGTGGGCCCAGTTGCAAGGGGAGGCATCCGCCTCGTTCCACGACGTCAGCGCGGCCGTCGGGTCCTGCAGCGCCGCCTTGAACACGATAAGTCCGAGAACCTCCTCGTTCGGCGGCAGCGGAAGCTCCATGGCGCCGGTGAAAGCCGGGAGAAACCAGAAGAAAAGAGAAAGAAGAAGAGCACTTCTCGCCGGCATCGTGTTCCTGCTGTCCAACGTACGTAGTAGCTAGTTGCAGTTGGTGCTTGGATTGGGCCAACTGCCAGGAGGAGGAGGAATGGAAGGCGTGATTGAGTGAGAAGGTGGTTCACAGGTTGGACGTGAAGATAACACCAAAGGAACGGGAAACAGTCACGTTCTCGGGGACTGTAGAGTCCACGTCCAGTAGCTAATGGAAGGGAGGCAGCCAGGCAGAGCAGGACAGGGCACGGGCGTCGGGCGCTGGTCCTGAATGATCGCCATGCACTGGATGGATCGTTCATTCATGCTTGTTCGGTGAATGGGCGGAAAACTACAAAGTAAATGAGTTCATTTGTCTCTAAATATGCCATACTAATCATCTGTGGCCATTTTGATAATCTTGAGCTCGCATATTATTTTTGGATAAAACTAATCTAGAGTAAAAAATGTCCAAACTTCACGATCAAACACATCATTGAGCTTTTTGTAACTCACTACGTCTACTCTAGCAGTTTTGCCTAAAACTATCACAACTTGATATGTTGGTGCAAACATGCGTTAACTTTTTGCATGTTGTTTAGAGCTTGAAAAGTTTGTGATTTGAAAAGGTCGAGTGTAGAGAAGATAACTTAGGAGATTGGAGATTTATGGAGATCAAAACACTACGATGGTGTTGAGCAACTTTAAAGCATGATTTGTCATGGGCAAATTAGCAATTCAGTGGCTTGAGGATTATAGAGATATGAGACATTTAAGAAATCACAAGACGAGGGACATGAGGGCAACGTTGACAATAGTTGGTGGAGGCACATTATGTATTGGAGCAATTGATCCTTAGTCAAGGTTGACTAGGTTTAGATTGAGTTTTTATATTTGATTAATATATTTGATAGTTATATGATATCTTAAATATGTAACGATTGATCAGATAATAGTGAAAAAATCTGAGTTGATTTAGGTTGGCAGGATGTTAGATTGATAATTGAAGTTATGATAGGTCATGAAGGATTGGATGATGAGTAGTTGATGGGAAGTCTTGATAGGTAATAGAGGACTAAATGTCAAGCGGTTACAAAGAACTAGATGTAAGGAAAATTAGATGTTAGACAAGGTTGAAAGCCCTAGAAGGATGAACTCTGGAAAGTGGAAGTCTTGACAGGTCAAGAGTGACCTAAGGCTAGATAAGGAGAAATCTTGGCTGATTGTGGTTGGATATTGGGCAATAATTGAAGTTCAAAAGGCAAAGAGTCTCTAGTCAAGGAAAGTCTTAGTATGTTGAAGATACTAGGCAAGGAAGAACTTCTAGTAAGTCAAGATTGGCTTGTACTAGACAAATATGAAAGTTTGAAGTCTCTTGGCATGATATGAATCCGGCCTTAGTGTGGTTAGAACCAAAGTATCAGTCGACTAATGAAGAGGAGTGATCTACCAATGAACTCAAAACATAAAGTTATAGTGCGGTCGAGTTCAAGATTATAACAATCAATTGCTATATATTAATAGTAAACTAAATAAGTAGCCAACTATTGAATCCAAAATTATAAAATTGTGGTTTAGATATACTAGAACATCCACATCAGCTTTCTTATCTAAAATATATAATTTAAGATAAAACGTTACTTTATTAAATTTGGATATCCACTTTTCATCATATCATATATCAACTTCCTTATTTTTTATATCTCCTCTATAATGTTTAGGGAATATAATCCATTCCCTAAATTTAGCGAAATACTATTTATAAATGTAAAATTTAGGAAATAGATAATAAGGTAACTTATGTAAAGATTTTTTTAACTATTTATCTAAAATTTAAGATAAAATCTTTAAATAAGATAATTGATATAAATGCTCTTAGTAGTTTGATCAATTGATTGAGCAACTAACTCAATTTGAAATGAAAATGAACAAAAATAAATAAAATTGTAGTCATTTGAATTAGTAGATCAGGACAATCGATTGATGTTAAAATAGGAATTTGCTGAAGGTACAAGATAAGAATAGAGCTTCAACAACAATTGAATTTTGGCCAATTATAGTGGATTAGTTGATTGGAAGGAAGATATTGGTCGATGAACAAGCTATATATCTGAAGAGAAATAAATAGTCAACTAATCGACATATTAAAGTTATGAATAAAACCTCTATAAAAGATGATTTCATGAGGATTGGATATATCTATTCGAGAGGGTTCTGGAGTGTTTCTTTAATTCATAGCCTTCATAGAGCAAGCCAAAGCAATCAGAGTGAGTAAGCAAAGAGATTTTTTTATTATAATTTATTTACTGCACTAGTTTATATTTGCTTGTATATTTGTATATTCCTTGCATTATTCTAAGAATAGGACTTTTATTGGCCTCCAAAATCCAAAATATATTTAAAGAGGGAAAAGATAGTAGTGTTATTAAGATTGTCCACTAATAGATCATAGGTCATTTTGGTCTATTAATACATAGTTGTCCATTAATGTATCTATAAAAGGAATTGTAATTATTACAATGTGAATGCTAAATTTTAAAATTTGAGAAGTCATAACTTTGATTCGGATTGAATCACAAGATGTACAATATATTAAATTGAAGTTCATTTAGAAATCTATCATTAATTATAGAGTGTAACTCATAACAACCCAGTTTTAAGTTAAAAAAATATTATTTAAATATTTTTTTGAAGGCTCTGAACAACTTTAATCTTAAGTTTTTTTTTCTTTTCATATTGTAGAACTTATGAAATCGTAGTTGTAACAACTACATGGTAGCTACAGAATTTTAGCTATTAGAATTGTATGGTAACTCAATTGTAGCAGCTACTAAATCGTAGCTGCTACAGCTGTATAGTAGTTGTGAGTTTGTAGCTATTGTAATATATCGATTTAGATAAAAAATTATAAAGAGATAATAATATGAATAAATTATTATTGTATAGTGGATGATAGTTGGGTAATTATATATGATAATGAAATACACTTTTGATTAAAAAAAAATATCACCCTATAATTCTGAAAAAAATTGAGGCCCTTTTCACTCTGGCACAATAAATTATGCACCCAAGTTATTGAATTTTTGCACAACAGTAAAAAAAAAAAAAGTTAGTAGCATGAACGATTGTGTGAGTGATCGACTTGTCAAGAATATCTGTGCAACGAAAATAAAATTGTAAACAAAACAGGATCCAACAACTTGATAGTTCAAAATTCAGCTCTTATTGCATAGTTTATGATGCATCTGTATGAAATATTCAATTGATTAGAAGATGATAAATTTATTATAATAATGTAAGAGATTAATTTTTCCTGTTCAAGGCTTCGAAGAAAAAAAATTATTTAAGAAAAAAAAGGCTCCGTTCAATTAGATGCTCAAATCAAACAGGATGCACAATCAATGCTTCCCGATTTATCTTGATGGTCAATGAAAAATTTTTATGGGACGAGATTGATCATCCTCAAAGCTAGCTGGGTTTATTTTTATTTTTTCATGACTCTCATATTGCATATCTAAATTTATTAAGTTGATTATCACATGATAAATTTACAGAATCACGACTCTCGTGTCTTTAGATTTTCAACTTCTTGAGTCTACCAAGCTCATCCCCAAGCTTCCATCCATCAAAATGATCTAAGTTAAGCTCTCAAACACAATTTCCACGACCAGTGTATCCTATAACCAATCTCATTAAGCTCATCAAACTTCATACTCTACTCTATTTCGGCCTCCAACCCTTATGCACACGATATCGGCAACAGCCATGTGTATTATCCAAAGTACATGACATTCGATGCACATGTTAGAATACAAGACGCACACGTTGTTACTATATGTACTATTTAACATAAAACTTAATCATTTTAAATGAAAGGTATTAATAAAGTACGTACGTTATAAAGAAGATCGATCGGTGTCATATATTTAAAAATACTAAGTAGATCGACAATGCTAAGGTTGAAGACAAGGACTCAAACAGTCAAAGGCGAGGTGACACAAGTCACAAGTTCTCAAAAACTGATATCTATGGCTTTACTTAAAAAACAGAGTGCAGTAGGGTTCAGGAGTTGCCCGTGAAGGTGGCCAACTCAATAAATTTCATGGTCCCGACAATGCAGAAAGGCCTTCATGGATGCATCCTCCATTCAACCTTAAATATTATTTGAACATCTAATCAAAGGACGAGGAGAATAATTAAGTCACATCAATACTTTAAACAGCTAGCTGATTTCATGCATGCATATTCGTTTTCAAAAAACAAAATAATTATCAATGGCGAAAGATCTTCATCTGATTTAACAAAGGGAAACAAACCTTTACTCTACTACTACTAACATTTGTCCGCTTTAAACCATTGTTTTGGAATCTTGCTCCAAGGCATCTTATAGAATCGTGATCCTCACTAAAATTGGTTTGGGTTAGAATTGAATCTATCAGAATTAAATAATAGAATCATATCATCATATCAAAAGCTTTTTAAATTTTATGATATATAATTAATAATTTAAAAAATATTTAAAAAATCTCATTTTGCATATAAATAGACTAATAATTTTGAAAAAATTTCTTACATTTTCTTTTCTTTTTCTTTCTTGAGAGTGATCCTAAGTGATTTATATAAATTTTGAATTGATTCCTTATGAAGTTCCATTTGATAAAAAAAACTTATCGATCTTGATTAATTTCAAATCTCTTGAGATATACATCCACATTAAGGTTCGATCCATCAAGGTGCCCAGGTAAAGTCCTCAAAATACACTAAATCAATTAATATGGTTCTTAACTTCTTCTCCAATAAGAAATAGCTTAGTATAAACCTCTTTAAAACTTCACTGTATTCGAACAATACTCTCTCCATCTCTCATCTTGAAGCTTTGGAGTTGACTTATCAATAGATATATCCCTTTTTACTTTTTTGAGTTTGAGTTGCCTTCTTAAAGCTCAATTAGCTTCTCCATTAATCCTTGACATTCTTGAATGGTCTAAAACCTTGTTTCATTCCTCCATTGAGAGTGCATGCCACAAAGTTAGAGAACCTTGGCATTTACTTAGTTTCATACCCTTTCTTGAAGGTGGACCAAAAACTAAAGTTTTTTTTTTTTTTTTAAAGTTTCACTTTTAGTTTAAACTCCATGTGGCACTCTCAATTAACTCCAAACTAATTAAGGGAGCCTTATATGGATTGTTCCTCAAGGTGTGCCACTTCCACTTGAATTTTAGTTCAACAAGTGTAGACCTAACTCTGATTCTAAATGTAGGATTAAAATGGATGACTAAAGGAGCTAAAATTTTGCTAGAAAATTTCACAGCTTTCGGATAGAGAAAAAAACTAAAAAAAGAAAGTGCAAAAGTGAAAAGACAAATGATGCTAACAATGAATTTAACATGGTTTAAAGATCTCTCCTACTCTATGGCCCTTATCACTTTTGTGAGATAATCCTAGGAATAAAAAACCACTAAAAGAGTTTAGCCAAGGAGCTCTAATTATAAAGTTTTAGAAAATTTTGAACCCTATATTTGCTAAGTACATGATTATGTCTAACAATCTTAGAGATTTATATTTCTCTTTTTTAAAAGATAAGAAATTAAATACCCAAGAAAATTGTAAACTCTATCTCACCCTAGAAAATGCTATTGAGAAATAAGTAAGAAAGGAGTTACTAATCATGAGAGCTCTTTGTTCGACCAAGCCTTTAATCACAAGGGAATCTTGGATAAAAACTTTGCTTAATTATAGTTCAATGAGTAATGAATAGCACAATATCATTGAGCAAAACCCTTTAAAAATCTCCATTAATAGAAGTTCAAGTGATTTTTTTTTGCCACAAGAGAACATGCATCTTAACTAACTTACAAACGATGCTAGATCCCCTGGTCCACAAAAAATGGACTAAGGGATGGACCACTTACAATTGCAATTAGATCGTGATCGTGATCCAGTTGCAATTGGTTGCGATCCCTCCCTGGGTTCATCGCCCCCCTAGGTTATAGTTTTGGGTTGGGCGGATAGTCCGAGGCCGCCACCCGCTCGGCACTAGGTTGCTTAGCTACTTGCCCGCCGCCGACGGCTTTCGACCATTCGTTCCGACCCAAACTATAATCTAGAGGGACGGTGAACCGAGGGAGGGATCACAATCAATTGTGATCAGGTCGTGACCATGATCCGACTGTAATTATAAATAATCTATCCCCTGATCTACTTTTTTATGGACCGAGAGATCTATCCTCCTTACAAACTTGGTCGACACACCTTGAAAAAGTAATTATTGTAAAGCCCAATGTTCAAATTTTGAATTTGATAGCTCTAGCAACATGTGTCAACCAACCTTTTAAATTGGTCAAAACACAATAGCTTCTCTAGAGATGTATGTTGATTGATAATAACAAGTTGATCAACACTCAAAATCTATTTTCAATCGTGTGTTGACCAACATAAATCATGGTCGACACACCCATTGGAGATAAGAGCCCCAAGTTCTTTACAACCTTTTCATTGTTCTCCACCACTCGAGCATCAAAACCTACCCCTGAAACAACTTCTTGGACATTCTCGGAGCTTCAAAACTAGATTCATATACATTTTTTTTGATCCAAACCTATTGGTCACAATTAAATTAACTAGGTATTTAATAGAAATAACTTCTTAGCCATCTTACTAGGTTCAATGTTCTTTCTATTAATTTTAGGTCTAGAGGGGTTCAAATGATTTAACATTGCATTTAAAAGGAACCCTATGATAATATGATGCATTGGTCTTAGACATTGTTGCACCAATACTCCATGATCTATTAATTTGTTAGTAGAATCAGTTTCTAAAAATCCACTATGAAACTTCTCCTTTCTAGAAGAAGAAAAACCTTGTATTGGCAATTACTTCTCTTAATACAAGATTTGAAATGTAAGCACAATAAAATAATAAAAGCTTATTTATGAGATATAAGAAAAGAAATGAGGAAGATAAACCAAAGAAATGGTGGAAGACGTAGACATAATGAAATGTTATATAGATGAGTACAAGAAAATAACATCCAAAAGATATTCCATCCAAACTTCCTGTTGGACCACGTTGGCCGGCTAGAAAGGGGGGGGGGGGGAGTTGAATAGCCTGTCCAAAAAGAAAACTACTCTTCTCAAACTTTCAAAATGACACTTGCATAAATAAAGTAAACAAATAAAATTGAAAGAAGAGGCAAAGGGAGTTTTACTTGGTTACAACCGGGGAGGTTGTTAATCCAAGAAATGAGTCACACTAGAATCTTTTTCAGGCGGAGAAGCCTCTTACAACAATGACGTAGAAACAAATAGAAGCTAAACTACTAAATGTAAGCGCACAAGTGTTAAGTACATAATTTTTGAATTGATGAAAAATTTCTGGACCAAGGCTGTATTTATAGCTTTGGTCGAGGTGCCTGGAAGGGTTCCAGGCGCCTGGGAGGAGATAAAATTTTATCCCCTTCGCAACAGATCGTGTTTGACCGTGATCCGGTCAAACCTCAATTCCAAGCGCCTGGAATGACTCCGGGCGCCCGAACCACTATAGTCAACAAAGTTGACTTTTGGTCCGGGCCCTCTGCTCCGGTGCTGCTTGCCTCGGTCCGGGTCTTCTGCTCCAGCTCCGCTCGCTTGAGTGATTTCAGCCAACCGAAATAAGGCTCACCTAAACACAATTTCGGCCTTCTCGAGTAACCTTCCGCTTTGGCTTCTCGTCCCTCGGAAACGCCGTGTGCCTCCTTCTCGTCCGCCCGTGTACTCTTCCACAGCACCTCGTACCTTAGACGCACCGAGCTTGTCGGCTCTCTCCCGTGCCATCCTTCTCGCTAGCTGCATCCTTTGCTCGACTCCCTGTGCTCCTAAGCTCCTGCACACTTAGACACAAGGTTAAAACACCACAGGACCTAACTTAACTTGTTGATCACATCAAAACAACCTTGGGGTTCCAACAATCTTCCCCTTTTTGATGTGAGCAACCCAAGTTAAGCTAGGGTAAATAGACATAAAAGTAAAACAGATAATATTGCAATAAAGTACAAATAAGATAGAAAATTGTAGTCTACCTCCCCCTAGACTTATACTTTTCCTTCTCCCCCTTTGATCACATAAAAATTGGGATTCTAAGAAAACTCTAAGGGAATAATTTGGAAAACTTTGAAAAATTATTTCGATATTACTAAAAATTTATAAAAAAAAATTCTAAGTAAAAATTCTTTAAGTAAAAGAAAATTCCAAGTTAGAGAATTTTGCAAGTAATTTACAAGTGAAAAAAAATTAAGCAATAAAAATTCCTAAGTTCAGAAAAAAATTCTAACCTTTAGTCAATTTAAAAAAATATTTTTAAAAATTTTTCTAAGTAGAAAATTTTAAAGCAAAAATTTTTTTTTAAGTTAAAAATTATACGGAAAAAAATTTACGTTATTTTAAAAAAAAAACTAAAGAATTATTTAATTTCAATTATAATATTTTATTAGTAAGTTAATTAAATATTTTATTTCAATATTTCGGCTTTCAGACAGTGGTGAGGTACTAGACCTTCTTGGTTATTAGAGCAACAACCACTTTCTTAGACAAAGCCTCATAAAGAAATTTAACGTTTAATTTTCTCGCTGAAAGCGCTAATCTAATTTAGAGTTTAGGTTAAACACAATTTTGGAATCCAATATAACTTCCAGTCAACTGGATTAACTAAGAATTTCTTAGGGACATATTTCTTTGAAATATTCCTAATTTGTCCCTTGTGAAATCTATAATACCAATTTAGATTGTTGTATTTTCTAAAATTTATATTGTGTGAACATGCTTGATTTTTTAAGTTATCTACTTGTATTTTTAAATTATTATTTTCTAATTTTAATTTGTCTAATTTTCTAATGGGCAAGATTTAGCAAGAATTACTTTTAAATTTTTAATTTTTTTTCTAACTTACAGTAATCCTTAGTTAATAATTTAACAAACTTAAACAATTTATCGGGAGGAAGAGATCGTACTTGACTTATCTTCTCGATCTCGTTATCCGTGTCTCCCCATGAATTACTGCTTTCTTCCGACGTAGCTCCCCCTTCATCGATGCTCTCGATGCTCATTTCGAACGAGCTTGAATCGTAGTCCTCGTCTTGATGACTTGCCATTAGTGCAAGTCCGGAGAAGGCCTCGACTTCCGATTCAGACGACGTATCATCCCATGTCGCTTTTAGTGTCTTGTGTTTTTGGACAGACTTCTTTCCTTTGTCTCTGTCCTTGTTCCTTAGCTTGGGGCAGTTGTCCTTGACGTGCACTTCTTCGTTGTAGTGGTAGCATCGGATCGTCCTTTTCTTTCTACCATGCGGATGATTAGTTTTTCTAGATTTACAAAGTTGTTTAAAACGTCTTACCATCATACTCTGACTCAGGTTCGTCTCTCGATGCCTTGAGGGTGATGTTATGCTTGGGCTCCTTCGTACCTGCACATTTTGATTCATGCACTTCAAACGTCGAAAACAATTCTTCTAAGGTAATCTTTTTTAAGTCCTTAGAAATATAGATGACATCTACTAGTGATGCTCATTTCGTATTTCTAGGAAATGAATTGAGTGCGTACCTTAGCGAATCTCAGTTACTTACCTTTTCTCCGAAATTCGAGAGTCCGATGACGAGCTCCTTAATTATCGAGTGCAAATGCGCAACTGTCTCGTCTTCTTTAAGTCACAGATTGGTGAGTTGGTTGCGAAGTAAATCCCATCTTGCGAACTTGGCTTCGGATGTCCCTTCATGCAGCTCAAGGAACTTTTCCCATAGTTCCTTTGCTAAGTCGTAGTTGCTGATCTTGTTGACTTCTTGTGGCGGAAGGACGCTCAACAGATGGAATTCTGCTTTGTCGTTTACCACGTAGTCGGTCTGCTCTTTTTTCATCTACTGGTATTTTTCTTTACCTTCTGGTGTTGTAAAACCAAACTCTATTATTAATAATAAATTGAAATTGGTTTTAAAAAATACCTGCATTTGCTTTTTCGAGCTAGCGAATTCTCTTTCGAATTTTGGCGGGTAGATGCTTGGTTCGGCCATTAATTCAGTGCTTCGTTCGGCGGTTGTCTTCCTGAAGTGTCCTTGCTCTGATACCACTTGTTGGACCACATTGGCCGGCTAGAAGGGGGGTTGAATAGCCTGCCCAAAAAGAAAACTATCCTTCTCGAACTTTTAAAATGGCACTTGCATAAATAAAGTAAACAAATAAAACTGAAAGAAGAGGCAGAGGGATTTTTACTTGGTTACAACCGGGGAGGTTGTTAATCCAAGGAATGAGTCACACTAGAATTTCTTTCAGGTGGAGAAGCCTCTTACAATAATGACGAACAAACAAATAGAAGCTAAATTACTAAAAGTAAGCGCACAAGTGTTGAGTACACAATTCTTGAATTGATGAAAAGCTTCTGGACCAAGGCTATATTTATAGCCTTGGTCGGGGCGCCTGGAAGGGTTTCAGGCATCTGGGAGGGGATAAAATTTTATCCCCCTCACAACGGATCGTGTTTGATCGTGATTCGATCAAAACTCAATTTCGGGCGTCCGGACTGCTCCGGGCGCCTGGACCACTATAGTCAACAAAGTTGACTTTTGATCCAGGCCCTCTGCTCCGGTGCTGCTCGCCTCGGTCCGGGTCTTCCGCTTCGGCTCTGCTCGCTTGGGTGATTTCAGCCAACCGATATAAGGTTCACCCGAACCCAATTTCATCCTTCTCGAGCAACTTTCCACTCTGGCTTCTCGTCCCTCGAAAACGCCGCTCGCCTCCTTCTCGTCCGCTCGCTAACTCTTCCGCAGCACCTCGTACCTCGGACGCACCGAGCCCGTCGGCTCTCTCCCGTGTCGTCCTTCTCGCTAACTGCATCTTTTGCTCGACTCCCTGTGCTCCTAAGCTCCTGCACGCTTAAACACAAGGTTAAAACACCACATGACCTAACTTAACTTGTTGATCACATCAAAACAACCTTGGGATTTCAACATTTCCAAGCTAGCTTTTCACAACTCAATAAATATATGAGCAACATATACTAAAGCTTTTCACAATAAAAATCCACTCATAACATAAAATAAAATCTAAATGTTGCTATAATAAATATTGTCATCCCATAAAAATTCTACCACACTTGAATATAAAATGCACCACATGTCAAAAATCAAATCTTTTTTTTTCCTTTTCTGTTTTTTTTTTTTCCATTTCTATGTTCTGTTTTGCTTTCTCTTTTTTTTTTTCATTTCATTTTTACTATGTTTTGCTTTTTCTGATTTTTTTATTCATTTTCTTTTCTTTTAACAAGTCATGCACTTCCCTACACATCAATAATAGCTCTACTAAAATGATAAAGATCATGATTTATCTATGATGATTAAGAATAGTTCATCTATACTTCTCCTAAATTCTACTTAGCTATTCCTCTCTCCCACACTTGAACTTTTATCCATCCCAAGCAAAGCACTCATCATATAACATCCAAAATATCCACATCCCAAGTAGGGGTGAGTATTCGGTTAAAACCGAACCGAACCGAATAAACCGAACCCGAATAAACTGATTTTTTATAAAAAAAATGAACCGACCGAATTCTTCTTTAAAACCCGAGCAAACTGAACCGATTAAAAATCAGTTAATTCGATTTTCTACCGAATTAACCGAATAAGCCGAATAATTGATTTTATGTATTATGTTTGTGTACAACCACCGAATTGATAAAAAGAGTTTGCTTTGCCACCGAACTGTGTTTGTTTACCTTGTCTATATTTTATAAGCTTTTATTCGTTATTGATAGCTTTTATTCCTAATCTTATGGACTAGATCAAATGCATATAGGCTGGAAGATTTGCTCGATAGAAAGGTTGTAAATTGCAGTTCAATTGATTCCAACTGGGAAATGAAGACAACACTGAAATGGCGAGTCTTCCTGAGGCGATGCTGCGTTCGCCAAGAGCAACAAGTAGCATTTCTGACGTGAGGGGAGAAGCCAAATGTTGTGATGATGTCTATCTTCATCAACTTCGTAGTTAGTGGCTTCAATTGAAATGTAGCTCTGACGGTAGCCTGATTAGCAAATATTTAAATTTTTATGGTGCATTTCGAAGCCACTGCAACAGTTTAAGGGGCCATTTTAAAAGATTTGAATTTGACAGAATACTAATAGTAAATTACAGAGTGATTGAAACGATTCATTCATCTCATGCATTCAATATATCTAACTTTATCAAGCTATTCAACATTGCATTGTTAGTAATATTCAAATTATACACTACGAGACCTGCAAATACAAGAGATGGCAATATTAACTAAGTTCTATACAAGAATTTGACTAAAATCCAAGTGCTTCTGAAAGTTAATTAAGCCAAGCTCAGAAGCATTATCCACAACAAACTATCAACTTCAAAAGCAAATACCATTAACAGAAACATTTCTTCATCCACTATCACCAATTACTGGGCTTCCGTGTCGATCTCTGTCAGGCACAACCCTGCAATGAAAATGTCCTTAGAAGATTGCCTGGAATATGAAACAAAGATAGTACTTAAAACCAATATGCCATTAAAGCTTGGTTTACCTTGGCCTGGTTGAGGAATAAGCCTCCTTATAAGCATATTGCCATAGCTTAATCATCTAATGACTGGAAGACATAGCTTTCGATTTTCCTGGAACTGGAAGTCAACCAAAACCTAAAAGGCAGACAAAAATTAATAATTTTACATGGAACTAAAAATACAAATGGTATAAATTAAATACGGGAACTAAAAGGTACTTATTGCATAACATATTCTGTTAAAATGCTTTGTACTTTTGGATCCTGTCCTGCATAGTCTTTGCCGGGAAACAAATTTGAGTAAATAACATATACAAAAGTGAAACATTCATGACAATTAGTGATGTACTAACCCGTCTCTCTTTCAATTCCTCTGGACTAATTTCCCACTGTTAATCTTATTGATCTATTTAATGCACCTGATCATGAGCTGAAATTATATTAATTTATGTGATAAAAAAATAAAAGCTTTTGATAAATAATATCTTGAATGCATATCAACTGAAGTACATTAAACAACATTAACAAATATATGCAATAAAAAAACACAAGATAAGGACAACACAGATTCTATTTATTTCAGTAGCTCTATGTTCATGGAAAATTAGCTTGTTTGTACTCGTATCATGATATATTCAAAGTCAAGTTTTATGGTATATTCCTTGGCAATGTCAAATGTCTATTCCAACAGACCTCATTTGACCCACACTGGCCTTCTATCTATATATCAGTCTCTTGAGGATATTTGTTTCATAAGCAACACTAATTTTGTACATTATTAAGATAGTACACCCATTGAAGAATCCTTTTAGAGATCAAATAGCTACCAAACGCAGCTCTACAAAGCTATATTACTTATTGCTAGTCTCAAACATAACATTAAAAAAAACATTGTTGAAGTAAGAACTTTGCTAGTATCAAGAATAAAAATAGCATAGCCGAAGTAAGAACTTTGCAATATCATACTCTTTCATAAGGAATTGGATTGCACCATTCCTTGTCCTTTAGAAAATGATGGATCTAGCTCAGTGTACTTCTCGGCATCTTTAAAACCTTCAAGCAAAGCACCTAACTTTGTGTAGCATGCTGCCTTAGCAGTAAACTTTTAAAAGCTTGAGTCATCAAATATAAAAATGCTATGAAAAAGGTTGAGTAGGAGTTAGAATTACTATTAACAAGTAGGTGTTTTTGATTGCACAAGACAATCTAGGCAAAATTACAATGAGCACAAAAGGTTCTAGGCTAACAGATCATCTACTTGTTTGAGATATACAAAAAACTTCATACAATCTTTTGATTACATCAAGATAAAAATTCATCATTTGGACAACAATTTCAATGCATAAAGCAACAAGGTCAGCCCCAACATAGCCATGTGTCTGCAATCCTTTCCAAATCAACCTACATTATATAAATCAAATTGCATAAAATCAACATGTACTGCCACATGTTTATTGAACAAGGTAACAACAATTGAAAATGATCACTTACATCATTAGATAGCTTCAAGGTCAATTTAAATAAAATATAATATTTAAACATACCATTGTTTATCGTCGGTGTTGTCGAAGAAGATGAGTTCATTATAATTTTTGAGAATTCTGATAAAAAAATGCAAGTTATCACAATTCTTTTTATAAGTTTATAGTTATAAATAAAAATCTAATTGTCTTTTTCTTAAAAAGAAAAACTTACCGCTTTCAAGTTTTTCCACATCCTCTAAAATTTCTTCGATGTTGAGTGGTTTCAAATTTAACCAAAGCCAATACCTTCGGAGTCAATGAACTCCTAAAACAATCAAGTACCCGACCACTAGTACTAAAAGCAGATTCTGAAGCAACTGTTGATATCGGAATGACTAATACATCACGAGCAATTTGAGCAAGTATAGGAAATCTGTGACAATTTTGCCTCCACCATCCCAAAATATCAAAATTATCACAATACTCTTCAACTATTTCATTAAGATACTTGTCTAATTCTGACATGTTGCCATCACCAAAAACTTGTGACTTTTGTTTCTTATACTTGGCTATAATTGTTTGTCTTTTCAAATCACTCATGCTGTTTGAAGTATTGCCCTTGTCAACTGATTCTGAAATAGATGGAACTCTTGAAGTATTACATTGAGGCTCCATTTTTTCCTTATAATTCTTGTACAAAACAAATAAAGTGTCCTTTATAATCTTTCCTACTCTTTCACCCTTCTCATCTCCATATAATTCAATCAACATAAATTCTACGAAATCCAATTTATGTCTTGGATCAAGCACCACCGCAATATAAAGCAACTTATTCATTTTCTCAGGATCTCCCCAATACTTGTCAAATTTATTTTTCATTTTAATTCCCATTGAATACACATCAAGATCATCACTTTCTTGTCACTCCTTCAAGATGGTAAAAATATAACTAATCTCATGTGCAAAAGTATTGGATGTGACATACAAAGATCCTGAAACTTTTAATGTTAGCTCATAAAAAACTTGCAGTAGAGATGCAAAATGTCTAACATTAGCCCAATCTATACTTGTTGGCTTCCCATCAAAAGTCTTCAATTCTCTTTTAGGTTTACCATCTGAGTCAAATATCATCTCTCCATTCTCATTCAAAATGGTATGCCATTCTACATATTGAACATCTAATTTAAAACATGGATCTTGTTCATCAAACTTATCAAAAGCTCTTTCAAATTTTTGAGCAGTATTCAACATCAAGAAAGTTGAGTTCCATCTAGTTGGTACATCTAAACATAATGAGTTCTTGCTTTCAATTTTTTCAATCTCAACACATTCTTTGAACTTGCTTAATCTAGAGGAGGATTGCTTAATATATTTAATTGCATTCCTAACCTTCGTCACAGATTGATTTATATCTTTTAAGCCATCAGCAACAATCAAATTGATTATATGAGCTACACATCTCATATGAACATATTCACCCTTCAAAATAGTGGAATCCCAATTAGTCATCTTTTTTCTGAAACTATTGATAGCAACATCATTTGAACTTGCATTATCAACTGTAATTGTGAAAATTCTGTCAATTCCCCAACCTCTCAAGCAATTTTCAATGGCTAAACTAATAGCTTCTCCTTTATGACTTGTAATTGGACAAAAATTGAGAATTCTTTTCTGTAAATTTCAATTTGTATCAATAAAATGAGCTGTTAGACACATATAGTTGATTTTTTGAATCGATGTCCATGTATCAGTGGTCAAACAAATTCTTTGTGTTGAATCATGCAATAATTTTTTCAATTTTTCCCTTTCAACTGAATATAATTCAACACAATCATGTGTAATCATCCATCTTGAAGGAATTCGAAACTTTGGACATACCATAGCCACAAATGTTTTAAATCCTTCTCTATTTACAAATTTGAAAGGAAGTTCATCCATTATGATCATTCTAGCTAATGCTTTTCTAGATGCATCTTGATCAAATTTCTAAGAAGTTAGAGACATCTCACCCTCTCTTGAACTTTGTAAACTTAACTGTGCTTGAATTGTTTCAACAACATCAGGGTGTTTTTTACATGAGGTAATATGAGATCTCAAACTTGTTGTTCCATTCCTATATGGATCACAAAAAAATTCTTTATCATAATATTTTCATTTGGCTTTTATCTCTGATGCATCATTAGTAAACTTTACGAAATGATCTCATACTTCACTTCTCGGTTTCATTGCTTTTCTTTTGATTACCTTTCTTTTGGAATCTACAGTAGTTTTTGTTCCCACAATAGGACCACTTTCATATTATGGTATTGAACAACTATCATTAACATCAATATTTGATAAATCTCCTTGCATTGATATACAAATACTGATCATAGTTCACAGATGATTCACAAACACTGTTTAAAAAAATATTACAAGGTGTGATAACACTGTTTAAAATATAAATGACTAAAATTGAAAGATAAATATGAAACTCAACTTATGACTAAACATGATGATAATTATTATCAGGATTTAGAATATCTAGCTACTGTTAAATACTTGAGTTCAACAAAGAATTCATATGCCATATAAAATCAATGATTACTAATTTCAAAATATTGAGTAAGTTATAAGTAGGTATTACTTATCCACACTGTAGGGCAGTTGCTGGCTACTGTGGTGTGAGGATGAGGGGGCTCTGGAGGAATGAGCCAGTGGTGAGAGTGACGAGAAAGGGGAGGGCTGAGTAGTGAGCAAGGAGGAACAAACAGAGAGTGATGGGAGGATGGAAGGCTGCTGAGCAGTGAGCAGGAAGTACCGGTGGAGAGAACGGTGAAAGGAGGAAGGGCTGAGTAGTGAGCAAGAAGGACCAAGGAGATGCTCGGAGAAGGGAGGAGGGATGGCTGAAGCACTAACGGAGATGTGGAGTCGCTCTGCAACGAGAGGAAGGAGGACTGAGCAGGGCGGACCAGAGGCAAAGGAGATGTGGAGTCGCAGGTTCAACGAGAAGGTGGTGGGAGGAGAGAATGCTGAGTCGCTGATCACGAACAGATCGCTGGAGTCGGTGATGGGCGGCACATCGAGAATGGGAGCGTGAGCGGTGAGGGAGCGAGTCGCGGAGATGGGAGACGAGAATAGGGATTTTAGGGTTTACCGGTTTACTTATGATTTGAGTCCGGTTCAAGTTCAGTTTTTTCGGTTTGATCGAATAACAAACTTTAAAACCGAACCCGAACCGATTAAACCGAAATAACTGATTTTTTAAATTGAATTAATCAAAATTCTGAATTAACCGAACCGAAATTAAAATATCGGTCGATTTGATCAGTTTAATCGAATTTTTTTCTCACCCCTAATCCCAAGGAAGAATAAAGCGAAATAAATGGATGAAAAAAAAAGAATAAAATGTCCAAAGATAAAGGAATTATTTAAACAACAAGTGATAACACAAGGAATGAATAGAAGCAAGTGGAATAATCTTCATAAAAATCATGTAAACCTATGATAATGTAGTCTCGAAAGAATTAAGCAAGTTCTAGAGTAACATTAATCACAAGTACATCACACATAAATGAAAACAATAGGTTTAAAAATCCTCTCTAGGTATACAAAAATTATCATCTAAATCTACCAACATGAAATCCATCACCAAGTTGTAACCATATGTAATCCAAGAATCTAATCATAACAATAAATCCCTAACTCAATAATCAAATTTAACTAACTTTCACAATTTTAAAATCATAAAAAAATGCATAGGGAATTTATTATAAAAACTGACAAGATGAATTTAAAATGAACTACTAAGCAAAAATAAACAAAGTAAAGCAATATATACAAGCAGAAAGAAAAAGAAAAAGTGAGATGGAATAGACTCTCTTGAATTGTTGGTGGTCGGAGTTGATTTTGTTCCAGAAGCCAATCTAGAAGTGGGATAGTTGTAGGTAAAGTGAGGATTACTCCCTCCACCATCGTCTCCTCAAAAATTTTCTCCAGTGGTCGAAGACGGTTCAATTGGAGTATATTTACTCTAGAAGCTTCATTATTACATAAAGTGTTAGGAGTTTCTTCAATGGATAGAATGCATCCTTACATGATTGATTCCAAGTGAAATTCCTATAGAAATCCTGAGTACGAAAAAGAAAATGATACATTTCCTACACACATGCGGGGTAAGATGGACTAGAAATAATATCAATATTAACAGAGTATGAAGTAAGAGATGTGTCACATCCAATAAAATTAGAACGAATTACCTTCATGGAATTTCCTAAAAATTCAGAAGAAATATTGACTTTACCATACTGAAAGGTACCTGAAGGATCTAGAACGATAAATGTGACATTCTCTTAGTCAGGTAAAAGCCCTAACTCTGGTAGTAGTGCAATATAAGGAAGTGATTATTGAGGCTTTGCCTCCACAGTACAAGTCCCTATACTTCCATCCTTATCAATAATGTTGGATCGAAAGCGCTAGAGGGGGGGGTATATAGCGCTCGTGGCTTTCACTCGTTTCGTATTCGGAAATCGTTAGAGAGTTTAAGCAGCGGAAATTAAACGACAGAAGAACAATCACACAGAACGACCCAAGAATTTACTTGGTTCGGAGCCTAGGGCGACTCCTACTCCAAGGCCCGTGATCGTTGATCACTTACTGTGGGCAACAACTATATCGTGCAAAATGTTCACAAATATGTATTACAATAAGTGCAATAATAAAACTTTATACCGACAATAATAATTGGAATCTCGGAGCTTCGGGTCGTCGGGGACTTGCAGCAGCACTTTTGGGCGTATTTTGGAGCAGCACGTTGATGAAAGATTGCGTTTTCACTTATTGTTGAATTTATGCAGTGCTGGAGGCGCCTCCAATACCATCCAAGGCACCTCCAGGCCTCCGAGTCAACCGCATAGATCACTGCTGAATTTGTCGCACCTTATCAGCTTGAAGGTGCCTCCATGGCCGTCCAAGGCGCCTCCAATCCCTGGTCCAAGGCGCTTTCAGTCCTCATGAAGGTGCCTCTAGCTCCTCTGGACAGCTGGCGTCGTCTTGCACCCGAGGCGCCTCCATGCTCCATGGAGGCGCCTCGGACACTGTTCATCCAAGGTATAAGTTACTTCTTTGTTCCTGCAAAATGTGTTAGTCCCAAACACATACCCTGCAAAACAAAGTTAGCACAGAATATATATACTAAATGAAATATTGACAATCAACGGGCTGTCCGGGTCCGACTTCGAATTTCCAACCGGAAACCCTAGGTCGACCCGGCACCTACTGTTCCCTCTACGGGGAACGAGTCCTCACCTACTCCCCTCAGGAGAGATTACCTGGTGCCAGTCCGGTCCTCCAGACCGACTGGACTTTCTGCCTAGGGTTACCACCCCCTAGGACCTAGGGTTACCACCCCCTAGGATTTTTCTCCACCTAGGGTTACCACCCCCTAGGACCTAAGGTTACCCCCCCCTTAGGATTTTCCTCCACCTAGGGTTACCGCTCCCTAGGACCTAAGGTTACCACCCCTTAGGATTTTCCTATCACCTAGGGTTACCACTCCCTAGGGTTTTTCACCTGCCTAACCGCAGTTAGGACTTTCCTGCAATCTTATTTAAGCACATTAGATAACAAGGAACCTTAACTTTGAATCTCTTTGTCATTATCAAAACTTAGGTTCGATCGTCGGATGCTTCTCGTATCAACAATCTCCTCCTTTTTTATTATGACAACAAAGATTCAAAGTTAAGTAAAACAAGATGCACAATATCAAGATAAGCAAACTATAAGCATGATTTAAGCATCATGTATAAGGCTCCCCCTTAATGAGAGCTCTATTTTTCTTATCACTTAATTCAAATTAGTATACTTAATTTGAATTTGTCCTACTCTCCCCCTTTGTCATATATCAAAAAACTTTTGTAGAAAGAAGGGGACAAGTTGAAATGTCTAAGTTTTTAAAACCAATAAATTACGTTTTCAACCAAGCAATATTTCTAGTAGGTTTAAAATTACCTTAGTTTTGAAGAACTTAGCCAAAATATGGGAAAAGGTAGGTTGAATTTTAAAACGATTTTCGAAAGGCAAGTTTCGAAAAATATTTTTGAAAGGTAGCCAAAATAAAGTAAGTTTTGAAGAACTTCCTTTAGGCTAAGTTTGCAAAAGAGAAATGTTTGAAAGGCTTTGTTGAAGAAATATTTTGTTAAAAAAATTTTTAAAGCCTTTAAAACCATTAATTTTGAAATTTGTTTAAAAGCTCTTTTTTAAAAAAATGGGTTAACTGGAGACCCTAATTTTTGAAATACAGTTCAAAGAGTGCTTAGTTATTTTTGATTAAGGGTATAGAAGTCAGAAAAGAAATTTTAAGAGGTTTGAAAATCCTTGAAGGCAAGGGAGGAGCAGTAAGGTTAAAACCCTAATGTCCAAGCATGAGTTTGAAAAATTAATCAATTACCTTTAGCAGGGTATCAGAGCCTTAAAGTGCAAGTTGAGTTAATTTGAACTTTTAATATTCTTAACCATCTGTCTAACCTTTAGCTACTGGCTGAATACCTAGAGGGCACTAATTTTCACTTGGTTAGTCAAGTTAAGTTAGTAATCCAGTTAGATTTGACTAGGGCTGGATCATTTAACTTGATTAATGTAGAGTTAGTTTTTAACGCCCAGACTCACTATGATGCACAGATATAAGCATTCTGGAGTCTAGGCTATACCCTATGCATCTTACGTCGTTCTAAGTTTCTTTCAAATACAAACAAGTTATGCCTAGTGTGTTTGTGAGATGCTCTAGCTGAAGCTAGGGGAGCATGATATCTAAGGGGTAGATTCTAGGCTAAGTCCAAATTTTGAAAGACTAATAAGATTGGGATTTTGAAAACATCATTTTCCTAGAATTTTAAAAGATAATTTTAACATTAGTCAATTTTGAAAAAGATTAGATGTAGGAAATTTATTTGAAAATAAAGATCTGTTCTACCCAACACATTCCTACTTGTCTTCTAAGTGTACTAAACTCGAGTTCAGTAAGGGTTTTGTGAAAATGTCAGCTAGGTTAGATTTGGACTCAACATGGTTAAGTACAATTTCACCTCTAGCTACATGATCCCTTACAAAATGGTGTTTTACCTCTATGTGTTTAGTTCTAAAGTGGTGAATTGGATTTTTGGTTAGATTAATTGAACTCATATTATCAATAAATTTTTTTGTATTTTTATATTCTAGTTGATAATCTTTTAGTGTATGCATCATCCACAGGAGTTTAGAAGCGCATTCTCCTAGGGCTATGTGTACCCATTAATTTCACAAAATTCAGTAAAGTTGTGATTTTCAAATCCCCGCCCCCCCGTGGTCACTTCTAATTCTTTTTACTTGAGTGTCTTTTTCGTTTTCTATTAGTTTGCAGAAGATTTTAAATACTTGAAAGGTCTCATCTTTAGTTTTTATAAATTTTACCCAAGAAAATCTTGAGTAATCATCGATTATTACTAAGCAATATTGATTTTTACTTAGTGACTTGGCTCCATGTAAATCAAACAAGTCTAGGTGAAGGAGCTCAAGTATTGGGGTAGTTCTATCTAGGTTGGTTAACTTATGGTTTGACTTGGTTTGTTTACCTTGTTGACAAGCATTACAGGTTGAGTTTTCAATAATTTTTAATTTGGGTAAACCTCTAAGTAGACCATTTTGACTCATTTTTGAAATGAGTCTAGTGTGAGTGTGACCCAGTCTTCTGTGCTACAACTCAGTTTCCTCTTATTGTGTTAGAAAATACTTTATTGAGGATGTTGGTAGGTTAATGATGTAGACATTATCTTTCCTAGTGCCCTTAAGTATGATCTCAGGATTATCAGTACTTTTAACTATACATTCAGATTTGGTAAAGTTGACTGAATAACCACTATTACTTAATTGACTTATACTGAGTAAATTAAAGTTAAAATTTTCGACTAATAATACTTTTCGAATGATAAAGTTGGAATTGAGTTCGATATTACCTCTTCCGATTACCTTAAGTTTGTCGTCGTTGCCGAATGCAACAGATCCTAGATTCTTTAATTTGAGCTTTGTGAACTTCAGTTTATCTCCAGTCATATGTCTGGAGCATCCACTATCCAACATCCATTGATCCAATTCTTTATGTTCCTACACATAAAGTGATTGAATTGGAATCTCTTTGATGAAAAGATAGTGAAGTTATTGGCTCATTTTGTTATTGGTAGGATAATTAGGTATTAAGTTAATTGAAAAGTATTAAGTTAATAAAAATTTGAAAAGTTAATTAAAAAAATTTAGATTAATTAAATTTTGAAAAATATTAGATTAGTTTACATTTGAAAAATATTAAGTTAATAAAATTTTGAAAAATATTAAAGTTAATTAAAATTTGAAAAGTTAATTAAATTTTGAAAAATTATTAAAGTTAATTAAAATTTGAAAAATATTGAAGTTAATTAATTTTGAAAAATATTAAGTTTATTAAAACTTGAAAAGTTAATTAAATTTTGAAAAACATATTAAGTTAATTAAAATTTGAAAGGTTAATTAAATTTTGAAAAACATTAAGTTAATTAAATTTTGAAAAATATTATGTTAATTAAAATTTGAAAAGTTAATTAAATTTGAAGGATATTAAGTTAAAAGTTAATTAAATTTGAGAAATATTTAAGGTAATTGAATTTGAAGAATATTAAAATTTGAAAAGTTAATTAAATTTTGAAAAATATTAAGTTGATTTTAAAATTTGAAAAATGATTAAGTTAATTAATTTTGAAAAAGTATTAATTAAATTTTGAAAAAGTATCAAAGTTAATTAATTTTGAAAAAGTATTAATTAAATTTTGAAAAAGTATTAAAGTTAATTAAAAATTAAATTTGAAGGATATTAAGTTAAATTAAATTTGAAAAATATTTAAATTAATTAATTTTGAAAAATATTAAGTTAATTAAAATTTGAAAAGTTAATTAAATTTAGAAAATATTTATGTTAATTAATTTTGAAAAATATTAAGTTAATTAAAATTTGAAAAGTTAATTAAATTTGAAAAATATTAAAGTTAATTAAATTTGAAAGATATTAAAGTTAATTAAAATTTGAAAAATATTGAAGTTAATTAATTTTGAAAAATATTTAGATAATTAAAATTTGAAAAGTTAATTAAATTTTGAAAAATATTTAGTTAATTAAAATTTGAAAAGTTAATTAAATTTTGAAAAATTTTAAGTTAATTAATTTTAACTTGATTTAATTTTAAGTTTGTCCTTAATCATCTCACCCAATCTAGATTTTTCAATTAGGGGACCCTATAATTTTGTGAGATAAATTAATTTTATTATAGGGTTTGATTTAACTTTATGTTAGATTCAGGTTTAGCTTTGGGCTCAACAAATAGACATTCTTTGGATAAACTTCTGAGTTATGGTGAGTCACTTGGACATCATTAAAGTAACCATGCTTTCGAGCTTTTCCAAATAGTCCTATCCACTGAACTTAGTACAAAACCTTGGTCTAACTAGTTAGGATCCATAAAGGGTAACTTCGGTCAGTTCCACTTAGTCAAATGCACCAGGTCGAAGCCATATCTTCCTAGACATGGATAGACTAAACTTCCCTAACGTACTATCATCCAATACTTCACCAGTACCGTGGGTCAAGTTAAACTTAGTCCTTTTTATTCTAGTCCTAATTACCCTGCCGGGTTAGTTGCGTTCGGTTACCCTGTCGGGTAGATTCCTTTTTGGAGGTGCCAGCTATTCTGGAGCCTCCATTAATGATTATTTATTTGTTAAGATTATTTTATTTATTAATTATTTATTTATTTGTTAAGATTATTATTTTTATTTATTAAAGTAGTTTTTGCTCCCCCTGGATCATAGCCTCGATAAGGTTTTTCAAGGTAATGTACTTGATCCTTGGGGACCCAATATTTACCAAGTCCAACTTGATTGACCAAGTTGGACTTGGCTACTCATGCTTGGACTAGTTTACTATTTCGTCTGTTGACTAAGGATAGATAGGATCTATATTTCTTTTTGCATTTAAATCCTAGTCTAGTTCTATTATAAACGACTCTTTGAGTCCCAAGAATTAGGTCAAGGTTCTTGGACCCCAAAGAAAATCGTTCTAGGGTCTTCTCCAAATCCTTGACCTGAATTTTCAGATTAGAATTTTCTTCCTTAAGCTTTTGGATTTGAGTTGAATTTCTAGTCTGAACTGGGTCAGGCAAGGTTATGGAGTTAGTCACTTCTTTAAGGAGTGTTACCTCATTTAGAAGCGACTTGATTCGAACTTTCGACTTAGTTGCTTTATGCATTAAATAATTGATTAAACTATGCAAACGACATTTACTTACAGAGGGGTTTGACCGTACCCTTCGAAAATGGATGCAGATTCGTGGCTTCTCTCGGACTCGGCTTCCGGTCCTCGCTTTTGGTGTAGTCCTGGGTTGTCAATGCGAGGAAGCTTACCTGCTCGACTTCTTCATCGTCGGATTCCTCGGAAGAAGATTCGTCCCAAGTTGCTTTCATAGCCTTCTTCCTTCTTGGTTTCTTTGGATCCTTTTGGTTCGAGCAGTTTGCCTTGATGTGCCTCTTCTGATTGCACTCGTAGCAAGTCACCTCGAATTTGACCTTTGAGCTTGATTGGGCTTCTTTGGTCTGGATGACCTTTTTGACATCCTTTTTGTTGAAGCCCTTCTTTTTGTAGATTTTTTTCATCAGGTTGACGAATTCGCTTGTGAGCTCGTCATCGTCTTCCGAATCTTGTTCCTCTTCTGATTCTTGTTCGGTTCGACGTTTTGATTTTGACTCGAGTGCTCTTCCTGTACCTGCAATCAAAGTCAACCCTTTCTCGGCCAGATGTGAGTTAGTCTGTTCATGAAGTTCAAACTCAGAAAACAATTCACCTAATTTAATAGTAGAGAGGTCCTTAGAAACCTTGTAGGCATCTACCATGGATACCCACAGGGTGTTCCTCGGAAAGACATTTAAGGAGTACATTATGATGTCCCGGTTATCTACCTTCTGTCCAATTGCATGGAGTCCATTTAATAGTTCTTGAATTCGGGCGTGGAGTTAGCTAGTCGTCTCACCTTCCTGCATTTTCAGATCATATAATTTATTAAGTAACAGATCTCTTTTGCTTACCTTGGTGTCGGAGGTGCCCTCGTGGAGTTCGATCAGCTTCTCCCATAGCTCTTTTGAGCTGGAGGATGATCCAACTCTGTTGAGTTCCTCCTTGGTCAGTCCACACTGGAGTATGCAGGTAGCCTTTGCGTTCGCCTCAACTTTATTTATTAAGGATGCGTCATAGTTCTGGTATGACACTAATTTGCCTGAGCCGTCTTGTGGGAGTTCAAGTCCTGTCTTGGTGATCATCCAGACTTCGAACTGGGTTTGTAAGTATGCCTCCATCCTGCCCTTCTAGTACCCGAAATCGTCTCCGGTGAAGAGCGGTGGTCGAGCGGTGCTATAACCTTCTTGAAGTGCCATTTAACAAATCTGCACACACACACAGAAAAATTTATCCCAAGACTGGGTCTTGGATTAGTAGTGTGGGATGTATATAAAAAAACGAACTCGAGTGGTGTTGCACCAACTTCGAGCAAAAACGTTTCAAGCGAGGAAAACTTGATCAGAAAATAGCAATTATGCTAATTCCGATCGACTCCGAGAAAATTGAAAATACCACAAAAAAATTGCTTGATTGGTGGTTGCACCAAATCAAAGCGACCCTGCTCTGATACTAATTGTTGGATCGAAAGCGCTGGAGGAGGGGTGAATAGCGCTCGTGGCTTTCACTCGTTTCGTATTCAGAAATCGTTTGAGATTTTAAGCAGCGGAAATTAAACGACAGAAGAACAATCACACAGAACAACCCAAGAATTTACTTGGTTCGGAGCCTAGGGCGACTCCTACTCCAAGGCCCGTGATCGTTGATCGCTTACTGTGGGAAACAACTATATCGCGCAAAATATTTACAAATATGTATTACAATAAGTGCAATAATAAAACTTTATACCGACGACAATAATCGGAATCTCGGAGCTTCGGGTCGTCGGGGACTTGCAGCAGCACTTCTGGGCGTATTTTGGAGCAGCACGTTGATGAAAGATTACGTTTTCACTTGTTGTTGAAGGAGCTGCTCGAAGTCCCCTTTTATGCAGTGCTGGAGGCGCCTCCAATACCATCCAAGGCGCCTCCAGGCCTCTGAGTCAACCGCGTGGATCACTGCTGAACTCGTCTCACCTTATCAGCTTGAAGGCGCCTCCATGGCTGTCCAAGGCGCCTCCAATCCTTGGTCCAAGGCGCCTTCAGTCCTCATGAAGGCGCCTCCAGCTCCTCTGGACAGCTGGCGTCGCCTTGCACCCGAGGCGCCTCCAAGCTCCATGGAGGCGCCTCAGACACTGTTCATCCGAGGTATAAGTTGCTTCTTTGTTCCTACAAAATATGTTAGTCCCAAACACATACCCTGCAAAACAAAGTTAGCACAGAATAGGTATACTAAATGAAATATTGACAGTCAACGGACTGTTCGGGTCTGACTTCGGATTTCCAACCGGAAACCCTAGGTCGACCCGACGCCTACTGTTCTCTCTACGGGGAACGCTTCCTCACCTACTCCCCTCAAGAGAGATTATCTGGTGCCAGTCCAGTCCTCCAAACTGACTGGACTTTCTGCCTAGGGTTACCACCCCCTAGGACCTAGGGTTATCGCCCCCTAGGGTTTTTCTCCACCTAGGGTTACCGCCCCCTAGGACCTAAGGTTACCCCCCCCCCTTAGGATTTTCGTCCACCTAGGGTTACCGCCCCTTAGGACCTAAGGTTACCGCCCCTTAGGATTTTCCTATCACCTAGGGTTACCACCCCCTAGGGTTTTTCACCTACCTAACCGCAGTTAGGACTTTCCTGCAATCTCATTTAAGCACATTAGATAACAAGGAACCTTAACTTTGAATCTCTTTGTCATTATCAAAACTAGGTTCGATCGTCGGATGCTTCTCGCACCAACAAATAACACCTGTAACATTAAGAATATTTGTAATAGCAATATTATCAACAACAACATTATCAGGATCAACTACAATATCACAATATAAAAAACTAGAAGAGGTTTGTAGTGTAGCAGAAACAAGGTCAAGAATATCCTATACTCTACAGTTCATCACCTCAAAAATTGATGCAATAAGTTGATCTAATTGCAACTGTAACTGTATCGATGAATATGTCCTATCCTCGAATTGTGTTTCTTGGTGTTGCCAGAATTATTGTAATTGCTCCTATGAACTTGCTCAGGCTGATAGTACTGAAAATAAGACTGATAATACTGGGGTCACTCAGAAGTCTCTTGTTGTGTGTTCCTATACCCAAATCCTACAAATGAATTATACATGTCCTGCAGATGGAACTGATAATACTGAAGATCAGGCTGATGATACTAGATCCTAGTCGGGGAATACATTAGCAACGAGTGAACATCTTTGGCAATCATCGGTCTAGTCCCAAACTGTTGATAATTTGTAGCCATAATCTTAATAAGTTCTCTGACATGAGAAGATGTCTTGTTGACTAGAGCTCCTCCACTAGCTGCATCAACCATGCTCCTATCCATGGGACACAATCCCTCGTAGAAGTACATAATCAGTAGTTGATCGCTAATATGGTGCTGAGGGCAACTAGCAACAATCCTTTAAACATCTCCTAATATTCTTGTAATGGTTCTCCTGTGAATTGTTAAACTTCACAAATACTCCTTTGAATAGTTGCGGTCCTATAAGCAGGAAAGAACCTCCTCAGAAAAGATTTCTTCATCTCGAACCAATTGGTAATAGAATTGGGTGGGAGACAGTACAACCAATCTTTTGCTAAATCTACCAGTGAAAATGGAAATACTCAAAGGCTAACATCTTCTGATATGCCATGGGGTTTCAATGTAGAGAACACCATATGAAATTCTTATAGATGTCTGTTGGGATCCTCACCAGAAAGTCCATAAAAGTTCGATAATAAATCAATAATTTACCATAACTCGAAGTTTGCATTCAAATCAAAGTATTTGATGCAGGACGCATTTGTCAAGTCAGGTGCCTAAAGCTCTCCAAGAGTCATTTCAATGTTGTTCTCCATTTGCTTAACAAATCTGAGGTCCTGGACATACACTGAAACACTGGAACTACTAATGAAATGCATCCATAGTTTGCTTACACAAGAGATTTCTTGGTCTTATCTGAGATACTAACATAAACAAGATCAAAAGGCATAGGAAATATATAAAATAGAATGCATGCATACATGAGATGAATAATTAAACTCTAACAACATTTTTAAATTTTTGTAACCACCAAAGAAATAGAAATAAGAGAGAATAAAATTTAAAAAAAATGAAATAAAAAATATTGAGAAATTGAAAAGGTAGTCTAAATGATGAACTTTGACCAAAATAGGTCTTTATTCATAGTATAGCTCTGAGTATTACCCTTCTCGCTCCTTTCCTTCAACCTGTAAAGTTTAAGGGCAAATGTGAGATACTAATAGTTATATCAAAATAAAAATAAAATAACAAATCAGAAAAGCAAGAACAAGATAAAGATAAAACTAATGTGAAATCTAAAAACAAACGAACACCACTAAATTTTTCAAACGACAAATTTGATTAGGTCGCAACTGTCACTTGCGCAAATTAAATTAACAATTTATAATCAACCGAACCCCTTAACTTATACTAAGGTAGTATAGTAGAGGACCAGGTCATCTCTCACGTGGAACTAGTGATAGGATGTTTATTTTTAGACCAAGTCAAACAAGGGGGTTTTTGTTAGGGGGTTTTAAATCTAATGCAATAAGTGAAAGCCCTATTTAACCATTAATAATGAACTCATAATGCAGTGTCACTCTATACTACAGATAACATCATCAACAGAGATAACATGCGACAAGAATTAACTACAATCCTATCTAACTATCAATGAAAACATGCATTGCATTGTCATCCTACAACACAAGTTTAATCATCAATAGACATAATATGAAAACATAACAAAGAACACGAGAAGTGTTCTGCCTGTCACTCATGCAACCACCGAGGAGAACTTCGCTATCAGTCGGAAACCTCTTGACTTCGGTGGATGATGATGTTAATGGTCAGAGGTACAATCGATTATGGTGGAAGCACAACTTTCTCAAAGCAAACCACTTCGAAGGAAATATGCTGAATGCGAAGGAATCAAAAGTGTTGTCCAGAACCATCAGCCTAGAATCAAGCCTAATTGAACCACTTTGGCTGAGCCAAGATTGGATGGAGTCGGAAGTGAACTACACTGTGGGTTCCTCACTGGAAACAAGAGTGGACCACTGGGACAAATCACCGTCGATGCCTGCATAAACCACACTGGAAGGTTGCCCTAATCTACTCTGAGGCTAATTTTGGAAAAAGGTGTTGCCACTGAGGGGAAATGCCACTACAGTGGAGGACTCTTGCCTGCACCAATCATGCTGTTGAGGATCCCCAACCGGAGTTGATGATGGAGATGGAATGCAACTCGCCATCCGTCGGGATGTCCTCTCTGCCTTTTTCACCACCCGGCAAAGGAAGCCTGACTAGAATACGAGATGGAGAGGAAGGACCTCCCTTGAGAGACCACTCCAGTTCAGTCCTAGGACACCGTTGTTGCAACTTTGTCGAAAGCCGCCTCCGTCGTCCTCTTCATCTTCGATCGGGAATAGGAAAGGGGTGTCGCGATTCTGAGCAAGGAAGACATGCACAGTAACTCCCCAAAATCCTAAAATAATGAACCACCTTCTTGATGTTAGGAGAGTAAATCGTATCCCATGATTCTTGCTCTAAATATGTTAGGGAAGTAAATGATATTTAATGATTCTTGCTGTAAAAATGGTAACTGTCCTCTGAGAATTACTGAATTATAGGAATGTAAGCTATGTACACTTTTATATATATTATGTCTTCGTTAATGAGAAAAGTAGAATAGATTATTATTTTCTTCTTCTATTTTACATGGTATCAGAGCAGTGACGATCTGCTCTATTTTTATAAAGATTCCAACAATTCTTATTCTCTACATCCTTCGGATCATCCTGAAATGATTCTTATTTCTAAATCTCTTAATGGTGACAACTATTCAACTTGGCGTAAAGCAATGACCATCTCTTTAAATGCAAAATCCAAATTTTGATTGCTGATGGAATCCTTGAGGCACCATCTGAGCAAATAAACCAGAGGACTACACGACATGGAAAAAATGTAATGATATGGTATTATCCTAGATTCTTAATTCTTTGATACCTAATATTGCAGATAGCGTCATTTTTTATGACACTACTCATGAAGTTTGGGAAGATCTTCAAAATCGCTTTTCTCAAAGCAACACACCACGAATTTTCTAGATTGAGAAAGAGATTGCTTGTCTTGCTCAAGATCAGATGACAGTTGCATCTTATTATACAAAGTTAAAAAAATTGTAGGATGAGTTAGGATCCTACAATGATGCTACTTGCACTTGTGGTGTAAACAATAAAAGACGTAAGTTGATGCAATTCCTCATGGGATTGAATGAGTCTTATAATGCTATGCGTGGCCAACTCCTTCTCATGAGCCCATTACCTGATGTTTTACAAGCTTATTCTTCCATTATTCAAGAAGAAAAGCAACAAAATTTAGGTACAAGACGGGAGACAATAGAAGCTTCTGCCATGGTCGTTCAAAAAAGTGAACTAGTAGCCCTTGCTGTTCAACACAAATCTAGTCCTTTCTTTCACCCTAATTCCAATAACCACAAATCGCTGCATTGTTCTTATTGTGATAGAGATCATCATACGAGAGAGACATGTTGGAAACTACATGGTTATCCACCTGGACATCCCAAGCATTCAACGACCAAAAATAATCATTTCAAGCACAATGATAGTAATCAATCTTCCATTCATAATATCAGAGAGACTCCAACGATGCAACAACTTCAACCAATTATGACTAGATTGACTTAATTACAACTACAACAACTTTTATCCATTATACAGAGCAATGGGACATTTCAAACAGCTACTCCCAAGGTAAATAATGTCACTACTTCAGGTTGTCCTCACCTGAACTGATAATCGATAGTGGTGCAACAGATCACATTACTTCTTTTCCAGCTTTGCTTGTCAACAGTAAAGAGAACACTTATTTACCTCCAGTTGTTATGTCAAATGGAGACCAGACTCCAATTATCTCTACTAGAAATTTACCTTTGAGCCCTATTATTTGTTTAAAGAATATTCTTGGGGTGTCATCTTGTAAGGTGGATTTGATGTTGGTGAGTCGGGTCACAAGAGATTTAAATTGCTCAGTAACATTCTTTCCTTATTGGTGTATTTTGCAGGATTTGATGACAGGGAAGATGATTGATTTAGGTAAATAACGAGATGGACTATATTACTTGATTACAATGTCAACAAATAAGTCACACCATCCTGTCCAATCTATCCATACCATCAAAGCTTTCTCTTCTCAAAACACTAATACCTTGTGGCATCGACGTCTAGGACACTTATCCTCTTCTAGATTAGACTTTATGTCCATGACCTTGTTACATTTCCCTTTGAAACCACATAATAATTGTGATGTTTGTGCGTCTACAAAACAAACAAGGCTTCCTTTCAACTAGTTCTATTTCTTCCGTTAAACCATTTGAATTAATCCATTATGATATTTTGGGTCCCTTTAAAGTTCCTTCTTTTTCTGGTGCTAAATATTTTTTGACTATCGTGGATGATTTTTATCACTTTACTTGAGTTTTTTATGCATCATAAAAATGAGATGAAAAATCTCCTAATCAATTTTTTTCTCTTTTGTGAAAACCCAATTCAATACTCTTATAACAAATATTAGGGTTGAAAATATAATGGAGGAGAGTTCTTTTCTATGCGAGATTTTTTTAAACAACAAGGCACTACTAATTACCAGTATACTTGCATTTACATAACTCAACAAAATGTGGTGGTCGAGCACAAACATAGACATATCCTTACATCAGTTAGAGCCTTTCATTTTCAAGCTCATCTCCCTTTACATTTTTGGGCAGAATGTATCTCTACTGCTGTTCATATAATTAATAGGCTACCCACACCTATACTTTCTCACCAAACTCCATTTGAGAAACTCTATAGAAATGTTGCTACTTATTCCCATCTTAGAGTTTTTGGTTGTCTAGCTTATGCCACTAATATTCATGTTTCCCATAAGTTTGCTCCTCGTGCCACAAAATGTGTTTTTCTTGAATATCTTGTTGGTCAGAAAGCTTACAAATTATATGATATTGGAACTCATCAAGTATTCACTAGTCGTGATGTTATTTTTCATGAAGATATTTTTCCCTATGAGTTGATATCCGTTTAGCCTCAATCAGATTTTGTCTTACCTATTGCAATCCTAGATTCCTCTTCCGTTCAACCAACACCTACAGAATACATCCCTATTGATTCTGCTACTTCACCAATAGCCCCCTTATGTCGTTCTCAACGATCTCATGTTCCCCCTGCAGCCTTGTGTGACTATTTTTGTAATCAAGTAAGTTCTCCTGAATCATTATCAACCTCGTCATCTTTTCCAAGTAAAGGTACATATTATCCTCTCAGTAATTTTATCTCTTATGGTTGTTACTCACCACAACAAAGGTTTTTCATTGCTACTATTACTAATGATGTTGAACCTACATGTTATGACCAAGCTGCCTCCCAATATCATTGGCAAACAATAATGCAATTAGAATTGGCTACTTTAGAGGCCAACAATACATGGTCTCTCACACCCCTTCCTCCTGGAAAACAAGCTATCGGTTGTCATTAGGTATACAAAATCAAGCGTAAATCCGATGATTCCCTTGAACGCTATAAAGCACAGTTCGTAGCAAAAGTTTACACACAACTTAAAGGTGTTGATTATCATGACACTTTTTCACCTACTGCTAAAATGATTATAGTACGTTGTTTATTAGCTTTGGCAGCTGCCCAAAATTGGTCTCTTTCTCAATTTGATGTCCATAATGCATTTCTTCATGGAGATTTTTCAGAGGAAATTTATATGGCTTTTCCTCTTGGTTTTCAACGACAGGAGGAGAACCTTGTGTGTCATCTAAATAAGTCTATATATGGATTAAAACAAGCCTCTCGTTAATGGTTTGCCAAATTTTCTATAGTTATTCAAGATGTTGGTTTTATTCAATCCAAAGCAGATTACTCTTTGCAAATCATTTACTGTCTTATTAATATATGCTGATGATATCCTCATAACCGATAATAATTCAATTATCATAACTGTCTTAAACAGTTTTTACATAATCATTTTTGGATTAAAGATTTGGGTGACTTAAAGTATTTTTTGGGTATGGAAGTCTCTCATTCAAAGAAAGGTACTTTCATTTCACAAAGAAAATATGCTTTGGAAATGCTGAAAGATGAAGGATATTTTGGATCCAAACTTGTGGATTTTCCCATGCATGGATCAAAATTCAAAATTATCAGATGAAGGAGAATTGTTAAAAGATCCTTTTTTATATAAGTGGCTTGTCGAACGCCTGATTTATTTGACCATTACTCGTCCGGATATCACCTACACAGTGCACATATTAAGCAGATTCATGCATGCTCCACGTAAACCTCATATGGAAGCTGTCATGCGTGTATTACGGTATCTAAAGAACAACCCGGGTCAAGGTTTACTTTTATCTTCCCAAAATATTTTATCTTTGCACACTTTTTGTGATTAAGATTGGGGAGGTTTCCCAATATCTAAAAAATCGACTACAAAATATTGTATTTTTTTTATCTTCTCTACTTTCCTAGCGAACAAAGAGATAAAAAATAATTTCTCTATCCTCAGCGGATGCTGAATATAAAGCTATGACTGGTACATGTTGTGAGTTATCTTGGCTACAATCATTGTTGAAGGATCTGCAAATATTGCACTCAAAACCAATATTATTGTACTGTGACAACCAAGCAACGCTTCATATTACAGCCAACCCAGTATTTTATGAAATAACTCGACATATAGAAATAGATTGTCACTTTATCTATGACAAGATTCAAGATGGTTCAATTACTACTGAATATATCCCTTCAACAGAACAACTTGCAGATGTGTTTACTAAACCATTGGGGAAGGAAGTTTTTTCTACAATGAAGTGCAAGTTGGGAGTTCTTAACATTCACTCTCCAAATTGAGGAGGAGTATTAGGAAAGTTAATCGTTTCCCATGATTCTTGCTCTAAATATGTTAGGGAAGTAAATGATATTTAATTATTCTTGCTGTAAATATGGTAACTATCCTTTGAGAATTACTGAATTATAAGAGCGGAAGATATGTACACTTGTATATATATTACGTCTTTGTTAATGAGAAAAGTAGAACAGATTATTATTTTCTTCTTCTATTTTACACTTGAACTGGTCATTGCCCTTTTTAAGCTCCAATTTAACCGAAACTGAACCACTGGCTGAACCGAACCAAAAATCTAAATTAGGTCTTTGAAATTGGCTTTCCTTTGCTCTCCTCTAAACATGTACATATTGAATCAAACCAGATTAGACCAAACTGTGATTGGATCAACTTAGTATTCCTCCTCTTAATTGTTTATCTCCCTCAATTTCTGCAAAGCATGATATAATTAAATAATATCTAAAATATCCATAAAATGTATAGAAATTAAAATAAAGACTAATAAATATCTACTCTCATGAAACACACTAAAAACATATAATGAGACACATAAAAGGATATAAATACTGAGTTATAATAATAAAATAAAATGTCCAAATATCAGTTATCAATCACCTAGCCACGTGGATTTGTAGAGTGTTTCGATGAACTTAGGGAGGAAGCACCAAAGAGAGCAGGTTAGAATGATGACTAGGAAGTTCCCTAGCATAGCCACTTTGATATTCCAATAAATCTCCGATGGAGGAGAAAGAAGTAGACGATGAGTTGTGAAGTTAGGGTTTGATGTGTTTGTATGCCCTTACCTCTGCCCATAAGGATGAGCTACTTTTTATAGGGTGGTAGTTGATTCCCACGTGTTGCACGTGTCCCTTAATTCCTGCATTCGTTACCCACGTTCCTCAGAGTAATTGGCCATGTCTACCCATTTGTTTCAGAATCAATGGGTACGTTTCAGCTAGCGGCCGCATAACTCTTTGATTACCATCAATAGGTATCCTTCGGGTGTGCATGAATCGAGCATCTTGGGAATCAAGAGTTGGAAGTTAGAGTCAGAGTCGGGATCGCCTGAGTCAGGAGTCAAGTGGAGTACTACTCAACCTTTGACTTTAACTGCCACCTTAATCGGATCATTAACTACCTTGGCCATGTGATACCCCTGCTTCTCCCCATATCAGAATATATTGTTGGATTTTTGGGGCCGCGAAAACCGCGTTTTCGCATCGCGGAAACCCCGAATCACCCTAGCCAACGGATCTCGTGCGAAGAAAAGATTTAAAAACAAAATTACGAGTACGAGTTTCTACTTAGATCTACTCCTAGATCTACATGAAACGAATTATACCTTTGAAGCGATGCACTTCGCGTTCCCGCTCGTCCAAACGGTGCCGGATCTCAAGAGTATCAAGATAGATACTCCTCTAGAAGTATCCACACAGACTCGTAGGTGGAGAAAAACACACAAAGAGGTGTGCTAGCACCTATGTGTGGTTCGGCCAAGTTGAGGAGGAGAGGGAGAGGAAGAGAGCTCCAAGAGGAAGAAGAAGGAATAACGCACTTGAATGAGGAAAATCAATTTGATTCCCATTCAAAAGTGGTCGGCCACTTTCAAGTTGTGTAACTCCCAAAAAATTGCATTAAGTGCAATTAATGTGAAGCTATTAAAGAAAATGGCTTTGTAACTTCCATGAGGTGACACCCATGATGATGTGGAGTAACATCATTGGTCCACATCAATGCCAACTCACAATGAGGTGGCATAAAGTCAAGTCAAACTTGACTTTTAATCTTCCTCTCAAGTCAAGTCAAACTTGACCAAATCTCTTCCATGGTTGATCTAATCTAACCATTTGATTCAAGCCAACTTAATATAATGAATCTAATTCATTAAATTAAGTTGATTTAATGAGTCATAATCTAAATTAGACTCATTGAATACATGAATCCACTTGAGTCCAACTCAAGTTAGCCCAATTAGGATTACTCTTAATCCAATTTGATTCATCAAATGAATCTAATCCTCTTGGTTCATCATATGAACCTAATCTCCATCTAATTATCCTAAGTGTGTGACTCTATAGGTTCTTGTAACGTTGGCAATGCCCTAAACTCATTTAGGAGCATAAGTAATGAGCGGTATCTAGCAACACATCATTACTACCCAAGTTACAAGAATGTTGAGATCCAACATCACCTTGTGACTACTAATTGTGACTCCTCACAATATATGACAAGTGTCCTTCTATCCTAGACATCTAGATTGGTCAATGTGAGGCATAGACCGTGTCATCCTCTGACCAATCTAAATCTTGAACTCCAAGTAGACTCACTAAATCAAATGAGCTCAATATCCTATATTGACTCATTTGGGCATGGTCATACACTTCGTGGTCTCACTCTATCAAGAATACCGATGTCTCTCCCATCATATAGGAGGGATAGATCCCATCTACATCACTCACATCCCTCTGCATAATTTGTTATATACCCAGCAATCGCCTTTATAGTCCACCCAGTTACGGGTGACGTTTGACGAAACTAAAGTACATAACTCCTTATGTAGGGATCTATGGTGACTTCAGGTCTAAGGACAAGTAGTCATACTAATAGCCACATGAGAAAGTATATGACACTCATATAACGATCCATGATACTTTCTCATGACGGGTCATTCAGTATACATTCTCTAATGTATACCCATGTGTCAACTTGATATATCTATATCCATGACTTGTGAGATCAAGTCATCGAGTTGACCTACATGCTAGTCTTATTGCATTAACATTGTCCCTGAATATTAATACTCGACTAGGAATGATTAAGAGTAGTGTTCCCTATATCATCTCACTATCGGTTCAACTAACCGATTGATATAGGTGAGAACCATCTACTCAAGGACATTATTATACTTAGTTTATTTGGCACCAATACAAGTAAGTATAATAACCAAAATCCAAATGTCTATATTTATATAGAATATGATACAATAAGTCCAAAATACAATCATCAAATGATTGGCTCTAGGGCTCTAGCTAACAATCTTCCACTAGCACTAGTGCCAATCAGTGTAGGCTCTAAGCCCAAATGACCTAGTGTGACCATCATACTTCTTCTGTGCCAAAGCCTTGGTCAAGGGATCTGCAATGTTAGCCTCTGTAAGTACTCTACAAATCTTCACATCTCCTCTCTCGATGATCTCTCGAATGAGATGGAAGCGCCGTAGTATGTGTTTGGTCCGCTGGTGTGAGCGAGGTTCCTTCGCCTGTGCTATAGCTCCATTGTTGTCACAATAGAGCTCAATGGGGTCAGCAATGCTAGGAACCACCCCAAGTTCAGTGATGAACTTGCGGATCCAAACTGCCTCCTTTGCTGCCTCTGATGCAGCAATGTACTCGGCTTCTGTTGTAGAATCAGCTACTGTATCCTACTTCGAACTCTTCCAGCTGACAGCACCACCATTAATGCAAAATACGAACCCCGACTGCGATCTATAGTCATCCTGGTCGGTCTGGAAGCTAGCATCACTGTAACCCTTTACAGCTAGCTCATCATCGCCTCCATATATCAAGAAATATTCTTTAGTCCTTCTTAAGTACTTAAGAATATTCTTGACTGCTATCCAGTGACTTTCACTTGGATCTGACTGGTATCTGCTCGTCATGCTCAAAGCATACGAGACATCAAGTCGAGTACATAGCATGGCGTACATGATCAATCCTATGGCTGAGGCATAAGGGATCTGATCCATGCGGTCTCTCTCCTCTCTAGAAGAGGGGCCTTGAGTCTTCGAAAGACTCATGCCATGTGACATCGGCAGAAATCCCTTCTTGGAGTTCTGCATGGCAAACCGTAGGAGTACCTTGTCAATGTATGTACTCTGACTTAGGCCAAGCAATCTCTTAGATCTATCTCTATAGATATGTATCCCTAGAATGCGGGATGCCTCACCTAAGTCCTTCATTGAGAAGTAACTCCCTAGCCAGGTCTTGACAGACTTAAACATAGGGATGTCCTTCCCAATGAGTAGTATGTCATCCACATACAATATGAGGAAGACAACTATATCCCCTACAACCTTCTTGTAGACACAAGGCTCATCTTCGTTCTTGATGAAACCAAACTGTTTGATTGCATCATCGAATCGAAAATTCCAGCTCCGAGAAGCTTCCTTTAGTCTATAAATGGACCTATGCAGCTTGTATACTCTGCTAGTATGCTGTGGATCTACAAAACCCTCAGGTTGTGTCATGTACGCATCCTCGAGCAGGTTTCCATTCAGAAACGCGGTTTTGACATCCATCTGCCATATCTCATAGTCATGGTAGGCTGCAATAGCAAGCATGATCCGAATGGACTTAAACATCGCTACTGGAGAAAAGGTTTTTTCATAGTCAATACCATGAATCTGCTTGAAACCTTTAGCTACTAAGCGACCCTTATAGATAAGTCCATCCATGTCAGTCTTTCTCTTAAAGACCCACTTACACCCTATGGGTTTTACCCCTTCAGGTGGATCAACCAAAGTCCATACTTGGTTGGTGTACATGGATTCCATTTCGGATCTCATGGCTTCTAGCCATTTCTCGGAATCTGGTCTCAGCTTCCCGATGGGTGGTAGGCTCATCCTCTATGAGCATAACGTCATCATGGTCGACAAGAGAAATGAGTATCTCTCGGTGACGACGTACCCTATCGGACCTGCCAAGAGGTATGTCTACTTGAACTGGTTGTTGTTCCTCAACCTTGTGGAACAACATCATCCACAACACTTTGTGGTTCCAGTTCAATTTCCATCGAGGCATCGGTGCTATTGTTATATTGAACTTCTTCAAGATCGAACGCTCCCACTAGTCTTTCTAGAAACAAAGTCCCTTTCTAGAAAGACCCCAGTCTTTGCCACAACTACCTTGTGTTAACTGGGAATGTAGAAGTAATATCCCTTAGTTTCCTTGGGATATCCAATGAAAAAGCACTTGTCGGATTTGGGTCCTAATTTGTCTGAGACTTGACGTCGAACGTAAGCCTCACAACCCCAAATCCTCATGAAAGACACCTGGGCATCTCTCTAGTCCATATCCTATATGGTGTCTTTATCACGGCCTTGGATGGAACTCGGTTGAGTATAAAAGCTGCCGTGTCTAGAGCATAGCCCCAAAGGTATGTCGGAAGATCTGTGTGACTCATCATAGATCGTACCATATCTAATAGGGTACGATTTCTCCTTTCAGATACACCATTCCACTGTGGTGTTCCAGGAGGAGTGAGTTGGGATAGGATCCCACACTCTGCTAGATAGTCACAAAACTCATGGCTAAGGTATTCTCCACCTCGATCGGATCGAAGTATCTTAATACTCTTGCTAAGCTGGTTCTGTACTTCATTCTTGAATTCTTTGAACTTTTCAAAGGATTCAGACTTATGTGTCATCAAGTACACATAACCATATCTACTGAAATCATCAGTAAATGTGATGAAGTATCTATAACCGCCTCTAGCAGCAACATTGAAAGGGCCACATACATCACTATGTATGAGTCCTAACAAATCAGTTGCTCTCTCGCTGTGCCCACTAAAGGGAGTCTTGGTCATCTTGCCTCGTAGGCATGACTCGCATATCTCATATGATTCAAAATCAAATGAGTCCAACAAACCATCATTATGGAGCTGGGATAAGCGTTTGTCATTTATATGACCTAAGCGACAGTGTCAGAGGTAGGTTTGGTTCATGTCATTTGACTTGAATCTCTTGGTATTTACGTTATAGATAGGGCTCTCAAGGTCTAGAATATAGAGTCCGTTTATCAGAGGTGCACTACAATAGAACATATCGTTTAAATAGACGGAACAACATTTGTTCTTTATAGTAAACGAGAAACCTTTCTTGTCCAAACAAGAAACTGATATAATGTTCTTAGTTAATGCAGGCACATAACAACAATCGACTAACTCTAGTACAAGCCCAGAGGGCAGAGATAGACAGTAAGTCCCTACAGCAACAGCAGCAACTCGTGCTCCATTGCCTACTCGTAGGTCCACCTCTCTCTTTGTCAATGCCCTGCTATTTCTCAGCGTCTGCACAAATGTGAGAAGCACATCCGATTCTAATACCCATGATGTAGAAATAGATAGATTGACTTCTATAACATATATACCAAGTGGAAGTCTCTTTTCTTCTTAAGATCCTCCAAGTATACCTTGCGGTTCCTCTTCCAGTGCCCTGACGCAGGTAGCATCCTTGGCGACCCCTCCTTTAGGCTTCAGTGCCTTGCCTTTGCCCTTGGCTTGGGACTTTCCCTTTGCCTTTGGGCTTGCCCTTGCCCTTATGTTTCTGAACCATCATAACAGTGTTGGGCTTCACCTTCTTAAGGTTTAGCTCAGCAATTCTTAACATGCTAAGCAGCTCGGGCAGTGACTTGTCAATCTCGTTCATATTGTAGTTTAGAACGAATTGACTGTAGCTATCCGGCAAGGATTGCAAGATCAGGTCAGTGGCCAGCTCTTGGCCAAGAGGGAACCCTAACCTTTGTAGGTTCTCTATGTACCCAATCATTTTGAGTACATATGGGCCTACGGGAGCCCCGTCTGACATCTTGCACTGAAACAATGCCCTTGAGATCTCAAATCTCTCATGCCTCGCTTGTCCTTGATACAGCTAACGAAGATGTTCAACCATATCGTAAGCGCCCATTAACTCGTGTTGCTTCTGAAGCTCAGAGTTCATGGTCGCGAGCATTAGACAAGACACATCTAATGCATCATCTTGATGCTTCTTAAAAGCATCTCGGTCAGCTCGCGGGGCAGTGGCAGGAGGAGCCTCCGGAATGGGCTGCTCCAGAACGTACAGTTTACGTTCTTGGGTGAGAACTATTCTCAGGTTCCTGTACCAGTCCAGGAAGTTTGTTCCGTTGAGCTTGTCCTTCTCGAGGACAGATCGCAGGGAGAAGGTGTTTGTGTTCGACGTCATGGCAATTCTACAACAGAAATAAATGCAGAAATAAGTATCATATTTTTAATCATTTAATTAGGTCTTTTAACTAAATGATGCTCCCACTGAATTCTATAATTCATGTGGGACAAGATCCACATCATACTAACCCTTGAGTTAGCTTTGGCTAAAACGCCCAAGATTTAGTATGATCGGTAGGTAACGATTACCAATTACATCTCTATGCAACTCTTGTTTATAGAATCAAAATCCGCATTTATATTAAAACTCGAGTTAGCTTTGGCTAATACGCCCGAGAGTTAATATATATGTGATTTTGACCTAACTTTCCAACCGTTGGAAGAATGTCTATAGTTATACTCGATCCAACCGATTTAACTAGGAATACTCAATCTAATTGAGTTGTACTCACCCATGCGTTGATAGGCGGGACCAAGATTGTCCCTCCGTACCCTACCAAGATGGTATGTGTTGCTCTGCTTTGGCAGATTCAACAACTACATGTGATCGAGGTAGTGGTAGGTATCACGGCATGGTAGGCATTACGAGTTGATGTGATTTAGATCTAATCTAAACGATGATGCGTATCATATACTCGATAGATCTAATCTAATCGAAGGGTGCATCATGTGCACGACTTAGATCTAATCTAATCGTTAGGCACTAATTAATTACTTAATTAACTAGCATGCATCACATACACACAAAAGCAATTAATTAAATTAATTTATGATTTAGTCATGGCCCTACTACGATCTTCTCAAGCCAATGAGAAGATCGGATGGTTAACCTAAGGTCAACAGCTTCTCAAGCTTCTTCCTTCGACCACCTTGTGTTGCTCGCGCCCTCCTCGTAACTCCGTCTCGTGTGGACCTTCCACCGCTTCAAAATTACATTACAATTTTGAAACTCGAGTTACATTCGAGTCTAAATCTAATTTACAACTAGAATAGAAGAGAAAGGCACGACGCGCAGGTCGCGAAAATAAAATAAAAATAAAATACAAGCACGCACATCACATAACGGCACGCAGGCCGTATTATGAATTACAACACAATTGTCCAATCGAATTGGGTCTTTGGGTCATGACTATCACAAAAATAATATATAATTCAAAATTATTTATTTTTCATAATTTTCTGTAATTTTTCATAATTTTACAGATTTTATGAGTAAATTTTTCCCGGCGGTCCCGATTAGCGATTTCGGGCGTAATCGCGGAGAAAATCCCCTTGCGGGGTTAGGGGTAGTACCCCTACCCGCGATCTAACCATCGCGAGTTGCTCCTAAGCGATCCAAGAGCGCCTTAGCCCGCTTTCCCAAAAGATTTTGGGTCGAAACATTACCGTTTTTGGAAAAACTTTTCGGTAGTCGAAGCCTACAAGTGCCGAAACACTTGGCTTCGCTTCTACGAGAAAATTACCCATTAAAACTATAAAAACATGAATTTACAGAAAGTTTACAGATCTATATTTTTCATAAAAATATGAATCTAAACTCGTACTCGCTTCGCACGTGGCTCTGATACCACTGTTGGGTTTTTCGGGCCGCGAAAACCGCGTTTTCGCGTCACGGAAACCCCGAATCACCCTAGCCAACGGATCTCGTGCGAAGAAAAGATTTAAAAACAAAATTACGAGTACGAGTTTCTACTTAGATATACTCCTAGATCTACATGAAACGAGTTATACCTTTGAAGCGATGCCCTTCGCGTTCTCGCTCGTCCAAACGGTGCCGGATCTCAAGAGTATCAAGATAGATACTCCTCTAGAAGTATCCACACGGACTCGTAGGTGGAGAAAAACACACAAAGAGGTGTGCTAGCACCTATGTGTGGTTCGGCCAAGTTGAGGAGGAGAGGGAGAGGAAGAGAGCTCCAAGAGGAAGAATAAGGAATAATGCACTTGAATGAGGAAAATCAATTTGATTCTCATTCAAAAGTGGCCGGCCACTTTCAAGTTGTGTAACTCCCAAAAAATTACATTAAGTGCAATTAATGTGAAGCTATTAAAGAAAATGGCTTTGTAACTTCCATGAGGTGGCACCCATGATGATGTGGAGTAACATCATTGGTCCACATCAATACCAACTCACAATGAGGTGGCATAAAGTCAAGTAAAACTTGACTTTTAATCTTCCTCTCAATTCAAGTCAAACTTAACCAAATCTCTTCCATGGTTGGTCTAATCTAACCATTTGATTCAAGCCAACTTAATATAATGAATCTAATTCATTAAATTAAGTTGATTTAATGAGTCATAATCTAAATTAGACTCATTGAATACATGAATCCACTTGAGTCCAACTCAAGTTAGCCCAATTAGGATTACTCTTAATCCAATTTGATTCATCAAATGAATCTAATCCTCTTGGTTCATCATATGAACCTAATCTCCATCTAATTGTCCTAAGTGTGTGACTCTATAGGTTCTTGTAACGTTGGCAATGCCCTAAACTCATTTAGGAGCATAAGTAATGAGCGGTATCTAGCAACACATCATTACTACCCAAGTTACAAGAATGTTGAGATCCAACATCACCTTGTGACTACTAATTGTGACTCCTCACAATATATGACAAGTGTCCTTCTATCCTAGACATCTAGATTGGTCAATGTGAGGCATAGACCGTGTCATCCTCTGACCAATCTAAATCTTGAACTCCAAGTAGACTCACTAAATCAAATGAGCTCAATATCCTATATTGACTCATTTGGGCATGACCATGCACTTCGTGGTCTCACTCTATCAAGAATACCGATGTCTCTCCCGTCATATAGGAGGGATAGATCTCATCTACATCACTCACATCCCTTTGCATAATTTGTTATATACCCAGTAATCGCCTTTATAGTCCACCCAGTTACGGGTGACGTTTGACAAAACTAAAGTACATAACTCCTTATGTAGGGATCTATGGTGACTTCAGGTCTAAGGACTAGTAGTCATACTAATAGCCACATGAGAAAGTATATGACACTCATATAACGATCCATGATACTTTCTCATGGCAGGTCATTCAGTATACATTCTCTAATGTATACCCATGTGTCAACTTGATATCTCTATATCCATGACTTGTGAGATCAAGTCATCGAGTTGACCTACATGCTAGTCTTATTGCATTAACATTGTTCTTGAATGTTAATACTCGACTAAGAATAATTAAGAGTAGTGTTCCCTATATCATCTCACTATCGGTTCAACTAACCGATTGATATAGGTGAGAACCATCTACTCAAGGACATTATTATACTTAGTTTATTTGGCACCAATACAAGTAAGTATAATAACCAAAATCCAAATGTCTTTATTTATATAGAATATGATACAATAAGTCCAAAATACAATCATCAAATGATTGATTCTAGGGCTCTAGCTAACATATATGATGCATGCTAAGAAGGTAACTATGTCTAAACATCAAATAAGAACTATTTTTCTTTTAAATTTGTTATCTTTAGATTTATTTGATAATGATGACATATTATTTTTAAATGGAAAGAAATATTATTTGATTGTAATAGATGGTTATTTTATATTTATTTGGGTGTGCTTCAGTAAAAAAAAAACCTAATAAATTTTGTAAACAGTTGAAACCCAAAAGAAAACTAAAAAGGTGGAGAATTTAAAAGCATTAGATTTTTAAAAATACTATCAAGAAAATGAATATATGCATTAGTTTTTCTACCCTAACCTAGGACATTCCAATAAAAGAAAGATTGAGAAAATAAAAAAATTAAGTTCTGTACAAAATAATTAGGACCATATTAAATGAATATTCGTTGTTGATATACCATTGAGAAAGAGAAGAAAGTTAAACTAAAAATTCGATAAGGCATTTCTAAGTTGATGAGTTTTGAGGATGGGTAAAGAGAGGTACATAATTTGAGGGGCATATAGAATATATATAAATATAATATTAGTTGAGAACAGAAGTTGAATGGGCCGTGATTGTCATTATTAATTTAAAGGAACTATCCACAAATACTACTATAGTATACCAACTATAGATGATATATTTGATTTTATAAAAAAAATTTATCAAATAAATCAGCACGTATTCTATCTATCAAACTATCATTTTAGATAATTGTCTATTAAAAATTTTAATTCGTTAATTCATCGAAACTAGAATTTTTTTTTGATACTTTAAAATTTAAGAAGACTGCTACATCATCATCCCAGGACACAAATAATATTATAATAATAAAAATATAAAGTTGCCATATTAAAGGCACCTTCTTTCGAATGATTCTACGGGTACATTTGGTTCGGAATTATTCTTGATAATCTTGATTATTCATCCAAGGTTATCAATAAAAATCTTGTTTGGTTTAGGTATTCGATGATTCTCAAATAATGTTCCATGTCTGATACGTCAGCAAAAGGATCATGCAGTCCGGAATCGGAAAACCTCAGAAAACTAAGGGGGCGTTTGGTACGCGCGTTTTCCATTTTCATTTTCTGGAAAACGCGCGTTTTCTGAAAAATGGTGTTTGGTTTGCGTTTTTCGTGCGCATTTTCTAAAAAATTGGCTATCGTTTTTTAGAAAAACAGAGAATGACAAAAAGTCATTTTCTGTTTTCTAGAAAATGCGCGTTTTCCAGACAATGAAAATGAAAATGGTGCAAACCAAACGCACCCTAAGGTTTTTTAAAAATAAAAAAATAAAAAATTTATAAAAATTAAAATAAATAAATAAAAATTAAAATTTTAAAAATGTAAAAATAAAAAAATATAAAAAATATAAAAACATTAAAAAAATAAAAAAAAACACATAAAAAAATAAAAAAATATACAAGAAAAAGAAAAGTAAAAAAAACATAAAATAATAATAATAATAATAATAATATTATTATTATTATTATTATTATTATTATTATGTATAGTTGATTTTGTAACTGAGGATAATACGGTAAAAATATTAAATTAAGGTATTCATCAAAACCTTCAAACAAATAAGTTTTTGTTGCATTACTTAGGTTAAATCAAATAACATTTTGTTATATTTTATTCTCCATAATTTTGGTTATGTGATTACTTTGTAATCACATAACCAAGATTATATAGGATAACTTGAGCCAAACACATTCTACATGCTTTCGAAAGTAACCTTTTTTTCGAATGACCCTACGTGCTTTCGATGTACTTTCAAAAAGATAAATTAAAAAAGTATTTATTTTAGCATAGCAATTTTTTATTGAAAAAATCAGAAATTTATTCTAAAATATGTTATAATAAATATCTATGTAAATATCAAAGGTCACGGTATCACAAATAGTATTATAGTAAAAAAAATAATAAATTTAATTAGTCTTATTAGTTAATCTAGGATGAGATATCCGACTTCATAAAATTTTCTCATTGGTCATAATGATAAATTGGGAAGTTTGTATGGTGGATAACTTAAAAGTTCCTCATCTTTTAGTTGCATTTTTATTTGGAGAAAAAAATCCTATAAATATATTATATCTGAAATCAAATCACGGACACCTGAGTGACAACCTAAATATCGTATTGTGACAACATAGTCCTGGGGACATAAATAATATTATAGTAAAAAAATTATAATTCCAGTTAACTTTATTAACTATCCTTAGGTGACTGACGATTCCATAAAATTTTTCTATTGGCCACTAGAATAAATCAAAAAGTGCGCACGACGAGCAATTCAATATCTTTAGTTACACGCCCTATTTAAATTTTTTTTTTACAAATATATTATAATTAAAGTTCGAACTATGTATATATGGAAGATAATCTAAATATCCTACTCCGATCTGGTAATCCCGGAACACAAATACTACTATGGTAGGTAGGTAAGGAAGCGGGTACACACGGCAGGTGGCTTTTTAACTCCTTAATAATTTAATGGAGGCATCGGATTCAATGGTTCGCCCGAACTCGTACGAATCCACCGGTCGCCGCCCTACCTCTAACCACATCCGTCGGACCCGAATTTCATTGCGGTCACACCGACACTTATTGGTACAAGAGTGACGTCCCGGCCAAGGCGTCCCCAAAAGACAGAGAGCCCGGAGCAAGGGAGACGCGTCCACCTCCACACCGCCACCTACGACCTTGCTCCTCCTCCGATTTTGCTTTGCCCGATTGCGTCCGCCAAGGTTTGTGCCTCGCCCCTTCCTTCCTTCCTGTTCCATTTTCAGTTCATTTGTCTTTTTTTAGAAAAGTTTGTTTTGACCTGATCGCCTCATGGTTGTTGATTCATCAGGTATGGCGATCTCGTCGGAGTTGATCACCGCTACGTGCAGTCACTGGTTAGTGCTCCTTCTGTGATTACTCGTGTCTGCTCTTGGGGATTCGGATTTTCCCTTCAAATTGTGTCGGATTGTCGATTCGTAATTCTTCTTCGATTTCGTTTCTGGCCGATCGTTGGTCATGTGACTTGCAATTATTAGGAAATCGATGGTAAGGAAGTCTTTGGGTGGCCTTCTATTTGTATTCTGGGATTTTTAGCGTGATAGAAGCTGGACGGTGATGATTTTCGGGTTTGCTTTTGTAAGATTTTTTTATTACATAGCAGATCATTCTAGAGTAGGTTGTTATTCTGCTTAGTTGTTCCTCACTCCAGGATATCAAACAGAAAATAGGATTTTTTATGATTTGTACACTAAATTTGTAAACGTGTAATAGCTCCTTGAGCCGTGATCGTATGAAGTCGATTGCAGTAGTAAAACACAACGCCTCTGTTTTAATTTAAACCCATTTTTTTGTCATGCATACATGGTCAGCGCCTTTTGAGTTGTGTTGTCACGCAATGGCACTTAGATTACGTCCATTTAGTCCTTTGACCAGTTTGCATGTAGTATCCTATTAAAAACAAATGGTAGTATCCTATAAAACCTAAATATGGAAGTTTACCTACTTGTATTTCTCTTACTACAATACCTCACCTTTTTTCTATGTATTATTTAATGCAAACAATTGGGTGTCACTTATGATCTCTTTTGTTAGAAATAACTTTATAATTAAAGGGCATTCTTTACCTGTTGAACTAGTCGCACAAGAAATCAGATATAATAGCCTAAAGATTTGTGGATGCTTTTGGAACTCTTAGATTTATTGTCTTGATGTTACTTTGCCTTTGTGTACTGGTGGGTTGTTGTAAATTCAGGTCCTATCTGCATGATTGAAATAGTATTTCCTTCACATTTAGAGATGTGTCTTTACTCTTGTGTGTTCCATTTTCGCTTTTATTGGTGCTTGATCGATTCAATCTATTTGAAATTGTATGCTATATTAATGTCTTTGCAAGAAATGTTATACAACTAGTCATGATCAAACTGTTCATTTATGTTTTCATCAATAAGAAGGAACACACTATCTCATAAAAAAATAGCAATTCCGAGTTGTCGTGCATGCTGTTCAGCCTTATTTGTTCGAGGATGCATGATGTAGTATCTACTTTTTCTATGCTCAATGTGAATGTATTTAGAAATACCTCATATATGTGCGAGTATTTTGAATATTTTATATAAATTTCTTAAAGAAAAAGAAATTTTGATAATGTCTCAATGGACAATATTCTAGGTAGCTTGATCTATTGGTAGTTATTTGGATTGTCATTTGCACAAGTAGAATGGTAAACTTATGTACTAAACATATGTTTTCTAAGTTTTTCAACCATCAAATTGAAACTCAAGTTGATGGAACCTTTTACTATAAGATTCATGTTTAATGGTTTTTGGCAGGTGAGATATATTCGGCAACAAATGACCCTAGGCCATCATTACCTCAGGCATAACACAAGAAATTTCTTGCATCAAGATTTTGTTTTGTCAACATGTGTATTATGTGAAGCCATAAAATTGATGTGTATGCGTAATTGGAATTTTTTGGAATTTAATATTGCCTAGTGTCATTAACCTATTATACGAGTTAATTGTTTATTGTCAAGGGGCACCTGTAGGTAAAGTAGCATAAGACAATAAATGTATCGCTACAAGATTTAATTTTGAATAGATTAACATGTGGAATGTGTGGAGCCTTAAAGTTGATTTGCATGGATAATTTCAATGTATTTGGCATTTAATCTCGCCTAGTGACATTAACCTATCATATGAGTTCATCACTTTATTGTTTATTATCGAGGTGCATCTGTAGGTAACTTGATAGGCATTTACTTATACATATGGAATATATTTTTCATTTGTGATTTTAGAATTGAAGATTGCCCATTTTATTATGCATCTTTCATATCTACTGTAGTAGTATCTTCAAGAAAGTTGCTTGACCAGTCTAAACAATATTTGCAAAGGAAAATATCCTTTACTATTTTGCTTTCTGGTTAGTCAAGTAGTATCTCTTTTATATTTTTTTTGTATTGTTCCACTTACTGATTCTATCACCAATGTAGTGAGAGGGATATTCCAACATCAAATATTGACTTGCATTATGCACATTGTTCGCGGAACCTTCAAAAATGTGCAATTTGTGGGGATATGATTCCCAAAAAACATGCTGATGAACATTACAATGAAATCCATGCTCCGGTATGTGTTAACCTTAAACACCTTATTTTCTATATTTCCTATCACATGTTGTGTTGTAAGCAATTTTTAGTCATTATGTAGTACATTTGGTTACAGTTTTTGGTTTTTATGATGATTCTATCTATGCATGAAGAAGAAAGACATAAAGTTGGTTTTTCAAAGAATGGTTATTGTGCATAAAATAAAATTAAGTTGAAGTACTTCAGCAGAAAAGATGTTATGTATCGATGGCAAATTTCTTTGTAGTAAAGCATCAGAAAACTTGTGCTCATGATCACTTCTTGTCATTATATTAATGATGAAATTTACTTTTCTGTCAATAGAGAAACATTGCCATTATGGGATTAGTTCCACATAAGATATTTAGTATTTATGTGTATAGAATGTAATGTTTCTTCTTTATTCAGTATGATGAAATAATATTCTTTTTAACTTGGTAGCGTAGCAAGTCCAGTTTATAAAATGATGTGAGCCTCGTGTCACTCCCCTACTGGAAACTGTAATTGCCTTTCTAGGTGAAACAATTTAACTAACAAAGTTGAAAAAAAGATGGTGATACTAGTTGATACGGACAAAATGAAAAATAAAAAAATAAAAAATTAGAACCATTTATCATTCTCGAGCTTCATCTTGAGCCATCTCTCCCTTTTGTCTCAAGTTGATGTACTGCTAGATTCTTTATTTTATCATCTTTCTCTTATCTTTCATATTAGGCGTATGATCCAAGATGCCATATGTACTATATGTCTTTTCCATTATCTCTTTTCTCTCAGAATTGGTGTCTCCCTTGACATATGTTCCTCTTTCACAAAGTAGAATGACTGGAAGGTCAATCTCCTAACAGTTTTTCTTCTCAAAGAAGATCTGTAACTCTAATTTCACTTATATTTTGTTAACATTTATGTTACTCTCCTTTGACTATAATTCTGAAAAGATAGATTAGTTTTTTCTTTTATCTAATGTGTCTTATTTCTCTCAAATAGATGTCAAAGCTTTACTCAGTCTTGCAGACATTTTCTCCTCCTCCCTTGAGTAACTTCTAACTTAAAATCTCTCACAATATTAATTGCTCCTTTCAAGAGTAAACTTTAATTTTTCTCTTTCTCCCTGCAACTTCTCACATAATGTCACTTCATCTTCATAAATTTCAAAATCTTGTATTAGGAAGTGGATTATATCAATATATTAAGATTCTCACTAATTTATCCTTCTGAAGATGGTCTTTTTTAAGATCGTGACTGTCTTTTAATGTCTCTCTTGAAGATCATCATTGACTTCAATTGAGTTATCAACTCTTTTAAAGGTCAGTCCAGAACATAACATCATATTTTCTAATATTACATATTTGTCATTTTTTCTAGTGTCTTCTTATCTTTATTTCTTTTTAAGGGGACTTTGGATTTTTTTTCCTTAGATAATTATCTATGCTCCAGTGTCAAATGCTTTGGGTTTAATCCCACACGAGCTTAGTATTGGCTATTGTGTCAGACAGAGGCCTGTATATATGTGGTGTAATAGTTTGCATTAAATGCAATATTTCCCCACTCAACTATGCAATACAAGATTGCTAATCTTCAAGGTTATGTCATTCATACGAGCAGTAAATATAGGAGAAGTTGTGAGTTTTCTGCAAACTACTATCATCTATTGTAAGGATGAAAATAAGCTAATATTGGATGTTTTCCTCATTGAACTGCAGTGTGAGGCAATATCTAATTAAACAATGCATTTGACTTGCTTCGTCTAACAATTTGGTTTTGATAAACTGATGTGAACAGGTGGATTGTTCATTATGCAGTGAGAGAATTGAAAGGGAATTATGGTCTCTTCACAAAGGTGAAAGATGCCCACAGAGAATTATTACTTGTGAATATTGTGAATTCCCACTTCCTGCAGTTGATCTCATTAAACATCAGGTATTATGATGCATTCCTCCTTTATGTGATGAATACTAGAATCTCTTGAAACCATGAAATTACTAATGTTTGCTTTGAAAATTCAGGAAGTATGTGGTAATCGCACCGAGTATTGTGACTTATGTCAGAAATATGTTCGATTACGTGAAAGGATTAACCATGATATCCAGTTTCACAGCAGTCCAGGTGATACTGCAGAACCTCCCAGGTAAACTTTCTAGAATCTAAAATTTTTAAATCACATACTTTCTGATTGTATTGAGATTGTTTTTTCCTTGTGTGATGCCCATTTTGTTTTTAATTTTTCTGGATGTTTATGTTGAGATTCTGTTTTTGTTTGCTGTTCATTCATCTAGATGTTCCATATCTAACCGTATTATTTTCATTTTTGTTGTTGTGCATCAATGTCTGCTTAAGTTACTATCATATGCTTCATTAGGCTGTTAGTATTTGCTAGAATTTTCATATTCTTTAGAGAATCTTTACAGGCTACACATTTGTACTTGCTTAACTGAGTAAATGGGAAGTTCTTATGATGAATCTGCTCTATGGCCGAGTTTTACTCCAAGTACCCTTAAGGATGTTAATTATTTTCATCTTGGTTTCCGAGTTGTTTTTTTAAGGATAGGAAGTGGTTAGCTTTTTTAGTTGAAGTTTAATATTACTTGGTTGACGATAATATTGCAATCAGAGGCGTCCATAAGTGGCTTGGGATACAATTAATATGATATGCTGCATCAAGCACTAATGGATGCTGCCCAGATATTGATTCATGAGTTAGCACTGATGTGATGTAAGCCTGATTGTTGTTGATTTCCTCAGAATCACAATTCAATTTTACGGTCTAGATTGTCACTAGGTCCTTTAGATCATGGCAAATTATCAAGTTACACTGCTCTACTGTACAGATATGTCTTTATAATATAATCATTAGTTTGAATCTCACACGGGAGTTGAATTTTATAATCTGATCACAAAAGCATCCTGTAAATTTCCAAAAACAATCGATCGTCCTTGGGAACTAGTAGTGGTTGGTACTTTGTATTTGTCTCTCCTGAACATATATCTGTCTGTCTTGCAAAACTTGCAGGGATATTGCACCACCTGTGAGAGAGCGTGCTAACAGAAGGCGGGCACGAGCTACATCTCGTAGTCGGGTGTTGTTGACGATTGCGATAACAGGCGCAGCAGTTGTCATTGGGTCGTTTTTCTTACAAAGAGTGGAAGATAAGCAATAACATGTCTGAGTTCTCTTCATTGTATGACTGCATTCACAATATGGAGTTCATGTGTATTTGATAGTTAAACATGTATTTATTTACACGTATCGCACTCGAAACAAAATCCAATGCCTCATGTGCAATAAATTGATGGGCGATCATAATCTTTCTGTCCCATGTAAGGTCATTCATACTGTTGAATTAGGATGTGACTTTCTTTCCGACTGTTATAGGAAAATGGCTATGACATTGACGTGACAGGATGGGGCTTTCTTTGTTTAGGATTGAAAGTTTATCATATAATTATTTCATTTAGTCACTGATGTCAGTAGAAAGCAGATATCTGGTTTATCTTGATTCTATTAGAAAAATATTAAATTAGGCAACACCGAATATTTGGGACAACTGGTTTAATTTTATGAAAATTTTTCATCGACTAATAGGGTAAATCATGAAGGGCTCATAATGGATGGTCCAGTTTAGTATCTTGTGATTGTATGTTTTATTTAGAAGAAAAATTTTATAAGTTTAGTATCTTGTGATTGTATGTTTTATTTAGAAGAAAATTTTTTATAAAGATGTCATAGTTTAGGATCCAACAGTGGTGTCTGGAATATTCTATTGGAATTTCAACTTCATCTTGGTTGCTCTAATTTTTTATTAGGATTGTCTTGTACACTGTCCAAGATGTGCCAATTGGTCAAAGCCTCACCTTTACGATATCAATTCTTGTTCATCCATTTGACAGTCTAGTCTCTGCTTCACATAGTATCTTGATCATATTAGACACTGTTGATATCCTCTGGTTCTTTTGTTCAGTGTTAATTACTTGCTCTTCTCTTGATAAAATTGTCTAGAGCGGAGAAGAGCAAGAGTAACCAATACTGGGAAATGATAGGTGCATTGGCTGAAGCGGAGAAAGCAATCTTCCGGAGCTTTTTGAAGTGTAGAATGTCTATACAAAAGGACAATTTGGTAATTTAGCTAATTACGAGATTTCCATCATTCCATTTCCACCCACTTGGAAAAGAAAAAACTGACAAAATAGATGCCACGACTATATAACAGCTAAAATATAATATTAATGCATAAATTATAACTATGACAACATAATATTATCAAAATTGAGGTATAGCGAACATGAATCATAACTCTCCTATAACAATGTGGAACGAGAGTATTTTCAAAAACAACAACGGGCTAAGATAAAATAAAATGTTATTTTAATAACAAATAAAAAAGAAACATCTTTTAAATATTCCAATAAAAAAGAACACTCTTAGTCAAGTTTTGCCACTCTCGAAAGTTTGTGCCTGCAATGGTGAAAGTATCAACATCTCCATTACAATTCCACTATCGGACCCAATATTGATTTTTCTTGTAATTGTTACTGTCATAATTGTTCTTATTTCATCCATGATTCTTCTCCAGAAAAGCGGACAAGAATATAGTCAACCATTCAATTAAGTGAGGGTACATGGCAAACAAGTCAAAAGAACTGACTAAGAGAATTGAGTAGACATAGTAAAACAAATTGGATGAGATGACCTTGCTATACAGACTGAGCAGCAAAAAAAAAAAAAAAGAATTGGTTGAAAATTTTATCCTAGAAGGAAACTTTATCCCCCAAAAAAGCATGAAATAGAGTTTCACTGGCAAAATGAGCAAAGATCATGTCAATCTACTAAAATAAATAAATAAAACCTCACTAATATAAACCATCAAATAAAGTCTGTGAAAGAAATTTAAATTTGACTGAATAAATGCAAATGGCGCAGCAAAATCACCAAACATACAAGAGGAAGCTAGTAGCTCAAGTGATAGTCACAACAGCAAAAAATAAGCTATCCTTCACATCAGAACTCACACGACCAAGTCAATTCATGCAAAATTTTGAATGTCAATAGTGGAAAGAAAGAAACGAGGAGATGAAACAAGCCAATAATTTTCTTGCATCCGCCAGAGAAAAACTTGATCTATTGTACAATACCTATAAAATCAACTAAAAGCCGGAAACAGGAGCAGGGACAGCACATAACACCATGCAACTGCAGCTACAAGAACAATGATACACACAATTGGACGAGGTGATTGGATTACATGTTTAACCTGAAACCAATTTCACCAGGATGATGAGAACATTGAGCATTGAGAGTGGAAGCCTTAGGTATTGGGTCGCATAGATTAACCCTATTAGCTGCCCTTTCAATGACTTGACCCTGGCATCTCCTGAAACATCATTCAAACTCCATCCTCTAGGTGCAAGGAACCTCTCCTCGTTCAGAATGGCCAATGAATTCGCAAGGAGCAAAAAGCCTTCAAACAATGTCCGGATAACCATGATCCTTCAAGGAAATTTGCCTTAAAATTAGACATAACTAGGTTATACATTAAGTTCAATAGTTGGCTGATTAGGTTCATCTTATCATTTGAAATTCAGTTTCCTAAAAAGATCAAGCAGAAAAAAAACATATTTATCCTGCTAGCTTCCTGGAAATGTTAATTTACAACGAGCAGAGAATTGAGGAGGGCACTCTAAACCAAGGATTGAACGTTGCTTCTTGGAAAAAATAAAATGCTAGACTAACATAGGCTTCTGCATTATAAGATATTTACCAGATTCTAAAGATATCAGAGGATAGACATGGCAGTCATAAGATAATGATCTAGGTTGACATAGGAGCAATTATGACCACTGAGGAAATTTTTTAAAAAAATCAGTACTCGAAAACAAATGTTTTTTGAAGAAAAAAATGTAAGAAATCAGGCCTCGTGTTCACTTATCACTACAGCCAGTGCCGATGGAATTTTCACAAGAGAAACGGATCTTCTCACTATTTGTTGCTACTCAAGCATAATAGTACCTACATAGCTTAGAGGACCTACTGCATTAGCAATCTCTTCCCTATATTAGCTTGTAGAGATATGCTAACTAAACAGCAGAACTTTCATCAACATCACATTCTACAGATTCAATAGCAAACCAAGTCAAGGCACATTTATCAGAAGAAGCATTTAGGGCCCTCAACCATGTCCCAAGATGTTAAGCTGAAGTCAGAGGTAGTATATTCGTATAAGCCTAGTGAACCAATACATCTAGTCACAGCAACCAATTTGGGATTAAACCATGCTGTTACAATCTCCTATCTAAATCTCCATGTCAAGGTTTAAAATTTTGAGTTGTGCTAAAATTTCGATTTATAACTCGAACGATATTTACACGGGCGGTGCATGTGCACCGGATTGCCCTCCCCTCTTATAGATTAAAAAATATTTTTAATTTGATTGTTATGGATGTTTACTATTCAATTATATTTAAGATTTTGAATCTTGAGTTCAAATTTTGATATTCGTGAAATGTTTATTAAATGTTTTACAACAACTATTCAATAATGTATAAATTTAAAATCTATATTTTTAGTATTATTGTACATAATTAAATAGTCTTCATTACAATTTTATTATGAAGGCAACAAGTCCAAGAACTTCTATTTATAATAATGATGAAGATTGATGTTCAGTTTCAAGTTTTGCTTAGAGATATTAAATACGAGATCTTATATTTATAATGGTAATGAAAATTCATCTACGAGATCTTATATTTATAATGGTAATGAAAATTCATCTTCGGTTTGAACATCTTTAGATATATTTTGATGATTTGAGAATTGATTATGTAACATTTATTTGAAAACTTTAAATTATCAATGGATAAATAAAATTTTGTATTTTGAGAATATGTAAGTATTGTCTAAATTTTCTATATATAGTAAAAGGATAAAGGGATAATGACTGAAATATATCTAGTGTGTGTGTATATATATATATATATATATATATATATATGAGATTTGATACCTTGCAAATTCAGCGCATACCCATCGTGGATGACTAAGTGCAGTTCTAAGCACCCCCACACGCTTAGTTGCCCATGGTGGGTGCCCACTGTGTGTGTGCAAGGTTTTATATATAAGAATGATATCATGTACACCCAAAAAACATTTCGATTTGAATTTTTTTTTTTTTTTTTTGCGCTTAATACTATAACCCAACCCCTAAACCCTAAAGGAAAAAAGTTTATTGGCATATAACCGAAGGCTTAAAAAACTAACAAAACAAAAAAAATCACTGTGTGCGGCCGCTAGGATATAAATCTGATATATATATATATATATATTAGAACACATATAAAATCTTTTAAATATCAAATTTTATCTTATTTAAAAAATTTATATTTTATTTTTAAAAAACAAATAATTAAGTTAAATTAAACTAATAATTTAAAAATTATAATGGAGTAAAAGTTAATTTAAGGATTTAAGGTTAGCTAAAGTACATCAAGTAGACAATCAAGTAGGTTTAAATTATATTTAATTTAAACTTCTTTTGATCCGTTTAAAATTAAACAAGATTTTTACATATAATAATTTAATTATATTTTATAAGGTTAGAAATTATATTGTAATTATTTTTTTATCTTTCCTAATAATCTAGATTGGATAAGAATTATAGGAATATTAATTGTCTTAAATTTGATAGGAGAAGAATTAATCTTTTGTACTTATAAGAGACGAAATGGATAAGACAGAAGACAGATCATAGAGAACTCAGATTTTAAGTTTTAAGTTTTATCACAAGAAAGAAAAAAAAAAAAGAGTAGGTATTGTTGTAAATAGTTTGTTAGGCGACGAAATAATAGTAGTTAGGAAAAGAAATAGGAATATAACTCTCAAAATAGTGGTGGCAAATGAAACTATTAATATAATTAACATATATACATCTCAAGTAAGATTTGATAAAGACACGAAGATTTTGGGAATTTAAATGAAATATTACAAAAAAAATTCTAACAAACGAGATAATTTTAATAGGAAAAGATTTAAATGGACATTTAGAAGTAAGAATTGATGAATATGATAGGATGCATGGGGCCCATGGTTATGAACCAAGACATAAAAAAGGAAAAGTTATATTGGATTTCACAATAGCATATAAACTTATAATAGCTAATATATTTTTCAAGAAGGAAAAAGAATACCTAGTTAGTTTCAAAAGTGAGAATAATAAGCAGCAAATTGACTTTCTTATAGTTTGAAAGAGTAATAAAAAAATTTATAAAGATACAAAATTATCCTTAGAGAACACCACCCAATATAAGTTAATAATGTTAGATACACTTATCAAGCATAGTATCACTGAAGAAAAATAGCATGACTCTAATTAGGATTAAATGGTAGAAGTAAAATGATGGGAAGTAAAGTACATTTAGGAAGGGTAGAAGACACTGATCAAGGACATACTTAGTGAGTCAAGAGGATGAACACTAACAAATAAAGAATTTTGATGATGGAATGAGGAAGTATAAGAGAAACAACAACAACAACAACAACCAAGCCTTTTCCCACTAGGTGGGGTCGGCTGTATGAATCCTTTTACGCCATTGAGCTCTATCTCCTATTATATCATCATCTATATTTAAATAAATTTTATCTTGTTTTATTGTTGCTAACCAAGTCTTTTTTGGTCTTCCTCTTCCTCGTTTTATATGCATGTTTATCATAGTTTCACATCGCCTAACTGGAGCATTTATTGGTCGTCTAAGTACATGTCCGTACCATCTTAAACGTGTCTCTCTGAGTTTTTCCTCAATAGATGCAACTCCTACTTTCTCTCTAATGCTCTCATTTCTTATTTTGTCCATCCTCGTATGCCCACACATCCACCTTAACATCCTCATCTCTGCAACTCTCATCTTCTGCTCATGTGCTCGAGTCATAGCCCAACATTCAGCTCCATATAATATAGCAGGTCTAACTACGGTTTTATAGAACTTACCTTTAAGTTTAAGAGGTATTTTACGGTCACATAAAACACTCGACGCTCCCCTCCATTTCACCCATCCTGCTTGTATTCTATGTAAGACATCTCTCTCAATCCCTCCATCATTTTGTAAAAATGATCCTAAATATTTAAATCGCTCGGTTCCAGGCAACTCGTCCTCTCCTATCTTAACAATTGTTTCATTACTTCTAATATTGCTAAACTTAAATTCCATATATTCTGTCTTTAATCTACTAAGCTTAAAACCTTTCCCTTCTAGTGTTTTCCTCCAAGATTCTAGCTTAGCATTTACTCCTTCACGTGTCTCATCTACCAAAATAATATCATCTGCAAACAACATGCACCACGGTACTGTGTCTTGAATGTGCGCAGTGAGTTCGTCCATAATTAGTGTAAAAAGATAGGGACTTAGAGTTGATCCTTGATGTAACCCTATCTTTATTGGAAATGCTTCAGTTACTCCGCCTGAAGTCTTTACTCTGGTCGTTACATCCTCATACATATCCTTAATTAGTTCAATATATGTTACGCTAACACCTCTCTTTTCTAAAATTCGCCATATAATTTCTCTTGGGACTCTATCATACGCTTTTTCTAAGTCAATGAATACCATGTGTAGATCTTGTTTTTGCTCCCGATATTTTTCAATTAATTGTCTAAGAAGATGTATAGCTTCTATTGTCGACCTTCCAGGCATGAACCCAAATTGATTTTCTGTCACTGTGGTCTCCTTCCTTAATCTTTTTTCTATTACTTTTTCCCAAAGTTTCATAGTATGACTCATTAGTTTAATACCCCTATAGTTTGCACAATTTTGTACGTCTCCCTTATTCTTATATAAGGGAACTAGAGTACTTATCCTCCATTGATCAGGCATTTTTTTCGTTTTCAATATCATGTTAAATAATTTTGTAAGCCATTCAATACCTTGTTTCCCTAAGCACTTCCATACCTCTATCGGAATATCATCTGGTCCAACGGCTTTTCCATTGTGCATCTCATTTAAAGTTTGTTTTACTTCTGAAGTTTGAATTCTACGATAAAAATTAAAATTTCGATGCTCATTTGACCTAATTAAATTACCTAAGTTAAGTTGGTCTCCTAAACCTTCATTAAAAAGTTGATGAAAATACCTCTTCCACCGCTCTTTTATTTCTCCATCGCTTACTAATACCCTATTACATTCATCTTTAATACATTTTATTTGGCTAAGATCTCTTGTTTTTCTTTCTCTCCCTTTAGCTATTCTATAAATATCTTTTTCCCTTCTTTTGTATCCAATTTTTGATATAACTGTTCAAAAGTTTCATTTTTGCTTCACTCACTACTTTCTTAGCTTCTTTCTTAGCTATTGTATATTTTTAAATTTTCCTCGTTCTTACAAATATATAATTCCTTATAAGCTATTCGTTTTTCCTCACTTTCTCTTGGACTTTCTCATTCCACCACCAAGATTCTTTACTTAATGGTGCCTTTGACTCACCGAGGATACTCTTAGCTACTATTTTCAACTTTGATACCATCTTATCCCATGGTATTAGAGTCATCGTATATTTCACCTAATACTTCTACCTTCTCTTTAAATATACGTTGCTTCCCATCCTTTAACTTCCACCACTTAATTCTAGGAATTGTATATATTTTCTTTCTATCAATGTTTGAGATATCCACCCCTACTACCCTATGTTGGGTAGTTAAGCTTTCTCCAGGGATGACTTTGCAATCTTTACAAATCTTTCTATCCTTCTTCCTAACCATAAGAAAGTCAATTTGCGATTTATTATTCCCACTTTTGAATGTGACTAAGTGTTCTTCTCTTTTCTTAAAAAATGTATTAGCTAATATAAGGTCATATGCTATCGCAAAATCTAATATAGTTTTCCCTTCCTCATTTCTCGTTCCAAACCCATAACTCCCATGTACTCTCTCATATTCCTCATTTTTCACTCCGACATGGCCATTTAGATCACCTCCTATTAAAATCCTTTCATTTGGTGGAATATTTTGTAATATTTCATCTAAGTCCTCCCAAAACCTTAATTTGGTAGCTTCATCTAATCCTACTTGTGGTGCATATACGCTAATTATGTTCATAGTTTCTTTCGCCACTATTATCTTAAGAGTTATAATTCTATCCCCTTTTCTAACTACTCCTACAACTTCATCCTTTAACAAACTATCTACAATAATACCCACTCCATTTCTTGTTTTACTTTTTCCAGTGTACCATAACTTAAAACCCGAGTTCTCTATCATCTTTGCCTTCTCACCTGTCCATTTTGTCTCTTGTACACATAAAATATTAATTTTTCTCCTAATCATCATATCTACTACCTCCATTGATTTACCAGTGAGAGTTCCTATATTCCATGTTCCAAATCTTAGATTATTAGTTTTCCTATCATATTTGTTCTTATCTAACCTATGGTGTGAGAACTCTTGCCTATTTAACACTACACCCAAGTTCTCAGACGTTACAGTCGGACCCTGTAACGCGAACTCTTGCATATTTATCACTACACCCGAGTTCTAGAGAAAGTGATGAAAAAATGAATAGTTTATAAGTCATTGTACACTTATAAGAACAAAGAATTTTTTTTAAAAAAAATAGACAATAACTAAGAAAGTAATGAGTGAAGCCAAGAATGAAGCTTTTGAACGCTTGTATCAATTTGATATAGATGAAGGAGAAAGGGGCATCTTTAAAATAACTAAAGCAAAAGAAACAAGGGATCTTAATCAAATAAGATGGATGCATTAAAGATGAATCTAATAGGGCTAGTGAAGAATAAGAAAATAAAGGAGCCATGGAAATGGTATTTTCATTAATTTTTTAATGAATGTTTAGGCCACCAACTTAGCTTAGGAAACTTAAGTTAGAGAAATATAGAAATTTAAATTTTTATTAGAGAATTCAAACTTCAGAAATAGAGCAAATATTAAATGGGATGCAAAATGAAAAAGCAAATGATATTCCAACACAGGTATGAAAGTGCTTAGCAAAGCAAATAATTGACTCAGGTACCAAGTTTTCAACTAAATATTGAAAACAAAAAAAAATGTTTGATAAGTAAAAAGTAAGTATTGTAGTCCTCTTACATAAAACAAAGGAGACAATAAAATTATGTGAATTATAGAGACATTAGGTTAATGATCATACCATGAAACTTTAAAAAAAAGTGAGAAAAAATTAAGGAGACCAAGGTGATCAAAAATCAATTTGGATTCATATCTAAAAAATCAACGATAAAAGCTAAATATCTTCTCAAATAATTGATTGAAAAGTATTTGGAAAAGAGGGAAAACTGACACATGATATTCATTGACTAAAAAATGCTTATGACAGAGCCCAAAGGGAAATAATATTGTGAATTAGAGAAAAGCGTAACATATATGGAATATAAGGATGTAATGACAAAGGTGACACATTCAAATAAATTAACTGAAGCATTTCCTATAAAGATAATATTACATGCTCTAAGTTGATAACTTTTTACATGTTATCATGGTGTATGTCGCTTGTAGATGACATTGTTTTGGTTAAGACACGTGAACAAGTAAATGCTAAGTTTGAACCTTAACAGAAAATGTGAGAAGTAAAAAGTTTTAGGCTTAACAAAGTATATATATATATATATATATATATATATATATTAGCAGTATCAAATACAACAAAACAATTATTAAGATAAGAGATGATGAATTACCTATAACTAAGACCTTTAAGTATTTAAGATTTTTTTTTGCAAAAAAATAAAGGAGTTGATATAGATGTTTTACATAGGATACAAGTAGAATGATTGAAATGGAGGAAAACATCAGTTTTTTTTTTTTTTTGTGATAGAAAGGTATCTCTATAGTTCAAATGCAAGTTTTACAAAATGATGATTAAACTTACTATTTTACATGGAGTTGAATATTGAGCTATGAAGCAAGCACACAAGCAAATGATGAGAGACGCAAAGATGAGAATGTTAATGTGGATGCGCGAACATATAAGGATGGACAAGATAAGAAACAAGAGTATTATAAAGTTAAGGTTACGCCTACTAAAGGAAAACTTCAAGAACATGATATAGACACGTACTTATGCATTCAATAAATGCCCCAGTTAAGCATTTTAAAATACTTTTTGGGCGTTGAGGTAACAAGAAGAAAGGAATCTTCTTATTTCAGAGGAAATATGTACTTAACTTATCATCTGAGATGCTAAACCATGTAGTATTCCAATGACTCCTAATTTGCAACTCACAAAAGATAGTAAATTATTTGAGAATCCTGAGAGGTATAGAAGATTGGCTAGAAAGTTAAATTATCTCGATATAACTCTTCCAAATATTACATACTCGATCAGTATTGTGAGTGAGTATATGGCTTCTCCAATAATTAATCATTGGACAACTATAAAACAAATTTTGTGTTAGTTAAAAGGAGCAACTAGACAAGGTATCTTGTATAACAATCATGGTCATACTAAGGTTGAGTGATTTTTAGATGTTGACTAGGCAAGATCCAAGGATAATCAAAGATCCACATCTGATTATTGTGTGCCTTTATTGAGGGAAATGTAATTTCATGGAAAAGTAAGAAGTAGAATATTTTCTCACATTTGAGTGTAGAATCAGAATATAGAGTTATGACAATTCTTGTGTGTGAGATAATGAGGATATATCAATTTGTAACTAAAATAGGTCTTAAAACTTAAATACCAGTAAAATTGTAGTGTAATAACCAAACGACTCTTCATATTACTTCCAATTTCATATTTTATGAGTAAACTAAGCATATTAAAATTGATTGTCATTTTGTCCATAAAAAGATTCAACAAGGTTTGATCTCTATAAGGTATGTGAAGATAGGAGAACAACTGGGAAGTACTTTTACAAAAGTTTTAAATGAGATTCAAGTCCATAATCTTTGTAATAAGCTGGGCATGATCAATAGCTATGCTCCGGCTTAAGAGAAGTGTTACAAATTATATAAATAAAAAAAGAAAATATAAGGATATGATTTACCTTGAGGGTAGGGATTTGATTAGAAGTGTTACAAATTATATAAATAAAAAAAGAAAATATAAGGATATGATTTACCTTGAGGGTAGGGATTTGATTAAAGTCCAAGTTATTAACTAAGTTATTTAATTAAAGTTTAAATTTAAAAAACCTCCGCTACCTCTGTTCTGTTTCACGACAACCATGAGCACGCTCGGCCCACGCAATATATCTGAACTCATTGTTGGGCCCAGGTGAGCCCGGTGACTCGTCTGGACGCGTCATTGGGCTCGTGCGACGCGTCCGGACACGTAGCCAAGCTTGTGCGACGAGTCCGCACACGTCATTGGGCTTGTGCTAGTGCTGATTCACTGGAGGAACGAGATGTTTCGCCCAATGGCTCGAGATTTGAATCCATGCATTTATCTAAATGTTTCAATTTCAGATAGAATTTAATAATACCATGTAATTTTTAAATTTTCAAGAACATTCAAAATGTCAACTAAATTTGGTTGAAAATGCAAATAAAATTAGTTTTTCTATTGTATAGTGAGAGAATGACTTTGGCCTGTTGATAGATTGTGTGTGTGTGTGTGTGATAATTCTTAGATGAATGAATGCTCACTCTATATATTTTTTTGTTTCTTTAAATTTTTTTTTTTCACTATTATATTTGAATAATATTGACTTTACATAAGTTTTTTAGTATCAAGCAACTTGAGATTGTTAGGTAAAGGCAACTACATATGTTTCTTTTTCCAAAATAAAATTTAATACAACACTAAATTAAATTAAAACTTACACAAATAATTAGGATGAGTTTAGTGAATCACATAGCATGGCATGCTAGCTTCCTAATACCAAAAGGAGTGTTATGTATTGGATGGAGCGTTGATTCTTGCACCATTCTTAATCATCCCTATAGTTTTTCAACATTCAAATTAAATAATTATCTCTTGGTGATATTGATTTCTCCGCATGTACACCAACAAATCCCAATTCATCACTAAGAGTCAGCTTTAAATGGGCATTACTAGAATCAAAATTAGTCTGGGCACATAAGGATATGCATATGTCCTAGAACTCTAGAACGTGGATGACCATATGATATATAGAAGCTATAATAAAAGAAGGTTGAGAGTATGATGACTCCTTATTAGAATGAATCTCAGCTTATAACAAAAGAAGATTGAGAGTACGATGACTCCTGATTAGAATCAATCTTAGCTAAGCTTTATTTCATATAATCATGAGCTTAATTTAGTTATCAATCTTATATTGGTATCAATAGTGACTCTTAATAGCTCTAGTGTCATGATGATCATCTTGGGTTGTATGTATATAATTTAAGTCACATATACAGGGCTAAGTGCTAAGGTTGAGAGAACAAAAGTTCTAACATCATTATCATCATTTTGAATTTCTCATCAGATTGCAATGCCAGAAGGCGACATTGTTGTGTCACTCGCAAAAGGTGACGACGTGCCTCACATGGTTGGACAACCAATGACAAATGATGGCAGAAGAAGTTGTTGGGTGTTAGCACACTTGCGAGTGTGGTTGCGGAGGGAAGATACATACACTTTATTGCTTGTGTGATGTGGAAAACGAAGGAAGTTTGTATCAAGTCGACTAAGTTTTGACTCTAATACCGATGACTTGTGAACAAACAAAACAAACCAACCTCACTAAGAAGTAAACCCTCACATAGAGAAACAAATAGAAATTTCTATTAATTGAAAAGATAAAAACTATATGGACTATGAACTAATTTTTATAAAGGTGGCCTAATGAAAACTAGAAAATAAGTAACCAAATCTAGAAAAAGATAACTCAGCAGCTTACCAAACAATAAAAACAAGTTTAAAATTTAATTAGACTCAAGTTATTGTTCAATTTATTTTATTTTGTACACCAGTTGATGGACGACAAGAAAATATCATTTGCATGTGAAAAATATTTTGTTTACAACTAATTCATCCCTAGTCAACTCTTTAATCGACTCGGCACATCAATCAACTTAAGTATCGACTACAACCACCAAACACATTGTTTATAGGTCAAGTCTTACACTTAGGTAAGAATCTACTTGAAGTTCTCAACTCTCACAGTTCACTTAAGAACTTACCGTCACAGTTCACTATGCCATCGAAGTCATCTTCTTGTAAGGTCTTAAGTTTCTCAACGCACCAACCCCTCGACTTGTTTCACATGTCATCCTTCATTCTTTCCTTACATAGTCCACCTCCTTTTGGCTATCATCAATATTGCCACCTTAATGCTCCTCATCTTGCAATCCCTTGAATGTCTTATTCCATCCTTCTCCAATTTTCAACATATATCAGCTATCGAACCACATAAGTTCCATGAGCGTTTTGTGTAATGTCAAATCCTTACACAACTTAACGCACACAATCCAAACCTTACACAAGCAATCCTATCTTAAACCCTCAACCAAACACATTAAAACAATATGGTCGAACATCACTACTTAGAGCAAGATTGCACTAACGACAGTCATCCGAAGAAATGGAGGGGGTTTAAGCCTTTATACTGACAAATCAAATCAGAGACCAACAATATTAGAATTATTATTATGATGAAATTAGCATTTAAGTTTAAAATTAGGTATATCGAATGATATTGCCTTGGTGTTGAGCCACATTTCGAAATTGCACTTTGACTTTTATAACTATGAAAATAATCATTCCGTAGTAAATTAAACTACATTTTTATAGAAACATCTCAAAGTGTATAACAAATATCTCTTATTATACCATTCTTTACTAGTCATATAATCACTACTAATGTTTTGTCAGCAAGAATCTCTATTGAAAACATTAGAATTATGTAGAAATGCAATTTTTGCACATCCTAGTGACATAAACTAGTAATTTTCTTCTAAAAGGCGGTTTAACTGGACGCCTAGGAGGTTTTGCCAACAAGCCACGTTGTTGGTGGCTCAATAACCATTTTAAGTTTCAATAAGTACATGGGTTGGATGATACACGCTGGCAGGCACAAATCAAAATTTTGAACTATGAACAACACATGAAGAACATGAATGTTCTAATGAATAATCCCTTAATTTCCTTCCCTGGTTCAGCAAATAAGCAATTGTATGAACTTTCATCACCCAATGGAGAGGGGACATATTTTTAACAAGTGGGCCTTCTCGCTAGATGCTTGAGTCAATTATTTAATAAAACGAAATACCTATGCGTTGCATAACTGATAAGCTAATGAAGCTCTGATTTGATACGGCCGTTGTTTGCAGAATTCAGCTTATCGATGTCTAATTTTACATTCACCAGATACTTCTCCAGAAACAATTCTTACCGCCACACTTGGTCGACATCGCGATCAAATAGAAAGGAAAATGAAGGACTCCAATATATTCTTACCACAAAATAGAAGGGAAAGAAAGAAAAAGGAACCTAGAACTGATAAGTAGAAAAACGAAAGAGGAACAGAGGACGTGGAGGGGAGAGTACCTGGAGGATATAGATCGGAGCCGTCGCTCGTCGATTTGCTGATCTGATTGGGCAGCTGCAGCCGATCTACTTACCAATCTGAAAAATCCGCAAGATCCAACGCCGTGGAAGAGAGAAGCGCGTCGGAAGAAGAAAGAAACTGCTTAGCTGTGAAGCAAGGTCGGCCCTAGACGGTGGGAAAAAAAAATGGCTTTTTAAATTCAGATAAAAATAATAAAATTGATTCTATATAATAATTCAGCATATAATAATTCATCAACAAAAACACATAAACTAAAATTCATAATAATGAAAATATTATATTCAATGTTAAATTGATCTTCTTATAATTTTATTTACAAAATCATCGATCAATTTCTCATAATTGAGTTTTTCTAAAAACTCACTCTCAATCGAAATCATAACTAATACATTCAATCTTATTTGGATCATGATTGATATCAAACAAGATTTCAACAATTTCAATTTAGAAAAACTTCTTTCTGCAGATGCGACAGTAACCGGAATAGTTAATAATATCCTATATGCAATGAATGAATTCGGGAAATAATTCATTTTTTGCAAAAAAAATTAGTATTTCACTTACTATTTTTTGTTTCCTTTGGCAGAATATGTTGTATGATTTTCAGTTCTTGATATAAATCATCATCATCCAAATCTAAAACATCTTGTCTTGTACCATTTTTTCTTTGTAGTTTCCTTTCAAGATTCTTACAACGAGCTTTCAAGTCCTCATCAATCAATGAACTCAACTTTTCAACTGTGAAAAGAAATCCAAAAAGATCTTCATATTCCTCATATTACTCAAACCTTTTCTTTAATGACCCAATTGTTTGATCTATTATAAACAAGAAATAATGAACTCTAAAAGCTTCCTCGACAGATTCTTGAGGTAGTTTCGAAGACTCATATGTAACCTCATCAAAATGCCTTTTTCTATCTATTTATCTTTTTTAAGGAAAAACGGGATTAATCTTCATTGTTGAAGCAAGTTCTTTTGTTGTATTGATAGCTTGTCCAAATCCAGATTCTCTATACTCTTCAAAAAAAAGCAATTAACCCCTTAATCTTGGTCATAGCAACGTCAATAAGCATGTTTTCATATTGTAAGCTTTTGCTAACAATATTAACTTTACCCAATATTTCATACCAAATAATCATACCTACTAAAAACTCAAAATTTCCAAATTCAAATGTTGCTAAAGACTTAGCTTCACTTCTTATTTTAGAGTCAGTGTCTTTTTCTTCTATAACTTGAAGTAAAGCTTCTCTGATTTGTTGAGCTTGAAGTACCACTGCTTTTACACTTTCAGTACGACTTTCCCATCGAGTGATTGACAATGGCTTGAGAGTTAAACCTTTTACCGTTACATGATCTATCAAAATCTTCCACCTCTTTGTAAAATGAGAAAATATTGTATAAATTCGTTGTACTACTCCAAAAAAGTCTTTCGCTTTTCCACAGGAATTTGCAATATCACAAAGTGTTAAATTCAAACAATGACAACCACATAGAGTATACAATGCTCTAAGATTTATATCCAACAATTTTTTTTGTATGCCTTGGTGCCTCCCTTTCATATTTGCCCCATTATCATATCCCTGCCCTCTCACATTATCAATATCAAGATCAAAACTCTTCAACACATTTTGCAGTTCTTCAAACAAGCCTTGTCCTGTTGTATCATTCACTTTTAAAAATCCCAAAAAGTATTCTTCTACTTTCATTAGGCTTGTAGAAACATCAACACATCTTATAACTAAAGTCATTTGCTCTTGGTTAGTAACATCAGGAGTGCAATCAATTATTACAAAAAAGAACTTAGCTTTTTTAATGATTTCAAGAATAGAACTCTTTCTTTCAATATGTTCCCTCATCACTGAGTCCCACTCAGCAATCATCTCAACAACAGCCATAAAATTTTCATTGTTATCATCATAAAGTTTCTCATTACTACCACGAAATGCTATATTTTGTTTAGCCAAAAATTTCACAAATGAAATTAATCGGTGTAATACCTTCCTCCAATTGCCTTCTTGATTTGATCTTTAACAGCATGATCAATTGTTGTACCCTTCATTAACCTGATACGCATCTCAGACCAACTAACATAATAATTGATATACTCAATACTTGTCTCATGTTCTTTAAGTCTGCTACTAAGATGCCCCCAATCACAGTATCCCTTATTTGCTAGTTGACTTGGTTGAGGCCCCCTTTTGAACAACTTGCAACAAAAACAAAATGCTTTATCAAGTGCTTGTGAGTAGACCAACCAATCTCTATGGTGCTTTTGACCATTTGGCAAAATCCGAGTATAGAAATCTGAAGAGAATCGTCTATTTGATCTATCTTTGGGGTCTTTCCCTGTTAATATATCTCTTATAGGGTCCTTTTCCACTAATTGATCCTTCCACTTGGGATCTAAATTCTCCCAATTTTTAGGATAAAAAATGTCAAGTGGAATTGATGAACTTGGTTCTTCATTCACTTCATTAATAACATCATCATCACTTTCAGAATAATTATTTTTAAAGTCTAAGTCATCACCACTTTCATTGTCTTCAATTTCATTCACATCTCCCTCTATATCATTTTAAATGGCTAAGCCTTCATGTAATTCATTACCATTGTTTTCTTGTTTTTCTTTATTAACCAAATCTTCAAGTGATGAATTTTTCGATTCTATGACAATAAATCTGTCGATTGCCCCTCTTTGAGACTCAATAAAATTTTCAACTCTTTTTCTTTTTTTTCGCTTATCATGTCCTGATAGATACTTTCTAGTATCAGACATTCTAATTTTCTACAAAAAAAAATCAAACTCTCAAACAACCACTTATTATAGATATTAGACAAGCATTTATTATAAAATGTTCATTTTGCAACTCAATTTCCTATGAAGTAATTTCCTATGAAAATGAATCTCTGCTCCATGAAGCTATTGAGAAACACAAGCAGAGAGAAAGGGGCTAATTGGAAGAAACTACTGATTCAGCCATTGTTGTAACAACTCAAAGGAGCCAATTGGAAGAAGTACTTTCCAGAGTACAAGTTCTAAAAGGAATTGTTGAGCAATTGAAAAACAAATCTGATCAATTTAAAAATGAGAATGAAGATATAATCAGAATCAATCTTAGACTCTTTGAGAAGCTTGCAACACATGAGCACAAAATGAATCATTTAAAGGTATAACTTATTGCAGATACTTCAAAGAAAGAGGTTGTATCTATGCAACTTCAACACTCTAAGAAAGAAGTAGAGTACCTTGAGAAATTGTTTTACTTTGACAGAGACAAACTCCAATCACAAGTTAGTATGAATAACTCAATCATATATGCACATGAATGTAAGGTAGATAGGTAAAATTCTACAAGCGGATAAGTTGCAAGTTAAGAGTTTGATATCTTGCATTTTACATTTGTACAATTAGAAATCTTGCAATAGGGACTTCATTTTCTAAAAATGAGAAGTAACTGTTGGAGTGTATACTGAAAGCCTAAGCTTTGTAAACATTCATTATGAATAAAGAATCACATTTGGTCAAATTGTCTACATTTAGTTGTAGTTGTTCAATTAATTTATATTGTAGATAACATAGTATGTGGTGTCACATGCAGAAGATAATGTTATCAGTACCTTATAAATTATAAACAGTGGCTCACGACAAAAATGGAAAGGAACAAACCATTAGAAGGTCGTAGTGTAATTAGGTATTAGTTTATCTTGACTATATAATTACACTAGTACACTCAGAGTGTATTGAGTAGGACCATTTGAGGTCGTTTCTTTTATACTGACTTTATAAAGGAACAAAGACCTCAGTTATTATGGAAGTGTGTGCTCTTAATCCTAATATAATAACAAGCACATATATTTGATATTTATTTCTTTAATTTATCAATGGGTGAGATTTAGTTCGATGAATCAATAAACCCGATAAGTTGGGAAATGATATCACTTATAGTGTGTGTTGTTGATTATAGAAGGAAACTGTGTCCTAGAGATACTAGGTTGATAATGTCCTCAAGAGGAGCTCATAAGGATTGTCATGTTAAACCCTGCAGGTGGACTTAGTCCGACATGATGATAAGGTTGAGTGGTACTACTCTTGGACTAAGATATTAATTAAATGAGTTGTCAGTAACTCACTTAATTAGTGGACATTCGATATCTTAAACACAAGGAGACTAACACACTCATAATAAGAAGGAGCCCAAAATGTAATTTGGGATTGGCGCGGTAGTTCAATAATAGTTCTCTAGTGGAATGAATTATTATTGATAAAATTAAGTTGTGTGTTCGGGGCGAACACGGGATGCTTAATTTTATCGGGAGACCAAAACCAATTCCTCCTCTCGATCCTTATCGTAGCCTCTTATTTATAGAGTACTATACCCAGCTATACCCACCTTCTATACCCATGATAAGGGGCGGTCAAGCTAGCTTGGGAACCAAGCTAGGTATAAATTGGGGTGGTCGGCCCTAGCTTGAACCCAAGCTAGAGGGGCCGGCCAAATTAAATTAAAAAGGGATTTTAATTTTAATTTTTATTATGTGGAAGAAATAATTTATTAAAGAGAATTAAAATTAAAATATCTCTCTTGTAAAAGATCTGCAAAAGATTAAAGAAATAGATTAGATCTCTTTCCTTATTTGTAGATTGGTGAGATATTTTATTTTCTCTTTAAAATTATCCACATGTTGATAAAATTAAAATTATAGAAATTTCCTTTTATCAACCATGAAGAGATTTTTAAAGAGAAATTTTATTTTTAAAATTTCCGGAAACAAATTAGGAAGTTTTAATTTGTTGATTAAAACTTGTCTAATTTATTTCCTCTTGATGTGGCCGGCCATTAGAGTTTAATTGGGAAATTTTATTTTATTTTTCTCAATTAAATCATGTCAAGGAAATTAAGGAAATTTTATTGTAATTAAATTTCCTAATTTGCCTAGGCCAAGGAATATAAAAGAAGGGGTAGGGGTGCCTTATGAGACACAACCTCTATTATTTTCTCTCCCTCTTTTGTTCCTTGGTGTGACCGGCCATCCTTTCCCTCTCTTCCTCTTGTGGTGGCCGAACCCCTCTCTTTCCTTGGAGCTCTTGTGGTGGCCGGATACTACTTGGAGAAGAAGAAGAAGGAGAGGAAGCGAGCATCTCTTGGAGCTTGGTTAGTGTTTTGATTTTCTTCCTTGGTGAAGCTTCTTTCTTTGTGGCCGAATCTAGCTAGGAGGAGAAGAAGGTGGTTGGTGGTTTCTCATCTCGGAAGATCGTTGCCCACACAACGTCCGAGGTTAGAAGAGGAATACGGTAGAAGATCAAGAGGTTTTTCTACAAGGTATAACTAGTAATTTTTCTTTCCGCATCATACTAGTTATTTATGGAAATAATACCAAATACAAGAGGCTTACGTTCTAGAATTTCGAATATGTTTTTCGATGTTGTGTTCTTTTGTTTTTTTTTCCTTGTGATTTGATTGTTCTCTTCGGTTAACCTAAAGTTATTTTAGGAAATTAAATATTAGATTTCTATAAAAGGTTTTGTCTAGTCGGTGGTGGTTGCTCCCATATCCAAGAAGGTCATGTGCCTCGCCACGTCAGTACTGGGAACCGATTATGGAAATTAATATTTAATGGAATTAATAACTTAAGGTGATTTGGGTCGAACGTGTTAAGTTCCGCAGGAGATCCAAGTCAAAACCTAAAAGAACAAATAGATTAAGTTTTGGATCAAACGTGTTAAGTTCCGCAAGCGATCCAAAATTTAATTTAAAAGAACACATGGTAGCTAGGAAAAGGTTCAGACCTTTGTACAAAATTTTTGTACAGTGGAACCTCTAGGTTTTCCGAGTAGCAACCAACAGTAACTTTGTAGATAACATATTAACATTTATCATGGAAGAAAACAACATGCTAATTGCTAAGTAAAACATATGAGAAGGAAAAATATGATTCATATGAAGATACAATAGTCCAAATAGAGGGGAAACTGGAAGAATTGAAAATAAAAAAATTTACCTTGATTCTCTTGTGGAAATTCTTAAAGTTTAGCCGTTTAGGGAAGGTGCGGCTGGCGTCCCAGGTATCTCCACATCTTGGAAGAATGCAAGGAAATAGGGAGACGGAGAAAGAGGAACAAGAGATGCCTCTAAAAAAAGAGTAAAACTGCATCATCAATAAGAAGAAAGGAATTGCATAAGTGCGTTGTAACAGAAGAAAATCAAATATTTGCATGATTGTGCATGTTAATTGCATGTCATACTACAATTGAACATGTAAATAATTAGCTTTATTTAATAGGTAATACTACCACGTCTCTGTCGAGCCTTCAGCGAACAGCAAAAGCAGAAAAAGACTGCACCTTTAGGTTTAGCGAAGATGGAGGAAGAAATATCTGTGTGGTTATTTTTTTGGCACTTTTACAAAAAAGCTCATAATAGTTTATAATTTATAAGTAGGTCCTTTTAATTAGATTTTTTACATGGGTTAATTTTTCTATAAAATATATATAAAAAAAAGTGGGCCCTCCAAGAAATAGGGCCCTATGCACCAGCCCCATATTGACCGCATCAGGGTCGGTTCTGCTATGAAGTCGACAACCTCAAACAGGGCAGGGAGGGGTGTTGAGAGAAGGGGATGGAGTTAAATCTCCACTATTATTATTATTATTAATTCATCCAATTCTTATAAATCGAGAGTCCGATCCGAAATTTTATATTTTTAAGAGCAAAAAAAAAAAATCAGTAAGATAAGTCTTTTTTTTAATAAAAAAGAAATCCCATTGTCCTTTTATAAAATGATAAAACTATGATTAAATATAATGTTCGACATTATTATCTCATACTGTATATAGGGTTGTAAATAAGTCAAGCCGTTTTGGGATGTTCAAGCTTATTTGATAAAGTAATCAACTTGAGCCGTGTAAAATATCGTAACAAAATAATAATCATAATAAGCTTTAATGGACGAATAACTTTAATGGAATTTTTAGAAATTTTTAGGATTTTTTCAGAAACTTTTCGGAGCTCATATGACGTAATTTGAGGGGATGAATTTCTAGGCTGGGAGAAAACCTGTTTGGAATTCCCAAATCAAGTGGGGTTGATTGAGGAATTAACTTAGGATTTGATTAAATTAAACCTAAGTCTAATTTGGGTATAAAAGTTTTTCTCCTTTTCATCCTCACCTAATCCCGATTCCTTCATTCACCCGACCACAGCTTCTTTCCCCTCGCCCTTCTCTTTGCGTCGCCTCCGACCACCACGGGTTGCTGCTAGGTCGTCGCCGCCCTGACGTTGCTGATCCCCACAACCGCCCGCACCAGATGTGGTCGCGACAAGGGAGGAGGTCATCCCTTGGCAGATCCTCTTCTTCTCACCAGTTGTCATCACCCCGTTCGTATGAGGCTAGGTCGGTGATGTTGTGGCTGTTTCTGTCGTGAGGGTTGAGCCGCTGGGCTCCCCTTAGCCCTAATGCATTATCGCGCCTCCAGATTGCCGACGTTGGCTCCCCAACCCTAGCCGCGGACACCAAGAACTCGTCGAGAGCTGAGCACTCGATTCCATCTTTCCGGTAAAGCTCTATTTGTCGATCCACCGCCCTCACGATCCCGACGTCATTGGTACGCTGACACAGATTTTTCCATCGTCGTGCCCTAGTTTCTGGGTGCCAAGTCTTTCTTCCTCTCACATCACTGCAACATCCTGATTTGTCGACGTTGTTGATTAGTGTCGTCGTCGAGAGAGAAAGAGCATCGATATTAGGCCAACCTTTTCCCTTTGCTCATGGAGTCGGGAAGAGTTGCGGATCTTGCATCAGAGGGGTCCACGATCTCTTCCTCTTCACTGATCTGGATCAAGGGTAATTCATGATTCGATCTCATCTTCTGTTTGTGATATGATGATTGGTTGTTGACTAATCAATATAGCTCCGACCAAAATCCTTGTTCTGGCTGGAATACTTGCAGGTATTAGCGATACAAACAGAACCTAGAGATCAACGGTGTTAGAGTGTATACTAAAAGCCTAGCTTTTGTAAACATTTATTTTAAAATAAAAGAATCACATTAGTCAAATGTCTATATTTATTTGCTAAGTGTAGTTGTTCAATTAATTTATATTGTAGATAATATGGTATGTGGTGTCACACATAGAAAATCATGTTATCAGTTCTTTATAAATTATAAACAAATGCTCACGACTAAGATGGAAAGGAACAAACCGTTGGAATAGTCGTAGTGTAATTATGTATTAGTTTATCTTGACTAATAAATTACACTAGTACACTCTTAGTGTATTGAGTATGATCATTTAAGGTAAGTTCTTTTTATACTGATTTAATAAAAGAACAAGACCTTAGTTATTATGCAAGTGTGTGCTCTTAATCCTAATATAATAACAAGCACATATATTTAGTATTTATTTCTTTGACTTATCAAAGGGTGAGATTTAGCTCGAAAAATCAATAGGTCTGATAAGTTGGGAAATGATATTACTTATAGTGTGTGTTGTTGATTATAGAAGAAAACTGTGTCCTAGTCATCTAGGTTGAGAATGCCCCCAAGAGGAGCTCATAAGGATTATCATGTTAAACCCTGCAGGTGGACTTAGTCCGACATGACGATGAAGTTGAGTGGTACTACTCTTGGACTAAGATATTAATTAAAGCAAGTTGTCAGTAACTCAATTAAATTAATGGGCATTCGATATCTTAAACACAGGGAGACTAACACACTCATGATAAGAAGGAGCCCATAATGTAATTTGGGATTGGTGCGGTAGTGCAATAATAACTCTCTAGTGGAATGAGTTATTATTGATGAACTTGAGTTGTGTGTTCGGGGCGAACACGGGATACTCAAGTTCATCAAAAGGCCAAAACTAATTTCTCCTTTAGGTCCCTGTCGTAGCCTTATTAATGCCTCAAATCCACTCATGAAAATCTCATCTTGGTGTCCAAGAGGAGGCCGACCCATGGCTTGGTGACCAAGCCATAGGGGCCGACCACCATAATCCAAATAAGAAAGGGTGTTTTGAATTTTTAAAATCTTCTCTTTGTAGATAACTACAAGTTTTAAAAGAAGGATTTTAAATTTACAAAACTTTCCTTATTTGAATTAGGCCACATGGTTTAAAAGAAAGTTTAAAAGTTTTAAAACTTTCCTTTTTTAACCATCCTCATGGTTTTGAAAAAAAAGGAAGGGAGTTTTAATTTTTCTATTTTTGTAACCATGTTAAAAAAGGAAATTTTAGAAGAGAAGTTTTAAATTTTAAAACTTAGTTTTAATTTTTAAAAAACTTTCCTTTTTTAACATCCACATTAGGAAATTAAAAGAGAGCTTGTAAAATTTTATAAGAGCTTTCCTTCTTTGCTTATAAATTTTTTACAAAGATTATTTTCCTTCTTTTAAGGGTCGACCACCCTTGCTTGGTGCCCAAGCAAGGGGTCGACCAATCAATCAATTAAAAGAGAAAAGGAAAAATAAAAGGGGAAAAAGAAAAACAAGAGGAAGATTTTAATTTTTGTAAAAATCTTTCCTTATTTTCCTTGAGCAAGTATTATAAAAGAAGGGGAGGAGATACCTCATGATGTATCAATTCTTATTCTCTTGTTGGAGCTCTCTCTTGTGGCCGACCCTCTCCCTTTCCTTTTTCCTTGCTCTCTTTTGTTCCTTGGTGGTGGTTGTGGTTGAATTCTAGAGAAGGAGGAGGAGCATTTGGATGGTGTTCATCTTGGAGGATCATCACCCACACGACGTCCAAGAGGAGGCCAGGAATACGGCAGAAGATCTCGAGGTTATTAGCATATAAAGAAAAGGTGTAACTAGTAATTATTTTCTGCATCATGCTAGTTTTTCTTTGTATGAATTCCAAACACAAGAGGCATATGATTCTAGAGTTTTGAATTTATGATTCGAGTTTGTGTTTTTTTTGTTTTTCGAATTTGTGATTCGATTGTTCTTTTTTGTTAAACCTAGAGTTATATAAGAAAATTAAATATTAGCTTTCCTTAAAAGGCTTTGTCTAGGCGGTGGTGGATGATCTCATACCCAAGAAGGACTAGTGCCTCGCCATGCAGTCCCAGAAGCTAATTTTGAAAATTAATATTTAATTAAATTTATAACATAGGTAGATTTGGATCAATAATATTAAGTATCGTTTGCGATCCAAATCTAAACCATTAAGAACAGATAAGTTAAATTTGGAATCAATAATGTTAAGTTCCGTTTACGATTCCTAATTTAATTTCTAAAGAACACAATAGATTGTTTAGGAAAGGTTCGACACTTGTATAAAATTTTTGTACAGTGGAGCCGGTACGATCTTCCTAGGACAAACCAACAAACGAAAGGTAGGGTTCTTGTTTAACGTTTGTAGATTTGGATTTGGGGTTAATGCTTTGATGTGGATGTGTTGATCTTTATCTAAGATGATTGATTTGGAGATCATCAGTTTTATCTAGCTCTGGCCACAATTTCCGACGGCGGGTGCTCCATCGACAAATTAAGTACGAAGTATACAGCTTGGGTGAGTTTGGTTTGATTCATGAGGATTATTTGCTAGTTGATTGATTTAGATGGATGTATGGTTGATGTTAAGATCATTGAATTGTTGTGGATGAATTAGGTGTGTATTGATCTTAGAAGATGACCATGATTAAATTGATTAACTCATGAGTAGGATTGAAGTGAAGGAATTATGGATTGACTTAGACCTAATTGGATTAATGAATTAGGTTAATTATTTCGATTAGAGTTTTCCCTACTTAGGTTGGGGATTTTATTTAGCTATTTGCTACATATGTATTAGCTAAATACATTATGTGATCGCAGGACTTTGATTCGAGGCGAGCGTCTCGACATTAGATTGGTTTGACACGATCTACGTATAAAGGCAGGTACCTTTAACTTATCTGTTTTGATATTGTCATTCTGATATGCATAATAAGTTATAGCTAGTAGTAATGGTTATGTTTATATTTGCTTGGTATGTCACTATTTGATACCTGTAGTATGCCCATATTGTTATCTGTTATGCATTTATGTTTATGCCTCTTGATTCTTGCCATGTGTATTTATGTTCATAGAAGTAGTGGCATATAATGCATTACCGGGTATAAGCCTAACTATTAGATATACGTGACATGTGTACCTAGATTTATTATCTGGCATATGTACCTAGTTTTATTATCTGGCATATGTACCTAGTTTTATTATCTGACATGTGTATCTAGATTTATTTCCTGACATGTATGCCTAGATCCTTGTTAGGGACTCGATTTTCCTTTTGGTACATATTATATGGAGGTTGATATTTTCAGGAGTTATACGCTTTAGTGTCATGCATCATTTTGCATGATTGCATGCTGAGCGATTGTCGGCTCCTTTATAGTTGAGCACATCGCTAGTTAATGATCTACACACAAAACCACTCATGGGTTAGTGGTACATCAGGCAAGGGTGTGTGCAATTTGTTTTGTAAGGGCTTCGTTGGTTCGCTCATGGGTAGCATGACTGCAGCATGGTAGCGGGCAGGGATCCCTCCTCTTGACTATGACACAGGGAGATGAGAGCTTAGGCTCCCCCACTATGTTTGGGGTAAGAGGATAGGTGTACTCCGACAGCATCCTGTCCACTCAGTCACTCAGGAGTAGTGATGACAGAGTGTACAGTTGTCATAGCCCTACCCACTCGACCTCACCATCGCATGTGAGGTGGCTGACTGGAGTCAGGGGTGACCATGTCATTTGCATCATATGCATGAATTGCATTTATTGCTTATGATTACTGCATTTTGTATGCTGCATTTTGATAGTTGCATATAATTAACATGCATACAGGAGATATTATGTATTTGGTCAGACGACCCTACACCTGTTGGTATGGTTTACACCCTTATGTTCGGATAGGAGGTCCTGGTGAGTACAGTCTCTTCTGTTGTTTAGTTTTGCATTACATGTTATTGTTCAGGAGATTGTACTGCATGATTATTACTGATAGTTATATCTTACTATGCATGTCTGATTGATATCTGCTGAGTTCTTAAACTCACCCCGTTGATTTATTCCTATTTCAGGTTGAAGCCGCTTGGAGATCCTATCCGCCAACCCATGTCACATCGAGCGACTTCTTCCGTTCGCTTTATTGGTTTTGGACTTATTCATGTATATGTATCTTGTATGGAATTTAGCTTTGTATTTTCTTGTATTTGGTTTGATGTTATCGTGTCAAGCCGGCCCGGCTCACAATTAGTTATTTTATTCGTTTCATGTTCGTTATTTTGTGATTTTCGCTGTGTAATGTTTCAACCGTGTAGGTTGTCTATTAAACTACGTAGAATGTTTACTTATTTTATCATATATGTTCTGGTAGTGTTGGCCGAGGATTGAGAGACCCTGAGAGCTATGTATATTTGATTCAGATTATTACTGGTATAGGGGAGATGCTGTCGGATTTTTGTCTGACAGGGACTCCTCTGGGGCATGACAAGCCGAGCCGAGCTTAAAATGAACCAAGTTTTTTAAATGAGTGTTCAAGTTTGGCTTGGTTTATTTTTTATGAGCTTGAGCTTGTTTGAAGCTTAGCTTGAGCTTGATTCATTTAGATGTTATCAAGCTCTCAATTAAAGCTTGGCTTGAGCTTGGTTTGAGCTTGACTTGAGCTTGGTTCGAACTTGGTTCATTTAGATGTTATCAAGCTCTTAATTCAAGCTTGTTTGATTGTTTGAAACTTTTAGTTATTTGATTGATTATTGAGCTTAATAATTTAAATTTATTTATTTATTTATTTATTTAATTTTATTATTTATTTAGCATATTGAAAAGAGTTTTATTAATGAATATGGTTCGAGAACATTGTTGATGAATGTTGTTCATAAACATTGTTCACGAACGTTAACGAGCTGAACACATATGTGTTCAAGCTTGTTTGTTTAGCTTAACAATTGTTGTTCAAACTTGTTTGTTTAATTAATTTTATGTATATTGAACGAACATAAACAAGCTCTTACTAAGCCGAACACCAAGCTTGTTCACAAACGTTTGGTTCATTTACAACCCTAATTGTATATATTAAATTTTAAATCGATGGGACGGATTTTGATCAGTTCATCAACTTCAAAATCGTAACTACTGTCCCACCCATCAGTTTCCTTGTAAATGGCACAGTTGTCCTTAAATTCAGTGATTGACATTATCAATTTTGACTCAATCAACATTTACATTTTAACGGCTATAAATTCGTAGTTGCTACAATATTATAGTAGTTATAATTTTATAACTACTACAACATAAATTTGTCTTATTCAACGACATATACATTGTAACTGCTATAAAATCGTAACTGCTATAATGTTGTAGTTCTATGATTTACAGTGTTGTAAATGGTGGGGGCGGTGGCGGGAGGTCAATGACCACCTCGGCTGCTTAGGCAGTGCCTGCGATTCAATTTTTTTATTATTTTTATACATAATATTAATAAATATTAATAACCATATTAATAACTAAATATAAAATATATTAATTAAAAAATTAATATAAATATTTTTAAATAATAATTAAAAATAATTATATATATTTATATATAATTAATATAATAAATTTATTAAGCTTTCATTAAGTATATTTAAATTGTCCTAATCGGAGTTAATTAAAATTATTAATCTAAACTATTTGACTAAATCCTAAGTTTAAAAAAAAAACCTAAGTTTCAGCTTCTTGCTTCAAAAGCCTCGTGTGGCAGACGCCTCACCATGTGACGGACTCCTCGTCGAGTCAGTTGAAGCATCTAGGCCTATCACTGGACTTGGGTGATACGTCCGAGTTTGTCATCGGGTTTGGGCGATACGTTTGAGTTTGTCATCGGGTTTGGGCGATGCGTCCGAGTTTGTTGTAGGGCTCGGGCGACGCATCCAGGCCTGTCGCCAGGCTCGACCAACAGGTCCGAACCCATCACTAGGCTCGCACAACGGATCCGGACTCCTCGCCGTTAGGGCTGTAAATGAACCAAACGTTCGTGAACAAGCTTGGTGTTCGACTTGGTAAGAGTTTGTTTATGTTCGTTCAATGTACATAAGATTAATTAAACAAACAAGCTTAAACAACTTGTTAAGTTAAACAAACAAGCTTGAACACATATGTGTTCAGCTCGTTAACGTTCGTGAACAACGTTTATGAACAATGTTCGTGAACAACGTTCATGATCAATGTTCACGAACCATATTCATTAATAAAACTCTTTTCAATATGCTAAATAAACAATAAAATAAAATAAATAATTTTAAATTATCAAGCTCAATAACCAATCAAACAACTAAAAGTTTCAAACAATCAAATAAACTTAAATTGAGAGCTTGATAACATCTAAATGAACCAAGCTCGAATTAAGCTCAAGTCAAGCTCAAGCCAAGCTCGAATCAAGTTCAAGGCAATCTCGAACCAAGCTCAAGCCAAGCTTGAATTGAAAGCTTGATAATATCTAAACGAACAAAGCTCAAGCCAAGCTTCAAACAGGCTCAAGCTCATAAAAAATAAACCAAGTCAAGCTTGAACACTCATTTCAAAAGCTTGGTTCATTTTAAGCTCGGCTCGACTCGGCTTGGTTAGTTTATCAAACAAGCTTGAACACCCCAAAGCTCGACTCGGCTCGGTTTATTTACAACCATACTCGCCGTGCTCCGAAGACATGTCATAATGCTCTAACAACGTGCGTATAAATTTTAATTTCCCGTTACTACTAGAGACTACATAATAAAATGACGGAATTTTAATTTGCTATCACTAACTAGAGATAGCATTTTAATTTCTCATCGCTACTAGAGGCGACATTTTAAAATTTCATCTCTAAACGTAGTAACGGAAGTTAATATCTATTGCTAAACTTAGCGACGGAATTAAAATTCTGTGTCTAGATCTATGACAGAATAATAACTTTCCATTAATGAATTTAGCGATAGGATTTTAATTCTATTATAAATTAATAACAAAATTTAACCTTCCGTTGCTAATTTAAATGAGAATTAAATTTTCTATTTCTAATCTTAGCGACGGAATTTTAATATTCGTCGCTAAATTTAACAATAGAAATTAACCTCATTGCTAAATGACATCAGCAACCGATTTTATAGTGACGGAAATAATCTATTGCTATTCTTAATTAGCGATCCATTAACAACAGATAATTCGATCGCTAAAAGAATTTTTTCTTATAAAGATATTGGTGGTTCTAGTAGTTGTCACTACTAATAGAAAAACTTAAATTAAATGTAAACTAGCTCCTAGCTAGTGTATTATTATCAATATAGCAGCTACATATTGGCAACTAAATATCTTGTCTTATGAATATAGTTAAAAGTCACTCAGGTATATATAGAAAACTAAATCTTCATGTGTTATTTTGTGAACACAGATTTATTTTGACAATGCATACTTATGCAACTTAACTTAGGTACCAACTCACTTGAATTAACTAAGCTTCAATAATTTATCCACTACCATAATATTTTTATTTTTCTTGAAATAGCTATGGTGTATTGAAAGGGTGTCAAATTATCATGCAACATCGATATATTTGTAGAAATATTTTTTTTAAATTGGACATGTACCCATGGGACGCGAGACTTCTGGACCGCCTGCTACTAACGCTTTCTAATTTATCTTAGTAGCTGGTTAAAAACTTCTGTGAAATTAAATCGATCACTTTAAATTTGGTATTACCTGGTTTATATTTTTAAAATATGTTTTTTTATAAGAGATTTATTTACCTTAAAAAAAATGTCAAAAAGGAGAAAAATAGATGAATTTTAGAAATGATCCACAGATGATTGACTCGAATCGAAGGTTCCAAACCACATATATCTCAATGTACGGTTTGTGTTGTATATTTATATTTGTATCTATCTATATTTATAGTGAACTAACTTAAATGTAGACATAAACACAAAAAAGAAATGAGCATTTAATTCCCCCTCTAGCTGCATTCGACAATCCAACATATTATACCCTATCTAGTTGACTGGAACCAAAGTTTAGTGGGCTCAAGCCAAACAAAGAGCAATATATTTTTTATTAAATAGTTTATAGTTAACAATAAACTCAATGTTCTAGTTGATTGGATCAACCTTTACTCAACTCTATCTATTTAGAGATCCTGGCCCCTTGTAAGCCTACAAAATGCTTTGGGATCAAGCTTTGACCTCAAACTACAACCCTATTGCTCTTTAATTGATGACTCTCTACAAGTAAACTAGGCAACCTCTACCTAGTTTATTCACATCATCCCTTGATGATGTTGTCCAAAAGCTTCAACCCAAATATAAGTCACTCATAGTTTATTATAGTTCACTATCTTCTATTTCTTCAAGTTTTTAGAGCTTCCCGTTGCCCTTAAGTTTACCTCTATATATTAAGTCCTTAGTCGCTCCAATTTAACCATTACAACTTAACCTAGACAAGTCTCAAGTTCCATGTGAAACTTGTTAAGTTCTTGCAAACTTGATACACATATTAGTAGTACAGGAAAACTTAACTTAAAAGATCAAAATATCCACAAGGCAAATGTGATTGAACCCAGTCACATGTGCATTGTTGTACTAATATTTTCTCTTTTTGATATTTGATAAATAGCTTATATTAGAGAAAAAATACATAAAAACATAGCAATCACGCGTCTCCTTTTAACTTAAGCTCCCCTAGTTTTAGGATTCTATCCACAAGAGTAAGCTAGGATTTTCCTTGGGTTGAGATTTACTAATCTAAACCTACACTTCTCTTTAATTGATTAAAAAAAACAATCAGCACATGCAATTACTATATTAATATGAAAAGAAGGTAAAATGATACAATAGTATCAATTAATCATGATGCATTTAAAATAAATATCCACATAATTAATTTTTATTGTGATGAAAATTGTTCTAGACTTGTTGTAATATCCTAACAATCATTAACTTTTGAAGGAGTTAAAAAAATTATAAAAAAATAAAATTATCAATTTTCTGCTGCAATTTAAGTTAATTAATGGTGATTCTATGTGATTGGACTATCCATTGACTGCCTCAAATCTATATATGCGTCAACTAGATGAATTTAAGTAGTTTAGTTTTTTTGAAAGCTCAAAAATATCACAAAAAATGTTAAAAATTTATAAAATGTTACAAACATATTCATATTTTTATTTAAAATTAATAAATTTCATTTAAAAAACATTTTAAAATTATACTCTGACGTAGAATTTGAAAGAGCTAATATGGAATTAGTAAACATGTTGCATGTGTTTTGAACGTCGAGGCTAGCAAGGTATAAATTCTTGTAACAATTCATCCTCCTATCTATCTAGGCCATCAATTATCATAATTTAATTTACCTTCCTTACGATGATCCTAAGTAGATTGATAGGAGTTTTCGGGGCCATAATAATATCATAGTAGGATATTCAGGTTATCACCCAGGTACCCGTGATTTGAACCTTAGGTACGACATATTTACAGGAATTTTTCCTCCAAATGGGGTGCGTAATCAAAGGATACTGGATTTCTGGGCTGACCATCGCGTGTGCTTCCCGATTTATCCTAGTGACCTGTGGAAAACTTCTGTGGGGTCGGACTGATCACCCTCAGAGATAGTCAATGAGACTAATTAAAATTATCATTTTTTTTAAAGATAGACTAACAAAAATGCTGGAATAAACGAATCGCCTTTTACACAATGTATATCAAATTCATTCTTTAAAATGCTTTTCTATACTAAGTGATTTAACAATGGGGATATTATTGTATATTCATGTAATTGAACAACAAATCAAAAGATGCCATCCTAATGCATATCAATCAATGTTGCACCAACTAACCTAGTTTCTCATTTTATGCCATTTTTAGACACAAAGCCCTATTTGATGTGTCAATTTTCTAGGGATAGACTAACTATTTTTCCTCTGATTTATTAAGACACTCGAACCCCTCTAATATGGTAAAGTTACATTTTTTTTTATCCAAAATATATCAATCTCAATCAGGTTTACAAATTATTCACTGTGAATATCCTTCCTACTCATCATCTTGAGTCCATTAACCCTACTAGCATTCCTAGACTAGAGGATTAATGTAGTTTAGTACCATAATAAAATGCAACTTTATGGTATGATGATGCTTCAACTTTAGTATTAGACATTGGTTTGTAGCTCAAATTGAGCTTGTAATGGACTAGGCCAGCCTTTGGATGTTGAATTGGTGCTTGAAGGAATAAGACTTTCTTCTTCAACATTTGAATGATGTTGATGTTTTTTTAAATAATTTCATACTTGAATGTTGAATACCTCTTATCTGGATTCTTCCTGTTTGATTTCAGGTAATCTAATCCACAAATCCTATAAGGTCCACTTGATCTAGGGCTTTAACCATCGAGCACATGATCTACACAATTGTTATGCGCACTATCCAAGTATTTGCATACCCAATACATATGTTAGAACACAAAACACACCTAAATTAAATCATATTACAAAACACACAAAACAATGGAGGAGTCATTTCCCTAACACCATACTCCCCGCCGTCAAGTCAAGTAAACAAAACCTCAAATCAAGCTCCCTACCCTCGAGTCCATTGAACTTCTCCCAAGCTCCATCTTCATCCAATGCAAAGCTCCACCTATACCAAGTCCATGAGCTTCTCTTGAGCTTCAAGATCCTCCCAAGATCTATCACAACTCAATCTCATCAAGTCCACTAAACTCTTTGTGCAATCTCCAAGTTGAATCATACAACTACTTACACATTATATACACATATATATCAAATCTAAAATAATAGTTAAGCCTAACTATAATGGAGGATTTTCCCACAACACTATTTTGACCGCTCTCCCATCTTTATAAAGCTAGCAACATAACTAGTAGTAGCAAGCGCATATGTGAACCTTTCAAACCTCCGAGAGTATGGTGTAACGGTAAATTATTCAAATTATCATCTAGATATTCGTAATTTGATTTCCAATTATAACAAATTTATAAAAAAAATTTCTCCAAATAGGGCACACAATCAAAATATGCTTGATTTCTTGGCTGCCCGTCGCAAGTACTTCTTGATTTCCCTAGTGGCCGGTGGGAAAATTTTGTGGAACCAGATTGATCATCCATCTATGACAAATTTATAAGAATTTTTTCTCCAAATAGGATACACAACTAAAGGATGTTGGACTTCTTGACCACCTATCGCGAGCGCTTTCTGATTTATCCTAGTGGAAGATGAAAAAATTTCTTAGGGCCGAACCGATCATCCCAGGACTAATCAATGAGGCTAATTAAATTTATATATTTTTTTATATGTAAACCTTTCACAATTTAAACCGCAATCATTAAATTATGTTGATTCTCTATGAGATAATTATTGTAATTTCATTTTGAATGTCAAGTTGCCTTTATTTTGTTTAAGAAACTTATTATTAGAGTAAAGGATGATATCATTATTTCAAACGATTTAATATTCTGATGCCACAATTAAATACAAATAAATAAATCATAGAGAATATTTTATCCCAATACAATAGTCCGGTTTGGGAAACCTACTGGACACTAGGTAAACTATCCAATAAATTCTGATGATGTCGTATTTATTTTTGATCATTCTCTAAAATCTAGCTATCTATTTGTCTATAGAAAAAGATCGCCTTTATTATCATATAATAGAACCAACACATATTGATTTTAAGTATAATGTCTCAATTTTTTATTTCAAAATTATTATGACTTAAAATACTTAATATTACTACCTTTCATTAAATCATCCCACATTCCAATTCATCCATGGTTAAAATAGTAGTGTTATAATGGCCTTTTATCAAATTATATAAACAAATGTGAACAATAATAATAAATTATTATTAGTATATATATATATATATAGATGGATTTGTGAGCATCTCTTTATGAATTATTGGAGTAAAATAGGATAACGTTCATCCTAAATGGTAAGTATCATTGGTGTCCTCTTAGAAATAAAATCATGAAGAATATTTTATCATTAACATAAGTCCTTCACATGAGAGAAATGAGATACCTAATAAAATATTTTATGCCCATTGGAAGTTCCTTATGACTTAGCACCTCATTCACGTGGGTTTTGATTATATCGGATTGCGTTATATTCGTGTAATTCTTTGTTTTTTTTTCTTCTATTTTTTATCGATACATCTGATGTGGCTATACGGTTTCCTTAAAAGCCATGTATCTGTATATTATAAATAGCACCTTACTACTATAAATAATAATAATTATTATTATATTCTAGCAATTAATCGGTCATGAAAAAAATGGATCTCATCTATTTTCTCGGTCTTCGTTTCCCCTGACGTATATTCCGTTTCCCATTCCTTCGGTAATGGTAATGGTAATAATCTGTCAATTTTCTCCCAGTAAAATTTTATTCCTCTCCCTCCTTGGAATGCACGCTTCTTCCATTTTGATGACGATCGTGGAATCATTCGATTATTTTCGCGCCGGTTTCTTTGAGCATGACATCGATCGGCATAAGATAAGACAAAATCCTTTGTTTGTTTTTTTTTTTTGGGGGAAAAAAAGGGTTTGAAATTGTTAAGTTTAATTCCTCCTCGATTTGAATTGGTTCCGTGTGACAAAAGTGTCATTTACGACGACGGATTTTGATTTCGTTTCGATTGATGAGCGCCGGTGTTGGCATTCCAGATATTGAGAGGTGAATCATGGAGATGAGTGATGCTGCCGAAAAGGATAAGGGCATCGAGAAGAGGAAGGAGGTGGCGCAGTGTGATTTCGACGCACAACAAGCCGCCAACTATCGCGCTTACCCTAAGCCATTGGCTAAGTACGAGGACGTGGTTGCTGATCCAGAGCTATTCAAGGAGACCTTGATGAAGCTGCATGCTGACATGGGTACAAAGTTTATGTGAGCGCTTTCTTTAGCCTTTTCTTTCATTCGAATGCAACCCTGAGTCCAAAAAGTTTTTATTTTTTTTATTTTTTATATTTGCTCTTGGCACTCAGATTTAGGAATCATCTGTGTATTTAATTTCCATGGAGAAATGGTGATAGAAGGCTGCTCGGGTTATGCGTGGATATTTTTATATTACCAACTTCGTTGTTGCTAGACACTGACTTGTTGTGTCCTTGGGTCTGTCTATTTTGTTTTCCCCATTTGTTTAGTTGCCTTTGTTTATTTATTCTAACAAGTGCCAATCAACCTGTTTCTAGGGATGCTGAACTGAATATATATTCCACAACACTTCTGTGTGGATGCTTCCTCTGACAATTTATAAACATTAGTTATAGACTTCAAGTGACATCCACACATTGGACCTAGACATTTATATTGTAGCATATGATGGTTTTTGGTTTACTCAAGCGTGGTATCAAATGACCCTTGTTAAAATGAAATCAAACTTCTTGGTGTGGACATGGTTCTCACTTCACAAACAAAATTTTCTTACTTGTTTTGTTTAATTTGGTAGGTTCACTTGGCCCCATAATTAATTGAACCATTTTTTTTTATAGCCACACCTACCAACTTGTCATTTCAATTATGGTACTCCCACTTAGTTTATAGCGATAGTATCTTCATTCTCATGCAACTCTTTCTATCTTAACCATTGAATATAAACTCAACAACATTAAATACAGTCTCATGTAAGCATGATAGATGAAATCTAGAGCTATTTCCTTCAACTATTAGACTACAAATTTAAATGCATTTTGAATAGTTGTAGTTTTTGCAGATAAGCTATTATAGAATATAAATATGCGATATTGAAATGTCATCACAATTGTGTGTATTTTGTATGACTTTGTGATAGCATTATATCGTTTCGCAAACAACTAGTTAATCCCAGTGTTAGCAGCAATATGTGACTGATTGAGTTGTAGATAATAGAATCTATTTTGATTCCTCTCCGTGACAACTTGCCCTGTGGCCCCTAATGGGCTCAAAATAAACATTAAACTTGTAATTTTCTGGTACACATGTATAAAATTATTTCAACTAAAAATAAGATTAAGATTATTATTTCATGATGGAGACTTGGTCTCCAACCAAAATGGAACAATTTCAGTAATGCATTGACACTTGGCACATTACAAAGCATTTCAAGATTAACTCAAATGACTTTTAATCTATAATCCCCCTTCAATTTGTATATTTACTTCTAAATATAAGTTTATAGGAATTATAAAAATTGAATTAAAATTTTAAGATAACAAGTTACAAGCATATAATAAGCAACTCAATCAGTGAATATAGCTTCTTAATATTAAAATGTAGTGCATTAGATGGAAGCATTGATTCTTGTGATATCCTATTGAGATTAATCCCATAATTTTCAAGATCTTATCGAATAATCTTGCTGAGATATCTAGGATTTGAATTGATTTCTGTATGTGCATAAATGTATCATGTTTAACCACTGAGAGTTGGACTTCACTAGTCCAAACTGTAATGTACATAAATGCAAGATTTGGATACATTTCTCTCTTTTGTTCCAGTTAATAGAAAATATTCTAATTGGTGCATCTCCTCATCCCCTCCCCTCTCCTTTTAGTGTCACATCCTCCTTGTGTCTTCTTATGTTTGACAAAGAATATGTTATGGGAAGTGAATATTCTTATCATGGTCAGTAGTGTGCTTCAGTACTCTCTTCTTTCCCTCCATTGCTTTTTGAGTGTTTCCTTTCCTCCTCGTGATAGCTACCAAATTCAAATGATAAGTCATAGAAAAGTTTTGCGTCAGCTAATTTTAGCCAATATCATATGAATTTTTAGAAAAGTTCTATTTTGGTCAATATTACTGAAATTGTGTTAACAATGTAACGCGACATTTTCCTATGTAGACAGAGACAGAGATTTAAAACCATGACAAACAAATCATATATGAAATTAGCATGTTTTGAAAGAGACATGAATTGCAATTCATTAAACTCGACCTTATGTAAATTATTAAGTATGAAAAATGGATGCTCTCCACAATTTATGGTGTGCAATGTCCACCCAATGCCAAGTTGGTACTTGGGTGGTAGATTGCTGCAAGGAAAACCATACTCCTGAAGCCAAGTTTCTTTTTCTTTCTTTCTTGTTAATTGGTAGTTATTTAGATACCAAAGAGAATTGAGAAAGGAAAAGCAGAAATTGGGAGGAGAACCATTGATGGAAAAGAGTAAAAGGAGATTTTTTGCTTAACCTATTATCTTACTGGACCAAACTTCTATCCTATTTATTCTTTCACATTAAGGACAATAGGAAAAGACATTTTCCTTTCTTGCTAAAGTGAACCAGGGGATCTTCTGTGGTAATGCAATTTGGCTAATTGCTTTACATATCAATCTTGCCTTCATGATTACAAAAAATGTTACTATAATCAGGTGAATGCTCCTTTTAAAACCTTGCCATTTTTCAAAATTTTTTTATTAAATGCCTCTTTGTTTATTACAAGGGTTCCAATTATAGGAGGAAAGGGCCTTGATCTGCATCTGCTATTTGTTGAAGTAACTTCTCGAGGTGGTATTGAAAAAGTAAGAATGATACTACTTTTAGTTAAGAAATTCGATTACTATTGACTTCAGTACAAAGCTTAGACACTGGTTAGTTGAAATTGAGCATTCTCAATATGTTGATGTTCTATGCAGCATAAATATATTTCAGAGGCTTTTGTCATTGTTGAACAATAAAAAACAAGAATTGATAAAAATTTAAGAATAGTGAAAAGGTTAAAAATGGTAATAAGTAATACTTGTATTGATTGTATTTTCTCCATGTTGTAAAATGAGAAAACTTTCACCTGTATTTATAGTGACAGGAATCATATAATGCATATACACCCAAACTCACTTCTGAAACACTTATCTGATCCTAAAGCTGAATATGGCTTTTGATTGAGTTGAATGAATGAGAATCTTCCTCCTTCTAATGTGAAAAGTACAGACTCAAGACTCGTTTAGTTTGTTATGGTTTGTGATTTATGAAGCAGTATTTTTCTCTTAAGACATCCAAATTTTGTCTGTACATTTGCCTCTTAACTTGTCTATGGTCACCGTCAATTATTTTTGTAATAAATTCTGCCTTGTTTGCTACTCTACAAGTAGAAGCCTCAGATGCTTTATTGCAATTATGATGTCTGGGCTATGATCTGGCGCAAAATTGAATGCCATGGTCAATCATAAGTTTACATCTTTGATTTAATTTCATCATTGCAGAAAACTTAAAAAAAAAAAAGAATACATATTCTGCTCCAAAGAGGAGAGGTAGCAACATATTTTATTAAAAGCTGCGCTCTTCCTTCAATCTGGTTTTGACTAATCCAAGCATATTTGTCCACACTAATTGAACTTCTTACAGTTTGAATATTGTCTAGATGCCAAGTGCATGCCAACTCATTTAAACACATAATCATCAAGCTGTGTTTGCGGTCACACATATATATGTTTTGCATATAAGAATTGACTTTGATGGTGACATATTTGAACTTAATGGTCCAATCACAGGTAGTTTCAGAGAAGAGGTGGAGAGAAGTCACTGCAGCTTTTAGTTTTCCATCTACAGCAACCAATGCATCTTTTATTCTCCGCAAGTACTATTTATCCTTGTTGCATCATTATGAGCAGATATACTTATTTGGCTCTGAAGGATGGAACCCTCTAAATGGTTTGTTTTTGTGAAAGTGTCAACTATTAAAGTCTATTTTTTAACCCTTTTTTGTCTTGTGCTTATCATAATGCGCTTATATTGCAGCTCCTTCAAATACTTCTGCCACTTCTGTTGCTTCTCGGAAGTCATTGGAACCTTTGAAAATATATCCTGAAGCTCTGACTACTCCTAGCAAACGGAGAAGAAACAATGGTGAGTTTTTTGGAAGGCACTTTTGTAATAATACTTCAGGTAAACATTAGCAGCATTTAGCAATAATCTAGTATGAGAATTTGCTTTATGTTATCTTCTTAGAGACTAGTCTTGTTAACAACTTTGGTCGTGAAGCTCTAGGTTAAAGAAAAATTAAAACAGAAAAGTTGATAAAGAGTAATTTTCTAGGTGCCTACTAGTTTCCACAAAAATAAAAAGCCAAAGTGTTCCAAAGCAAGATACTTGGACAAGTACCATTTTAAATTTTTTTTATAGAACCTGGGCTGCTGACGAAATTCACTGATCATCTTCTTTCTGAACTCTAGGTCTTTCATCGCCAACTTATACCCCAGTTGTTGGAGTTATCGATGGGAAATTTGAGCATGGATATTTTGTGACTGTTAATGTTGGCTCAGAGAAACTTAAGGGTATCCTTTATCATGTTCCTGAACACACTGCAGAGCAAGATCCTTTGTCTTCTATCTGTGCTGATGATGGCAATTTAGCAAGCCCACGCAACCACCAGCATCAGTTGAAGCTCAGCATGCTAGATCCGAATCCTGCAAAGCAAGACAACGGCGGGTATAATTGCTTCTTTGCTGAGCAACGAGCTAAGCTGTTGCCGCTTCATCCAGGGCAAGACACAGAAATCAGTAGAATCATCAGTGTTAGTTGGAATGGGCTTAGTGAAGCTGAGAAAGCTGTAAGATTTGGAAACTATGCATTTAAATCTCCTTACTTTACAGAAGGGTGCTTATTGCCTCTACGTATGAAACATTATGCGTTTGTTGCAGGTATACCAGGAGAGAGGTATGAAGGAGAAGGAGAGGCATGAAAGTGAAATGATATTGTCTGAAAGTTTAAAACCAGGTCCGCTAGTTTACGATCCATCATTGCCGATGCAGCAGCTTCCTGTCAAACCAGTGGAGAACGTTGATGCAAAATCCCAGAAGCCTGACGTTAATATGAAAGCATCTGATGATCAGAATGATTGCAGTTCTAATGATATAAATTCTGGTGGGGCAAGCTCACAAATCCACCCAGAAATTGAGAGTCCGGCAAGTGTTAGAAGTGCCATTGTATCTACTTGCTCGGTCAAGCCTTCAAAGGAAATGAGCTCGAGTTGCTTAGGAGAGTGGATGAAAAATTGAATGGTGCAGAATGATCATAGTTTGGCTCAGCATCAGCATAGAATTTAACCTTTTTTTGTTTCTTCAGTCAGCACCATTCAAAAAGAAACTAGAGATTTACACTCGAGACATTTGCGTTTTGTCTCTGTTTAACCTTGCTCTTGTCAGCGTTGAAATCTACAGTTGTTTGAGTAATCTCACCTGCTAGCTTATATCGCTACAACTTCATTCATCTTGCTTTCCGAAGTAATTCTTTATGAATTACATAAACTATCTTTAAAATAAAAAAAAAATGATATGCAAACTATGCCCAAGTTTATGAAACATCTTTTGTGCTAATATTCTCAAATGCTTTTCAGTTTGTCATTTAGTTAAATTACTTTAGGGAAGCAATAAGAAAGGTAAATGTGGATAATTGGTATGTTTCACAGGCGAGGTTTGAGAAGCTTTTTTAAATGATAAAAGGAAAAAACAGTTTTTCTTATAAAAGAAAAGTTAATGTATAAATGTGAAACAATTATTATTATTATTTTCAAAATTAATACAAATGTTTATTTTTATTTAGTACAATATTTATCAATTTAAAAATCTAGGAACTCTAGTTTGTTTTAACATGTAAATTTTTTAATTTCTATATTGATGAATTATACCCAATTACTAATAACACAATGCGGGACCTTTTACTTCCTTGCCCATTCAAAAATCCACCATACACGGTTAATTAACGGCCGACTATTCCACTAACCACCTCTCGCCGCTCCCTGAGGCACTTCATGGTCGTCTCCTCAATCTTCCATTTTGGTGTCTAAGCGGTCAATGATGACTCCGGCGCATTAGTATTCAAATTGCTATCGCCAACACTGTGACAGCAAAAGTTGCAAGTGAAGATAGGCTACCTCACTTTCTTTGCACAAGAAACATATCAAGGGTTTCATTTCGGCTTCCCATCTGTTGCGGCTCCTACTCCCTATGTCCAAGTTGCTTCTACACCTTCATGTCAACATTTGTCAGCGGCATCGATGACGACCAGTGTGACTCCTTTATTGATCAAGTTAGTATTGGACTAAAAAGAGATGAAATGATAGTAGAAGAAGAGTGACGTTTGGATTTGATATCATCTTTAACTATGCTATTTATAGAGACATGCTCCCCTGGAGAAAAACTTCTCCCATCCCTAGCTATTTGGTGGTTGACTATCAATTGATCATGTGATTTATTTTCCTTCACATAAACTTGGATGAAGAGACGTCTGAGGTGAGCATAATTATCTTTTGCTAGAGACATGCTCCTAAACTCTAACGGGCTTTCGGATTTAGGATTTGCAAGTTGCTGGTAGTATGTGAATCATACCTCAATACCTCATGTAAATAACTAGGTTGGGCTTGCTACATCTGGACGGGATCTTCTAGGCTGGAAGAGGATCCTATCCCTTGGGGTCACTAATCTCCCATTCAAACAAAATTGAATGAAGTTCGATTCAAGAAGTGTAGGGTGCCTTGGGCTACATAGTTATATGAGTGATCCATGAGGTCCAAACTAGGACTCGAGTCATTGATTCATATGGGGATTAAAGCTAATTAATGGACACTCAGGAGTGAGTTGGGAGACTGTGGTCACACCGACCGATGAGAGAATCTCAATCTTGCCAAGGTTGTAGGATGAAAATAAGAAATCCAATCCTATGTCAAACGAGAGAATAGGTCGATCCTGCTAAAGTCATAGGGAGAATAAGAAACTCAATCCCACACTGATTGGGGAGAGAAGCTCTATCTTGTTAAGATTGTGGGGAGAATAAGAAATTTGATCCCACATCGATTAGGAAGAGGAGCTCGATCTCGGTGAGGTCATCGGGAGAATAAGAAATCCAATCTCATGTCAATTAGGGAGAGAAACTCAAATCTACTGAGATCGTGGAGAGAATAAGAAATCTGATCTCGCACTAATTGGAAAGAGAAGCTCGATCTCACTAAAGTCATAGGAAGAATAAGAAATTTGATCTCGCACTGATCAGGGAGAGAAGCTCAATCCTGCTGAGGTTGTGGGGAGAATAAGAAATTTAATCTCGCATTATTCAGGGAGAGAAGTCTTATCTCACTAAGGTCATAGGAAGAATAAGAAATCTGATTCTGCATCGATTGGGAACAAAAGTTCAATCTTGTTAAGGTCGTGAAGAGAATAAGAACAGAGAGCCTCAAAGAGGATGTTCCAGGTTGTAAATGTTTTTATGATGAGTAAACATAGTTGGAATGTTTCGAAAGTGAGTGCACCATAATAGGGATGTTTTTTTTATCAAGGATGTTCTTAGTCGGAGATGTTCCCATAATAAATAAAAAAATCGAGCTTGATTCACGACTCGAAAGATTGTGATAAACTTGATCATAAGCTGAGCCAAAGATGTCAAGAGAGAATAATCAAGTCAACCCCTTAGCGAGACAGAGTCCATTGCCTCTATGGGGGAAAGGAGCTCGATCTTGAACTTGGAATACCTATAGACTCAGGAGAGAGAATAACAAAATACCACCTCGACGCCATGAGCCCAAAGAAAATGTAAGAAGGCCAAACATGATTCCTTGTCTCGGAAGACTAGTGAAACAGAGGAGAGTATAATATAGAAGCAGGGGTGTAGCCAGAATTCCAATTTAGGTGGGGCTAACTATCGACAAGATATAACCTCTATTTGCTGACCTAGACTTATGTCGCTCATTGTCTGGCAAGGCAATGGCTTCCTCACGTGCAATCGCTAGCGAAGCAGTTGCCCATCACCTGGTGAGGGAGTGCCTCGTGTGCGGTTGCTTTGCGGGTGATCACAAGCTAATTGGTTGCTGGTCACTTGGTGAGGTAGCGTCTGATTCACGAGCGATTATCGCTCGTTGCCTCGTCGACCACCACTCGAGTGGCTGATGCTCGTTGACTCTTATTGATGGAATTTTATTTTGTTGAATAAGAAATAAAAAATTTAGATTAACTTTGAATAATGAATTCCTCGTTTGCTACGAAGAGTAAAGAAGATTGTGCTGCGAGTAAGTTTACGATAAAAACATAAAAAAATAAGTTAGAATTAATATGTTTATTAACTTATAAATATATTTATAATGAATTTTCTAAAATTTATCATTCTAATTTGATATTTTAAAACATTATTTTTGAATTTGATATTTTAAAATTTGTAGCGCATGGAATGACCAATTAATGAATTTATATGGGACTGATGCATAAAAAATTAAAATTATTAATGATATTTTTTAGAAAGAAGGTGGGGCTGGAGCCCACCCTAGCCCAAGGGTGGCTCCACCCCTGTATAGAAGATATCTTAGTCTCTCAACTCAAAATACTAGTAAAGCTAAGGAAACTATAATATGAAAGACTATATCCGTCCCTTGGCTCGAAATACTAATAAAGATAGGAAAGATATATTATGGAAGGCCATCTGTATCCCTCATTTAAGAAGATTAGTTAAGTTGGCGAAAATATAATAGCTCGATTTGCAACCAGTGGTCAGGTGAGAAGGTTCAATTAGGGATGACAATGGGTTATATTTGATTAGATTCCATATCCTCTATCTTCATTCTCATTTATTATATCCATTCACATCCTCATCCCCACTGAATATTCAATTTTCATCCCCATCCTCATATCCATCAGAGGATCAGATATATTAGGATATCTTAGAATATATGGTGCATAAATCTTTTGTATATGTTTCCTTATCTTTTCCTCTTTATCTTTATCTCTTTATGATGTATATAAATATACCTAGTATCATTATTCTTGAATATAGAAAATATATTCTTTCAATATCTTTTTACATGATATCAGAACCTCAGGTCTACGCCACAAACCCTAACTCTAGCCACGCCTAGCCGCGATCATCATCATCGCCGCCTACCCTCTCTCTCAAGTAGAAGCTCCTATGGTTGCACCTACAATCGTCCCGATCTTCTTTAATGTTGTTGCTCATGCACCCTTGAAGATGACTTCATCCAACTATCTCTCATGGTGTCTACAGTTCATGACCCTCCTCATTGGTCATGATCTGCTTGTCTTTATTGATGATTCTCACTCCTATCTGGACAAACTACATATTGTTGATGATGCTCAGACTCCTAATCTTGCATATCATGCTTGGATCCGTCAAGATCAACTGATACTAAATGTTATTATTGGATCTCTTTCTCCATCCTTAATTCCGTTCATTGTTGCTACTCACACAACTCATGATGTCTAGAACACTCTTGCTCTCACTTATGGCACATCCTTCCGTGGTCGTATTTCACAACTCAAGACATAACTTTGCAATCCAGTCAAAGGATCTCAATCTATCACTAAATTTATGCAGTTTATCAAATCCAAGTCTGATGAATTGATGCTCATGAATACCCTTCTTGACATTGAAGACCTCACCATCAAAGTCTTACATGGTCTTGATGATGACTATAAGGAACTTGCACATGTCATCTAAACCCAGGACATTGCAATCTCGTTTGAGGAACTCCATGAGAAGCTCCTCAATCATGAAGCTCATCTTGCCACTCGTAGGGATTTACAAATCACTCTTCTAGCAATTTCTCACCCTGTTTCTTGATTTGCTGCCTCCTCATGCCGACCACCTTATCCACTTGCCACAACTCATCCACCCAACAATGCTCATCTCATTGGTCTGTGGTCCTCCCGACCGCGGTAGGAGCCTCCCTCTCTAGTGCAGGGCTAGGGTGTCTCACACCCATATCTTGGACATTGTCAGTTGTGTAGTCATCAAGGTCATTCTGCTCGGCGCTGCTCTAATTCTTTGTATCAGGTTGCTCCTACTCTTGTGCCTCCCATTAGCTCATCTCGTGCTGTCTATGGACCGCCTGCTTCGTTGACTGTTGCCTACACTATACCATCACCCTCTTCATCTGATTGGATCATTGACTTTGGCACCACCCATCATGTGACTTCTGACCTCTCCAATCTCTCTCTACATGCTCTGTATGTTGGTTTTGATGGTGTTATTGTCAATGATGGCGCTGGATTTCCCATTACTCACACAGGTTGTCTCTTACCACCCTGTACCCCTTTTTCTTTGAAGTTTTCCAATGCCCTTTGTGTTCCATCAATTAATAAGAACTTTTTTGTCCGTCTCCCAACTCTATAAAATTAATGATGTCATTGTTATTTTCTCTTTCTCTAGTTTTTAGGTGAAGGATCCTCGCACGAGGGCTATTCTCCATCAAGGTCTACTTAAAGGTGGTGTCTACTCTTGTTCTGCGTCCATTCCTTCTCCACCACTAGTCCTTTCTTCTTATGGCATTTTTCTCCCTATCTAGCATAGTCGTCTGGGTCACCCGTCTACTCGAGTCTTACGTTAGTTAGTTGTGTCTAAGTTGTTGTCTTGCTTTGCTTTTTTAGTTCATCATTTTTATTAGAATTCTTGTTAATGCAATAAAAGTCATAAATTGTCTTTTCATAACTCATCGCCCTCTTCACAATTTCCTCTTGATATAATATTTTCTGATGTTTGGACTTCTCCGGTCATCTCATGTGATGAATATAAATATTATATTATATTTGTTGATCATCGCAGTAAATATATTTGGTTATATCTCTTAAAATGCAAATCGGATGTCCTTTCTATAATTTGATGCTTTAAATCTCTCGTTGAGAAATGATTTAATCGTCTTATCCTCACTTATATATTGTCAATGGTGGAGAGTTTCTTACATTCAAAAAATTTCTTAGTTTGCATGGAATCTCTCACCTGACCATTCCTCCTCATATTCCTAAACATAATGGTTTATCTGAACGCTATCACCGCCATATTGTCAAAATTGGTCTTGCGTTTCTTTATTAGACATCTGTTCTTACTAAGTTCTGGTCATTTGCCTTTGCCACTGCCACTTATCTTATTAATCAACTACCCAAACACAATATTTCTTATAAATCTTCCTTTGAGTGTCTCTTTGCCTCCTTGCCAAATCTCTCTAAACTTCTCATTTTTGGTTGTCTCTGCTATCCCTAGCTTCGTCCCTATGCTTCTCATAAACTTGCACACCGATCTTCACCATGTGTCTTCCTTGGTTACTCTCTTATGCAGAGTGCCTATTTGTGCTATGAGTCCTCTTCTGGAAAAAATCTTTGTCTCTCATCATGTTAGTTTTTTTTAGTCTAAGTTTCCTTTTGCCAGTGGTGGTTCTAGTACTAGACCCTTTCCTGGAGCACTGCCTAGTATGTCTTTAGAGAATTCACTTATTTGCTCGTTTAACTTGTTGGTGCGGGAAGCATTCGACGATCGAACCCAAGTCTTGATAATGGCAAAGGGATTCAAAGTTAAGATTACTTGTTTTCTAACATGCTTGAATGAGTTTTCAGGAAAGTCCTAACTGCGGTTAGGCAGGTGAAAAATCTTAAGGGGTGGTAACCTTAGGTCATAGGGGGTGGTAACCCTAGGTGAAGGAAAATCCTAAGGGGGGTGGGGGTAACCTTCGGTCCTAGGGGGTGGTAACCCTAGGTGGAGAAAAACCCTAAGGGACGGCAACCTTAGGTCCTAGGGGGCGGTAACCCTAGGTGGAGGAAAATCCTAAGGGGGGGGGGGGGGGGAACCTTAGGTCCTAGGGGGTGGTAACCCTAGGTGAAGAAAAACCCTAGGGGGTGGTAACCCTAGGTCCTAGGGGGTGGTAACCCTAGGCGTAAAGTCCAGTCGGTCTGGAGGACCGGACTGGCAGCAGGTAAATCTCCTGAGTAGAGTAGGTGAGGACGCGTTCCCTGCAGAGGGAACAGTAGGCGTCGGGTCGACCTAGGGTTTCCGGTTGGAAATCCGAAGTCAGACCCGGACAGTCCGAAGGCTGTCAATTTATTTGTTTATATATTATCTATTGTGTTCTAACTCTATTTTGTAGGAGACTAACGTTTTTGTGCAGAGTTAGAAGTGACCGGGATAGGTCGACCGAACCTTGGGATCAGCCGATCGAACCCACAAGTCAGCAGATCAGATTTCCAGAGGTTGGACTGGGGTCGACCAGGGGATCGGTCGACCGAACCTTGGGATCGGTCGACCGAACCTGGGTTGGGTATCGACTGGATCAGGCTGACTGGGCTGAGTCAGAGCTTATCGGTCGACCGAACCTGTTTATCGGTCGACTGAACCTGTTTATCGATCGACCGAACCTCGGATGGAATTTGACCAGAACAAAGCGGAGTGAGAGGATCGGGCGGATCAGATAGGAAGAGATCGCCTGATCGGCCGACCGAAAAGGGGATCGGTCGACCGATCCGCCTCGGGTCAAACTTGATCCTGAAGTTTGGGGATCTGGATCAGACTTTACAGAGCTATAAAAGGAGGCCTAAAGGTGCAGCTTCGGACATCAACTCGAACAGAAGAACTTGTGATCTTGTATGCTGCTCTGAAAGCTTCAACTAGACTCTGCTACTCCGACAATCGACAACCACTTCATTCATCTTTGTTTTTGTCGGTATAATCTTTTAAAGTTTAATACTTGTACTTATTCACTTGTAAAAGATTTGCGATATTATAGTTGTTGCCCACCGAAAGCGATCAACGATCGTGGGCCTTGGAGTAGGAGTCGCCCTAGGCTCCGAACCAAGTAAATCTTGGAGTCTTCTATGTGTTTGTTATTTTATCTATTTCCGCTGCGTTTCTCGTAAGATTTTCGAAACGAAAAGTGAAAGCCACGAGCGCTATTCACCCCCCCCTCTAGCGCTTCTCGATCCAACAATTGACATCAGAGCGGGATTGCTCTGAATTGGTACAACTACCGTTCGAGCATTTTTTTCGTCGCTTTCTCGTTCGTATAGGGTAAAAATGAAATCTTACGCCTTTCATTTTTTTCCCTCCAAAATTATTTTCAAAAAATTCATTTTCATCTCTTCACGATTTATTAGAATTGATAAAATATCAAATTTGGCAAAATTTAAAATAATATTTTTTTAATAATATTTTATTATTATTTTATTTTTTTCTCGAAATTCATAAATTTCTATTTCTATCCTTTCCCGCACTACTGATCTAAGACCAAGTCTTGGAACAAGTTTTATTGTGTTTATTTTGCGAGATTCCTTCTTAATGGCTTACGAAGATGGGTACAACTCCACATGCCTACCACTTCTGTCCGGCGAAAATTTTAGATACTAGAAAGACTAGATGGAGCACCAATTGAAGACCGAAGCAGAAATATGGACCATAGTCCATATTGGATTTATTCTCCCCACCAAAGAAGGTGTACCCATCACCTGTGACAAGTGGGATGCACAAACAATAAGAACATTCGAGGCAAATGCAAAAGCAACATGGATTCTCCTATGCGGACTAACAAATTCAGATCTTGATCGAGTTGGAAAGTTCAACAATGCTAAGGATCTTTGGAAGAAAGTGCTCAAGCTTTATGAGATCCCTTCAGAGCTAGAAGATCGAATAGAACCTGAGTCCGAATCTGAAATTGAATCCCCAGAGTCAACCTCTGAACCAGACTCAGAAGAATCAGAGCAAACTGATTTCATAGCACTGATGGCCAAAGACAAGATATCTGAATCTGAGTCAGAATTTGAAATGGCAACAGTCAAGGGGAAGGATCCTATCACGGATCTAAAAGGTAAAATTGTAAATTCAAATTGTAAATCTCTCATAACCTGTTTTAATTGTAGGGAGAGAGGGCACTATAGAAACGAATGCCCCACTCGTAAGACTCGACCGACACAATCGGAGGAGAAGGAGAAAATGATTAGGAGAGGGAAGAAACACATTAAATGCTTCAAATGCAAACTAATGGGTCACTGCAAAAGACAATGCCCAGAAAGAAGACCCAAGAATCCAGAGGAAGAAATCAAGGTTAGTACATTTACATTATATGAAAATCCAGTTTTTGCAACACATGATTACACTAGTTTAACTAATCCTGCTTGCTCTAGTATAGATTTCTCTTCAAAATTAGATATGCATGCTAATAATGTAATGAATAAAATTAATTCAAATAAAAATAAGAAATTAACTCTTAGAAAATTAGAAATACAAAATAATATTTTAAAAGATAAAATTGATAAATTAGAGAAGATTGTTAATAATTTAGTCAAATCATGAAATCTAGACTTGGGTTATAAGTCTAAAGTAAAATTTAAACACTACATACCAAGCTATAATCAAGTACCTTTTATTTACTAAACTTAATTTAAATATAACCCAAATCTAATTAATAAATAAATAAAAATTATCTTAACAAATAAATAATTAATTAAATTCATCTTAATAAATAAATAAATAATTATCTTAACAAATAAAATTAAAGGAATATAATCAATAATGGAGGCTCCAGAATAGCTAGCACCTCCAAAAGGAATCTACCCGATAGGGTAACCAAACACAACCTACCCGGCAGGATAATTAGGGCTAGAATAAAAAGGGCTAAGTTTAACTTGACCCACGGTACTGGTGAAGTATTGGATGATAGTACATTAAGGAAGCTTAGTCTATGCATGTCTAGGAAGATATGACTTCGACCTGGTGCATTTGGCTAAGTGGAACTGACCGAAGCTACCCTTTATGGATCCTAACTAGTTAGACCAAGGTTTTGTACTAAGTTCAGTGGATATGACTATTTGGAAAACCTCGAAGGCATGGTTACTTTAATGATGTCCAAGTGACTCACTATAATAGAGAAGTTTATCCAAAGAATGTCTATATGTTGAGCCCAAAGCTAAACATGAATCTAACATAAAGTTAAACCTGTTGGATCGAGAAGCGCTAGAGGGGGGTGAATAGCGCTCGCGGCTATTTCGTTCGATTATCGGAATCGTAAAAAGCGTAAGAGTTAAAGCAGCGGAATAAAGACAAAGAACAATCACACAGAAAGATGCAAGAGATTTTTACTTCGTTCGGAGCCTAGATCGACTCCTACTCGAAGGCCCACGATCCTTGATCGCTTTGCGTGGGCAACAACTATAAGCTCGATAAAAGGATTACAAGATGAAGTACAAGTAAATACAAAAACTAATTATACCGACAACAAGAATAGAATCTCGGAGCTTCGGGTCGTCGTAGACTTGTTGCAGCACTTTCGGGCGTCTTTCAGAGAGGCACGTTGGAGACAGAAGACTTGAAATTCGATAATCTGAGGTGCTGCTCGAAACCCCCTTATAAAGGGTGTTCAAGGCACCTTGAAGGCCTCTGAAGGTGCCTCCATGCTGCCGAGTCTCCCACGTGGATCAAGCTTGAACTGGTCGAAGTTCATCTGCTTAAGGCGCCTTATGCCCCATTCAAGGCGCCTTCCAAGGCGCCCTATGTCTCCTTCAAGGCGCCTCCCAAGGTGCTTCGTAGCCAGCTCCAGCTTTGCACCCGAGGCGCCTCCAAGCTCCATGGAGGCGCCTCGGACACTGTTCATCCGAGGGAAGACTTTATTATTTTATACCTGCAAGACATGTTAATCCCAAACAATATACTGCAACACAAAGTTAGCACATAAAGTCATAAATAAGATAACCAAATATTATTGATAATCATCAGACTATCCGGGTCTGACTTCGGATTTCCGTCCGGAAACCCTAGGTCGACTCGACGCCTACTGTTCCCTCTACGGGGAGCGCGTCCTCACCTACTCCACTCAAGAGATTTACCTGCTGCTAGTGCGATCCTCCAGATCGAATGGACTTTTGCTCAACACTCGACGCTTCCGGACTTTCTGCTGGACATCCGCTTCCCGGCTAGTCCAGTCTTTCACCTGATTCGCGACACCAGGACTTTCCACCTAGGGTTACCACCCCCTAGGACTTTTGCCTGAAACCATCGACCTGCCAAGACTTTCCGCATAGGGTTACCACCCTCTATAACCTAGGGTTACCGCCCCCTAAGGTTTTTCCTTTGCCTAACCGCAGCTAGGACTTTTCTCCACCTAGGGTTACCGCCCCCTAGGACCTAGGGTTACCACCCCCTAGGGTTTTCACCTGCCTAACCGCAGTTAGGACTTTCCTGAAACACTCATTCAACATGTTAGATAACAACAAGACTTAACTTTGAACCCTTTGCCATTATCAAAACTTGGGCTCGATCGTCGGATGCTTCTCACACCAACAAAACCAAACCCAATAATTGAACCTAATTCATCGCACAAAATTATAAGATACCCTGATTGAAAAATTTAGATCGGGTGAGATGACTAAGGACAAAACTCAAAATTCAAATTAAATTAAAATTAAACCAAAACTTAAATTTAAATTAAATTAAATTAAATTAAATTAAATTAAAAATTAAATTAAATTAAAAATTAAATTAAAATTCTTTTAAAAATCCTTTAAAAAAAATCATTTGAAAATTCTTTTAAAAATTATTTTAAAAATCCTTTAAAAAAACTATTAAAAATGTTTTAAAATTCTTTTTAAAATCTTTTAAAAATTATTTTAAAAATCCTTTAAAATATCTTTTAAAAATATTTTAAAATTATTTCAAAATTCTTTTAAAAATCCATTAAAAAATCTTTTAAAATTGTTTTAAAATTGTTTTAAAATTCTTTTTAAAAATATTTTAAAAATTATTTTAAAAATCCTTTAAAAAATCTTTTAAAAAAATTTTAAAATTGTTTTAAAATTCTTTTTAAAATCTTTTAAAAATTATTTTAAAAATCCTTTAAAAAATCTTTTAAAAAACTTTTAAAATTGTTTTCAAATTATTTTAAAAATATTTTAAAAATTATTTTAAAAATCCTTTAAAAAATCTTTTAAAATTATTTCAAAATTCATTTAAAAATTATTTTAAAAATCCTTTAAAAAAATCTTTTTAAAATCTTTTAAAATTGTTTTAAAATTCTTTTAAAAATCCTTTTAATTTTTTTTTTGAAAAATCATTTTAAAATTCTTTAAAAAAATATTTTAAAAATTATTTTAAAAATCTTTTAAAAATCTTTTAAAATTGTTTTAAAAATATTTTAAATATTATTTTAAATACTTTAAAAAATCATTTTAAAATATTTTAAAATTATTTCAAAATTATTTTAAAAATCCTTTAAAAAATCTTTTAAAAATCTTTTAAATTTGTTTTAAAATTCTTTTAAAAATTAGTTTAAAAATATTTTAAAAAATATTTTAAAAATCTTTTAAAATTATTTCAAATTTCTTTTAAAAAATTGTTTTTAAAATCATTTAAAAATTCTTTTAAAATTGTTTTAAAATTGTTTTAAAAATATTTTAAACATTATTTTAAAAAAAAATATTTTAAAATTCTTTTAAAAAATCTTTTAAAAATTATTTTAAAAAACCTTTAAAAAATCTTTTGAAAATCTTTTAAAATTCTTTTAAAAATCTTTTAAAAATCCTTTAAAAATCTTTTAAAATTATTTCAAAATTCTTTAAAAAAATTATTTTAAAAATCATTTAAAAATTATTTTATAAATATTTTAAAATTGTTTAAAAATTCTTTTAAAAATCTTTTAAAAATTATTTAACTAAAATCTTTAAAAAATCTTTTAAAATTCTTTTAAAAAATATTTTTAAAAATTATTTTAAAAAATCTTTTTAAAATTATTTTTAAAATCCTTTGAAAATTCTTTTAAAAATCATTTTAAAATTCTTTTAAAAAACCTTGAAAAAATCTTTTAAAAATTATTTTAAAAAACCTTTAAAAAATATTTTAAAAATCTTTTAAAAATCTCTTAAAACCTTTTAAAAACTATTTGAAAAGTATTTCAAAATCTTTTTAAAAATTATTTGAAAATTACTTGAAAATTATTTTTAAAAAAAACAACATTTGAAAATCATTTAAAAAATCATTTGAAAATCACTTTAAAATATTTTAAAAAACATCTTAATTCTATAATTAATTTTGAAATCATAAATCTTATTAAATTCTATATGATTTCAAAAATCTTATTTAATTCTTTAATTATTAAGGTTCAAATCATAATTAATTTTTAAAAGGCTAACTAATTTGAATCAAAGTATTAATTTTTGACTTAAAATAAAAAATTATCTTTGACTCAGCTTTAAAATAGATATGATATTAAGATTAATATTAAATTAACATTATTTTTATAAGTTTGGATTTTTAGCTAATCATGTTTCAAAACTAAGCACTAAAATTATCCAAATCCTTTACTAAGTTTTTTTTGCAAGAAACTGTCTCTCAAAACTAAGTACTTTGGTATCAATAATTTTTTAAAGTTAAGTACTTAAGCAAAGCTTTTGTCAATAATTTTTTTTTTAAAAAAAAAGGTTAAGTATTTATACCTTTAAGTGTTCTCTAATGCTATGTATTCTCTAATGCTTCTTTTCAAATTTAGCTAAGTGACTTCTAAAGCTTTTTTTAAAATTAACTAAGTTAAATATTTTTCTCAAAAGACCTTCCGAATCTAGTTAAGTATTATTTAGAAAATTCCTTCAAACTCAGTTTTCTAAAACGGTCTATTTAAGCATTTTACAAAAGTTTCTCAAATTTACCTAACTTTTTAGAAGCTTTTCAAAATTTACCAAAGTATTACTTCAAAATTTAAGCTAAGTATTAAAAAGTTTCTATTAAGGGGGAGCTTTTGTAAGCTTCTATTTAGGGGGAGCTTTATATGTGTTTGTTTATGTGTGGGATGAATTTATGTGTGGGAGCTTTTATTTTGATATATGGCAAAGGGGGAGAGTATAAGGAAATTCAAATAAAAAAATTTTAAGGAAAAGGGAAAGTTTCTATTAAGGGGGAGCTTTTGTAAGCTTCTATTTAGGGGGACCTTTATATGTGTTTGTTTATGTGTGTGTTGAATTTATGCTTATGCTTTATATGTTTTTGCTAAATTCATACTTGTGCTATCACTGTCTTTTATTTTTACTTAACTTTGAATTTCGGTTTCCATAATCAAAAAGGGGGAGATTGTTGGTGCGGGAAGCATCCGACGATCGAACCCAAGTTTTGATAATGACAAAGGGATTCAAAGTTAAGATTACTTGTTTTCTAACATGCTTGAATGAGTTTTCAGGAAAGTCTTAACTGCGGTTAGGCAGGTGAAAAATCCTAAGGGGTGGTAACCTTAGGTCCTAGGGGGTGGTAACCCTAGGTGAAGGAAAATCCTAAGGGGGGTAACCTTCGGTTCTAGGGGGTGGTAACCCTAGGTGGAGAAAAACTCTAAGGGGCGGCAACCTTAGGTCCTAGGGGTGGTAACCCTAGGTGGAGGAAAATCCTAAGGAGGGGTAACCTTAGGTCCTAGGGGTGGTAACCCTAGGCGCAAAGTCCAGTCGGTCTGGAGGACCGGACTGGCAACATGTAAATCTCCTGAGTGGAGTAGGTGAGGACGCGTTCCCTGCAGAGGGAACAGTAGGCGTCGGGTCGACCTAGGGTTTCCGGTTGGAAATCCGAAGTCAGAGCCGGACAGTCCGAAGGCTGTCAATTTATTTGTTTATATATTATCTATTGTGTTCTAACTCTGTTTTGTAGGAGACTAACGTTTTTGTGCAGAGTTAGAAGTGACCGGGATCGGTCGACCGAACCTTGGGATCAGCCGACCGAACCCACAAGTCAGCAGATCAGATTTCTAGAGGTTGGACCGGGGTCGACCAGGGGATCAGTCGACCGAACCTTGGGATCGGTCGACCGAACCTGGGTTGGGTATCGACTGGATCAGGCTGACTGGGCTGAGTCAGAGCTTATCGATCGACCGAACCTGTTTATCGGTCGACCGAATCTCGGATGGAGTTTGACTAGAACAAAGTGGAGCGAGAGGATCGGGCGGATCAGATAGGAAGAGATCGCCTGATCGGTCGACCAAAAAGGGTATCGGTCGACCGATCCACCTCGGGTCAAACTTGATCCCAAAGTTTGGGGATATGGATCAGACTTTGCAGAGCTATAAAAGGAGACCTAGAGGTGTAGCTTCGGACATCAACTCGAACAGAAGAACTTGTGATCTTGTATGCTGCTCCGAAAGCTTCAACTAGACTCTGTTACTCCGACAATCGACAACCACTTCATTCATCTTTGTTTTTGTCGGTATAATCTTTTAAAGTTTAATACTTGTACTTATTCACTTGTAAAAGATTTGTGATATTATAGTTGTTGCCCACCGAAAGCGATCAACGATCGCGGGCCTTGGAGTAGGAGTCGCCCTAGGCTCCGAACCAAGTAAATCTTAGAGTCTTCTGTGTGTTTGTTATTTTATCTATTTCCGCTGCGTTACTCGTAAGATTTTCGAAACGAAAAGTGAAAGTCACGAGCGTTATTCACCCCCTCCTCTAGCGCTTCTCGATCCAACATAACTATGTCCCATACCACCGATTGTTCACCAGCCAATCTCTACCAAGCCTCCACCTATTGAATCTCTCCTTGTCGAACCTTCGCCTGTCATGCTAGTCGCAGCAGTAGCTCCACCCTCACCTACTCCTCCAGTTTAGCCTGTTTCTAGCACCAACGCCTATCCTATGGTGACCCATTCTAAAAACAATGTCGTCAAGCCTCATCCTCGCTTTGGTCTCATTGCTATCATCGACACTATTCCATCTGAACCTACAACACATACTATAGCTGTCAAGGATCCTTGCTGGCGTGCAGTCATGTCTGAGGAGTTTGATGCTCTCCTTTGTAATGGAACTTGGGATCTTATCCTGTTTGATATCTCTCAGAATATCATTAGTTACAAGTGGGTGTTTTGGATTAAGTGAAAGTTTGATGGCTCTGTTGACTACTATAAGGCTCGTCTAGTTTCTAAGGGATTTCATCAGTGCCCAGGTCTTAACTATACTAACACTTTCAGTCTTGTTGCAAAGCCCACTACTGTCAACCTTATCTTGTCCCTTGCTATTTCCAAAGGGTGGTATCTTCATTAGATGGATGTAAATAATGCATTTCTTTAAGATCAGTTGGATTATTGTGTTTATATGGCTCAAGCACCCAAGTTTGTTAACTCTGATTTTTCATCTTATGTCTGTAAGTTGAATAAAATAATTTATGGTCTTAAGTTGACGATACACACCCAATACACTATGCTTCATCATTTTTTAATCAGTGTTGGCTTCACGACCTCTCTTGCCGATACGTTATTTATTTTTCACTTTGGAGGTATCAATTTGTATCTACTTGTTTATGTCGATGATTTGATTCTTACATGGAATAATATTGGCGTCCTTCAGGGATTCATCGATCAACTGAGTGCTCGGTTCTCTATCAAAGATCTGGGAACCTTATCTTATTTTCTAGGTGTTGAAGTTGTTTCCTCTCCAAGGAATCTTTGTCTCTCTCAGAAAAAATATCTTCTTAATATTCTTACCAGAATCAACATGGCGGACTCAAAACCTGCTCAAACGTCTATTGTCACGTCTGCATCTCTCTGATGGCTCCCCTCGTGCAGACGCTACTTTGTATCACTAAACAGTTGGTAGTCTACAATATCTCTCTTTTACTCGACCAAAAATTGCCTTTGTCGTTAACAAATTGTCTCAGTTTATGCATGCTCCCTCATCTCTCCGCTAGGGGACTATTAAGCGTCTACTGCGCTATCTTAATGGTACACACTCTTATAATCTGATTCTCTGATGGCACTTCTCTCCCTCTTTGCATGTCTACTGTGATGCAGATTTAGTTGGGGATATTGATGATCACACGTCCACTAGCACTTATATTGTATTCCTTGGTTCCAATCCGATTTCCTGGAGCTCCAAAAAGCAGGGTTCTATTGCTCACTCATCTACTGAGGCTGAATATCGTGTCATTACCTCTATCACGGTAGAACTACAATGGGTTTGATCGCTTCTTTATGAACTAGGTGTGGATACTATGGCCTCTACAACCTCTATCTATTGCAATAAATATTGGAGCTACTTATCTCTTGTAAATCCTGTGTTTCACTCACGCATGAAGTACATTGCTTTGGATTATTATTTTGTTTGTGAACTGGTTCAGAGTGGTAAAGTTTGTGTCTCTCATGTCTCGTTGTTTGACTAATTAGTTGATGCTTTGACAAAGCCACTTCCTAGTGCTCAAAGTTGTCTTCTCTATTCCAAGATTGGTGTTTCTATAAGCCCACCATCTTGAAGGGGTCTATTAGGATATCTTGGAATATATGAAGTATAAATCTTTTGTATATGTTTCCTTATCTTTTGTATATATTGTTAGGACCGAAAAGTAGCTAGAGGGGGGGGGGGGGTGAATAGCTCTTCGCGTGCTCGTTGCTCGGCGTTGCTTGTTTCGTCAAGGATGCGCAGCGGAAATACAAATAAACAAATACAAACACGCTAACACTTGGATTTTACTTGGTATCCACCTCCAAGGGAGGTGACTAATCCAAGGATCCACACAACGCACGCACCCTCCACTAATGAAACTCTCCTTTATGGTAACTACCAAGGGCGGAGAAGCCCTACAAGACTCAATACAAGAAGAAGAAAGGGTAGTAAAGAAATACAAGCTTACAAGCTTACAATGAGTGCACAAACCCTAACCCTAGTTTCTTCTTCTTGCTTTGATCCGCCTCTTGACTTGGAAGAGCCTCCAAGAATCTTCAAGAACTGGCGATCTCGAGCTTGAGAAGAGTTGTGGAGGAGCTGGTGAAGATCTGAAATGAATCTGTGAAGTGATGCCGAAGGAATCGTGCGCCTGCGGCCTTTATCGACGCCAACGGTCGGATCCCGATCGATTGGATTGCTCCCAATCGATCGGGGAGGCTTTGGATCGATCCACGGATCGATCCAGAGTGCCTCTGTGCTCTGGGAAAAATGCCTGGATCGATCCACAGATTGATTCAGCGCTTATCGCGCGAAGCAGCAACGTCCCAATCGATCCACTGATCGATTGGGACCTCTGGATCGATCCACTAATCGATCCAGAGGCTCTCTGTTCGCTGGGAAAGATCTGGATCGATCCACTGATCGATCCAGCACTTGGTTTTTGCCCAAAACCAAGCCCCAAGCCTCTCAAACCAACATCCGGTCAACCTTGACCTGTTGGTACATCATGCCTAGCATCTGGTCACTCCTTTGACCTGCTAGGACTTCCCACACCAAGTGTCCGGTCAATCCCTTTGATCCACTTGGACTTTTCTCTCGTGCCAAGTATCCGGTCACTCCCTTGACCTACTTGGACTTCCACCAGATGTCTGGTCAACCTTGACCCAACTGGATTTCCTCGTGCCAAGTATCCAGTCAATCCTTTGACCTACTTGGACTTCCCAACACCAGATGTTCGATCATCCTTGATCCATATGGATTTGCCCTTGCCTGGCTTCACTCACTAGGGCTTTCACCTATCTTCACTCACTAGGGTTTTCCATCTGCCTAGCTTCACTCACTAGGACTTTCACCTGGCTTCACTCACCAGGATTTTCCTTTGCCTGGCTTCACTCACCAGGACTTTCCTTCTGCCTAACATCCTAGTTAGGACTTCTCAGTCAAGTATCCGGTCATCCTTGACCTACTTGACTCTTCTTCAATCACACTGATCAGTCCCTGATCAGAATCTCCCCATATGAACAACTGCACCTGCATTGTCCATGTGTCTACATGTATTGTCAAACATCGAAACTATGACCAAGACTCAAGCTTGGTCAACTCAGTCAACCTTGACCTAAGGGATATTGCACCAACAATCTCTCCCTTTTTGATGTTTGACAATACCTTTAAGTTTGGACCATTCTGAGTTAAGCTAATCCCTTAGCCTTAACTCCATTCATGCCAAAAGTATGAATGTTGGTTCCCTTCATTCTCCCCATATGACCTCCCCATAGATAATGAAGGCCTAACTTAAACCACACATTCTCCCCCTATTGGCACACATCAACTCATCTTGGAGCACACATCAACCCATGCCTCAATTTCGGGCACTCTTCAACAAATGTCCCATTGTTGAAAACTCTCCCCCTGAAGAGTTGCGCCTCAATGTTCACAACTTCACTTGTTGTGAGCAATACGATAATGAAGGTCCCATACCCTTCATTCTTCCCGCTAAATTCTTCCTCAATGTAGACAAATGCCCAACCTTGAGCATTTTTCAACTACTTGAAACCACTTGAAATACTGAGGATATCCACTCCCCATTTCAAGTTCAAACACTCATCCATGAGCATTTTCTTAACGGAAGGTTAACCACCTTCCAAGGTTCATGAAAAATAATTTTTCATGTCTTTAAAGAGTCCCTCCCCCTAAAGACATGGTGGTAACTTCTGTCATTGCACCAACAATGACTTGGAATCCCTAAACCTTTAGGAAACCCAAATTGAGAAGTTTTGAGGTTCAAAAATTCAATATTGAAATCAACCTCAACCTAAACTTCAATTTAGTCTTTCTTAACCAATCCATCCTTGTTTTCAACACGAAAACACCCTTCAAATGTATTTTGAGGGGTTTGGAATGGTTGCCTAGACTAAAATAGGTTTAAAGATGCTGAAATCAGACTTTCCCAGCCAAAATCAGCAACTTGAATAGATTGGAGTTGGGTTCCAATCGATTGAACCTCTCTGAATCGATCCACTGATCGATTCAGACTTCCTGGATCGATCGGCTGATCGATCCAGCGAGCTTCTGCTCACAGGAATTGCCTTCTGAATCAATCCACGGATCGATTCAGGCACCCCAATCGATCCATGGATCGATCGGAGCTCTGATAGTTGCTGAATTTCAATTTCAGCCAACTTCAGAAACCCCTAGAAAATTCTACAAAAATTCAAAAATCATGAACTTTTGTGTAGACATTATTTAGGGCATACTTTATCATGGAAAAATAGTTTTCTATGAAAATACATCATATTTTCAAAGATTGACACAAACTTGAAAACTTGCAAAAACTTTAGTGTTTTCTTCAAGTTTGTGTCTAACTATTCAATGGTGATTACTATCAAAAGATAGCCTCCACCAAGGTTTTCCAAAAGCATTTTGAAAATATTTTCAAACCAATATCCCACCATGTTCCTTGGGCTTAATGCACATGACTTGTACATTAGCTTTCCCAATGATGGGAAAACACATAACTATGTGTTTTGATGAACTTAAAACTCAAAGAAATGCACTAAATCAACATGTTGAGTTTTGTTCATCATCCTAAACATCTCACTTGTATCTATTGTGTACAAAACACATACAAGTCATCTTATAGGTCTTTGTGAGATGTAAGATTTTGGTTTTGCTCTATTCTAGGGATCATGCATATCTATCTAGGCATTTTAGAGATATTAGACATCCACCTAGGATGTCATTTGGTATACCTCTTGATGATAACTGCCATTTGTCCTTAATTTTAAGGAAATAAACTTAATGCATGATTATGTTATGGCATACATCAAAAGAAAATATCCTATTATTACATGATGTATGAATGTCATGATATGGTATTTTTGGATTTTTCATAATAAAACAATGAATTCAAAAATAGACATGATGTCGTGGCATATGATGGGCAAACAATCATGGCAAGGTTTAGTATAAATAAAATATACCTAGATTACCTATCTAAATATCCTTAATCACTTAGCTAAACTCAAAATATACCACTTGTTTTAACTTAAAACGATACCACTTGTTTTAATTTAAAACATTAAACCTAGATTGCCCTAAATGCTTCAAAGAAATGCCAAAACCTAAATTGACATTTCTTATTTCTCTTGATTTGTTTATGCCACTTAAAAATTAAGCATATCCTCAAATGTTGGCATATTTCATTTTTCCACAAGAGTAGCACTAAGAAAATACCAAAGTCCCAACTTGGTATTTCTTATATTTTTCTAATTTGTGCCATTTTAAGATAAAATCAATTTTTCCACCAATAGACACATGTTACTCTTTCAAGGAGTAAATAATAGTTCCATTTCATTTTCAAAGGTTAACAAAAACCTTGAAAATGCTCCTTGAGTGTCAATTTCCTCAAAGTTGGGTTAACTACCCTTCTAATCAGAGTTGACACTCTCTAACCCATCTATGGGGTAGAGAAGATGCTCCTAGGAACCCAACACCTATTGGTGCTCCTTGGATGCTCTAGGTATTCACTAGAGATAACTTCCCTAGATACCTTCCTAGTGACCTTGTTTGGCTTCTTGGAAGCCTTGGTCACACTTTCTAGGTCAACTCTAGGGATAGCCTCCCTTGTGACCTTGTTTGTGACTTTCTTAGACTTCTTAGAAGCCTTAGTCACATTTATTGCAAAAATACTCTTAGGGATGACTTCCCTAGTATTTTTGGCTTGACCACTAGACCTAGGGTTTGTTCCATAACTATATGGAACTCTATGGTAAGAGGGCACATCCTTCTTAGCCTTTGGTTTGTATCCCAAACCTCTATGGCCATTGGATGACTTTTGTACCCCTAAATCTAGGTTATGCTCATTTTGCCCTAATAGGATATTTTCCATCCTTTTTAGGGTTTTTTCCATTTTATCAAGTCTTGACCTCAAGACTTGATTTTCCATCACTAAGTCCTTAGTTTTTGGTTTTCCATTAAGTTCATGAGCATTTTTGTTTCTAGGCTTGTAGCTACAATCCTTAGAGTTCTTGCCTAGACTTTTACCTACATTCCTAGCCTTAGGTGTAGTAGTTTTAGCATGAAAAGCTATATGTTTTTCTTTAACGCTATTATGCTTTCTATTTTCATGGTAAATAGTATTAAAATGATATAAGTTAGAACTATCATGCTTTTTACCATAATGTAAAGGGGTAGGCTCAATAAATGTTACCTTCTTCTTTACCTTGGAGGCTCCCCCTTGACTAATGCCTCCTTGAGCCTTGACCATCTTCTTCCCCTTGGGCCATTGACTTCGGTAATGCCCTTTTTGGTTGCAAGAAAAGCACACAATATGCTCCTTGCTCCTTTTTGTTCCGGGGATGGTCTACTTGGGCTTCTCCTTGTCCTTTTTTGCCACTTGGCCCTTCTTCTTGGCCAAGTTGGGACACTTGCTCTTGTAGTGCCCATGTTCCCTACATTCAAAGCATATAATATGATTTTTATTATTAATTGAAATATTTATACCTTTGCTTGTAGGGATGACATCTTTTCCTTTGGATCCGGAGGTAGAAGCTTCCTCTAGATCGGACCTTGATTCTCCTCCATTTGATTTTTCTTGACTTGTGGAGGTAGAGGCTTCTTCCTCCTCTTCTTCTCTCGACCCGGATGTAGAAGCTTTTCCTTCTTCTTGATCCGGCGTCACCAAGGATTGCTCCCCCTCAATCCTAGAGGTGGAGGCTTCATCATCTTGAATATGAAACAAGGAGTATGCTCCCTCCTTGTTCCATTCGTTGCATTCCCTTGAGGATGAAACTTCTTGGATTTCCTCTTCTTCGGAGGTTGAGCATCTCTCAACCTCGGAGTCCTCCTCTTGGTCTTGCTCCAAAGAGTCACTCTCTCTGGATTCTTCTTGCTCTTGTACAGTGGAGGGGATCTCTTCATGAAGCTTGGCCAATTTGCTCCATAGTTCCTTTGCATCTTCAAATTCTCCAATTTTACAAAGGATGGTGCTTGGCAATAAATTGACCAAGAGCTTGGTCACTTTGTCATTGGCCTCGCACCTTTGGACTTGCTCTTGGCTCCACTTGCTCCTCTTGAGAACTTTACCCTTTGAATTTCTTGGAGCCTTGAAGCCTTCCATTAGAGCAAACCATTGCTCTATCTCCATCATAAGAAAATTTTCGATTCTTGATTTCCAAGAATCGAAACTCGTAGAAGTGTATGGTGGAGCCACCCTTGTGTCAAATCCAAGTCCATCTTGGAATTGCATCTTGAAGTTGAGCTTGATAAAGTCTTGAACTTGAAGAATTTGCTCCAACTTCTTCATCCTCTAGCTTTGCTTGTTATGTTTGCCCCTTCCGGCGATGATTCCGGTGAAGAGCGGCCTCGCTCTGATACCACTTGTTAGGACCGAAAAGTAGCTAGAGGGGGGGGGGTGAATAGCTCTTCGCGTGCTCGTTGCTCGGCGTTGCTTGTTTCTTCAAGGATGCGCAGCGGAAATACAAAGAAACAAATACAAACATGCTAACACTTGGATTTTACTTGGTATCCACCTCCAAGGGAGGTGACTAATCCAAGGATCCACACAACGCACGCACCCTCCACTAATGAAACTCTCCTTTATGGTAACTACCAAGGGCGGAGAAGCCCTACAAGACTCAATACAAGAAGAAGAAAGGGTAGTAAAGAAATACAAGCTTACAAGCTTACAATGAGTGCACAAACCCTAACCCTAGTTTCTTCTTCTTGCTTTGATCCGCCTCTTGACTTGGAAGAGCCTCCAAGAACCTTCAAGAACTGGCGATCTCGAGCTTGAGAAGAGTTGTGGAGGAGCTGGTGAAGATCTGAAATGAATCTGTGAAGTGATGCCGAAGGAATCGTGCGCCTGCGGCCTTTATCGACGCCAACGGTCGGATCCCGATCGATTGGATTGCTCCCAATCGATCGGGGAGGCTTTGGATCGATCCACGGATCGATCCAGAGCGCCTCTGTGCTCTGGGAAAAACACCTGAATCGATCCACAGATCGATCCAGCGCTTATCGCGCGAAGCAGCAGCGTCCCAATCGATCCACTGATCGATTGGGACCTCTGGATCGATCCACTGATCAATCCAGAGGCTCTCTGTTCGCTGGGAAGATCTGGATCGATCCACTGATCGATCCAGCACTTGGTTTTTACCCAAAACCAAGCCCCAAGCTTCTCAAACCAACATCCGGTCAACCTTGACCTGTTGGTACATCATGCCTAGCATCTGGTCACTCCTTTGACCTGCTAGGACTTCCCACACCAAGTGTCCGGTCAATCCCTTTGACCCACTTGGACTTTTCTCTCGTGCCAAGTATCCGGTCACTCCCTTGACCTACTTGGACTTCCACCAGATGTCTGGTCAACCTTGACCCAACTGGATTTCCTCGTGCCAAGTATCCAGTCAATCCTTTGACCTACTTGGACTTCCCAACACCAGATGTCCGATCATCCTTGATCCATCTGGATTTGCTCTTGCCTGGCTTCACTCACTAGGGCTTTCACCTAGCTTCACTCACTAGGGTTTTCCATCTGCCTAGCTTCACTCACTAGGACTTTCACCTGGCTTCACTCACCAGGATTTTCCTTTGCCTGGCTTCACTCACCAGGACTTTCCTTCTGCCTAACATCCTAGTTAGGACTTCTCAGTCAAGTATCCGGTCATCCTTGACCTACTTGACTCTTCTTCAATCACACTGATCAGTCCCTGATCAGAATCTCCCCATATGAACAACTGCACCTGCATTGTCCATGTGTCTACATGTATTGTCAAACATCGAAACTATGACCAAGACTCAAGCTTGGTCAACTCAGTCAACCTTGACCTAAGGGATATTGCACCAACATATATTTCCTTTTTATCTTTATCTTTTATGATGCATATAAATAAATCTTGCATCATTATTCTTGAATATAGAAAAAATATTTTTTCAATACTTTTTTACAAGATATTTATACCCTACCCAAATATCTTATTACCACCTACAATTGTATTTGTTTAGATTTTAATTATTTCAATGAAGCTATGGATACTTACCAAATTCTTAAGAAAATAATAAGATAAAAATTAAAGATAAAAATTAGCAAACTAAATATATAAAATATTAAAAATAGTTTATCCCAACACTATTATTCTATAAAAATATCATAGCTTTATACTAATAATTCTTCATTCCATCCAACTAACATCATTTAACAAAAGTATATTAGAATTAATATCATCACCAAAAAAAATATAATAAAAAAAAAATCGATTAAAAATTTGTAGGTTACTGCTAATTTAGTTATATTTAAACATGATCATCCAAAAAGTAAACTTGATCGGTTTCAACTTTGAATTAATCATAAATGTCTTCATCACTTGACATTATAGTGTAATGCAAATTAAAATTCACAATGACGAAGAAAAATATAAATAATTAACCCAATAGTTCACTTTCAGTATCAAATTTAATAAAATTAAATTATATTAAAAATTTGCCCCATCAACATAAATAGTATCCTCATCATATTCGACTAAAGTGTAATATGATTTTGTTTCTTGTGAACTTATAACTACAAAATTCAATGAAGAAGACAAGTCATTATTGTATATTATAAAATAAAAATATTTTCATTCAAAAATGATAAAAAAAAGAGTTAATTTTCAATTTATATTATCTTGTTTCTCATTTGATAACCAACTTTGAGTGCACATCAATGCTTCTATTGTTTTTGGATGAAACCTGCTTCTATAAGGACTCACCAATCTACCACCTATACTAAATGTAGATTCTGAAGCCACAATCAATATTGGAATGGCAAGCAGATCTCATGTCATCCTCATCAAAGTGGGATACTTGATTCCGTTGGTCTTCCACCACTCCAATATGTCAAAATCCATGTTTCTCGATAACACTTTGTCTTCCAAATAATGGTCTAGCTTGGTCTTCAGATCAATGTTAATGTCACACTCAAGTCCTACATTTTTATCAAAACTATCCAAAAAATCAGCAATACTTATATTTAATATAATCTACATTGATCTTTTTTCAACACTAGCATAAACATTATTATCTATGTACTCCTCAAGCAAATCATAACATATTTTTTGAATCATTCTAACAGATTCTTTAAAGCTAATCTTTCCATGTGTTCTTTTGAAACAATACTCTACCAACTTTGTCTTATATTTTGGATATAAAATACTAACTATTCCCATAACTCCATGAATATGAGATCAATATTTCTCAAATTTGGAAAGCATCCATTCAACCAAAGAAGAAATAACCTTATTAGGAGATATGACCCACTTTAGCAATGAATCTTTAATTTCACAAACCTTAAGGAAAAAAAATTATTGTGGGATACATTCTTCTAGAAAATATTTCAGTTATATAATAAAAAACTTTTAACATTTGAGATACCTCTTCTGCTAACAACCACTCCTCATCTATTGGGACATTTATACAGTGAATCACAAAATCTCATACGAGCAAACAAATCTTTAAAAGATATAGTATTTATGAGCATCAAACATGTTGAGTTCCAATAGTGAAAGATAAAGCTTACAAATCGAGTTAGGGAATCCCCAAGCTCACGGTGAATCAGTTGAAAGAGGAAGATTTGATAGATAAGTAATTGGGTGTGTCCTCGACTTGATGATGATGACGACGACTTGATCTGCTGGTAGTGGGGGAAATGGACTGTAGTTGTAACTGCAATGCCAATTGTCCATTCACTACTCCCCCTTATTATAAGGGATGTGTCCAAATGCAAGAACGTGGGAGAGAGGATAAGTTCCAAAAACTCTTTATGTGAGATCTATTTCTTTTGGAAAGAAAAAGAACATTCGACTGATTAGGGATTTGGTTTGTGATTTCATGATTACTCTTCCGATGACAAGCACAAAGAACACAGGATCGTCTACAAGTCGCTATAAGTGTTTACAATTTACAAATTTTAGTTCTAGATTTCATGCTTTAGAAGCAACAATGGTATGAGAGTGTAGATTCTAAATACATAAGAAAGTTCCTAAAATACCTCTATGTTTTAATTTCTTTTCTATATGTTATTTCGCTACCGAAATCGCGATCGATTGCTGTGAAATCATGACTAAGTTGCGATCTACAATCTGTCACAATAACAATCAATTTCACTACTGAAATCATGTTATGTCGTCGGGCGTAGTTGCGATCTACTACTGTCGCTGGGTAAGATCACGACTTTGTTATGATTTGTCATCATTGTCAGGCTTTAAACACAGTGGCCACTCCCACAGAGTTTGTCTCCATCGACAAGTGAAATGGGGGTGATGGCGGCGTGGGAGCTAGTGATGAAGAAGAGAAAAAAAAATGGTGTTGGTGTAAGCAAAGAAAAAAATGAACACTATAGTTAGGTTAGCATATGAATTGATAAGAAAAAGATAGTTCTTGAGTATATTATTATACATATTATACTTGCAGATCTTTTTACTAAGTCATTGGCTAAAGAGTCATTTCAAGGACATGTGAAGTCTTTGGGACTTTGAAGAATGTAACATATTGTAAAGACAATAAGATATGTAAAACATCATGAGTTATTCAATGTATATGTTTTTGTTACATTTGTATAAAGTCTCGATGAACATGGTGGCGGGTTAAGATTGGTCTACTCACATGAAAAATCATCTTTGATTGTTAAATATAAATAGAGGTAAGATCATTACTTATGGAACAACTTATGAAGCTGCGAATGGAGACATACTTGTAAATTGGGGTCGCCTTGATAGTTGTATCAGGATGAGATCATTTATGATATTGATGATCAGAGTAAATGTACCTACCATTTACTAAATCTATTGAAGGTCAAATTAGAATTCATGAGTTGAATTCAAGATTAGACATTGTGAATATCTAAATGTAAATTTGTACAATGTTAAAATTGAGAAAAACATACATTCTTTATTGATAAAGAGAAAAACATCATAATATGTGATTCATACCACATGTCCAATAGCGACAATAAGGGTAGTAGGAGAATGAATATCTACTTCTTTACTATGTGAGACCCTTAATATTATAGTGTTGGTGCAGCGGGAGCCGACAAGAGGGAGGTGAATTGCCTAAAAAAATAACTCATTCTCGTTCTTTTGATTTGATTGGACTAACACAACTAAAATAAACTGAATAATAAAACAGAATAATTAATAAAAAAAAGAGGCAAAGTAATTTACTTGGTTACAACCTAGGTAGTTATTAATCCAAGACAATGAAGAAGGTTTCACTAGTCAATCTCCTTTGTTGAAGGTGGACAAGCCTCTTATACTCTTTTTAAGCTTAGAAAATACTAGGACATTGAATACATGATTTGTAGTTCAGTTGTTTTTTTATTTCCTACCTCCAGGGGTCTTTTTATAGTTCCTAGAAAATCTTATCCTAGGATGGAATGCGCCTTCAATAGGGTCCAAGGCTCCTTCAAATGGAAAACTCAATTTGCCGAAGAAAAAGTTTTATCTTCGGTTAACGGCTAGGGAAGACACCTTCAACCGGCTGGAATGCGCCTTCGATACTGTTCATCGAAGGTGTCTTCTTGAAAGACACCTTCCAAGAAGCAGATTAGCTCCTTAGCTGATCTCTTCGCTTGGTTGATGCTTCGACTGTAGGATCGAAAATAATTTAGATATCTCTACAATTACACGATATTATCCACTTTGAGCCTAAACCCTCATAGTTTTGCTCTTGGGCTCTACCCAAAAGGTCTCATGGCAATGGAAATATATTTTCTCTTTATAAACTCATGATATTTCCCATATGTTTTACAATGTAGGACTATGTTTGCAACCTTGCAAATCCAACAATCCCCTTCAAACAAAGGACCACATGCTTCCTAAGTCTGATCCTTCGACCCACCAGGTCTTCCTGTCCTTCGGTCCACCCGACCTACTAGGACTTCCTTTATCTGGTGTCTAGTGCTCTTAATTCGAAAATAGGAGCCCCCACTTTCTTTGTTCGAGGTAATATTGTACCCACATGGCTTAATCAGACCATGGTTGTTGTGCACAGTCGGCGCTTAAACCTTCTAACAGTCCGGACTCTGATACCACTTGTAGGATCTTAATGAATTTAGATATCTCCACAATTGTATGATATTGTCCACTTTAGGCCTAAACCCTCATGACTTTGCTCTTGGGTTCTCCCCAAAAGACCTCATTCCAATGGAGATATCTTTTCTCTTTATAAACCCATGATCTTTCCCATATGTTTTACAATGTGGGACTATGTTTGCAATCTTGCAAACTCAACACCGGCTAATCAGAGTTGAGCTCACCCAAACTCAACTCCAACCTTCTCCTCGAGCAAGCTTCCTTCCCAGCTTCTCGTCCCTCGAACGTCGTGTACGCCCTTCTCGTCTACTGGTGTATTCTTCTATAGTACCTCATCCCTCGGATGCATCGAGCCTGTCAGCTTCTCTCTTGTGCCATCTTTTTCACTAGCTGCGTCTTCCGCTCGACTTCTTATGCTCCTAAGTTCTTGCACACTTAGACATAAGGCATCAAAAGACAAACAGAATCTAACTTAACTTGACTGACTATATCAAAATTACCACGAGATATTTACAATCTATACCTTTTTGATGTGTACCAACTCAAGTTAAAATTAGGGTTAAACCAAAATATAACAACATGAGTATATAAAGTAAGTTGCAATTATAACAAAAAATTGCAATGCAATGAATAAAATTGTAAAATAATTACAAGGATAAAAAAATTATCCTAACTCTCTCTTAATCCTTCTTAACTTTTACCTATTTCTCCCCTTTTGATCATATAAAAAAAATAGAAAACATAAAATAAATAGTTAGAGAAGTTTGAAATAATTTTCTAGGGATACATAACAAAAATTATCAGTAGGTTAATATTTTTCAGAAATAATTTTTAAATATATTTTATTTTTAATAATTAATCTTATATTTTGAAAAAAAAATAATTTAAAGATTACTTTTCGGTTTTGGAAAAACTTAAAATTTTTTGTCAAATTTAAGTAGAATAAGATAGACCAGTAGAAAAATTTTCATAGGAAGATATTATTTAGTCTAATAGATATAATTTATTTTAGTAAAGTAATTAACTTTTAAAAATAAATTATAAAAAAATATTTTTTAACTTTAAAAATTCTACTAATTTTCTTTAATATGTAAAGTACATTGTTTAACGGCAAAAAAAAGTTCCAAATTGATATTTTCTTGACTTTTTAATATTAAAAATTTACTTTTCACAAAATAATTTGTAATAATTTAGATAATATTCAAAAAAATTCAAAAAGTTTTGTTAAGATAGAGAATATGATATTTTATCACAAAAAAGAAAATTTTTTAAAAATAATTTTGAAAATAATTTTTAATTTTCAAAATACCATTTTTGTTAATGAATTCATAGAAAATAATTTAACAGTAAAAAAATTTTAAAAATATTTCTTTTGATTGAGAATATTATATTTTATCACAAAAAATAAAATTTTAAAAAAATAAGTCTGCTGTTATATTAAAAAAATAATTTTTTTTTTTAAAAAATTCAAAATGCGATTTTCATCGATAATTTCATAGAAAACAACTCAAGGGATTTTTTTTTTAAAAAAAATTCCTTAACATAAATACTGCTGTTATATAAGTGTTATATAAGTATAAAAATTTTGAATAAGAAATTCAAATAAAAAATTTACTTGAAAAATATTTTTCTAATTAAAACAATTTCTATTCTAATAATTTAAAATTTAGGAATTTAATCTAAAAAAGATTTTGGAATCTAATATAGATTCCTATCTATTGGATTTACTAAAAATTTTGGAGGTATATAATTTCTAGCGATTTTCTAATTTATCCTTGGTACATATCAGTTAATTCTACCCAATTTTTTTATTCTAATTTTGAAACATATTTGAATTCTAACATGCATAATCATTTTCTAGTTTTTCTATTTGTGCTTTCAATTTTTTATTTTCTACTTTTATATTATCATGCATTTTTAAGGAGCATGAATTAACTAAGGTCATTTTTATCTTAGTATTTTCTTTTTCTAGTTTTACTATATTCTTAGAAAGCATCTTGATAAATTGAAATGTCTTTTCAAGAGGTAGGGTATATACCTCACTTACCTCGTGTTTTGTGCTCCTTCTTTATCATAGCTTTCTTCTAAGGATCCTCCCCCTTCATCGATGCTCATCTCTGAGCTGCTTTTATCTTCTCTTTGGTGGTCCGCCAATATGGCTAGTTTGACGTATTCTTCAACTTCTAACTCCGATTATGACTCATCCCATGTTGTTTTTAATTTTTTGTGCCTTGATTTGGCTAGCTCTTTCTTTTTCTCCTTCGTCTTCAGTTTTATGCAATCATACTTGATGTGTCATTCTTCATTGCAGTTGTAGTATCAGACCTTTCTTTTGCTCTGAGAATGTTTCTTAGCTTGCACTTTATTAAATTTATTAGATTTAATAAAATTACTAAATTTTCTTACCATTAGAGCAACTTCATTTTCATCAATTGACGCTTCAGAGTCTGGATCATTCATTCTTTCCTTCAAGGCAGTGTTCTGATTAGACTCCTTTTCAATTATGCACATCTAGATTCGTGAAATTCTAAAGTGGAAAATAAAGTCTATAAAGAACTTACCTCTAGATCTTTTAAAATATAATAGAAGTCTACTATAGACGTCCATTCTTGTATCCTAGGGAAATCATTTCACGTATACCTTAAAGAATCTTGGTTTGTTACCTGTTCTCCGAGATTCGTAAGCCCAATGATTAACTCCTTCAGCCTGGTATGCAGTTGTACTACTAACCCTCCTTCTTTCAACAGGAGGTTGGTTAGTTGGTTCTGGAGCAAATCTCACTTTATGAGCTTGGCTTCAGACGTACCTTTATATAGCTTCAAGAACTTCTCCCAAAGTTCCTTTATTGATTTGTAGACGCCGATTCTGCTGACTTCTTACAGAGATAGGATGCTTAGTAGATGGAATTTGGCTCGTCCATTTGCTACAAAGTCAGCTTGCTCCTTCTTGGTCCAGAGATACTCTTCTTTTTCTTCTCCTTGTTGGTCTTTGGGGGCTATAAAATAATATTTAATTATCAAAAGAATTTCAAAATCAATTTTAAAAAATACCTCCATGCATTTCTTTCCATAACGTAAATTGTCCCTCTAACTTCAGTGGATAGATACTCTGTCCGACCATCGTCTCGATGCTTTAGTCGGTGGTTAGTCCTTCTAAGGCATTCTGACTTTGATACCACTTGTTGGTGCAGAGGTAGTCGACAAGAGGGGGTGAATTGCCTAAAAAAATAATTCCTTCTTATTCTTTTGATTTGATTAGACTAGCACAACTAAAATAAACAGAATAATAAAATTGAACAATTAATAAAAAAAAAAGAGCTAAAGCAATTTACTTGGTTATAACATAGGTGGTTGTTAATCCAATGCGATGAAGAAAGCTCCACTAGTCAATCTCCTTTATTGAAAGCGGAAAAGCCTCTTACACTCTTTTTAAGCTCAAAAAATATTAGAAAATTGAATACATGATTTGTAGTTCATTTATTTTTTATTTCCTAACTCCAAGGGTCTTTTTATAGCTCATGGAAAATCTTGTCCTAGAGTTGAAGGCGCATTCAATAGGGTTTAAGGCGTCTTCAAGTGGAAAACTTTATATGTCGAGCTAGGGAAGACACATTTAACCAGCTAAAAGGCGCCTTCGACATTGTTCATCAAAGACACCTTCCAAGAGGGAGATCAACTCCTTAGTTGATCTCTTCGCTTGAGTGATGTTCCGGCTAATCAGAGTTGAGCTCACCCGAATCCAACTCCAACTTTCTCCTCGAGCAGACTTCCTTTCCGGCTCCTTGTCCCTTGAACATCGTGTATGTTCTTCTTGTCCACTGGTGTACTCTTCTGTAGCATCTCGTCTCTCGGATGCACCGAGCCCATCGACTCCTATCCCGTGTCATCCTTCTTGCTAGCTACGTCTTCCGCTTAATTTCTTGTGCTCCTAAGTTTCTATACACTTAGACAAAATGCATCAAAAGCTAAATAAGGCCTAACTAATTTGGTTGACCACATCAAAACTATCACAGGGTACTTACAATAAGTTGATCTCATTTTTATCATAAGTGACTATTTAGCTGTCTAATTAAAGTTTTAATCAGGGGTTGCTACTTTAGCATGTATTCTATTGACTACGGATGATTCGATTTATGGAGTATAATTAAGAAAATGACTCATTAGAATGAATAGATTTTAGTGAAAAAGGAATATTAAAATATATTTACATCTTTGTTATTTATTCACTCGTCGATCAATTATATTTTTTATTAAGTACTTAAAATATGATTGTGAATAATTATATTGATTAGAAATAATGAATATACTTTTGACATAATAGTCATTATGAGGGATTATAAATATTCGTATTGATGTAAATGATTTAATCTAGGGTAACTACAAGATGTTGATGTCTCAAATTTATTTTGAAGAGCGGTTATGTAAGGTGAAACAATTTTCTTAGAATTAATCGCTCAATATATTTATTATCGCATGAACCATTTTTCCTTAAGTATGAATGAATATTCTTATATGGTCTTTGTAACTTCTTATTTAGTCTTTGTGGCTTGACTTGGACTAGTGGGAGATGTTGGTAGTGGGGTGACTGGACTATAGTTGTAACTGCAATGCTAATTAAATATCCACTACTCTCCCTTATTATAAGGGATGCATCTAAGTGCAAGAACGTGTGAGAGAGGATAAGTTCCGAAAAACTCTTCATGTGAGATATGCTTCTTTTGGAAAGAAGAAGAACATTCAGTTGATCAAAGATTTGGTTTGTGATTTCATGATCGCCCTTTCCGACGATAAGCACAAAGAACACAGGATCATCTGCAAGTCGCTATAAGTGTTTACAATTTACATATTTTAGTTTTATATTTCATGCTTTAGAAGTAACATGATCAATAATGACGATGAGGATGGATCTTCTACAGTGGAAGGGAAGGGAATCCCCTTTCTTCTTCACAAGCTGGAGGCTTCTTAGCTCGGCGTCGATGGCTTGAGGATGCAAAGGAGGAGGTGGGAAATCCCCACACCTTCTTCCCTATGAATGGATGTTGTGGTTGAAAGTGGATGGCTCCAATCTATCAGCCTATATTTTCCTCTTCCCTTCATGCCTCCTCCCCCCTCGATCTCCATTGTAGCTTCTCTTAGAATCAGATGACTTCAGATCTAAGTGAACGGATAGAATCACTCTAGATCTAGATGGATGAACAAGATAGATCCAGATCACCAGATGTGAATGGATGAACAAGATGACTCCACATTTAAATGGATGAATAGGATAAATCCTAAACCAAACTCTTTCAAATTGGACTTCCCCCTTTTACCTTAGCCTCAAACTCAAGTTGGATCGATTCGACTCGAGTCAATGGTTCACCTTGGTCTCCTACAACATCATATGCACAACTTTAGATATAATGCCATGAATGTAAGAGAAATTGCATCAAAATCCAAAATAAATTCCAACTAGTAAAATAATGTATGAATGTGAATTTAAACATACGAGCAGTCAAAATTTTGTATCAAAATGTTGGTTATCAAACATCTTAAGAGGCACGTAGGGGTTGATGTGTCCCAATGCCTTGACTTTCTATGGTGGTTGATACTTTGCCTTACCAAAGTTTAGGCTACTGGTTAGTTTTTAGTCATTGAGGCTCCTCAATGTTGACAAATTTCTCAATCCATCCAAGGAACTCAGCATAGTTGGAGGAGGTCTCTACAACAGGGATTGGAAGAGCTCCCCCTCCTAGAGGTCTTAAGAGAAGACATTGGTCAATACCTCAGGGGTAGTAAAAGGTATTTTTAAAATTATCTGAGTGAAGTGTTGGATATATTTCCAAAGAAACTCAAGTCCCTATTATTTCTAGGGGTCTTCTAGTATTTGTTGCTATTGGAGAAATAGTATAGAAATGCCAACCTGAAGTTCTTAAAAGGTGTTATCGAATTGGCACAGGAGAACTAACTCCATTGTTGTTGTGAATAGTTGGTTTTGCTGCGCTACAGTGAGGGCCCTATCACTGTCTCCAAGTTGTTGGGTAGGGTTTGGTCATGTCTAGACTCAAGGTCTTTTGACTTATCATCACCATCTCAATATTATCTTCGCTCAATTCAATTGATTTCCCACAAACGACAAAAACAATGAAGTTGAAATCTGCTAGTGCGTTCTAATAAAGGGTGATTAAGTAGATTTGATTAAAAATTATTTGAACAAATAAATTATATCATTTTGAAGTTTTGTCAAGATGAGTCAATTATAATAAGTGGACCCAATCTTGATGCATGCTCGACACGACGTGAGAAAAGTTTGGTTGAGCTTGAATTTGAGTCGTGTTGTGATATGACATGATGTATGATGCAGCCCCATCAAAAGAAACATTAAACTTCAATTTGGGCCTTCACACTTCATGAGAGAGGCCCAGAACTTGCCCTTGTCGAACCCATTCTTGCAGCAGTTGAAGTCCTCGATCGCCTGCTCGATCTCCGCCTGCGTGTTCATCACGAACGGTCCGTACTGCACCACAGGTTCCATCAACGGCTGCCCGCCCAAGAGCACGAACCTCAGCGGCTTCGCTGCCCTGTTCCACACCTCCACCCCGTCGCCGGGGCTCAGCACCAGCGCGTGGTGGCTCCCCACCGCCGCCGCGCTCGGCTCCCCGAACACACCCTCGCCTTCCACGATGTAGACGAAGGCGCTCCATGACTCCGGGATCCGCTGCTGGACTTGGGATCCGGGGCTTAAGGTGAAATCGAGGTACATTGTCGGAGTCTGGGTGTAGACCGGCGACTGGACGCCGAAGGATTCTCCGGCAATGATGCGGACGGTAACGCCCTCTCTCTTCACTTCGCTTATGTCTTCTCTTTTTAGCTCTTGGTATCTCGGTTCCATCCTTGAGGGGAATAGGCGCAACAGTTAGCTTCCATTGGGAATTTTTTTTTCTAGATTTATTGGAAAGTGGACCATATTGGTCTGGTTGCTCGTTTCTATTAGGAACATTTTTCGTGTTTATTCAAAAGATGAAGAATTTGAGAGGACTAGAGTGGTGATTTACATTTTGTTTTTGGAGGAGAGATTGATCCATAGCTGCAACCCTTTGTTCTCTCCAGGCGCAGCAGGCATTTCTGAGTGAATAATTCCTTTACCAGCAGTCATCCACTGAGGAAATTAGAAGTCATGACCCATCAAATGCAGTATGGAGGTGAACTGATGAAATATTATTATTCAATAAGCTCGAGGAGTGATGATCATCAATAGTACCTGCAGATCTCCAGCTCTGATGGTGCCTTTATGCCCTGCAAAATCCTGGTGAGTGAAGGCTCCCTGAATTCCATGATTTATGTACCATGTTATACTTCTTTGCTAAATTGTTCATCTTTTCTATGTGATACATACTAGCAAGTTAATTTATTACCTCCAGCATATAAGTGACGGTCTCAAAACCTGCCATTGAATGGATAGATTGAGAAACTTAAAACTAATGGATTTACACCAAATCGGGAACTGAATGAACAGATAGACAAACCTCTATGAGGATGATCAGGAAACCCAGCTGGTGCAGATACTGATGTGGAATAGTAAAAGGAAAAATTGAATTATCCATCACTTATACAATGCAGTGGGGTTATATTAGGATAGAGAGGTTAATTACTTACCTGAAAACTCATCCAGCATTAGAAATGGATCCAAGTTTTTTAGTTCTCCCCTGCACAAGATCAATTTCCAAGTGCGAATCATGTTAGTTGAATCCTCTGTTTAAGAAAGGATTAAGAAAATAGTGACTGATAAGAAATCACCTTCCAATGCTCCTCCTAACAATGGCTCCATTGCCCTCATGTTGGGGCCTTGCGAGCACCTTCTTGATCACATATCTAGGATTCTGAAAGCTTTGAGTTTCATCATCTCCCATGGCACTCTTATACCGACTTTTGATGAACCAGTACCTCTTGGCTTTGGGATGACAACAGAGAGGAGGAAAACAGGCTATGCTGGTGGTTTGTTTGATCATTGAGGATCTAAATAGAGTACTGTAATTTATAGAGGAGCAACAAGAGCTCATAATGCTCATCATCATGATCCAATTGAGTTGTAAGGGTTATTAGCAAAGACCTTTTGGCTGGTCTATATTTTTGGAGCAGACGAATGTTTATCTAAATAGATTTACATTTGTGTAGTTTTTGTACAACACATGAGGTGGGTATCATGAGATGAGAGAATTTTGACTGGACTTCTCATTTCCCACAAGAAAATACATCTGGCAGATGGTGGATTAGAATGGGCGTTGGAAAAAACAAAACTTTCAAGGTCTCACTAAAATTTACAGGAATTAATAATTAGTTCCATGATTATCACTAAACTCACGATGTCATCCTTACGTGAACATGATATGTGAGCATCCCTCATTGACTTTTTCAACTTGTGTAAATGGAAGGAAATGTATTAGGGGGGACAGAAAAGTTTCAAACATAAAATTCTGATGTGCTAGAGTTAGTGATGATGATGGTGGGGGTTGGTTTGGTTTTAGAACTCAAAAAAGTCAATAAAAAAAATGCAGGACAAACTACTGGAAAAACATTTTGCAATTGAATATATATATTTGGATCCTTTGGTCTCTTTTCTCTGCTCTCTCTTTATACCTTTCATTTCTGTTTTCCTTTATGCTTGTGCATCTCATGCCTCCTGGATTGCATCTCTTGCAGGTCTTACATCGCTTTTTCTTGAATAAACAAGTAGTTACCATCGGGAACAAATGGACAGCAACTTTATTAAAAAACCACTAGAAGATGGCTGGATTTTGATGTTAAAAAAATAAAAAAATCGATATTTCTTATCCTCTAGGAAGGCTAGCTTGGAAAGATTGATTGACTAAAATTTCAGGTTAGTCTCCTTCAAACATTTGGCTATATTCAACAATAAATTTCATTTCTAATTATTCAAGTTTAATGATAGAGCATTACTATTTCAGTATTATATGGAGCCAATTTTTTTAAAAAATATATTACCAAATAATTCCACATATTAAAAAATATATATATATACATCATCCATGATGTAGCTTCAGCATCATGATAGTTTTCTACAAATATTTGATAGTTTCCTGCAAATATACATCATCCATGATGTAACATCTGGTATCGACCTTGACTTTCAATTAGTTATTCTACAAATCAGAGTCTACCACATACGGCTAGATAATGTTTCAATTTAAAACATGATTGATATAGATAAAATTTAAAAGTAACATTTTACGATATGAAGATATAAATAAACAATGCAAATTGAAAAAAAAAATAAGAAGATTTTTTTAATAACTTGTTATCATATAATTTAATTTCTTGTATAGTTTCAATAATTTTAAATTATGTAAAATTATTTTTAAATATATAATCAGTTTTATGATATCTTATATTGCTTTTTTTCAATCAATAACACATGCTTGTTGCAGAAGGCACTAGTGTGTAAATGCGTGATTTAGTTTTTTTTCTTATCCTTTTCATGAATTATAGTAGACCTTCATGGTTGCACTTGCTACATAGTGTTGAGCACCACTAGAGAATGGACAAGTTGATCTTATCACAGAATGGTTGTGTTGTATACTCCACTCTGCACCATCTTTAATGCTCATGTTTTGGTGGCCATAGAACGTAATGGAGATAGGCAGTCTACCACTTGCATTTTCGTAATGCTTGCGTATTCGATTGTCAATTTGGATATATCCAAATCGCTAGTAATTAGTTTATGCGTCTTTGATTTATGCTTGTAACATTCTTTCTCTCCATTTTCTGTGATACACTGTAATCTGTTTGGTGATAAGGTGATGCACTATGTAGTATGTTTGATAATAAGAAATAGAATAATTATCCTCAAAGCATAGAATACAGAATAATATAATAAGAATAGATATTTTTCAATTTGATGCATGAACATGAATGGTAGATTTTGATATAGTGATAGCCAAGAATAAATTGGGAGAGAATAGTAGTTCATAAAAATTGATGTTTCATGCGAATTATACAATAAAACAATTATTTCATAAGAACTCAAAAGGAATGAAATAACTATACCTACAAATTAAACATATATTAAAAAAAAGCATATATAAAATTTAAAAGAAAACTAATCTCCTTTGTTTTCCAATAAACGTATTACAATTGCATCAAAATCTACTCATTTTCAGGGATTTAACATGACTGTTGAATGCATCTTTGGCATAGGCTTTGTGATGGGATTTGTAACAATTTTGTAAAAATATATGTATTTGATGTTAACTTCCTTTTGTGTAACTATGTCTATAACAAAGTTGTATTTGGTACTTATGTGTTTGGTTTTCGAGTGATACTTGAGGTCTTTAGTGAATGCAATTAGAGCCACAATTCAACGACGCGTTTGTTGAAACCTATGAGACTCAAATTCTTTTAAACCAACTAGATTCTTGCACAATTATTGAAAATTCTACAAATTCAACTTTCATTGGCTATAAGGATCATACGCCACCAAATCGATCCATTGTTTAGTAAGAAAACATAATTGGAAGATAATTTTTTTCTCATCGATATTGAACCATATCAATATAGCTTATGCAACGTAGAGCATCCCCTTAATAGCACAATGAAGTCTACAGTGTTATTAGAATACCTCTGTGTAAAATACCTCTGTGTAAAATACCTCTATCATTTTGACAACTTTCCAATGAGTTTCTGTTGAATCAGATTAATATTTATTTATCTAGTTTAGTACACATTATTGCATACATTGGGCCTTCAACAATATTACTATTATGACATTTTTTTTTACTTAGGTTTAGGTTTAGACCTTTTGCAACAAGAACACCAATGGGTTTACAATCTTGCAGGTGGAATCTTTTGAGAATTTTCTTGAAGTACATCTCTTGTAAAAGAGGTAACACCTTGGAACAATCCTTCTTGATTTTTTACACCAAGTATGCAAGTTTCTTTGCTCATCCACGATCTCAAAATAGAGAACTACCAATTTTTAATGACTAATAAATACTCCTAGTTATTTCCCACCAATAGTATGCCATCCACATAAAATGATAGAATCACAAATTTATTTTTGGATCTTTTGATATACAGTGGTTGTTATCAATCATGCTAAAATTATATAAAAGAATAGTTTAATGAAATTTCAAATATCACTGTTTAAAAGGTTGTTTAAGATCATAAATCAATCTTAGGCTTTGGTTTCTAAATCAATCTTAGGCTTTGGTTTCTAAATCAATCTTAGGCTTTGGTTTCTTGACCTTTAACAACAAAGCAAAAATTATTCAAAGTTGATTTCTTCTTCCAATTCATTTCAAGAAACAATTATTACATCTAAACTTGCAGCTATAACTAGAATCTAGTGTATCGAGGTGAGTTTTACAATAGAAAAACAATCATCTTATCATAATCAATGCCAACTTGTTGTTTAAACCTCTTGGATCTGTATCATCGGATTGAACTATCAATTTTATTATTGATTTTGATAACCCATTTTTTTCCCTATTACGTTGTGTCCTTTTAGGAGATCAATTAATTTTCAAATATTGATTGATCTCATTGAATCCATCTTTTCTTCCATTGTTTTTATCCACGTTTCTTTAGGGAGGCAAGTAAGAGCATCTTTAATAGATCTTGGCTCTTTTTCATCTTGCATTATAATCCTGAAAGTTTCCTTTTCTATTAAAAGACAACCTTTCGGTATAGTTCCGCGGTTGCTACACATGACTTTATGATTCTATATCACCATTTGTCTTGCTCCACTTGGACGAGATACTTGATGGTGCATCAAATGCTTGCATTAAATAATTTGTAGAAATCAAATCATTTTAATCCTTAATCCCATAAAGAGATCATGTTTGATTTATCTTGCCCTTGGATGGAAACTAATTTTCCAATAGAGTGCTTTAGTCCACAACTCAAGCATTGATTGGAATTCACCTCTAGTCAATTGGCATATTAACTATGATCAATTTAAGTTTGAGTTCGCCTATGTTAACATCTACCCTTGTCTAGGTACATTTACTCTCGACGCGGCGAAAATTAAGAAACCAAAGTGACAAACTAGAATGCAAATAAACTATGTATCCAATCCAATGCCAATGTTGGTTAAACTTAACGTAGAAAGAAGAAATCAAATCTGAGTTGCCTAATGCCAATTACTCCGATGAAAGATCGTCAATGCTTGCATGTGTCGACGGTTTAAGGAGATCACCGGCATTAGAAAGTTATTTTTTATTCACAGCTTGAGGATCAATGAGATGGAGATAATAGGGAGAGGGAGAGGCCTAAAATCTTGTTGGACATGGCTACACCAGATCCATTATGCCTTTGATGCATTGGTTGGCAATATTGATTGTTTTAAATGCCATTTGACCCAACGCCTTTTCTGTAAATTATGAGTAAAATACATGCACTCGAGACCAACAGACTCAACTTTAATCTCAAATCTCAAATCTCAAGACTTTGAAACGTCGGCCTAAAAATTAGGGCGGTAAATAAGTCAAGCCAAGTTGTGTCATGTTCAAGCTTGTTTGATAAGGTAATTGAACCAACCGAGCTTAAAATGAACCAAACCATTAAAATGATTGTTCAAGATTGGTTTGGTTTCTTTTTATAAGTTTGAGTTTGGTTTGAGCTTGACTTGAGTTTGGTTCGTTTAGATGTTATCGAACTCTTAATTCAAGCTTATTTGATTGTTTAAAATTTTTACATTTTAAGTTTGTTTGATTAATTATTGAGTTTGATAATATAAATTTATTTGTTTATTTTGAAAGTTTATTTATTTAGTAGGTTGATAAGAGTTTTATTGATGAACATGGTTCACAAACATTATTCACAAATGTTGTTCATGAACATATTCACGAATATTATTTACGAACGTTAATAAGCTGAACACATGTGTTCAAATTTGTTCGTTTAATTAAACGAGTTGTTCAAATTTATTCATTTAATTAATCTTGTGTATATTAAACGAGCATAAACAAATTTTTACTAAGTCGAACACTAAATTTGTTCATGAACCTTCGATTCATTTACTGTCCTATAAAAATCGAGTGTCATCTCTGTCATAGTTAGTATGTTAATTTAACATTTTGAGGTTTGATTTGACAAATTTTTCAAAAATGGTACTCAAAAGTTAAGATTTTTTTTTTCTTAAAGGTTGTTTTCTGACGTAGACACTTCACTCCTCCTTTGGCAAAAATTCAATTTCAGTACCAAAGTCTAGGTGAAGGTTCTCTAACCTTTCAAACTCTCCCTTTGGTATTTGTTCGAAACTCAACCTTGAGTTTATCACTTCAGAAAGATGGGTCCGTGGCCCTTGCTCCGACACTCTTTTTCTTGTCATTGCACATGACTTTAAGGTGGATCTCTCCCTTAAAGTATACTTCCCTACACTTATTGGTATTGAAAGTCTTCTTCTTTTATAAGAACTAAGGACCTCCCCTTTGGTTATTACACTAATAATTTTCTAGAGTTCCTAAACTTTTAAGAAATTTCAACTTTTATATTATGAGGTTAAACGTCCAAAAATGAATCTTAACATCCCCTCAATTCTTCATACTCTCATTTTGACTTATTACTAAGAATTTCTCCCTTTGAATATTTAATCAAGCATATCAGAGAGTTAGAGATAACGAGATAAATGACTATCTAATAGTAACAATAGGCAACTGAAACTTAGTACCTAGTAGTAAAAATAGATAACTGAAACAATCAAGTTTCAATCAATTTGAAGCAATCGATTATTTTTGAAAAATTATAAAAATTCATACAGACATTTGTCGAGACTATCAGTAAAATCTATTTTTCTGAAAAATACCTATTATTTGTAAAAATAGCATAAAATTAAAATCATTAAAACCTTCAATATTTTACCTAATGTTGTATCACTACTATCAATGATGATTTCTATAGGTAAATAGAATACACCAAGATTTTTTGAAGTATTTTTAAAATATTTTGAAAAGAAATTTCAATCACACGCTATAGGTTAAATGCCCATTATTTGTATATTAGCTTCTCCTATAATTGGTCCATACAAGGTTCATGTATTTTGATGATGTTTAGCTCTTATAGATGCACCATGTCGGCACTTTGAGCTCAGCTCATCATCCTAATATCTCATTGATATCTATGTATCTCAATATACATAAGTTATTTTATGGTTCCTGTGAAATGTAATAGAGTTCATATGCTATGAGATTATGCATATTTATCTAGACATTCTTAATTTTACCATTCCACCTAGGTGTCAAATGATATCTTTATTCTTAATTGCATAAAACTTAATCTATGTAAATGAACATGAAAATTCATTAAATGTATATTTTTAAAATGAAATTTAATGTGATTAGAATTTTAATGTAGGTCATAACAACATAATGCAGGTATGACATGACAACAATTATCAAATGCAAGTATTAATTTTTTTTTCATAGTGTAAGTATCATGGCAGGATTTAAAACATTATATAAGATCAAAAGAAATTATCATAGCAAGATTTAAAGCATTATATAAGATCAAAAGAAATTATCATGATAAGAATTGAAATATGCAAATCCTAATAGCATGAAAACATGATCATATATATCGAGAATAATGATGCTATGACATGTATAAACATATATCAATTGTATGATATGATATGATAACTATTTTGACATGCAAAACATGACAGGTATAGATAAAAATTGACATGATAGTGTAACAACATCTAAATCTTCAATCTCTGTGTCATCTAACATTATGTCAAATATCAATTCTGATAGATTAAAAGTCAGTTTCTATTGGCACACTCTAAAACCTCCTAGAGTAAGATTTTGGATATTCATTTTTAAGGTGAATCTCATACCTCAAAAGTACCTAAAATTTTCAACTTTATTATGGTTAGGTTCACTATCCTTCCAATCTAAGTTGAGACATCCTATACTTAATTATTGTGAAGGGATCATGTTCTTAGAATTTAATATCTATTTGAGCTCTGGCAGTCTCATCAAGGTCAATATTAGAGATGATCTTCCTTGTAACTTTAACTCCACTTCTTGACTTAAGGTTGATTCTATAGTCATATTGAACCATATAATAGGATGACATATTATCGTTAGACTATGATTTGTATCTCAAACTCTTCTTGTCCTTGGATAGTTCTTGTTTATCTAAATCTAAATTTTCTTTCTTAGACCCCCTAAACACATTTATCATTTTCTTAAGGATTTTTTCTAATTGATTAAGTCTTGACTTCAAGATTTAATTTTCCTTCTCTAAATGTTAATTTTAGATTTTTCATGTCCACCTTGAAAAATTATCTTTTTAGGCATATATCTATTCTTCTTAAGTTTCTTTCCTAAATCTCTCTCTACCTTCCTATCTTATGTAATGTAGATTTAGCATTACATATTCTATAATTGTCGTTGGATTTATTAGATTTCTTATTTTTTTTATTATGAACATTAAAATTATAAAATTTAGCTTCAGCATGCTTCTTATCATGATATATCATGATAGAATTTTATTAAATGATGATACCTTGTGTTACCTTAGAAGCTCCCTTAAAGTTTGAGCTTCCTCGCTTATCCTTATCTGGGTTCCTTCTCCTTGGACATTAACTTCGATAGTGGCCTTGTTGGTTGTCCAAGAAACACACTATGTGATTCTTGCCCTTTCATTCCATTGATCTGACTTCCTTTGACTTTTTTTTTTCTGAGGTGTCATTTGAACCTTTTTCTTCGTCAAGTTTGAACATATACTCTTATAGTGTCATTCTCCCTACACTTAAAACATTTAATTTGATCTTTATTTTTAATAATTGAAATTGTTTTACTTTCGTATGCTTGGTTCTCTAGACTTCTAGAGGTGGTATGAGTTTTTTCGTCATCGACTCCGGATGTCAAGGGTTTCTTTTGTTTCAATGTTACTGTCTTCTCCGTCTCAATCATGGAGGTGGATTTTTTTTTTAACTTTCTTCATCTTGAATATTGAGCATCTCTCACCTTTCAAATTCTCCTATTCTTTAGCCAATGAGTCTCTCTCCTTGGGCACCTCCTCCTATGCCAATGATCGATCATCATGGAGCTTAGCTAACTTGCTCCATAATTTATATGCATCCTTATATTCACCTAATCGACACAAAATAGAATTAGATAGAAAATCAACTAAAATTTTAATTATCTTATTGTGTACTTTAGTGTTGGTACCCCAAGGTTATTTTGATGTGATCAAACAAGTTAAGTTAGGTTATTTGATTTTTGATCTCTGTGTCTAAGTGTGCAGGAACTTAAGAGTATAGGAAGTCGAGCGGAAGACGCGGCTAGCGAGAAGGACGACACGGGAGAAAGCCGACGGGCTTGGTGCGTCTGAGGGACGAGGCGCCGCGGAAGAGTACACCGGTGGACGAGAAGAACGTACGTGACGTTCGAGGGATGAGAAGCTGGAGCGGAAGTCTACTCAAGGATAAGGTCGAAATTAGGTTCGAGTGAGCCTTATTTCGGTTGGCCGAAATCACTCAAATGAGCGGAGCCAGAGAGGAAGACCCGGACTGAGGCGAGCAGCACCGGAGTAGAGGCCCCGTACCGAAAAAGTCAGCAGGGTTGACTTTGAGGGTCCGGGCGCCCGGAACTCAAATATTATCAATATTGATGTGGGCGTTGACCGTTGCATCGGGGATAGATTTTATCTCATTCCAGGCGCCCCGACCAAGGCTATAAATATAGCCTTTGTCCAAGAAGCTAAAAACAACAAGCATTCTTGCAACAACACTTGTACACGCTCTAGTTTTCATTTAGCTTCTAATTTTTTTGTACTTACACTACTGTAAAAAGACTTCTCCGCCTGAAGGAGAGTTAATGCATTTCACTTTCTTGGATTAATAACCTCCCCGATTGTAACCAAGTAAATTCAGGTGTCTCTTTCTTTTTTTAGTTCATTTTCTATTCTATCTTTATGCAAGTGTTCTTTTAAGTCCGAGAAGGGTTTGTCTTTATTTTTGTAGGGATATTCAAACCCCCTTCTAGCCGGCTAACCGGGGACCAACAAGTGGTATCAGAGCCAGGACGCTTTAGGAGAACTAACTGTCGAACGAAGCACACGAAATGGCCGGACCAAGTATCTTCCCACCAAAGTTCGAGGGGAAATTCGCCAGCTGGAAGAAGAGAATGGAGGTATTTTTTAAAACGGACTTTGATTTATTATTAATAATAAAATTCGGTTTTGAAGCATCCGAAGGAAAGAAAAAATATCAATGGACGAAGAAGGAATAAGTTGACTTCGTGGCAAACGGCAAAGCATAATTTCATGTGCTAAGCGTCCTCCCGCCATAAGAAGTCAACCAGATCGGAGTTTACGAGTCCGCTAAGGAGCTTTGAGAAAAATTTCTAGAACTTCGCGAAGGAACCTCGGAGGCAAAACTTGTGAGACGGGACTTACTTCGTAACCAGATCAGCAACCTCCGATTTAAAGAAGGCGAAATAATTGCACACCTTCACTCAAGGATTAAGGAGCTCATCACCGGACTTTCGAATCTCGGAGAAACGGTAAGTAACCGAGATTCACTAAGATACGCTCTTAATGCATTCCCTAGGAATACAAAATGTGCATCAGTAGTAGATGTCTTTTATATCTCTAAGGATATAGAAATTGTTACCTTAGAAGAATTATTTTCGACTTTTAAAGTCCATGAGTTGAGATGTGCAGATACGAAGAAGGAGCCAACACACAACATTGCCTTTAAGGCAAGGATGGACGAACAAGACTCGGAATCCTCCCTTGAGGACGAAGAAACAACAATGATGGTAAGATGATTTAAGAAATTGTTTAAATCAAGAAAAGCTAACCATCCGCATGGTAGAAAGAAAAGGATAATCAGATGCTACCACTGCAACGAGGAAGGGCATGTTAAGGACAACTGCCCTAAGCTAAGGAACAAGGATAAGGACAAAGGAAAGAAGTCTGTCCAAACGAACAAGTACAAGACTTTAAAGGCGACGTGGGACGAAACGTCGTCCGAATCGGAAGTTGAAGCATTCTCCGGGCTTGCATTGATGGCAAGTCATCAAGACGAATATAAAGAAAGCTCTTCCGAAATGAGCATCGAGAGGATCGATGAAAGGGGAGCAACATCTGAAGAAAGCAGCAGTTCAGGGGGAGCCACGGACAACGAGATCGACAAGATAAATTAGATACGATCTCTCCCACCTGACAAGTTGTTTAAGTTTGTAAAATTATTAACCAAAGATTGTTGCAAACTTGAAAAAGAAATTAAAAATTAATTTTAGCAAAATCTTGCCTATTAGAAGAGTTTGACAAAATAAAATTAGAAAATGATATTTTGCAAAACGAAATAAGTAACTTGAAAAATCATATATGCTCATATAATACAAATTTTAGAAAGTTCAATAACCTAAATTAGTATTTTAGATACCACAAAGGACAAATTAAAAACATTTCAAAGAAATATATCCTAAGAAATACCTAATCAATTCAGTTGGCTGGAATCTATATTGGGTTCTCAAGTCTTGTCTAACTTAAACTTTATTTAGACTTAGAACTTTCAACGAGAAAATTAAACGTTTAATTTCCTTATGCGGCTTTATCTAGAAGTGGTTGATGATCAAATAAACAAGAAGACATAGTGTCTCGCCTCAACTTAGAAGTCAATTAACGAAATAAATTGTTTAATTGATTAACTGATAAAGCATTAAATTGAAATTGAAATTAGATAATGCTTTAAAATAGTTACTCAATTTTTTAAAAAATTCTCAAATTTTTCTTTGCAAATTTGTTTAACTTAGAAAAATTTCTCATCTGTTTAACTTAAAGTTTTTAAGTTATTATATAAACTTTGATTTACCAAAATTTATTTTATAAGTTGCACAATTTTTTAAGAAAAAAAATTTAGAAAATTTTTCTACTTGAAATTTTTTACTTAGAAATTTTTTGAATTTTTTTTTGTTACCCTTAGAAATGTAGCACTTGCTCACGAACCTTCAAGAATTAGGGTGTCTCAAAATTTTCACGAAACACTCTTTTATAGGTTGTCATTTATTATCCAATCTGCTTATTAGTCGACTGCTCATCATCTGTTGTACTTGTCAACTGATCTTCCAAATTCAAATGTTGCTCTAACTTTATCTACCTAATGGATTCTTTCCGTTCAACATCGTGGTCATCAGTTAATTGGTAAAGATCTTCTATAATATTTCATAATGAATCGACTGGTATCAGTTGATTTTTATAAGTCGATTGACTTTCATTAGTTGATTGTCGTATTTGACTGAAAAATATTTTATGATGTTTCATAAGGAGTCCAGTCAATTGCACCAATCCACTGTATCATTAGTTGACTAAGAACTCTTATTAGTCGATTGCCCATACTACGAACCTAGCTATTTTAAATCATCAATTTGTGATTTCATATTCATTAGTTAATTGATACTTTAATTCTTGTCATACCAAGTTGAACCCTCTCCTTGCCTAGTATCTGATTGACTTCAATTTACTAAGATTTCTCTTATCTAGTTTCATCGCTAGGACTTCTATACTTACCTAGAGTTTATTCATCTAGGATTTCCACATTACCTAACATGATCAATCTTAACCTATCAAGACTTCACCATTATCAAACATTTAGTCTTCCTTGATCTGTTTAGACTTTTATTCGCATGCCTAATACCCAACCCTCCATGATCTATTAGGACTTTAATCACATGTCCAACATCTAATCTCCATGATGTGTCAGAATTTTTCTTCTCATGTCTAACATCTAATCCTTCGTGATTTGTTAAAATTTCACTCACATGCCTAACATTCAATCCTCCATAATTTGTTAGGACTTTTATTATTGCTGTGTACAATCAACTATGATCTATTTGGACTTCTAAGTATCAAGTGTCTGATCAACTTTGTGAGCTAAATTATCAAATATATGGATCAAACATCGTAATCCAACTCAAGCTTGGTCAATCTTAAGATCGATTATTGATGACCCCGCTCCAACTTGACGGTGTTTAATGTCTTTAGTGCATCATTCTTAAATAGTTTTCACTAAACCACCTCTTCACAAGAACTGTTAGGGTAAACCTCTACAAATAAGGAAAGCACTTTGATCCAAACTTTGGGGTTTCACAAGGTTGACCCTTTAAAGATATTCACTCAAAGAAATACTCATCTCATCCTAATGATAAAAGCTGAAAGGCTATGAAGATACATATTACCAAGAGCTTGATGAATGGAGCCTTCCAATCCTTCTTTAAACTATTTGATTGCCTTGGGCACTTGTATCACTTGAGCATAGAATTTTTTAAATTCTTACAATGAGTTCATAATGTCCAAAAGATCACTAAGAGGTTATTTTAAAAACCCTCCAATGGATCACTTTTAATCATCTCTAATCAACTAGAAAAATCTATAGTTGATTATTGGATCCACACAAGTGACCGTTGGATTACAACAACTCTATCCTCATTTAACTGAAAATTATGTGAAGGAAGAATGCATCATACAAGATAGCACTTTGTCAGATCATGTGTCATTTTGCATCTTTATGTGATAGTTAAGATATAGAATATTATTACATGAGGTCTTAGGATCGAAAAATTTGATGTATCCAAGCATATCTCTCCCTCATAGTTTGTTATCTGTACTAATAATTAATAGTATTAATCTACAGACGAATTGACAAGACGTTAGACAACTGAATCTCCTTCTGCCATATTATGCATTGTGTGCATGACTAGGTTGAATTTGATGCATCCAGCTTCCCACAACAACAATGTGGAGGATGACGTTGACAGTTCTGAAAGAAACAGGAATTTATCGATTAAGTTTCAAAATTTTTTAAATCAAGACCATATTTTTTTATTTCAGCAATTGACCAACAGTTGAAATTATCAAGATGCATTTAACTTTTGGATTTTTTTTTTAAATACACTTATTCCTTATTTCCTGTCAATCACTATTTTGATGCAACTAGAGAATACTGATTTTGAATTTTAAAAAATTACATTTTAAAGTTGATAAAAGATGATTATATTCGTTTTAATATTTCTGTTAATCCGTTTTAAAATCAATATAATAAAGGTAAATTATATAAGTGATTACTAATCCTTAGAATAGTGATTGATACACGAGGAAGTTATTTATTTCAACTATATTAAAATTTAAATTCTAGATTTTAAATTTATAGTACTTCATGTGCTAGTATAATGGTGTTATTAATATAACATCACAGTAATTGGCGGAGTATAAAATGAAAAACAATTGCTTCTTTTGATTAATCTAAAAGTTAAGTGTTTAGTTTTAGAATTTCACAATTTTAAATGTGCTTTGGTCAATTATTCTTATTTTAAAATGAGGCATTTTTCTTCTTTTCAAAAATGTCTTTCTGCCCCTATAAATCCTAAATCAAAGTGAAAAAAAAAAATCTTTTTTTTCTTATTCAAAATTGAACTTATCAAATCAATTTTTTAAAGATTATTTTATTAAATATTTTCATATAAAACTTATTAATAAGTTTAAAAATCTCATATTTATATCAAATTAATATTATTGCATTCAGTATCTATTTATATAAATATGTATTTTTGAATTTTAAAATTTTAATCTATAAATGAATGGGGAAAAAAAAATCAAAATACCACTCCAAATTAACAGAAACATTGTATTAATATATCTTCTTCTTAAAAAAAATAAATGAGTGCCTCTCTCATGATTTTATTCTAAAAATACATCTGAATTCAGTGCGGTCATAAAAGTTAGTATACGTAGCTTTTACAATACATAGCAACTGTCAATTAATTTTTAGAACTGAGTACAAGCTATTGGTTAATTTCTACCATGCGTAGAAGTTATATGATAGTTGAAATGTTCATGATTAAATTATATTTATTTGAAATATAATGAGTGTCATGAAATTCTTATCGCTTGATTTACTTGTTGAAATATTATTTTAATTAAATTATCACTTAAAAAAAGTAAAATCAAAATAATATAAAATAAACATTGTAGAAGCTGGCAATTAACTTCTATATGTTGTAGACGCTAGCAACTAGTTTGTGTAAGTTGCAGAAGTTACATACTACTTTCTGTATAGTCAATCATGATAAATAATATTTATTTGAAATCAGATTATTACTCAAATAAGTAAAATTAAAATGATATAAAGTCACTATTATAAAAGATAACAATTAGTTTCTAAATGATCGAATAATCAGATAATGCATGGTAGAAGTTAGTTGTTATCTTTTAGCATGACTAAATGATTAGATAATATAAAAATATTTTGAATATGCCATTTTAAATGAGACGTTCATTTGACTTTAATTAGTAATGGAATATCTATTTAACGAAAATACACATGATAGATGTTCATTTAATTTTATCCTAAATAAATTTTATTTAAAAGTCATTAACACTAAAAAAAACTCAAATTTATTTTAACTTTACAATGTTGCACTGCACTTAGGACGGTCATGTAAATCAGTTCTTGTTTTTAAATTTAGAACCTTAATTAAAAAAAATTAGAAAAGTTTTAATCAAAATTTATTAATGGACTTAAAAGACTATTTTCTAAAAATATATATATAAATAAATTCAGGGGCTAAAATGCTAATTTAACATAACTTATATTTTTATTATTCTTCCATATATTTTTTTTCAGCCAATTGTGTGTCACTCCCGGGAGAATAGTGTAGAATGTTTTCTTAACTTCAATAAATTAATAAATGAATTTGTTTAAATAGACGATCAAAGGTGAATCCAAAATTTTAATTTGGAAGAAAGACGTATACTAAATGATAAAAATAACTATTATAATGTACTCTCCTAAATCTTCAAAGATGCCTAATGTATATTTAAGTTAAAATATGAAAAATATAAAGGAGAAAAAAATTTAAAATTTAGTTGTCCAAAGGATTGGAACTCGAGTTGTGTTAATAAAAACATCATTAACCATTAGAGTATCTACCCCTCTCTATCTCTTCTCTCTCTATATATATATATATATATATATATATATATATATATATATATAGATATATATAGTGACTAAACAATATATAAATTAGTAAAATAAAAAATCTCTATATAATAATAATAATGTAATAATATTATTAAAAGTTTTAGGGAGACTATGACTAGACGATTGATTTAAGAATACTGATTTAAGATTTAATGGATTGTTCATTGTTAGAGCATCCATATCAGTTTCCCTATCAATATCTCTAAAATTTAAGATAAATCATTAACTTTTTTAAATTTAGAGAATCTCTTTTCAATGTGATCCTGTCCGAACGCTGAATCAATGGACGCTGGGCACGTGGCGCTCTCCAAACTGCTGACGTAGATCTTCGACCGGTCGTACGAACCTCCGGCGAACCTGCAAGGAAGTCGAGCCGGGAAGTGGTTCCCGGCGACGACCCTCCGACGCTCAAGTCAGGCAAGTGGACAGCAAAGAAATAGCTCCGAATATGCAAGAAGGCGTACCTCCGGTGAAGTGCGAGGCTCCTTATATAGAGCTGGGAAGGAGCTCATCCACACATACCGAGGCGAATACGTGTCCCCAGCCCATACCTCAGTAAGGGCTTGTCAGAAAGCTTACCTGACACCATACTGCTACAATCCAAGCACGTCTTCGATGGGACAGCGGAACCCCTTGTCGTAAGATTTGGAGTATGGTTTGGTCATAGAGCATGCCCGCTGTCAGAAGATGTTCCTTGTCCTTTTCTCCTTACTCCATGCCGGGCGTCCGGCCGGCCAGCACTCACCTCACGTCCGGCCGGTCATACATAGTGGTCTACTTGGGAGATTCTCGGTAATGTGCTCTATGGAGACTGTTCGCAGTATGCTACCTTATGTTTTCGGCCGAGCGTGCCATCCGCTCGGCCCTTCGATCCTGTTCAACGAGCGCCGAAACCCCGACTCCCGCTGGGGCGCCTTTTGCCATCAGTTAGACACCGGTCGACCGGCCGGGCGGTCAGCCCCCTTCTCCGGTCGGCCGATCGATCCCACCTTTTCTCGGTCGTCAGGTCGGTCCATCCTTATCCGATCGACCACCTGGCCCTCTGACTTCCATGTGGCATTGACTCCCTGGAAAGGGGGTCCCCTGCTCTTACTGCCGGATCACTTGCCTCCCCTTCAAGTCTAGTCGAAGGAGGCGCTTAGCCCGACTGACTGGACGATTGTTTAGCCGAACGGCATCCTTCAGCTAACATCCGCTCGGAATCAAAGGGGGTAGCCAAAACGCCAGTCAACGGCCACATTCCTCATCATCTGTTCGAAGTTTTCGCCAATCTCTATCATTAAGGTCGAGCATGCGCCCACTAAATGTGTTCCAGTGGCTGGCTGCCACATGGCGATGTTGCCGTCATCGTACGGCGGCGGCGTGGAGCTTTGATGGGATCGAGGCAGTTCGAAATGAACGGCGCGATGCGCGCTCCGATTCTCGCGACCTGGATCCAACGGTGGAGGCCTCTCGGGCTCCACCCTATAAAAGCTCTGTTTTCTTCCTTCGCCGCACCCTTACTCTTGCGTGCCTTCCAGCTTCTCGCGTTCCAGCTTTCCAGCGATCTCGCTCCTCTGGTTTCGGCGATCCCCGGTGCTCCTTTTTCGATCTTCCTCTTCGTTGTAAGGTTCTGTTTATTTCATTTAGTCTGTTACGCATTATTTCCGATCGGCTTCTAACACCTTGCTCATGACAGAGATGGGTGGAGGAAATCGCCGTTTGCAATCGTCTGGCGATGATGGACGCAGAATTGAGACAACTGAAGGCCGCAAGCGGTTCGTCCGGCTCTCAAGGCCCTTCGTATGCCGAGCTGAAGAAAGAGCTTAAAAAGGCTCAGGATTTACTAGCGGCCGAGCAGAAGAAGACAGCCGACCAGGCTCACCATTTGGCCGAGCTCGAGTGAGTGAGAAAATCTCTAGATCATAAGATAAACTTGGCGACCGAGCGGAAGAACACGGCCATCTCCGACCTGGAGAAAAAGAATGTGGAGGCTTGGGGCCTAGAGCAGAAAGTAAAGGAGCTGATGGAGCAGCTCGATGGCGAGAAAGCTGGCCGCTCGGCGGACGCACTCAAGCATATAGACGAGCTGAAAACTCTACAGGAGTCCCTCGCCGCGTCCCAATTGGCCTTCAAAGAATACCAAGAGGCCGAGCCAAGCCGGGTCGTCGCCCTGAGACAGAATTACATCCGCTCGCCCGAATTTTCGGAGAAAGTTTGCGAGCGGATGTATACTGCATTTGACCTTGCCATGGCCGCCACCACCACATACTTGAAGTCCAAGGGGCAACTTCCCGAGTCCGCCATCATCCCGGTCGCAGATCAAGTGACGCTCCTCGACAACATCCCGAAGGACCTCTATGATTACCTAGAGTAGAAGTTTTACATGTAATTTGGCCGCTCGGCCAAAGACATTCCTTTTTTGTAATTTGGCCACTCGGCCAGTCTTTTTAATATGCTATCCTTTCGCTTGTTTTGTCCTTTTGCTAGTTAGTATGTGTGTTGTCCGCTCGCCTCTTATCACACCTCTCGTGCTCGAAAGGTATTTTTACAAAGTATTTTGCGTACCAGTTCGGATCGGACAAATATATTCTGATTCGACAAAAGAGGTTATTCACTGGATATTGATGAAGTACCTTTGGGTACTGGGCCGAGCAGAACGCATCGGTGGTCAAACGATATTGACGACGAGTACAAGTCCTCGTGATCGCCTTCTTCCGCTCGGAGGGTTTATAGACGCCGGCCCGTCTCTCGATTTTTAACGTCGGAGCTTGACGGTCTTCCGCTCGGAGGGTTTATAGACGCTGGCTCGTCTCTCGATTTTTAACGTCGGAGCTCGACGGTCTTCCGCTCGGAGGGTTTATAGACGCTGACTCGTCTCTCGATTTTTAACGTCGGAGCTCGACGGTCTTTCGCTCGGAGGGTTTATAGACGCCGACTCGTCTCTCGATTTTTAACGCCGGAGCTCGACGGTCTTTTGCTCGGAGGGTTTATAGACGCCGGCTCGTCTCTCGATTTTTAACGTCGGAGCTCGACGGTCTTCCGCTCGGAGGGTTTATAGACGCCGGCCCGTCTCTAGATTTTTAACGTTGGAGCTCAACGGTCTTCCGCTCGGAGGGTTTATAGACGTCGGCCCGTCTCTCGATTTTTAACGTCGGAGCTCGACGGTCTTCCGCTCGGAGGGTTTATAGACGCCGGCCCGTCTCTCGATTTTTAACGTCGGAGCTCGACGGTCTTCCACTCGGAGGGTTTATAGACGCCGGCTCGTCTCTCGATTTTTAACGTCGGAGCTCGACGGTCTTCCGCTCGGAGGGTTTATAGACGTCGACTCGTCTCTCGATTTTTAACGTCGGAGCTCGACGGTGTTCCGCTCAGAGGGTTTATAGACGCCGGCTCGTCTCTCGATTTTTAACATCGGAGCTCGACGGTCTTCCCGTCGGAGGGTTTATAGACGCCGGCTCGTCTCTCGATTTTTAACGTCGGAGATCGACGGTCTTCCGCTAGAAGGGTTTATAGACGCCGGCTCGTCTCTCGATTTTTAACGTCGGAGCTCGACGGTCTTCCGCTCGGAGGGTTTATAGACGCCGGCTCGTCTCTCGATTTTTAACGTCGGAGCTCAACGGTCTTCCGCTCGGAGGGTTTATAGACGTCGGCTTCCGCTCGGAGGGTTTATAGACGTCGGCTCGTCTCTCGATTTTTAACGTCGGAGCTCGACGACCTTTAAGGCTAACTTTAACAATGTCGTTCGGTGAAGTTATTTGTCATCCTTTATCATTTTTGCTGCCTGCATGACAAGTACATAGGCGACCAAAGCATATGCAAAATTACATCGGCGCACCTCTTACCCAGCTAGGTACGGCTGGAGATGATTCGCACTCCATGGTCGATCCAGCTGCCGCCCGTCTTCATCCTCCAAATAATAAGCACCCGAGCGGAGCTTTTCGATGATTTTGAAGGGGCCCGCCCAAGGAGCTTCCAGCTTGCCAACGTCGCCGACCGGATTTACTTTCTTCCAGACATGGTCGCCAACTTGGAATGCCCTAGGATCACGCGCCGGTTGTAGCTCTGCTTCATTCTTTGCCGGTAGGCCATCAACCAGACGGACGCCTTGGCTCGCTCTTCGTCGACCAAATCCAGCTCCATGTTCCTCCGCTCGGCGTTGTCATCATCATAGTTCTGGATCCGGACGGTCTCGACGCCGACTTCGACAGGAATAACCGCTTCGCCGCCATATACCAGATTGAAAGGCGTGACGCCCGTTCCTTCTTTTGGGGTTGTTCGGATGGCCCATAGGACGCCCGACACTTCATCCACCCAGCTTCCTCCCAAATGGTCGAGCCGAGCGCGCAGAATGCGAAGAATTTCCCGATTGGCTACTTCGGCTTGACCATTGCTTTGGGGGTACGCCACGGACGTGAAGTGTTGCTCGATGTCATAACTTTTGCACCAATCTTCGAGCATATTTCCCGCGAACTGCCGCCCGTTATCGGAAACAAGTCAACGAGGGATGCCGAACCGGCAGATGATGTGCTGCCAGGTAAACTTCTTGACCATCTGCTCGGTGATCTTAGCTAGCGGCTCGGCCTCCACCCATTTAGAAAAGTAATCGACCACCACTAGTAGAAATTTCCGCTGCCCGGTCGCCATGGGAAACGGACCCACAATATCCATTCCCCATTGGTCAAACGGACAGGACACGGTAGCTGCTTTCATTTCCTCCGCCGGTCGGTGGGAGAAGTTATGGTACTTTTGGCAAGAAAGACACGTCGCAACGGTCCGAGCGGCGTCTGCTTGCAGGGTTGGCCAAAAGTATCCGGCCAGCAGGATCTTCTTAGCCAGCGATCGTCCGCCCGGATGCCCTCCACACGATCCTTGATGCACTTCTTGGAGGATGTACGCCGCGTCTTCCGAGCTCACGCATTTCAACAGCGGAGGGGAGAAAGCCTTCTTGTAGAGTTGATATCCAATAAGTATGAATCGACCGGCTCTCTTCCTCAGAAGCTGGGCTTCATCCCGATCGGACGGTGTAGCACCCGAGCGGAGAAACTCCGTGATGGATGTCCGTCAATCGCTCGGAAATGAAAGGCCCTCCATCCGGTCGATGTGCGCCACCAAAGATACTTGTTCAATTGGCTGCTGGATGACGACCGACGTTATTGAACTTGCGAGTTTGGCTAACTCATCGGCCGCCTGGTTTTCCGCTCGGGGTATCTTCTGGATAATGACTTCTCTGAAATTGGCTTTGAACTTCTCAAAGGCTTCAGCATAGAGTTTGAGCCGAGCGTTGTTAATCTCAAAAGTACCAGAGAGCTGCTGAGCGGCCAATTGAGCATCTGAATGCAGTGTCACCCGTCCGGCCCCAACATGCTGGGTTGTCTGCAAGCCGGCTATGAGGGTCTCATACTCCGCTTCATTGTTTGTAGCTCTGTAGTCCATCCGGATGGATAAGTGCATCTTTTCTTCTTGGGGAGAGAGCAGTAGTACTCCAATCCCGCTTCCGAGCCAAGTGGACGATCCGTCTACAAATATTTTCCACAAGGCTTCGGGTTCTAGCCTTTGTACTTCGGTGACAAAATTCGCCAAGGACTGCGCCTTTATTGCCGAACGGGGCTGGTATTGAATGTCAAATTCGCTCAACTCCGTTGTCCATTTGATGAGCCGCCCGGACGCTTCTGGATTCAACAGCACTCTTCCCAAGGGGCTATTCGTCCGGACGATGATAGTATGAGCCAAGAAATAGGGACGGAGGCGCCGAGTGGCGAGGACCAAAGCGAAAGCCAGCTTCTCAAGCCCAGTGTAGCGAGATTCAGCATCTTTTAAAATATGGCTTAGAAAATATACAAGTTCTTCTCCACTCGCCCTTACTAGTGCCGAGCCGACTGCTTGCTCAGTTGAAGATAAATAGATACAAAGTGGCTCACCCATAGTTGGCTTGGCTAGCATAGGCAGAGAGTTCAAGTATGCCTTCATATCTTCGAACGCCCGATCGCATTCTTCGTCCTAGTGAAACTTAGCGTCTTTACGCAAGATTTTGAAAAAAGGTAAGCTCCGATCGGCAGTCTTGGAGATGAATCTGGACAAAGCAGTTATCCGACCGGTCAAGCGCTGCACTTCCTTCAGGTTTCTTGAGGGCGGCATATCTTGTAACGCTTTCACTTTGCTGGGATTTGCCTCGATGCCCCGCTCGGTCACTATGTATCCTAAGAAACGCCTGCCTTTTGCTCCGAACAGGCACTTCTGAGGGTTTAGCTTGACTCCATATTTCCGTAGCGTTCGGAAAGTCTCTTCCATGTCTTTAAAGAGGTCGGCCGCTCAGACGGACTTGATGAGAATGTCGTCCACGTATACTTCCAGATTTCGCCCGATCTGCTCTTTGAACACTTTGTTCATCAAGCGCTGATAAGTGGCTCCTGCGTTCTTCAATCCGAACGACATCACATTATAGCAATAGGTGCCGTCGGTTGTAACGAAACTGACATTTTCTTGATCTTCTCGGGCGAGCGGCACTTGATGATAGCCTTGATAAGCGTCGAGCATGCATATCAACTCACAGCCGGCCGTGGAGTCCACCAGTTGATCGATCCGGGGTAGGGGATAAAAATCCTTTGGGCATGCCTTGTTAAGGTCCCGGATATCGATGCACACTCTCCACTTGTTGCCCGGCTTGGAAACTAGTACCACGTTCGCCAACCAGCTCGGGAACTGGACCTCGCATATGTGGCCGGCCTCCAGGAGTTTCTCGACCTTCGCTCGGATGATTGCATTTTGTTCGGCGCTGAAGTCCCTCTTTCTCTGCTTCACCGGCCGAGCGTCCGGTCGGACGTGGAGCTCATGCTGCGATATACTCGGTGAAATTCCGGGCAGCTCATGCGTCGACCAGACGAAGACATCACAGTTTCTCTGGAGGCATTTGATCACTTCCTCTTTCTGGCTTGCCTCCAGATCGGCCGCAACGAACGTGGTGGCCTCCGATCGGGTCGGGTGAATCTGCACTTCCTCTTTTTCTTCATAAATCAAAGGGGGAGGTTTTTCAGTTATAGCGTTCACCTCGATCCGTGACGTCTTCCGAGTGGAATTAGCTTCTGCTCGGACCATCTCGACGTAGCATCGCCGAGCTGCTAGTTGATCTCCTCGTACTTCTCCCACTTTGTCCTCGACCGGGAACTTGATTTTCTGGTGGAAGGTGGAGACGGCCGCTCGGAATTCACTGAGAGCAGGTCGTCCCAATATGACGTTGTATGCCGACGAAGAGTCCACCACGACGAAATTTGCAGTCCGCGTCCTTCTGAGTGGCTCGTCTCCCAGCGAAATAGCCAGTCGGATTTGTCCGACCGGCAAGACTTCATTGCCCGTAAACCCGTAGAGGGGGGTTGTCATGGGCAGTTCGGCTCGATCAATTTGTAGTTGATCGAAGACCTTTTTGAAGATGATATTGACCGAGCTTCCTGTGTCAATAAAAACGCGGTGAATAGTGTAGTTGGCTATTACCGCTTTGATGAGGAGAGCATCGTCATGCGGCACTTCAACTCCCTCCAAGTCCTTGGGCCCGAAGCTGATTTCAGGTCCGCTCGCCCGTTCCTGGCTGCAGCCGACCGCATGGATCTGGAGCTGCCGGACGCTCGCCTTTCTTGCTCGGTTAGAATCGCCTCCGGTCGGCCCGCCAGCTATAATGTTGATTTCGCCTCGGGAAGTGTTACTTCTATTTTCTTCTTCCCGAGCGGACGGTCGGGGCCGCTCCCTAGACATCCGGGGATTCTCACACCTCGGAGTGTGATGTCGCTCGGGAGTCTGTTGTTGTCGCCTGTCGGTTACCATCCGATCGGCTTCACGGGGCCTCTGTCACCTGTCGGATGATGGCGATTGGCGGTGGCCACCCCGGGGCACGGGATGATCGATCAAGGGAAGACTCCGGCAATCTCTTGTGTTGTGCGTGTCCGTTCGGTGGAATGAGCAAAACATAGGGGTCCATACCTTTTTCTTTGGTCTGGGCCGCTCTGCAGCCACTTCTTGTACATGGGACCTAGTATGGGGGGAGCGGATTGCTTCGGCCCTCGGTCCTCTGGGCGGCTGATGTGCAGTGTGCGGCTTCCGCTAGGCAAGGGGAGCCCGATCGGTTGGAGTTTCCTTTTTTTTCGGGCCGCTTGGGCTTCCTCCACATTGATGTATTCGTTGGCCCGGTGTAGCATATGGTCGTAGTCTCGGGGCGGCTTCCGAATGAGCGATCGGAAGAAATCCCCGTCCACGAGGCCTTGTGTGAAGGCATTCATCATAGTCTCCGAGGTGGCCGTAGGGATATCCATGGCCACCCTGTTGAACCGCTGGATATAGGCTCGGAGCGATTCGCGGGCTTCTTGTTTGATGGCAAACAGACTGACACTAGTCTTCTGATAGCGCCGACTGCTTGCGAAGTGGTGAAGGAAGACCGTGCGGGAGTCCTTGAAACTTGAGATAGATCCGTCCGGCAATCTCCGAAACCACCGTTGAGCCGATCCCGAGAGGGTGGTTAGAAAAACTCGACACTTCACCCCATCTGTGTATTGATGAAGGGTAGCTGTGTTGTCGAACTTACCCAAATGATCATCCGGGTCGGTAGTTCCATTGTATTCACCGATCGCCGGGGGCACATAGTGCTTTGGCAGAGGGTCTTGTAGAATAGCCTCTGAGAATTGACGGTTGATCCGTTCGGGTGAGGCGTCCGCTCGGGGGGCTTTGCCTTTTCTGATGTCTCGTCTTGGTACTTCATCTGAAGAAGATCCTCGATCACGATTAACTGCTGCAGCTTTAGGAGTGCGGAATAGAGCCCGATGGAATGGAACTGTGGCCGGCGGTGCTTCCGCTCGGCCACCTGATGCTGATGTTGCTTGCTGCTCAATCCGCTCGGCGTGCGACTTTTGTCTTTGTTCCACAAGCTTAGCGGCTCTTGTCTCGATCAAAGCGTCGAGCTCCTCTGTGGAGAGTATCACCGAGTGCGGTCGTCCAGCCTCGTCCATTACTTCCGATCGGATTTAGGAGCGTTCCCACAGACGGCGCCAAATTGATCTTGTCCGAACGCTGAATCAACGGACGCTGGGCACGTGGCGCTCTCCAAACTACTGACGTAGATCTCCGACCGGTCGTACGAACCTCCGGCGAACCTGCAAGGAAGTCGAGCCGGGAAGTGGTTCCCGGCGACGACCCTCCGACGCTCAAGTCAGGCAAGTGGACAGCAAAGAAATAGCTCCGAATATGCAAGAAGGCGTACCTCCGGTGAAGTGTGAGGCTCCTTATATAGAGCTGGGAAGGAGCTCATCCACACATACCGAGGCGAATACGTGTCCCCAGCCCATACCTCAGTAAGGGCTTGCCAGAAAGCTTGCCTGACACCATACTGCTACAGTCCAAGCACGTCTTCGATGGGACAGCGGAACCCCTTGTCGTAAGATTTGGAGTATGGCTTGGTCATAGAGCATGCCCACTGTCAGAAGATGTTCCTTGTCCTTTTCTCCTTACTCCATGCTGGGCGTCTGGCCGGCCAGCACTCACCTCACGTCCGGCCGGTCATACATAGTGGTCTACTTGGGAGATTCTCGGTAATGTGCTCTATGGAGACTGTTCGCAGTATGCTACCTTATGTCTTCGGCCGAGCGTGTCATCCGCTCGGCCCTTCGATCCTGTTCAACGGTCAGCCCCCCTTCTCCGGTCGGCCGATCGATCCCACCTTTTCTCGGTCGTCAGGTCGGTCCATCCTTATCCGATCGACCAGACGACCACCTGACCCTCTGACTTTCATGTGGCGTTGACTCCCCGGAAAGGGGGTCCCCTGCTCTTACCGTCGGATCACAATGTATGGTACACCAGCTACTCTATAATTTACCATATCTTTATTTATTTATTATTATTTCTCTCTTCTTTATATTTTTTTATTATTCATTTAATGTTTAGGGTATTATTTTCATTTCCTAAATTTAGGGAACTAGTAGTGTATCTGATATAAGGGATTTTTTTAAGTAAAATGTAAAATTTAAAGTAAAATATATATTTAGAGTATGATGTGGATGCTCTTAACGTTTTATGATTTATTTTGATGGTATAAAAAATTTCATATAACTAAATTGATTATTTTAAAATTTATCCACATAAGTGGAATAGCCAATTTAAAAAATAAAATTATGCATTGTGGGTTGAATTTGATCCCACGACAACAGTATGGAGGATGACGTTGACAACGCCGCTGAACATCCTTGACAATGAAGGAAACAACAATCTAACAATTAAGTTTTTTTTTAAAAACAATTAAATAAGGTACCATATTTTGTTTATTTCAGGAATGAAGCAAAAATAAAATTTTTTAAAAAACACGCACCTAACTTTCATACTTAAATTTTAAATACGGCCTTTTGGTCCATTGTTCTTATTTTAAAATGAGGACTTTTCCCCCTAAAAAATGTCTTTCTGCACCTATAAATCCTAAATCAAAGTAAAAAAAAATCGTTTTTTTCCTTATTTAAAACTGAACTTATCATGACATTATTTTTTTAAACTTATCATGACTTATTAATAAGTTTAAAAATCTCATATTTATATCAAATTAATATTATTGCATTCAGAATCTATTTATATAAATATTTATTTTTGAATTTTAAAATTTTAATCTATAAATAAATTTTAATTAAAAGTCATTAACATTAAAAAGAAACTCAAATTTATTTTAACTTTACAATGTTGCACTTATGATGACATAATTTATATTTTTATTATTCTTTCATATATTTTTTTCTTTTTTTCCTTTTTTTTTTTCCTTTTGTCTTATTTTTCGTTTCCTTTCCTAATTAGTTATAAAAAATATATCTTTTTTTTACTTTTATTAAACTTCTCTTATAATTTTTAAGTTTGTTTATTTTTTTATTGATATTTCAAATTTGAAAATAAAAACATAAATGGATTCAGAGGTCTATTAAAAGTGCAACGATACACGTTTAAAAAATATATGAACTTTTTATATTGTAACACTTTGATCAAACCTCATCTGATACTTGAAAGGTATATATATATATATATATATATATATATATATATATATATAAATTTGAGGGTGATTAAGAATACAATAACATTAATTTAATATAAATTTAAAATTTTGAAGACCATCAATCACTTTTAGATGATAGCACTTATTTTTTTTTTAACTTTTATCGTGATTCGCTTCAATTCAATTTAAATAAGAAAAATAATTATAATGGCGGAAGGAAAATCTAAGGTATAATAATGTATATTGATCCGGCGGTAAAAATGGGGGACCCATAGATGGGGTCCCGTCTGAGCGGAATCAGAGATTACCCAGCCAAAGGGTTGGGTCTCCGACGCCAAAGCAGGAGAACCGGAGCCAAGTGGCCGAGTGGAGGTGTTCGCTCGGCCGAGGACATAATGGCCGAGCGGAGGTGTCTGCTCGGCCGGAATCGTGGCGAGGGAACAATGGTTAGCCGAGCGGCCTATTCGCTCGGCTCAGGATATGGTGTGTCAGCAGAGGTATGATGATTAGACCTGACGCAAGATGACACTATTAAAGGTCCCACCATCACGTCACGGAAAGGTTGATACAGTAGCAGTATGATCTTATGGATGCCCTTCTGACAGGCCCACACCTAGGCATGGTCGAAAGCAGGTGATCGCTTCGATTGGTGTGCCCAGGCTCCTTCGAGAGGTCTATATAAGGCCTCCACTTCTTCAACCGGAGGTAGGCAAATCTACATTTTCTAAGCCACTGTCTTATTCCTTCGCCTAACTTGAGCGTCGGAGGGCCGTCGCCGGGACACCCCCCCGGCTCGGTTTTGTTGCAGGATCGCCGGAGCATCGTGCAGTTAGTCGGAGACTCACATCAGCAGCAGGGGAGCGCCACGTGCCCAGCGTCCGTTGGTTCAGCATTCGGACAGGATCAATTTGGCGTCGTCTGTGGGAACACTCCTGCATCCGAACGGGAACAATGGACGAGGCTGGACGACAACACACGGTGACGCTTTCCACGGAGGAACTCGACGCTCTGGTCGAAATTAGGGCCGCCAAGCTTGTGGAGCAAAAACAGAAAGCAACAGCCGAGCGGCCGGAGCAGCAAGCAACGTCTGCGTCTGGTGGCCGAGCAGAAGCACCGCAAGCCACCGTTGCATTTCATCGGGCTCTATTCCGCACCCCTGAGGCCGTACCAGCTCATAGAGATAGGGGATCTTCTTCGGATGAAATGCCTAGACGAGATGATAGAAAGGGGAAAGCCCCCCGAGCGGACGCATCACCCGAGAGGATTAATCACCAGTTTTCAGAGGCTATTCTGCGAGATCCTCTGCCGAAGCACTACGTACCCCCGATGATCGGTGAGTATAATGGGACAACCGACCCGAATGATCATCTGGGTAAGTTTGATAACACAGCTACACTCCATCAATACACAGATGGAGTAAAATGTCGAGTTTTTCTTACCACTCTCTCGGGATCGGCTCAACGATGGTTTCGGAGGCTGCCGGACGGATTTATCACCAGCTTCAAAGACTTCCGAACGGCCTTCCTCCACCACTTTGCAAGCAGTCGGCGATATCAAAAAACCAGCGTTAGTCTGTTCGCCATCAAGCAAGAAGCCTGTGAATCACTCCGAGCTTACATCCAGCGATTCAACAAAGTGGCGATGGATATTCCAACGGCCACATCGGAGACCATGATGAATGCCTTCACACAAGGCCTAGTGGATGGGGACTTCTTCCGATCGCTCATCCGAAAGCCGCCCCGAGATTATGATCACATGCTACACCGGGCCAACGAATACATCAACATGGAGGAAGCGCAAGCCGCCCGGAAAAAGGAAACTCCAACCGAGCGGGCACCTACTCATGCTGAGCGGACGGAAACAGCACGCCGCTCATTAGCCGCCCGGAGGACCGAGGGTCGAAGCAAGCCGATCCCCCCACGCCAGACCACACGTACAAGAGGTAGCTGCCGCTCGGCCCAAGCCAAAGAAGAAATGTACCCCGATGTTTTGCTCCTTCCACCAGACGGATACGCACAACACAAGGGATTGTCGAAGTCTTCCCTTCGTGGCTCATCCTGTGCCTCGGCATGTCAGTCGACAGGCGACAGAGAACACATGAAGCCGATCGGACGCGAGCTGATAGGCCACAGCAGCAACAGACTCCTGATCGGCGTCGTTCTCCAAGGCAGGAAAATCGCCGAGCGTCCAGAGAACGGTCCCGACCGTCCGCTCGGGAAGAGGAAAATAGAAGCAATACTTCCCGAGGCGAGATCAACGTTATTGCTAGCGGGCCGACCGGAGGAGACTCCAACCGAGCTAGAAAGGCGAGCGTCCGGCAACTCCAGATTCATGCAGTCGGCTACAGCTAAGAGCGGACGAACGGATCGGAAATCAGTTTCAGACTAGGGGACTTGGAAGGAGTCGAAGTACCCCACGATGATGCCTTACTCATCAAAGCGGTAATAGCCAATTACACTATTCACCGCGTATTTGTTGACACAGGGAGCTCGGTCAACATCATATTCAAGAAGGCATTCGATCAGCTGCAAATTGATCGAGCCGAGCTGCTGCCCATGACGACCCCGCTCTACGGGTTTACGGGCAACGAAGTTCAACCGATCGGACAGATTCGACTGGCTACCTCGCTGGGGGAAGAGTCGCTCAGGAGGACAAGGACAATAAACTTCGTGGTGGTCGACTCTCCCTCGTCTTACAACGTAATTTTGGGACGACCGGCGCTCAGCGAATTCCGAGCGGTCGTCTCAACCTTCCATCAGAAAATCAAGTTCCCCGTGGAGGACAAAGTGGGAGAAGTACGGGGAGATCAGCTAGCAGCTCGGCGTTGCTATATAGAGATGATCCGAGCAGAAGCCTGTTTCGCTCGGAAGGCGCCCCGGATCGAGGTAAACGCCATCACTGAAAAGCCACCCTCTTTAATTTATGAAGAGAAAGAGGAAGTGCATATTCACCCCACCCGATCGGAGGCCACAACCTTTATAGCGTCCGATCTGGAGGAAAAACAGAAAGAAGAACTGATCCAATGCCTCCAAAGGAATCATGATGTCTTCGTCTGGTCGACACACGAGCTGCCCGGAATTTCGCCGAGCATAGCGCAGCACGAGTTACATGTCCGACCGGACGCTCGGCCAGTGAAGCAGAGAAAAAGGGATTTCAGTGCCGAGCATAATGCCATCATCCGGGCGGAAGTAGAGAAACTTCTGGAGGCCGGCCATATACGCGAGGTACAGTTCCCGAGCTGGCTGGCTAACGTAGTATTAGTCTCCAAGCCGGGCGGCAAGTGGAGAGTCTGCATCGACTTTCGGGACTTAAACAAAGCATGCCCCAAAGATTTTTATCCCCTGCCCCGGATAGATCAGCTGGTGGACTCTACGGCCGGTTGCGAATTAATATGTATGCTCGACGCTCATCAGGGATATCATCAAGTGCCGCTCGCTCGGGAAGATCAAGAAAAAGTAAGCTTCGTAACGGCCGACGACACTTATTGCTATAATGTGATGTCGTTCGGACTGAAGAATGCGGGAGCCACATACCAGCGTTTGATGAATAAAGTATTCAGAGAGCAGATCGGGCGGAATCTAGAAGTTTATGTGGACGACATTCTCATTAAGTCCGTCCGAGCGTCCGATCTCTTCAAAGACATGGAGGAAACCTTCCGAACGCTGCGCAAGTATGGAGTCAAGTTAAATCCCCAGAAGTGCCTGTTCGGAGCAAAAGGAGGGCGTTTTCTGGGGTATATAGTGACCGAATGGGGAATCGAAGCAAATCCCAGCAAGGTGAAAGCTCTACAAGATATGCCGCCCCCAAGAAATACAAGGGAGGTGCAGCGTTTGACTGGTCGGATAACCGCCCTGTCTAGGTTCATCTCCAAAACCGCCGACCGGAGCCTTCCTTTTTTCAAGATCTTACGCAAAGCTACAAAATTTCACTGGGACGAAGAATGCGACCGGGCGTTCGAAGATTTGAAGGCATACTTGAACTCCCTCCCGATATTAGCCAAGCCGACTGCGGGTGAGCCACTTCATATGTACTTGTCTTCAACCGAGCATGCAATCGGCTCAGCTTTAGTGAGGTCGAGCGAAGAGCAGCCGGTGTATTTTCTGAGCCACATTTTAAAAGATGCTGAATCTCGTTACACCGGGCTCGAGAAGTTGGCCTTTGCTCTGATTCTAGCCGCTCGGCGCCTCCGACCATATTTCTTGGCTCACACCATCATTGTCTGGACGAACAGTCCACTGGGAAGGGTACTGTTAAATCCAGAAGCGTCCGGACGGCTCATCAAATGGACTACAGAGTTGAGCGAATTCGATATTCAATACCAACCCCGTTCGGCAATCAAGGCACAATCCTTGGCAGATTTTATCACCGAAGTGCAAAGGCTAGAGCCAGAAGCCATGTGGAAGATATTTGTGGACGGATCGTCCACTCGGCTCGGAAGCGGGATTGGAATATTATTGCTCTCCCCTGAAGAAGAGAAGATGCACTTATCCGTCCGGCTGGATTATAGGGCTACAAACAATGAAGCAGAGTATGAAGCCCTCATAGCCGGCTTGCAGGCAGCACGGCATGTGGGAGCCGGTCGGGTGACACTTTATTTGGATTCACAGTTGGCCGCTCAGCAACTTTCTAGCACCTTTGAAATCAACAGCGCTCGGCTCAAACTCTACGCTGAGGCCTTTGAAAAACTCAAAGCTAATTTCCGAGAGGTTCTTATCCAGAAGATTCCCCGAACGGAGAACCAGGCAGCCGATGAGTTGGCCAAACTAGCAAGTTCTATAACGCCGATCATTATCCCGAAGCCAATTGAACAAGTATCTTTGGTGGCACACGTTGACCGGATGGAAGGCCCCATGTTTCCGGACGACTGGAGGACACCCATCACGGAGTTCTTGCGCTCGGGCGCCACACCGGCCGATCGGGATGAAGCCCAGCTGCTCCGGAGGAGGGCCGGTCGGTTCACACTCATCGGCGATCAGCTCTACAAGAAGGCTTTCTCTCGCCCGCTATTGAAATGCGTGAGCTTGGAAGACTCGGCTTACATCCTCCAAGAGGTACATCAAGAATCGTGCGGAGGACATCCGGACGGACGATCACTAGCTAAGAAGATCCTGCTAGCTGGGTACTTTTGGCCGACCTTACAAATAGACGCCGCTCGGACAGTATCTGCATGCCTTTCGTGCCAGAAATATCACAACTTCTCCCACCGACCGGCAGAGGAGATGAAGGCATCGACCGTTTCATGTCCGTTTGATCAATGGGGAATGGATATTGTGGGTCCATTTCCGATGGCGACCAGGCAGAGGAAATTTTTGCTGGTGGCGGTCGATTATTTTTCCAAGTGGGTGGAAGCCGAGCCGCTAGCCAGGATCACCGAACAGATGGTCAAAAAATTCATCTGGCAACACATCATCTGTAGGTTCGGTATCCCTCGCCGATTGGTTTCCGACAATGGGCGGCAATTCACAGGGAAGGTGCTAGAAGATTGGTGCAAAAGCTACGGCATCGAGCAACACTTCACGTCCGTGGCTTACCCCCAAAGCAACGGTCAAGCCGAAGTGACCAATCGGGAAATTCTCCGTATTCTGCGCGCTCGGCTCGACCACTTGGGAGGAAGTTGGCCGGATGAAGTGCCGAGCGTTTTATGGGCCATCCGAACGACTCCTAAGGAAGGAACGGGCGTCACACCTTTCCATCTGGTGTACGGCGGCGAAGCGGTCATTCCAGTTGAAGTCGGCGTCGAGTCCGTCCGGGTCCTATACTATGATGAAGGCAACTCCGAGCGGAGGAACATGGAGCTGGATTTGGTTGACGAGGAGCGAGCCAAGGCATCCGTTCGGCTGATGGCGTACCGGCAACGGATGAAGCAAAACTACAACCAGCGCGTCATTCCCAGATCATTCCAGGTCGGCGATCTTGTCCGGAAGAAAGTCAAGCCGGTCGGCGACGTCGGCAAGCTTGAAGCTCCGTGGGCAGGTCCCTTCAAAATCATCAAAAAGCTCCGCTCGGGCACGTATTATCTGGAGGATGAAGATGGTCGGCAGCTAGATAGGCCGTGGAGCGCGAACCACCTCCAGCCTTACCGGGCGGGGTGAAAGGTGTGCCAATGTAAATCATCCTGTGTACTTTTTTCGACTGAATACTTGAAATTCATAAATGAAAAATCAAGAGAACAAATATAAGGCATCGTCGAAGAGAAAACGAAGGCTCCGAGCCGTTCGGCCGGAGATAAATTATTCATGCAAAATGCTCAAGGACGAAGGCCCGAGCCGTGCGGCCGTGCGTGCGATATCCTTCATCGGCACAAAAAAGCGAAGGCCCCCGAGCCGATCGGCCAGGAGGTGTATATATTTAGACTCGTAAGCGAATGACTCGTGCTGTTCGGCCGGGCATAAATATTGTTCGAGCGCAGGATATGATACGAAGACCCAGGCCGCTCGGCCTGGTAAGGAGTTAGCCCTGAGAGGTCGACGAGCTCCGTCGTTAAAGATCGAGAGCCGCGCCGACCGGCTATAAATATTCGCGTCGACGAGCTCCGTCGTTAAAGATCGAGAGCCGCGCCGACCGGCTATAAATATCCGCGCCGACGAGCTCCGTCGTTAAAGATCGAGAGCCGCGCCGACCGGCTATAAATATCCGCGCCGACGAGCTCCGTCGTTAAAGATCGAGAGCCGCGCCGACCGGCTATAAATATCCGTGCCGACGAGCTCCGTCGTTAAAGATCGAGAGCCGCGCCGACCGGCTATAAATATCCGTGCCGACGAGCTCCGTCGTTAAAGATCGAGAGTCGCGCCGACCGACTATAAATATCCGCGCCGACGAGCTCCGTCGTTAAAGATCGAGAGCCGCGCCGACCGACTATAAATATCCGCGCTGACGAGCTCCGTCGTTAAAGATCGAGAGCCGCGCCGACCGGCTCTAAATATCCGAGCGGAAGGCCGACGAGCTCCGTCGTTAAAGATCGAGAGCCGCGCCGACCGGCTATAAACCCTCCGAGCGGAAGACCGTCTAGCCCAGACGTTAAACCGTAGAGACGAGCCGGCGTCTATAAATCCCCGAGCAGAAGACCGACGAGCTCCGTCGTTAAAAATCGAGAGTCGGTCCGACGACTATAAATACCCCGGGCGGACGAACGAATATCAGAGAATAAGAAACCGCGGAAACCACAAGTATTAAAACATTTAGGCCTGCTCGGGCGTTGGTCCTTCGATACTTGGCGTTTGTTGACTTCACACAGGCTAGATACGTGCAGAGCGATTAGGCCCTCCCGCTCGGACTTTGTTTAATGGGTTAAGCTGATCGGCCGCGTGACGGAGAACACTTAGAGCATGACTAACTATAAGCATAAACGTTAAGCAAACAGAAGAATATTATGGATAATGATCAGGAAGACGCAAGCAAAGACATAATTGCATTAAAGGGAAAGCATGCCGAACGGCAAGTACAAAAAGTTGCGCTGGGCGTAAGAAATGCAAAAACAAGAAAGAGACGAGGAACACTCTTCACTCGGGGTCTTCGAAGTTGAAGAAAGCGTCCGGGATATCGTCAATCATAGTCGCCAGATCTGAAGAGGGAATGCTCAGTTCCGCCGGGAGGTGGCCACCCTTCTTCAAGTACGCCATAGTGACCTTGACCGCCTCGGTGAAAGTTGAGGAGACGTTGCCACCGAACTTTTCGCCGAACCGCTCCGAGCGGAGGTATTCTTGGCGCGCTGCTGCTAGGCGACTCGGCTCTCCCTCCTTATATTTTCTGAGCGCCGCCCGGGAGGCAATTAGCGAGTCTTGGAGAACTTTCTGGTCCACCTCCGCTTTAGTGCGTTCAGCTGAGCGCCCATCCCGTTCGGCAGTTAGTTGGGCTTCCAGCTCCTTAGATCGCTGATCTAGGGCTCGGACTTCAACTTTCATCTTGTCCAGATCAGCGATCGCCCGCTTCTTCCGGCTACTGGCGCGCTTCACGTCTTCGTCGCGCTTCTTCACCAAGCCTTCAAGTCGAGCCACCTCTGTAGCCAGGTCGGCGGCCTTCTTCTGTTCGGCCTCGCGGGCTTGTTTCTCCCGCTCGGCCGATGGACCCCCCGAGACTTGGAGTTTTTCCATAAGATCCTCCAGCTCGGCTAGCCGATGGCTAGTGGCGATTTGCTCAGCCCAATGCTGTAAGGGAAATAATAAAATCAGGAACCGAACAGTAGCATGGCACAGGAAGAAAAATGAACCTACCTGAGTGGCCTGCTGCATGTGGTTATCGCCGAGCTGCTTGGGCGTCATGAGGGCCACCCGAATCTGGGCGTCCTCGAAAAGTTTGGCGAGTGGACCCATCAAGGTTATTTCATGAACGGGGCTCGATGGCCGATCGGCAGACAATAAATATTCCTCCGATGGGAATCGAAGGGTAGTCTTGATGGTCGGGTGGCCGGCCGACACTTCTTCAGCCGCAGTCGCCTGGCCCGAGGACTCCCCTATGGTTGAAGTTTCGCCCAACCGTCGTAAGCGACGACGAGTCCGCGGAGGAGAGCCAGAGGGCTGTGCGGTAGGCGAGGCCACGGGGGTCCTGATCTGCGACGGCATGCGATCTGGAGAAGTGATCTTGATCGACGCCTGTGGTTCGCCCTCTTGGGTCGACGGAAGGCTGGAGTCTCTTCGACGTTTCCGCCGAACTTCCAGTGGTGAATCCCCGCCCTGGGGGACTCCCAGCTCGGCTGGAGCAGAGGAAACAGGATCCGCCTCAACCTCCGTTGAAGCGGATGGGGCAACTTCTGTTTCAGGGGCGGACTGCGCCCCCCCCTCTCCTGCATCTGCCGGGCGGCTGGGGATGAGACCCCGCTCGGCGAGTTCTTTTTTGGTAGTCGCCTCAATTTCCACGGCCTTCAATTTCAGATGATCTGTAGCCTTGGAGCGCCACATGACTTCAGCTGCAGTGGAAGAAATTAAAATCAGTTAGACAAAAAAGGCGAAGGGAGTAAAGAGTCCTTACCCATGCGGTAGGGGAGATTGGCCCGAACGGGAGATAATCCAAAAATATACAACACCCCCTTGAGAAGCAACTGGTCGATCTTGTACCGCTGACCGGACAAGCAATTTGCCGCATGAAGGTAGGCGAGTTCCGGCTGGGTCGGCACAGCGGTCTGCCATTTGGTTCGGAATGCTGGCCGCTCGGGAAGTCGTATATAGAAGAAGAATTCCTTCCAGTGCTTGTTGGAGGTCGGCATGTTCTCAAAAAATTTGAAGCCTATTCTACTTTGGAAAATAAAAGTACCCAACTCGGATTGTTTGGGGTAGAAGAAGTAGTGGAATATTTTGGGATCAAGTGGGATACTGTGCAGCCTAAAGAGGACGACCACCCCGCTCAGTAGCCTAAAGGAATTCGGCACAAGTTGGCCGAGCGGGATGCGGAAATAATTACAAACTTCTAAAATAAATGGATGGGTAGGAAACCTAAGGCCACCCTGGAATTGGTCCAGAAAAAAACAAATGGTACCGATCGGCGGGTTATGGGGCCGGTCGGTCGGGTCGACTACAACTATTTCATGGTCGTTCGGGATCCTGTAGGTCCTAACAACGCGCCGGGCGCGCTCCTCATCGAACCTACTCTCCATACTCGTATACCATGGACCGTGAACATGAGTAGCGGGTTCGGAAGAGCTCGCCATCTCGAAGAGGCAAAAGGACAGCAAGAAATCGAAGGAATAGGAACGAAAGAGAGGTAAAATGAGTAGGGAAGACCTAGTAAGCGAAGAAAGAAGGCTCACTGAGAAGGAGACGGGCGGAAAAGATCACCGATGAGATGGTAGCCGCCGAAAAACAGGAACTGGATCGCCGGAGGCCGCAGCAGCAGAAGAGTCAGGAGGACAAAGCACGAGCAAACGTGTGACAGAGGAGGGGGACTGAGGCTTTATATGGTCGAGGCCGATTGGCCTCCACCGTCCGATCCAGGTCACGAGAAACAAGGACGCCATCGGGCCGTCCATTTCAAACGGTGACGTCCCATCATAAGTAACGCTGCTGCCACGCAATGGTCGACGCGTGGCACTGAGCGATCTGGCGCATTTAATGTGCACCATACCACGCACGCGCAGCCTTAATGGAATGGATTGCCGCCGTTCCCGAGGGGATTCGGACAGGCGGCAACGATGGCAGGCCGCATGAGTCACATCTGAGCGAGCGCCGAACGACTGAATTCGGCACACACGCCGAGCGACCTGTGGAATACTTTTAAAACAAAAGGCGACGAGCACCCGCTCGGACATACAGTCCAGTCAGTCGGACTCACTGCCTCCTTCGACTAGACTTGAAGGGGAGGCAAGTGATCCGGCAGTAAAAATGGGGGACCCACAGATGGGGTCCCGTTCGAGCGGAACCAGAGATTACCCAACCAAAGGGTTGGGTCTCCGACGCCAAAGCAGGAGAACCGGAGCCAAGTGGCCGAGCGGAGGTGTCCGCTCGGCCGAGGACATAATGGCCGAGCGGAGGTGTCTGCTCGGCCGGAATCGTGGCGAGGGAACAGTGGTTAGCCGAGCGGCCTATTCGCTCGGCTCAGGATATGGTGTGTCAGCAGAGGCATGATGATTAGACCTGACGTAAGATGGCACTATTAAAGGTCCCACCATCACGTCACGGAAAGGTTGATACAGTAGTAGTATGGTCTTATGGATGCCCTTCTGACAGGCTCACATCTAGGCATGGTCGAAAGCAGGTGATCGCTTCGATTGGTGTGCCCAGGCTCCTTCGAGAGGTCTATATAAGGCCTCCACTTCTTCAACCGGAGGTAGGCAAATCTACATTTTCTAAGCCACTGTCTTATTCCTTCGCCTAACTTGAGCGTCGGGGGCCCCCCCCCCCCCCCCGGCTCGGTTTTGTTACAGGATCGCCGGAGCATCGTGCAGTTAGTCGGAAACTCACATCAGCAGCACGGGAGCGCCACGTGCCCAGCGTCCGTTGATTCAGCATTCGGACAGGATCATATATTGTTATGTTAAAAAATAAAAATTATAAATTCATAATAAAAATAAAAAAGAGTTTGGACTTATATAAGTTATTTACATCTCTTATTATTTTATAAATATCATTAATCATCTAAAAAAAAAAAAATTAAAATTTTTCCTGCTCTCCTCAATCAGAATCATAGGTGTAACGATTGAAATTGCTTTTAAATGACATTAGTATAAATAAATTATTACAGATTTAAAAGATTTTTTTTTTATCCTTATCATTTTTCTTCTAAGTATTACAAATAGTAATATAACAAAAGATATCATTCTTTTTGATAAATTGCCATCCATAGAAAGAAAAAAACAAACACAACTAAACGGGCAGTTGGAATTATAACCGGTCCGTTGATCCGATTACGGGCCTTGAACCGTAACTGGCTCGGAGTTTGATCTTGAATCGTAACCGCCCAGGTCAGATCTAGTATGATGTATAATTTGAAAACATTTGAAATCTAAGGGTGATTTGATAAATTGCCTTGAAAGAAATGGACTACTTTTGACGGCGAGGAATTTTCTTGCTTTTAAAAGAATGGAAAACTCAAGAGGAATCGTCAGTCATTTTACCACTGCCACTCATTTGAACCACTGACTCAATGGAGTCACTTCAGCGATTTCACTCCCATCGTCAGAAGAATTGCTACAGTGAATAGATGAAAAAGTGAATGATGCAGGAATCCAAGTTGAGTGGCTTATATGGAACCTGGAGAAAAAAAAACAAACATAGATGAGGTGGTCAATGAATAGAGATTTGCCACTTGAGATCTGGATTGAATTCGGAACTGATAGAACATGAATTTCTATAACCTGTATAACACACTCATTCATTTACTATGATTTATTTTTTTCTATTAATTTTAACATAGACTGACAAAGCACTGACCGAGCGCTCATCTGTTTTGCCACTTATATGGAACCTAGCATCGTGATTAGCTAGGCATGAAAATGAAGTGGTGGTTTATAGTCGTGGATACTCTTAAGAAACTTTTTTAATATCATGTCAATATCACATCAAAAATAAAATTCTATATATCTCTCCACTATATAAAAAAAACTTCTTAATAATTTGTGTAACTCTCATATTTTTCATTATATATATTTTTTTATCTTTTCTTCATATTCTACCTTATATATAATTAATTTTTTATAAAAGTTAACCATTGGAAATATTGATTTTTTTTCATATTTTATCTCAACAATTTTCATATTTTATAGAATTTATAAAATTTTTAATAAAAAATATTGAAAAAAATAATAATTTTAAAAAATCAATGACAAAGGAGTGGCTCCGCAAATGCGGAGAGGCTCCATCATTTGTGAGAGGGAGGTTCGTCCCACACGCTACGTCACTAGTGGGAACTCCGAAAGAGCTCCCATTGGAGATGCTTTTATGCTCTATTTACTCTAATGCGTGGACGAGAAAGGACAAGAATTTTATAGTAGAAAATTATCCACGGAGGAAGAGAAGAGAAAGGGTGAAGAAATCTCTTCCTTTACATGTTTATTTATCTTGATAGAGGAAGGTGTCTACATGCGATATAATTTTATAAATAAAAAAAGATATATGTATCATTTTTTAAATATATAATTATAATTTTATCAGTTAAAAATGATATATATATCATTATTTATATATATATATATATATATATATATATATATATATATATATATATATATAACATCATATTTTTTTATCCACTATTTTTCGTCTGATTTTGAAATGATTTTAAATTAAAATTATTTGTCAATAGATTATATTTCTCTTTCAAGAAAGGGAACTTTAGAGCAACGATAAAATTATTACTTTATGATAAAAAATCATGGGTTCAAATCATCTTACAAAAAATATGATAAAATTATATATAATAGATCCTTTTCTGAATCCGTATGACGAGAACTTCATACATCGAAGTGTCTTTTTTAATTATATTTCTCTTTCATCTACAAATTTTCATAAAATAGTAAATGATAAATTTATTTTACCGTAGAAACTTTTCTTAATTTTATTTTTAGTCCTTCCAAATAAACTGGCCATTAGTCTCGCCCTCATGCCGTGTCGTGCAATCCTTCAAGCGGAACCGTGATTTGTGGGTGGGGTTCAAGACAAACAGTAAGGTGGATGCAAAGCGCGTAAACGCGGGGGTCGCAATCACTGAGCGGCGCCGCTGCCAAGCCACCCACTGAACCATAGCTGGTGAGTGCAGTTCACCGCAACCACCGCCCCTTATTCTCCATTAAAAATACTACTACTTACTAGAAATAGCAGGATATAGGCACTAGTTTTGAAGGCCGCTATCTAAAGCATATATTTTTGCAGGATAGCAAACGAATCTCGATAGCTAGTCGCAGACAAAAATCATGTTTATGCAAAAGACAGACATTATTGGGGGGAAAAAAAATACCAGATCTTTTTCTACATCTCAGAAGATGTAGTCTCCACGAACTGAAGAGAAGAGATTGGGGTATTATTTACATATATATGTGCATCTTCACCTTGATGATTGATTGATTCCTCAACATGAATAATGTGTGCTGCGCAACCTCTTCTTCCATTTTTCCAGAATTCCAGCAGCCTTTCTGCGCGCCCTGGGGGTGCCGTTCTCAGCCAAGTGAGAAATGCTCCCGGTCTTCTCCTCCTCCTCTGCAACCTCCCGCAGCTTTGTCCGGTCATGCATGCAAATTGCGAACAGAATGGCTGCTGCATTCTCTTTGTTGTTTTGTTTGTTGCGGGTGCGATCGCTGTCCTTCACTAAGCTCAGCATGGAGGCCACGCCGCCGTTCTCGGCAATCTCCTCGACCGCCTCCTGGTCTCTTGATAACAATGCGAGGATCGCCAGTGATTCATCGACGAGTGATTGGTCTGCGATTGACTTCAGCAGAACACCCACCACCCCTTCCATCAGTGCCCCGGCCCGGTTTTCATGAGATATGCAGAGGTTGAAGATTGCGGAACCGGCGTCCTTCTTGGCACTGTGGCTGCCTTGTTCTAGCAGTTCCACCAGCGGTTTCATCGCGCCCATTTTAACAATCTTTACTTTGTTGGACTCGAGGGCAGACAAGCTGAACAATGCTGCAGCTGAATTGCTACGGGTCTCCATGTTTCCGGTCCTCAGTGCCTCAATAAGCAAAGCAACTGCTTGCGGGTTATCACCCACAATCTTCTTATTGCTTTCATGGATCGAAAGGTTAAGCATCGTCGTCACAGCATCCTCCTGCACCTGCAGGTCGCAATTCAATCCCGGGACAGAAAGAACAGACACCAAATGTGATATTGCATCTGGGTTCTCCCCCACCAATGCACGAAACGATCCGTTTTGCTTGGTGAGCAGACGGAGCTCTCTAACTGCTTGCTTTTGTTCTGGAATGTTGGAGGACGATGATATCTTGTCGAGGATCCTACGAAGTGCATTCCGCTCCTTTCTAGTTATCAACCCTCCTTGCTCATGATCTTGTGGAGGGAGAGTGAGGCCATGTTCAATGCGCCATTGGGAGATCATGCTGCGTACGAGATGATTCGGGGTGAGGGTGAAGTCGGATAGAACTTGTTGAGTTTGTGGGCATGTTCTATTCCCGGAACTGAACCATTCCTGAATGAAAAGCCTGTCATAGGTCTGCAAAAGGCATCAATCGTAGTGACACAAAAATAGCAGAGCCACTAAAAATCCAACCTTCACAAACAGAAGCAGCAAATGTTTATTGCAAGCAAAGGAACAAAGCATTTGCAGCAATACCAACACCATTATTGTTATTCACCCAGACAAATTTCAATTACAAGGAAACGCAAATAAGATTTGCAATTATAGAGTGGGATTATTTCTACACATGAAAACCAATGCATTCTGAGCATGATAGAACCAGAACCGACTTACTTCTGCATCAAGTTTCAGAAATGTTCTTTGACACTTGGATCCATAATACAACCCCAAAAAGGATTAGAGAAAACTTTCTTTGGATAAAAGTAAAATACAGGGTAGGTAGAAATTTACCTAAAGGTTGGAAAATGATGACAGTCTAGACATGGAAGGTAAGAGACAAGGTTCCATGGTAAGTCTTCTTCTATTGCTTTTGCTTTCCTTTGACTGAAGTAAAATACCAAAATGAAATATAGAACTGGAAAGTAAGCAGAACCCTACGTTTTACACTTGTCAATTGCCATAACCTCACAGGAAATCCCATTTGAAAAACAGCGACTAACACAAAAGCATACATACCATGGAGCATGGAGCATGGAGCATGGAAAAAGGATCGACCTTGGGCAAAATAATAAAAGAGAAAAAAAAAAGAGACATAAATCAAATCATCTACCAGAATCTCCGTGGTCCTAAAATCCAGTAGTAATGCACAGCTTATGAAGAAAGAGGAAAGGGAATTTATGAAAGCAACATTTCTTCTGCCGTAGAACCAAAAACGATGAATTCGGTAAATCCAGACTCCAGAACCACCGATACCTGTCCGGAGGCAAGGATGACGGGATCTCTCATCGTCTCGGAGGAGATCGGGCACAAAAAATGCTTCGGTACGCCCGCCGGCTCCATCTTTCCCTCCGCCTTCCTCTGGCACGCGAGAGCCTCCTTCGAACTCACGCTCCCGCGGAACCTGATGTCCTTGAGGGCGTCGAGCGCCCTGGACGCGTCCTCGTAAGATTCTACGCTGCAATCCTCCGACTCCGAGATTTCCCTCACCAGCCTCCACAGTTCTTTCTTCAACTCCTCCGCCCTCGCCGTCGCCGCCGCCGCCGACGCGGGCCCGGCCAACGACTCGACTGCCTCCGAGTTCGCCATCGGTGAATTAGGCAGGAGGAGACGCGATCGGTGAATCAGGGATCTCGGATTGTACGCTCGACGGATGCGTGGTGGCGCTCCGCTTCGACCATCTCTCTCGGGAGCGACCTGCGAGGGGAGAGTCAGGAAGTGAGACCGGAAGGCCAAGCAAACCGAAATTCATTTAATTTAATTAAAGGGTGGCTCAATTACGATGCTCCGCCGGATACGCTCATCTAAACGTTCTCATTCGACTATGTGGGAACAGCTTATGGATCATGCAGAATGAATCTGCTACGGGACATCACAAATCACTCCGACTAATTTGATCATTTTACGGTCGAGGACCCCAAAGCTAGGGAGCTAAATGAATAATTTTACCTGTTCCCTCGGGGGCGATGCGATGGTTAAGATATGAGATGTTGTCACATGAGGTCTTGGGGTTAAAATTCAGCGTGATCAAGCATGACCTCCCCCATGTCTTGGTCATTTGCACTAATAACTAGTAGCCATCCGTGATGGCCTAGGGACGGGTTGGCGGAGGCGCTGGGCGAGCGAATCACCTTTTTTTTTTTTTGCCACATCAATGAATAATTTTACCGATTGTAATTTGTTCGAATCTAGGGTGTTATATGAATGATTGACTGTGTAACACAGCGCATACATAGCTAGGGTTTCAGTTTTATAATTAAGTTGGATTGTGATCGCTTAATTCACAATTAAACAGCCAGTTGTGCTAATTTAATGAATGACACGCGCTCCTATGGACACTAAAAAAATAATAATTAATAGAGCTAAAATTTAAATTCGGTAAAATTAAAAGACATCCTAAATTATGTAAATCATAAAAGAATATTTAAAAAAAAAAATCGAAAGTACACGCCTAGATAGTTTTATTTCAAAACTACGTTTAATTACAACAGTTATGGTTAGATTATAATCCGTAGAAATTATTCGGCAATTACTATAATTTATAACACTTAATATAATACTATTGTAATATTGTAGTAGTTATTTGGTAGTGTTTACATATTGTAAGGTAGTTATTATAATGATTTTTAAGTGATTTTAACTAATTTAAAATGATTTTAATGAATTTTAAATAAGTTTCACTAATTTGATAAAGAATATTTTAATATAATAGTGTTATAATTTAAGATTTTAATGTTTAGGATTTATGATTTAGCTCTAAAGTAATTTTAACACATTTAAAATAATTTTAATAAAGTTTAAATAATTTTGATGAAATTATTAAAAGTATTTTAATATAATAGTGATTTATATATAATATTTTTAATTAAAATGAAATAATTATTTTTTTACATTATAATAACTTTTGATTATTTAGTACCCGTAGTAACTACTAGTGGCTGGAGCAAGGATCCCTGAGTTTTTTTTTTATGGATTAGGGGATGGTCAACAATACAATTGTAGTCAGATCGTGGTCATGATTTGATCGTAATTAGTTATGATCCCCTTTAGGTGAACACTTCTCATCTAGACTATAGTTTGGGTTGGGGCAGGTGGCCGGAGGCCACTCTCGCTCGACGCATGGCAGTTCGGCCACCCGCCTACCACTAGCGGCCTCCGGCCGCCCATCCCGATTCAAACTATAACTTAAATGGGAAGATGAATCTAGGGAGGGATCACAATCAATTACGATTGAATCACACCCGTGATTCAATCGACCATCCCCTGATCTATAAAAAGTGGACCTGAGGATTCGGTCTCCCAATGACCGCTACACAGTTGTATATAAACTCTTACAATTTTGAACCTTCAATTCTAAATTTTGAATATTATTATATCAAAATAACTTTTATCAACTTGACCAAAAATATTAAAATTTTATCACTCATTTCAATTAATCAAAATTATTTTAAAACAATTATAACTTGCACGCATTAGAATATCTATAGAATAATTGTTACACATCGTAATAGTAATCCTAGCTACTACAATGAAATTTAAAGTAAGAGCATTATAGTTTGTAGTAGCGTAGATACTACAGTAACATTCGAATTTAAGTATTTTAGGGATAAAATATTTGATGGAGTGTTTTTTTTATTATTTTTTTTTCAAAAAAGAGAAGCTCTTGTATAATTTGGGATGTTCTTTTGATTTTTTACCCATTTAAATTTTATTAAGGATGAATATTTAAGTAGGTGTAAATCAGTATTAATGAGGAAGATTGTCTATCTAATATTAAAAAAATAACATATAATAAATAATTTATATAAAATTTTTAAAATGTCCTTGTAAAATGTATATCAGTACAAACAATATTGCAATTAATGTAGTTCCAGTCAAACGATTGTATGCAATCCATCCCGCCAGCTTAGCTGATGTTTGGGCTATTAATTTTTGATCCATTTCATTTATTAAATTAATTAAATTTGATATTATGTAAAATGGGCGGTGAATAAATGAGATATGACTTCTAAATACTGGTTGTCTTTTATTTTCTTTTATTATATCCAAATGGATAACTATCCTTACAAATAGTGATGAGCATCCAAAATCAACAGTAATACTATATAATATCAAAATGATATAATTTTCTTTTTGAAAACTATCAAATGGTTGATAATTATGAATTTATCTTATTTTATTTTAAAATATTTGATTCTCTAATTAATTTATTATTAAAGTAAACTAGTGAAATAGTTAAAGATTGATGGTAGAATATGGATAAATTATATTTTCAATTTATACAATAAACGAACCATCCACTTTTAAGATTAATAAAGTAAAATTTAGACATAAAAAATTATGAAATGTTATCCTTACATCTATTTGTGAATCGTGAACCTTTAGTATTATTTTTAAATCATAGTACTTAGGATTTATAATTTAGGATAAAAATTATATTTTTTAAAAAAATATGAAAAAACAATAAGTTATAACTACTAATTTAACTGCAAGAGCAATTCATACTCGTATTTAAGACTCAATAATTGCATTCTTCAAAATATTCTGATTAATTCAAATCTTTTTCGTTCCATCACATCTTTTAATTCAACGTACCATTTATAATCTGCTTTTATAAAAAAATAAAATAAAATAAATATCGATAATTAATTCAAATACATAAAACAAATAAACAGAGCTATCTATATAATTATATTATATAAAAGGGACCAATAGAGATACCTATACGATTAAATTATGTAAATGGACATATAATTTGATTACAAATTTTATGAAAAAAAGAATTGCATATTGCTTAAATGAAATGTTGATGACTAATTAAATTAAATAAAGCTATTTATTACAATTAAATGGTGTCACCTGTAAATCGCTGAGAAAATTATATTAAATTTTTTTAATATTTTAAAATTCATACATAATAGGTGTCATCTGCATGCACGTACAACAAATATCACTCTAACTAAAATACTAATAGATTTTTTCGTTATCTTTAATACTTAAAAATTATTATAATTGACAAGATGATTAAAAATATGCTAAACGATAACAATTTTATATTGTTATCTTTGAACAATTAAATATTATTGTCTTTCTTGAGTATTTCAATATTAGATAATTGTTTGACAACCCTTTAACATAGTGGTCTTTAATTATTTTTTACAATAGTTTAGAAATGGTTGTCTATAGTAATTAGAAAATATATACTTTAACAATCGTTAAAAAGGCAATGTTAAAAATCGTTGCCTTTATTTTTTCACAATATTTTAAAATCATTATCTTTAATCATTTTTTAACTGTTAAAAACCGTTATTTTACTAGAAAAATTATTTTCTATTTATAATATATAAGATAATAGTTAAAAAAAAAAATTAATCGAAAATAAAATATTTACTACATCCAATCAGTGTGACTATATTATATTTAAGATGTCAAAATTAATTAATATGTCAATTAAGATTGATAAATTAACATTTTACGATGTGCAAAATATCTTCTCCGCATTAACAAGACAATATTGAAACAAAGTCAATTCATTCGTGTATATCTCTCTCGTCCCTTCGAAAAATACATATATATTAGTTAAGATTTATAGAATCTATACACATGAAACAAAAATCTACAAGTTTACTATGTTTTTAATACTGCTACATGTATATATGTTTAAAACATAGAGCATGACTATTATTTCATGCATCATTAAATTTTTAAGAATAATCAAGAACATAAAATAAAGAGAAATGATATACTGGGTGAAAAAAGGGCATGAAACCCTCCACGAATGAGTCATCCATCCTACATGGGAAAACAACAAAACGGTATGAAATCTTACTCACAAACGGCATAAAACCCTCCTTCGCTTTTCCCGTGAAGATCTCTTTCCTCTTTCCCGTGCCGCCGTCCTTGTTTCCTAAGGTTTACCCAACCTGCCGCTATGACGCGACCAACCCACTCCGCCACCATCCATTTCTGAGCGGGTTCAAGATTTCCAAGCGCTGATCTCCTCCTTAGAAGGACGTAAGTGATTCCAAAGACTCCTTTCATCTTCTCTGTCACGTCCCTTTCGCCTTCTTTGTCATCCAAGTTTGGCGTTCTGCTGTCGCCGCCTCTAGAAGTGACAAAGTAAAAAACGGACGAAGTCTTATCTGCTTTCTACAGATTTATGTTGTGTTTTATAGATTTTTAACAGATTTATGTTGTTTTTTTGTAGATTTGTGATTCGAGATTTTATTATTCATGTGACTATGGTCTGATTTATGTTATTGTTTATTTTGTTGTAATTCTTGTAGCATGTTAAGATATGTAGTTTATCATTTATCTTCTTTGTGCTCTGTATCAAAGTACCTATATCATTTCTTATTTTGTTGTTCATGTGACTATGGTCAGATTTAGTGACTAGCTTACAGATTTTGTTGTTCATGTGACTAGCTTATCATGAGTTCATAGTGATCACAGGATGATCACATTTTTTGTCCTACGTCACAGAGCTGATTGTCCTGCATCACTTTACCAGTTGATTTATCATTTACTAATAACCATTTTGTTTGAATTTAGGTTGTAAAATAGTTATGGAGCAAGAACTATTAATTGAGGGTGATTTCCAAGTGTTGGGTGATTCGTTAAGCTAAAACAGAGTTGATACTTCATAAATTGGGATGTGTTTTTCAGTTGAAGAAGAAGTTCGTGATTTTTACAAGTCCTATTCCCAAGGTCTTGGTTTTGGTATTTCAGAGCTAGGTTCCAAAAAAGGAGATGATGGTCAGCTGAAGTATTTTTCGTTCGGATGCTCTAAAAATGGTAAGACTGCTCCTAGAGTGAAAACTTCCTTTTATCCTAGACCTTGTAGCAAAACAGATTGCAAAGCAAGGATTAATATTATAATTCAGAATGATGGATTATGTATCATTACTAGTATTGAACTTGAACACAATCATGCATTAAGTCCAAGGAAGTTAAGACATTTTAGATGTAATAAAGTGTTAGATTCCAAACTAAGAGGAAATTAGAGTTGAATGATCAAACGAGAATACCTTTGAGTAAGAGTTTTCATTCATTTATTGTTGAAGCTGGTGGCTATGAAAATTTGTCGTTTGATGAGAGAAAGTGTAGAAATTATGTGGCTGAAGCACGAAGATTAAGGTTTGGGAATGGTAATACAGAGACCTTGAATAATTACTTTTGTTGTATGTAAAATAGAAATTCAAATTTCTTTTATGTGATTGACGTAGATGAAGATTCTCGCATAAGAAATATATTTTGGGCTGATGCAAGATCTAGGGTTGCATGTAATTCTTTTTTTAATGTCATTATATTTGATACTACATATCTTACAAATAGTTATGATATGCCATTTGCTCCATTTGTTGGAGTAAATCATCATGGTGAATCCATATTACTTGGCTGTGATTTGACATCTAAAGAAGATTCTGAAACTTTCATTTGGTTATTTAAATCATGGTTAAAATGCATGAGAGGACGAGCTCCATGAGCTATTATTACGGATCAATGCAAAGACATGGAAATTGCAATTCTTGAGGTATTTCCAGACTCGCATCATCATTTATGTCTTTGACATATTATGAAAAAGCTTCCATCCAAGTTTAGTAGTCATGCTAACTATAAGTTGATAAAGAGAAACTTGAAAAATATTGTTTATAATTCTATGACATCTGAAGAATGTGATAGCAACTGGAAAATATTGATCGAAGAATTTAACTTAGAGAAAAATGATTGACTGAATTCTTTATATGAAATTTATCATAAGTGGATGCTTGTATATGTGAAAGATAAATTTTGGACAAGGATGTCGATAAGTCATAGAAGTGAAAGTATGAATGCATTTTTCGATGATTATGCACATTCAAAAACAATTTTGAAGCAATTTATTGAACAATATGACAATGCTTTGAAAAACAAGATTGAAAAGGAAGATAATTCTGATTTTGTATCTTTCAATTCAATCATTCCAGTTATTAGTGGCAATCCAATTGAAAAGCAATTTCAAAGTGTTTACACTAACAAAATATTCAAGTTGTTTCAAGATGAACTGCGAGGTTTGATGTTTTGTAACACTTCATTTGTGAAGCAAGAAGGGGCAACACTCTTTTTTGAGGTGATGGAAACTATATATGGGAAAGAGGGAGCAACTCCAAAAAATATTTCTTTTTGGGTACAATATAATGAGCTACAATGTCAGATAAAGTGTTTGTGTCGTCTCTTTGAGTTTCGTGGAATTATGTGTAAACATTTATTATCTATTCTGGTGAAAAGAAATGTTACTATAGTTCCAGAAAATTATATATTGGAATGATGACGCAAAGACATTAAACATGGATATAAAGGAATCACCAATATTTATGATGATTTCTTGTCATCATGCAGAGGAACAACAAAGATATAATAATCTTCAACCATTGTTACAGGAAGTGGGGCAGCTTGGGTCAAAAAGTGATGAAAGGTGCTTTGTTTTAACAGAGATATTGAAAGAAGCAAAAAAAAAAGATTATGGATATAAATATTGGTGATTTATTGGATGGTAATCAGGACAACAATAAAATACATGAGGAATTAAGAAATGAGAGCAAACAGTTTCACAGTCCTCTAAAAGTAAGGTCTTGTGGACGTCCACCGATGAAACAAAAACAATCCAAAATTGAGAAAATTGTGAAAAAGGCGATGACAAAGTCTCAGAAAAAGGTTTGGTTGTATATTTGGTGAAAATTGCTTTTGGTGTTATGTTTTGGTGATAATTGATTTTACTTTTTTTATTTATTAATATTGAACATAAGTACATCTGTCTATAGGGTTCTACAGTTGATAAAAAGCAAGATGAATTATCAAATTTGAATTCTCTAAGTATGATCGATGATCACTCCAGTCAAAATGTAAGTTAGACGCATAAATTTTTTTTAATTTAGAATTTATCATTTTACATTTCATTTGTATATTCATTTAGAGTTGGTAATTTTGGCAAGAAATGGGTATTGTTGAGATTATTTAAGAGTTCAATTAAAATTAGAAAGCATGATTTTACATTTCATTGGTAATTATACATTTCATTTTACATTTCATTTTACATTTCATTTATTTATGAGTCCAGTCCAAATTGGAAAGAAAGATTTTTGGATTTTGCTTCTATTGATATGATTACATTTTCTTAGTTCTGGATTCCTATATAGACCGAAATAAAGTCTTGCATTTTGTTTGATTGCTCTTTTCATAATCCACAACTATGTTAATTCAAGTTATGCAGGTCTCTGAGATTTTGATTGGTTTATATGCAAACTTGTTTTAAGCTGAATTTATCATTTTCCCGACTTTCCTTACGCTTTCTGATTCCTTCATTATTGGAACAATTTCATAGGTTATAGGGTATCTGGCAAAACACCTCTCAGCTGGGAGACAAGGAAGATTGTAATGTTGACCTTCTTAGGGGTTCTAAGGTTTATGTTGGCACTTGTACAGAGTTTTTTTTTAATTGAAGATTGTAATGCAATTAGATTTTTATGTAATACTTTATTGATTTAGTTATTTTTGGACTCTTTATGCAAAAGCCAATTAGTGTAACTAGCATTTGAAATTTTTTATTGATTAATTTGTGTTTTTGAGATCAACCTGATTTATTTGAGTATCATATATAAATGTGAAAGATAAAGGTAAAAAAAAGGGCAACGTAATTTATGTATGTTCTACCTCATTTATTGTATGTTTTACTTTTGTGGTATACTGTTCTAATATTGATAAGCATTTCCATGGCAGACTTATACCGGAAATATTCTAATTGCTACAAATCCATATCAAAGGTTACGCCATCTATATGATTATCACATGATGACACAATATAAAGTGGATCCATTTGGCGAGCTAAATCCTCATGTATTTGCAATAGCAGATGTGGCATACAGGGAGACAGATAACTAACAAGTGTTAGCAAAGAGTAAATTTTATGTGGTTTCCTTTAAGCTTCCAATGAAATGCTAAGCATTGATAAGCGGTGCTTCAATAGACAAACAATCCAGCATAGTAGAAGCTCAAGCCAAGAGTAATGTGCCACTACGTTATCAACCATGGTGTAGTAAAAAACTGAGCTCATTCGAGGCCTCCAAAAAAATGCAACCATGCTTGAAATGCAAGTATTAAACACAATAGGAACAAATTGTCTACTTCAACTAGTAGTCAAGTGAAGCCAAAATATAATGACCCTGGTTGAAATTGTTAGGAACTAGGGCGCTAAACACGCGAAAGCGCAGCGGAAAACATCTAGTTCCTTTCCAAAAGATCCACGCGAAATGAAACCATATACTAAGTACTAATTCTTAAATATGAGAAAGTTATACCTTTGCTGCGTGCCCTTCGAAATCCCGACAGCAACATTTCTTTAAATGCGGATCTCAGCACGATCAGTACGTCTGCGCTTCTACGGTATCCACACTAACACGTTCTCCGTCCGTCTCACAAACTCACAACTTGGAGAAGAAACAACCTTCGTTGTGCTAGCAACTCTACATGGTTGTTTTTGGCCAAGAGAAGAAAAGGAAGAAGAGCAAAACCAAGAAGAGCACACTCACCCAAAAGGTCACATCATCTATATAAGGTGACTTCACAAAAGGGTTACTTTACCAAATAGGTTACTTCACCAAAAAGGTTACTTTACCAAAAAAGTTACTTCACCTAAATGTTACTTTTACAAATGGCTTTTGTATTCATCCAATGAATACGAAATACTTTTGTCTCTTGATCTTCCTTTTGATTAATGATATATTAATCTCTATTAATATTCATTAATCTTAATGGGTTGAATTTAGAATATTGGATTAACCATTAACCTAATAAGCCATTAACCCAATAAACCAATGAGTCTAACCCATTACTCAATAAGTCTAATCTGAATTCATTCGAGTTTAACTCAATGTGTATAATTCGGATTAAACTTAACCCCATAATCCATCTCCAAGTCAACGTGTTCTTTGTGTGTGACCCAATAGACTCTCGTAACGTTGGCAATGTATTTAAAATTATTTAGATATATAAGCAATAAGTGATATCTAGCAAGGCATCATTGCTATCCAAGTGACGAGAAGGTCAAGATCCGACCTAACCTGTCCATGGCTATTATCTTGTATGACTTGGTCCCCCTATCCTTGATATCTAGGTTGATCAATGAGGCATAGACCGTGTCATCCTCTTATCAACCTTTGTGTTTCTTGATCTCTAAGTAGACACACTCAATAAAATAAGCTCAATATCTCATATTGACTCATTTGCGCATGGTCATGCTTTCTTGTGTCCTACTAATCAAGGGGCCCACATATATTGCTTCGTCATATGGAAAGGATAGATCTCATCTACATCACTCACATCCCTCTGCATAATTCATTGCATACCCAGTGATCGACTTTATTGTCCACCTTGTTACAGGTGACGTTTGCCGATACCAAAGTACACAACTCCTTATGTAGGGCGCCGTAGTGACTTCAGGTCAAGGACTATTCATACCAATAGTCACATGAGAATGTTTATGACACACATATAACGATCCATGAAATATTCTCATGGCGGGTCATTCAGTATATATTCTATAATATATACTCATGTGTCAACCTGATATCTCATATCCATGACTTGTGAGATCAAGTCATCCGTTGACCTACATACTAGTCTCAACGCATTAATATTGTCCTTTGTATATTAATGCTTGATTAGGAATAGTTAAGAATAGTGTTCTCTACAATATCTCACTATCAATTCAACCAATTGATATATTGTAGATAAAAACCTACTACTCAAGGACATTATTATACTTATTCAATTGGCACTGAACTGAAATAAATATAATAACCAACTTTGTCTTTTATTAATAATGATATATGATACAATAATGTGCCATTTACAATCATCTCATAATTGGTACTAGGGCTAATACTAACAATCTCCCACTAGCACTAGTGTCAATCACTAAGATATCGAATACCCATGGACCTAGTGTGACCATCATGCTTTCTCTGTGTCAAAGCTTTGGTCAAAGGATATGCAATGTTAGCATCGGTCGGTACTCTGCATATTTTCACATCTCTTCTATCGATAATCTCTCGAATGAGATGAAATCGACGTAGTATGTGTTTGGATCTCTGATGAGAATGAGGTTCCTTAGCCTGTGCAATAGCCCCATTGTTATCACAATAGAGGTCTATTGGACTCGTTATACTAGGAACAACATCAAGCTCTGCAATGAACTTCCTGATCCAAACACCCTCCTTTGCTGCAGCTGAAGCAGCAATATACTCAGCTTCTGTTGTAGAATCAGCGACTGTGTCCTACTTCGAACTCTTCCAGCTCACAATACCACCATTTAAGCAAAACACATACCCTGACTGCGATCTATAATCATCATTATCTGTTTGGAAGCTAGCATCAGTGTAACCCGTTACAACAAGCTCTTCATCACCTCCAAAGATCAAGAAATAATCTTGAGTCCTTCTCAAGTACTTAAGAATATTCTTGACTGCTGTCCAGTGACCTTCGCCTGGATCTGACTAGTATCTGCTCGTCATGCTTAAAGCATATGATACATCTGGGTGAGTACAAAACATGGCGTACATGATAGACCCTATAGCAGATGCATAAGGAATCTGATCCATGCGGTCCTTTTTTACCTTAGAAGAGGGACACTGAGTCTTCGAAAGACTCACACCATGTGACATAGGCAAGAATCCCTTCTTGGAATTCTCTATGGTAAACGTTTAAGCACCTTGTCAATGTATGTACTTTAACTTAGGCCAAGCAATATTTTAGATCTATCTCTATAAATCTTAAGGCCTAAAATATAGGTTGCTTCACCTAAGTCTTTCATTGAAAAACAATTCCCAAGCCAAGTCTTCACTGACTGAAAAGTAGGGATATCATTTCCAATGAGTAGTATGTCATCTACGTACAATATGAGAAAGATGATTGTGCTCCCACTAACCTTCTTATAGACACAAGGTTTATCTTCATTTTTAATGAAACCAAACGTTTTGATCGCATCATCGAATCGAAGATTCCAACTTCTAGAAGCTTGCTTTAATCCATAAATGGATCTTTGCAACTTACAAACCTTTCCAGCATGCTTTGGATCTACAAAACCCTTAGGTTATGTCATATACACATCCTCGAGTAGATTTCCATTAAGAAATATAATTTTGACATCCATCTGTCATATCTCATAATCATAGTAAGCTACAATAGCAAGTAAAATCCGAATGGACTTAAGCATCACAACTGGTGAAAAAGTTTCATCATAGTATATACCATGAATTTGCTGGAAACCTTTAGCTACCAATCTACCTTTATAGGTATGCTTATGTCCATCCATGTCAGTCTTCACTTTGAAGACTCACTTACACCCAATGGGTTTGATCCCTTCAGGTGGATCAACCAAAGTCCATACTTGATTAGTGAACATGGATTTCATTTCAGATCTCATGGTCTTTAGCCATTTCTCAGAATCTGGGTCATGTACAGCTTCCTGATAAGATGTAGGTTCATCAAGACCAATAAGCTCTACATCACCGTAGTCAGACAAGAGAAATGAATATCTCTCAGGTTGACGACGGGTCCTATCAGATCTGCGTGGAGTGTGTTACTTGAACAGGTTGTTGCTCCACAACTTCTTGTGGTGCCTGTTCAATTTCCATCAAGGCATCAATGCTAGTTTGTATATCTTGAATTTCTTCAAGATCAACTTCACTCCCACTAGTCTTTCTAGAAATAAATTCCCTTTCTAGAAAGACACTAGTTCTGGCAATGAACACGTTGTCTTCTGTGGGATTATAGTAATATCCCTTTGTTTCCTTGGGATATCATACAAAATAGCACTTGTCTGATTTGGGTCCAAGTTTATCTGTAACGCCCCAACTCCTGGGTACTAAGCTGTGAGCCGGATCTCTACATTAACTACTGAAGCTATCGTGCTGTACTGTGCCCTAAACTGGGTAAAATAAAGTTTCACTAACTGACTCTGTTAAACTGACAACTGGTACACCCATGCTGTTATAAGGAAGGGTTCAAGATCTTTTCGGTTGGGGTATATGTGCTAAGGAGGATACTTGACCTCCCGTCTGAGCTAGAACTCCAAGCTAACTTCCCAGCTAGCTGCTGTTCGATCCACGGCTCGACTAAACTTGCCGTGATTCTGTGCCCTGCTGGATCGGTCTGCGGACCTATCCAGCAGAGGCTGGATCGGTCGGCAAGACCGATCCAGGTGTGTCTGGATCGGTCTGCAGACTGATCCAGGCACCTGGAGACGCTGGGATGCCTTCTGTTCGATGCTGGGTCGGTCGGCTGACCGATCCAGGAATCTGGGAATCTTCTCCGAAAGAGGAGTAGCACTGGATCGGTCTGCCGACCGATCCAGGTTCTGATAGTCTGAAATGAAATCAGAATTTCTGATTTCCAGCACTAATTCGTGCCAAAAATCACATACACAAGCTCTATATACATGAAAAACACTCTAGCATGTAAATACTAACGTTCTAAATATGATAAACTAAACAAGACATAGTTTACTAAACTATAACACCTAGTAACAAGACTAAGTCATAAAACTAGACATGTTAAGTACTAGAACTGAAATAAAAGCGTATAGATCCCAAGGATCTTTATTCCAGACCCCTTGCACACACACATCATCGTAGCATCGCCCCCCAGCCTCCGCTAGTCCACTTTTCTTTTACCGGTATCTGCAGTATAAGAAAAATAGCATCTGTAAGCTAAGAAGTTTAGTAAGAAACCATCTAGCTCACAAAAACATGCAACTATGCGATTATGGTTTTAAATCATGCTGTTTGAAAACTGAACTGAGCATGGCAACATGGCATGGCATACAACATGTACTGAACTGATCATGGCATACAAACAAGCTGAGCATAACATACTGTATCTGAACTAAGCATAAATACTGAACTGATCATGCATATACATCTAACTGGTCATGAACTCAAATCATGAAACTTAACTGAGATAATTAACTGAAACTAAACTAAGTTAGTGTTTCCATCACTGATTACATATTTGGAAAACTATATATATAATAATAGATGAAAATACTAAACATGCTGTTGGGCCCTGGCAACTGTACTTACTGTGCGCGCATCCCTACGAGACCCGGGATTGCAAGTTCCGAATCCAGCAGGGTTACTAGGTTATCTGAACCTAGGGACGACTGTGGGAGTCCAGCCCATGGATATCTGATCCAAGTACAGTGCCAACTGAATAAAAGTAAAATACTGAATACTGTTTTATTTTACTTTGCTGTTCTAGGTTATCTGAACCTAGAGCTAGGTTATCTGAACCTAGAGGCTACTGTGGGAGCCCACCCAATGGATATCTGATCCATATAGCTGTAATAACTGATAATAAGCTGAATAAAATGTTTCTAATACATTTTACATGCTGTTAGGACGCCTACTGGTGCATCCTTCTGAACTGGGCATTCTACCGAATGCTTGGTGTGCACTAAAAGCACACCCTAAAACTGAAAACTGTAGAACTACTAAACTAACGCCAAAACTAACAAGCGAGAGCAATTATACTGCAAGTGAGGGGTTTCTTACCTCAATCACAAGGTTTTCTTACGATTCTATCCGCTAGGTTTTCCGGAAAAACTGCTCCGTTCGACGAACCGCTTACGTCCTCGCATTCCTCTCGCGGAGAAGAACCGACTTCGTGCTGGTGTTGTCGCCGGAAAAGTGAACACACGATCCTAGGGAAGGAACCCTAGGTCTCCTTTGCTTTGTTTGCTGCGCCGAGAGAAAGAAACGGGAGAGGGAGAGAAAGGCTTCGTTGAGGAGAGAAAATACCAAACCAAAAAAAAAAAATAAACCAATCCCACTTAAGTTTTCTATTTATATCGAATAGTTATTTCTCCCAAATCAAATACAAATATATCTGATTTCCTATCCTTTCAGCACGGCCCTGCTGGGTTCACTTGGTTTCCGGAACACATAATAAGTCGTAGGCTCCGATGGGTCCCGGGTTCAATTCCCGCGTAAACCATTTTGCGACTTATTTGTTTTTGCTACTTCCGGTACTCCAAAAATTATGTAAAAATATCCTAAAAATCTAGAAAAATCATAGGGTATTTCTAAAATAAATTCGGGAATTTTTTCCGGGCTTTACATTATCTGAGACTTGTCGTTGAATGTAAGCCTCACAACCCCAAATCTTCATAAAAGACATCTTGGGACTCTTCTCAATCCATGTTGTATATGATGTCTTTATGACGGCTTTAGATGGAACTCGGTTAAGTGTGAAAGCGATCGTCTCCAGAGCATGCCCCCAGAAGAAAGTAGGAAGATCTATATGACTCATCATCGATCGCACCATATCTAATAAGGTGCGATTTCTCCTTTCTGATACACGATTCCATTGTGGTGTTCTAGGTGGAGTGAGCTGAGATATGATCCTACACTCAATGAGATGGTCATGAAACTCTTGGCTAAGGTATTCCCCACCTCGATCTGATCGAAACATTTTAATACTCTTACCAAGTTGGTTTTGTACTTCATTCTTGAATTCTTTGAACTTTTCAAAGGATTCTGACTTGTGTCTCATCAGATAAACATAGCCGTATCTACTGAGATCATTAGTGAAGGTAATGAAGTAATAATAGCCTCGTCTAGCAGCTATTCTGAAAGGTCCACATACATATGTTTGTATGAGTCTTAACAGATCATTAGCCCTTTCGCCATGTCCACTAAATGGAGTCTTTGTCATCTTGCCTCGAAGACAAGATTCGCATGCCTCATATGATTCAAAATCAAATGAGTCCAGAAGTCCATCCTTATAGAGTTGGGATATACGACTCTCATTTATGTGTCCTAGGCGACAATGCCAGAAATATGTTTGGTTCAAATCACTAGACTTGAACTGTTTGGTATTTTTGTTATAGATTGGGTTTTCAAAGTTTAGAACATAGAGTCCATTCACGAGATGTGCACTACAATAGAACATTTCATTGAAATAAACTGAACAAGATTTGTCCTTTATTACAAATGAGAATTCTTTCTTGTCCAAATAAGAAACAGAGATGATGTTCTTAGTTAAGGCAGGCACATAACAGCACTCTTCAAGTTCTAAAACAAGCCCAATGGGCAAAGATAAGGAATATGTTCCTATAGCTATAGCAGCAACTCTTGCACCATTGCCTACTCGTAGGTCCACTTCGCCCTTTGTCAAAGATCTACTATTTCTCAGCCCCTGCATATTAGTACAAATGTGAGATGCATACCCGGTATCTAATACCCATGAAGAGGAAATAGATAGATTAACTTCTATAACATTTATACATGATGCAGAAGTCTCACTTTTCTTCCGTTTCACTTCCTCTAGGTACAACTTGCAGTTCCGCTTCCAGTGTCCTTTTTCACCACAGTGGAAGTAGGTTCCTTCCTTAGCTACCCCGCTTTTAGGTTTCAGTGCATGAGTCTTGCCTTTGCCTTTGGCTTGGGTCTTACCCTTACCTTTAGGCTTCCACTTGCCTTTTCTATTTGGCACCATCAAAATGGTACTAGGATTTACCTTCTTAAGGTTGAGTTCAGTAGTTCTTAACATGTTCAACATCTCAAGCAATGACTTGTCAATTTCATTCATGTTATAATTTATGACAAATTGACTATAGCTTTCAGACAATGATTGCAAAATAAGGTCAGTGGTCAATTCTTGGCCTAGTGGAAATCCCAATCGTTGTAGGTTCTCCACATACCCAATCATTTTGAGCACATAAGGCCTTACAGGACTTCCTTCTTGTATTCTACATTGAAATAGAGCCATGGAGATCTCAAATCTCTCATGTCTTGCTTGTCCTTGATATAGTTGTCTAAGATGTTCAACCATATCATAAGCATCCATGTTCTCATGTTGTTTCTGAAGCTCAGAGTTCATGGTGGCGAGCATAAGGCATGATACATCTAATGCATCATCATGATGCTTCTTATAAGCATCCTTATCAGCTCTAGTAGCAGTTGTGGGGGGTGCTTCAGGAATGGGCTGCTCTAGGATGTACAATTTTCTTTCTTGTTTGAGAACTATTCTAAGGTTTCTATACCAGTCCAGGAAGTTAGCTGCATTGAGCTTGTCCTTATCAAGGACAGATCACAGAGAGAGAGAGTATTTGACATATTTGATGACATGGTGATCTACAACAATAAAATACAGAAATAAGTATCATATTTTGATCATTTAACTAGGACTTTAATTAAATGATTCTCCCACTAAATTGTAAAGCTTTGGTAGAAGCAAGTCATAGATGTGGTTTTACCCACACTACCAGCTTCAAATCCAATTGCGATAACATTCATGTGGGACAAGATCCATATTATACCTCATTTTGAGTTAACTTTGGCTAATCACCCAAGACTTAGTATAACTTAGGTAGACAACGTGTACCAATTGGACAAGATCCATATTTTACCTTTTCTTGAGCTAGCTGTGGTTAATCACCCAAGATTTGTATAACTTAGGTAGACAACGTTTACCAATTACATCCTATGTAACTCTTGTATCATTAGGTGAACAAGACTATTTGTTCATTTTCCCATCTTATGAAATCCACATTATAACACATCTTGAGTTAGCTTTAGCTAATCGCCCAAGACTAGTATAATTGAATTACATTGTATGGGATATGCCTCTAAGTTCTCAACTTAGTTAAGTTACATCCAAAGCTTAGTAGTCGGACATCACAATTATCCTGTCGCACTTTAGTAAGATAAATCGAGTCACTTTGCTTTGGCAAAACCTGACCACAATTGATTGAGCTAGTAGTGAGTACTAAACTTTGGTAGACATATTTAAAAAGACCTAATCATGATTAAACTACACATGCATCACATAGCATATCATGACACACATCACATATATGCATAAAAGAAATATGACATGGTTATGACCCCATTATCTATGATCCACTCAAGCTAATGAGAAGATTGGAAAATCAACCTAGGCAAAAGCATCTTCTCCAAGTGCTTCAAAAGCATCTTCTCCAAATGCTTCCTTGGTCGTCATGTGTTGTTGACCTTCTCCCTTTTCACTGTCATCAAGTAGACTTATTTTTCTCTAATTTATACATTACAAAATCTAAAGAAAACTCGAGTTACATTCGAGTGTAGTCTAAATTTACAACTAGAATAAAAGAGGAGAGGCACGACACGCAGGCCGTATTATGAATTACACACACACATCCAATCACATCAGAGTTTAAGGGTCATAACCATACACCATGTCATATAACATTCTCAATCTATTATGACAAAATTTACTATGATTTAAACAACTAATTATGAGCTACAACGCCATGATGGTTTCGCTAAAAACCTCTTGGCCGAAACTTGCTCATAATCATGCAAATCATAATAAACATGTCATGCAATTTCTATATCACATATGAAATTCTACTGCAACTTAGTATATGCCTTCGCAAGTGGCTCTGATACCACTGTTAGGAACTAGGGCGCTAAATACGCAAAAGTGCAGCGGAAACATCTAGTTCCTTTCCAGAAGATCCATGCGAAAGGAAACCATATACTAAGTACTAATTCTTCTACATGAGAAAGTTATACCTTTGCTGCGTGCCCTTCGCAATCCCGACAGCAACATTTCTTTAAATGCGGATCTCAGCACGATCAGTACGTCCGCGCCTCTACGGTATCCACACTAACACGTTCTCCATCCGTTTCACAAACTCACAACTTGGAGAAGAAACAACCTTCGTTGTGCTAGCAACTTTACAAGGTTGTTTTTAGCCAAGAGAAGAAAAGGAAGAAGAGAAAAACCAAGAAGAGCACACTCACCCAAAAGGTCACATCATCTATATAAGGTGACTTCATAAAAGGGTTACTTTACCAAATAGGTTACTTCACTAAAAAGGTTACTTTACCAAAAAGGTTACTTCACCTAAATGTTACTTTTACAAATGACTTTTGTATTCATCCAATGAATACGAAATACTTTTGTCTCTTGATCTTCCTTTTGATTAATGATATATTAATCTCTATTAATATTCATTAATCTTAATGGGTTGGATTTAGAATATTGGATTAACCATTAACCTAATAAGTCATTAACCCAATAAACTAATGAGTCTAACCCATTACTCAATAAGTCTAATCTGAATTCATTCGAGTTTAACTCAATGTGTATAATTTCGATTAAACTTAACCCCATAATCCATTTCCAAGTCAACGTGTTCTTTGTGTGTGACCCAATAGACTCTTGTAACGTTAGCAATGTATCTAAAATTATTTAGATATATAAGCAATGAGTGATATCTAGCAAGGCATCATTGCTACCCAAGTGACGAGAAGGTCAAGATCCGACCTAACCTGTCCGTGACTATTATCTTGTATGACTTGGTCCCCCTATCCTTAATATCTAGGTTGATCAATGAGGCATAGACCGTGTCATCCTCTTATCAACCTTTGTATTTCTTGATCTCTAAGTAGACACACTCAATAAAATAAGCTCAATATCTCATATTGACTCATTTGCGCATGGTCATGCTTTCTTGTGTCCTACTAATCAAGGGGACCACAGATATTACTTCCGTCATATGGAAAGGATAGATCTCATCTACATCACTCACATCCCTCCACATAATTCATTGAATACCCAGTGATCGACTTTATTGTCCACCTTGTTACAAGTGACGTTTGCCGATACCAAAGTACACAACTCCTTATGTAGGGAACCGTAGTGACTTCAGGTCAAAGGACTATTCATACCAATAGTCATATGAGAATGTTTATGACATGCATATAACGATCCATGAAACATTCTCATGGCGGGTCATTCAGTATATATTCTATAATATATACCCATGTGTCAACTTGATATCTCATATCCATGACTTGTGAGATCAAGTCATCCGTTGACCTATATGTTAGTCTCAATGTATTAATATTGTCCTTTGTATATTAATGCTTGACTAGGAATAGTTAAGAGTAGTGTTCTCTACAATATCTCACTATCAATTCAATCAATTGATATATTGTAGATAAGAACCTACTACTCAAGGACATTATTATACTTATTCAATTGACACTGAACTAAAATAAATATAATAACTAACTTTACCTTTTATTAATAATGATATATGATACAATAATGTGTCATTTACAATCATCTCATAATTGGTACTAGGGCTAATACTAACAGAAATAAGCAAACAAAATCTCCATATTAAGCCATAGCCGAGTCAGAATTAAAAAAGTTAATAGAAGTTTTGCTCCTTATAGCAAACCACATCAACCATCTCATAATCATCACAATTCAAGTAAACACAACTACAACGATAGCAACTCTAAACTTCCTATTCAATGAATATATTTCATCACTTAATTTTATAGTAACAGAGTTGTTCACATTCTCCCAAAGACCATTGTAATCAACTGTATTTTTGATGTACATATTAGATTTCTTCAATTCACTAATCTCCATCTGCAATTTGTTATTATCCCTCTTCAGATCATTAATAATTATCTTAGTTCTTTCTGATAATTCTGGGTCGTGCCATAAGAAGAAGTCACATCCTCTTTCTTAAATATCGAATAATCTTAATTAGAACCCAATATTTAAAAAACATATAAATACAGTTGGTTTTGAAACAATTTTATATAAAGAAAACTTACTCTAAATTTTAGACATGAAAAATCACCTTCTTGGATTGGTTTCCTTCCATGATGTTTAAATATTAGCTCTTAACCCACAATAACATAATATATGGGGAGTTTCACCTTGTGCATCACTCATACATTTTCGAGTGAAAGATGTTGATGATGAAGAGTTAGTAGCCATAAATATTTGTTCCTTTGTCCTGCAATTGTTTTCATATCAGTTAATGTAAATTATATGAAAAAGTAAATGTTTTAAGGATAATTTAAACTAAATGAAGGCATAAATTTAAACTAAATGAAATAGTTTGTTGTAGATAAGTCATCTGAGAAAACACACACAAAGAAGAATAAGATCTTGTCGGCTGTAGTAGAACTAATGCCATGCATAGAATTGAAGGAACCCTCATCGAAGTATGGAAATGGAAGTGCCACAACCAGTGTCGAAAGAACAAGAACTGTACTGTTGAAGACTATAATAAAATGATAATAAGGCTAATTTATAGTTTCAAAAATGATCAGCAGACCTAATTGAATATTAAAGATATTGACCACAGAGCGATCAAGTAAAATATGTTGCAAGATATTGTCTTCGAGTAAAATATCAATAAATCTAACCATATCAGCATATCATTTCTCTAATAACATATGCTCTGTGACGCAGGACAAAAAATGTGATCGCTTTGCGATCAGTCATGATAAACTAGTCACATGAATAACAAAATATGTAAGCTAGTCACTAAATCTGACCATAGTCACATGAACAACAAAATAAGAAATGATATGGGTACTTTGATATAGAGCACAAAGAAGATAAATGATAAGTTACATATCTTAATATGCTGTAAGAATTACAAATAAATAAACAATAATATAAATCAGACCATAGTCACATGAATAACAAAATCTCAAATCATAAATCTGCAAAACACAGAATAAATCCGTTAAAAATCTATAAAACATAGCATAAATCCGCAGAAAGCAGATAAGACTTCGTTCATTTTTTACTTCATCACTTCTAGAGGCGATGACAGTAGAACGCCAAACTTGGATGACAAAGAAGGCAAAAGGTGTTAGGATCGTTCGTACTCGGCTAGAGAGGGGGGGTGTGAATAGCCGCCCCAAATCGCTCGTTTCTTCCTACAATTTGTTAGCGCAGCGGAAAATACAAAGAAACGAAAGAGAAGAGAACCAAACCTTAACACAAGGATGTAACGAGGTTCGGAGATTAGGGCTCCTACTCCTCGGCGTGTCCGTAAGGTGGACGAAGCCTACCAATCCGTCGGTGGATGAGTCCCCGGAAACCCGGCTAATAGATACTCCTTGTGGGTGGAGAAACCTCACCACAATCTTTGCAACAGCAATAGGAGTACAAATAGGAACAAGAAAACAAGAACAGAAATGTAAACAACACTTGCTTGCCTTGTTGAAGTCAGCAGGAACCCTGGTGAAGCAGCAGCTTCTTGGATCCAAGCCTAGCTAGAAAACCAGCAACAGGAAGAAGCTCACGCGAAGCTTTAGCACCCAACGAGCTCAACAAAGCTCAGCAGGAAGAAGAAGCAGAAGCTTCAGGTAGGAGAGAACTTCCAGAAGGAAGAAGGAGTAGCTAAAGGAGAGCTTTCACCGAAGTCCTGTAGCCCTCTTTTATACCTGCGAAGAAGAAGAGCAGAGAACTAGCCGTTGCGTCGCAACGGCTAGATTCCTGATCGGTCCATGGACCGATCAGGGAACCTCCTGATCGGTCCACAGACCGATCAGCCGTCCTTGTCGATCGGCGTCTCGATCGGCGCGGACCGATCAGGAACATCCCGATCGGTCCATGACCGATCGTTCATTCTTCCGCCATCGATCTATGCCCGATCGGTCTCGGACCGATCGATGGGTGGATCGGTCCGCAGACCGATCCACGGCTTTCTTCGCGAGGTTGCGTTGCTTCGATCGGTCTCCAGACCACAGTTGAATTCAGCCATCAGCACGCCCGATCGGTCACCGCACCGATCAGAAACGCTCTACCGGATCGGTCAGCAGCCCGATCTAAACTTCTCACCCTAAACCTAAGGCTTCCACACCAACATCCGGTCAACTTTGACTGTTGGTACTAGCATCCGGTCACTCCCTTGACTGCTAGCACTCCGCTAAGTGTCCGGTCAATCCTTTGACCCACTTAGACTTTTCCACACCAGATGTCCGACCATCCCGATCCATCTGGATTTTCCTCTTCGTGCCAAGTATCCGATCACCCCTTGACCTACTTGGACTTTCCAACACCAGAAGTCCGATCATCCCTGATCCATCTGGATTTTCCCTTGCCTGGTTTCACTCACCAGGACTCTCCAACTGCCTAACATCCCAGTTAGGACTTTCCCACTGCCTGGCTTCACTCACCAGGACTTTCCACACTGCCTAACATCCCAGTTAGGACTTTCCCACTGCCTGGCTTCACTCACCAGGGCTTTCCAACTGCCTAACATCCCAGTTAGGACTTTCCCATTGCCTGGCTTCACTCACCAGGACTTTCCAACTGCCTAACATCCCAGTTAGGACTTTCCCTCGTGCCAAGCTCCCTGCTTGGACTTTTCCAGTGCCAAGTCTCCATACTTGGACTTTTCCAGTGCCAAGCTCCCTGCTTGGACTTTTTCCCGAATCAGGTCAACCAGGTCAACCTTGACCTACGGTTGCACCAATAATCTCCCAACCATCTATTCTTGTCCCACATCAAGAATAGAACTCTCTCACGAGTGTCAAACATCAACATGCAACTCAACTAGGTCAACCTTGACATAAGGTTACACCAACAATCTTCCTAAGTCAAACATCAAAGTACAACTCGAGTCAGGTCAACTCGAGTCAGGTCAACCAGGTCAACCTTGACCTAAGGTTGCACCAACAATCTCCCCCTTTTTGATGTTTGACAAAACCCATAATCAAGTTAGGTTAACCCGATAACCTAACTTAGGTTTTCCAACCATCTTCCAATGTCCAATGTTCTTTCCTTGAACATTCTCTGAACATTCTCCCCTTAGGTTAACCCGATAACCTAACTTGGGTTCTCCAATAATTCTCCCCCTTTTTGACACACATCAAAAAGAATTCCAATGTTCTTTTCTTGAACATTCCTTGACATTCTTTCCCTAGCTTAGGTTAACCCGATAACCTAACTTGGGTTCTCCAATAATTCTCCAATGAACACTCTCCCCTTTTTGACACACACCAAAAAGAAAAAGGAGGGTATCAAGGTCAAGAGTTTCTTCCTAATGAAAGTCCCATACCTTTCATTGAAACTCTTAATTTCCCACTTGATACTAAACTCAACAATCAACTTAGTGATAATCCCATATCACTAATCCTCAAAAGTCTTAAGGAGTAAAAACTCCCCCTAAAAGTCAACTCCCCCTTGACAATTAGGTAAAACTCCCCCTAAAGGTCAACTCCCCCTTGACCATTGCACCAACAATGTCTTGAGTTTCAAACCTTTAGAAATCCAAAAACACCACTTCCATAACTGAAATTTCGACAATGAAAAATCGAATTAAGACGCCCGATCGGTCCCCGCATCGATCGCCCTTCACCGATCGTACTCGCATCGAACTCATCGGATTGGTCCGCAGACCGATCCACAATACTCGGATCGATGCAGCACCGATCAGAACTTCTGGATCGGTCCCACCGATCCGGACTCGATAAGCGATTTTCAAATTTCTTATTCAGAAACTCCTAGAAAATTCAGAAAATTCAAAAATTGTGAAATTTTGAGGATACATTCCTCATAACATATACTATCATGGAAAAATAATTTTCTATGAAAATAGTTTCCATTTTCAAATCTTGATACAAAATTCGAAAACTTTGAAATAGTTCAAAGTTAAGTCAATTTTGTATCACAATGTTCAATGATGAATGCTATCACTAGGAAAGCTTCATCGAGGTTTTTCAAATCAATTTTAAAATACTTTTAAAACCATTTGAATTTAGGACCATAATCTTAGGGCTAGATGTACATGACTTGTACACAAGCTTTCCCTACGATCCTTAATTTCTTGAATTAGGGTCATCTAGGTACAAGGACTATGCACCTTGATCCTAACTCATGATCCTAATATCTCACACACATCTAAGGTGTATCAAACCACATTCAAGTCAATTTGATGTGAGATATGGGTTAAGGTCAACTTAGGCTAAGTTCTCATGCATTTTCTAAACACCAATTTGATCTCAATATCAAATTATATGTTTGTCCTTAAATCAATTTCATTGATTATAATGCAAGAGATGATGACATGGCATATAATGATGTCATACATAATAACATGTGCCAATGTCATGATGTCATGGCATAAAGTTTGAAAACTTAAATAAAGCATGACATATAAACTAGCCTAAGCATTATCATGACATTTCAAATGATAATAAAATAAATATGATGTCATGTCATGGCATATGACAACCAATCATGACAAGTTAGCACAAATAAAATACCTAAATTCCCTATCTAAGTATCCTTAGCCTTAGCTAACTTAAAATCTAACCCTACATTGCCCATATATCCCTAAGAGAAAACCAAAATCCCAATTATGGTATTTCTCTAGGTTTTCTTAAATTGTGCCAAATAAGATTAAAATCGATATTTTTCAAATATGGCGCAATTTACTCTTCAAGGAGTAAATAATAATTCTTTTTCATTTTCAAAGGTTATCAAAACCTTGAAAATACTCCTTGAGTGTCAATTTCCTCAAAGTTGGGTTAACTACCCTTCTAATTGGAGTTGACACTCTCTAACCCATCTATGGGATAGAGAAGATGCTCCTAGGAACCCAATACCTATTTGAGCTCATTGGGTTCACTAAATATTCACTAGGGATGACTTCCCTAGCAACCCTCCTAATGACCCTCTTAGGTTTTAAAGCCTTGGTCATTTGGGACTCATCAAGATCAACTCTAGGGGTGACTCCCCTTGTGACCTTGGTGGTGGTCTTCCTAGCCCTAGGTTTTGTTCCATAATCGAATGGAACATTATGATAAGTGGGCTTGACCACTTGGGACTTAGGTTTGTGACCCAAACCTTTCTTGTCCTTGGACTTGGGTTTTTGACTCTTAAACCCTAGAGATGACTTCTCCATGTTCTTAAGAGTCTTTTCCAAAGTATCAAGTCTTGACTTTAAGACTTGATTCTCCTTCTCTAATACCTCAATTTTTGACTTATCACTCTTCCTTGAGGTATTCCTAGGCATATGTCTAGTTGATTTAGGATTCCTACCTAGGTTATCCTTAGCCTTAGATGGGTTGATCCTAGGGTTAGCCTTTCTAAAATTATCCTTATCTAGATTCACATGTTTAGCTCCTAAGCACGTGTATTGATTCCTAAGGTTATCATGCTTGTTATTATCGACAAGTGCAATAAAATTCCTAGCATGCATTTTATTAGAATTGCAAAAATGAACCTTAGAGGTTACCTTAGGGTTTGCCTTAGCTCCCCCTTTACATGTATTTGGCATCTTGTCCTTGTGAGGTTGCCTCCCCCTTGGACATTGACTCCTATAGTGTCCCCTTTGCTTGCATTGGAAGCACACGATGTGCTCCTTGCCCTTGCGTTTCGGGACTCCGGCTTCCTTGACCTTTGGCGCCGGTGGAGTCTTTCTTACCCTCTTTGGACACTTACTCTTGTAATGTCCATGTTCCCTACACTCAAAACACATTATGTGTAATTTGCTTGAAATCACAGTGTTTGAGTTACCTAGGGTTGTGGATGGAGATGAGCTTTCTTCTTCAACCCTTCCGGAGGTGGAAACTTCTTCTTCTTGCTCCGAACTTGAGCAAGAGGACCTCTCCTCCTCTTCCTCCTTGGATGTTGAGTAGCCCTCAACTCCCAATTCGCTCCCTCCATGATGTGAGCTACTTGACTCACTAGGCTCCTTTTCATGTCTTGAAGTGGAGCTCTCCTCATGGTACTTGGCCAAGTTATCCCACAACTCCTTGGCATTGTTGTATTTACCTATCTTACACAAAATATTAGTAGGTAATGAAAATTCAATTGTTTTCGTTACCTCTTCGTTGATTTCGGATTTGTGAATTTATTCTCCGGTCCACTCCTTCTTCTCAAGAGGTTTTCCTTCCCTATCCACCGGAGGAGAAAAGCCTTCTTGTACACAAAACCAATTCATTATGTTAGTCATAAGAAAGTACTTCATCCTTACCTTCCAATACGCGAAGTCACCGCATTCGTAGAAGGGTGGAATGGTGACGTCTTCTCCATAGAGATCCATTCTCTAGCTTTGCTCCCACGGGTGTTGATCCGATGAAGAGCGACCTCGCTCTGATACCACTTGTTAGGGTCGTTCGTACTCGGCTAGAGAGGGGGGGGTGTGAATAGCCGCCCCAAATCGCTCGTTTCTTCCTACAATTTGTTAGCGCATCGGAAAATACAAAGAAACGAAAGAGAAGAGAACCAAACCTTAACACAAGGATGTAACGAGGTTCGGAGATTAGGGCTCCTACTCCTCGGCGTGTCCGTAAGGTGGACGAAGCCTACCAATCCGTCGGTGGATGAGTCCCCGGAAACCCGGCTAATAGATACTCCTTGTGGGTGGAGAAACCTCACCACAATCTTTGCAACAGCAATAGGAGTACAAATAGGAACAAGAAAACAAGAACAGAAATGTAAACAACACTTGCTTGCCTTGTTGAAGTCAGCAGGAACCCTGGTGAAGCAGCAGCTTCTCGGATCCAAGCCTAGCTAGAAAACCAGCAACAGGAAGAAGCTCACGCGAAGCTTTAGCACCCAACGAGCTCAACAAAGCTCAGCAGGAAGAAGAAGCAGAAGCTTCAGGCAGGAGAGAACTTCCAGAAGGAAGAAGGAGTAGCTAAAGGAGAGCTTTCACCGAAGTCCTGTAGCCCTCTTTTATACCTGCGAAGAAGAAGAGCGAAGAAACTCGAATGTGCGCAGCTTCTGATCGGTCCATGGACCGATCAGGGAACCTCTGATCGGTCCACGCACCGATCAGCCGTCCCTTGTCTCGATCGGTGCGTGGACCGATCAGAACATCCCGATCGGTCCATAGACCGATCAGCCGTTCTTCCGCCATCGATCTATGCCCGATCGGTCCGGACCGATCAAAGGGGTGGATCGGCCGCCAGACCGATCCACGGCTTTCTTCTCGCGAGGTTGCGTTGCTCGATCGGTCTCCGCATCGATCAGATTACAACCGCGAGCCATCGATTCGATTCTCGATCGGTCACCGCACCGATCGTGGCAAACGCAGTATCACTGGATCGGTCACCAGACCGATCTAAACTTCTCAGCCCTAAACCTAAGGCTTCCACACCAACATCCGGTCAACCTTGACCTGTTGGTACATTATCCCTAGCATCTGGTCACTCCCTTGACCTGCTAGCACTCCCCGCTAAGTGTCCGGTCAATCCCTTTGACCCACTTAGACTTTTCCACACCAGATGTCCGACCATCCCTGATCCATCTGGATTTTCCTCTTCGTGCCAAGTATCCGATCACTCCCTTGACCTACTTGGACTTTCCAACACCAGAAGTCCGATCATCCCTGATCCATCTGGATTTTCCCTTGCCTGGTTTCACTCACCAGGACTCTCCAACTGCCTAACATCCCAGTTAGGACTTTCCCACTGCCTGGCTTCACTCACCAGGACTTTCCACACTGCCTAACATCCCAGTTAGGACTTTCCCACTGCCACTCACCAGGGCTTTCCAACTGCCTAACATCCCAGTTAGGACTTTCCCATTGCCTGGCTTCACTCACCAGGACTTTCCAACTGCCTAACATCCCAGTTAGGACTTTCCCTCGTGCCAAGCTCCCTGCTTGGACTTTTCCAGTGCCAAGTCTCCATACTTGGACTTTTCCAGTGCCAAGCTCCCTGCTTGGACTTTTTCCCGAATCAGGTCAACCAGGTCAACCTTGACCTACGGTTGCACCAATAATCTCCCAACCATCTATTCTTGTCCCACATCAAGAATAGAACTCTCTCACGAGTGTCAAACATCAACATGCAACTCAACTAGGTCAACCTTGACATAAGGTTACACCAACAATCTTCCTAAGTCAAACATCAAAGTATAACTCGAGTCAGGTCAACTCGAGTCAGGTCAACCAGGTCAACCTTGACCTAAGGTTGCACCAACAAAAGGGACGTGACAGAGAAGACGAAAGGAGTCTTTGGGATCACTTATGTCCTTCCAAGGAGGAGATCAACACTTGGAAATCTCGAACCCGCTCAGAAATGGATGGTAGCGGAATGGGTTGGTTGCGTCGTAGCGGCAGGTTGGGTAAACCCTAGGAAACAAGGGCGGCAACATGGGAAAGAGGAAAGAGATCTTCACGGGAAAAGCGAAGGAGGGCTTTGTGCTGTTTGTGAGTAAGATTTCATGCCGTTTTATTTTTTTCCACGTGGGATGGATGACTCATTCATGGAGGGTTTCGTGCCTTTTTTTCACTCAGCATATCATTTCTCTAAAATAAACAATCGCGTGCAAGTTAAATATATTATAAATCTAGCAAAATGCCACAGGGCATTATCAAAGTCGGTACCAAAGATACTGACATTCCCGCAAAAAGATTATTGAACTGAACCAACACACTTTGTTATCTAATGGTGCAATTATAATTTCTGCAATAAAGAAAACCACCAGACTACACAAGGAAAAATGAATGGAAAACTATATGTTTTTTAATTATTATTTTTTATCGAATATAAAGATACATAAAAGTTTTGTATTTGATCCATGTACATGCTCAAAAATTTAAAAGCCTTATTTCATCTAGCAGCATATCACATTATTCTAAAATTCTTTGTCAAATAACAGGGCATTCTTCTACCTTAATATTTTGCAAAGAGTTGTTAAAGATGTGCCAAAGCTAATCTTATGAAATTGTCAACTAGTTAACACAATGAAATGAACAATATTTTGTCCTCGTTTTTCAATTTACATTAACCACTAAAACACAACCAAACCAAGGACAAAACTATAAATTCAGCCAATCAAAATGAAAAAAAAGTTAACAAAGTGAGGAAATTCAAACTCAAATACAATACAATACAATATAAGATCAATATATATATAATGGTGACCCAATAAAACCAGAATATTAAATTCAATCAAATTTTCGAAATCCTTTTGAAATCTTAAATGCAGGCAAAATGAAATCACTTTTATGCCTAGTCATAAATATAATTTTGTATTATTTTACATACATAATCATAAATATAATCTTGTATGCTTCCACCCACTCGGAATGTACTTCATTAATTTCTTCCTTAGAGTACTCTGTTTTCATGAACTGTGTGTTGGTGCAAGTGTCCTCGGGTCAAAGTTGACCAGTTTGACTAAGCTCGAGTTGGCTCATGGTTTAACTTTAATATTTGAGAATTTGTGAGAGAGAAGTCAAGTAGGTCAAGGGAGGACTAGATATTTATCTAGGAAAGTCCTAATTGTGAAGGGCGCTGGAATTTCGTTCTGTTTAAATTTTTCTGTACCAAAAATTGTATAAGAACAGAACTTTTCCTAGCAACCCGCATATTAGATCAAACATGTGTTTGATCAATCAAGCAAGTTCTTGAATGATCAAATTACACTTTGATCGAATTACAAGATCACTGACCTCTGGTGTTGGTATTCAAAATCGATACGCAAAATTGATACAAAGAAAAACGAAACTAGATACACAGTGAAATTAAAGAACTAGTTGTACCTTTTCTTTGTAGCTAAAGATCTCTTGATCTTCTGTCGTATTCCTCTCATCTTCTTGGACGTCGTATGGGCGACGATCTACCAAGAACAAAACCACCCTTCTTTTCTTCTCAGCCAAACCGCCGATCACAAAAGGAGTCTCTAGGATGGGGCACCTTCTAATCTTCTTCCTTCTCTTCTTCTTTCTCTTCTTGCTTTCTCTTCTTGCTTTCTTCCTCTTCTTCCCTTTCTTCAAGCCGCTGGCCACCAAGATAAGGAAGTGGCCCCGACCACCAAGGAGGAGGAGAGGATAAGGGCGCCGGCCCTAAGCAAGGAGGAGGAGGAGGAAAGGGGCGCCGACCCTAACCTAGGAGAGGGAAAGGGTGCCGGCCACAAGGAGGAGAAGAGGGGGTTGTGTCGCCGGCCCTAGGAGGAGGAGAGGGGGCGACAACCATAAGGAGAGAAGGGAGTTATGGAATAATAGAAGGTTAGGTTTTAGGGGCCACATCCTACTCCTTTTTATAGACTTGCCATCGGTTACAAGGAAAAAAAATTAACAAAATTTTGTTTAGAAAAAAATCTAAATAAACTATGTTAAACCAAATCAAGTTAAGTTAAACCAAACCAAGTTAAGTTAGACCAAACCAAGTTAAGTTAAACCAAACCAAGTTAAGTTAAATCAAACCAAGTTAAGTTAAACCAAACCAAGTTAAACCAAACCCAGTTATGGATGGATGGATGCGAGGCTTTATATATAGAGGCTACAACAGGGACCTAGAGGAGGAATTGGTTTAGGCCTCCTGATGGGCTTGGGTTTCCCGTGTTCTCCCCGAACACCCAACTCAAGTCCATCAATAATAATCCATACCACTAAAGGGTTATTATTGAACTACCGCATCAATCCCATATTACAATATGGGCTCCTTCTTATTATGAGTGTGTTAATCTCCCCGTGTTTAAGATATCGTATGTCTGTTAATTAAATGAGTTACTGACAACTCAGTTAATTAACATCTGAGTTTAAGAGTAGTACCACTCAACTTTATTATCATACCAGACTAAGTCCACCTGCAGAGTTTACATGATAATCCTTATGAGCTCCTCAAGGGGACATCATCAACCTAAATAATTAGGACACAGTTTCCTTCTATAATCAACAACACACCATATAAACAATACTATTTTCCAACTCATCGAGTCTATTGATTTAACAAATAAATCTCACCCATTGATAAGTTAAAGAAATAAATATTAAGTATATGTGCTTGTTATTATATAGGGATTAAAAGGACGTATATCCATAATAACAGAGGTTCTGTTCTTTTATATAGTCAGAGTAAATCGAACAACCTCAAACGGTCCTGCTCAATACACACATAGTGTACTAGTGTAATTTTATAGCTAAGACATACTAATACCAAATTACACTACAACCGTTCTAATGGTTTGTCTCAATCCATCTTGGTTGTGAGCTACTATTTATAATTTACAAGGAACCGATAACGTGATCTTCTATGTGGCCCACACACCATGTTATCTACAATATAAATTAAATGGACAACTACATTGACATATATATAAATTAAAATGCAGCATTTAACCAAAGTGATTCTCATTTCAAAATATTTCAAAATAGATGTTCATACAAAATCTAGGCTTATAGGTCAAGGGAGGACTAGATATTTATCTAGGAAAGTCCTAATTGGAGGTTAGACAACGGAGAGTCCTAACTAGAGGTTAAGCAACAGAAATGTTGGATCGAAAATAATTTAGATATCTGCACAATGACATGATATTATCCACTTTGGGCCTAAGTCCTCATGGTTTTGCTCTTGGACTCTACCCAAAAGGCCCCATACCAATGGAGATGTTTTTTTCTTATAAATCCATGATCTTTCCCATGTATTTTCAATGTGGGACTATGTTTGCAACATTGCAACCCCAACAAGAAAATCCTAACTAGAGATTAGGCAGCGAAAAGTCTTAATTGGAGGTTAGACAACTGGAAATCCTAACTGGAAGTTAGATAAAGGAAAGTCCTAATTGGAGGTTAGACAATAGGAAAGTCCTAACTGGAGGTTAGGCAATGGAAAAACCCTAGTGAATGATGTTAGGTAGAGGAAATTCTAGTGGGGCTAGGCAGTGAAGACCTAGTTGGGAACTAGGCAGTGGAAGTTCTAGTGGGGTTAGGTAGTGAAGACCTAGTAGAGAATTAGGCAGTGAAACTAGCAGGACTAGGCAAGGGATAAGTCTAAGTGGGTCAAAGGTTGATCGGACACTTGGTGAAAAAATCCTGGCATGTCAAGGTTGATTGGATGCTAAGCAATGTGAAGTCTAAATAGGTCACAAATGACTAGATATTGAGTAATGGAAGTCTTGGTAGATTGAAGTCAATCAGATACCAGACAAGTTGTGATTTTAACCTTGGAAGGGCTGAAATTTATTAGGACCAAAAGAATTAAGATATCTCCACAATAGTATAATATTATCCACTTTGAGCCTAAACTCTCATGGTTTTACTTTTGGAATCTATTCAAAATGTCTCATACCAATGGAGATATTTTTCCCTTTTAAGTCCATGATTCTTTTCATATGTTTTCAATGTGGGACTTTGTTTGCAACCCAACAATCCTCCCTCAAATGAAGAGTTGGCCACTCAAATATATTCACTTGATGTCATCTGATCCTTGACCCACCAGGACTTTCCTGTCCCTCGATCCAACCAACCTGCTAGGACTTTCTTGTCCCTCGGTTCACCTGACCTACTAGGACTTCCTTGCCTCTCAGTCCAACCGACTTACCAGGTCTTCCTTACCTAACTGCAACTAGGATTTCTTTGCCTAGTGTCTAGTCATCTTAATCTAGATATGGAAGTCTTTACTTTCTTTATTAGAGGTCAATATTTCACTCATATGGCTCGACTGGATGTGCACAGTCAACGGTTAGTCCTTCTAGAAATCCAGTCTCTAATACTAATTGTTAGAACTAAAAGAATTAAGATATCTCCATAATAGTATAATATTATCCATTTTACACCTAAACCCTCATGGTTTTATTTTTGGACTCTACCTAAAAGGTCTCATATCAATGGAGATATCTTTTACTTATAAGTCCATATCCTTTCCATATGTTTTCAATGTATGACTTTGTTTGTAACCATTGTAACCCAACAAATGTGTCCTATTTTTACAACTATTTTGAAGGATTTGACTCATTATTGGTTGCTTAGTTGTACGAGTAACGGACAAAGATTGGATGTCAAAGAATAGATTATCACACGAATATGAGATTAGGGCAGAGTCTTTCTTACACTAATTGCAACGTGAAATGCTAACGATCCGAATGTAATACCTTGCCCATGCGCAAGATGTAATAATCTAAAGAAGAAAGATGTTGACACTATAAGGGCGCATTTGTGTTGTAATGGTATAGATTTAACATGTCATGTATGAATTTGGCATGGGGAAGATCTACGATCGGGGAATCAATGAATCATAGTGATCGAGTAGGGCAAGATGAACACAAATCTTTTGCCGAAGAACCTATAGATATAGTAAATGTTGCATATGATAATTATCTTGAGAATCCAAACCAATTCCATAAGTTACTTGAAGATGTCAAGAAATCTTTATATCCTAGATGTACTAAATTTATAAAGTTATCTTCACTTGTGAAATTATATAGTTTGAAGGTAAAATATAGTTGGGGTGATAACAGTTTCACTGACTTAGTTTGTTTTGGGAAATGCTTCTAGATGATAATGAATTATCTTTATCTTTGTATGATGCAAAGAAAAGCTTATGTGCATTAGGGATGAATTATGTGAAAATTCATGTTTTTCCTAATGATTGTATCTTATACCAGAAGGAGTATGAGGATTTTAATAATTGTCCTATTTGCCGGATGTCAAGGTGGAAGTTGGGTAAAAAATCTACGATAAATAAAGGAGTTCTTGCAAATGTTCCAAGATTTCAAAAGATTGTTTCAGAATAAGGTGATATCTAAGGAATTAACTTGGCATGTTGATAAAAGAATTCATGATGGATACTTGTATCATCCAGCTGATGCACCCTCTTGGAAAGTAGTAGATCACAACTGTCCATATTTTGCTTTTGAGCCAAAAAATCTAAAGGATGACTATGCATCAAAGTTATGCAAAGATGTAACAATCTTAGTGTGTAAATGATTTAATTTGGGGTAAAGACAAGTTATTGATGTCTCCGGTTCATTCTATGGAGCAGTTATGTAAGTTATAACTGTTGGTGCGGTTAGTACTAACGGTCTAACTTAAGTTTTGATGAATGACAAAATAAGTTAAATTAGTTTCATTGTTATCTAACACTTTGGCCGAGTGTGCAGGAGAAGCTCAGACATGTCGACAGGCTGACCTGATGTTTGGCATGAAACCCAGCTAGGTCGACGGCCCGACCGGATAGCTGGCACGAAGTCCAAACGGGTCGATGGGCTGACCGGACGTTTGGCACGAAGTCCAGCTAGGTTGACAGGCTGGCCGGATAGCTAGCACGAAGCCCAGACGGGTCGAAGGGCTGATCAGACGTCTGGTAGGTAAGTGAAGGTAAGTCACTGGAGGGGAGTGACTGTGAGGACACGTTCCCGGGAAGGGAACATTAGGCGTCGATCCGACTTAGACCCATTTCGGATATCTAAGTCGAGATCGTGATTAGATTCCGGTCTCGAGAAGATGGAATCTAGCTAATACTCTACTTGTTAACTTTAAACTGTGCTAACACTTTATTTTGCAGGATAATATTATTTGCATTTTGCCTCGGACTAACTCTTTCTTGCAGGAGAAAGATTTTCTGGAGAAAAGTGGTCCGAGCACCCGAAAGGGATCTGAGCGCCCGGGAGGGCTCCGGGCGCCCGGAGGTGAACTTTTATTCGTAACATCATTTTGCCACGTGGAGCGCCCTGGTTGGCTCAGCTACGTCATATTCAGGGCGCCCTGAAGGTTCCAGGCGCCCCGAACCTCCTATATAAGGAGGGTAAAGGCTGGAGTCATTACAACAACGAGAAGATCTTCCACTGCTTACTCTGTCGTGCTACGCTCTTGCGACGCTCCTCCGACAACGCGCTTTTATTGTCATTCCTTAGTTTTTGTTGATATTATTTTCCTTTAAAAGCAATTGTAACTTCATCTGTAATATTTCGAATTGCTAGTGGATTGCCTATCGAAAGCACCCTTGCGTGCGGGCCTTGGAGTATGAGTCGACAAAGGCTCCGAACCAAGTAAAAAACTAATTGTGTCATTCTTTCTTTTCATTTATTCTTTTTCCACTGTGCGCTTACTCTACGAGAATTTTTTTAATCGCTATTCACCCCCCCCCCCCCCTCTAGCGAAACTCTTCGATCAAACAATAACAATCTTCTTAGCAATAATTGCTTAATGTGTTTGCTGTTGCACAAACCATTTTATATAAAATATGGATTGGATGTTCTTATTTGATCTTTGTGACTAATTAGTATTTTTATATGGTCTTTATGACATGATCATCTTATAGTCTAGGTGACTTACATGATCTTTGTGACCATATAACCTTATGGATTGACTTAGATGAGTGGAAGATGTTGGATATTGTAGATATTGTAGAATTTGCAATGTTAGACGTTGAAGAATTTGCAACGTTAGGAAGTGAAGGAGGTGATTGGTTCATCTCCCTCCATTTAATCTCAATGAAATATAATTAAAGCATTAGTTATAAACTGATGTAAGATTCCTATATATCTCTGCGTTCAAGAGCAATCGAAGAAGAGGAATAGAGTTGGAGGTGATCGAAACAATTGGCAAAAGAGAATATCCATTGACTAGGATTTGGTTTTTAGAAATAAGAGAAGGTTCCAACGTGGTGATCTTTCTAAGACAGCAGCTTCTTCTTCGTGGTGATCATTGTCGGAACACAAAGGTGATATTCTCTAGCCAGCGACTTCTTCTTCTTCGAGCACTGTAAGTTTATTTCATTTCATACGGAATTGTTTATTACAAACTACATTTAATTCTCCTCGGTCTACTGAGACTTCTTATTTATTTGATGTTCGATTGTTCTTAACCTATCATGACGTCTTTTGCTTATATGATATTCGGTTCACTAGGTCTTTAGTTATTTTCCAAATATCTAGTCAATCTCGAACCATTTAAACTTTTCATCTTGTTTCCAAATTTCTATTCCACCTCAACTTATTTGGACTTTTCTTTTTCGTTTGCGTTTACCTGACGAATTTGAACTTTTCATTTACCAACTCTTATTGTACTTTCATATTGCTCTTGCAATGCATCCTGTTAAGTGTTCTTGTATTTACACATTTGACACACATATTATATCAGAAGACAAGTAATTTTAAACATTTACTATATATCAAAACATTGGTTCAATAACTAGGTATCTGCTAATATCAACAAGGTGCACTTGATTCTCCTTCATAGAAGTTTCGTGCTTTGCCAAGAGGTTCCACCTTTGGAACTTCACATGCCATTGCCAAGAAACCTTATCTCAAGTCTTTCATGCCAAGAGGTTTACTTCCAGGACTTCATTGTCTTGCTTAAAATTGGTGCTTCTTGATCCGCTATGACTTCAACTTGCCAATTTTCTAATACTTACCTACATCTTCACTTGTGAAGTATCTAGTACTCAATCTACATAGAATTTCACATGCTAAGTGTTGGATATATGTAAATAGAGAAGCGGTGGAAGAGAGAAGAAGTTTCATTATGAATGAGATTTTAGTCCCATATTGGGAGTTTCAAAATATATTGGTTGATTTATATTGATTCACATGCATTAATGATGTGGACAAATGTATAGGGAGAGATTTTCTTTGCACAGGAGATGTAAATTTAGGGTAGGATTGCACTTGATTTGCGCACGTTGAATGTTGAACTGGTCAAGGCAACATTTGCCGAAGTGAAACAACCAATATTTTACCACATGAATTCTTTTTATTTGCTGCTCAAGAAGGTAACGAAAATATTAACCATTGTTAATGGTGATTTTGTAATCTCCCGTATAGTAATGGTCGACCATTGATGACGATCGACTATCATTAATCTTTGGGTATTGAATGATCATTACTCGGCGTTCAATGCAGGTAAGGGATGATGTTTCTATATAAAGGGAGATCATAGTCATAGCAATACACACACACATAAAAAGGAGGCCATTATTAGGTTGCTCTACCCGGTTAGCCACTCAACCTGATTGGCATGCTCTGCCCGATCGGCTGCTCTGCTCCACTCGTCTACTAAGGGTATTGAATGGTCATTACTCAGCATTCAATGCAGGTAAGGAATGATGCTCTATATAAAGGGAGACCATTGTCTTAGTAATACGCACACACACACAAAAAAAAACCATTGTTAGGCTGTTTTGCCCAGTCAGCCACTCGGCCTGATTGGCCTGCTCTACTCGGTCGGCTGCTCTGATCGGTCTGTCACTCAGTCTGTTCTTGGACTCGACTGCCTTGCTCACTCGGCTACTCTACGTCATTCAGCCTGATCAGCCACTCTAATGTACTGCCCACTAGAGAGCTGCACTCGGTCAGCGACTCTGCTCTACTTGTCTACTAAGACTCGGTGTTTACCGGTCTCCACCGCATTACCTACTCGGCCGCTCTGCTCGCTCGACCGATCAACCCTCTCGGCCGATTTGCCCGCTTAGCCGATCTGTTAGCTCTGCCACTTAGCTGCTCTGCCTCACGATCCGCTCTGCCCGCTCAGACTATCTGCCCACTCGGTTGCTTTGCCTGCTCGGCCGCTGTGCAGTCTGCACTCAACACTTGGCATAAATCAATCACTGCTGACAGTTTAAGATTATTTGTTTAAGTTATCTTGATAGATAAGTTAAATTTAATTCAGTATAATTTAAATTCTATTAATTTTTTAAAATCTATGATAAATTGTTTACTAACTACCTACTAAATTGACTAATTGACCTTGCTAAGTATGCTGTAGATCAAGTTAGCACCAGGGGAAGAGGGTGAATGACATTTTTAAAAGTTTAAGTATTATTTTGAAAGGTGTTTTTTTTAAAGAAATCCTAAATTAAATATGCAGCTAAACAAACTTTTAATTTTAAAATCAAATAAAATTTAAAAAATAATGATCTAAGTGCAATAAAAATAATAATTTATTGAGGCCGATTTGAAAATCTCCTAGTTCCTACTCCTTATGATTTATTAGGCGAATCACTTCTTGTTAAAATTTTACTATATTTTCTTCATTCTGAAACTCTTGAAAACCTTTACAAAAATTTAGCTTGAGAATAATAATTTAAAATAATATGCAAAAAGGGGAAAACACCTTCATATGTAAGTAATAGAAATAAGACAACTAAAATAATACTAAAAATTAAGGAATATACTGAGCTACTTAAATGTTGTAGAACTTCTGGAAGGAAAAATTGCAAGATTTACTGAGTGTATTGAGTATGTAAATATTTCTTAATGATTTGGATGTGCAACAGAGACCTCTATCTATAGTTGCAGTTTGACAAGTTCTGAATAATCAACTTGTTCATCTTAGTTGTTGACAGGTTCGGGATGAACTCCCCAGTAGACAAGGGCAGAGCCACGTTAATGCATTAATGCCTACCTGGGCTTTAGTCTGGGGCTCAACGGTGTTAAAAAGGAGATAAGCTCGGATTTACAACTGAAAAAATTAAAAACAAGAGAGAAAGAGGAAAGCAGCCTAAGATGAGAACGTTGGCATCGATGCTCGTAACCCAGAACTCGAGATCCACCCGAGAAGATCACCTGGACTAGCTCTGCCATTACCAATAGAGTGTTGTTCGGTTTCACTCAAAGCTGATGCATCAATATTGGATTGAAGATAGTAGAAGTTTTACCCCTTTTGGGATGGATTTTGAGTTGATTTCGAATAGGGGCGATTAGAAGGAGTTGATCATTCGATACTCAATACATGTTTAAGTTGATCACAGAGCCATGCTTGGGCTAGGGTAGAGGCGATCATGTGATGATTGTTGTATGGACTCGATGTATCATATGCCTATATATATATATATATATATATATTTATAAAGGTATTTCTTTATGATTATTATACTTATTTGTATTGGTGCCAAATAACTGAGTATAATAACGTCCTTGAGTAGAAGGTTCTTATCTATATTAATCGATTGGTTGAATTGATAATGAGATGATATAGAGAACACTACTCTTAATCATTCCTAGTCAAATATTAACATTCAGAGACAATGTTAATGCGATAAGACTAGCATGTAGGTCATAATGAGATGATATAGAGAACACTACTCTTAATCATTCCTAGTCAAGTATTAACATTCAGGGACAATGTTAATGCGATGAGACTAGCATGTAGGTCAACTCGATGACTTGATCTCACAAGTCATGGATATTAGATATCAAGTTGACACATGGGTATGCATTGGAGAATGTATACTGAATGACCCGCCATGAGAAAGTATCATGGATCGTTATATGAGTGTCATATACTTTCTCATGTGACTATTAGTATAACTATCAGTCCTTGGACCTAAAGTCACCATGGTTCCCTACATAAGGAGTTGCATACTTTGGCTTCGTCAAACGTCACCCGTAAATTGGTGGACTATAAAGGAGACTACTGGGTATGTAACAAATTATGCAGAGGGATGTGAGTGATGTAGATGGGATATATCCCTCCTATATGACGGGAGTGATATCATGATTCTTGATAGAGTGAGATCATTAAGTGCATGGTTATGCCCAAATAAGTCAATATGAGATATTGAGCTTATTTGATTAGAATGAGTCTACTTAGAGTTCAAGACATAGATTGATTAGAGGATGACACGGTCTATGCCTCAATTGATCAATTTAGATGTCAAGGATAGAAGGACGTTGGCACATATTGTGAGAGTCACAATGGTGATGTTGGATATCAACATTCTTGTAATTTGGGTAGTAATGATGTGTTGCTAGATACCGCTCATTGCTTATGTTTCTAAATGGGTTTAGGAGCATTGCCAACGTTACAAGAACCTATAGGGTCACACACAAAGGACAGTTAGATGGAGATTAGGTTCATATGATGGACCAAGAGGATTAGGTTCATGTGATGAACCTAATTGGATTAAGAGTAATTCAAATTAGACTAATTGAGTTGGACTCAATTTGATTCATGTGTCGAATGAGTCTAATTTAGACTATGATTCATTGAGTCAATTTAAACCAATGAATAGAGATTCATTAAATTAAATTGATTTGAATCAAAGGGTAGATTTGATCAACCATGGGAGATAAGAGGTCAAGTTTGACTTAACTTGAGAGGGAAGATGAAGGGTCAAGTTTGACTTGACCAAATGCCACTTCATTGTGACTTGGCATGGGTCGGCCAATGATGATGTTCCACATCATCAAGGCTACATCATTGTGTGCCACCTCATGAGGAAGACCAAGAGTCATGATTCTTGGTATTACATGGAGGTATAAAACACTCTAATAAGTGGTCGGCCAAAATAGAGAGAAAAAGAAAGCAAGTGTGTGTTTATTCCAGGCCTCTTCTTCTTCCTCTCTTCTTTTCTCTCTTTCTCCTCCATTGCCGAGATCTCTCAAGAGTGCTAGCACACTCTAAGTGGTTCTCTCCACCTTTTGTCCGTGTGGATATGTGTAGAGGAGTGTACACTTGACACTCTACGAGATCCGACAACCATTTGGACGAGTGGGATACGCGAAGGGCGTCACTACAAGGGTAATACTTCCTTTTTCATCTAGATTTAAGGTAGATCTAGTATAGACAAACATGTACATGAATGTTTTATTTATCTATCTTCGCACGGATCCGTGGCTAGCTTCGAGGTTTCCGTAACGCAAAAGACGGTTTTTGCGGCTCGAAAGTTCTTACGATGGTATCAGAGCCACGTGCGAAGCTTGTACATGTTTGTATTTGTTATTACGAAAAGGTTTCAGATCTGCAAGTTTCTGTAATTTTTCTACTTTTATGGATTTTGTGAGTATTTTTCTTGTAGTGGCGAAGCAATAAGTGCTTGGACATTTGTAGGCTTCAAATACCGAGAAAAACCTTCCGAAACGGCTAGGTCTCGCTCAAACAAAATTTTTTTTTTTTTTGGGACAGCGACTTAAGGCCCTATTAGATCAGTTTGGGGCACTCGCGATATTCATTTCGTGAGAAGGGGTGCTACCCCTAACCCCACAAGGGGCATTGTCTCGTGATCGCGCCCGAAAATCGCTAAACGAGACCGTCGAGAAGTTGTGACTCATAAAATTGATAAAACAGTAGTAAAATTATAGAAATTTATGTAAAATACATAATTTAGAATTATGTATGATATTGTGATGGTCATGGCCCAAAATCCCAATGTGGTTGGTTAAAATTGTGTTGTAATTCATAATATGGTCTGCGCACCATTTTAATATTGTGCGTGTTGTATATGGTATGCGACCTGCGCGTCGTGCCTCCCTTATTATGTTTCTATTGTAAATAGATTTTAGACTCGAATGTAACTCCAGTTTCATATTTGTAATGTACAAAATGAAATGGTGGAAGGTCCACTCAAGAAGGAGTTACGAGGAGGGTGCTGTCAACACATGACGGTTAAAAGGAGGTGCTTGAAGAAGCCATTAACCCTAGGTTGATTTTGCTTCATTTTTTATGAGTTTTAACTTGATTCCAAATCCTTGGTTTGGATTTTTCAATCTACCGATTGATAGAAATTTTGTCCACTTAATTTAGCTGTGATTTTGGCAATTTTGAAGCTCGATTCCAGCTGTAGTTGATTTGCAAGTTGCCTTGAGTGAGAATTGTACCTATTTGATTTAGTTTGATTTTAGACTCTTATATCGTACTAATATTGTTTATTAGTTGATTTATTATTGTAGATTCTGAAATTATATGACTTTGAGGTAAAATTTAATTACTCTAAAATTATATCAAATATTTAGTTGTGATTATTTGAGTTACGATAATATTAGGTGATAATGTTTATTTGAGATATTTTATACGAAAACTCCTTATAAATAGATCGTTCTTGTCAACAAAATTACTCAATCATAATTGAACACCACTATTGATTTAATATTTTTAAAGCTACAATAAATTTTCAAGTTAAAGAGCTTAATAGTAGATTAAAAAAAGAGATAGTTGAATGCCCTTGGACAATGGTACAATGACAAAGCGCTTCAATAGTTAACTAGATACTAATTGAATGATTCCTAACTATGGTACATTACAGATTAATTTCCTGTAATGAAAAGATACCTCTAGAATGTTGGTTGTGCAACGTGTCATTCTCACTTTCGAATTTTTCCTAATAACCGCTAAAAAAGTTTCGTTAAGTTGAATCAGTCACTTCTAAGAATTATTTATCTTTTTAAATTAATTAATTTATTATATCAATTAAAGTGATCAAAATCAAGATAATTTTGAATCTTGAGCACTCCTGACCCAAAAGAATAACTTTGAAATATGCATATGAATGAGTTATTATATCGAGCGGTTTGGACATTCAAATCTTATCTTATTTTATCCTAGATGTCAAGACATTAATTCCTCACATACGTCAAAAACGTGAATTCCTAATACAAAATCTTATTCATAAACTAAATTTAGAATTCTTCTTAATCCAATTAATATTTTATTAAGTAATTTGTATTTATAATTCTCAATAAATTTTAGTAGATATTTTCAAACAATATGTCTTTTTAAATTATTAAATTTGTATTTACCTTATTTATCGATTATTAATCATAATTAAAAACATTTAGAGAAAAAAATATAATTAAATACCTAAAATAAACATGAAGTTTTTACAATCTTGCTCTAATCCTACTCCACCGGTCCAATTTCCATCGTTAATTATTTTTAATAGCTAGGCATAATAAAATAGGAAAAGGTAGGAAATTTAATAAAAAGCATCAAACAGTTTGTTTTAATTATTTTTAGTTGACAATGTATATCCTGTTTAAGTCAACTAATTTGAGAAATCATTTTATAAAAATTTTCCAACTTGTAGGATGTATCAAAAATGCTTACAGAACTTCCTCAGTTCATCATTTTATCAGTTAATTTATTAAAATTCTAGATATTTGCACCACGACAAATAGTCTCATAAGTTGATCACGTGGGCCCCCGCGGGCTGGATCAATCGATTAAGGCGTGACATCCTTGCACAATGAGTTGTAGGGTCGAAAGTCCATGGACGCGCACTGGATGAATAATCTGGGCCGGTTGTGTTAAATTCTGGAGACACCACGCTTTACCCGGGCCAGTATTCACCGCTGATTTACCTCTTCCTAGGATCTCTGTGGGACCAGACCTAGGGGGCCGCTGGACGACGGGACCCACTTTTTTGCACAATAAGTTGATCACGTGGAGTTAGAGTACACATCCTCTAATTCATAATTATTGATGTCATTTTAATTCAGTTCTTTTTTTAATTTACATGTTAAATTATTATATATATAATCTATTCACTATCAATGACTTTTAATCATTTGATTTAATAAAAAATTATAATCTAAAGAGAAAAGATGAAATATCACAATTAATTTAATTGAATTTTAACCGTCGTTCTATATGTAAATTATGAAAAGGACTGGAAAGAGAGGAGATTACGAACACATGCACTGAGTTGTTCCGGAGGAATAATATTTGATGCAGTTGGTTTCAGCCCCACGTGGCAGGTAGTTCAAGGAGGGAGGGGAGGCCCCACATCAATCAGATTCATCACCGCCGCTGTGGCGCGACAGCTGGCAGCGCCGTCCGTTTTGCATTTCTTTGATATGATAAGGTGGACGACAGACCATCAGTCCATCACAAATCAGGTGCGGATTTAGTTTGTTATAATAATATTGTTATTATATTATGCCTTCAACGGATTTACACGTGGGTGGATGAGAGTCATGACCCATCCACATCTACATTTCTGGAAATAAAATAACTTCAAATAGAAATTTGTAATTAAAAACTATTAAAACAATTATGGCGGACCTAAATTTATCTGGACAAGAAACCTCGGTGGTGTAGGATTCCTAAATTAATTCGGGACTCTGGACTCTGGACTCTGGACTCCTATTTATTCATTGATAAATAGATTATATTTTATCAGCTGAATAAATGAAGTTCAGTTCATCTTATCAATGAGTTTACCAGACCTTTCTTAATCCAAAAGACTCTAATTATGTTGTCGGTTGGATTGTAAAGAACGTTAGAGAGGGTGAAAAGCGATCGTCAAAGATTGAGAATTAAATCAAGTACGTAGCGGAAGAGAAAAATAAGAACAATACTAATAAATTAAGTTTTACTTGGTTCGGAGCCTTTGTCAACTCCTACTCCAAAGTTCACACTCGTCGAGTGCTTTTATTGGACAATCCATTAATAGTTCACAAAAAGGGTTATACGATAAATACAAGAACTATAATATAAAGTTACCGACAACAAAGGAAATAAATATTAGAGTCACAGTTTGTCGAAGAAGTTTCACAGCGTCACAGGAACGTCTTTGGAGCAGCGCGCAAGAAGGCAATTGCAGAAGAAAGTTGTTCATAGTGCTCCTGGTGGAAGGCTGCTTATATAGGTAGTTCTGGGCGCTTGGATTCCTTCCAGACGCCTAGACCGTGACGTCGGCCAACCAATCAACGCGCTCTAAGCTGGCGAGCAGATAAGCCTTGGGCACTCCAGACGCCTGGATCCCTTCCGGGAGTCCGGACCACCTTTTCCAGCAAATCATTTTCTTGCAAGAAAAAGTTAGTCCGAGGCAAATAAAAATTATACTACCGTGTAAAATAAAGTTAGCACAATATATAACAAGTAGAGTAGTAATTAGATTATGTCTTCTCGACACCAGAATCTAGTCAAGATCTCAACTTAGATTTCCAAAATGGATCTAAGTTGGATCGACACCTACTGTTCCCTCAAACAGGGAACACGTTCTTACCAAGTCACTCCTCTCTAGTGTTTTACCTTAACTTACCGCTTTGCAAGACATCCGATCAGCCCGTCGACCTATCTAGACTTCGTGCCAGCTATCTGGTCGACCCTTTAACCTAGCTGAACTTCGTGCCAGATATCCGGTCATCCCGTCGACTTATCTGGACTTCATACCAGCTATCCGGTCAGTCCGTCGACCTAGCTAGATTTCTTGTCAAATATTCGGTCAGCCCGTCGACCTATTTGAACTTCTCCTACACACTTAGTTAACCCGTTAGATCACAATAAACCTAACTTAACTTACTTTGTCATTCATCAAAACCTGAGTTAGACCGTTAGTGTACCTTGCACCAACAATCTCTCCCTTTTTGATACAATGACAATCTGTGTTAAGTTAGGAAAAAAATAATATGCAAAAATGATATAGTTTTTAAGTTAGTCTTGTTTTAATGTTATGTTTTGGTATTTTGCTAACTTAATCCACCTAACCCACCCTTTGACATTTATCAAAAAAAATAGAAATAGACAATTCATGGAAAAATTGGCTAAGTAGATTAACCAAAATATCTTGACAATAGAAAATGTTCAGGATTACTTGGAGAGTTAACTTATAAAATAAGTTAATTAACTTTAAATTTTTTTTAAAGATATCTTATAAAGTGATTTTCAAAAGTAAAAAACTTTATGTCAGGATTTCCAAAAATAAGGTGATTGTGAAATTGTTTTCCAAATCTACAAAGTTTTCAACATATACGATTTCCAAAAAGTACAAAAATTTGATAATTCTAAATTTTTATAAAAATAACTTTAAATATTAGAAATTTTGCAAAAGAAATTTTTTTGCAACAATAACTTTAAGGTTAGAAAATTTAAAAATTTTCAAAATAAAAACAAGAAATATTTTGAAAATAGCTAGGTTTTTTAAGATAATATTTGGAAAACTTTTTCAAAATTGGAATTTTGAAAAAAGATATAAGGGATGTTTTCAAAAATGAATAAAATGGTAAAACTGAAGTAAGATGTTTTCAAAACTATCTTTTAAAGTAATATTTCAAAAACTTAAACAGTTGTCAAACTGATTTTTAAAATCTATATAAAATTTTTTTTGAAATGTGTAAGAGTGATAAAGTGTGAAGTGTTTACAAACTTTACAGTTTTGAAAATGCTAGTAGTAAAAAAATGAAACAATTTTCAAAATAATTTATAAGTTATTAATTCTCCCCTAAACCTGACATTATTTCAAAATAGACAACTAAAAAATATCCTTAACTGTCTAATCATTAGTTACTTACTAACTATCAGAAGATAACAGTTTTCACTTAGTTAGTCAGGTGAAGTTAATTTGTCCAGTTAGTGTTTGACTAAGCTGAAAAACTTAACCTGATTACTGTTAGTTTGGTATTTAACGCTCAGACTTGTATTGATGCACTGATATAAGCATCTTAAGTCCAGACAATCTGCCTATACATATCACCCCTTTCTAAGTTTAGCAATACACAAATGAGGTAGTCCTAGTGTGTTGGTGAGATGCTCAAGTCCTAGATCTATAGGAGCATGCTTTCTAATGGTTTGATCTAGACTAAGGCTAAAAATAATTTTGAACATTTTAAAAATAAGGAAAGTTTTGAGAAAAATAAATAAAAAATTTTACCCTAGAATTTAAAAAAAAAAAAATTTTGAAAGCAAATTTGAAATTAAGAGTGCTAGTCTATTAAACACATTCCTTATTGTCGACCCAAGTTACTAAATTCACTTTCCAAGAGGGGTTTAGTGAATATGTCAGCTAGATTTGACTTAGACTCAATGTATTTGAGTTCAATGTCACATTTAGTGACATGATCCTTGATAAAGTGATGTCTAATTTCGATGTGTTTAGTTCTTGAATGATGTATAGGATTTTTGATTAAATTAATTAATTGAATTGACATTATCAATTAGTACTTTTGTATTTGTAAAGTTTAAATTGAAGTCTTTTAAAGTGTGCATTATCCATAATAATTGGGCAACACATTCTCCTATAGCTATATATTCTGTCTCAATAGTAGATAAGGCAACACAGTGTTACTTCCTACTAAACCAGCTGACAAGTGATGGGTCAAGTAGCTGACACCCACCATTAGTACTTTTACGGTCTAATTTACAGCCAACATAGTCTGAGTCAGAGTAGTCTATGAGTTCAAAATTAGATGTTCTAGGATACCAGATTCCTATATTTAATGTTCCTTTGAGATATCTAAAAATTCTTTTGGCATTAGTCAAATGTGATTCTTTAGCACATATTTGATATCTAGCACACATACTAACTGCAAATAAAATATCAGGTCGACTTGCAGTTAAGTATAGAAGGCTACCTATGACACTCTTATAATATTTTAGGTCAACTGATTTTTCATTTGGGTCATCATCTAAGGTTGTGTTAGTTGCCATAGGTATCTTTATTTCTTTAGTATTTTTCATTTTAAATTTTTTAAGTAATTGCTTAATATATTTTTGTTGATAAATGTAATTTCCTTCATTTGTTTGTTTAATTTGTATCCCTAAAAAGTAAGTTACTTTACTTACTAAACTCATTTCAAATTCTTGTTCCATTAGAGTTATAAATTCTTATAAAAATTCTGAATTGGTTGTCCCAAAGATTATATCATCTACATATACTTAAGCTATAAAAATATCTTGGTTGATTGATTTGACAAATAGAGTTGGGGAAATTTGTCCTTGATTGAACCCTTTGGAAATTAGGTAAGAGGTTAACGTTTCATATCATGCCCTACGTGCTTGTTTAAGACCATATAAGACTTTCTTAAGTTTAAATACATGGTCAGGATGATCTAAACTCTCAAATCCAGGTGGCTGACCTACATAAACTTCCTCTTTTATTAGCTCATTTAAAAAGAAGGATTTTACATCCATTTGATAAAGTTTAAATCCTTTATGAGTTGGATAGCTAAGTAGCATTCTAATGGACTCTGGCTACTGGGGTATATGTTAGCACAATATAATACCCTGCAAGATAAGTGTTAGCACAATATAAAAAAATAAAGTAGTTAGTTCCTATCCTCCCAGGACCGGGAACTAGTCAATGTCTCAGTTTAGGGATCCCAAATGGACCTAAGCTGGACCGACACCTATTGTCCCTCAACTAGGACGTGTTCTCACAGTCACTCTCCTCCAGTGACTTACCTTTATTTACCTTTTGCTAGATATCCGGTCAGCCTGTTGACTAGTCTGGACTTCGTGCCAGCTATCTAGTCAGCCTTTCGACCTAGTTGGACTTCATGCCAGCTATCCTGTCGGCTCGTTGACCTAGTTGGGCTTCGTACCAGATATCTGATCAGCCCATCGACCTATCTAGACTTTGTGCCAGCTATCCGGTCAGCTCGTCAACTTAGCTGGGTTTCGCACCAGTTATCTGGTCAGCCCGTCGACCTAGCTAGATTTCTCCTGTACACTCAAACAAAGTGTTAGATCACAACAAAATTAACTTAACCTACTTTGTCATTCATCAAAACTTGAGTTAGACCGTTAGTGCTAACCGCACCGACAACTTCTTGTGGTGATAAGATGCTTAGTAGATGTAACTCTATTTTGCCATTTGCCACAAAATCGGCCTGCTCCTTTTTAGTCCAGTGACATTTTTCTTTGCCTTCGGGTGTTACAAAACTAAATTCCATTATTAAAAGCAAATTGAAATCAGTTTTGAAAAATACCTCCATCTTCTTCTTCCAGTTAGCGAAATCCCCCTCGAACTTTGATGGGTAGATGCTTGATCCGACCATCTCTTGTGCTTCATTCGGTAATTAGTCCTCTTGAAGCGAACTTGGCTCTGATACCACTAGACGACCTAAGGTAGGCCAGATGGAGGGGAGATGAACTGGTTGTTAAGAAAAAACCTTCATCGGCTTTTAACTCAAATTAAAAAAATAGAATAAATGAACAACCAAAAGAAGCAAGGCAAAAAGAGTTATTTTGTTACAACCGGGGATGTTATTAATCCAAGGCAAGTAAACGCACTAAAGATCTCCTTCTTCGAAGGCGGAGAAGCCTCTTACACTCATTGTAAGCTCAGAAAGTAGCTAGGAAATGAATACAACAGTTGTTACATATTTCCTAGGTCCAGAGGTTTTTTTATAACCCTTGGAAAATATTATCCATGGCTGGAAGACGCCTTCCACAGAGCTAGAAGGCGCCTCCAGCGAGGCGCAGTGGATAAAAGTTTATCCACTGCCACTGACAAATCTATCTGGTCGAAGGCACCTTCCATGGGTTGGAAGACGCTTTCCATGGCTGGTTGAAGGCACCTCCAGTAGCTCCATAGCTCCATTTTATTTTTTTCTACTGCTCCAATCGTCTGGGTGATTTCGGCGAACTAAAATATGGCTCACCTGAATCTAATTTCTAATCTTCTCCTCGAGCAGGCTTCTGCTCCGGCTTCTCGTCCCTCGAACGTCGTGCATGCCCTTCTCGTCCACCGGTGTACTTTTCCGCAGCATCTCGCCCCTCGGATGCACCGAGCCCATTAGCTCCCTTCCCATGTCATCTTTCTCGTTAGCTGCGTCTTCCTCTCGACTTCTTGTGTTCCTAAGTTCCTGTACACTTAGACACAAGAATTAAACACTAACAACACTTAACCTGACTTACTTGATCACATCAAAATTATCATCAAGAATTAGCAATATCTTCACCTAAGTCAAGAGATACCCTAACCTAATCAGAGGTCAATTTCAACTCTCATAATTCACGCAAGAATTTACCTTCATTGCTTGCCTTTGCTCATGAGGTCATCTCCTGTTAGGACATAAGTCTCTCAAATGCATCAAGCACTCGTTTCACTCCGCGTGACATCCATTACTCATCATTGACATAGTTTTGCCCCTCAAGATGAGTTGTCATCTCAATGGTCCTCATCTTACAATCCCTCATATGTCTCATAATATCCATCTTTGGTCGCTAATAGACCTTGAGTTGTTAAGCCAATCACAAATATTGAATGTGGTAAGTCTGTGGGCATTTCACCAACTCCATGCATGACTCTATACACACATTAGAATTACAAATGGAGACATTAGAATTACAAATGGACCTAATATAAGCCTTTGTTCAAGACTTATGATCGAGTCTTACCACTTAGGGTGCGTTTGGTTTAAGTTATCATATATAATCTTGGTTATGTGATTACTAGGTAATCACATAACCAAGGTTATGGGGAATAAAACATAACCAAATGTTGTTTGGTTCAACTTAGGTAATGCAACAAAAACTTATTTGTTTGAAGGTTTTAATGAATACCTTAGTTTAATATTTTACCGTATTACTCTCAGTTACAAAATCAACTATACATAAAATTATTATTTATTTTTTATATTTTTTTTACTTTTCTTTTTCTTGTATATTTTTTTTTTACTTTTTTATGTGTTTTTTTTATTTTTTTAATGTTTTTATATTTTTTATATTATTCATATTTATATTTTTTTTATTTTTTAACATTTTTAAAATTTTAATTTTTATTTATTTATTTTATTTTTTAATTTTTAATTTTTAAATTTTTATAAATTTTTTATTTTTAATTTTTTTTAATTTTTTAAAAAAAATTTAAAATTTTTTTAAAAAAAAGTTTTAATTTTTTATTTTAAAATTTTTTTAAAAAAAATTTAAATTTTTAATTTTTAAAATTTATATATTTTTTTAAAAAATATTTTTAAAAATTTTTAAATTTTTTAAACATTTTTTTATTTTTTTACATTTTTTTTCTTATCGGAGGGTATTTTTGGTATAAAAAATTCGTTAACCCCGGAATCAAGAAAAACCTTAGGATGTGTTTGGTTTGCACCGTTTTCATTTTCATTTTCTGGAAAACGCACGTTTTCTAGAAAATAGAAAATGACTTTTTGTCATTCTCTGTTTTTCTAGAAAACGATAGCCAATATTTTAGAAAACGCGCGCGAAAAACGCAAACCAAACACCGTTTTTCAGAAAACGTGCGTTTTCCAGAAAATGAAAATGGAAAACGCGCGTACCAAACACCCCCTTAATTTTATGAGGTTTTCCGATTCCGGGCTGCATGACCCTTTTGCTGACGTGTCGAGCATGGAACATTACTCGGGAATCATCGAATACCTAAACCAAACAAGGTTTTTGTTGATAACCTTGGATGGATAACCAAAATTATCAAGAATAACCCCGAATCAAACGCACCCTTAAGATACAATTGCAAACCCCCTTGGAGTACATTCAGCACTTCATGAGAGTTGTGTTGGAGGTATCTTGGGCTATACTTGAGGTATTGACCAAGTTAAGGCATGTAGGAAGGTTCAATTCTCGATAAGTACTAATATCGTTTTGGATTATCTTGTGCCTCATTTCTAGGAAGGTTGCTCAATTCTCGATAAGTACAAATATCGTTTTGGATTATCTTGTGCCTCCTCTCTAGGAAGGCTGCTCGGTTAAGATTGAATAAACTCCTATGATTTATTTTCTTTTAGAATGTGTGGGATCGTCCTTAAGGGACTTTTAAGATTCCTATTTCAGCTTATGCCATAATAGAAGGGAAATGTTCTCAAATTGTATAGGTGGTTCACCAGGGAAACTCTTATACTCTCCTACTTAATGAGGTTAGAAATTGGCTGGGAGTTCGAGTTCGTCGGCAATAATGCCCGTGAAGAAAGGGGTGGCCCTTCATGAGGGAGCCCCTTGGTTGCTTTCTTTCCTTCTAACAACTTCCTCAAATGTCTCTATGAGTTGGGTCACAAGGGGTCCTCTTGGGAGCTTTGAGCTATGAATTCAGGGGTCGGTGTGCATGCATGAGTCTCGGAGGGAGGAGGGGCCCCATGTCGCAGGAGAACCTCCATTGTGATAAGTTAGGCTAGCAGTTCTAGCATGATGAGACTTGTCGTCATCTCTAAAGAATGGACAACAAAGCTATTATTGTCAGCAACTCAAACGACTCTGGCTAATTCCATTACAATCATTCACCATCATAATTAACGATCAACAAAATAAAGCAATGCTTGCGAGATGCAATGATTAGGACTCCGTGGAATCCCTAGGCTCCGGGGAAGGAATGGCGGCTGTTGAAGGAGCGCGAGAGCAACACCGCAGATTTGCGGTGTCAAATCTCAACCTCTCCAAGAAGCTGGAATGTCGGTGGAAGATGATGCGGTTGGCCGGCTCCTCTCCCAATCGCGAGAGGGCTTTGGATGATGATGATCGGAGAAGCTTCAATCCTGATCAGAATTCACAGCTTGCGGAGGAACTCCGGGATCCCGAGAGCTCAGGTGGAAGAAGTTGTGGTCGGTTCCTCCTCTCCCAATCGGGAGAGGAAGGAGACGAGCGGGGCGGCAGGAGCCTCTCCTCTTTTAGCCGGAAGAGGAGAGGGCGAGGTGGATGTAGGATCGAAAAGAATTTAGATATCTCCACAATAGCATGATATTGTCCACTTTGGGCCTAAGTCCTCATGGTTTTGCTCTTGGGCTCTCCCCAAAAGGCCTCATGCCAATGGAGATATCTTTTCTCTTATAAATCCATGATTTTTCCCATGTGTTTTCAATATGGGAAACTCTTATAAATCCATGATCTTTCCCATGTGTTTTCAATATGGGACTATGTTTGCAACCTTGCAACCCTAATAATCCCCCCCTCAAACAAAGTACCATAGGCTTCCCACGTCCGATCCTCGACATGGTCCTCTTGATCCGAACATAGGAGCCCCCACTTTCTTTGTTCGAGGTCAATATTGTACCCACATGACTTAATCAGACCATAGCTCTTGTGCACAGTCGGCGGTTAAACCTTCTGGCAGTCCGAGCTCTGATACCAATTGTTGGATCGAAAAGAATTTAGATATCTCCACAATAGCATGATATTGTCCACTTTGGGCCTAAGTCCTCATGGTTTTGCTCTTGGGCTCTCCCCAAAATGCCTCATGCCAATGGAGATATCTTTTCTCTTATAAACCCATGATCTTTCCCATGTGTTTCCAATATGGGACTATGTTTGCAACCTTGCAACCCCAACAGTGGAGATGGGCGAAGTGCCAGCGGTTGAAAGTGGCGGCGACGGAGGAGGAGCTACTTCTTGTGCGTCGATGGAGATTTTGCCTTCGCGTGGAATCTGATCGGAGAAGAAGGGGGTGCGTGAGGTAAAGTAGAGGGATGTGGCAATCGGCCGGCCGGCCGGCGGTGGAGATGGAGGAGGATGGATGCCGGCCGGCGGATTGAGGAAGAAGCGGCGTCGGGCTTGAGGTGAGGAACGGACTATGCGCGACGCTCCTCTCGCCTTTGATTGTGCCGATCTAGGATTGGTGTAGCTTCTCAAGTGGATGTGGGTTGAGGAGAAGATGCGGATCCATTAGGTAAAAATTAGGTAATTAATTCCCGTTTTTAATTTTTTTTAAAATTCAATTTAATTTTAGATTAATTTAGTTGAGTTTCAATTTTAAAATTTATAATTCGATTAAATCTAATAAACAGAATATTGATTTGAATATTTTTTTATTAAAAATATAATTAATTAAATAAAATTTAAATTTAATTAATTTAGTTTTAAAATTTTAATTAATTCTTGAAAATTAAATTAATCAATATTTAATCTATTCAATTTGTTCAAATTTTTTTTTTAAAAAAATAGTCAATTCAATAGATTTTTTTAAAAATATTGATTTATATAATTTTTTATTTATTCAATTCGATATTAAACGAATCCTCAGTTCTAGTCACCGGTCAAGAAGAGGTTCAACCCGAAATTATATTGTATTAGCTTGCATTGAGCTCTTCTGTTTTTTTGGATGAATTGGTGGGCTTCCTATTGGATATTTTTCTTTCCTCGGACGATGATTGAATCCATGAGGTGACTTCAAGTGGAAGTGGATTGGGTTGAATCGCCCAATTGAACCAAGTTTTATTTACATGTGAACCATCTCTAATTAAATTGAACTAAATTAAGATGCATCGACCCTTGGATGATTTAATCTGACCTCCAAGGTAGGATTGAGTTGATTAATATGAGGTAGAGTTATTACCGTAGGATAAGAGTTAAAATCTTATAAAGTTGAAAAAAAAGTCTTCTACATTGATCAACTGTAACTTCTTGATTTATCTTTTCACAAATAGTTATGGGATTGACTACGTAAAACCGTTAGAATAACAAATTTCACCTTTTATTATCATTAAATGTCTTGATCTTATCAACAATCTAATTGCTTCAGATCTAGGTGAAGAACCCAATCACTCCAAATCTCCATCAAAGGTATAATTAACCATACAAAGGATATAAGAGTCAAAATAAGATGTCAAATTATCAACTCACTCACACTTATTTTTACATATCTCAAACAAGTAAAAGAAAAATTAAAAAATAACTAAAAACTCATCTCCTGTCGGTAGTTCAAGATAGCAAAAGCAAATTACTTATCACTATCAAATTTTATCAGAATCTTAACATTTATTAGTCTAATTCCTACCTAAGTCAACAAATTCAATCAATTTAAAAAAATTAATAATAATACAATCTCACAAGGTGAGTAGCGATGTTCTCGCTCTTATAAGTATATATGAAAATGGAGTTCAGACTCAAAGTTGCTTTTGATATTATAATATCGTATGATTGTTTATTTTCTAGTTCACCATTACCGAAAACATACACATGCGTAAGCCAAAATGACTTATTCAGAATTGTGATGGAGGCAAGAAGGAACCAAAAGAGACAAACAGGAAAAGAGAAACCAAAGGGAATATGTGAGAGCATTGAATGATCAACGTGATAAAAACAATCAAATAATATGCACAAAGGCTCATCTAAAATTCCAACACTCACTTCTACCATGCCAAATGAAATATTTCATCTTGTTCGTCAATCATATTGGTAAAAGGTGACTGGGCTTGCCCATAGCCGTCAACCCATTTTATAATCAACACGGAAAAAATAAATTATGAATAATTATTAACATTTAAAATAATGATTGACGCATAAAGGAGATCATATTTACTAAACTACATCGAGATTTAAATCTCAAATTTAAAATTAATCATACCTCATGTGTTAATCATTAGATCGTACGTAACATCACAAAAGGTCACAAAAATTAAAATCTCTCCTTTTTGTCTTTTTATTTTTTAGTTTTCTTTCGTGCATAGAGATTTTTTTTCCCCTCACTTCCTTCCACGCATATCTCTCAAAATAACATTCGTCCACACATCATCCCCTCCCACTTAAAACTTAGCTGCCTCGGACAATAAAATTCATTGTGAAATCAACCAATACTCTCATCATACGATAGAGAAAGGAATCAACCAATAAAAGAATGACAATGGAAATATAATGGACTACATGGCTAAGCAAGAAGGAAAATCACAAAGTGAATAAAAAAAATATAATCTTTATCATATTCATACATGCATATGATACTGTAATAAAAAAAAAATCAAATCAAGTTATATAATATATTAATATCAACTATCGCTCGCAATAAGAGGATAGAGGATATGCATGATAGTAAACCTCACTAGGAAAATAGACTATCAAACTTAATTAAATAAAGACAGAGTCCATCACCATATTATTGGCTATATGCAATCACTCTATTCAGTCATGCCAACAATTCAAAACTCAACGACCGTCAAATTTAATAAGCTTTTATGATTCTTCTATACGAGAGAATAGACAGGGAGATGTAACCCAAACCAACAGACAGATAAGACCAAACAAGGTGCAAAGTAAAAAATTCAAAGTAAATTAAGTATGAAAGGAAACAAACTTAATAGAGAGAGGAAAGGAATGAACTTCCTTGAGTTTCTAACCGTCGAAGTCGATTCAGTAGTAGTAGCTAGGCTAGAATTGGGATGGTCCGAGTGAAGGCCCTTCCTGGCGATTGAAGACAGTTGAGGCTTTAATAACCAAGGCGAAGATGGAATGATCTGATTGGATTTGGAGGTGAGCCCCCTCTTCATATGATCAATGTCGTCAAGGTCAGCTCCCTCATATTCATCTCCTTGAAGATCTCTCTAAATGGTTGGAGATGGTTTAGCTATAGAATCCACTCTAGAGGTAGAATAGATGCAGTAAAAGACAAGACTGCTCATTCTACCATATACCTTTTGAAGTTTTTTCTTAGAAGTCGGAGGCGGTTCAGTAGTAACGTCTAAGCCACGGATGAAATAATCTACTATGAGATGAGCATCGCTCCGTCATCATCATCTCCTTAAAAGCTATCTTTGGAGGTTGGATGCGATTTATTCCTAATATCTAATCTGGAAGACTGGATTATTGCAAGGGAAATCATGATTTTCTTCAGCACAAATTTTAGAGATGTCAACATAAATGAGAGTGCCCAATCTACGGGCCTCCAACCATCCATCACTCCGGTGGGGCTCAAGTCATTATATTTGCTTGCTATCATAGTACCATTGTCTCATTGATATCTGGTAGCGGCTCATCCTTCTTTAAAAAAATGCACGCGTCAAATGATCAGGAGCGAGTATGAATTCCAGCTCAGAGGATTACACAACTGAATAATTAAAACAAGGTAATTTATACAAATAAATTATTTTACACAAACAAAGACACCCTTAGGTGTGTTCATTACTACCTTAGAAGAACAATTACATTAAAACCTCTCCGAGTGCTGAATAAGCAAAGCACGATCCTTCCGTAGTTGGTGTGTTGGTGAGGTTGGTGAAGGGGAAAATGAAAAGGCAATAGAAATTAATTAATGTATTCAGTACTAAAATGTATAGCTATCTTGAGGCTGGTAATCAACTAAAAATAGAAGTTGGTGTCGACGTTAACATAAACCTACTCCTCTGCCTACCCCTCTTCTCCTCTGTTTTATAACTTTAATTTAGATCCAAACATCCCAATCATGTTTTTTTTTTCTCTCTTTTCAAAGTCTGAACCACCCAAGATTTGGTCCCAACAACCACCCATTGTCTAATAATTTTATTTTTAATTGGCACCAATATTCAATCGACTATTCCGAATAAATTAGAAAATATTTACAATAAACCGTTCATTAACCTAACGTTATTAAATTAACCGTCTATTAAAAAATTTATTTATTAATTCTCCAAAATTAACTCTCGATCGTTAAATATTTGACCATTATCTAACCATTCGAATTATTCGTGACTTTTTCGTCCTTTAAATATAAACATTGGCACTACCTAATACTTGAACGAATTACTTTATCAATGTGGGGACTAAATTGCCCTTCGCTCACCACCCTCAAGTAATGTCAATTTAATCCATAGATTAAAGTGCAAATCTTTATACCTAATTAACCTTTAATCTTTCACATTCACTTCAAGTGCCATGAGGATTAGCTTCTGCATTCCACCGTAAAAATCAACAGCTTATTGTAATTTTTTTTTCCCTCGGAGCAGTGATGTAGCAATGATAAAGTATCTTCTCAAATTTTTAGACATATAAAGATCAATGATAAATTTTCCTTAATGAATGATTATAAAAAAAATATTGTACAGGTAGATCATTCATTATATATATATTTTTAATTTACTTTAATAATTAATAAAAAAATTTCATGAGATCAAATTAATCATGCTCAAAATTAATCGACATAAATTAAATATATAATATTAATTTTAAAAATCACGTTCACTAAAAGGAACAACCTCCTAGAGTTGGGATTTAGAGAATGACAAAATGTGATATTTTTCTATACACGTACCCTAATGCTCTTCTTGTTCTTGTCAAGTAAGCGAAGAAAAGGTTGTGAATAACCATCCTCCATTCAGTAGTAAACAAATTCGAAGAATTCACATTCCTCTAACTTTCCGAGATCATTCCACAGTTCCACTACTGAAGGTGCAGCAGTTCCCGCCTCCTAGTAAACAAGTCGCGAACTGTTGAGTTTGAATAGAGAAATGCTCACCACCAATGAGATCGTAGATGAAGGAAATAAATTTAGTTCAATTTAATAAAAATTTATTTATATTCATTCAATATATATAAAATTAATTAAATATATAAAATTAAATATCTTATCAATTAGTTAATATTTATAAATAAAAATTATAAATTATTCACGCATGACATTCATAAATAAATATTCATAAACAAAGCTGATAGATCATGTTGATCAATAAAATTCTTATCAACATAATAAAAAATTAAATAAACTTTTAAAAATAAATAAATCTAAATAATATCTAAATGAATTTAGTTCAAGCTCGTAAAAAAGAAACCAAACTAAGTTTAAACAACCATTTCAACAGTTTAATTTATATTAGACTCAGTTTGACTTAACTTAGTTATCTTATTAAATATATTTAAATAGTGAATATCATAAAGTTTAACTCGTTTACCACCTTACTAGTTAACATACAAAAGTGGGCTAAAGGTAGAGTTGTCAAACAGATCAATTCATCGCAGGGCGAGTCGACCCATATCGAACCAACCATTTGGTAGGACGGAGTGGACCTACCCATCATCTTGGTTGATTCAGAAATTCCCAATCCAATCTAAGATGAATTACGGATCAACCCACGTGTCCATAAGAAAAAATAAATAAAAAAATCATAACTTTAAGGTTTTACTACTAAAAACTTTCATCAATTAAAAATATCTAAAATTGATATTTTAACGGTAAATAAATTATAAAATAAGGACTATGAAAAATATTATTTTTATTTTAAATTAATAATAAAGAAAGATAATAAATTAATATAAAGTTTAACATATTTTTTAAGCTATGGGTCAACCTTAGGCTTAGACAGCCCGTCTAAATTTATCTCATCTTAAAATGAATTAATAAAATTTTAATTTAATCTGTCTTAATTATTTGATAGGATAAATTAATCTGATATATCCAACCTAAACTGATATCTTCCACTAACCGAAGGGTAGCATTCCCCGGACCCATATTCAAATAAATTCGGACCCATTTACCAAACGGGCGATCAGGAAATCAACGAGCGAAATTGTTTTATTTTATTTTATTTTATTTTGTTATCAAAATTAATAAAATGATATATATCTTCACTCCTTCGACCATCACCGCCACCAACCACGATCATGTCATCGCAAACCCTCACTCCTTCCTCCTCTATAAATCTGAACCATCCTCCACGCTTGCCTCGCCGCCATCTCACCCTTCCTCCCATTCCCCTCCGGCGACTACTCCCTCCTTCTCCCCCTCTACTCCGCCACTACCGATCCCTTCTTTCCGTCGCCGCTAGCACCGGCGCCATGGAGCCCATCGGTGAATGGGGCCTCTCGCCGCTCTCCGCCGTTGACCCCGAGATCTACGACCTCATCGAGCACGAGAAGCACCGTCAGTCCCATGGCATCGAGCTCATCGCCTCCGAAAACTTCACCTCCTTCGCCGTCATCGAGGCCCTCGGTAGCGCCCTCACCAATAAGTACTCCGAGGGCATGCCCGGAAATCGCTACTACGGCGGGAACGAGCACATCGACGCCATCGAGAATCTTTGCCGCTCCCGCGCCCTCGCTGCCTACCGCCTCGATCCCTCCGAGTGGGGCGTCAACGTCCAGCCCTACTCCGGTAGCCCTGCCAATTTCGCCGCCTACACTGCTCTGCTCAACCCCCACGATCGCATCATGGGCCTCGATCTCCCTTCCGGCGGACACCTCACCCACGGCTACTATACCTCCGGGGGTAAGAAGATTTCTGCCACCTCCATTTACTTCGAGAGTCTCCCTTACAAGGTCAGCCCCACGACCGGATATATCGACTACGATAAGCTTGAGGAGAAAGCCCTGGACTTCCGCCCCAAGCTCATTATCTGCGGTGGAAGTGCCTACCCGAGAGATTGGGACTACGGTAGATTTAGATCCATTGCTGACAAATGCGGGGCCTTGTTGCTCTGTGATATGGCTCACATCAGTGGCCTTGTAGCTGCTCAGGTAAATGGTTATAGTTTTAATCCTCGAATCTAGTTATTTTAACAACTGCGTTGGCCTAGAATCAGTATTTCTAAATCAGTATCAAATGTTTGTCTTGATTTGATTTGGTTTGAAAGGCTTGGTTTGATGCATTGCTTGCCTTTGTGATAATAGACCTGCAAGCTCAATTCCATTCATTCTATTGGATTTATACATATCTAAAGTATCAACTATTAGATCTGGTTCCTGATTCATTCACAATCCTCTTTCTTTTCCTAAAAAAAAAACACTAATAATTCTTTTGGTTTCTGTTTGATAACAAACTAAGATCAGTTTGCCCCATTTCTCAGTTTCTTGATGCCTGCATACACTGACTGATTAGGAATGCTTTGATTTTAGTAGCAAAGCTATTGCTATGGACGTATGACTACTCTCTAATTAGGATGACTATTCCCTGTGATGTAGGAAGCGGCAAACCCTTTCGACTTCTGTGATGTAGTAACCACCACCACACACAAGAGTCTTAGAGGACCTCGGTCTGGTATGATCTTCTTCAAGAAAGGCCCAAAGCCTCCAAAGAAGGGACAGCCGGAAGGTGCTGTTTATGATTTTGAAGACAAGATCAACTTTGCAGTGTTTCCAGCTCTCCAAGGTGGCCCTCACAATCATCAAATCGCTGCTTTGGCTGTGGCCTTGAAGCAAGCAATGACACCTGGTTTCAAAACCTATGCCAAGCAGGTTAGGGCCAATGCCGTCGCTCTTGGGAATTATCTGATGAGCAAGGGCTACAAGCTCGTCACTGATGGCACTGAGAATCACCTTGTTCTATGGGATCTTCGACCTCTTGGTTTGACTGGTACAACCAATTCCATTTTTAAAGACAGCCTTCTCTTGCTCATTTGTAGTCAAGTTCACCTTTCCCTTTGAAAATTGCAGGGAACAAGGTTGAGAAACTTTGTGATCTTTGCAACATTACTGTCAACAAGAATGCGGTTTTTGGTGACAGTAGTGCATTAGCTCCTGGTGGTGTTCGAATTGGTAAGCAACATTTTCTCTGCAGCATGATTTAATTGCTTCTGGTTTGAATTCATGAGTAGGACGATCATTGATTTCTGAAATATTCAAAATTCCTTGTGGTTATTCTTTCTCAGGCACTCCGGCGATGACATCTCGGGGCCTGATTGAGAAGGACTTTGAGCAGATTGCAGAGTTCCTTCACCAGGCGGTCGCCCTTTGCTTGAGCATTCAGAAGGAACGTGGAAAGCTGCTGAAAGATTTCAATAAAGGCCTGGTGAACAACAAAGACATTGAGGAGCTGAAGGCAGCTGTTGAGAAGTTTGCTGCATCATTCGACATGCCCGGCTTTCAAATGGCCACCATGAAATACAAGAACTAGGACCCCAATTTTCTAAGTGTTTTCCAAATTTCCAGTAATGTTTTTTTTTTCCTTCTCATGCTACATTCTCTTGGACACTGTTGTTATCCGAGAATGGTCAATCCAAAGAAAAATGGCGATTTGGTATATTTGTGCTATCTCTGTAAGCAGGGATGTTCTTTGTGATCTAGCGATAAGAAGCCTCAATTTTTCTCCTCGTATCATCTTTCAAAGTATGAAAGTTAACCACCTTAATTTAAACCCTAAATTCAACCACCGTACTTAAACCTTGGAGACTTTCTTGTATTTCTATTTTTAAATAAAAAAATTACATTATAAGCTGCTGCACGTGTCACATCATTCTTTATTAGTTTCCTTCTCACAAAATTACAATTATTTTAGTAAATAGTCGATGTTCATTATAGATAACTATTGATCACTTCTCAGAATGAATTAGTGATCGCATAACTTGTAATAATCAGAAAAATGAATATCTACTCTATACCACAACAATCTTTCTTTGGAGACCACAGAAACAATCTATCCTCCCCTTGACATTAAGTCCAATTACATTAAGATTGTATGAATATGTTCATTTATAGAATTCTCATAGCACATTATGTATATATGTTCATTAGGTATTATAAATATATTTTGAATTTTGATGCCTATATTTTGATGGAAGTTGTAATGTTTGATATTTGAAAATGTTATATAATATAGGATTTAATATATGATATATATCATTTGAAAAGTATTATTAACACATTGTTTAAGTTCAAATTAGATATATATTTATATAAGTTTTTTTTTTTTCAATTCTTAGTTGTCTTGACTTGGTCAATGTGCAATTTAACCAATTCACCCACTGATTCAACCAACCACTGAACTAGAATCTTTTTAGTTTGATTTCTAATTTAGTTATGGTAACAATGCCTTTACTCCACCGTTTGATAAATTTAAAGCTATGACACCCCTTTGATAAATACCAAATATTAGGTGTGTCTTTTACCGGACTCAATCATTTTCGAGGCCTTAAGGTAAAAATAATAATTAATTTTTTAAAAATATAATTTTATATAAAATTTATTTTTTAATTTTTTGTAAATGTAAAATTACTAATTAAATTTTTTATATTTTAAATTTTGATAATAATTTTTTTTTGTTTCAATTGATAAAATTATTAAATTATTTAATTTTTCTTGAGATATTGTTGAATTTCATTAACTTTAATTCAAAAAAAAATCTTGTGAAACTATATTGATAAGTACCTAAGGAAGAGTAATTTTAAAATATAAGATATACCATTAAAAAATATTAATAAATAAATAAAATTAAAATAATCTAAAATTTAAAATCGATGTTTTCTAATTAATATAAAATTAAAAATAAATATTTTTTTAAAAAAATATAAATATTATTAAATTTTAAAAAATTGAGGCCCCAATGAAATTGAGGTCCAAGCATAGCCGGTCTTCTAATAAAATATCAAATAATTTTTCATCTCAAATTTATGTTAAATTTACCAATACATACTTTGGGTATAATTTTATTATTTAAGTCCATTTGACATAATTTTATATGAAATATTATTTATCAAGTTGTTTGATAAAATAAATTTATGGAGTAAAAAGTTTTCAATTTTTTTTTTCAATTGTTTAACATTTGTATGTACATGTACTTGACAATAACCACTTGAGTGCATGTCAAAATTTTCTTTCTCGCCTATTATCTTGTTAAATTGTAGTAAAAGATAATTACGTTTATTCTAGACATTTTTATAATTATCTCAAGTTATGTGAAAGAAAATAAATCATAAAATAAATTTATAACTTACCGTCAAATGACTAAAGAGTGAAGGAATTTTTTTTCTATAGTACATGTGTCCATCGAAAATCGATTGCTACTTTCATTATAATAAATATATCATCCTTTAATCAACAGAACATCCCGTGAGAATTATCTTATTGAAGAAGAATATACAAATGATTCATCTCCCTTGTCCTATTTAATGCTTTGCAAATATCTCTATGGCTCGAATAGGCTCTCATTCTTGCTTCATAAAATTTGGCACTACTATAGTTCTCATGCATGGTTTTCAAAGTGGCGTTTAGCTCAAAGCAATTTTTGAACAAGATGATAATGCTTAGTTCCCTATACTTAGTCTTCCACTTCCTTGCAATGTTGCTATTGCTTATGATGCTCATCGACATGTCTCATCAATCGTAATCATAATCATAATCATAATCATTTCACGCCATCTCAAGGCACTTCCACAAAACATTGCCTCACTAGTGCAAAATTTCCATGGACATCATATCATAACCCACAACAATTCGATTTGATCTTCTTTCTTTACTCCATAATGTTCTCTAGCCTTATCATCTAATGCCTTGTATTACATCTCTACATCCAATTGGTTTAATAGAAGCAAACGGAGTCTTCCCTGCACTCCCTTTGCCAAGCTCTACTCAATCACTTGTTTTTCTTCTTCCTCCTCTTCTCCGAATGATCCAATGTTCTTTTCTATAGCTACTTTGATATAACTTGATCTTCTTCTTCTTCTTCCTCTTTTCATAAAAATTCTTAAAGGGTGTCTGCATTTTCCACTAACCAGCAAGTTAAGTTGTGTTTCTCTTCAGCAGAGCTAAATATTCAATCTCATGTTTGGTTACCAATACATAAGACTGAATCTTACGAGATTCTCAAATTGGAATCGGTATCAACTTATTTTTGGCAGCAGACATGACTATATATATTCTTAGCTTCAGAAGCTAATCTGTTAAAAATGTTATAATAAAATTTCTACACCTAATATCATAAAAGAAAGTGACTGTACACGAGAGACTGCAAACTGGCAAGTGAAACTCTGCAAGTTAACATAGGTCGTTATGTCATCTCCATCGCTCAAGTGTCAAGTGCCATGTTTACAACAGCAAATTGCTGAACAAAACACAACGAAGCCGCAATTTAGAGGATTAATATTCCAGAATGAAACAAAATGGCATATTGCCGCCTGCTATCTACCTTGTTGCCACCTCTTTTGTCTCTAGATGAAAATGATTGGTACACAACTGCAAAGATGCTTGGGTAAAAGATTCCAAACTCATTTCAGACTTCTCATTTCCTACTTCTGTGGTTGAATTCGATAAATATATTGCATCTCTATGCGCAGTTGTGCTTGGCCGCCTCAGACCAGTTCAGAATTTCATCAAAAGTTGGATAAAATGTCCATCCATTAGCCTTTGACTCAGTATTTAATAACATGGTGTCTGAGCCAGAGCTCGTACATCACCATGTGAAATGCATCATAAGGTATTGGAGGTGAATGCCATTCAAAGTGCTTCTGGGCCTGATAAATGTTGTGAAGTGTCAAGAAGAAAACCAAAAGCAGATATGCTACTGGATAAGTCTACTTTTGACAAAACAATTTATCCCTTATCCATAACCAGTCTTTCTTCTTTTTAGAGAGGGGCTTTGACATTCAAGTATCATTTAGAAAACATAATTGTAAAACAATGTTATTAAGAAGCAATGTTTCAGTAGTATTTTGTCGATCTACATGATTGCTGAATTAGTATGAGTACATTTGTTCTATATTCCAAAATTAAAACTACCATGTAATCTGTTAATTTTCCATTAAGATTTATTGGAGGAATCTGACAACTGGATATTTGAAACTTTATAAGATTCAAATGGACAAAATCAAAGTGCATGGTCATCATTAATATTCACACTGACTTTATAAGATTATAAGCATAATTAGCATGTCAAAGTGGTTAGGTAGCAAGCAGGTATCTTTTCTACATACATAAATAAATAATTAGAAAATACCTCAACTAAGTGGTTGTGTAAATCAACAAACTTCTCATGCGGCACAGACTTCAAGATAGATTTCAACCGATAGACATCACTCTCCTTGAGCACAATAGAGAACTTTTGCCAGTCAAGGATGTCATTAAATGGCAGGTCGTAGTAATTGGATAAAATAACTGCAAATTAGAAAAACAAATTCTATTAACAAACTGACAATTATGAAAATGAAAAAAACAAAAGTTACAACCTTGGGATTATTGAAATATGTTAAAATAATAAATGTTGATATATCAGTAATTAAATGGTGACTGACCTGGAACACATCCATAGTGAATTGAGTCAGCTATACGAGCACTATTGACTTGGGAACCACCTGGACATATACAGAACTTAGTCCTGTAGAATGTCTTCTGATAGACCAACCTCCCAATAGCCCTGTTTATACGATTGTTGCTAATGGCAAGCTCAGTATCATTCTCCCATACACGAGCTAATATAACTCTTATCTTTGAGTTTCTATGACCTGCCCAAAATCCCAGTATCGTCCTGGTGTTTATTAGGGTTCAAGGAAAGCAAGTTGTTAGAGCATGACCATCATCTTTTGCAGAGCATCTTAGAGTCCTCAAAGAAACAACCCAGGCTAAGTTCAACAGAGTTTCATTGAAAATTATAAAGCAAGTCAAATTTCCAATGTGCACATAACATATTAATCTCAGTTACAAACTTGTGAATTTTGCCAAGTTTCTTTGGACATCCTTTATTCCCAGACCACAAGAACTCATATTTCCCAGCTCTTCAAGTTTGGATTTCCTTATACCATTAGTTCTTAATAGATTTAATTTGGCTAATTATACAGTCATGATCATTCTTATCATGCAACTTTTAGTATTGATGTTTGGTACAACATCATCATCAGTCGCTTCTATTTTATGGTCAACTACAGACACTCAGCTCTCCATTGAATTCTATAAATTCTATTGCTAGTGACACTCAACTCTAGTATACTATTTTTAATTATGTTACCCAGAATTTTATTTGGACTTCATCCCTTACCTAGAGTTCATATATTGATAGCAGGATCAGTCGGACAAAAAAAAAATCTAAATATTAATTCTATGAGATTCATAAAATTGTATGATTGTACCTCTGAGTGCTACAATCTCAGAGGTAGTCAACATAAAAAGTCATAAATTCACAAAATTCCAAACTTCATGGCGACTTGTGTGGTCAACCATATGAAGACAAATCATCTAGCGATGGCAAAGATGAAGCTTGGACCAAGTGATTTAGGATCTTCTAGAGGAAAAGATGTCCATCTAAAAAAAATAATAAAATCAAAGAGCATGAGCAAAAAATAGAGATAGATGAAATGAGATAAGTTGTGAATCTGAGCAAGTGACTTCCTTGGAGAAGGAATTGCCATTTTGAGAAAGGAGATGAGGGAAGTCTAAAGTGCTTTGATACCATGTTAAAGTGAAAAATTATTATGAGAATCTATCTCTAAGGTAAGAAGGTCAATTTGTTAGTGCAATCGTGCCTTAAGTGGTCGGGTTCGAGCTTGCGTATTGATATTTGGGCAAACAGTCTAAATTAGTACAAACCTTTGTGCAGGGACTTGGTTGAAATGCACATTGAGACTTAGCATGGCCAAATTTAATAATTGACTTGATGGTTCAAGATCTGTTAGAGGATTGGAGGATGGTATGAGACATTAAGGGACCATAGGACAAGAGGAATTAAGGTGCAACTCAACTAGAGGAGGGGAACTACATAGGTGAAGAGTGAAGAATGACACCTGAAGCGAGCTGAGGACTCAATGCATTCGAGCGACAAATAACCTAACGAAAGAAGGCTTCGTGAGCAATTGAGGAGCTACAAGATGACTCTTAAATGAGTTGAGAGTTGAAAAACTTGTACATGGGTGAGGGTAGTCCTCAACTAGGCAAGAACTCCATGATTAGGATGGTCATAGCCAATGATCCAATCGACTGAAAGTGATTTCCAGTCAATTGTTAAGTCAACCAAGTACTCGACTCAAGCTATTCAGCTAACACAGAATGTTTTCATTCGTGGCTAAGTAGACTGGATAGTCAACTGATCTGAGTCAACTGCTGATGAATTTTAGTCGACTTAGTTAAGTCGACCAAGTAATCAACTCAAGCTAATCAACCGACAAATAGAATATTTTAGTTCATAGTTAAATCAAGTGGACAATAGACTAATAAGGATTAATCGACTGATGCTAAATTCCAATCAACTGATGGCATAACCAAAATGTTAAAGAGAGTCGATAGTCGAATGACAATAGTTGGATTCCATAAGGACTACTGAAAAGCAGGGTAGCCATTGACACACTATGAGCTGTTGTGATTAGGAATGCAGTCAACTGATGGTCCATCCAGTTGATTGATTGCGACAAAATAATAAACAAGTAAGTGAAGCTAAAGATGCTAGAAGACTAAAGGGAAGACCACGAGGAGCATTTGCAGGTTGGCAAACTTATTTGTATTTATATTCTAATTTCTCTCTTGTGCAATCTTAGCCTTGGTCTTCTTAGTTTCATTTGTCCATTTTGTAAAAAAAATTATTGTAAGAGATTTTTTCACCTTTAGACTCAAGGTTATAACAAATCCTTATAATGGAGGTATTTTCGAACCTTCAATATAACTGTTACAAAATAGTTTTGAAGTGTCCAGGGATACTGATGAAAATATGAAGTATGAGAGAATCAATGGACAAAAAAGCAAAAGCATGAGTAGAAGATGAATGGCAAAGTCTAATATCATTTTCTTAATGTGCTCCCCATACATAAGATAAATCAAATTAGTGCTTGCAATTCCACTATGGAGCTTTGGGAGAAGCTAGTGTAATAGCATGAAAAGACAACGAAGACAAAGTTGGCCAAACAAGACCACTTGAGAGCCCAAATAAATAATTTCAAGATGCAAGAAGGGGAGACAACCATGACAAAATTACATGCAAGGTTCAAGGAGCTCATCAATAGCTTGACCAACATCAAAGAGACAATGTGAAGCCAAGACATGCTATGAAGTGCCATGAAAGGCTTCTATAAAACACCTCAACGGGTCCCCACGATAAACACCTTTTATATGTCAAGTAAAACATTTTCTACTATAGAATTGTATGAATTTAAGATTGCAAGAATAGTTAAAGAAGGGCGTCCTAGAACAAGAAGATTAGCTATTACGACAAGCGAGGAGGGGAAGGAAAAGAAGAAAACATTCTACTCTATTGGAGTTATCATTGAAATCCTTATGAAGAAGCCTACATGATAAGACAAGTAGGCATAGTTTTCCATAAATTGAATCTTAGCAGGCGTGATGCGAGGATGATACTAAGGAGAAAGAAGAACAAAAAGGAGAGATGCTTCAATTACCAAGACGAAGGGCACATAAGAGATCAATGCCCTAAATAGAAGAAAGGAAAAGAGCAGAAGCCAATGGTTAAGAAGTCAAGGAGAGATTATTTCTAGCCTTCACCATTGCTGATGATGGGGTAATCTCAACATTCAATGAAGAAGAACAAGGGAGCTTAAGAGGAAGCTCAATTATATAACTAAATATGATATAGTGAGTTATATATATATATATATATAATTTATTAGATGTAATTTTTAGCTTACCTAGATCTTTGAGTAAAGCTAAGAAGAAAATGTGCATCTTAGGAAATTTGAAGGAATTTTAGAAAATAAAATTAGAAGACTATTCCTAGTGATCAATTGCATGATTTAGAGGTAGAGAACAAGGGGTTAAGGGGACAATTAGATATCTTACGGATAAATCATTGAGCATGATGATAGGGAGTCAAAAGTTAACTTTAGCAAAAATGGGCCAGAAAACAAGGAATTCTAAAATCAAAAGGCATATCATTGTCTAATTACTTGGGGAAATTGGAGACAAAGAAGACATAGGAAATGGATTCCTAAGGAGCACCCAGTAAATCTGATTAGGGGTATATTTTATGTGCCTAAATCATTTATTACTTCTTAGAGTATCTTAGGGTAGTCAACCGTTGAATTTAATTCAATATCTACTTAGTATGGTTAACTTGATACTTTGGGTAGATTCACATTGCAAAGTTAGAGATTGACTAGTCAACTAGTGTGGAATCTAGTTAACTATGAAATAGTCGATTGTTCAATCGACTGAGGCCAAAGAGGAACAAACAAATAGTTTTATTCGGATGACTAATCAAGTGAGCAGTCAACTAGTGACACTTCAATCAATTGATGGTAAGGATGAAAAGCAAAAAAGAGTAGTTAAAGCTCAATTTAACGATAAAACAGTTGACTGATGGTATAGTCACTTGGTTGATTGACGACAAATCAAATTATAATAAGAGGTTTCAAAGGCTATAAAAGGAGGGCTTGGGGAAGGCTTCAAGGCTGGTAAAATAGAGTTTGAAAAACCATATTTGAAGCCTTTACTTGTAATCAACTCCTATAATCCTCGTGTTGTAAGAAATTTTCCCACCTTTGATAGTTGGACTAAGAAGGAAAAAGATAGCGGTATTTCAGAATTAAGCCACCGATAAATCATAGGCAGTAGAGTAGGAATCCAAGCGTCTGTTGAACCATGTAAAAATCACGTGTTGAGTTGAATGGTATGCGCTTGTTTTTATTCCATTATATTAACTTGTGTAACCTTGCTAAAGATTAGCAAGAGTAGATAGAAATTTGTGTTTGCAGGTACATATGCTATTCATCCTCCTCTAGTGTATCCATCATCTACTCAATCTTGTCCCAACATTTAGTGCAATCTTTTTGATGTGTGTCAAAGAGAGAAAAAATGAAAGCTTTAAGTTGATATTCTCCTCTAGTGAACAAATTGAAAAATTCCTAGCTTTACCTAAGTTGAACGAATTCATCCTCCTCTAGTGTATCCATCATCTACTCAATCTTTTTGATGTAGGGTCTCAATTTTATTTGTAGTTTTACCTAAGTTGAACGAATTGTCAAACATTAAAAGGAGAAGATTGCTAGTGCAATCATGCTCCAAGTGATTTGGTATGGCTTACATTGATGATTGCCTCGAGGATGGTATAAGACATATGAGGGATATCAGGATGAGAAGTATTAAAGTATGGCTTAACATAATGAGGTCAACTACATAGGTGAAGAGTGAAGAATGACATGTGAAGTGAGTTGAGGGCTCGATGTATCTAAGCGACAAATAACTAGACAACTAGCTAAGGGCTCGGTGCATCCGAGGATGATATGTGAAACGAGCAAAATGTTTTTGTTCGTAGTTGAGTTGGCTAGACATCCAGCTAATCTACATTTAGTTAACTAATAATAAATTTCAATCGACTAATGACATAATAGAAAAGTTATAGGTACTGTTAATGTGTGAAATTGAATGGCAACGGTTGGATTGCCTAAGGGGTACAGTAAATATCCTAACTCAAGAGTCCTAAGAGCTCCCGCTACCCATGGTCTGCAAAATCGCAATCTGGATCGTAGGATCGTATGATCCTACGATCTGGAAACCCAAAATCAATCTAGGATCGTGCAGAATCGATTTTTGCAGTCGTAGGATCAGAACAGAATTAGTAGGATCGTAACAGGATTGGAGCAGAATCGTAGCAGGATCGGTGGAAAATTTGAGAGGCCATAACTTTTGACTCGGATTGAACCACGGGGCCTATAATATATCAAATCAAAGCTCATTCAAAGATTTTTAATAAATTTCAAAGTTTATCCTTAACCACCCTATTTCAAACCCCAAAAAATATCATTTAAATCCTTTTCGGATGTCCAGAAGATTTTATCTTTTTTTATTATCTTTTTTTCGTCTTATTAGGGTTTTAAATTATTTAAACATATGTTTAATTATTTTTGAGTTAGTTTTTTATCATAACATTCTGTCATTTCTTTTCCCCAAAATGATAAGTTTTTTTATGCCCATTGTCTAGTATTTTGTGGCATCAACTAGTCGTTCATATTTGAATCAAAGGATTCAATAGCTTCTGTTATGTACGTTAGGTGCTTTGTTGGCTTTAAATTTGATCATCTTATAAACCAAGGAAATATTTTTGACGTTGAATGTGTAATTATTATTGTGTTAATAGAAATTTTATATTCTTTCATTTTATGATATGAAAATATAAATATTATTACTATGCGAGAATGGTAGTTAAATTTCTAGTTAATTTAAATTTGTACATGTAGTAATGTAATATGAGGCGTTGAGTGTAAATAATTGCATATATATGCAAAATTAATTAACTATTTATTTGTAAACGAGTTTTTTTAGGTATTTTTTCTAATTATTAATCATGTATGATAAGATTTTAAGGGTTTTTGGTAGGATCGTACGAGTCTAAGATTCGATCTCGACCGATCCGATCCTGACCCTAAATTGATTCTACGTAGGATCGCGATTCTACAAACTATGCCTCTACCTATATATATTAGTATATTACACTATTGTCACTTTATGTTTACCTCCCTAAGTTTGGTGCATTTACAAGCAATCTTAGTCCTTTTACAATTAGGTCCTCAACAATATCACTTATTATAATTGCTTATTTTTTAAAAAATACTATTATCAAAATATAAAATTGGTAAATTTTACAATTTGATATCGATAATAAATTAGTGATAAAATATTTATATATTAATAACTATTATTAGACATTTTTTAAAAGTATAAGGGATTAAACAAATTCTCCACATTATTCAAAACAATTTTTATGATATTTGATATAAATATTCTACAATATATTCTTTATTTGTTATTTGATATAATTTTGACTATAGATTTGTTTATTATTTTCGCTATAATCTACTATGTTGTTAATATAGTTCATTTTGTTTGATAATTGCCAATATCCCCTCCTCACCATACATTTATTTCTCTTTCCCACACGATAGAAATGAACACCAATTTATTTTTTATCACCACCATAAGAACCCATTATAAATCACACGAAATGCACAATAACACACACATTAGAAAGATTCTCCTATCTCTCTCTTCCAATCCAAAGTGGTCCTTTGCAAGAATCTCTTCTCCCTCTCTTCTAATCCAATCTATAGTTGGTCGTCTTTGGCAAGAATCTCTTCTCTCTCTTTCATTTCACTTATATAATCTTCCTTTTAATGCAATTTATTTTAGTTTGTTCTATGTCTATTTACTTCGATACTTTCTTAAATTTAGCAAGTTCAGAACCAACAAAAGCTAATACTCAATTTCCCAAGTAAAACTACATTGGACTGTGTCAATCTAGAACTTGCCAAATCCAATCAATATTGCCCAATTTTGAAAACAATACTTATGTTAAGCTCTAACCAATTTGGCTCTTCTAGTTATACAATATATTGGTCATTTAAATATGCTCATAAAATTTTTACCTTGTTTTCACATTTTATTATGCGTTTAAGCTACACATATTCAATCTTAAATAACAATACTATTGATTTTTATTTCTAGTAATTTCACACATTGAGTTTTTTCACCTCTACTTATTTCCTAATTGTCACATGCTCTCATATTTATATGGTGGGCAAACCTCCAATCTTATAAAATCTATTTACCATAAAAGGCAACAATGATTACAAGATTCCAAAAGTTACTTCCATTTCAACCACTCACTCTTTATTAATTTCTTTATTAATCATAGTTTTATGATATCTCTTTCATATCAAAGACTATAACAACAATCAAGTCTGTATCCCACTAAGTGGGCAATTATATATAGATCCTCCTAAGTCATTGGACTCGATTTTCTACTATCTTCATTTATATATGTAAATGAATGTTATATTATTTTATTGTTGTTAAACAAATCTTCTCTGGTCTCCTCTTTCTCTATGAATGTATGTATTTGTTATGTTCTCACATCACTGACATTTAGTAGACCCCTAAGTACATGCCTATGCAATCTTAAATGTATCTCTCGGAGTTTTCTCTCAATAGACGCAATCTCGACTTTCTTTCTAATATTTTCATTTCATATCTTGTCCATTTTTATGTCCGCATATCTACCTTAACATCCTCATCTCTATGGCTCTCATTATTAGTCCGTATGTTCACTTTATAACCCAACATTCAACTCCGTATAATATAATAGGTTTAACCGTTGTTTTGAAAAACTTCTCGCTAAGTTTTAGAAGTACATTACGATCACAAAGAACACATCACACCCTCATCTATTTTAACCATCTTATTGTATCTTATGTAAAACATCTCTATCTACTATTTCATCTTTGTGCAAAAACGATCATAGATACTTAAAATTCTCAGTTGCAATAACTCCTCATCTCCTATCTTAGCAATTGTCTTGATAAGTTTAATACTACTAAACTTAAATTTCATATATTCTGTCTTTCCTCTACTAAGTCTTTTACTTTCAATGTTTCTCGCCAAGATTCAAACTTAGCATTTACTCCATGTGTTTCATCAACCAAAACAATGTCGCAAACAATATGCACCATCATAACGTGTCTTGAATGTGTATAGTTCATCTATAACTAGTCTAAAAAGGTACGTACATAGAACTAATCCTTATGTAATCCTATCTTTATAGAAAATATTTCAATTAATCCACCTGGAGTCTTTATTTTATCATTATATTCTTATACATATCCTTAATTGTTACAATATACGCTATGCTAATAATATATCTATTTTTAAAAATTCTCCACATGATTTCCTTCAGGATTCTATCATAGGTTTTTTTCTAGGTTAATGAATACGATGTATAAGTATGGTTTCTTTTTCCCAATACTTTTCGATGAGTTGTTTGAGAAGATGTATAACTTTTATTATCAATCTTTCAAGCATGAATTCAAATTATTTTCAATCTTCTTAGTTTCCTTAATTGCTTTTTCTCTCACTCTTCCTCAAAGTTGCAAATATGACTCATTAGTTTAATGCAAGGTTTTGAATCTCGACCCGTGCCGAGGTTTCAGTCCCAGACCGAAACGATATGATTTCGATATTTTTTTAATTTTAATATAATAATTATTAGATAAATATGTTTATTGTGTATAATTTAAAAATAAGTTGTATATTAATTTTATATAAATTCTCAATTATTGAACAACATAATATTGTTAGAAAAAATAATTAAATATAGCTTTCATTTAAGAAAATTGATCTAGACTTGAATTAAAAATGATACTAAGCTTGATTGATACATCATAATATGTTACATTACTAATATCAAAAGGAACGACGTGAATCAGATAGAAGCATTGGTTCTTGCAACATTCTGCTTAGATCAACTCCATAGATAAAAAAATATTATCTATAATAAGTATATAAATTAACACAAAAATACTACTTTCTATATAATAATTATATAAATTAACTATTTATTAATTTAATTATTAATTTAAATAATATATATTTAAAAAATAATTTAAATAATTATTTAAAACAGTAAAAAAAATACAAAATAATTTTTTTAAAAATTATCAGAATATAAATCTGATATTTTAGAATTTAAAAAAATTAGAATTTTTAAATAAAATTTAAATCAATAAAACTAATTTTCAAAATATTAATTAATATTTTTTTTAATTTAAATATTTTTTTATATTTTATTGAGATAATTTAATTGGAGTTTAGAAAAGCCTATTTGAAATATCATATTAGAAAAGTTTTCAATTAATTAAATAAATGATGGAATTTATTTTTATGCGAACTTCGCGAAGAATAGAAACGCGAACACGGGCGCTACACTGGAGGGGTCCCGCGAGCGGACGTGAGGCATCGGGCAGCGCCAGAGGCGGCAGGCGAGGCGTCCGGCGACGGCGGGCGAGGTGTCCGACGGCGGCGGGCGAGGCATCCAACGACGCTTCTGGTGTAGCCGGAAGCGTCCCGCGACGTCTCTGGCCCCGCCTGCGATGCCTCTGAATCTTCTGCAGTTCTGCGAAGATGATCGGAGGTCCTGTGACTCTTCTACAGTTCTGCGATTATTTAAAAAATAATTTAAATAATTATGTAAAATAGTAAAAAAAATAAAAAATAATTTTTTTTAAAATTATCAGAATATAAATCTGATATTTTAGAATTTAAAAAAAATAGAATTTTTAAATAAAATTTAAATCAATAAAACTAATTTTCAAAATATTAATTAATATTTTTTTTAATTTAAATATTTTTTTATATTTTATTGAGATAATTTAATTGGAGTTTAGAAAAGCCTGTTTGAAATATCATATTAGAAAGTTTTCAATTAATTAAATAAATGATGGGATTTATTTTCTTGCGAACTTCGCGAAGAATAGAAACGCGAACACGGGTGCTACACTGGAGGGCTCCCGCGAGCGGACGTGAGGCATCGGGCAGCGCCGGAGGCGGCGGGCGAGGCGTCCGGTGACAGCGGGCGAGGCGTCCGATGGCGGCGGGTGAGGCATCCAACGACGCTTCTGGTGTAGCCGAAAGCGTCCCGCGACATCTCTGGCCCCGCCTGCGACGCCTCTGAATCTTCTGCAGTTCTGCGAAGATGATCGAAGGTCCCGTGACTCTTCCGAAGGTGCCAGAGGTGCCCCGCGACGCCTCCGGTGAGACTCCCTCGTCTCTGGCGAGCCTCAGCTCACATTTAGGGCAAATTAAACGCATACCTGTTCGGAGAGTGACGCTTGATGTTGTCTCGTCGCCTCGCAGCTGCCTCCTTGCTCGCCGGTTGCCTTTGTCTATCTCGCGATTCTTGGCTGGAGACGCACGCATCCTCGCTAGTGACATACGCGACGTGATTCCTCCTGTCACCGTTGTGACGAATGCTGTGACACACGAAACAAAGTGGCTCACGATGCTGGTTTTGTGCGTTAAGTGGGACGATAAATTTTATTCGTGCTGGGCGGCACAAAACGAAATTTTGATCCTTGGTTTAATGTCATATAATTTGTACAATTTTGTCCATCTCTTATTTTTATGCATGGGATTAGAATACTTACCCTCTACGAATCAAATGTTTTCTTCATTTTAATATCTGGTTGAATAACTTCGTAAATGATTCAATACTCTACTTCCCTAAACACTTCCATACCTTTATTAAAATATCATCCAATCCAACCGTTTTCCTATTTTGCATCTCATTTAATTCCCATTCTACTTTAGAAATTTGAATTCTTTGATAAAAAATTAAATTTTTGTACTCCTCTGACCTACTTAAGCTTCCTAACATAAGTTGGTTACTTAAACTTTTATCAAAAAGTGGATGAAAATACCTCTTCAATCACTCCTTTATTTCCTCATGCTTTACTAGTACATTATTAGATTCATCTTTAATGCATCTTATTTGAGTAGAATTTTTTTCCTCTTTCTCACTTTAACTATTTTTATACATGTCCCTTTTCCCTTTTTTGTATCAAGTCGTCGATACAAGCGCTTGAAAGCTATATTCTTGGCTTCATTCACTTCTTTCATGACTTTTTCTTAGCTACTACATACTTTTTTTAAAGTTTTTTTTTCATTCTTACAAGTGTACACTAAGTGTTCGTTTTCCCACCACTTTCTCTTATATCAAAACTACATTACATAAATTTAAGTTTTGCTTTACTAAACTTAAAATCTTTGATTTCTAAAGTTTATCTTTATAATTCAAGATTTGAGTTTAATATATTTATGTTCCCATCAATTAGTACAATGTCATTTGCACAAAACAAAAGCAAAAAAAAAAAATTATCTTAAACATAATTGATAAGTTCATCTAGTATTAATGTAAGGAAGAAAGGGACTTAGTGTCGACTGTTGGTTAATCCACTTAGGAAACTAATCAAACCAAATCAAATAAATCATTTAGTTTCCATTTTAACAAACATAAACTAGATTTGATTTATGCAGTAATCCTTCTTTGGCCAAACAAAAAAAATATAAGCCAATTTAATAAACACTTGGCTCAAGCTCTTCAACTTCCTAGAAAGGCTGACCCAATCGTTTATTAGTATTAGTAACCAACACATTTAATAAACACAATACATCAACCTTATTGAGAATAAAAATTGGGAATATGAATGCCTATCAAGGTAAACACTCTGCTTTCCCAATTTCAGATTATCAACATCAACCGATGTTTGTCACATCTATTTGGTGTCAACTACATGAATTTTAATCCTCAATTGAACAGTATGTAAAATCATCTCACTAGTAATATTTAAATAACTAAATTATTTTTTTATTACACTAATTAAAAAGTTTTCTATGTTCTCTCTCTATCCCTTACACCTACCACTCTAATCAATTCAACTTTCTAACAATAGAATCTGTAGTTGCCTTTGAATATGTTTGAATTATCTCGAACAATATTCTCTTATTTCATTCTGTTGAAGTTACACTTAGTTACCCTTGAATATTAAATCAACTAATTCTCCGATTGAAGCAAATATTGTTATGTTATCCTAGCATTTGGCGAATACAAGATCATCAAAGACTGGAATAATCAAAAGAAACACATTAAGATCTCTAATTGTGAGGCCATGTGAGTTATGGATGGGCAATACATACCATCAAATTATCTGACACCCCAAGCAAGAAAGAGAACATGTGCTAATGTCTCTATATATCACTGAAAATATTCATTGCACATGCAGAGACTGGCATGATAGATCAAAAATACTCTCTGACATTCTGCAATCTGCATACATGATGTCCACTATAGGCCATTCGGTATGAATTAGAATTCAACTCATGTCATATGGCTGTTCCAAGTTACATATCAGATCTTGGTCATGAAAAATCATATATACTTCTCAAAACTTGGGTGCATCCAGGCTCATCAATTGAATAACAAAGAATATGAATGTTCTAAAATTCACATTAATTATCAGGAAAGGTAAACTAGCTAGATTTTTTTACCTGTTTTCAATGTCATTTCCTCCTAATGGGAGAGCAAATGGCTGTAGAACTTGAGGAAGAGCAACATCCTTGTGTGGGATATACCCAAAGTCATAACTAGGTGAACAGACAACACGAATTGAATTTTTTATGACCATAGGAATTCCTTCAAATGCCCTCACACCAACATCATGACAGGTTACGAAAAAGTGATCTGCACCCAATGTTCTGTTCCAATATGGGTATTTACTGATCAAGCTTTCAACATAATTTTGAACTATGAAGGTCATATTCTCATAAGATATTCCCTGCAAAGTTTAAAACGAATTTCAGACATAGGAAAATATATGGCTCGAATCACAGTGCAAATCTTCACTGGTAAGAAAAAAAAAAAAATAGAAATAATATTATCAGAATGCAAAGGCACTTCCAAGTGACTAACATCAATAAAAAGTATGACTGCTCATTAGGAATATTTAGTTTGAGTTCCTAAAGCTAATTGTGAAATCATCCAAAGTGCTGGGTTCATCTGTAGTTTCTTTCTACAGTTTTGTGCACACTAATAGTGCTGGACTTGTTGATTGGAGCAGTGTACACGATTGCTAGACTATTTGCACAGAATCATGTGGGCATGTGGGAATGCACCCATCAGAACCATACCCTTAATCATAGGATATATACACCTGGGAATTTGGCAATTTCTCTAACTCTGCCCTATGTGACAACAGTGGAAATATTAGTAATGCTTTTTTGTAGTAGATCTCCTCATCTAATCTTCTTGATGATTAAGCATACAGATTTCAAAAGGATTCTCAAGCCCATCTCCAGCAACACATGGTTCAATTCATTGGTCAGCTCCTAATTGATCTGATTTTTAACATGATTCAAAATACTGAAACTTTACATGCTTAATATCAAGTCCTGAATCAGAATCTTATGACACCTATGACATTAATCAACATATCAGTCACATAAATCAAGAATTTCTTGGAAACTGAGGGGAGGGATCAAACTACAATTTGCCTAAATAATATAATGGGAAAAAATCTCCATCATCAACTCATCATACATAAATCCATCATTTGAGCCACATGCCTATGACCTATTTATACCATAGATTTTCCCCCGGGGCTACGATGCAACAGAAGGGCGCCAAATTATCACCCAGGCATCCACGATTAGATCTCTAACTACAGTGCATTTGTAGGGATTTCTACTCCAAATGGGGCGCACAATCATGGAATGTTGGGCTTCTAGGCCACCCGCCGTGAGCGCTTCCCAATTTACCCTAGCGACCTAGCAACCAGTGGGAAACTTCCGTGGGGCCAGGTTGGTCGCCCTAGTTCGGCGTTACCTAGTTCAACATTTTATTTATACCATAGATTCTGCTGTCAACATGTAAGTCAAAAAAGCAGTTTGCTGAGACTTGAGAGCCTTTAAGTGAAACTTCATGAAATGGTGTCTCTAGCTCTTCAATGGAAAATTGTTGCTCTTCATGTTATTAGTATAAGATAGCTTTCCTTCCAAGACAGACAAGCTGCCCAAGTCAGAAATATTTAATAAATAAGACTATTACGCAATGATAATCACACTTAGGTTCTGAAATGGGGATCATATACAAAACTAGAACAGGTAGCAGATATACCTACCCAAATTCACATCTCCACCCACTAGCACCCAAATTACAAAACTGACCACAGTCATGTGCTCGGCACTCTTTAACTTTATACAACAAAAATCTAATTCTGACAGAGAACTTCATTACTAACGTTTTGTATCCACATAAAAACAATCAGAATTGTTTTATCCATCCAAACCATCCTTGTTCACCTGAATGAAGTGATCGGTCAAGGAACTTTTCTCCTGAACTCCAATATCTTCACTTCTATATGGGATGAACTCACTCTTACATATGATCATGCAAATAATAACTAATTTTGGGTCTTATGCCATTTATGAACCTATCTCAAAGTATTCAAACTATCACATTAAATGTGAAAGTTTGTGGAACATCAACATGCCTCAATTCTTTTTGTATTTCTACTCCAAAGTTCCACAACAATTAGTTATTCATTCACTAAGTTTTTGAAGTTTTTTTGCATCCTATCAAACTTTCTTGTTTCTCATACAGAATTCATTTTAATAGTTGCTAAAATCATGAGAATTAAAGCAGCTTCCACTTGGGCCAGATGGTACTAGTAGTCACTTTGTTAAATTCTTACATTTCACAAACGAGTTAGTGATCGTGCAATTCATCCATTCACATATACCATTTCTGCAAGTAGCTAAATATTATGAAATGGAAAAAACCATTGTTAAGTATAATACCAGTAATAATGAGAAGCAAAAAAAAAAAAAAAGTGAGGGGCTTAATTTTCTGAAAGTCTCTAATTTTTCAACTATAGATAGATATTGCATTATGGAAAAGAACTTTCTTACAACATCATTGATCTAATAGAAAGTTGGTAACAATTTACTGTTTCCACAGCAATTTGATTTCCATCCTATTCTAAATTGTACGTGAATACTGGATCCCCATATGATGTGAAATTGAAGTAACAGTAATTTGTCTGTACAAACTACAGTTTCCTCTAAAATGGAATCGCAAAACATGGAATTCCAAACAAATCAGAAAATGAGGCCCGCTAGATCACATAGCAAACATTGATTTCTATTAGCAAGGGAAAAAAAGTGAAGCATAATAAAGTGGTATTAAATATAAATGAACAAGATATAGCATCACACACAATCCACAACCAAACTAAGAGTTGTTATTTATAACTGAAAAAGAGACAGAACAATCAAACCAACCTTCCCTCTCATCTTATGGCAAGATATTGGCACGAAGAACAGGTCAGCCAGATCAGGATCCTCAGTACGGAACCTACTTTCCCGGATGTTCTGGAAGAAGTACCCCTCGCTAGAGTACTTGCCAGTTAGCTTCCTTGGCGTCTGGAAGTAAGTATTTGGATCCCCATCCGGGTAGATGTAAACTTTAAATTTCCTCTCCATCTCTGCGTAATCTTTCAAAAATACATCCGGTGAGTGATAGATCGTGGAATAATGTAGTCCCGGGCTGGGAAGATCACCAGAATATTCAGCCACGGAGACCTTCAACACCAAAAATCCTCGTAATACGTCGAAGAATAAAACAGGAAAATTTATTCAGAGTAAAAGGAATATTTGGCTGTTGTGTAGCGATCGATACCTTATGCAAGAGGAGTTGGGGAGATAAGCGAAGGGAACTGAGGGAGGCAAGGGAGAAGCAGATCAAAGTTAGAGCAGCAAGGAAGAGAAGCGAACGGCGGATAGAGCAAAGGGGCATTGGATAGGAGGTTGGGAGCGGCTTTCCTGCCATCGGCGCCGGCGAGGTGCCGACTGATGAGAATTTGGAAACTTGTCGGTCCGACCCGCCGTGCGGGTGGGTTGCGGCGAAATCGCTGGAGGATGCCCCCTAGTGAGTGATCTCGTGGAAAAGGGGCGGAAGATGCGACGCCCGAGCGGTGGGCCGGCGGACCGACGACGATAGTCGAACGGCGCGAGAGCGAGCTGCGGTGAAATCGCTAGCGCGAGCGAGTACAACGGAGGCGGGTGGGGTGGGCTACTGCGAACGGGGCGATTGAAGGCGAAGGGGAACGCGATCAATAGGAGGCCAGGAGCTAATCGTACCGTATTGTAATCCCGCTCGATTATCCGATCCAGATTTGTTTTCCCACGTGGCGCTCAAAGGCCCTTTCTAAGGACATCTTCAATTCTTTAAGTTATATGAACTTTTGTTTTTTTTTAATCTCTAATATGCTTATATAGCCTTTTACGTTATCCGACTCCCGCGCACATTCCCACTCCCATAAACATTAGGACGTCCAGATCATTGATCGGATATCTTACATATCCAATCGGACACGGAAATTAAACATCATATCAATCCCATCGTCATCTCAATACCATATTCAAAATATAAAAATTTAATATTCTTTAGAGAAAAAAACAAAATCTCCCTATAATTTTTCTATAGACCCTGCATTATCAATTTTTTTTAATCATTAATTAATAGGATCCCACATATTGTTAATTTGGAGATTAAGGAATTCTATCGCTCTTAAAATCTTGCATCACGACCATTAGAACTTTTTTTTTTATTAAGATGTGTACAAAATTAGAGGATACATAACTTTTTTTCACTTTTTGAAGATGATTTACAATGAAAAATTTAAAGTAATATTAGCATCTTTGATTTACTTAGTCTCCATCTTTTTGAAATGACTAATCCAAGCATCCGACTCTTACAATCTAATCTAGTATGAAATCCCTCAGAAAATTTTCAAAAGTTGAAAAACCTCGTACAAATTGTTCTCACAAGAACAAAAATATAAGCAACGCCAAAAATAAATGGACAATGAAAGCACAATGATTTACTAGAATTCTTTGATTTGGATACTTTATTGTCGCTTCGGATTACTTCTTAGTGGTTGAAAATATAGCAATACATTATTAGGAGATTCGCCAAAACTATCTTCTTAGACTTTCCTTCCCAAGTCTTCATACTTTGACTTTCCTTTATACATATTACTCAACATTCATGTTAGATCATCAACATTACCTAACTTTAACTTATTTAGCTAAACATTAAAAAGTAAATGATACTTAGAGCAAGATTGCTCCAACAATCTCCTCATTTTTGATATTGGGCAAAGTATTTAAGTTAGGTCTTTAAATATGCAATAATCTTAAAGCATAAGTATAGTCATATAAGTCTAAAGCTCAACTTTAAAAAGTAAAGATTCTAACTTAACATACTCATTTCTCCCCCTTTGACATACATCAAAATAAATGAAATTTACTTGGTAACCAATGCAACACCCATAAGTGTGAGGATAAGAGAAATTTCAAGGTTAAGGCATAACCTACACTCCCTCTCAATGCAAGCCTAGGTGTCACAAATTAGCTTAACCCTGTAAGGTTGTTGCTCCCTCTAAACCAAAACCGTCTCTAATATTTGGGTGATAAATTACTTTGTCATAATAGTGCATATGCAAATTTAAAACTAAATACAAAGAAGTATCTATAATATAGTGTTGAGAAAACATATAGACAAGTAAGATATGAATATGATTTTGCACATATCAATAACTACTCATAAGCATAAAAAAATGTCATGCACTAACAAGTAAACATAATAAACAAACAAGTAAGCATAAAAAGTCATATGTCAGCAAATAACACAGTGATGAATTCAAAGTTACTACAGTAATGTTTAATGGTGTTTGTGATGGATAAATAGATATAACACGGCTAAGCAAAAACATCACACCCAACACCATCTGGACAGAACAAGTCAAAGGCGATACTCCTAAGCAACATCATCACTAGGTGGGGGAGGTAGAGGACCTTGGTATGCCAAATCCTAGTGGTGCAACATCTCAATCATCTCCATCTGACGTTGCTGAAAGGCACCAATGTCATGATGGATCCCCTGAAACTCCTGGCGGGCCGTCTCCTCCAGATGAGTCATTCGATCCTCCATGGTCATATGTGCCGGTGCTAGAGTACGAACACCCTCCTCCTCATCATTAGAGTTTGCTGCAACCTGTTCGACCAGACTATCACTCCTTAACGCCACTCAATCCCTACTAGAGGTAGTCGTCGGGATTTGATCTGGTCAAAATCCTTGGATAACTGATGTTGTTGGCCCCTAGTGACATCTATACCTCTAGATGCAAAGATTGAGGTCAAGATATGGTAGAATGACATGTACAACTTCCCTTGGACATGGTCAGTAAAATGCACAATAAATGAAAAGACCTATAGAGCGACATCAATATCAACCCTCTACTCAAGTGCATACATCATGACTAGATGAGGCAATCATATCTTTGATTGACCTTTAGTGACAATGGGTAAGATACAGGTAATGACCACTTTATAAAGTATGTTACTGATTACATACATGTGTGCGATGTCAAAATGCGCTTGAGTGGGGGCCAAGGAGTATTAAAGTAATACTGATGGATCATCTCTATGGACAAATGTGAGAGTAACTTAGCGAATAACTCAACAACCTGAGGGAAGCATATGAGCATGCTATCCGACCTCCTACATGCTAGAAATGACCCCAATACTCTAGTAGAGAACTCAATGGTAGTTCCTCCAACAAGAGACTCATACATCCTACCAGCAGTACTAATGGCACAAAAATTATTATAGAACTATTTACAAAGATCTATAATAATCATGTTCGTACAATAGACTAACTTCTCTAGATCAAAAAATTTCAGTGATGTTAGGAGCTATATTAGTAAAGTAGAATTGATTGAGATGCCAACAACTCATCATTGAGAAATCAGTCATCTCGAATCGTTGGCGTGCGGCCTCAGAACGAAACCGGGGCATTGTGGGATTATGCGTGCGCTACCGGGAGGTTCCTTCTCCATCCTATGTTTTTACCTAACCCTAATCATGCAGATGCTATGCACATATTGTAAGTACCCCATGGTAGTTTTGATGTGATCAACCAAGTCAAGTTAGGTTCTATTGCGTTTTGATATCCCTGTGTTTAAGTGTGTAGAAACATAGGATCGCAGGAAATTAAGTGAAAGACGCAACTAGCGGAAAAGACGACATGGGAGAGAGTCGACAGGCTTGGTGCACTCGAGAGACAAGGTGCTACGGAAGAGTATGCTGGTGGATGAGAATGAGACATGCGACATTTCCGAGGGACGAGAAGTCGAAGTGGAGGTTTGCTCGAGAAGGCCAGAAAATAGGTTTAGGTGAGGCCTATTCCGAATGACCGAAATCACCCAAGCGAGTAAAGCTGGAGTGGAAGATCTGGAGAAAAAGTCAACTAGAAGTTGACTGTGATTTGGGCGTCCAGAGCTATTCTGGGCACCCAGACCGAACCTCCCAGACCTAGGCCGCTCCACGAGTGCCCTGGTCGCAGGCTAAACCAACCCGGTTCGGGCGCTCAGACCAGAAAAGTTATCAAAATGCCAACTGTCGTGATCTGTTACGACGGGGATAAAATTTTATCCTCCTTCAGACGTTTGGAACCTTTCTAGGCGCCCGATCAGGTCTATAAATACAACCCTAATTTTAGAAGCTAAAATCAACACTTGCAATCAATTCCATTTGAGTCTAGCTTAGTAATTATGAGTTTTGACTACTGTAAAAGGCTTCTCCGCCTGAATGAAACTTTAGTGAGCTTTAATTTCCTTAGATTAGCAATCCACTGATTACAATCCAAGTAACTCTTTTTGTGCCTCTTTCTTTTAATTAGATTTTTAATTCTTTTATGCAAGTGTTAATTTTAATCAAACTGTAAAGATCGAGAAAGGCGTTTTGCTTGTTTTTATTATGCAAGCTATCACCCTCTTCTAGCCGGTCAACAAGGAACCAACACATGTACCCAAAATAAACTCAATCAAGAGAAATAGCAAGGTAGACATGCACAAGAGTGAAGGTTAGTCATAAATCACAGAGAGAATGAGAGGTTGACTTGAGAAATCGTTACCTTTCTTCCATTTTCCATGGATTGGAATGCTGAGGAAGGTGATGTGATTTTGACCCAAAACCCTAACCTTAATCTCAAAACTTGAAGGGGAAAGAGCTTGAGGAAGTGGATCTGAGAAGAAGTTTAAAGAGTTTCAGTGGTCGGAGAGAGCTTAGAGGGAGATTTCGTGGCGGAGAATGGCAGTCGGAGGCTAAAACTAGGGTTTTTGTTCACCGCCGCCCACGCGGGGTTTTATAAAGCCCTGCTTACCAGTCGATTGATAGATGCATTAGTCGACTACCCTCGTAAAAAACATACAGAGATATTTTGTTTGTCAAGAGCACTGTTACTGGTCAACTGATGTCTGATGAGTCGACTGGTACACAAATTCAACCTATTTCTGAAACTAATTTTAGAAATACACTAGAAATTCCCTAAACCTATAAAAAAATCTCAAATTTTATAAAGAGGTATGTTTTACCATTTTCTATTTGAGAAAAATGTATTCAAAAATTAATTCATCACAGATCTCAAGATAGATACAACACTCAAAACTGTCTAAATGGTTCAATTTAGTCTTGACTTAAAGTCCTAGTTTTGGTTTCTCTTGATGTATTCGCTCATACTAAACCATAATATATTCATTGCATTAGTTTACATGGTATTTAGACATCTAAAATCAAGTTTCATGTAATATAACATAATTCTTTCTTTTTATACATGAAGTTTATCCAAAGATTGAAATTTCTAATCATATTGAAGGAACTATGTGCACATTAATTTTTGCACAAGTCTTTCCAATGATTGGTCCAATAAAAGATTAATATCTCTAGATATCATTTTGACCCAAAATAATGCATTATAACTAGAATTATGAGCTAAACACATCTTCCTAACATCTCACATGATGTCTAATTGAAGAAATACAAAAATCAAGGTTCTCTAAGTCTTTTGTAAGATGCATTGAGGTATTGTCCTAAATTTAAGCTATGGAATCATGCAAGACTAGACCCACTACTATACAAAGCACATACCAAGTTCTCTCCTAAGGGAGGTGAACTCCGTTTCGGGTAGAGGCTTGGTAAAGATGTCGGCAAAGTTAGACTTAAATTCAACATAATTGAAGACAATGTCTCCTCTTGCCACATGATCTGGAATGAAGTGATGCTTCATCTCAATATGCTTTGTACTAGAGTGATACACCAAATTTTTGATCAAATTGATGGTGCTCACATTATCACACAAAACTTTAACTTTGGAGTAGTGAAGCTCATAATACTCTAAAGTATGCATCATTCAAAGCAATTGAGCCACACAACTACCCATGGCCACATACTCGGCCTTAAGTATAGACAAAGCAACACAAGATTGCTTCCTACTACTCCAACTTGCTAGGGAGGATCCAAGAAATTGATATTCACCACTAGTACTCTTCCTATCTAATTTACAATTCGCATAATCAGAATCGGTGTACCCAATCAAGTCAAAATTCTGAGTCCTAGGGTACCAAAGACCTACATTAAGAGTACTCTTGATATATCTCAAGATTCTTTTTACCACTACTAAGTGAGACTCTTTAGAACAAGATTGATATCTTGCACACATATATATCGCAAATAGTATATCCGGTCTTCTAGTGATTAGGTATAACAAACTATCAATCATACTCCTATATTACTTTGGATATGCTAATTTTCCTTCTTGATCATTATCTATCTTGGTATTAGTTCCCATAGGAGTAGACATTATTTTAGTATTTTCCAAACTAAATTTCTTGATAATTTTCTTAGTATATTTTGTTTAGTATACATGGATTTCTTCACTAGTTTGTTTAACTTGTAATCCTAAAAAGAAGCTCAATTCTCCAACTAGATTCATTTCAAACTCATTTTCCATGCGTTTGATAAATTCATGAAAAAACTCATTATTTGCTAGAACAAAAATGGTGTCATTAACATAAACTTGGGCAACAAAAATATCTTTATCCTTAGACTTTAGAAATAAAGTTGAGTCAATTGTTCCTCTTCTAAAGCTCTTAGAGATTAAGAAATATGAGAGTCTTTCATACCAAGACCGAGGAGCTTGCTTTAACTCATATAAGACTTTCTTAAGTTTATAAACATGATTTGAGTAATCTATGTTTTCAAATCTGGATGGTTGCTCTACATAAACTTCTTCCTTAATAAACCCATTATGGAATGTCAATTTCACATCTATTTGATGAAGTTTAAAACTTATGTGAGCGGCATATCTAATAAGATCCGGATGGACTCTAACTGAGCTACTGAAGCATAAGTTTCATCATAATCAAGTCCCTCAACATGATTGAAATCTCTAGCCACTGACCTAGCCTTATTTCTAGTGACTCTACCTTGATCATCCAATTTGTTCTTAAAAACTCATTTTGATGTAACAATTGTACTATCATTGGGTCTTGAAACTAATTCTCATATTTTACTTCTCTTAAATTGGTTCAACTCTTCTTGTATTACTAAGATCCAATCCGTGTCAACTAAGGTTTCATCAACCTTTTTGGTTCAAATTGGGATATTAGAGAAATTTGACTAGTATGATCTCTAAAGTAGGATTTTGTCTCTACTTCTTGTATAACATCTCTAACTACTTAATTAATAGGATGATCTTAATGGTGCCTTAAGGTCCTAGAAATCATGGGTTCATCACATTTATGATGATCATTGTTTACATTACTTTTTTCATCATACGAAGCACCTCTTCCTCCCCTTTGATCAATGCCCCATAAATGTAGGTTTTGAATTGCTTGGGTAATGTTTTGATTTCTTTTAATTATATCCTTATCATTAGAGGATTTCCTAGGGTAAGTACTAGTAGACTCATCAAATTCAATATTAGATGATTTCTCAATCATTTGAGTTCTTTTATTGTATACTCTATATCCTCTACTAGTAGATGAGCATCCAACTAGGATTTCCTCATCCGATTTAGACTCAAATTTTTTTAAGTCATCTTTGGTATTTAGGATATAGACCTTATAACCAAAGGCTTTAAAATAGTGAAGTGTAAGAATTGTGTCATTCCATAAGTCGAAAGGTGTTTTTCCTAAACATCTTATGGATCAAAATACTATTTTGGATATAAGAAGTGGTATTAACAGTTTTCACCCATAAATAGTTAGGTAAAGAGTAAGCATTAACCATAGTCCTAGCTGCTTCTTGTAAAGCTTGATTTTTCTTTTATACTATCCCATTTATTGGGGTGTTTTTGGACAATAAAACTCATTCTTATATCCATTTTCTAACCAAAACCTAGAGAAGTTTGAGTTCTCAAATTCTCCACCATGATCACTCCAGATCAGGATGATTTTGAGGTTCTTTTCATTTTCTAATCTTTTACTAAATCTTATGACTATTCCTAGAGTTTCATCCCTATATTTCATGAAGTAGACCCAAGCATATCTAGAGAAATCATCAACAATCACTAAGCAATATTTGTTATCTACCAATGAATGAGTACTATGACAATAAAAAAGATCTAAATGCAATAATTCTAATGATAATAAGTTACTAGTTAGAGTTTTACCTTTATGTGATGACCTCGATTGCTTGCCCTCTTGGCATGCATCGTACATCTTGTCCTTAACGTACTTGACCTTTGGTAGTCCTTTTACTAACTCCATTTTAGCTACCTTGACTATATTTTTCATGTTGATATATCCAAGTCTTCTATGTCATAGTCATCCTTCTTCTTTTGATATGAGACACTTAGTAGAAATGTTAAAAGCATAGAAAAGATAAACATAATAAAGATTTATTTTCTTATATCCAACTAGCATGAAATTTTCTAAACTATTATGTTTAACCAAACACTTAGTAGAGTGAAACTCCATATTGTACCCAGAATTACATAATTGACTTACACTAAGTAAGTTAAATTCTATATTCTTAATCAATACGACTTTATGAATAATAATTATAGGTGATACCTCAATTGTACCTCTATCTATTATCTTGAACTTCCCACTATTTCCAAAAGATATCATTCTTTTCTTTATGTAGTTGATTGTGGAGAACTTGCTCACACCATCGATCATATGTCTTGAACAACTGGTATCCACAATCTATATACCCAAATCCTTCTTCTCTTCTACCTAATCAACATGAAAAACACAACTCTTTGATACCTATGCACTTGATCCGATAATATTATGAAATATTTTTTTAGATACCCAAGCTTGCTTTACCTTGTCCTTAAGGATGAACATCTTAGGTGCATCATTGTTTCCTATAAGAGAAACATATACAACCTCTTTAGTCTTGGGTCTATATCCTAATTTATCCTTGTTATAAATGACTCTTTAACTACTAAGTATCATATCAAGGTATTTTGATCCATTTGTAAATTTCTCTAAGCATGTTCTTAATTCAATCACTTGATTCTTCAAATTTTCATTTTCTTCTTTAAACATACATAACTCACTAGATATACGTGCATCATTCCTAGTTGACTTAATTTCAACCTTTAAGGCCTTAACCCTAGATTGTGACTTAACTAAAATATTCTTGAGATAAGCAATAGTTTTAAAAAGAAGTTCTACTTTAAGAGATTCTTTTACCTCGTCGTCACTAAATGACAATTCATCACTTGACTCTTCTTCACTTGATGCTTCCTCCTCGCTTAAAGTTTCCTTGTCATCTTCAGAAGCCATAAATGTCATGTGTCGGGTGACATGACATAACTCATCTTCATCTGATGAGTCAATCCTTGGTGTGTCCCATGTAGCTTGGGCCACCATGGCCTTCTTCTTCTTTTTCTCCTTCTTCTCCTTTTCTTCTTTCTTCTTCATCATGGGGAAGGTTTGAAGTTGGCCCACCAAGAGATCTCTCTTGCCTATCTTTGATTTGCTTGATCCTTCATTCACCTTAATGAGTTTTCCTAAAGCCCTTTGGCAGAGTTTAAAGGTCCTACTTTACTTTATTACTCCTTGGAGAGTCCACATTGTAGGGTTGTTGTGACCTTTGTGTTTACTTGAGCCTTCTTTGACATCTCTTTTGTCCAATCCTTGATTGGAAGAGGTGCTCTAAAACCATCCTTTGATTTTTTAAATCCATTTATAATACTAAACTAATTTTCAATATCATCATTAAGTAATACTCCATCCTACCTTTCCAATATGTGAAGTCATTGTCATCAAAGAAAGGTGGTCGAGCGGTGTTATATCCCTCTTAAAAAGTCATCTTGATGCTTCAGTTTACGGTGAGTTCTTCTGAGGTGATCCAACTAGCTAGAGAGGGGTGAATAACCTTTCTTCGATTTCTCCCTACAACTTTGTTAGCAGAAACACAAACAATGGAAAAATTAGAATGAAAAACAAAGAAATGAAATACTAACTTATTGATTTACTTGGTCTTCACCTCTTAGAGGCGACTAATCCAAGGATCCACACCGATGAGCACACTTCCACTATGAACTTCTCCTTCTTGAATCAAACACAAAGGTGGAGAAATCTTTACAAGATGATTTCTTCCTCTTACAAGATGAAAGATGAACTTAGAAGGAAGAGATTGGGAGTATGGAAGCTTGGAGATCACTTGAAGAGCTTAAGGACATTTTTGCATGAATAGTTATCTTCTCTCCAAGCTCTCAATCCTTTTATATTTGAGGCTGAAAACCCCGATGACCAGTCGACTGATGGATGCATTAGTCACTTATAATGACTATTGTTCTTTTCAAGGTCTTAGGTGATTCTGTATATCATCAGTCTAATAGTACTTTACTAGTTGACTACTCTCATGTATCAATCAATTGATAGACTGTTGCAAACTCTTTGTGAGTTTGTGATATAACTATCAGTCAATTAATACACCTCAAGCTGAGCAACTCAAGTATGATCTTTTCATACTTGAAGCTTACCCTTAGCCTAAACTTACACCTTTAAGTACCTTCCATCAGCCTCGCACCCTTAGGATGCTTCCGAGCATGCGGCTCCTTATCCTTGTGCTTACCTTCAAGTGTTGCCTTCGGCTATGGCATGTAAGTCTTCTTTTGCCAAGAGGCCGCACCTCTAGGACTCTACCGCCAAGAGCCATGCTCTGAGACTTCATTCGCCAAGACTATTTTCTTAGACTTTCCTTCCCAAGTCTTCATACCTAGACTTTTCTTTGTACCTGTTACTCAACATTCATGTTAAATCACCAACATTGCCTAACTTAAACTTATTTAGCTAAACATCAAAAGTAAATGATACTTGGAACAAGATTGCTCTAATAGAGCACACATTGGCAAGGAAAGTCCTAACTACGGTTAGACAAGCAAAGTCTAAGTGGATCAAAAAGGATTGCACGTTGGCAAAGGAAATCTCTAACTGTGGCTAGGCAAAGAAAAATCTAAGCGAATCAAGGAGGATTGTACATTGACAAAGGAAAGCCTAACTGCGGTTAGGCAAAGGGAAGTCCAAGTGGATTAAGGAGGATCACACGTTGGGAAAGGAAAACCCTAATTGTAGTTAGGCAAGAGGAAAATTAAAGTGGATCAATGAGGACTGCACTTGATGATCGGAAGTCCAACAAGAAGTTGACAAAGTCTAAGTGGGTTAAAAAGTTGACCAGCCACTTGATAGAGAAGTCCCAATAGATCATGATTGACCGGAGGTTAGACAAGAGAACTCTAGACTTGGGTTAAGCAAGTTAGGATTGGGCAATCGATCACATGATTGATTGAGAGTCGTGCCAATCGATTAGTTGATCAATTGAGCGCATCTCTTCGTAACATGCATGGTGAATCGATCAGGTGATCGATTCACTCTAAAAGTAATCGATTTGCTAATCGATAAGGAGAAGATCGCGATAAGCAGTGAGCTTTTAAATCAATCAGGTGATCAATTGAGCTGTGCCAATCAATTAGGTGATCGATTGGGCGCGTTTTCATCATGACAAACAACAACCTCTTGATCAATCAGCTGATCAATTAAGAGGAGTTTTTTTGTGAAGTACAGTAGCTTCCTAGTGAGAGCATGGTCGATTGGAAAATTGATTGGGAGAACTCATGAGCAAACAGTGGAGTTCATAATCGATTGGGTGATCAATTAAGAAGACTTATAATCGATTGGCTAATCAATTAAGTGACAAAGAAAAGAGACGTTATGAGGTTTGGATAGCTGGATGCGCTCGGATCTGACATGCCAATTGATGGGGGGTAAGGTCAATCAATTGGTTATCCTAATCCGCGGGATATACAGGTGTCAATAAAGATTCAAACTCAATTCTTCTTCTCCCCACTCCACTGTCAATCCTTGAGCTTTGAAAGACAAGTGTTGTTGCACTTTCCAACTGATCAAGAGGCGTTTACAAGCTACAAGAAAGCAAGCAATGTTTCCATTTGTATTGTGTATTTTCTTCTTATTTGCATTGTATTTCTTGTATGTGAACTTGTACAAGGTTTCTTTACCTTCGAAGTATTTTTAAGAAGGAGTATTTTCATAGTGGAGAGTGTACTCTACGTAGATCCTTGGATTAGTCACCTTGGTTAGGTGTATACCAAGTAAATCCAGGTGTTAGCATTACTTCGAGTATTTTCCGTTGTAACTCATCATTGAAGAAGTGATTATATTGGAGCTAATCACTCTCCCTCTAGCTCACCAAAGTGTCCCAACACACTTTTCCTCTAAACACTCAAGAACTAGCATGTGGAAATCTGCACTAACTCCCCTTTATATAGACCCTCCTCAAGCTGATTGTCGCCTCCTAATCGATTAGCTTTTCTTTGCAATCATTGTCACGTTACAATCGACCGTTCAACTTGTAGGATGACTCTTTTTTAAATGTCTAATCGATTGGTGATGATACTAATCAATTAGTTAGCCTTTAATCGATTGCCCAATTTATTCCATAATATTATATGCTCTCGCGAAAAAGGGCCCAATCAATTGCCTCAATCAAAACCCTATTGTTCTTTACAAAAATAACTCTCAATCGATTAGGCAATCAACCTAATCTATTAGAACATGTCTCAATCGATTAGGCAATCTGCCTCATTGATTAGAACATCTTTTGTTTGAATCATATCTCTTGCCAATCGATCACTTGATCGATTGACACTGCTCAATCAATTAAGTCAATCGATTTGAGCACCAAAATATGAAAATTTGGGTTTAGGGGTTGTTGATCGATTTCACTTCTTCGCAATCGATTACTAACCCTAATTTCAGTCTTTCCAAGGTTGAAGTCCCATTTTGTCGGGTATCCGATTGATCTTAACCTACCAGGACTTCCATTGCCTAACATCTAGTCATCTGTAATCTATTGGGACTTCCCATTGCCTAACATTTGGTTAACTTTGACATGCTAGAGCTTTTTAACCAAGTGCCCGATCAACCTTTGACCCACTTGGACTTTCTGATTGCCTAGTCCTGCTAGGACTTCTATCACCTAGTTCTCAACTAGGTCTTCCACCGCCTAGCCCCGTTAGAACTTTCATCGCTTAGTTCCCAACAAAGTTTTCCACTGCCTAGCCTCGCTAAGACTTTCATTACCTAGTTCCTAACTAGGTTTTCACTACCTAGTCCCGCTAGGACTTTCACTACCTAATTCCTAATTAGGTCTTCATTGCCTAGTCCCGCTAGGACTTTTATTGCCTAGTTCCCAACTAGGTATTCACTATCTAGCCCCACTAGGACTTCCCATTATCTAACCTTCAGTTAGGACTTCCCGTTAACTAACCTCCAGTTAGAACTTCTCATTACCTAACTTCCAGTTATAACTTTCTCAAACAAACATCCGGTCCTCCCTTGACTTACTTGACTTCTCTCTCGCATATTGTCAACATCGAAACTCTATTTCTAGCAAACTCGAGTTTAGTCAAATTGGTCAACTTTGACCCAAGGACAATTACACCAATATTTTCTTCAACTTTTTTTATGTTACAAATCTTTTTAAAAACCTCCCATTAGAGCATAGTAAAAGATGATTACGCTCATCTCATCGCTCCTCATAGCTCATCTCATAGCTCAGTTTATAGGTAACCGCTAAGTGACTAGGAAGTAGTATGATTTTTTTTAATAAAAAAATAAAACAATCTCCCATTAGTGATACCTAAGACCGCTCGTTAATTTTTGTTAACCATCAAAAAGTTATTAATTTTTTATCTTTCAAAATTTCAATAAACTATTTTAAATTTTGTAATATATTTCTATTTAATCCAGTCAATTCTAAAAAAATCTTTTAAACTCACGCTTGATAAAACTAGAAGAAATATTTTATATATAAAATGAGTGGAAAATGAATATTAAGAGTATTTCAGTTATTTTAAAATTATAGGAATAAGTTATTTAAAAGAAATATCAAAATAAATTTTGATATAAAAAATGAGAATAAACATCCATATAAATATCCAAAAAGATATTTTTTATTCACTGAAAATTAATCTAATGATTTACTATAGTAAACATCCATATAAATATCAACTACACAGACCATCTTAATTTATCATTGAGCTTTACTAGAAAAGATTGATATATTGGCTAACAGAATGAATAAAATATAGAAAAATGGATTAAACCTCGGAAGTTTAATTAAATTAAGTGTATAGTGGTAATAAAAATAAGCGAATAATAAAATAAATAACATTAATTTATTATTTTAAAATAAATTGGAATGCTAAGACTAATGTTATACATTTCAAAAAAATATACAATTAATATAAAGATAGTAAATCAAATAAGATTAATGTAAGAGAAATTGAACTTCAAGGTAAACCCCCTTTATATATAATCATCAAAATGCTTTTGGATACTCTCCAACCGGCTATTCCACTTGATTTCAGTTAACTGAAAATGTCTCCAACCGATTCAAATGTTTATCACGGAAGTTCTAGCTACTAGTTAGTCTTTAATTTGACTAATTTATCTTAATCAATTTTTTAAAAAATAATGAATCAGATAATACCAAAACTTAGACAACCAGTTCGGTCTTACAAAAATTTTCCATCGACTAACAGGATATATCGAGATGGACTCATAGCGGATGCCTCAGAAACCCAACATCCCATGTACCTCACTTGGAGGAAATATTTTAAACAATTCAAACATCTATTAGTCAACTCAACTATATAAGATTGTAGTTTTATCATATAAGCTATTAAGATTCTAGTCGATTAAAAATTCCTATTAATATACTCAAATCGAATGCTACAAGCCTAGCAATCAACTCAAGTAGGTAAAATCCATTTGATCAATATTTAGATTTATTGTATTTGATTGAATTACAATTCAATCAAATCTCATGAGAACTAATTGAATCTACATTTAGTTTATCTCTTCTCTAAGTATCTAATCAACATTAATATACTTGGATTTTTCCATCAATTATATCTTAGAGTATCCATATCAATTATCCCAAATTAAATTTTTATCTATATTTTGTATAAAAAATATTTATATTAGCTATCCTATTCATTCCCTAAATATTTTTATAAATATTAGTTCTCTAAATTTAAGGAATGTATTTAATTTTCTAAATATTAAAATAGAATTTCTCTCTCCTCCCTTTACTAATAAAAAAATTTCTCTCCCCTCCATTTAAAATGTTAAGGAAAGAGAAAAAAATAATAAAATAAATAAATATATAATAAATTATAGGGAAGTTGATCATTGTATAGTGAAAAATGGATATCTAAATTTAATAAAATAAATTTTTTATCCTAAATTTTAGATTTTGGATGAGAATTCTGGATACTCTTAATATATCAAGTTGCATACTTAGCAAACCTCATTAATAAATATATTAATCTAATTTAAACTCTACCTAAATATCTTAATTATTTGGTTGAAATTGATTGTACTAACAGTTTTCTCTTTTTAATGTTTAATAATTTGTTTAAATTAAGATAATAAAAATATTTCAATTCGTTTATGACAAAATAAAAGGTTTTCACTGAAACCCAAAAAACAATGACCTGGAAAATTTTTGAACATGCCAAGTAGATCAAGAGGTATATGAAAAATTTAAATACTAATTAGAGCATAAAATTATATTTTTGATGATGGTGAGAAACAAGTTCAAAGAGTTCATGCACCTGGAAATTTTCTTTGAGGATCTGTCCAACTTCTTGTAGGTTCACAGAGTTATCCTTGTGCATGCTAATTATCAAAGATGTCCTCAAGGAGACTGGTACTGATAGTTGATTGAAAATACTCAATTCTTTATAAAGAACTCTCGGAACAATTTCACCCAAGTACATTTCCGAAATCAATTTTGAGAAACATGGTGTAAAATGATTCTGAGCTCCTAATGATTCTACTCCATGCAAACGAGAAGAATTATTATTGAAACTTGACTTTTCGAATAACTTATTCAAGTTTAATTCATAAATGATTGATGAAACAATTATTTTTGAGAAGCATGAGATCTTACGGTAAAAATTTAATTATTTGCAAGTTGCCGCATGTTGTCTTTAAACATTGATCAATGCCTTGTCTTTGAAAACAATCTGTACACTCCATAATTGCTTAGTTTGTTCTTGGTCACGTTTTTATTCTTCCATAGTCATGTTATAGGAGAAAAATATCACTCCTAAGATATGAATACCATATATGGAATAAGAAAATTACAACTTACACTACAAAAAATCCAACGTTTAGCAACGGAATAAGTCCGTCACTAATCCGTCGCTACATGCAATTAGAGACGGATCAACGATAGGATATATTCAGTTGTTTAGATTTCCATCATTGACATTTTTTGCAACAGAATATACAATACCGTCGTTGATTAGCAATGGAATATATATTTCGTCGCTAAAAACAACTACAGATTTATATATTCTGTGAGCTAATTAGCGACAAATTTACATAAAACCATCGTTAATTAGAGACGGTAAATTATTATCCGTCACTAATATCATGAAAGGAATTTAGATTCCGTAAATAAATTAGTGACGAATTTATATAGCAACGGTAAATTAATATCCATCGCTAATTCAATAAACAGAACTTGTAGCGACGAATATTAAAATCCGTCACTAATCTTTATATGGCAACTCTAGTACTTATTCTGGAGGTCTAGAGTTTGAATCTTGGGGAAGGCAAAAATCCACTGGCCAGGGGTGGGAAGACCTTGTAACGGCTCGGCGGGGGGCTCTGCTGGGGGCACAGTCGTTACAATAATAAGGCGCCTTTTTATTGTAACGACCTGGCCCCTCGACCCCATTGGACGCCCCAAGGCGGCCCCTCGGCCGTGCCATTACTCACTAGATCTTCCCACCCCTGGCCAGTGGATTTTTGCCTTCCCCAGGATTCGAACTCTAGACCTCAGGATAAGTACTAGAGTTTATGAATTCTGGTAGCCAAGTGAGCGCCCTCATCCGGTCAAAGATAACTTTGGCCTGAGAGCCAAGCCTATAGAAGGAGATCTTTTTCCTTCCACTGACGACATGATAATAAATGCCATTAACATCATCAATGGAAAGGGTTGCGACGTCTCTCCCTCTGCACCAGGCTAAGATGTCTGTGCAATTTCAGTGGACATTACTTCCTATATCAAAATAATGATTTTATTAACCTCCACATAAAATCTACAAATATATTCACGAAAGTTAATATTCTTATGTTAATTGCTGAGGAACATCAATCAACAAATGACTCATCATTCTTCTTATGTATCTTATTAAATACCTCCCAGCAAGTGGCAGGTCTCTGTAATTCAATAGTTTGCATACAAAGAATGCAAGTACATTAAAAATAATAAATATATATATAAGAAATTTTTATATAACTTAATTTTAAACTTACCAAGTCAGAGGTATGCTCCACAATAGAATGAGATCCAACAATATGCTGTGTGGACATGGCCGATCCTACTAGTTCTTTGGCCTGAATTTAACTTAAAAAATAGGGACCCTATATTAATCATGCTACTTCATAGCGATTTTTTTTAATTAAATCAACAAATTTAAAGACAATATATAATACAATACAATATGCAATAGTTTGAATATTTCAATTATAACTAAATAATAATGACAAACATATTGAAAATGGTCAATTAAAGACAACTCGCCTTACAGTTTTGGTAGCAAAAATATTAATCAAGTATGTATAATCAAGTTGTTCAATAATTTTTTTTCAATTGATAACATAGCTAGCCCATTCAATCTTTCTTGTGACAGGGTCGATCGAAGAAAATTTTTGATGAGCTTCAACTTTAAAAAATTTCTTTCTGCACTTGCTACTATAACTAGTATTGTCAGTAAGATTTTGTAAGCAACATGAGCATTTGGAAAACAACCATCCATCTTTTTCAAATAATCTAGTACATCAACAACTGATTTTGATTCTTCCGGTAAAGAGCACTTCAAAAATGTTAACTCTGAAAACAAATCATCTCCATTAACATCAGAACAATCATTATGTGCAAGAGAACTTTTAAGATTCTTGCAAGACCTCAACAAGTATTCATCATCAGAACGTTGTAACCTCTCCACATTGAATAGAAAACCAAATATTTCCTCATATTTTTTAAACTGTGCAAATTGAGACTCTATAGATGAATGAGTTTGATCAACTATAAAGAGAAAGTAATTAACTCTAAAGGACTCCTCTGTTGACAATACTACTTCTGCACTACTACTTTTATCAAACTATTTTTTTCTACGAACAACTCGCTTTTCTCGAAATACTACTTCAATGCTCATTTCACTTGCCATTTCTTTAGCTTCAACCATTGCCTATACTCTCCAATAAATACAATAATTCCTTGTAAGCGTTTGATAGCAACATCAATATCCATATTTTCGGATTGAAGAAATTTACTCACAATGTTAATTGCGAACAACAACTTATACCAAATTGCCACACCAAGTAAGAATTCAAACTTCTCAAGTTCATATAATGCCAAGGACTCTACTTCACTTTTTGTTTTGGGATCTTCAGTAGCATTTGTCAAATCAAGTAAATTATCTCTAATTTGTGCAGTTTGTTCTTTTATAGGTTTCACTCTCTCGACATGACTTTCCCAATGTGTTTGTGATAATAGCTTAACTATCAAACCCTTTACATGATCTTTAAAAATTCTCCATCTCTTTGTAGAAGAGAAAAATAATATATAAATACGTTGTATCACTCCAAAAAATGACATAGCTTGAGAACAACAGTTCACCATTTCACATAATGCCAAATTAAGGCTATGACAACCACAAGGAGTATAAAAGGCTATATAATTTATTTCAAGCAACCTTCTTCGTACACTTTTGTGTTTACCTTTCATATTAGATCTGTTGTCATATCCTTGACCTCGTATATCATCAATATTAAGCTCAAGATGTATTGAAGCATCCTTAAGATGCATAAAAAGTCCAAGCCCAGAAGTGGCATCCACCTCTAAAAATTCTATCCAATATTTTTCCACTTTTGTTGAATTTTCCGACTCATCCAAACACCGTATGACAAGAGACATTTGCTCCTTATGACTAATATCTAGAGTACAATCTAAGATAACTGAAAAGTATTTTGACTTTTTGACTTTTGCAAGTAATTTCTTTCTTACCTCACCTGCCAACATTTGTATCAATTCATTTTGAATTCTGCTACCGAGATATGTAGTATATGTTTCATGGTCTTTAATACACCGAAGGAACTCGTTTATTATTGGATCAAACTCAGCAATCATTTCAACCATTTGCAGAAAGAGGCTATTGTTTTCAACATAAAACTTCACACAACTGTTGGTCCCTTTGGAGACCGGCAAGAGGGGAGGGGTGAATTGCCCTGAAAAAATAAATCTAACATTTCTCAGATTTTCAACTAAATAACAAACACTTGTAAAAAAAAACAAAGACTAATTAAAAGAAAACAGACATAGGGGATTTACTTGGTTTGCAATCAGAAGATTGCTAATCCAAGATGAATACGACGCACTATCTGATTATCTCCTTCGAACAGAGTAGCCTCTTTACAACGTTGACAGCACAGAAAAAAGTAAAGCGCAGAGAAACTGATTACAAGTGAAGTAAATAAACTGTGCAAATCAGTGCTATATTTATAGCATTGTTCAAGGCGCCCCGAAGGGTTTCGGGCGCCGGTCCGGGCGCTCGGAATGGATCCGGGTGCCCGGACCACTTAAGTCAACTCAGTTGACTTTTTGTGGTCCGATTCCACTGCTCCGGTTCAGCTCGCCTCAGTCTGGGTCTTCTGTTCCGGCTCCGCTAGCTTGGGTGATCTGGGCCATGCGGAATAGGGCTCACCCGAACCCATGTTCCGGCCTTCTCCTCGAGCAGCCTTCCTTCCCAATTTCTCGTCCCTCGAACGTCGCGTACGTTCTTCTTGTCCACCGGTGTACTCTTCCGCGGTCACCTCACCCCTCAGACGCACCGAGTCCGTCGGCTCTCTCCCCGTGGCGTCCTTCTCGTTAGCCGCGTCTTCCGCTCGACTTCCTGTGTTCCTAAGCTCCTGCACATTTAGACACAAGGATTAGACAAAACAGGACCTAACTTAACTTGTTTGATCACATCAAAACTCTTTGGGGTTCCAACAATCTCTCCCTTTTTGATGTGAGCAACCCAAGTTAAGCTAGGGTAAAAAATTTCTAACTTAAAATAAATTTCGAAGTGTTTGACAAACATAATTTTTAAGTTTTAAATAAAAAAAAAAATTAAGTTTCAACCATAATTCAGAATTTAGAAGAAATTTTCATAAGTAAAAAAAATATTTTTGAATATGTTTTCTAGAACAAATTAAATAACTCTTTTAAAGCATTAAGTGATTTAAATTAATACTTTTTTCAGTCAGTTAATTAAACTTTTCATTTCGATACTTGACTTCCAGGCAGTGGCGAGGCACTAGGCCTTCTTGGCTATTAGAGCAACAACCACTTTCTAGACAAAACCGCATAAAGAAATTACATGTTTAATTCTCTTGCTGAAAATGCTAAATCTAATTTTGATTTTTAAATTAAGCAAGTTTTTGGAACCTAATAGAGGTTCCTTCCTACAGGGTTAATCAAGTATTTTCTAGGAACATAGGCTTTTGCTATTTTTTTTATTTGACTTTGGTGAAACCTATAGTACCAGTTTAGTCCTCTATAATTTTTAAAACCAGAAATATTTGAATAGGTAGAGTTTTTCAATCTTTCTATTTCTTCTTTTAATTTTTCATTTTCAAGTTTAATCTTATCAAAATCCTCTAATAGACATGATTTTGCTAAAGTTCTTTTTATTTCTAAGTTTTCATTTTTTTAATTCAGTATTTTTACCTTTTAATTTATACATAGACTTAGCCATAGCCTTAATACCGAAATAAAGTTGATCAGGAGGTAAGAGACATACCTCACTTATTATATCAGACTTAAAGCCTGACTCTCCCCCTGCTTCGCTGCATTCATCTGACGTCCCTCCCCCTTCATCGATGCTGGGTTCTGATGTACTTTGTCCTTCATAGCTTGCCATCAGTGCTGTCCCGACATATTATTGAATCTCGGACTCAGATGATGAACTATCGCCCCAAGTTACTTTTAGATTCTTGTGCTTCTTGGGTATCTTGAGTTTGTCTTTCTTTAGTTCTTGGTAGTCTTCTTTTAAGTGTCCTTCCTTTTGACACTGGTAGCAACACATCCTTCTTCTATTTCTTGGATTCTTTTTATTATGTATTTCTTTAAATTTATTAGATCTAAAAAACTTTTAAAAATTTCTTACCATATATGCTTCCTGATCCTCTTCTGAATCTGACTCGAGTTCATCCCTCTTGGTTGCGTTTAGTGTGATCATCTGGCTTGATTCCTTTGTTGTCCCTGAACACCTGGTTTCATGTAATTCAAGAGTAGAGAACAATTCTTCTAAAGTACTTACCTCCAGGTCTTTTGAAATATAGTAGGCGTCGACGATTGATGTCCATTCTGGAGTTCTAGGAAATGTACTGAGTGCGTAGCGTATGGTGTCCCGATTTGTTACCATTTCACCGAGGTTCTCGAGACCAGTAATTAATTCCTTTACCTTCGCGTGTAGATCGACTACCTTCTCACCTTTTTCCAGACGGATGTTCGTCCGTCTGTTCCGGAGGATGTCTCTTCTTGCTAGCTTGGCTTCGGATGTTCCTTCATGGAGCTTCAGGAATTTCTCCCAGAGTTCTTTGGACGACGAGTAGCTTCCAATGCGGTTGACTTCTTGAGGTGGCAACATGCTCAGCAGGTGATATTCGGCACAGTTGTTCACTACGGAATCATTCTGCTTCTTTTTTGTCCACTAGCTCTCTTCTTTTTCTTCTCCATTCTGATTCGTCGGAGTTATAAAGTCATACTTTATAATTAACTGAATTTCGAAATCAGTTTTCAGGAATACCTCCATACGACGTTTCTAGTGTGCAAAGTCCCCCTCGAATTTTGGTGGAACAATGCTTGGTCCGACCATCTCGTTGCTTCGATCAGCTGTTAGTGTTGGATCGAGACGCGTTAGAGGGGAGGGGTGAATAGCGCTCACGACTTTCATACTTTTTGAATTCGTACGAGTAAAAAGTAACGCAGCAGAATTAAAGAACAAGCAGATGAACACAATGGATTTACTTCATTCGGAGCCTGTGACGACTCCTACTCGAAGGCCTGCGATCCTTGATCGCTTTCCGTGGGCAACAACTATAAGCACGAGAATTATTACAATCTACGTACAAATTAAAACAGTAATTAAAAATACCGACAACACTTAGAGAATATGAATTCTGAAGCTCAGGGTCGTCGGAAAGTAGTTGCAGCACTTCGGGAACCTTTCGTTAGCAGCTAATCGCGTATAGGGATCGCTTGGAATTCTTATTATGAGCTGCTGGTCGAGATCCCTTATAAAGGGTGTTCAAGGCGCCTTCTATTGTTCACCAAGGCGCCTTGAATGGGCCGAGTCAGCCGCGGAGATAAGTGCTGAACTGGTCGAACCTTATCAGGTTCAAGGCGCCTCCAGCCTCTCCAAGGCACCTTCATCAAGCTGTCCAAGACGCCTTGGCTTCCTTCAAGGCGCCTCCAAGCTTGCTTCACAGCCAGCTCAGGTTTTGCACCCGAGGCGCCTCCAAGCTCTATGGAGGCGCCTCGGACACTGTTCATCCGAGGTTAATCTTTGCACTTTGGTCCCTGCAAGATACATTATGTTAGGATGTATACTAAAAGCCTAGCTTTTGGTATAAACATTTATCTAGAAATAAGAATCACATTGGTCAAATGTCTACATTTATGATAAATGTAGTTGTTCAATTAATTTATATTATAGATAACATGGTGTGTGGTGTCACACACAGAGAATCATGTTATCAGTACCTTATAAATTATAAACAGTAGCTCACGACCAAGATAGAAAGGAACAAACCATTGGAAGGTCGTAGTGTAATTAGGTATTAGTTTATCTTAACTATATAATTACACTAGTACACTTAGAGTGTATTAAGTAGGACTATTAGAGGTCGTTTCTTTTATACTGACTTTATAAAGGAACAAAGATCTCAGTTATTATGGAAGTGTGTGCTCTTAATCCTAATATAATAACAAGCACATATATTTGATATTTATTTTTTTAATTTATCAATGGGTGAGATTTAGTTTGATAAATCAATAAGCCCGATAAGTTGGGAAATGATATCACTTATAGTGTGTGTTGTTGATTATAGAAGGAAACTGTGTCCTAGTAATCTAGGTTGAGAATGTCCCCAAGAGGAGCTTATAAGGATTGTCATGTTAAACCCTGCAGGTGGACTTAGTCCGACATGACGATGAAGTTGAGTGGTACTACTCTTGGAGCTAGATATTAATTAAGTGAGTTGTTAGTAACTTACTTAATTAGTGGACATTTGTTATCTTAAACACAGGGAGACTAACACATTCATAATAAGAAGGAGCCCAAAATGTAATTTGGGATTGGTGCGGTAGTTCAATAATAGTTCTTTAGTGGAATGAATTATTATTGATAAAATTAAGTTGTGTGTTCGGGGCGAACATGGGAAGCTTAATTTTATCGGGAGACCAAAACCAATTCCTCCTCTTGGTCCCTATCGTAGCCTCTTGTATATAGAGATTTATACCCACCACATACCCACCTTCTTACCCATCCAATGGGGCCGGCCAAGCTAGCTTGGAACCCAAGCTAGGGCCGGCCAAGACCAAGTGGATGAGCCAAGTTGGTGGCCGGCCAAAGCTTGGGTCCCAAGCTTAGGTGGCCGACCACTAAAATATTAAAAAAGATTTTTTTAAATTATTTCTTATGTGGATACCATGGTTTTAAAAGAAAGTTTAAAATTTTAAAATTTCCTTTTATAGCTTTCTACAAAAGATTAAGAGAAGAGATTAATCTCTTTCCTTATTTGTAGATTAAAAGGATGATTTTAATTTTTTGGTAAAAACTTTCCTTATTTGTAAATCATCTACATGTTTAAAAGAGAGTTTAAAATTTAAAATCTTTCCTTATTTGTTGATTAAAAGGTGGATTTTAAATTTTAAGAAAACTTTCCTTTTTAACCATGTTCATGATTTAAAAGAGAGTTTAAAAATTAAATATTCTCTTTTATAAGTTTCTACAAGAGATTAAGAAAAGATTTGATATCTTTCCTTATTTGTAGATTAAAAGAGATTTTAATTTTTAGAGATAACTTTCTTTTTATCCACATGTTAAAAGAAAGATTTTAATTTATTAAATTTCCTTTTTATAAACCAATCATGAAGGGATAAAAATTATTGGAGAAATTTTTATAAATTTTTGGAAACAAATTAGGAAGTTTTAATTCTTGTTTAATTAAAACTCTCCTTGATTTGGGGAAATTAGTGGCCGACCATGTTGTAATGAAAAGAAAAAATATTTTTAATTAAATAAAATTTTCCTTTTCATGGCAAAAGAATTAAGGAAGTTTTTATTTAAATTTCCTTATTTGCCAAGATCAAGGATTATAAAAGAGGGGGTAGAGGAGTCTTTATGGTGAACGACTCTATTATTCTTTTCTTCCCTCTCTTCCTTGGTGGCCGGCCTCTTCCTCTTCTCTCTTCTCCTTCTTGTGGCCGAACCATCTTGTTCTCTTGGAGTCCTTGTGGTGGCCGGAAAGGAGACTTCGCTCTTGCATCCCTTGGAGCTTGGTGGTGGTGGCCGAACCTCATCCTTTCTTGGAGTCATGTGGTGGCCGAACCTTGCAAAGAAGAAGAAGGTGCCTTGGTGGTTCTCGTCTCGGAAGATCGTTGCCCACACAACGTCCGGGATTAGAAGAGGAATACGGTAGAAGATCAAGAGGTCATTATCTACTAAGTAAGGTATAACTAATATAGTTTTCCGCATCATGTTAGTTTTATCTCCATGTAAAAATACCAAATACAAGAGGCATGCGATTCTAGTATCTCGAATTAGTTTTCGATGTTGTGTTCTTTTATTTTTCTTTTCCTTGTGATTTGATTGTTCCTTTTGGTTGACCTAAAGTTATTTAAGGAAATTAAATATTAGCTTTTCTTAAAAGGCTTTGTCTAGGCGGTGGTGGTTGTTCCCATATCCAAGAAGGCCATGTGCCTCGCCATGCAGTCCTGGAAGCCAATTTTGGAAATTAATATTTAATGGAATTAATAACCTAGGTGATTTGGATCGAACGTGTTAAGTTCCGCAGGAGATCCAAGTCTAAACCTAAAAGAACAAATAAATTAAACTTAGGATCAAACGTGTTAAGTTCCGCAGGTGATCCGAGTTTAATTTAAAAGAACACATGGTAGCTAGGAAAAGGTTCAGACCTTTGTACAAAATTTTTGTATAGTGGAACCATTAGGTTTTCCTAGTAGCAACCAACACATTAATCTCAAATATACCCTGCAGCACAAAGTTAGCACATAACACATAAGTGATAGTATAAAAGAGAAAGTTTGACAGTCTCCGGACTGTCCGAGTCTGACTTCGAGTTTCCAACCGGAAACCCTAGGTCGACCCGGCGCCTACTGTTCCCTCTGCGGGGAACGCGTCCTCACCTACTCCACTCAGGAGATTTACCTTCTGCAAGTGCGATCCTCCAGATCGACTGAACTTTTGCTCAGCACTCGAAGCTTCCAAACTTTCTGCTGGACATCCGCTTCCCGGCTAGTCTAGTCTTTCACCTGGTTCGCGACACCAGGACTTTCCACCTAGGGTTACCACCCCCTAGGACTTTTTTCTGAAGCCTTCGACCTGCCAAGACTCTCCGCATAGGGTTACCACCCCCTATGACCTAGGGTTACCACCCCCTAGGACTTTTGTCTGAAGCCTTCGACCTGCCAAGACTCTTCGCATAGGGTTACCACCCCCTATGACCTAGGGTTACCACCCCCTAGGGTTTTTACCTGCCTAACCACAGTTAGGACTTTCTTGAAACACTTAGTCAAGCACGTTAGATCACAACACACCTTAACTTTGAATCCTTTGCCATTATCAAAACTCAGGTTCTATCGTCAGATGCTTCCCACACCAACAATCTCCCCCTTTTTGATTATGACAACCCAAATTCAAAGTTAAGTAAAACAAATGCATAAAACAAATGCATACGTATATCATAAAACAAATGCATACGTATATTAAAAGATTTTAAGTGAGTAAGCTTAAGTATATAAATTCAAATAAAAGCATAATTTAAGCTAACACTTAAACTTTGTGAAGCTCCCCCTTAATACAAGGCTTCCTTTTACTTTTGAATTAGGTAGATTTTTACTTTTTGAATTTCCTACTCATAACTTAAGCTAACACTTAAAATTTGTGAAGCTTCCCCTTAATACAAGGCTTCCTTTTACTTTTGAATTAGATAGATTTTTACTTTTTGAATTTCCTACTCTCCCCCTTTGCCATTTATAAAAAAAAATAAGCCAGTTTCAAGTAATTTTTAATTTTTCTTTGAAAAAAAAAACAGATTAGGCTTATGAATGGTAAATTACTCTAGGAATTTTTTTTTAACTAAGTTTAAAAGGCTAATATTTAGTAGAATATTAAGAACGATTTTAGCCACTTTTGAAACTTAGTTGATTTTGAAATATACTTAGCTAAATTTTGAAAATCTTAAAGAGATTTTGAAGTCTCTTTTTACTTAGCAAAAAACATTTTGAAAGCAATGATACTTTTAGGTAAAAAAATGGCTTAGCAAGAATTTATAAAAGTTAGATTTGAAGGTTGGCTAAGTTTGAAAAAATTGAAGATTTCTATATGTACTACTTGGCTTAATCTTTTGCAAACAATGAATTTTGAAAATAGATACTTAGTTTAATTTTGACTAAAACAATACTTAATGTTGAAAACATAGGATTTAATAAATTTTTAATTCATAGGACGAAGAGGGAGAAACTAAAATTTAGTTTAATTAAATTGGTTGGTCCTTAAGTCCCAGCATGAGTCAAAGTTGGTTTTGATCATGTATCAGAGCCCTAAAGTACAAGCATGCTTAATTTTAATATTTCCTTCACTAACTGTCTAACCTTTAGCTACTTGTTGATTTCCTAGAGGGCAGCAGCTTTCACTTGGTTAGTCGAGTTAAGTCATTTAGTCCAGATAGATTTGACTAGAGCTGGAAGACTTGACTTGATTACTGTTAATAAAGTATTTAACGCCCAGACTCATATTGATGCACAGAAATAAGCATTCTTGAGTTTAGGCTATACCCTATGCATCTCACACAATTCTATGTTTTTCAAACACAAGCAAGGTATACTTAGGTGTTTGTGAGATGCTCTGGCTTAAATCTAGGGGAACAAGATTTCTAGGGGGAAAGCCTAGGCTAAGTCCAACTTTTGAAAAAAAAAAAACTAAGAAAATGGGGATTTACAAATCATTAATTTTCCTATATTTTTAAAACCAATTTTTGAAAAGAATGAGTTTTGAAGTAAGACAATGAATTTGAAAATATCTATTCTACCCAGCACATTCCTATTTGTCTTCTAAGTGAGCTAAACTCAAGTTCAGGTAAGGGCTTTGTGAAGATGTCAGCTAGGTTTGATTTTGACTCAACATAGTTGAGTGCAATATCACCCTTAGCTACATGATCCCTTATAAAATGGTGCTTCACTTCTATATGTTTAGTTCTTGAGTGATGAATTGGGTTTTTCGTTAGATTAATTGAGCTTATATTGTCAATTAAGATTTTTATATTTTTGTATTCTAATTCATAGTCTTTTAAGGTATGCATCATCCACAAAAGTTGAGAGGCACACTCTCCTAGGGCTATGTATTCAGCTTCAGTGGTTGACAGAGCAACACAATGTTGTTTTCTGCTTGACCAACTTATTAGGCACTGACCTAGAATTTGGCAACTACCACTTGTACTTTTTCTGTCTAATTTACACTCAGCATAATCTGAGTAAGAATAGCCAAACAGGTCAAAGGTACTAGTTCTAGGGTACCAAAGTCCTATATTGAGGGTGTCTTTTATATATCTAAGTATTCTTTTAACATATGTTAAATGAGATTCTTTTGCACAAGATTAATATCTTGCGCACATACCAACTGCAAATATTATATCTGGTCGACTTGTAGTTAGGTAGAGTAGGCTTCCTATTATACTTCTATAGTACTTTGGGTCTACCGATTTTCCTTCTGGGTTTGAGTCAATGTTGATGTTAGTGGCCATTGGGGTATTTATGATTTTTGAGTTTTCCATGCCAAATTTTTTAATTAGTTCTTTAGCATATTTAGTTTGGTAAATGTAGATTCCGTCTTTTGTTTGTTTAATTTGTAAACCTAAGAAGAAATTTAGTTCTCCCACCATACTCATTTCAAATTCATTTTCCATTAATTTAACGAATTCTTTTAGAAATTTAGAGTTGGTTGAGCCGAAAATTATATCATCAACATAGATTTGGATTATGAAGATGTCTTTTTCTATAGTTTTTACAAATAGAGTTGGATCTATGTGACCTTGGTTAAAGCCTTTGGATGTTAGGTGATTGGATAGCCTTTCATACCATGCTCTAGGAGCTTGCTTAAGTCCATATAAGGCCTTTTTTAATTTAAATACATGATTAGGATAATCTAGGTCCTCAAATCATGGGGGTTGGCTTACATAGACCTCTTCTTTAATAAACCCATTTAAAGATGCTGACTTGACATCCATTTGGTATAGTCTAAATCCTTTATGTGCTGCATAAGCCAGTAGCATCCTAATGGATTCAAGTCTAGCTACTGATGCATAAGTTTCATCATAGTCCAAACCTTCAACCTGACTGAACCCTTTGGCCACTAGTCTTGCCTTATTTCGTACTATATCACCCTGATCATCCAATTTGTTCCTAAATACCCATTTGGTGTCAATTATGGACTTATCTACTGGTTTAGGTACAAGTTCCCAGACTTGGTTTCTATCAAATTGGGTTAATTCTTATTGCATAGCAATAACCCAGTCTGGGTCAGATAGGGCTTCTTCTATAGTCTTAGGTTCAATTTTAGAAACAAGGGTAATCTGACTCAGGTTTCTATAGGAAGATCTAGTTCTGACTCCTAGATTTGGGTCACCCAAAATTTGGTCAGGTGGGTGAGAGGTACTTACTCTAATTGGTCTTATGTGTGGGTCAAAGTCTGGTTCTTCTGATTTATTGAGGTTAGGTTGGATTTCATCATCTTCTATAGTTTTTGGATTGATGTCAATGTTTTTATTTATATTAGGTAGGTTGTTTTCTTCATCAAAGATTACATTAGTTGTTTCTTCAACTTTTAAGGTATTTTGATTATATACTCTAAAGGCCCTACTGGTTGAGGAATATCCTAAAAATATTCCTTGGTTAGTTTGAGTGTAAATTTTCCTAAGTAATCTTTAGTATTTAAAATGTGAACTTTACAACCAAATACTTTTAAATAGTTTAGGTTGGGAATTTTATGGTAATATAGTTCATAAGGTGTTTTATTGTAAGGTTTGTTAATTAGAATTCTGTTTTGAATATAATTTGTTGTATTTATGGCTTCGACCCAAAATTGATGATTTAAGTTATACTCATTTAGCATGGTTCTAGCTGTTTCTTGTAGAGTTCTATTTTTACGTTCCACTAGATCATTTTGTTGGGGGGTTCTAGGACATGAAAATTCATGTTGGTATCCATTTATTTTACAAAATTGGGTAATCCTCCTCCCCCCCCCCCGTGATCACTTCTGATAAGTTTAATTTTAGTCTTTTTTTCATTTTCTGTTAATTTATAGAAATTACTAAATATTTCAAAGGTTTCATCTTTACCCATGTGAATCTAGAGTAGTCATCAATTATAACTAAGCAATACTGGTTCTTTCTTAGTGACTTGGCTCCATGTGAATCAAATAGGTCAAGGTGAAGGAGCTCAAGCACAGAGTTAGTTCTTTCTAGATTCGTTGACTTGTGTGTTGATTTGGTTTGTTTTCCTTGCTGACAAACATTACAGATTGAGTTTTCAATGAATTTTAATTTTGGCAAACCTCTAACTAGACCATTTTGACTCATTTTAGAAATGAGTCTAGTGTGAGTGTGACCCAGTCTTCTGTGCCACAGTTGGGTTTCCTCTTGTTGTGTCATGAGACACTTTATTGAGGATATTGATAGATCAATTGTGTAGATGTTATTTTTTCTAAGTCCCTTAAGTCTGATTTTAGGGTTTTCGATGTTTTTAACTAAACACCCAATTTGTCAAAATCGACTAAGTATCCACTATCACACAATTGACTTATACTTAGTAAATTGAAGTTAAAATTTTCAACCAATAAAACATTTCGAATAATGAAGTCAGAACTAAGTTCAATATTACCTTTTCCGATTACTTTTACTTTACCGTCGTTGCCGAATGCAACCGATCCTAAATTCTTATATTTGAGTTTAGTAAAATTCAACTTATCTCCAGTCATGTGTCTGGAGCATCCACTATCCAACATCCATTGATCCAATTCCTACACATGAAGTAGTTGAATTGGTTTCCTTTTAATGGATTCAAAGATAGCTTAATTGAAGTAGATTCCTTAGTTTTTCTATCTCTCCCCATCTAAGTTAGCAATCAATTAATCCTATGGGTGTTTGTGAGATGTTTGATTAAATTAACATTTTGAAAGGTTTTGGAAAAGGTTTTAAGTTAATTAATTTTGAAAATAATTTTAAGTTTATTAACTTTGAAAATAATTAAATTTTGAAAATAATTTTAAGTTAACTAAATTTTGAAAATATTTTTAGAAGAATTTGAAATTAAGTTTTAAAGATTTTAAAGAAAAGTTTGAAAAGAATTTTAAAAGAATTTTGAAATTAAGTTTTAAAGATTTTTTAAAATAAGTTTTAAAGTAATTTTGAAATTAAGTTTTTAAAAGATTTTTAAAATAATTTTTAAAGTAATTTTGAAATTAAGTTTTTAAAAGATAAATAATTTTTTAAAGTAATTTTGAAATTAAGTTTTTAAAAGATAAATAATTTTTTAAAGTAATTTTAAAATTAAGTTTTTTAAAATAATTTTTAAAGTAATTTTGAAATTAAGTTTGTAAAGGATAAATAATTTTTTTAAAGTTTTAAAAGATTTTTACAATAATTTTTAAAGTAATTTTGAAATTAAGTTTTTAAAGGATAAATAATTTTTAAAGTAATTTTGAAAAGATTAGTAATTTTTAAAGTAATTTTGAAATTAACTTTTAAAAGGATTTTTAAAATAATTTTTAAAGTAATTTTGAAATAAAGTTTTTTAAAAGTTTTTAAAATAATTTTTAAAGTAATTTTGAAATTAAGTTTTTTTTAAAAGATTTTTAAAATAATTTAAAAGGTAATTTTGAAATTAAGTTTTTAAAATTTTAAAAGATTTTAAAAGTATTTTGAATTTGAATTAATTATCAGTTTGATTTTAATTACTTAGTCATCTCACCCGATCTAAATTTTCAGTCAGGAAATTCTATAATTTTTGTGAGATGAATTATGGTTCAATTTAAGGGTTTTGTTTAACTTTGTGTTAGATTCAAGTTTAGCTTTGGGTTCAACAAGTAAGCATTCTTTGGATAAACTTCTGGGTTATGGTGAGTCACAAGGAACTCATTAAAGTAACCATGCCTTCGAGGTTTTCCAAATAGTCCTACCCATTGAACTTAAGACTAAACCTTGGTCTAACTAGTTAGGATCCATTTAAGGGTAGCTATGGTCAGTTCCACTTGGCCAAATGCACCAGGTCGAAGCCATATCTTCCTAGACATGCGATGCCCAAGCTTCCCTAACGTACTATCATCCAAAAACTTCACCAGTACCGCGGGTCAAGTTAAACCTAGCTCATTTTTTCTAACCTTAATTACCCAGCCGGGTAGTCTACTCTTGTTTACCCATTTCGGGTAGATTAAGTTCAGTTACCAGTCAGGTAGTTTAGTTAGGGGTGCCAGCTATTCTGGATCCTCCTTTTAAATTTTTATTTGACTTAAATTGAATTTTTTAATTTTGATTTAAGTTCGAATTTTTAAATTTGAATTTTGAATTTAATTTAATTTAATTTAATTTAATTTTGAAATTTATTTTTTTAATTTAATTTCAAAATTTTAATTTTTAATTTAATTTCGTTTAATTTTAATGGTTTTTCTATTAACTGCCCCTGGATCATAGCCTCGATATGGCCTATCGAGGTAGTGTATTTGATCCTTCGGGACCTAGTATTTACCAAGTCCAACTTGATTGACCAATTTGGACTTGGGGACCCATGCTTGGATTACCTTACTATTTGGATTGTTTATTAAGGATAAATAAGATTTATATTTCTTTTTGGTTTTGTATCCTAGCCCAGTTCTATTATAAACGTCTCTTTGTTCCTCAAGAATTAAGTCAAGATTCTTGAAACCTAAAGAAAACCGTTCTAAAGTAATTTTTAAATTCTTGACCTGATTTTTTAGACCAGAGTTTTCTTCCTCAAGTTTTTGAACTTGAGTTGAATTTCCAGTCTGAACTTGGTCAGTTAATGATTTAGAGTTAGTCACTTCTTTAAGGACTACTATTTCCTTTAGAAGTGACTTGACCTTAAGGTTCGACTTAGCTAGTTTGCGCAACAAATAATTGACTAGATTATTTAGACGAGGGATACTTACAGCGGGATTTGACCCTTCGGAAATAAATACGGATCCATGGCTTCGCTCGGACTCGGTCTCCGACTCGGTCTCGCTCTCGCTCTCGGATTCGTCGATCTGATCCCGGGCCATCAATGCGAGTAAACTCATCTGATCGAGTTCATCGTCGGTATCTTCTTCTGAGGATTCGTCCCACGTCGCCTTTAGGGCCTTCTTCTTTCCTTGCTTCTTAGCTTCCTTTTGATTTGGGCAGTTGGCCTTGATGCGCCCCTTCTGGTTGCACCCGTAGCAGATAACTTCGAACTTACCTTTCGAACTTGGTTGAACCTCCTTGGTTTGTACCACCTTCTTTAGATCTTTCTTGTTGAAGCCCTTCTTCTTCTTGTAGAGCTTCTTTACGAGGTTCACAAGCTCGGTTGTTAGTTCGTCATCTTTGTCTTCCGAGTCAGGATCTTCTTCCGATTCAGGTTCAGTTCTTCGTCGTGATCTCGGTTCGCGCATTCGACTGGTACCTGCAACCAAAGCAAGCCCTTCTCGGTTGGCTGTGCATTAGTCTACTAGTGAAGTTCAAACTCACAGAATAATTCATCTAATTTAATACTAGATAAATCCTTAGAGACTTTGTAGGCATCTACCATTGATGCCCACAATGTGCTCCTCGGAAACGAATTTAATGCGTACCTTATGACGTCCCGATTCTCTATCTTTTGCCCTATTCCGTGGAGAGAGTTGAGGATGTCTTGAATTCTTGCGTATAGTGAACTCGCCATCTCTCCTTCCTGCATTTTCAGATTATATAATTTATTAAGTAGTAAATCACGTTTACTCACCTTTGTGTCGGAGGTTCCCTCGTGAAGTTCAATCAGCTTTTCCCAAAGCTCCTTTGCTGATGAAAATGGACCGACTCTGTTGAGCTCCTCCTTGGTCAATCCACACTGGAGGGTGTAGGTAGCTCTGGCGTTGGTTTCCACTTTCTTGATGAGGGAGGGTTCCCAGTCTTCGTAGGGAGTAGGTTTGCCACCAGTGTCAGTTGGTAGTTGAAAACCAGTTCGGATGATCATCCACATCTTGAACTGGATCTTTAGAAACGTTTCCATCCGTCCCTTCCAGTACCCGAAATCTTCTCCGGAGAAGAGTGGGGGACGGACGGTGCTATAACCCTCTTGTTGGGCCATCAAGATAATATGCAAAAGAAAAAATAAAGAAATATGTCCCAAGACTAAGTCTTGGATTAGTAGTGCGGGAGTAAAGAATTGAAAAAGAACTAACTCGAGAGGTGTTGCACCAACTTCGAGCGAGATCGATACGAAAAAAAAAAAACTGGAATATAGTAATAATACTAATTTCAGTTGACTCCGAAAAAATTTAAAATACTGCGAAAAATTGCGTGATTGGTAATTGTACCAAATCAATGCGACCCCGCTCTGATACCAATTGTTGGATCGAGACGCGCTAGAGGGGGGGTGAATAGCGCTCGCGACTTTCACACTTTTCGAATTCGTACGAGTAAAAAGTAACGCAGCGGAATTAAAGAACAAGCAGATGAATACAGTGGATTTACTTCGTTCGGAGCCTGTGACGACTCCTACTCGAAGGCCCGAGATCCTTGATCGCTTTCCGTGGGCAACAACTATAAGCACGAGAATTATTACAATTTACGTACAAATTAAAACAGTAATTAAAAATACCGACAACACTTAGAGAATATGAATTCTGAAGCTCAGGGTCATCGGAAAGTAGTCGCAGCACTTCGGGAACCTTTCGTTAGCAGCTAATCGCGTATAGGGATCGCTTGGAATTCTTGTTATGAGCTGCTGGTCGAGATCCCTTATAAAGGGTGTTCAAGGCGCCTTCTACTGTTCACCAAGGCGCCTTGAATGAGCCGAGTCAGCTGCGGAGATAAGTGCTGAACTGGTCGAACCTTATCAGGTTCAAGGCGCCTCCAACCTCTCCAAGGCGCCTTCATCAAGTTGCCTAAGGTGCCTTTGCTTCCTTCAAGGTGCCTCCAAGCTTTCTTCGCAGCCAGCTCAGGTTTTTCACCCGAGGCGCCTCCAAGCTCCATGGAGGCACCTCGGACACTGTTCATCCGAGGTTAATCTTTGCACTTTGGTCCCTGCAAGATACATTAATCTCAAATATACCTTGCAACACAAAGTTAGCACATAACACATAAGTGATAGTATAAAAGAGAAAGTTTGACAGTCTCCGGACTGTCCGAGTCTGACTTCAGGTTTCCAACCGGAAACCCTAGGTCGACCCGACGCCTACTGTTCCCTCTGTGGGGAACGCGTCCTCACCTACTCCACTCAGGAGATTTACCTTCTACCAGTGCGATCCTCCAGATCGACTGGACTTTTGCTCAGCACTCGAAGCTTCCGGACTTTCTTCTGGACATCTGCTTCCCGGCTAGTCCAGTCTTTCACCTGGTTCGCGACACTAGGACTTTCCACCTATGGTTACCACCCCCTAGGACTTTTACCTGAAGCCTTCGACCTGCCAAGACTTTCCGCATAGGGTTACCACCCCCTAGGGTTTTTACCTGCCTAACCACAGTTAGGACTTTCCTGAAACACTTAGTCAAGCACGTTAGATCACAACACACCTTAACTTTGAATCCTTTTCCATTATCAAAATTCAGGTTCGATCGTCGGATGCTTCCCGCACCAACAGTTAGTCCTCCTGAAGCGCCTTGCTCTGATACCACTTGTTGATCCCTTTGGAGGCCAACAAGAGGGGAGGGGTGAATTGCCCTTAAAAAATAAATCTAACCTTTCTCGGATTTTCAACTAAATAATAAACACTTGTAAAAAAACAGAGACTAATTAAAAGAAAACAGACACAGGGGATTTACTTGGTTTGCAATTATAAGATTGCTAATCCAAGACGAATATGACGCACTATCTAATGATCTCTTTCGGGCGAAGTAGCCTCTTTACAACGTCGACACTAGCTTGGGTGATCTCGGCCTTCCGGAATAGGGCTCACCTGAACCCAAGTTCCAGCCTTCTCCTCGAGCAGCCTTCCTTCCCGGTTTCTCATCCCTTGAACGTCGTGTAGGCTCTTCTCGTCCACCGGTATACTCTTCCACAGTCATCTCATCCCTCGGATGCACCAAGCCCGTCAGCTCTCTCCCCGTGCCATCATTCTCGTTAGCCGTGTCTTCCGCTCGACTTCCTTTGTTCCTAAGCTCCTGCACACTTAGACACAAGGGTTAGACAAAACAAGACCTAACTTAATTTGTTTGTTCACATCAAAACTCTTTGGGGTTCCAACAACAACTTCCTTTAAAGGCCAAGTTATTTTTTGCTAGTCTTTGCATAATAGCAATTATCCTATGTAACACATGTTTCCAGTGTTATTTTTCTTTGTTCAATTGTACTTGTCCTTTTGCATCAATTGTCTGATTCTTTTGCAACCTTCTTTCCAATTCAAGTCAAACAGTGATACACTCCATATGCTCCTTACTCGCTTCATAGGTTGTAAGACAATGATTCAAATTATGCAGTCATTATATCCTTCATTAGCTAATTGAGTATCAATATATCTTGTTCTTTTACTTTTTGAACAACTTACAATAAAAGAAAAAAATTTTGTCCAAAGAAATTGAATATAATAGCCATCTTCTATAATTCTCCTCCCCGTTCGACAAAATTCTTTTATAATGCAATACATTAAAATGTCTATTGATACTATCTTTTAGAAACAAAGTACAAGCATCTCTCTTTGGACCTCTCTCCACCAAAAAGTCTCTAATTTTTTTTATCAATATTATCCCACTTTCTAGGATCATCAAAACAAGTCTCTTGACTTAAAGTTTCATGTTGAACTTGCTCATCATCTTTCTCAAAAAAATTGGATTCATCTACAATGAGAGGTTCAAGAATCTCTTCATTATTATTGTTACCCATTTCATCCATATTGATAGGTTCAAGCACTTTCTCTTCATCATTTAATCCAATAGCTTCTTCTTTATTCATCAAATTTTCAGCCACATTTTTACTCTCTACAAGATTAGGAATAAAGTACTTATTGATATCTCCAGCTTGACTTTGAATTAATGATTCTATCCTCAGCTTTCTTATCTTCTTTTGATATCCAGACATGTACTTGGAAGGCATGGTATATGAATTTGCTTAACAAACAAAGAAAATATAATTTCAAGTTAAAGATAAATGCTCAAGTTTAGTTAAGACATATATTCATATTGATATAAATACACAAATTCCTATAACACAACAAATTAAAATTCACATATTCTACACAATACTAAATTGGGGGTGATCCAATTCCAAAACCTAAAAATTAATTTCAGAATATTAATTCACTACAAAATTCCTCAATTCTAAAACCTAGAAATTAATTTCAGCATCATAATTTAAGCAAGAGGGACAAAGAAAGATTTCATAGATGGTAGGTTTTACAATTTTGATGAAGTTCTCTACACTAATTCTGAATGTATGATGAAAAGATCAAACACTCCAAAGTAGCAAATTAAATAAAAAAAGCAATGCATGGAAAATTGAACACAGAAGAATTGTCTTCACTTGACAAGAATTCACAAACCAACCATCAAATTAATGAAAACCAATAACAAATAGATAAATATTTACTATTTTACTTCAAAGACCAATAATCTATCCTTCAAGTTAAAAGGAAAATTAAACTACATAAAAAAACCCAACCTGGCAACCTAAATACCTAATCCAACATGAACATTGATCCTGCCCAAGAGTCGGGGTAACAGATGCTGGGGGACGTGGCACTCCTATTGACCATGCATGGACTTCGAGCTAGAGAGACCTGCAACCACATCAACGTCAGTGCCAAGCTAGGGAGGGACTTTACGGCGATGGCCCTTCGACGCTCAAGTCGGTCACCGACAATGTGGGAGAAAGGAAGCAGAGTAATAGCGTAACAGTGGCTACAGTAAAGATTAGCATACCTCCGTTGAAGCTTGGGGCCCTTTATATAGGGCTACGGGGGAGCGCGTACACGCTCTTCCAGGTGTGCACGCTTCTCAAAGCTTCCCCTGAAAAGACATGTCAGAAAAGTGTCCCTGACATCATACCTTAACGACCCGAGCATATCTTTGACGTGACAATGGAAGCTTCTGTCGTACGATCCACTGCCTGACCATGCCGCCGACCATGCCGTCTATCGGTGGCATGGGTCCCTAGAAGAATATCATAGATCCTCCTTTTGTCCGTTACTGGGTCGAGCAGGTGAGCCGTTCGGCCAAACATCAATCGTCCGGATGCTATCATTCTCGGGTCGAGCGGAATGGCCGCTCAACCAACCACTCACTGCCCGAGCTCCGCTTTGACTGTAATTTACTCAGTTGTAGCTCCACTTGGCTGGTTCCGAGGTCTGATGTAACTCCGAGCGGGGCTGGCCGCTCGGCGCGTGCCTTACCGACACACTTCTCTGAGTGTCAGAAGCTCGATGTGTGGCCGAGCTATGATGATGTTGGGTTGGACTTCCTTTATCCCGGTCGGACGAGTGGGCCGCCCGACCGACCACTGGTTTAAGGGCGTTGACCGCCCTGACTTTGACCTTTGACCTCCACCATGACAATGACCCTCCACTGGGCGGGCCCCTCATCACCGCATCTCATGCCTCCCCCTCAAGTCTAGTCGAAGGAGTCTACAAGTCTGACTGATTGGACAGAAGAAGTTTTGAGACCAATTGGCCGATCATCCGTGATGCTGGGTGGACTCCGATCGGTCTGCCGAAGAGTGTCAGTCGACCTTAGGACCAATCCTTGAAGCCGATCGGCGATTCGCGTGTCTATACTTAGCTTTCTCCTTCAGTGTCTTCAAATGCGTGTGGTCAACGCTGATGTCACCAGAATCTCTTGGGAATTCATGCAAATCACCCCCATTAAGGCCGAGCACGCACCCACGCTGGTTAATGGTGCTCATTAAATGTAGACCAATGGGGAAATGCCATGTGTCATCGTTGGAGTCGCCACATGTCTGAAGCGACAGACACTGATGTGACGTCTGGCGGTTTGAATTCTACGGCTAGATCTACGCTCCGATTCCCATGACCTGGATCGGACGACTCCGGTCGGTCGAGCCTGGAGTTTATAATTAGTGCCGACTCTTTTCTTACTTTGCCTCTTCCGCGAAAACTGCCAGCGATTCTTGAGAGACCTGTGCTCCGACGATCCTCTGCATCCCATCGGCGGGGACTCTCTCCTTCTATAAGCTTTCTTCCTGAACCTTTCTCCCCATCTATTTTTGTTTCCCGGTACTTCCAGTGTTTGCTTCGTGTTTTCTGTTCACCTTTCTTCCCCTCGGATTCTTTTCCCTTCATATTTCGGCCAAGCAAACTCTTCACAACTGTCAGACCCCGCTCCCGGGCTCTGGTACACTACCATGGAGACACGGTTCGACGCGAGCGACGCTGAGAGCCTCAAAAACGCCTTCGAGCTCCCCTCTGACCATGAAATCATTCCGGCTTCTTCATCCAATCGGCCCAATGACCTGCCGATCGACACCATATGTCTATTCTGAGACTAATTTTTGGTCGATCTTTGATTCCCTATCTACCCCTTCATCATCGAAGTCTGTAACTATTTCTGTGTCCCCTTCCCGCAGCTCGTACCAAATTCTTTTCGCTTGCTATGCAGCGTCGTCATGCTGTTTCGGTTGCAGGACATTCCTTTAACCCCTCAAGCTTTCTATTACTTCTACTATCCTAAGTAGTCCGAATTGGGCACTTTCCTCTTTCAGTCTCGAGTATGCTGTGTTTTTTGACAAAATGTCGACTTCCAACAAACATTGGAAGGAGTATTTCTTCTTCATGCGACTCCCCAAATGACCTAGCTTTCGAACCCACTGGCAGGTCAGCCTACCATCCCAACATGATTTGAAGAAGTACAAGAGCCGCTCGAACTACCTGCATGCTGCCTCCATGTTGGCTGGTAAAAAATATGACATCCACAAGCTACTGTTGGAAGTGTTGGTTGGTCCTAGGAAGATCGTACCGGTTCCACTGTACAAAATTTTGTACAAGTCCTGAACCTTTCCTAACAACCTATTGTGGTCTTTAGAAATTAAATTCGGAATTGCAAACGGAACTTAACATTATTGATTCCAAATTTAATTTATCTGTTCTTAATGGTTTAGACTTGGATCGCAAACGATGCTTAACATTATTGATCCAAATCCACCTATGTTATAAATTTAATTAAATATTAATTTTTATAATTGGCTTCCAAGACTGCATGGCAAGGTACTAGGCCTTCTTGGGTATGGGATCATCCACCATCGCCTAGACAAAGCCTTTTAAAGAAATCTAATATTTAATTTCCTTATATAACTCTAGGTTTAACCAAAAAGAACAATCGAATCACAAATTCGAAAAAACAAAACAAAAGAAACATAACTTCGAATATCTAATCCGAAAATCTAGAATCACTAGCCTCTTGTGTTTGGAATTCATACAAAGAAAACTAGTATAATGCGGAAAATAATTACTAGTTATACCTTTCTTTGTAAGCAATAACCTCTTGATCTTCTACCATATTTCTCTTCTTATCTCGGACGTTGTGTGGGCAACGATCTACCGAGATGAGAACCACTAACACATTCCTTCTTGCAAGATTTGGCCACCAACCTTCAAGCTCCAAGGGATGTAAGAGCAAAGCCTTCTTTCTCTCCTTCTTCTCCTAGCTAGAACCGGCCACCAAGGACTCCTCTTGTGTTGATGCTGCCTCCCACCAAGGAGGAAGAGAAAAGGAGAAGAGCAAGGAACTTATGGCCGACCACCACCAAGGAAGAGAGGAGAGGAAAATAGAATAGAGTTGTGTCTCTTGAAGGCACCCCTCCCTCTCTTTTATAATCCTTGGTCTTGGCAAATAAGGAAAATTTAAATAAAAAATTCCTTATTTTATTTGCCATGAAAAGTAAAATTTAATTGATTAAACCAATTTTCTTTTATTAAATCATCATGGCCGGCTACCTCATAGCTCCAAGCAAGGAAAGTTTTAATAACACAAGAATTAAAACTTCCTAATTTGCTTCCAAAATTTTTAATAAAAATTTCTCTAATAAGTTTTCCCTTCATGGTTGGTTATAAAAGGAAATTTTATAAATTAAAATCTCTCTATTAAAACATGTGGATGATTTCCAAAAAGGAAAAGTTCTATCTAAAATTAAAATCTTCCTTTCAATCTACAAATAAGGAAAGATATCAAATCTTTTCTTAATCTTTTGTAGAAACTTATAAAAGGAAATATTTAATTTTAAAACTCTCTTTTAAATCATGAACATGGTTACAAAGAAGGAAAGTTTTATCAAAAATTAAAATCTTCCTTTTAACTACAAATAAGGAAAGATATCAAATCTTCCACTTAATCTTTTGTAGAATGAAAGATTTAAATTTTAAACTCTCTTTTACAACCATGATATTCACATAAGAAAAGATTTTAAATAAAATCTCTTTTATTTTTCTAATGGCCAGCCACCTAAGCTTGTGATCCAAGCTTTAGCCGCCCACCTTAAATTGGCTCCACCCTTAGCTTTGGCTGGCCCTAGCTTGGGCTCCAAGCTAGATTGGTCGGCCACCTCAAGCTGGGTAGAAAGATGGGTATGCGGTGGGTATAATTCTCTATATACAAGAGGCTACGATAGGGACCGAGAGGAGGAATTGGTTTTGGTCTCCCGATGAAATTAAGCTTCTCGTGTTCGCCCCAAACACCCAACTTAATTTCATCAATAATAATTCATATCACTAAAGAATTATTATTAAACTGTCGCACCAATCCCAAATTACATTTTGGGCTCCTTATTATGAGTGTGTTAGTCTCCCTGTGTTTAAGATGTCAAATGTCCACTAATTAAATGAGTTACTGACAACTCTCTTTAATTAATATCTTAGTCCAAGAGTAGTACCACTCAACCTTATTGTCATGTCGGACTAAATCCACCTGCAGAGTTTAACATGACAATCCTTATGAGCTCCTCTTGGGGACATTATCAACATAGATTACTAGGACACAGTTTCCTTTTATAATCAACAACACACACTATAAGTAATATTATTTCCCAACTTATCAGGTCTTTTGATTTATCAAGCTAAATCTCACCCTTTGATAAGTTAAAGAAATGAATACTAAATATATGTACTTGTTATTATATTAGGATCAAGAGCACACACTTCCATAATAACTAAGGTCTTGTTCTTTTATTAAGTCAGCACAAAAAGAACTCACCTTAAATGATCCTGCTCAATACACTCAGAGTGTACTAGTGTAATTTTATAGTTAAGATGAACTAATGCCAAATTACACTATGACTATTCCAATGATTTGTTCCTATCCATCTTAGTCGTGAGCTACTGTTTATAATTTATAAAGAACCGATAACATAATTTTCTATGTGTGACACCACACACTATGTTATTTACAATATAAATTAATTGAACAACTACACTTAGCATATAAATGTAGACATTTTTGACCAATGTGATTCTTTATTTCAAAATAAATGTTTACAAAAGCTAGACTTTTAGTATACACTCTAACAGGAAGGTGTCATGTACATCTTCGGTCTGAGCCCGATCCGCACCAAGCTCCCGAGCGGCTTAGGTACGCCATTATTTGATCCTTTCTTTTGAGTCTAACTGATTTCTTTTCCCTCTCTTGTAGCCGAAGTCATGATGTGAGTGCAGGTAGCTGACCTTACAAAGCTTAAGGATGCCGAGGTTGAGGTGGCTGCTGTAAAGGAATTGGTGAGCCGAGGCCTGACGCCGGTCGGCTCTCATGAGGGCACACTCGCCAAAAGCAGGGAGACACCTACTGTGGGTGAGGGCATTGTCGACAGGGTGCCAAGCATCGAAGTTCCTGGAGAGCCACACCCAACCATCGATTTACAGCCTACCACCCAGACTGAGGGCTCCGGGTCTTCTGGCGACGACGATCCCCTCATTAGGCGCAAGAGGCGCCGAGTGGACCAGCCCCCCTGTTCTGCCACCTAGATTGTGTGGGCCATCGAGCGAGAAGACACTTCCTCTCTCATGGCAATCCTGGCAACGACGGAGGCCACTTCCTCCGATCGGACGTCATCCTTATCCGAGCTGCCGCCTGAGACACTTGCTGCACAACTGGTCGCCTTTCTGCCCCCGACCTGACAGAGGGTTTTGCGCTCCGGTATCCGTCCTGCGCCCATGACCCCAACCTCCAATCCGGTGGCCTCTTCCCAGTCGACCCCAAGCAGGCGGCGATCCGTGACAACAATCCCCCACCTACCAACGGAGGATTACCTTGATCCAAATGCCCAGCCTTGCTCTCCTAAGCATAGAATCCTTATCCGCGGGCCGCTCGCCAACATTTGGGAGGAAGTCAGAGCACGAGCCGCGACGATTCCCCCCAGAGCCCTTGGCAACAACCACCTGCAAATGTCCACCGGGGTATGTATTTTATTATCCATTCATGATTTACCTCCGATCGACGTTAACGTTTTTTTCGTTCACATGCAGTACTGGATGGAAAGCGTAGCCATGTGCCAACGACTCGCTTTTGTGGAGGAAGAGTTGAAGAAACTCAAGATCTCGAGTGGCACATCCTCCTCCTAAGGGTAGCCTATTACTGAGGTCGCCAAACTGAAGGACGACCTCAAGAAGGCCAACAAGCTCCTCGAGGCCGAGTGGCAGAAGATGGCCAGCCAAGAAGTTATGTTGGACCAGCTCAACACACAGGTTAGTACTTTCGATAAGAAAATCGAGTTGGCCACGGCGAGTAAGAATCGAGCCATCGTCGATCTGGAGTTGAAAATCCAGGAGGCTCGGAATCTCTCCCAAAATTGGCTATTAACGGATCATCCGGATCTTCGAATTGGCTATTAACGGGATGCTTTAGCAGCTTAAGGTGGACAACCATCTTCCCATCGTGCTGACGGACAGCGTCATCAATCGCAGCAAGTTGAACGACTCGCTGTCTGATAACGTTTTTGATTACCTAGAGTGAGGTTGAGTGCCCGTCTGTAAAAGATTTTCTTTTTGAATGTAAGCCTGCCCGTTCGATGGTGCACCAACTTTTTTGCAATGAATGTTTGCCTGTTTGGCGAACTTTATTTTTTATAACTCTCCTTGTATGACTCTTTTAACCTTTTACGCATGTCACACCGAACGGACATCATGTTCGAGGGCGCTTACCTGAATGACGTTTCTGTAGCTGGCCACTTGGCCATACGAGTGCCATTGAAGGAACTGAGGAAGGTTCATACCTTCTCCCTGGCCTGACGTCGCCGCTCGGCCATCAATGAAGATCCGTGTTCAACGTCACCGCTCGATGATTTGACGAAGTCGTGGGTTTAAGGTTGCAGCTCGACCGTCAATGGAGACATGGGTCTAACATCTCCGCTCGACGATTTGACAAAGTCGTGGGTTTAAGGTCGCCGCTCAATCGTCGATGGAGACATGAGTTTAACGTCGTTGCTCAATGATTTGACGAAGTTGTGGGTTTAAGGTCGCCGCTCGATCGTCGATAGAGACACGCGTTTAACATCGCCGCTTGATTATTTGACGTAGTCGTGGGTTTAAGGTCACCGCTCGACCGTCGATGGAGATATGAGTTTAACGTCGCTGCTCGACAATTTGACGAAGTCGTGGGTTTAAGGTCGCCACTTGACCGTCGATGGAGACATGGCTTTAACGTCGCCGCTCGACGATTTGACGAAGTCGTGGGTTTAAGGTCGCCGCTCAATCGTCGATGGAGACACGTGTTTAACGTTGCCGCTCAATGATTTGCCGAAGTCGTGGGTTTAAGGTCGCCGCTCAACCATCGATGGAGACATGCATTTAACGTCGCCACTCGACAATTTATTGTGTCGCTAGGCACAGAGCTTTGAAACTCATTGTTTTTTTACTTTTGCCCTATTTACAAAAAGTACAGGGATGCAAAGACATTAACTATTACAGGACGCACCTCTCACTCGACTCGGTAAGATTGGAGATGGTTTACGCTCCACAACTGCTCTAGTTGTCGTCCGTCCTCATCCTCCAAGTAGTAGGTGCCCGACAGGAGCTTCTCCACGGCCTTGAAGGGTCCAACCCACGGATCCTCCAACTTGCTGACGTCGCCGATCAGCTTCACTTTCTTCCACACCAGGTCGTCGACCTGGAACGATCTTGGGATCACCCTCCGATTGTAACTTTGCTTCATCCTCTGTCGATATGCCATTAGCCAACCGACGGCTTTTACTCGAGCTTCACCTGCTAAGTCTAGCTCCAAAAGCCTCCACTCGACGTTGTCCTCGCTATAGTGTTGTATCTGATTGGATTCTACTCTGACCTCGATGGGAATGACCGCTTCGCCGCCATACACCAGGTGAAAAGGAGTCGCCCCGGTCCCTTCTTTGGGACTCGTGTGGATCGCCCATAGCATGCTGGGTAGCTCATCCACCCAACTTCCACCAATGTGGTCGAGACGAGCGCGCAGGATTCAAAGAATTTCGTGATGGGCAACCTCCGCCTGCCCGTTGCTTTGAGGGTAGGCCACTGAAGTGAATGCTCGCTGAATACCATATCCTCCGCACCATTCTTTGAGTTTCTGACCGACGAATTGCCTTCCATTATCTGAGACGAGCTGGCGTGGGATGCCGCACCGGCAGATGATGTGCTGCCAGATGAATTTCATGACCATCTACTCGGTTATTCTTGCCAATGTCTCGGCTTCAACCCATTTGGAGAAATAATCCACCGCAATGAGCAAGAACTTTCGCTTACCTATGGCCATGGGGAATGACTCAACGATGTCCATGCTCTACTGGTCGAACGAGCAAGAGAATGTTGACGCCTTCATCTCCACGGTCGGTCGGTGCGGGAGGTTATGATATTTCTGACAAGACAGACAAGTAGCCACCGTCCGGGTGGCATCCTCTTGGAGGGTCGGTCAAAAGTATCTGGCCAGTAGAATCTTTCTTGCTAATGAGCGGCCACCCAGGTGTCCTCCGCAGGATCCTTGATGTACCTCCTATAGTATGTAGTCGGTGTCCTCTGATTTGATGCATTTAAGTATAGGCCTAGAGAAGGCTTCTTGTAGAGTTGATCCCCGATTAAGGTAAAACGACCAACCCTTCTCCTTAACAAGCGAGCCTCCTCCTGATCGGACGGTGTAGCTCCCGACCGTAAAAACTCCGTCAATGTCGACCTCCAATCATTTGGGAAGGTAAGCCCCTCCATTTAGTCAATGTGAGCTACTAGGGATACATGATCGATCGGCTGCGCTATGACGATAGGTGATAACGAGATGGCTAATTTGGCCAGCTCGTCGGTGGCCTAGTTCTCCGAACGGGGGATCTTTTGTATGACGACTTCTCAAAAGTTGGCCTTTAGTTTTTCGAAGGCTTAGACGTACAGCTTGAGTCACGTGTTACTTATCTCGAATGTCCCCGTCAGCTGCTGAGCGGTCAATTGAGAGTCCGAGTGGATGAGGACCTTGATGGCTCCGACGTGCCGGGCGACTTGTAGGCCGACTATAAGCACCTCTTATTTGGCTTCATTGTTTGTTGCCCTATAGTCCAGCCGAACGAACAGTTACATTCGCTCCTCTTCGGGGGAGATGAGCAATATGCCGACCCCGCTCCCCTGCCGAGTAGATGAACCATCCACATATATCCTCCAAACGGCTTCTGGCTCGGGATTTTGCATCTCCGTAACGAAATCTGCCAAGGACTACGTTTTGATAGCCGTTCGAGGCTGATACTGGATGTCAAACTCGCTGAGCTCCGTCATCCATTTGATTAGCCGTCCGGACGCTTTCGGATTGAGGAGGGCCTGCTCCAAGGGACTATTGGTCATTACGATGATGGAGTGGGTGAGGAAGTATGGGCGAAGCCTCCGAGCGGCGAGTACCAACGAGTAAGCCAATTTCTCGAGACCGGTGTAGCAGGATTCAACGTCTTTCAATATATGACTTAGGAAATACACCGGTTGTTCCTCACCATTCTGCCTCACTAGAGCTGAGCCAACTGCATACTCGGTTGAAGACAGGTAAATTCGGAGGAGCTAGCTGACAACTGGCTTAGCTAGTACAGGCAATAAGTTGAGGTACTCCTTAAGTTCGTCAAACGTCCGGTCACACTCCTCATCTCACTGGAATTTGGTGGTTCGACACAATATCTTAAAGAATGGCAAGCTCCGGTCGGACGATTTGGAGATGAATCGAGATAAGGTTGTTATCCGGCCGGTGAGACATTCGGCTTCCTTCAAATTTCTTGGCGGTGGCATGTCTTGTAGTGCCTTTACTTTGCTGGGGTTTGCCTCGATGCCCCGCTCGGTGACGATGTAGCCTAGTAATCATTTGCTCTTTGCACCAAACAAACACTTATTTGGATTCAGCTTGATCCTGTATGTCCTAAGTGTCTGGCAGGTCTCCTTGATGTTTGCACATAGGTCAGCCACCCTGAGGGATTTAATTAATATGTCGTCGACGTATACCTCCATATTACGACTGATGTCGTCGGAACACCTTATTCATCATCCTTTGATATATAGCTCCAGTGTTCTTCAGTCCGAACGGCATGCATGACATTGTAACAATACGTCCCGTCGGCCGTAATTAAGCTGATCATTTCCTGATCTTCTCGGGCGAGTGGTACTTGGTGGTACCCTTGGTATGCGTCCAGCATACATATCAGCTCGCACCCAGCAGTGGAGTCTACCATCTGATCAATCCGAGGCAGCGGGTAGAAGTCCTTTGGGCATGCCTTGTTGAGGTCCCGGAAGTCGATGCAGACTCGCCACTTGTTGCCCGGCTTCGAGACCAGCACAACATTTACGAGCCAGCTCGGGAATTACACTTCCCGTATGTGGCCGACCTCCAGCAACTTCTCTATTTCTACACGGATGATCATATTTTGTTCGACGCTGAAGTCTCTCTTTCTTTTCTTTATTGGCCGAGCATCCGGTCGGACGTGAAGTTCGTGTTGCACGATATTCGGGGAAATGCCGGGGAGCTCGTGCGTCGACCATACGAATACATCGTGGTTTTGCTGAAGACAGGCGATCAGCTCTGCCTTCTGTTTAGCTTCCAGATCGGACGCTACGAAAGTTGTTGCCTTCGCTCGGTCGGGATGGATTTGGCCTTCCTCTTTTTCTTCGTAGACTAGGGTAATAGGCTTTTCAGTAATAGCGCTAACCTCTAGTCGGGGAGTTTTCCGAGCGGGCTTGGCCTCGGTCTTGACCATCTCTGTTGGGATTTTCGAGCCGTAAAAATTGCTTTTTGCATTGCGAAAACTTTGAAATCCCATGCCACCGGATCCGTGTGAAGATTAAAAGAATAAAAAATTTCGTGTACATGTTTTTCTATTCTAGATCTACATTAGATCTACATGGTTAAGAGATTACCCTTATAGCGAAGCCCTTCGCGAATCTCTCTCGTCCAAAAGTTGTCGGATCTCGAGTGTGTTCAAGTGGACACACCTCTATACATATCCACACAAACAATAGAGATGGAGAAAACACTTAGAGTGTGCTAGCACTCTAAAGGTGTTCGGCCAAGGAGGAGGAGAGGGAGAGAAGAAGAAGCAAGGAGGAATAATAATGACCGATAATGAAAATAAGAGTAAAAAATGGATTAAGTATTTTCATCTAATGAAAATACTTAATGCTTATTAACACCATTAATGAGCCTTAATGAGTATTTAATATTCTTCATTAAATGACCATTTTGAAACTCATTCGAAATTTGAATCTAAAATTTAAATTGAATTCCATTTATCATTGAATTCAAAATTCAATGAATATCATCATTAAGCCTCACTTGAGTCTAACTCAAGTCTAGCCTCACTTGAGTCTAACTCAAGTCTAACCTCACTTGAGTCTAACTCAAGTCTAACCTCACTTGAGTCTAACTCAATCGAGTCTTACTCAATTAATCTAATTTGGATTACTCTTAATCCAATTTAGTTCATCACATGAACCTAATCCTCTAGGTACATCAAATGAACCTAATCTCCATCTAATTGCCATTTGTGTGTGACCCTATAGGTTCTTGTAACGTTGGCAATGCTCCTAAACCCATTTAGAAGCATAAGTAATGAGCGGTATCTAGCAACACATCATTACTACCTAAGTTACAAGAATGTTGAGATCCAACATCACCTTGTGACTACTAATTGTGACTCTTCACAATATATGACAAGTGCCCTTCTATCATTGACATCTAGATTGATCAATTTGAGGCATAGACGGTGTCATCCTCTGATCAATCTAAATCTTGAACTCTAAGTAGACTCACTCTAATCAAATGAGCTAAATATCTTATATTGACTCATCTGGGCATGACCATGCACTTAGTGGTTTTACTCTATCAAGAATAACGATGTTACTCTAGTTATATAGGAGGGATAGATCCCATCTACATCACTCACATCCCTCCGTATAATTTGTTACATACCCAGTAATCACCTTTACAGTCCACCCAGTTACGGGTGACGTTTGACGAAGCCAAAATATGTAACTCTTTATGTAGGGAACCATGGTGACTTCAGGTCCAAGGACTAATAGTCATACTAATAGCCATATGAGAAAGTATATGACACTCATATAGCGATCCATGATACTTTCTCATGGCGGGTCATTCAGTATACATTCTCCAATGCATACCCATGTGTCAACTTGATATCTCTATATCCATGACTTGTGAGATCAAGTCATCAAGTTGACCTACATGCTAGTCTCATCGCATTAACATTGTCCCTGAATGTTAATACTTAACTAGGAATGATTAAAAGTAGTGTTCTCTATACCATCTCACTATCGATTCAACCAATCGATTGATATAGATAAGAACCTTCTACTCAAGGACGCTATTATACTTAGTTATTTGACACCAATACAAGTAAGTATAATAACCAAAACAAACGCCTTTATATACATAAGAATATGATACAATGAGTCCATACAACAATCATCATATGATTGGCTCTAGGGCTCTAACTAACAATCTCCTACTAGCACTAGTGCCAATCAGTGTAGGATCTAAGGCCCAATGACCTAGTGTGACCATCATGCTTTCTCTGTGCCAAAGCCTTGGTCAAGGGATCTGCGACGTTAGCTTTTGTGGGTACTCTGCAAATCTTCACATCTCCTCTATCGATGATCTCTTGAATGAGATGGAAGCGTCGTAGTATGTGTTTAGTCTGCTGGTGTGAGCGAGGTTCCTTAGCATGCGCAATTTCTCCATTGTTGTCACAATAGAGCTCAATAGGATCTGCTATGCTAGGAACCACCCCAAGCTCAGTAATGAACTTGCGGATCCAAACTGCCTCCTTTGCTGCTTCTGATGCAGCAATATACTCGGCCTCTGTTGTAGAATCAGCGACTGTGTCCTGCTTTGAACTCTTCCAGCTCACAACACCACCATTTATGTAAAACATGAACCCAGACTGCGATCGATAATCATCCTTGTCAGTTTGGAAGTTAGCATCACTGTAACCCTTTACAGCTAGTTCGTCATCGCCTCCATATATCAAGAAATATTCTTTAGTCCTTCTCAAGTACTTAAGAATATTCTTGACCGCTATCCAGTGACTTTCACCTGGATCTGACTGGTATTTGCTCGTCATGCTCAAAGCATACGAGACATCAGGACGAGTACATAGCATGGCGTACATGATAGATCCTATGGCTGAAGCATAAGGGATCTGATCCATGCGGTCTCTCTCCTCTCTAGAACAGGGACTTTGAGTCTTCGAAAGACTCATACCATGTGACATCGGCAGAAATCCCTTCTTGGAGTTTTGCATGGCAAACCGTAGTAGTACCTTGTCAATATATGTACTCTGCCTTAGGCCAAGCACTCTCTTAGATCATCTATCTCTATAGATCTGTATGCCTAGAATACGGGTTGCTTCACCTAAGTCCTTAATTGATAAACAATTCCCTAGCCAAGTCTTTACAGACTGCAGCAAAGGGATGTCATTCCCAATGAGTAGTATGTCATCCACATACAATATAAGGAAGACAACTGTGCTCCCTACAACTTTCTTGTAGACACAAGGTTCTGTTAGTACAGTAAGCATCCGACGATCAAACCTCAGTTTTGATAATGGCAAAGGGATTCAAAGTTAAGATTCCTTGTTATCTAACGTGGTTAAATAAGGTTTCAGGAAAGTCCTAACTGCGGTTAGGCAAGGGAAAATCCTAAGGGGGGGTAACCTTAGGTCCTAGGGGGTGGTAACCCTAGGTGAAGGAAAATCCTAAGGGGGGGGGGGGTAACCTTAGGTCCTAGGGGGCGGTAACCCTAGGTGAAGGAAAATCCTAAGGGGGGGGGCAACCTTAGGTCCTAGGGGGCGGTAACCCTAGGTGGAGGAAAACCCTAAGGGGCGACAACTTTAGGTCCTAGGGGGCGGTAACCCTAGGTGGAGGAAAACCCTAAGGGGCGACAACTTTAGGTCCTATGGGGCGGTAACCCTAGGTGGAGGAAAACCCTAAGGGGCGGCAACCTTAGGTCCTAGGGGGTGGTAACCCTAAGTGGAGAAAACCCTAGGGGGCGATAACCCTAGGTCCTAGGGGGTGGTAACCCTAGGTGAAAAGTCCAGTCGGTCTGGAGGACCGGACTGACATTAGGTAATCTCTCCTGAGGGGAGTAGGTGAGGACGCGTTCCCCATAGAGGGAACAGTAGGCGTCGGGTCGACCTAAGGTTTCCGGTTGGAAACCCGAAGTCAGACTCAGACAGTCCAGAGACTGTCTATACTTCATTTATCATATTTATTGTGCTAACTTTGTGTTGCAGGATAGTGTTTGGGACTAACGTATCTTGCAGGTGCAAAGGAGCAACCTAAAGCCTCGGATGAACAGTGTCCGAGGCGCCTCCATGGAGCTTGGAGGCGCCTCGGGTGCAAAGCTAGAGCTGGCTGCGAAGCACCATTGGAGGCGCCTTGAAGAAGGCAGAAGGCGCCTTGGAAGGCGCCTTGAGTGAGGTTTAAGGCGCCTTAAGCAGATGAACTTCGACCAGTTCAAGCTCGATCCACGCGGAGGACTCGGCAGCATGGAGGCGCCTTAAACAACCTTCAAGGCGCCTTGAACACCCTTTATAAGGGGGTTTCGACCAGCACTTCAGATGAACAAGTTCTGAGCTTTCCCTCTTCAACGTGCTGCTAACAAAGTCATTCCGAAGTGCTGCTGCGACATTCCGACGACCCGGAGCTTCAATCTTCTTCTTTCTTAAGTTGTCGGTACAAGTTTATTTCAATACTTTCAGTGTAATTTGTAATTTCTATCGTGATTATAGTTGTTGCCCACCGGAAGCGATCAAGGATCGCGGGCCTTCGAGTAGGAGTCGCCGTAGGCTCCGAAAGAAGTAAAAAGCTTGTCTCTTTGTGTGTTTGTTTACTTTCCGCAGCGTGTTTTAACTCCGATATTTTCACGATTCCGATAAACGTAAAATTTAGCCGCGAGCGCTATTCACCCCCCCTCTAGCACGGTCTCAATCCAACAGTTTCATCTTCATTCTTGATGAAACCAAACTGTTTGATCGCATCATCGAATCGAAGATTCCAACTTCGAGAAGCTTGCTTTAGTCCATAAATGGATTTATGTAGCTTGCATACTCTGCCAGTATGCTGTGGATCTACAAAACTCTCAGGTTGTGTCATGTACACATCCTCAAGCAAGTTTCTATTCAGAAATGCGGTTTTGACATCCATCTGTCATATCTCATAATCGTGGTAAGCTGCAATAGCAAGTATGATCGGAATGGACTTAAACATCGCGACTGGAGAAAAAGTTTCATCATAATCAATACCATGAATTTACTTGAAACCTTTTGCTACCAGACGACCCTTATATATAAGTCCATCCATGTCAGTCTTTCTCTTAAAGACCCACTTACACCCAATGGGGTTTACCCCTTCAGGTGGATCAACCAAAGTCCATACTTGGTTGGTGTACATAGATTCCATTTCGGATCTCATGGCCTCTAGCCATTTCTCAGAATCTGGTCTCATCACAGCTTCCTGATAGGAGGTAGGCTCATCCTCAATGAGCACAACGTCATCATGGTCAGACTAGAGAAATGAATATCTCTCAGGCTAACGACGTACCCTATCAGACTTGCGAAGAGGTAGGTCTACTTGAACTGGTTGTTGTTCCTCAACTCCTTGTGGAACAACATCATCTACAACACTTTGTGGTTCCAGTTCAACTTCCATCGAGGCTTCAGTGCTATGGTTCACATCTTGAACTTCTTCAAGATCGAATATACTCCCACTAGTTTTTCTAGAAACAAAGTCCCTTTCTAGAAATACCCAGTCTTTGCCACAACTACCTTGTGTTGAATGGGAATGTAGAAGTAATATCCCTTAGTTTCCTTGGGATATCCAATAAAATAGCACTTATAGGATTTGAGTCCCAGTTTGTCCGAGACTTGACGTCGAACGTAAGCCTCACAACCCCAAATCTTCATAAAAGACACCCGGGCATCTCTCCCAGTCCATATCCTATATGGTATCTTTATCACAGCCTTGGATGGAACTCGGTTGAGTATGAAGGTTGTAGTGTCTAGAGCATAGCCCCAAAGAGATACAGGAAGATCTGTGTGACTCATCATAGACCGTACCATATCTAATAGGGTACGATTCCTCCTTTCGGATACACCATTCCACTGTGGTGTTCTAGGAGGAATGAGCTAGGATAGAATCTCACACTCAGCTAGATAGTCACAAAACTCATGGCTAAGGTATTCTCCACCTCGATCTGATTGAAGTATCTTAATACTCTTGCCAAGCTGAGTTTGTACTTTATTCTTGAATGCTTTGAACTTTTCAAAGGATTCTGACTTATGTGTCATCAGATACACATAACCATATCTACTGAAGTCATCAGTAAATATAATGAAGTACCTATAACCACCCCTAGCAGCAACATTGAAAGGACCATATACATCACTATGTATAAGTCCTAACAAGTCAGTCGCTCTCTCGCTGTGTCCACTAAAGGGAGTCTTGGTCATCTTGCCTAGTAGGCATGACTCGCATGTCTCATATGATTCAAAATCAAATGAGTCCAGCAAACCATCTTTATGAAGCTGGGATAAGTGTTTGTTATTTATATAACCTAAGCGACAGTGCCAGAGATAGGTTTGGTTCATTTTATTTGATTTGAACCTTTCAGTATTTATGTTATAGATGGGGTTCTCTAAGTCTAGAATAGAGAGTCCGTTAATCAGAGTTGCACTACAATAGAACATATCATTTAAATAAACTGAACAACATTTGTTCTTTATTATAAATGAAAAACCTTTCTTGTCCAAACAAGAAACTGAAATTATGTTCTTAGTAAGAGCAAGCATATAACAACATTCATCTAATTCTAGTACAAGCCCAGAGGGCAGAGATAGATAGTAAGTCCCTACAGCAACAGCAGCAACTCGTGCTCCATTGCCTACTCGTAGGTCTATCTCGCCCTTCGTCAATGCCTTGCTATTTCTCAGCGCCTGTACATTAGTACAAATGTGAGAAGCACATCCGGTATCTAATACCCACGATGAAGAAATAGAGAGATTGACTTCTATAACATGTATACCTGAAGTAGAAATCTTATTTCTCTTCTTCTTAAGATCTTCCAGGTATCCTTTGCAGTTCCTCTTCCAGTGCCCTGCTTGTCCTTGATATAGTTGACGAAGATGTTCAACCATATCATAAGCAGTCATCAGCTCGTGTTGCTTCTGAAGCTCAAAGTTCATGGTTGCGAGCATGAAGCATGACACATCTAATGCGTCATCTTGATGCTTCTTGTAAGTATCTCGGTCAGCTCGCGTGGCAGTGGCAGGAGGTGCTTCGGGAATGGGCGTCTCCAGGATGTACAGTTTCCTTTCCTGAGTGAGAACAATTCTCAGGTTCCTGAACCAGTCTAGGAAATTAGCTCCAATAAGCTTGTCCTTGTCAAGGACAGAACGCAGGGAGAATGTGTTCGTTTTTGACGACATGACAATCTACAACAGAAAATGCAGAAAATAAATAATCATATTCCACTAATCATTTAATTAGGTCTTTAACTAAATGATGCTCCCACTGAATTATAGAACTTTTGTAGAATCGAGTCATGGACGTGGTCAAACCACACTTACTAGATTCTAGCTATAATTCGTGCGGGACAAGATCCACATCATACTACGCATTGAGTTAGCTTTGGCTAAATCGCCCAAGACTTTAGTATGATCGGTAGGTAACTAATTACCAATTACATCTCTATGCAACTCTTGTTTATAGGATCAATATCCGCATGTATATTAAAACTTGAGGTAGCTTTGGCTAAATCAACCAAGAGTTAATATAAATATGATTTTGACCTATCTACCAACCATTGAAAAATACCTATAGTTAAACCCGATCCAATTGAGTTTAACTAGTTTTACTCAATCTAATTGAGTTTGTACTCACCCATGGGTTGATAGGCGGGGCCAAGATTGTCCCTCCGCACCCTATCAAGATAATATGTGTTGCCCTGCTTTCGCAGATTCAACAACAACATGTGATCGAGGTAGTGATGGGTATCACGACATGGTAGGCATTTCAAGTTGACGCGATTTAGATCTAATCTAATTGTTGATGTGTATCATATACTCGATTTAGATCTAATCTAATCATGATGCATCATATTAGCGATTTAGATCTAATCTAATCGTTAAAGCACTAATTAATTACTCTACTCTAGCATGCATCACATACACACACTACAACAAAAGTAACTTTCCGCAGCGCATCATCAACGACGTGCAGTTAAAGCGTGCCGTTAATAATAGTTTTTACGGCGCGCCTAATTATATGCGCTGCGGATAGTATAATGTTTATACAAATGAAAGCGTGCAGAAAAAGTGCGCTGTCAATAAAATTTTCTACGACGTGCAAAGTGCGCTGTTAAAACTTAATATTAACAGCGTGCGGAGCGCGCTGTTAATAATTATTATATATAAAAATAACGGCATACAAAAATATATGTTGTGAATAAATATTAAAAAATATTAACAGCATGCAATATACGCCGTTAATAATCTTCAAAATTTTCTAAATATTTAGCCAAAATTTTTCACGTAGAAACAAACCTGCAGCAAATATTTTTCTCCCGTGATATTTTTCCGCTCATGCTCACGCCCGTGAATTAATCTCATGCGAAACAAATCCTCACGTTGCCCGCAAAACCCTCCGCCGAACCTCCTCCTCAAGCGATCGAACTCCCTTCGCCAAACCTCTCCGGCGCAGCCCAACTCCTCTCCGCCAACATCTTCGCATAAGTCCTCTCCGGCGAAGCACTCTCGGCCAAAGCCCTCCTCCTCACGCAAACTCTCCCCACCGAAGCCCTCTCCGCCTAAGCCTCCTCACGCGAACTCCCTCCGCCGAAACCTCTCTACCGCAACCCTAACATTGTCTCTCTGTTGAACATCTCCATCCTCTCTCAGACGAAGCGCTCTCCTGCGAAGCCCTTTCCTCCGAAGCTCTCCACCAAATTGAACATCTTCGTCGATCCTCCCCTTTCTCAGGTTCGATTTTGTTTTTGTTTTTATTGTATTATGTTGTCGCTGAGTTGAATACCTGAGTTGAATACCTATTAGGTTGAACCCTAATTGATTTTGTTGCATTGGCTTTCATTGGCTTTAGTTGCAGAGACTAAATAATTGCCTTCTTGTACTCTTTTGCAATGATATTTAGTTGCTAGACAACTCACCACAACCTACAAGCCACAACTCACCAAGTGCGAGCTAATTGATCAATAGACAATTAAAGGGTTGTAGAAATTTTTATCATCATTAGATTGGGTTGTGGTTGACATGCAGGTACCCTAAGCTACTATAACTCAAACCTCAACTCCAATACAGAGAGTTGGTTGTAGAAATCCAGTGAGTCTTTTGTTTATCCTCAAATCCAATACCTTATGTTGATTGTTCTCTTGGTATAATTTTTGCAAGCTTGCAAGATAGGTTTATTCTGGCAGTCAAATGCAATATTTGTTTATGCTTATTCTTATCTTTAGTCTGCCTTATTTTTATTAATATTATTGTCAGGGTATTATAGTTAAGCCTACTGGACTCTATCAATTACCATTTAATGGTCTTCTCTATGCTCCATGGGCTTTCATATCGTGGAGCATTAGTTCATATTCTTTTATGCTCCAACATAGAGAGCTTGATTGATTCCGTTTTAATAGAGAGCTTGAATACTACAACAAAAATAGCTTCTATGCTCCACGACTGTCGCAAGACTTCTATCCCTCTGCATCGTAGGACCACAGCAAGAGTCACCAAGCCCTCTGCTAATCACTCCACACTCTGCATCAAGCCAAAAGCTCAAAGCCAAAGGTAACCCTAATCTCTAAGTCCCTAAACTTATTGCTTTGCTCGCCTATGCTCCAATTAAACTTTTTCTTGATTTTCTTTGTTGTAATGGGTGTAAACTCTCATTAAGGGAGACAGGGGGATGAGTATTATATGATTGTTTGACATGCTTGTGTTCTGATTAACAGACTGCATAAAATTAACATTTTCCACTAAATAAGATCTTGTTATCAATAACTGTCAACAATCATCACTTAGACTCCTACCAAATGTTGAGGGTAGATGGATGGGCATTTGTGTATGATGCTATAATTCTCCAAATCAAAAGATTGTTTCTGTCAGTTGAATCAGTGAATTTGGCATTCCCCACGAGCCAATTTAAAGGATGATGAGGCAGAGATAGAAAACTACATATGATTACCCACTCTATATTGATAGAAACCGAAATATGATTTTGCAACTAGATGATTTAGTAACACAGTCCAAGGTCCTTATTTATTTATATTCATTTCCCATTGCTTTCTTTGAATCATGGCATCTTTTGCTCCATCTAGCAATTGATTTGCTATTGTCATTTGCCATGCAGGATTTGCCGATTGAACTACCAGAGAATGAAGCTGAAAACAAAAATGTTGCAGCAAATAATCTTGAGGATAATGTAGTGTTGGAATTTGGACAACTTATTAAGGAGAAAAGTTTCACAAAGTAAGTAACTAATCCATGCGGATGTTGGATATGAGATGTGTATGGTCATCATCAGTATCACCTCAATTTCCTGTAGCTACTAACAATGATGAGTTTCTTGGGTGTCTAACTTCTGCCACAGCAGATTTTATATTCTTCTCATGTTATAAATATGAGAATCTTCCCAAAGAGCTAGAAAGGAAGTTGATTATTAGTTGTCATCCTTTGGATGTGAATGTGATCATATTAGCACTGGATCATTGTTTAATTTTATTTTGTTTTGCTCATTAAGTTAATGAATTGAATTTATCGCATGCACACAAGGCTTTATCTTTGATTTTTTTGTTATTTTAAGCAGCTTTTAGTGTTAATAATTGCATTTTAATACCATTCTGAAATTAATAATTTGATCACATGCATCTGAAGTTTTTGTTTGATTTTTATGTGTTATTTAGTAATGACTACGTTCAAATCCTAAGAATCCTTATATCCTGACAGAGCTCAGTATGAGCATCTGGTTGATGTACTGAGGTCAAGAACTACTGATTTGGATACAACCAATTCTGGTGCAAATGGTGAAAAGATAGATGATGTTATTGTTCCCCAGCTAGCAACAAGAACAGACAACTTCAGTTTATGTGAAGATCATGTAAAATCTTGAGATGTTTCAACTCTTTGAGAAAATTAATATTCTTAATTAGAACATTGCAATCCTGTAATACCTTTTGTTTTTTAGCTAACATAGTGTTTAATCCTATAATACCTTAGTTGCAACATTAAATATTTGGGATATAGTGTCTGATCATTCCAAATTTCAAATTATCTCATTATTTATAGGTATTGAAACAAAGCAGTTCAACATTGTACAGTGAGTTTCGATCTACTTGTCCTATACGGAGGGTCCGTCAAAAATTAGGCATCAATTCATCGAATAGAATAATGCATTTAGTTTTACCTGGAAACAGTGAGACTTGTAGTTTGACTGTCAAGAAGGGTTTTCAAGATCCATCACAAAATCAATGTCCTCATAATTTGGATGATGCAATACGAAGAACGGTTGCATGGTTATCTAAATTTTTAGTATTGTGTGATTGATACATATTATACTAATTTGTTTAGATTGTAAGTTGAATTGTTGTTATGTAATTGCTAGTTTGTTAGATATTTCATATCATGTTTTAGATCTTTTGAGTTTTGTGGTATAATGAAAAACTATTACTTTTATTAATTCTGTATGGATTTGATTTGTAGTAATTTTGTTATAAAATTTTAATTTATTATTTTTGTCAAATTATTTTTTTAATATAGTTAAGACCATCAACAACATACGTTTGCGCGCTGCGAAAAGTACTTTCCGCAGCGCGCAAAGCATGCTGCGGATAATAGTATCCGTGGCGTGCTTTGCGCGCTGCGGAAAATACTTTTCGCAGTGAGCAAAAGCACGCTGCGGATAATTTATGACTTTTAACAGCTTTTAATTGTGCAGCGCGCAATGCGCGCTGCGGAAAGGAAATTTGCGCGCTGTGAAAAGTCATTTTTGTTGTAGTGACACACATAAACAATTAATTAAATTGTGATTAGTCATGACCCTACTACGATCTTCTCAAGCCAATGAGAAGATCGGATGGTCAACCTAGAGTCAGCAGCTTCTCCAAGCTCCTCCCTTTGACCGCCATGTATTGCTCGCACCCTCCTTGTAACTCCGTCGTGAGTGGACCTTCCACCGCTCCAATTTTGTATATTACAAATTTGAAACTCGAGTTACATTCGAGTCTAAACTATTCACAACAGGAATATAAAATAAAGAAAGGCACGACGCGCAGGTCGCGATCATATACAACATGCACAAACACACAAAATGGCACGTAGGTCATATTATGAATTACAACACATGTATCCAATCCAATTGGGGTTTTTGGTCTATGACCATCACAATATTATACATAATTATAAATTATGTATTTTTCCATAATTTCTGTAATTTTACTACTGATTTTTGCGATTTTACGAGTCGCAACTTCCCAGCGGTCCCGTTTAGCGATTTTTGGGCGCAATCGCGGGACAATGCCCCTTGCGGGGTTAGGGGCAGCACCCCTTCTCACGAAATGAATCTCACGAGTGTCCCACGATGATCTAATAGCGCCTTAGCCCACTGTCCCAAATCATTTTGGGCGAGACCTTGCCGTTTTGGAAGGTGTTTCTCGGTAGTCGAAGCCTACAAGTGTCTAAACACTTGTTGTTTCGCCTCTACGAGAAAAATATCCATAAAATACATAAAAATCATAAATTTATAGAAAGTTACAGATCTGTAATTTTTCATAAAAATTAAAATAAAACATGTACACGCTTCGTACGTGGCTCTGATACTACTGTTGGGATTTTCGAGCCGCAAAAACCACTTTTTGCGTTGCGGAAACCTCGAAATCCCATGCCACCGGATCCGTGCGAAGATTAAAAGAAAAAAAATTTCGTGTACATGTTTTTCTATCCAAGATCTACATTAGATCTACATGGTTAAGAGATTACCCTTGTAGCGAAGCCCTTCGCGAATCCCGCTCGTCCAAAAGTTGTCGGATCTCGAGTGTGTTCAAGTGGACACACATCTATACGTATCCACACGAACAATAGAGATGGAGAAAACACTTAGAGTGTGCTAGCACTCTAAAGGTGTTCGGCCAAGGAGGAGGAGAGGGAGAGAAGAAGAAGTAAGGAGGAATAATAATGATCGATAATGAAAATAAGAGTAAAAAAATGGCTTAAGTATTTTCATCTAATGAAAATACTTAATGCTCATTAACACCATTAATGAGCCTCATTAATGAGCCTTAATGAGTATTTAATATTCTTCATTAAATGACCATTTTGAAACTCATTCGAAATTTGAATCTAAAATTCAAATTAAATTCCATTTATCATTGAATTCAAAATTCAATGAATATCATCATTAAGCCTCACTTGAGTCTAACTCAAGTCTAGCCTCACTTGAGTCTAACTCAAGTCTAACCTCACTTGAGTCTAACTCAAGTATAACCTCACTTGAGTCTAACTCAAGTCTAACTTAATCGAGTCTTACTCAATTAATCTAATTTGGATTACTCTTAATCCAATTTGGTTCATCACATGAACCTAATCCTCTAGGTACATCAAATAAACCTAATCTCCATCTAATTGCCCTTTGTGTGTGACCCTATAGGTTCTTGTAACGTTGGTAATGCTCCTAAATCCATTTAGAAGCATAAGTAATGAGCGGTATTTAACAACACATCATTACTACCCAAGTTACAAGAATGTTGAGATCCAACATCATCTTGTGACTACTAGTTGTGACTCTTCACAATATATGACAAGTGTCCTTCTATCCTTGACATCTAGATTGATCAATTTGAGGCATAGGCGGTGTCATCCTCTGATCAATCTAAATCTTGAACTCCAAGTAGACTCACTCTAATCAAATGAGCTAAATATCTTATATTGACTCATTTGGGCATGACCATGCACTTAGTGGTCTCACTCTATCAAGAATAACGATGTTACTCTCGTTATATAGGAGGGATAGATCCCATCTACATCACTCACATCCCTCCGCATAATTTGTTACATACCCAGTAATCGCCTTTATAGTCCACCCAGTTACGGGTGACGTTTGACGAAGCCAAAGTATGTAACTCCTTATGTAGGGAACTATGTTGGAACCCCAATGTTGTTTTGGTGTGATCAACAAGTTAAGATTAGGTCATGTGTGTATTTAACCTTGTGTCTAAGTGTGTAGGAGCTTAGGAACACAGGTAGTCGAGCGGAAGACGCAGCTAGCGAGAAGGACGGCAGGGGAGAGAGTCGGAGTACACTGTGGGCGAGAAGGAAGCGTGCGGTGATTCCGAGGTCAAAGTCGAGCGGAAGATTGCTCGGGGAGCAAGAGGCGGCTAGCGAGAAGGACGCAGTGCGTCAGGGACGAAGCTCGGATGAGTACGCCGAGAAGGAAACACGCGATTAGGGGCGAGCCGGAGGGAAGCCCGCTCGAGAAGACCGGAAGTTGGGTTCGGGTGAGCCCTTTTCCGGATGGTAGAGATCACCCAAGCAAGCGGATCCGGAGTAGAAGACCCGGATCGAGCCGAACCAAACCAGAGCAGTGGCCCCTGGATGAAAAAGTCAACGTTGGTTGACTTTGGGCTCCGGAGCGCCCGGAGCAGCCCGGGGCGCCCGGAACCCTTCCGGGCGCCCGGACCAGTATTTTGACCAGATCGAGTCAAAACTCGATCTGAACGTTGGGGGATAAAATTTATCCCCCCCAGGGCGCTCGGAACCCTTCCAGGCGCCCCGACCAAGGCTATAAATATAGCCTTGGTCCAGAAGCTTTGAATCAACTCAGAAATTTATATTCCAAACACTTGTGCGCTTCTGTTCTAGTTTAGCTTCTGTCTTTTGTGCTTTCACTGTTGTAAGAGGCTTCTCCGCCTGAAGGAGATATTTTAGTGCACGTTCATTCCTTGGATTAACAACCTCCTTGGTTGTAACCAAGTCAAATTGTGAGCCTCTTCTTTCTGCTTTTTATTTACTGCTAATTTACTTTATGCAAGTGTTCTGTTGAAAGTTCGAGAAGGGTCTTTTCTGTTTATTTTTTTCAGGCTATTCAACCCCCCTTCTAGCCGGCCCAACGGTCCTACAAGTGGTATCAGAGCCGAGACGCTTCAGGAGGACTAACCGCCGAACGAACATCCACCCACCAAAATCCGAGGGGGACTTTGCAAGCTGGAAGAAGCACATGGAGGTATTTTTCGGTACCGATTTTGATTTATTACTAACAATGGAACACGGTTTTGAAGCTCCCGAGGGCAAAGCGAAAAATCAATGGACAAAGAAAGAGCAGGCCGAGTACGTGGCAAACAAGAAAGCAGAATTCCATCTGCTAACCGTACTTCCGCCACAAGAAGTCAACCGTGTCGGCACCTACAACTCGGCAAAGGAGCTTTGGGAGAAGTTCCTTGAATTACACGAAGGAACAACTCGGCAACCAGCTCACCAACCTCCGTCTTGAAGAAGGTGAAACAATTGCACATCTACACTCGAGGATAAAAGAATTCATCACCGGACTTTCGATTCTCGGAGAAGAGGTAAGTAACCGAGATTCGCTCAGGTACGCTTTAAATTCCTTCCCTAGAAATTCAAAATGGGCATCACTAGTAGATGCTTTTTACATTTCGAAGGACTTAGAAAAAATTTCATTAGAAGAATTTTTTTCAACATTTGAAGTGCATGAGTCAAGATGTGCAGGAATGAGGGAGCCAAAGAACAACGTCGCCCTCAAAGCTTCGAGAGACGAACCTGAATCGGAATCTTCTCTCGACGACGAGGAAATGGTAATGATGGTAAGACGATTTAAGAAGTTACACAATTCTAGAAAAACTAACCATCCACAGGGTAGAAAGAAAAGAACTATCCGCTGCTACCATTGCGACGAAGAAGGGCATGTCAAGGACAACTGCCCCAAGCTGAAGAACAGAGACAAGGAAAAGGGTAAGAAGCCTATCCAAAAATGAAAGGCCCTAAAGGCAACGTGGGACGATACCTCGTCCGAATCGGAAGTCGAAGCATTTTCCGGACTCGCACCGATGGCGAGTCATCAAGACGACGACTGCGATTCAAGCTCTTCCGAAATGAGCATCGAGAGCATCGATGAAGGGGGAGACACGTCGGAAGAAATCAGCAGCTCAGGGGGAGAAACGGACAACGAGATCGACAAGGTAAGTCAGGTACGATCTCTTCCTCCCGATAAAATGTTTAAGTTTGTTAAACTTTTAACAAAAGATTGCTGCAAATTAGAAAGTGAAAATAAAAATTTAAAAGTAATTCTAGCTAAGTCTTGTCCCTTAGAAGAATTAGATAAATTAAAAATAGCAAATGAAAAATTGAAATGTGAAAATGATGATTTGAAAATTCAAGTAGATAACTTGAAAAACAATGCATGTTCATCTAGAACCAATTTTAGAAGATTTAATAATTTAAATTGGTACTTTAAATATCACCCGGGACAAATTAGGAATATTTCAAGAAAATATGTCCCTAAAAACTTCTTAATTAATCCAATAGGGTGGAACCTATATTGGGTTCCTAAATCATGCCTAAACTAAATTGTAAAATTAGCGCTTTAAGTGAGAAAATTAAACAAAGAATTTCCCTATGAGGCTTTGTCAAGGAAGTGGTTGTTGCTCCAATAACCAAGAAGGCCTAGTGCCTCGCCACGACCTGGAAGCCAAAATATTGAAATAAATGTTTAATTAACTTACGAATAAAGCATTAATAAAAGAATTAATTAGTGTTTTAAAAAGGTTATTCAAAACATTTTATTTCAGAAATTTACTTAGAATTTTTTTTCTCTAAGTTTTTTTTTTGCTTAAAAAATTCTCAAAAATTTAAGTTAGGATTTTTTTTCTTACTTAGAAAAATTCTCAAAAATCGTTTCTTCCTAAGTTAAAAACTTTTTCCTGAAACTAGAAATCTCAGCTTAAATAAACTTAAAATTTTTTCTTAAAAACCTAGAAATTTTTTTAAATATTTTTTCTATGTTTTTAAACCCTTAGATTGTGTTTTTCTTGGAACTCCATTTTTTTGTGATCAAAGGGGGAGAAAGGAAAGTATAAGTCTAGGGGGAGGTAGATAGATTTTAATCTTTTTCTATCTTTTTTCACTTAAATTGAAAATTAAGTTAATTTACTTAACTTTATTTTATATCTATTTTAACCCTAGCTTAACTTAGGTTGATCACACCAAAAAGGGAGAGATTGTTGGAACCCCAAGGTTGTTTTGGTGTGATCAACAAGTTAAGATTAGGTCCTGTGTGTATTTAACATTGTGTCTAAGTGTGCAGGAGCTTAGGAACACAGGTAGTCGAGCGGAAGACGCAGCTAGCGAGAAGGACGGCAGTCCGAGGGACGAGGTGCTGCGGAAGAGTACACTGGCAGACGAGAAGGAAGCGTGCGGTGATTCCGAGGGTCGAAAGTCGGAGCGGAAGATTGCTCGGGGAGCAAGAGACGCAGCTAGCGAGAAGGACGGCACGCGGTGCGTCCGAGGGACGAAGACTGCGGATGAGTACGCCGGCGAACGAGAAGGAAACACGCAGCGATTCCGAGGGACGAGAAGCCGGAGGGAAGCCCGCTCGAGAAGACCGAAAGTTGGGTTCGGGTGAGCCCTTTTCCGGATGGCAGAGATCACCCAAGCAAGCGGATCCGGAGTAGAAGACCCGGATCGAGCCGAACCAAACCGGAGCAGTGGTCCCCAGATAAAAAGTCAATGTTGGTTGACTTTGGGCTCCGGGGCGCCCGGAGCAGCCCGGGGCGCCCGGAACCCTTCCGGGCGCCCGGACCAGTATTTTGACCAGATCGAGTCAAAACTCGATCTGAACGTTGGGGGATAAAATTTATCCCCCCCAGGGCGCTCGGAACCCTTCCAGGCGCCCCGACCAAGGCTATAAATATAGCCTTGGTCCAGAAGCTTTGAATCAACTCAGAAATTTACATTCCAAACACTTGTGCGCTTCTGTTCTAGTTTAGCTTCTGTCTTTTGTGCTTTCACTGCTGTAAGAGGCTTCTCCGCCTGAAGGAGATATTTTAGTGCACGTTCATTCCTTGGATTAACAACCTCCTTGGTTGTAACCAAGTCAAATTGTGAGCCTCTTCTTTCTGCTTTTTATTTACTGCTAATTTACTTTATGCAAGTGTTCTGTTGAAAGTTCGAGAAGGGTCTTTTCTGTTTATTTTTTTCAGGCTATTCAACCCCCCTTCTAGCCGGCCCAACGGTCCTACAAACTATGGTGACTTCAGGTCCAAGGACTAATAGTCATACTAATAGCCACATGAGAAAGTATATGACACTCATATAGCGATCCATGATACTTTCTCATGGCGGGTCATTCAGTATACATTCTCCAATGCATACCCATGTGTCAACTTGATATCTCTATATCCATGACTTGTGAGATCAAGTCATCAAGTTGACTTACATGCTAGTCTCGTCGCATTAGCATTGTCCTTGAATGTTAATACTTGACTAAGAATGATTAAGAGTAGTGTTCTCTATACCATCTCACTATCGATTCAACCAATCGATTGATATAGATAAGAACCTTCTACTCAAGGACGCTATTATGCTTAGTTATTTGGCATCAATATAAGTAAGTATAATAACCAAAACAAACACCTTTATATACATAAGAATATGATACAATGAGTCCATACAATAATCATCATATGATTGGTTCTAGGGCTCTAACTAACAATCTCGACATAGCAACGCCAGACGTCCAACTGGTCACCTTTGACTTTCCCAACCCGGTCATCTACCGGGAACATTATCTTTTGGCAGTAGGTTAAAACTACTGCCCAGAACTCATTGAGGGTCGGTCGACCCAGGATGATGTTGTAAGCTGAAGGGACATCTACCACAATAAAGTTTGTGGTCATGGTCTTCCTGAGCGGCTCCTCTCCGAGCGATATGGCCAACTTAGTTTGGCCGATCAGCAAGACCTAGTTGCCCGTGAATCCGTATAGCGGGGTTGTCATCAGCAGTAGCTCACCTCGGTCGATCTGGAGCTGATCGAAAGCCTTCTTAAAGATTATGTTCACCGAGCTCCCCGTGTCAACAAAAATTCGGTGAATGGTATAATTTGCTATTACCGCTCAGATGATGGCAACGTCATCATGGGGGACTTCTACGCCCTCGAGGTCCCGGGGTCCGAAGCTGATTTCGGGCTCGCTCGCCTTCTCTCAGCTACAACCTACGACGTGAATCTCCAGCCGTTGAGCATATGACTTCCTAGTTTGGTTTGAGTCACCGCTGGTTGATCCGCCGACGATGATGTTTATTTTTCCTCGAGAAGCATTGCTTTTATTTTCCTCCTCCTGAGCGGATGACCTGTTTTACTCGCGAGAGGCTAAGGGATGGTCGACACTTGCCCTCTGCTGATGGTGGCGTTGTCGCTCGGGTGATCTTCTTGCATCTTCCCTCCGCCTGGTGGATTGATGGTTGTGTCGCCGGTCGGGAGAGGGAGATCGGCGACGATAGCCCCTCGGGGCCGGCCTGGCGATCAGCGTCAGGCCCCGACAGTCATGGGTTTTGCGTGACGCCAACTGGTGGAAGGAGCAAAACATAGACATCCATACCTTGCATTTTGATATCTTTGGTCGGTCGGACGCCACGTGCTGCACGACATGCACCCTTATTTCTTGCTGTGGTCGACCTTCGACTCTTGGCCCCCTAAGTGGTTGGTGGCTGCTTGGCGGTCGCCATTCAGTCGGCGCCGAGGGATCAGCTGGTGCCTCCTTCCTTCTTGTTGCCTGGGCCTCCTCTACATTTATGTACTCATTAGCCTTCTTGAGCATGTGGTTGTAGTTGCGAGTCGGCTTTCTGATAAGCGACGAAAAGAAATCCCCCTTGACGAGCCCCTGTGTAAAGGCATTCATCATGGTCTCAGATGAGACTGAGGGGATATCCATAGTTACCTGGTTGAAGTGATGGATGTACGCTCGGAGGGTTTCTCTTGGCCCTTGCTTCAAGGAATACAAACTGTCGCTCGTCTTCTGGTAGCGCCTGTTGCTCGCAAAATGGTGTAGGAAGGTCGTTCGAAAATCCTTGAAGCTTTGTATCTATCAGTCTGGCAGTCTCATGAACCAGTGTTGTGCCGATCCGGAAAGTGTGGTGAGGAAGACCCAACACTTCACCCCATCCATGTATTGGTGAAGTGTAGCAGCGTTGTCGAACTTACCCAAATGATCATCCGGGTATGTCGATCCGTTGTATTCTCTGATCGCCAGTGGAGCATAGTGCCCAGGCAATGGGTCATGCAATATTGCTTCGGAGAACTAACGGTTAATCCGTTCAGGAGACGCGTCGCCTCGAGGCGCCTTGCCTTTCCGGGCATCCCGAACAACCGCTTCATCTAAAGAGGACCCCCGCTCTTGATTCGCCTGCGCGATCTTTGAAGGCGTTTGGAACAGAGCCCGGTGGAATGATATCGGGGTGGGTGGTGCCTCCCCATGGGTGCTGGTCGACCCTCTGTTTTGTCCCCGGATGGAGAGATGTTCCAGTCGGTCCTCGTGCGCCGCTCGACCTCCTGATGCCGATGTTGCCTGTTGCGCCAGTCAATCGGCTAACGCCTTTTGCTGTTACTGCTCGACTATCTTCTGTGCTCGAGCCTGTACGAGCACGTCGAGCTCCACTCGGGTGAGCGTAATGGTGTAAAGTCATCCAGCGTCTTCCATTTTCTCGGCTCGGATACAGGTTGTGTTCCCACAGACGGCGCCAAATTTGATCATGTCCGAGAGTCGGGACAACGGATGCTGGGGGACGTGGCAGTACTCCTATTGACCATGCGTGGACTTCGAGCTAGAGAGACCTGCAACCATAGCAACGTCAGTGCCGAGCCAGGGAGGGGTTCCCCGGCGATGGCCCTCCGACGCTCAAGTCAGTCACCAACGATGTGGGAGTAAGGAAGCGGAGTAATAGCATAACAATGGCTACAGTAAAGATTAGCATACCTCCGTTGAAGCTTGGGGCCCTTTATATAGGGCTATGGGGATATGTGTGCACGCTCCTCGAGGCATGCAAGCTTCTCAAAACTTTTCCTGAAAAGACATGTCAGGAAAGTATCCCTGACACTATACCATAACGACCAGAGCATATCTCTAACGTGCCAGTGGAAGCTTCCATCGTATGATCTACTGCCTGACCATGCCATTGACTATGCCGTCTGTCGGTGGCACGGGTCCCCAGAAGGATATCGCAAATCCTCCTTTTGTCCGTTACTGGGCCGAGCGGGTGAGCCGTTCAGCCAAGCATCAGTCGTCCGGACGCTATCATTCTCGGGTCGAGCGGGATGGCCGCGCGGCCAACCACTCACTGCCCGAGCTCCGCTTTGACTGTAATCTGCTCGGTTGTAGCTCCGCTTGGCTAGTTCCGAGGTCTAATGTAACTCCGAGCGGGGTCGGCTGCTCGGCACGTGCCTTACCGACACACTTCTCTGAGCATCAGAAGCTCAGTGTGTGGCCGAGTTATGATGATGTTGGGTCAGACCTCCTCTATCCCGGTCGGGCGAGTGGGTCGCCCGACTGGCCACTGGTTTAAGGGAGTTGACCCCCTGACTTTGACCTTTGACCTCCACTGTGGCAATGACCCTCCACTGGGTGAGCCCCTCATCACCGCATCAAAAATCATCATCACTTAAAGCTAGCATATATTTGCGTCATTCTAAAAACCAATCTTGCTGAAATTTCAACCATATAGATCTTCAGATATGCTAGGGCACACGAAGCAGAAACTTTGTACACTTGACAACCCAATAAATAAATCATCAAAATAATTTTTTACACAATAATTAACATGGAGAGATGGAGGAACACTCACCGTTGTGTAGCTGTTGAAGATTCTCGAAATTGGAAGTACAAACTGCAAAGAGAGAAATTAGGAGTTTTTTTTACAGAACTAGAGGGCTTTGGCAAAGGAGAAGTCACAATTTAAAAAAATAAAACATGTAGGTAAATAAGTTTAGTGGGTTGTGGAATGTGGGCCTATTATGCTATTAATTCTCATTAATACAAACTCTAAAAAAGGGTCCTAAAAAATGTGAGGCCTGAGTCCATTGACTCTACAGCCTCATGCAAGGAGCGACCCTGTTTGTGGATTGCTCTGAATTGCGATTGCCTCGAGCAATCACTGAATTGGACTGCTAATGCTTGGCAGCCCCAAATGGCTCTCCAAGCCTCCTAAACTGCAACAAGGATAGGGATAGCAACGGGGTGGGTTCAGGATAGGTTTGGCCAATCCCAAAACTCGTCCCGTCAGAAAAATGGACCGGGGCCCAGACCCGCCCCGACCCTGCTCAAAATCCTACGGGTTCGGGGCGGGTTGGACTATATATATATATATATATATATATATATATATATATAACTAAGAAGATGAAATATCATGTATAAGATATGTGTGATAAATTCAAAGAAGATTAAGTACTGGAATAATTGCTAAATACTTATCAGTCACCGGAAACCCTCAAAATAATCTAGCCACCATGTCCTATATATCTTGGCAGCATGACTATATATGCAAAATCACAGTATAAGACATTATTAATAATAATGTTTTCTAACTAGGAAGATGAAAAAAAAATCATACAATATACCATAATATTGTTATCAATTTTTAATCACATGATGTCATTCTGAATCAACTAAATTAACCTTTTACAAGTTCTCATGGCTAGACTCCATTGGTATATCAACCTTCTCACTGCTAGACATCTCTCCATTATCTATTTCCTTATAAGTGGTATTAACATCTACAAATAATTGTGATGTGAATTGTATTTCTGAATCAACTGAGTATATCTCAAATTCTTCATTGAGATATGCATCATGGTTTTGGACAATTGTGGTATTCGACATTTCTATGGTTGACTGATGATTTATTTGACACATTGCTAACCATTCACTAGATCTTCTTCTCTTTATTGGGTACTCAAGATAGAATACTTGACTAGCTTGTACCGTGAAGATGAAAGGCTCAAACTTATTGAATCCTTTGTTTGCGTTAATATCAACCAAATTGTAAAAAATGATGTATTATGGTACTTATTCTTGGATCAGTTGGATCTTACCATGAACATTTGAACAATACACATATTTTTAAAGGTAAAGCAGGATACTCAACTTCTATGATTTTCTCAAGTCTACCATAATAATCAAATTGAGTATCATTGTTGTTTGTGGATACTTTTACACAAACACCAGAATTATACATAAGCCTTTGTGAATCATGTTGGGCCATGTGAAATTTGAATCCATTAGCATACTAACCTGAGTAGACTATTATGTTACGGAGAGGTCCTGATACAAGAATTTTTAATCTTTCATCTTACGCATTTGATATTCTATGGACGTATAACAGTAGTTATGATATAAATTAGATGTATATATAATAAAGTTGCATTGTAATAAATAATTTAATCACTAACTTATATAAATTTAAAATCAAAATGCAAATTCATCCTCTAACTTATGATATATCTCACTTGCACTTATTTATAGATTTTGTAAGTGTAGTTGTTGTTTATGCAAGCTGTCAAAGAAGGTAAGTTGAAGACATATTAGATAACATGTCAAATATACGAAAAGCAATGTATGTATATATAATTGAACTATTACCTTATGTATGGTTTGATATCTTCATAGTTTAGGAGTATATATGTCATGACAATATGATATTCTTGTTCATTTAACTGTCTAGAAATAGTTGTACCCATTGTCTTACCAGAAAATTTTAAAATAGAAAGTATCTCTAGATCAACTAGTTGACTATTATCGAAATTTCAAGGGCACTTATGATTTCTGATTTTCACATGATCAACAAAATAATAAGAGTAGAAAGAAGTTGCTTATTCAACCAAATATGCATTCCATATTGATCTCTCAACTTTTATTTTGTTACAAACATTATTCTTTAATTTTTTTCAAAAATATTTCAAAAGGATATATCCATCTGTATTGCATAGGATCCTAGTTGTGCCTCATAAGGTAAATGCACTGGTAGATATTCTATTAAATCAAAAAAATTAGATGAGAATATGTGCTCAAGCTTACAGAGTATCATTGGAATATCTGTCTGAAGCCGAAGTATATTGAATGCTATAATAACTCTTGAAGTCAAATCTATGGAAAAACAGGCTCAATTTTGTAAGTATTTGTCAAACATTGTTAGGAGTAGGTCATGGAAATTAAATCTATTGGAATTAGTCTTTATATAAACATGTAATAATCATGACTCTTCATTCCAAATATTTTTAATCTATTCGTATCCACATAGGGAGACATATTTGAGGCATATCCATCAGGAAGTTTGATTACTTTCAACCAAGTACATAATGTTTGCTTATCTTCTCTGTTCAATGTATAACAAGTCTTTGTATATTTACTAGTTATTTCATTCTAACGCAACTCATGTCCGCTTACTAATTCTTTTAATTCCTTAGGTTATTTTGTTGTATCCTTAGTTTTCTTATGAGCATTCATCATAATATTGAAGACATTATCGAAGAAATTTTCTCAACATGCATCATTTCTAAATTATGTTGAATAAGTAAATCTTCCAATATGACAGCTCTCAAAATATGTTTCTTGTTCTCCAATCATACTTGTTCACTCTAATAATGTACTTATTTATGTCATCAAAACCATCATGATATATTGGTAGAAATTCATAACTGTCAATTTCATCAAGAAGTCCTTCACCTGACTTCCATAATGGGGAAGTTTTCTGATCATTTTATTCCTTTTAAATTTTTTATTTCACCTTATAGGTGATGAACTGGTAAAAATTTATGATGATTATCAAACTAGGATATTTTTCCACTATAAGATAATGAAAATTCATCAGACTCCCTCATGTAATGTAGGCATGCTAATTTTCCAGCCGTGCTCCATCATGATAATATTGAGTATACTGAAAAATCACTAATCATCCATAACAAAGTAGCATGCATTGTAAATTTTAATTTACTTGTAATGTCATAAGTCTCTGATCCTACATTCTATAAATGATTCAACTATACAATCAAAAGTTGTAAAAAGAATATCTATTTGCCCTTTTGAATTCTAAGGACCTAGAATAAGCACTGTAAGAAACATGAATTCGTCTTTCATGCATATTCATGAAGGTAAGTTATATGGTATTAATATAATTGACCAAGATGAATATTGTTATCCATAACTTTCAAATGGTTGAAATCTATCTGCAAAAATTGCAAGTCTCACATTACATGGTTCCATTATAAAGGAAAAAAATATTGCATCAAGTTGTTTCTATGCAGGAAAGTCACAAGGATGACATATTATATCTCTTTTGTATACATGGTTTTGATGTCACCTCATGTGGTTTGATGTTGCAACAAATGCCTATAAGCGTTGGAGCCTAGCAGTCAACCAGAAGTAATACATGATTTTCAAAGGAATATTTTTCTTCTTCTTCCCAGTCATGTCACTACTCTTATTATAACGAAAATGATTACACATTCTACATTCTATCAATTCACTATCTTCATTCTAAAAGATCATGTAATTATTAATATAACAATGAATATTCTCTACTAACAAATCCAAATCTGTAATCAATTTCTTTGTATTATAGAAGGTATCAGTCATGCAATTATCAACAGAGAGCAATTTTGACATCAATTGACACATGTCATTGTAACATTATTTAGAGAAATGATATTTTACTTTTATGTTCAATAATCTTTTAGTAGCTAATAGTTGAGAATTGTCAAAAGGAGTGTCTTCCCGCAATCATCTTTCACTAGCCTTTAACATGTCATACATTTTTGAATTTCGGGCGTAGGTATTTCCTTGTATTTGATTGATCATATGCATTCATTATGTTGTAAACCACTGATTACATTTCATTCCTCTAAAGCAATCGAGCAGGATGACCGAGTAAAAGAAGGTCCAATTTGGTCAGATTCATACGATTCTCCATGATAATACCAGTTATAATAATTTAGAACAAACTCATATCTACATATATATGTTTTCACTGTAACCTCATCATGAAAAACTGTATTTTTACATCTGCATTGATTACAGGAACACTTTAACTCGACATCATTCAAGTATTCTAGATAAGATTTAATGAAGTTCATAAACTCTTCAACCCTAACAAAAAATTCTTGACTGATAAATTTATTGTCTAACCTATTGTACATTTCCTTGTTCATATATATTGTATAAAAAAAACTAATGCGAATAAAAATTTCCAACATGATTAACCATGTCAAACTAAGCATGCTTATATTTAAATCATTTTGAGCATTTTTTATTAGCTTAAGGCTATATCTCTATCACAGTCAATGATATTCTCATACTTAATTTGATTATCTTTTTTTATCGAATGATTTTTTTTTAATAATTTCAGTTTGAAACATCATATTTAAATGAATGACTGAGCATGCAATAGACTACATGTGTAAGAAACCAACAGTAAGAAAACACAATGTTTCTCAAACAAATATGAAAAGCACTGTCCCTTGATCACAATGACTTATTATGAATATATGATAAGAAAGCATGTATTCATCCGCTACAGTTGATACACTTTGTACTTTAAGTTTTTTTGGCTTACCGAACTTACTCCTACCTTGATCTAATGCGAAAAGTATTGATTTCTAATTCTTAGTTTTGATATAAACTCAGCTCTGCAACAGTAATTAATTAGACAATTGGGAAAAGAAAGTAAAAAATATATATAACTTCCAGAAATCAACTTATCTAACCAAGTGTATTAAGTATTTAAGATGACAGCAATATCATGGTTCTCAGCATGTTCATCGAGCACTCCTAAGGGAGTTCGATTAATCCAAACAGAAGAAATCGATTAAAATTCCATTTTGAAAGAAAAATATTTAAATCATACGAGCAACTTAACCCACATGTACCAATAGCCGATATCAATGGTAAGCAGTTTGGTGATGACGAAAGTCCCAGTGGTTGAGCATTGTTGGGCGCGACAAAGCACTACTGAGCGTGGCAGTTCTTAGGTTGGCTGAGCACTATCGGGCACGACAGTGTTCGGCGCCGGCAACCACCACCAATTGAGAAAAGGGGAGAGGGAGAGGAAAATACCTACACGTCGGAGGAGGAGAGTATGCTAGAAGAGGAGAGTATGCGTATGATAGCTAATTGCCAGAGGAGAGATCGCTAGTCACCGGAGGGGGGATCGCCAGTCACCAAGGAATTGAGTTTGCAAGGAGAATGTGAGGACATAAATCATAATTTCTTCCCAAATTTAGCGACATAAATTATTTACTCCGTCGCTATTAGCGACGACTAATATTTACTCCATCGCTATTAGTGACGGAATTAAATATTCTGTCGCCAATAATAGATTGATTTTTTAAATTTTATTATATAACTAATGACAGAGTATTTACTCCGTTGCTAATAGTGACGACTAATAAGTTGAGATCATATAAATGAATATTCATTAATGAAAAAGATAGAATAGAAAAGGCTGCTACATTAAATTAGTTACAACTAAAGAATAACGGTAGATAAAAGTTCTTAATGGATACTAAATAATAGATTATTAAGAATCAAATTCCTATTCTTAATAAAAATTTAACTTATAACATCTCCAATTGGAAAGACTTTTGGCCAGTTAATAAGAACGCCAGCAGAATGAGAACTTTTTCTAATAGGATAAGAAAGTGCAAACTTGAGTCCCATTCCTAAGTTAACATTTACTCTTCGTTTCTTTCAACAAATTCTTTTAATGCCAAAGAAATGAAATAAAAAAACCTTTTGCATTGACACAAGATAAAATCAAATTTATAGTACCCAACACGGAAAGAAAAGTCCAAAAGAGAAGTTAGAATTACCTCTCTTGTATCGGTAAGCAATTCCAGTGGAATCATTTTCTTAACCGAATTTGTCAAGGGCATAGAATTTACACGAAAATAGAATCCCGAATTAACAATGGATATTTCCATCACTTTTTCATCGCTAAATGATTTTAGTGACAGAATTACGATGGATATATGATAGTCGGAATCAATTGAGTTAATCGGAATGGAAGAAAATGGCCGGTCGGGCAAGGAAATTTTAGGGCAAGCTTTACCAACTAATTTGAATTCAATTGAAAATTTGGCCGATAGATTGAATCTAATTTCCTAACCTAACTCGCCGACTGAATCCAAATTCAATCCGTAATGACTGACAGAATCCAAATCCCGTTGGTATATACCGACGGAATTCGGATTCCATTGATAAATTTTGTCCTAAAATGCCGATTAATTTTGGATTCAATAAGTGAGTGGGGTTGGAAAATTAGATAAAATTTAATACTAGCTAAAGACGGATCAAATTTGGATTCAGTTTGTTATTTTTCGACAGAATTTGGATTTAGACGATAAAACTGCCAATTAAATTTGATTTTAGTCGACGGGCATAGTAATTGAATCATAATTTAGTCGATGAATTTAGATATACTGACTGAATCCTAATTCAGACGTTAAAATCTAATTAATTTATGATGAATTAAAATTCCGTCATTAATTTCGCCATTATTTCAAGGTTTTCTCGTAGTGATCGACAAGTTAGCCCTCTCCTTTATTTTGTACTTCCCCCTTAAAAAAAGTAATTATAGTATAAATGATTTTAGGAATAAAAATTATTTAATTACATCTAGAACCTAGACTACTTTAAGAAGATAAAATACTAAAAATTAATAGAAAATATTTTTGTGTTTTTGACTAAATTCAATAGTTGATTGAATAACCATACAGTTGAAGTTTATCTAAGTTTATCTAAGTTGATAGAACTCTACAATGCTCAACCGTTAAAATTTAATAGTTTGTTGAAAATTCTACCCATGTCCATAACTCATCAAATTTTGTACAAAATTTGTTATAATGAAATCTATTAGGGAAAATAGCTTATCATAAAAAGACTTCATATTTTAAAAAAATTTATAAAATTGAAAGTGGTTAAAACTACAAGTGTTTTCAATGCAACTTAAATACAAGTTATTGAAAGAATGCAATAGTAAGTAGATCTCCTAGAATTTTCAAAACATTTTTATTAAATATTAAAAGAAAATTTCTAAATAAAATCATATATCAAGCAAGTCATATTCCTTAAGACAATTTAGAATTTATTTGTAGCAACTTCCAAGTGAAACTCATATGTTAAGCATGTTAGTAAAAGAAACCATATTCATAGCTAAGGATAGTGCAATGTGCAAGCAATATGTCAACCAAGACTGCGACTTAACACACCTAAATTCTATTGGAGCAAAGATGATAATATTTATCTTAAGTGGCCTAGTATCATCAGTTTTCTAACTAGATACAAACAGATAAATCATATAGGGGGGAGCATTTTACCCTAACATAACATACCTAAACTCTAGAATTGATAGGATGATGGTTGGATGGTTAGACGATGATCAAATAGAATTTAATATGCACATTACAATTCTTACTCGTGATAATTCATTAGCAAGGTCAAGTAAACAATGAAACATGCAACGAACATACAAGGCAATGCTAACAAACCAATTTATGTGATTTGAAATCCTCAATTTTTACTCTCTATGACCTATGATTTTCAGTAAATCACTCTATAATTCCCACTATATTTTCTTCTTAAACCCTTTTGGAGATCAAGAAATCTCTCACAAGAGTTTTACAAGAAATATGAATACAAGTGAAGAACAAGCAAGACAATTGTAAATCTAGAGCTATTAAATGGAACAAGAAAGCTCAAAGAACCTCAAAAACAAGTTCAATTTCATCAGGCCTCAAGGGCTCATTTTGTTTCTCTATTTACAATCTCTAAGTTGTCTTGGATCAACCTTCACTTATCTATTTTATAGTAAGACTAGATGACTAACTACATCCCCAATCAAGTATCTTCAGGATTGTCTCAACCTTCAGTCTGCTAGTGGATCTCTTTTCCTACTTGGCTGAACACCATTTGACTATTCTCCTAGTCAATGACTACTTGAGTTGCCTAATGCAATTCTAGTAGTTTTCCCAACTTTGCTACATAGGTCATATGACTATATTGTAGATTTCCACTAACTGATCAATGCACTTCTTTTTTACTCTTATCAGGGATTCAATTAACTACCCAATCGACTCAACTCGTCTAGTTAATGAGCTACGAACATAAACATTATATTCACAATCTATCCAACCTCAGTAAACTTCTCAGTAGACTTAATACACTAGTCATCCTTCACTTTTTACCTATGTAGTTTGTCTCCTTTCAGCTATTGTCAACATCACTTTGATGCTCCTAATTTCATGATTCCTTGGATGTCTCATTCCATCCTTCTTCCATCTCTAATAAACCTCGAGTATTAAAGTTAGCCAACTTGGTCATGCTGAGTTACATTGTTCTCCACGAACTTCCCAATCTCACTAAATGCCTCTCATCCTTTAGTCCTCGGATGTGGATCTCAAATGTTTCTTAACAAGTTGTCAGTGCATTGTAGAAAATTGCAACAACAAATATAGCGAGGCAAAATGAACAAGAAAGAGAGACAAGCACACCATTTACACGGTTCGCGATCCTCTAGAGTTGTTACATCCATAATATTTAGGGATCACTTTTAAAACCTCTACTTTTCTCCTTTCAACACCACTTTCAACACCACTAAAGGTGGAGAAACCACTTATAACTATTAATCCTATCTTCTTTTTATCAATGTACCATGGAATAGTGCAAAGTTAGGAAGATAATAATATGAGAAATAAACAAGAAAAGAAAACACGACAAAGTGATGTAGTTGTGAAAGCTTAAAGATCATGATCTCTCTACTAATGTGATGAAGGTTAAGCATGTTGAGTTTTAATTCAAACTATTTCTTTGCTTATTATAATGCATAGATGTATGTATTTAGTCTCACATTGCTAAGCAAAGAAAGGTTGGAAGGCTTTATATATGGAGCCCTTCCATCCTTGCTTAGCAAAGTTAAGGGAACCTATACGCATGCGCGGGTCGAGCCCAAATCAGGTGGTTTCGGGGGATTTGAGCCGAAAATCCATAGACCGAGCGCGACGCACGCGATCATCGCGCGCAGGGGGGGTGCAAATCCCTCGCTCATGGGCCTCACGCTTGCAGGTGACTTGGTACCGCGCGTCAGAAAGCGGAAGCGACGCACGCTTTGCTTCGTTCACTGCCTTTGTTCCTGATTAAACACACACTCAAGCTTTCTGCTTCCCTCTCTAGTGTGTGCACTGCCTTCTTCTTCTCTTCCGAGTTTTCCCTTGTTCTGAGGCTTGGTTTCGCAATCTGAGGTTGAGTCCGAGTGCGACGTTCGTTTTGGAGTGCACCTACGGACGACGCGAGTGGTTGTCTGATCTTGGGAGAATTTTGCCGAAGATCCTCTACATCGTGGGCGGCAATAAATTCTCTAAAGACAGTCGGCACGCCGACGCTTCAACCGGAGATACATTTTCTCGACCTCTATTTTATTTACCTGTTTACTGCATGCTTGCTGTTTTGGTGTAATTTTACTACTGTTAGTGCTCTCTTATCAACAACAATTTTAGAGAATTTATTGTAAGCATCAATAGACATGATGAATGATAGGGTAACGGGTCTGATGAGGCTAGCGCCAAACCCGAGAGATTTTTCGAGCAAAACTTCAGCCGTTGGCAACAACAGATCAAATTTTGGCTTACTACACTAGGGCTATTATCCGTTATAGAAACAGATCCTCCTTCACCTGATGAAGAGGAACCTGCCTATAGTGCTGCCTTACAGAGGTTTAAGCAAAGGGATTACCTCTGCCATGGGAGGATCCTGTCTGCCCTCTCAGACGCACTATTTGATGTATACTGCTCAACATCTTTGGCTAAAGAGCTGTGAAAATCTTTGGATAAAAAATACAACTCCGAAGATTCTGGTTTAGAAAAGTATACTGTGACAAAATTCCTAAACTTCAAAATGGTTGAAGGCAAATCTGTGATTGAGCAGACACATGAATTCCAAGTTCAAATTCATGGTCTTGCTGAAGGAGATATGTCATTACCTGAAAAATTTCAGGTCTTGTCTATCATCGAAAAATTACCTCCGAGTTGGAAAGATTTTGGCATGACTCTTAAACATAGGAGAGGTAAAATCTCTCTAGAAGATTTGATGATTGCCTTAAATATCGAAGAAGAACATCGAAAGCAACATAAAGATGATGATAAAAGAATGCCTATAGATTTTATTCCAAAGGCAAACGTAGTAGTCTCATCTGATAAGAAAAAAATTCAAAAATCAGAAAATGAAGAACAAGATGAAACCCAAACCAAAGATTCAAAAGAAAAATGGAACCAAGCCATACTGGGCATGTGGACAAGTTGGACATTATACCAAATTCTGCCCTAAGAAGAAAAACCAGAGCAATATGTCCAACACCAAGGCACAAGCAAATGTTGTGACTGCTAGTGACGACACCAGCAATAGGTTTGTTACCTTCAAACCTGAACTAAACTTGATCTATCAACCCAATGAATGGTTAGTTGATACAGGTGCTAATGTGCACTGTTGTGCTGATCGCTATGCCTTCCTTACTTATCAGGTAATTGAAGGCACTTCCGTGATCATGGGGAACCATTCTGTAGCCAGGGTGTTTAGGATAGGACAAGTTGACCTGAGGTTCACCTCTGGAAAAGTTCTGTCACTGCATGAGGTGCATTATGTTCTAGCGGTCCGTCGGAATTTGATTAGCGGGTCAAAATTAGTCCGCGCTGGTTATGAGTTGAACTTTAAATGTAATAAAGTTGTAATATTACATTTAGGAACCTTTATTGGAAAAGATTACCTTAATGAAGGTTTATTTAAACTCAATGTAGAAAATGCTATCTTAAATAAATCTACTGATATTGGTTGTTCATATAACATTGAGTCTTATGATATATGACATGACAGATTAGGACATGTCAATTTTAATACCGTAAAAAGAATGATGAATCTAGACATGATTCCTAAGCATGTTATAAATAATAAGGAAAAATATAAAGTTTGTGTGCAATATAAACAAACCCGAAAACCATTCAAATCAGTTGATAGAAATTCTGATATTTTAGAATTGATTCATACTGACTGTTGTGAGTTTAACGGTGTAATAACGAGAGACCATAAATGGTATTTCATTACCTTCATTGATGATTACTCTCGTTATTGTTATGTTTATTTGCTGAAAACTAAGGATGAAGTTTTAGATTGTTGGTGCAACCTTAGGTCAAGGTTGACCTGGGTGACCCGACTCGAGTTGACCTGACTCGAGGTATATTTTGATGTTTGACAAGAATAGAGAAGTTGTATTTTGATGTTTGACAAGAATAGGAATTTGGGGGATTGTGGGTGCAACCTTTGGTCAAGGTTGATCTGGTTGACCCAACTTGAGTTGACCTGATTCGGGAAAAGTCCAAGTATGGAGACTTGGCACGAAAAAGTCCAAGTATGGAGACTTGGCATGGGAAAAGTCCAAGCAGGGAGCTTGGCACGGGAAAAGTCCAAGGATGGAGACTTGGCACGGAAAAGTCCAAGCAGGGAGCTTGGCACGGGAAAAGTCCAAGCAGGGAGCTTGGCACGGGAAAAGTCCAAGCAGGGAGCTTGGCACGGGGAAAAGTCCAAGTATGGAAGCTTGGCATGGGAGGTCGGAGAGGGCTCGGTAGCTCGTTCTCTGAACTGGACGAAGTCGGAGAGGGCTCGGTAGCTCGTTCTCCGGACTAGGTCAGAGAGAGCTCGGTAGCTCGTTCTCTGGACCGGACGAAGTCAGAGAGGGCTCGGTAGCTCGTTCTCCGAACTAGGTCAGAGAGGGCTCGGTAGCTCGTTCTCTGGACCGGACGAAGTTGGAGAAGGCTCAGTAGCTCGTTCTCTGGACTAGGTCAGAGAGGGCTCGGTAGCTTGTTCTCTGGACCGGACGAAGTTAGAGAGGGCTCGGTAGCTCGTTCTCTGGACCGGACGAAGTTGGAGAGGGCTCGGTAGCTCGTTCTCCGAACTAGTCAGAGAGGGCTCGGTAGCTCGTTCTCTGGACCGGACGAAGTTGGAGAAGGCTCAGTAGCTCGTTCTCTGGACTAGGTCAGAGAGGGCTCGGTAGCTCGTTCTCTGGACCGGACGAAGTTAGAGAGGGCTCGGTAGCTCGTTCTCTGGACCGGACGAAGTTGGAGAGGGCTCGGTAGCTCGTTCTCTGGACCGGACGATGGAGTCGGAGAGGGCTCGGTAGCTCGTTCTCCGGACTAGGTCAGAGAGGGCTCGGTAGCTCGTTCTCTAGACCAGGAAGACGTTAGGGTTTAGGGCTGGGAAGCTCTAGAACCAACAGAGGCATTGGATCGGTCTATTGACCGATCTAGTGATACTTTGGCAGTCTGGATCGGTCTGTCGACCGATCCAGTGATACCTGGGTTATCTGATCGGTCTGTGGACCGATCAGTAACCACACAGAAACTTTCTGTGAGTAATCTGATCGGTCTGGTGACGTATCAGTAAGAAGGCTGATCGGTCCACAGACCGATCAGGGATCGCAACTAACTCTCTGTGAGAGTTGGGATCGGGCTGGGGACCGATCAGCGTAGGGCCTGATCGGTCCCCTGACCGATCAGATCCACCCTGGACTGATCAGGGTGGAGCCTGATCGGTCCAGGTCTAGCCGTTGAGTCACAACGGCTAGATTTCTTCTTTGTCTTCTTCGCAGGTTCATATAAGAAGGCCACTACAGGGAAGCTGGTTGTTGTTGCTCTTGCTCCTTCTTGTTCCTTACGATCTGAGCTTTGTTGAGCTCTCCATTACTGAAGCTTCGTGTGAGCATCCCTCGGCTGGGTTTCCAACTGATCCGTTGTTGCTGGGTTGGCATCCGTGAAGTTGCTGCTTCATCAACAGTCGACAAGAAGGCAAGCAAACTAGTATTTTTACATTCATATTGTTCTTGGCTTCTTGCTGTATTTCTTGTACACTGATCTTGCTGTTGCAAGAGAGATTGTGGCGAGGTTTCTCCACCCAGAAGGAGTTTTTATTAGCCGGTTCTCCGGGGTCTCATCCACCGACGGATTGATAGGATTCGTCCACCTTACGGACACGCCGAGGAGTAGGAGTATCATCTCCGAACCTCGTTATATCGTCGCGTTTGAGGTTTGATCTTCTCCATTTTTGTTTCTATCTTTTATTTCCGCTGTGCTAACTCAAATTGTAGGAAGAAACGAGAATTTGGGGTCGGCTATTCACCCCCCCCCTCTAGCCGCTATCTGAAGGTCCTAACAAGTGGTATCAGGGCGAGGTCGCTCTTCGTTGGATTAACACCCGGGGAAGCACGAGCTAGAGAATGGATCAACTTGGAGAAGACGTCACGATTCCACCCTTCTACGATCGCGAAGACTTCGCGTTTTGGAAGGTAAGAATGAAGTATTTTCTTATGACTAACCTAGTAAATTGGAATTGTATACAAGTAGGTTTTATTCCTCCGGTAGATAAAGAAGGAGAACCTCTCGAAAAGAAGAAGTGGATGAAGGAACAAATCCACCAATCCATAATCAACGACGAGGTAACGAAAATCTTTGAATTTTCATTACCTAATGATATCTTGTGTAAGATAGGTAGATACAACAATGCCAAGGAGTTGTGGAACAACTTGGCTAAGTTCCATGAGGAGAGCTCCAATTCAAGTCATGAAGAGGAGTCAAGTGAGCCAAGTAGCTCACATCATGGAGGTATGGAATTAGAAGTTGAGGGCTACTCAGCATCTAAGGAAGAAGAGGAGGAGAGTTCTTCTTCAAGACTGGAGCAAGAAGAAGAAGCCTCTACCTCCGGAAGGGATGAAGGAGAGAGCTTATATCCATCCTCAACCCTAGGTAACTCAAGCATCTTAATTTCAAGTAAATTACATATAATGTGCTTTGAGTGTAGGGAATATGGGCATTACAAAAGTAAATGTCCAAAGAGGATTAGGAAGACTCCACCGGCACCAAAAGTCAAGGAAGCCGGAGTCCCGAGACGCAAGGGCAAGGAGCACGTGGTGTGCTTCCAATGCAAGCAAAGGGGACATTATAGGAGTCAATGTCCAAGGGGGAGGCAACCTCACAAGGACAAGCGACCAAGCACATCTATGGGGGAAGCTAAGGCAAACCCTAAGGTATCCTTTAAGGCACATTCTTGCAATTCTAATAAGACACATGCTAGTAGTTTTATTGCAATTGTCAATAATGATAAACATGATAACCATAGAAACCGATACATGTGCTTAGGTGCCAAACATGTTAGCCTAGATAAGGACAATGCTAGAAATGCCAACCCTAGAGTTAACTCATCTAAGGTTAAGGAAAACCTAGATAGGAATCCCAAAACAATTAGACATATGCCTAGGAATACCTCAAAGAAAAATGAAAAATTAAAGCTTGAGGTATTAAAGAAGGAAAATCAAGTCTTGAGATCAAGACTTGACACCTTAGAAAAGGCTCTTAAGAATTTGGAGAAGTCAACTCTAGGGTCTAAGGGTCAAAAATCAAAGCCCAAGGACATGAGAGGTTTGGGTCACAAACCTAAGTCTCAAGTGGTCAAGCCCGCTTATCATAATGTTCCATTCGATTATGGAACAAGACCTAGGGCTAAGAAGACCATCACCAAGGTCACAAGGGGAGTCACCCCTAGAGTTGATCTTGATGAGTCCCAAATGACCAAGGCTTTAAAGCCTAGGAGGGTCATTAGGAGGGTTGCTAGGGAAGTCATCCCTAGTGAATATTTAGTGAACCCAATGAGCTTAAATAGGTATTGGGTTCCTAGGAGCGTGATTCCTTCACGCTAGATGGTTTAGGGTATGCCAACCTTAATTGGATAGGTAGTTAACCTACTCATGGCAAAAGGTGGCATTTTAGGAATTTTCAAGGTGTAATCAAGCCTTGAAAATGAAATTAAAAATTATTCCTAAGGTAATTAGGATGTGCCAACCACATTTGAGGAGTTTTCTAGGCTCAATCTAATTGTCACATAGTGATCTAAAAATCTTTAGTATATGATTTTAGGTCTATTACACTTAGGAATATAGAATTTATGATAAAATGATCAAAATTATCAAAAATGGCAACTAAGGTTAGAATTAGGTATTTTCTATACCTTTATATGTTATTTGTCATACATTGTTTGTCATATGTCATGTCATGACATCATATTTAACTTATTATCATTTGAAATGTCATGATAATACTTAGGTTAGTTATATGTCATGCCTTATTTAAGTTTCATACTTTATGCCATGACATCATGACATTGGCACATATTTTCACTTATGATATTATTTTATGTCATGTCATCATCTCTTGCATTTATGATCAATTAAATTGATTTAAGGATAAAAACACAATTTGATATGGAGATCTAATTGTTGTTTAGAAAATGCATGAGAACTTAGCTTAAGATGACCTAAACCCATATCTCACATCAAAATTGACTTGGATGTGTTTGATACACCTTAGATGTGTGTGAGATATTAGGATGATGAGTTAGGATCAAGGTGCATAGTTCTTGTACCTAGATGAGCCTAATTCGAAATTGAGGATCATAGGGAAAACTTGTGTACAAGTCATGTACATTTAGCCCTAAGATTGTGGTCCTAAATTGAATGGTTTAAAATCATTTCAAAATTGATTTGAAAAACCTTGATGAAGCTTCTCTAGTGATAGCATTCATCATTGAGCAAGTTGATACAAAGATGGATTAACCTTGAGCTATTTCAAAGTATTTCGAACTTTGTATCAAGATTAAAAAATGGGAGTTATTTTCATAGAAAACTATTTTTCCATGATAATATATGTTATGAGGAATGTATCCTCAAAATTTTACAATTTTTGGAATTTTTTGTAATTTTTTAGGGGTTTCTGAATTTTGGGAGAAAAATCAGAAATCCTTATCAGAGAGTTGTGGACCGATCAGAGAAGATCCTGATCGGTCCAGGGAAGTCTGGATCGGTCACTGGACCGATCCAGGGAAGTGTGGATCGGTCTGGTGATCGATCCAGTGGAGGCCTGATCGGTTTGGTGACCGATCAGAGCGTGTCAAAATGCTGATTTTCGACTGTTGTCTGAAATTTCAGCTATGGAAGTTGGTGTTTTAGATTTCTAAAGGGTTGAAACTCTCCAAGACATTGTTGGTGCAATGGTCAAGGAGGAGTTGACTTTTAGGGGGAGTTTTACCTATTGGTCAAGGGGGAGTTGACTTTTAGGGGGAGTTTTTACTCGTCAAGATTTCTGAGGATCAGTGATATGGGATTATTACTAAGTTGATTGTTGATTTTAGTATCAAGGGAGAAATTAAGGGTTTCAATGAAAGGTATGAGACTTTCATTAGGAAGAAACTCTTGACCTTGATTCACTCTTTTTGATGTGTGTCAAAAAGGGGGAGAATGTCCAGAGAATGTTCAAGGAAGAACATTGGAGTTTGGGGGAATGTTCAAGGAAGAACATTGGAGAACTATTGGAAAACCTAAGTTAGGTTATCGGGTTAACCTAACTTGATTATGATTTTTGTCAAACATCAAAAAGGGGGAGATTGTTGGTGCAACATTAGGTCAAGGTTGACCTGGGTGACCCTACTCGAGTTGACCTGATTTGAGGTATATTTTGATGTTTGACAAGAATAGAGAAGTTGTATTTTGATGTTTGACAAGAATAGGAACTTGGGGGATTGTGGGTGCAACCTTTGGTCAAGGTTGATCTGGTTGACCTGACTTGAGTTGACCTGATTCGGGAAAAGTCCAAGTATAGAGACTTGGCACGGAAAAGTCCAAGTATGGAGACTTGGCACGGGAAAAGTCCAAGCAGGGAGCTTGACACGGGAAAAGTCCAAGGATGGAGACTTGTCACGGAAAAGTCCAAGCAGGGAGCTTGACACGGGAAAAGTCCAAGGATGGAGACTTGGCACGGAAAAGTCCAAGCAGGGAGCTTAGCACGGGAAAAGTCCAAGCAGGGAGCTTGGCACGGGGAAAAGTCCAAGTATGGAAGCTTGGCATGGGAGGTCGGAGAGGGCTCGGTAGCTCGTTCTCTGAACTGGACGAAGTCGGAGAGGGCTCGGTAGCTCGTTCTCCGGACTAGGTCAGAGAGGGCTCGGTAGCTCGTTCTACGAACTAGGTCAGAGAGGGCTCGGTAGCTCGTTCTCTGGACCGGACGAAGTTGGAGAAGGCTCGGTAGCTCGTTCTCTGGACTAGGTCAGAGAGGGCTCGGTAGCTCGTTCTCTGGACCGGACGAAGTTAGAGAGGGCTCGGTAGCTCGTTCTCTAGACCGGACGAAGTTGGAGAGGGCTCGGTAGCTCATTCTCTGGACTAGGTCAGAGAGGGCTCGGTAGCTCGTTCTCTGGACCGGACGAAGTTGGAGAAGGCTCGGTAGCTCGTTCTCTGGACTAAGTCAAAGAGGGCTCGGTAGCTCGTTCTATGGACCGGACGAAGTTAGAGAGGGCTCGGTAGCTCGTTCTCTGGACCGGACGAAGTTGGAGAGGGCTCGGTAGCTCGTTCTCTGGACTAGGTCAGAGAGGGCTCGGTAGCTCGTTCTCCGGACTAGGTCAGAGAGGGCTCGGTAGCTCATTCTCTAGACCAGGAAGACGTTAGGGTTTAGGGCTGGGAAGCTCTAGAACCAACAGAGGCATTGGATCGGTCTGTTGACCGATCCAGTGATACTTTGGCAGTCTGGATCGGTCTGTCGACCGATCCAGTGATACCTGGGTTATCTGATCGGTCTGTGGACCGATCAGTAACCACACAGAAATTTTCTGTGAGTAATCTGATCGGTCTGGTGACCGATCAGTAAGAAGGTTGATCGGTCCACAGACCGATCAGGGATCGCAACCAACTCTCTGTGAGAGTTGGGATCGGTTGGGGACCGATCAGCGTAGGGCCTGATCGGTCCCCTGACCGATCAGATCCACCCTGGACCGATCAGGGTGGAGCCTGATCGGTCCAGGTCTAGCCGTTGAGTCACAATGGCTAGATTTCTTCTTTGTCTTCTTCGCAGGTTCATATAAGAAGGCCACTACAGGGAAGCTGGTTGTTGTTGCTCTTGCTCCTTCTTGTTCCTTACGATCTGAGCTTTGCTGAGCTCTCCATTACTGAAGCTTCGTGTGAGCTTCCCTCGGCTGGGTTTCCAACTGATCCGTTGTTGCTGGGTTGGCATCTGTGAAGTTGCTGCTTCATCAACAGTCGACAAGAAGGCAAGTAAACTAGTGTTTTTACATTCATATTGTTCTTGACTTCTTGATGTATTTCTTGTACACTGATCTTGCTGTTGCAAGAGAGATTGTGGCGAGGTTTCTCCACCCAGAAGGAGTTTTTATTAGCCGGTTCTCCGGGGTCTCATCCACCGACGGACTGATGGGATTCGTCCACCTTACGGACACGCCGAGGAGTAGGAGTATCATCTCCGAACCTCGTTATATCGTCACGTTTGAGGTTTGATCTTCTCCATTTTCGTTTCTATCTTTTATTTCCGCTGCGCTAACTCAAATTGTAGGAAGAAACGAGAATTTGGGGTCGGCTATTCACACCCCCCTCTCTAGCCGCTATCCGAAGGTCCTAACATAGATAAATTGTTGGATCGAGACGCGCTAGAGGGGGGTGAATAGCGCTCGTGGCTATTTGTTCGATTATCGGAAAACTATCGGAGTAATTAAAATGCAGCGGAATAAAATAAACACAAAGACACAAAGGGATTTACTTCGTTCGGAGCCTAAGGCGACTCCTACTCGAAGGCCCGCGATCCTTGATCGCTTTCGGTGGGCAACAACTATAAGCTCGATAAGAATTACATATTACAAAATGTAACAACAATTAGAATAACTTTGTACCGACAACTTAAAGAAGAGAAAAACGAAGCTCCGGGTCGTCGGAATGTTGCAACAACACTTCGGAATGACTTTGTTAGCAGCACGTTGAAGAAGGGAAGCTCAGAACTTGATTCCTTGAGATGCTGGTCGAAACCCCCTTATAAAGGGTGTTCAAGGCGCCTTGAAGGCTGTTCAAGGCGCCTCCATGCTGCCTAGTCTTCCGCGTGGATCAGATCTGAACTGGTCGAACTTCATCCCTTGGAGGCGCCTTATACCCTACTCAAGGCGCCTTCCAAGGCGCCTTATACTCCCTTCAAGGCGCCTTCGATGAACTTTCACAGCCAGCTCAACTTTTGCACTCGAGGCGCCTCCAAGCTCCATGGAGGCGCCTCAGACACTGTTCATCCGATGCTTTAGGTTGCTCCTTTGCACCTGCAAGATGCGTTAGTCCCAAACAATATCCTGCAACACAAAGTTAGCACAATAAACATGATAAATGAAGTATAGACAGTCTCCGGACTGTCCGAGTCTGACTTCGGGTTTCCGACCGGAAACCCTAGGTCGACCCGACGCCTACTGTTCCCTCTACGGGGAGCGCGTCCTCACCTACTCCACTCAGGAGATTTACCTGTTGCCAGTCGATCCTCCAGATCGACTGGACTTTTGCTCAGCACTCGATGCTTCCGGACTTTCTGCTAGACATCCGCTTCCCGGCCAATCCAGTCTTTCACTTGGTTCGCGACACCAGGACTTTCCACCTAGGGTTACCACCCCCTAGGACTTTTGCCTGAAGACATCGACCTACCAAGACTTTCCGCATAGGGTTACCACCCCCTATGACCTAGGGTTACCGCCCCCTAGGGTTTTCCCTTTGCCTAACCGCAGCTAGGACTTTCCTGAAATCCTCAAGTAGACTTGTTAGACTACCAAACATCTTAACTTTGAATTCTTTGTCATTATCAAAACACGAGTTCGATCATCGGATGCTTCCCGCACCAACAATCTCCCCCTTTTTGATTATGGCAACTCAGATTCAAAGTTAAGTAAACAAACGAATAGACATTTTAACACAGACAAATCTGCTAAGTATAGATGTCCAAAATAACTAAAGCAAATTTGCATTATATGCTCTCCCTTAACTTTTGCTCCCCCTTAACTTTTTGTTTACATTTTTGCTACTCTCCCCCTTTGCCATACATCAAAAAATTGGTAATAATAGATGTTTGATTGAGTTGTACATGATTTTACTAAGGTTAACAGGTTAGCTAAGTTCAATAGGGTTTGAAAGTTAATGTCAATTGGAACTTAGTTTCAATAAAGTTTTAGGACAAGGTTATCCATTTAAGTTCAGTTGGTCCTTAAGTCCAAGCACAAGACATGTTCAATAGATTGATTTATTAGGTATCAGAGCCATAAAGAGCAAAAACATTCTTTAAGAAGAAAATTGAGTATCCTTTACCAACTGTCTAACCTTTAGTTACTTGCTGATAGTCTACAGGACAATAGCTTTCACTAGGTTAGTCAAGTTAAGTTATTTTGGTCCAGATAGACTTGACTAGAGCTGGAGAACTTAACTTGATTAATGTTTATTGCATTTTTAACGCCCAGACTCATATTGATGCACAGATATAAGCATTCTTGAGTCCAGGCTATACCCTATGCATCTCACGCCATTCTATGTTTGTCAATCACAATCAAGGTAAACTTAGGTGCTTTGTGAGATGCTCTGGCTTAATTCTAGGGGAACATGATATCTAGGGGAAAACCTAGGCTAATTCCAAAATTTTGAAAAAAAATCTAGGAACTTGGGAATTTTGAAAATTATTTTTCCTAGAATTTGAAAAAAAATGATAAGTAAGTCCAGAAGTTTGAAGAAACTAGGAATTTGGAAATTTTGAAATTTTCTTAGAATTTGAAAAAACAATAAAAGTTATATTAAAAAATAAGAATACTACTCTACCCAACACAGTCCTATTTGCCTTCTAAGTGCACTGAACTCAAGTTCAGGTAAGGGTTTTGTAAAGATGTCAGCTAGGTTTGATTTGGACTCAACGTGGTTGAGTGCAATTTCACCTTTAGCTACATGGTCCCTTACAAAGTGGTGTTTTACCTCTATGTGTTTAGTCCTAGAGTGGTGAATAGGATTCTTGGTGAGATTAATTGAGCTGATATTATCAACAAAGATTTGTGTATTTTTATACTCTAGCTGATAGTCTTTTAACGTGTGCATCATCCATAGTAGTTGAGATGCACATTCTCCTAGAGCTATGTATTCAGCTTCTGTGGTGGATAGAGCAACACAATGTTGCTTTCTGTGTTTTGCACCCGAGGCGCCTCCAAGCTCCATGGAGGCGCCTCAGACACTGTTCATCCGAGGCTTTAGGTTGCTCCTTTGCACGTGCAAGATACGTTAGTCCTAAACAATATCCTGCAACACAAAGTTAGCACAATAAACATGATAAATGAAGTATAGACAGTCTCCGGACTGTCCGAGTCTGATTTCGAGTTTCCGACCGGAAACCCTAGGTCGACCCGACGCCTACTGTTCCCTCTACGGGGAGCGTGTCCTCACCTACTCCACTCAGGAGATTTACCTGTTGCCAGTCGATCCTCCAGATCGACTGGACTTTTGCTCAGCACTCGATCGACTGGACTTTTGCTCAGCACTCGATGCTTCCGGACTTTCTGCTGGACATCCGCTTCCTCGGCTAGTCCAGTCTTTCACCTGGTTCACGACACCAGGACTTTCCACCTAGGGTTACCACCCCCTAGGACTTTTGCCTGAAGCCATCGACCTGCCAAGACTTTCCGCATAGGGTTACCACCCCCTATGACCTAGGGTTACCACCCCCTAGGGTTTTCCCTTTGCCTAACCGCAGCTAGGACTTTTCTCCACCTAGGGTTACCACCCCCTAGGACCTAGGGTTACCACCCCCTAGGGTTTTCACCTGCCTAACCGCAGTTAGGACTTTCCTGAAATACTCATTCAACATGTTAGATAACAGAGAATCTTAACTTTGAATCCCTTTGCCATTATCAAAACTTAGGTTCGATCGTCGAATGCTTCCTGCACCAACATAAATTTATGGTTTTTAAATCTGAAGCTGAGAATCAAACAAATAAAACTATTAAGAGGTTAAGGTCTGATAGGGGTGGAGAGTTTACCTCAAACCTGTTTCAAAAATTTTGTCAAGATACAGGTATAATTCACGAGGTAACTACTCCATATAGTCCTCAATCCAACGGTATAGCAGAACGAAAAAATCGAACCCTTAAACATATGATTAATTCCATGTTAGGCAGTTCTGGGTTACCCAACTTCATGTGGGGGGAGGCTCTATATACTGTATGTCATGTGTTGAATAGAGTCCCCATGAAGTCAAGGGATAAAAACCCATATGAGCTTTGGAAAGGCCGGAGGACAAGTTTGAAATACTTTAAAGTGTGGGGGTGCCTTGCAAAGGTACTAGTACCTGAACACAGAAGGAAAAAACTTGGTCCAAAGACCGTATATGATATCTTCTTGGGTTATGCTCAAAATAGTATTGCATATAGGTTTCTGATTATTAAATCTGAAATTTCTGGAGTAGATGCAAATACTATTGTAGAACTTCGTGATGCTACATTTTTTTAGGATATATTTCCTATGAAGACGAGAACACCTCAGTCTATATCTAGTATTCCTACTAGAGATATGTCTGCTTCCGTAGAGGCCCCATTATCCGTAGAAGGTACACCTTCCTCAAGTCACTTTAGACTAGATGAATCTAGTGAGCATACAGAACTGAGAAGGAGCAAGAGGCAACGTGTGTCTATGGATTTAGGCCAGGACTTTATCACCTATAATATAGAAGGTGACCCTGTGACATATAGAGATGCTATGGCTTCTCCTGAAGCTAAGCACTGGAAAGAGGCTATAAAAGTGAAATGGACTCTATTATCTCTAATGTCACTGGGGAGTTGGTAGATTTACCTCCTGGGTGTACCACTATAAGATGTAAATGAGTGTTTAAGAAAAAACTAAAACCTGATGGGTCAGTAAATAAATTCAAAGCTCGCCTAGTTGCTAATGGATTCAAACAGAAAGAAGAGATTGATTATTTTGACACTTATTCTCCTGTTACCAGAATTACTACAATCCGAGTGTTAATAGCATTGACATCCATATATAATCTTGAGGTCCATCAAATGGATGTCAAAACGACATTCCTAAATGGAGATCTTGAAGAAGAGATATATATGGATCAGCCTGAAGGACATGTAGTTTCTGGAAATGAGAATAAAGTCTGTAGGTTAGTCAAATCTCTTTATAGTTTGAAGCAAGCCCCAAAGCAGTGGCACGAAAAATTTGATAGAGCTATGCTATCGTTTGACTTTGAAATAAATGACTCTGATAAATGTGTGTATGCTAAAATGAAAGGTGATAATTGTATTATCTTATGTTTATATATAGATGATATAGCAAATTGTTCTAGACTTGATATTTCTTTTGCTATAACGAAATTGAGTAAGTTTACCCGCTGTCCGGACAGAACGCATTGGGATACATTAGACAGAGTACTCAGATACCTAAAAGGCACTATATCCTTGGGCTTGTGGTATGGGAGATTTCCTGCAGTCCTGGAGGGATATAGTGATGCTAGTTGGATAGCTGACACTGCTGAGTGTAAAGGCGTTACTGGTTATGTATTTACACTTGGAGGCAGTGCAGTTGCTTGGAGGTCTGTTAAACAGACGATTATAACTCGCTCTACATCTGAGGCAGAATTGTGTGCTTTGGATACCACAGTAACTGAAGTTGATTGGCTTAAGGGTCTTCTTTCTGAAATTCCCTTGATGATGAAGCCAATACCTTCTATTTCAGTACACTGTGATAATCAAACAACAATAGCTCAGATTAGAAGCTCCAAGTATAACCAAAAATAGAAGAGACATATACGAATAAGATTAAAGTCTATTCATGAGCTAGTGTCTCTTGGAGTGGTGTCATTGGACTTTGTAAGTTCAAAAGACAATATTGCTGATCCACTCACTAAAGGACTTGATTCTAAGAAAATCAAGAGATCCAATAAGGGAATGGGACTAAGGCCTATCCTGGTTTCACCTATAGCGGCAACTCAACCTATCTGATTAGAGATCCCAAGAAATAGGTTCAATGTGGTATAAACAAGTTATAAGGGTGAACTGTAAGCATCAAATTGATTGAGATTAATCTCATAGTCTCTTCCCTGGATAGATGCTTGACTGCTAGTAAGGATGAGCTTAGAAGCTCTTAATGAGTTCAAGGTCTTAATGACAGGATGCTTGCAGTACATCCTTGGAGAACTCACCTATGTAAGTGTAATTGTGTGACCGCGGTGTGGGGGGTCTAGGCAACTCTCCTTAGCATTTATGAAACAAGATTCGGTGGCATGGCCGTAATGCACCAACCCAGAAGGATTCAACCGTCGCCCGTGATGAGTTGTTACCAATTGATTTTCACATATAAAAGGTTTAAGATCAAGACCGAGTTCTCTTCAAACCTATGTGAATAAGATTGGTGTACTTAGGTGAAAATTCAAACCGGAAGGTATTTTTACTAAAAGCTCATTGCAACCAAGCCTCAGAACATATCTTTGTTTTCGACCAAAATAATTTGAATTAGTGGGGGATTGTTGAGTTTTAATTCAAACTATTTCTTTGCTTATTGTAATGCATAGATATATGCATTTAGTCCCACATTGCTAAGCAAAGAAAGGTTGGAAGGCCTTATATATGGAGTCCTTCCATCCTTGCTTAGCAAAGTTAAGGGGACCTACACGCATGCGCGGGCCAAGCCCAAATCAGGTGGTTTCGGGGGGTTCGAGCCGTAAATCCATAACCCGGGCGTGACGCACGTGATCATTGCGCGCAGGGGGGGGGTGCAAATCCCCTGCTCATGGGCCTAACGCTTGCAGGCGACCTGGTTTGTTTTTGCCAGTCTTTGGTTCGCTGGCAAGGCTTGGTTCTGTCCCGCGCGAGAGGAAGCGACGCACCCGCGCGTCAGGAAGCAAAGAAGCGACACACGCTTTGCTTCATTCACTGCTTCAGAGTGTATAAATACACTGCTTCTGTTCCTGGTTAAACACACACTCAAGCTTTCTGCTTTCTGCTTCCCTCTCTAGTGCGTGCACTGCCTTCTTCTTCTCTTCCGAGTTTTCCCTTGTTCTGAGGCTTGGTTTCGCGATCTGAGGTTGAGTCCGAGTGCGACGTTCGTCTTGGAGTGCACCTACGGACAACGCGAATGGTTGTCGGATCTTGGGAGAATTTTGCCGAAGAGCTTCTGCACCGTGGGCGGCAATAAATTCTCTAAAGACAGACGACACGCTGTTTGATATTGGGGTCTTAAATGGACCAAAACGATTTAGAGGAAGGAAGCCATCAATTGTTGAAAGTCGTAATTGACTTCAAAATTGAAATCTACGATTCGCGTAGATAGATTTAGACTATTAATTTGCTCAAAACCGATTAAAGGTGAATAAGAAATTAATGTTTAAAGTCAGCCCAAAATAACATTTATTATTCATTAATAAAGTACATGGGAGAATAGTCCCACATCGAAAATTTTCGATGTGTATTCTCTACTTATTAATGAAGATGTGTTAATGGAGTTAACACAAAAAATAAAAGAACAGGTGACCCCTTAGCCCAGGGCGAGCAGGTGCTCGCACCTGTGAGCCCGCCACCCGCCACGTGCGCACGTGCACAATGGGCGCTTTGTAGGCTCCAGGTGACATTGCAGTGCCTACGTGGCACTCGGGTGACGTGTCAGTACCTGACGTGGCAGTGCCTATGCGGCATCCTCGTGGGCAAAGGGAGATGACTGGACAGTTGACTTAGGGAATGAATGACTACCGTTGATCAACGTTGATCAAATAGGTATGATGGATCGCTTGTGATACGATCTAGAGCGTTGGATCGCAAAGAGTAACGATCTGACGGCCTGGGATGAGACTTGATCTGAAGCATCGAATCAATGGATCCAGATCCAATGGCCGATAACAACGGGATCTGAGGGTCACAACTCCTCAGATCTGATGGATGAGATTGAAGTGGGCTTGGTGAAGGGTTACAACCCTTCAGAATAGATGATCTAGATCGATCCAGCCCAAGGAACACATCCACTCACCCAAAGGACACTCAACCTCTTCCTACAGTATAAATAGAACCCTCCAGATGATGGAATACTCACTCAATCCTCTCTTCTCTTCCTCAAGCATTCATCTCATCTTGTGCATTCAAGAGTCCAAGAAGTCTATTAAAAGGTTCGCTGGTCTCGGAAGTCGGAGTGCTACGATTCCGAGACGTTCGTCGTCGTTGTATCTTGGGAATGAATTGCAACAATCCGTTAAGCACCGTAGCGGAGCAATATCGTTTACGGAGATAGTGTCGAACACTAGCCTCGACGGTCAGTTTGCATACTCCAGAAGCTACCCGGGGAACAACAGTCGTAAACGATAGTACCTGCAAACTGATATGGCTACCAACGACATTCCGACGGTCGTTCCGACCGCCATTCCGACAACCATTCCGCACGGAGAAAAGCCGGAGAAATTCACCGGAACCGATTTCAAAAGATGGCAGCAGAAGATGTTGTTTTATCTAACAACGCTAAACCTTGTACGGTTTTTGCACGAAGACACGTCAGCCGCTACGGAAGGTAGTAAGGCTGCTAGCGATGCGTGGTCTCATGGAGATTTTCTGTGCCGCAATTATATACTCAACGCCTTGGACAACACGTTATATAACGTATATTGTTCTCTGGAGACGGCGAAATCTTTGTGGGAATCCCTTGAGAAGAAATACAAGACCGAAAATGCTGGATTGAAGAAATTCATCGTCGGTCGGTTTCTGGATTTCAAGATGGTGGACTCAAAAAGCGTCTCATCTCAAGTCCAAGATATGATCTGGACGCCGAAGGCATGAAGCTGAACGAGACATTCGCAGTTGCTGCGGTAATTGAGAAGCTCCCTCCGTCATGGAAGGATTTCAAGAATTACCTAAAGCACAAGCAAAAGGAAATAGGGCTGCAAGACCTGATCCTGAGGCTACGAATAGAGGAGGATAATCGAAAGTTATCCGACTCCAGAGGAACCAAGCGGACTATAGATGAAATGTCCAACCTGGTCGAGTCGAACGTCAAAAAGCTGAAGCAGTTCAAAAGGAAGGCTCAAGCAAAGAAGTTCAAAGGCTCCTGCTACAACTGTGGAAAGGCAGGACACCTATCCAAGGACCGCAGACGCCCAAAGAAGCCAACCAAGGGGCCAAAGGATGTTGCGAATCATGTCGCAACCTCTCTTGAGGACTTGGATCTCACTGCGGTTGTATTTGAAGTCAACTTGGTGGATACCAACCCGAAGCAGTGGTTCATTGATACTGGAGCAACTCGTCATATCTGTTCCGATAAAGCGATGTTCTCCAAGTATACTCCGATAAATGGCAGGAAGCTCTATATGGGTAATTCCACGACGTCGCCTATTGTTGGACTCGGAAAAGTTGTTCTGAAGATGACGTTCGGAAAGGAGCTAACACTCATTGATGTACTCCATGTTCCCGACATCAGTAAGAACCTAGTTTCTGGAGCGGCATTGGTCAAGGCCGGATTTAGAGTAGTGTTCCAGTCAGACAACTTTGTACTTACGAAGAATGGTGTCTTCGTAGGAAAGGGGTACCTAGAAAAGGGTCTATTCAAAATGGTTGCAATGCCTGTACTCCGAAATTTTGATGGTAATAAAATAAATGCTTCCAGCTATGTTGTTGAGTGTTTTAATTTATGGCATGATCGACTCGGACATGTGAATAATAGTACTCTCAAACGTCTCGTCAAATTAAATTTATTACCAAACGTCAATGTTGACGGAACACACAAATGTGAAGTGTGCGTGGAAGCGAAAATGACAAAACTACCTTTTCATTCGGTGGAAAGGACAACAACTCCTCTAGAGTTAATACATAGTGATCTATGTGACTTGAAATTTGTGCAAACTAGAGGAGGTAAAAAATATTTTATTACTTTTATCGATGACTGCACAAAGTTCTGTTATGTCTTTCTTTTAAGAAGTAAAGACGAAGCCCTAGAGGTGTTCAGAACCTATAAAACAGAAGTTGAAAACCAACTTGACAAACGAATTAAAATAATTCGAAGCGATAGAGGTGGAGAATATGGTGCACCGTTTGATGAATTTTGTACAGAATCTGGCATTATCCATCAAACAACGGCGCCTTACTCACCTCAATCAAACGGTGTTGCCGAACGTAAAAATCGGACACTAAAAGAAATGATGAATGCCTTGTTGATAAATTCAGGCTTACCTCAAAACTTGTGGGGGGAAGCAATATTATCGGCAAATCACATTCTCAACAGAATCCCTCATAAGAAAAATGATAAAACTACATATGAACTATGGAAAGGCCGCGAGCCATCATACAAATACCTGAAAGTGTGGGGGTGCTTGGCAAAGGTCGAAGTACCTAAACCAAAGCAAGTAAAGATCGGACCTAAAACGTTCGATGCGATATTTGTCGGATATGCCCATAATAGTAGTGCATATCGTTTCCTAGTTCACAAATCAGACATGCCTGATATACATGTGGGAACAACCATAGAATCTCGGAATGCGATATTCTTTGAAAAAGTATTCCCAAATAAAAAGGGAAACGTTGAAAGTGATAACAACGGAAGTTCAAACAAAAATGACATTACCGAACTTAGCTGTTATAAAAGGACTATTGACGATCAAAGTGAAGAGCTACGTCGTAGCAAACGGGCTAGAGTTGAGAAATCGTTCAGGCCAGATTTCATGACTTTCATGTCAGAAATGGAACCAAGAACATTAAGTGAAGCTCTCTCTAGACCCGATGCTCCAATGTGGAAAGAAGCTGTCAATAGTGAAATTGAGTCTATCATGAATAATCATACTTGGGAATTAGTAGACCTTCCTTCTGGTAATAAACCATTAGGTTGTAAGTGGATACTAAAACGTAAGTATAAAGCTGATGGATCAATTGACAAGTATAAGGCCAGACTTGTAGCCAAGGGGTACAAGCAAGAGGAAAGCCTTAATTACTTCGATACATACTCACCGGTGACAAGGATTACGTCCATACGAGTGCTAATAGTCATTGCAGCACTGTATGACCTTGAAATACATCAAATGGATGTTAAGACTGCGTTCTTAAATGGTGAGTTGGAAGAAGAAATTTATATGGAGCAACCCGAAGGGTTCATGGCTCCTGGAAATGAGAAAAAGGTGTGTCGACTTGTTAAGTCGTTGTACGGACTTAAGCAAGCGCCTAAACAATGGCACGAAAAATTTGACAAAGTAATGCTGTCAAACAAATTCAGAATAAATGAATGTGACAAATGCATTTATGTTAAAAACACACCTGAAGGCTATGTAATTGTCTGTCTATACGTAGACGACATGCTAATAATGGGCAGTAATCATGATGTAATCATGACTACAAAGAAAATGTTGACCAGAAATTTTGATATGAAAGATATGGGTCAAGCAGATGTTATATTGGGAATTAAAATTCTCAGGAAATCAGAAGGGATAGTTTTAACACAATCCCATTATGTAGAATCTGTATTGAAAAAATTCAATGCGTACGATCTCTCTACAGTGAAAACACCTATGGATCTAAGTCAACACTTAGCGAAAAACCATGGTGAGACCATATCGCAGTTGGAATATTCTCGGATAATAGGCAGTTTGATGTATCTCACAAACTGCACACGTCCGGATATTACCTGTACGGTCAACAAACTGAGTCGTTTTACGAGTAATCCAAACGACACCCATTGGAAAACATTGATGCGAGTTCTCAGATATTTGAAATATACTATGAACTATGGATTACATTATGGAAAATATCCCGCTGTGTTGGAAGGATATTGTGATGCTAATTGGATATCAGATACAAAGACTCCAAATCCACTAGTGGATATATATTCACGATCGGTGGGGGAGCAGTATCTTGGAAATCCACTAAGCAGACTTGCATTGCTCGGTCAACTATGGAATCCGAGTTTATAGCACTAGACAAAGCAGCTGAGGAAGCCGAATGGCTGGAATTTCTTGGAAGATATTCTAAGTTGGGTAAAACTCCTGCCTACTAATCCTTTGTGATAGTCAATCGGCGATTGGAAGGGCACAGAGTAATATGTATAATGGGAAGTCACGACATATACGTCGTAGACATAATACCATTAGGCAATTGATCTCGAATGGAGTGATTGCAATCGACTATGTTAAGTCCAAAGATAATTTGGCAGATCCTCTAACGAAGGGGTTGAGTCGAGATCAAGTATACTGCTCATCAAGAGGAATGGGATTAAAAATCTACAACTGAAAACGACTGTAGCGGTAACCCAACCTTGTTGACTGGAGATCCCAAGATCTTGGTTCAATGGGACAACGAAGTTACAGAAGTTGTGGTCCAGCACATTAGATAGTTTATCTCTATCCCAATCCTAGGATGAATTTGTGCTGTCCTACCTCATGTAGTGAGGTTAAGCTTATGCTTTTAGTGACTTCTATACCTGATAAGGTGGAGTATGGTAGGATACTCTTGATAGAAGTGTCACCTATGTGAGTGTGAAGACAGGCCGCTTCAATGAAACACTCATGAATCCAAGATGGTATCCATGGCCGAAACGGAACCAACCATGAGAACCTAAAGTAGGTGAGATAGATCTCTGTGTGGGTGTTATTGTCTAAGTATACACCAACAGCTGAGCAGTTCAAGACATCACGTTCACTGCGCAGCCTAGTATACTCGATAGCATTTCACTACGGAAGGTTCAAAGCCACAAGCTACCTCTCCCGATGTAGTGACTTATCGATTGGACTCTTGTAAAATGTTAGCATGCATACACGCATTGCATTAATTTCCATTCATGTGGGGGATTGTTGGATATTGGGGCCTTAAATGGACCAAAACGATTTAGAGGAAGGAAGCCATCAATTGTTGAAAGTCGTAATTGACTTCAAAATTGAAATCTACGATTCGCGTAGATAGATTTAGACTATTAATTTACTCAAAACCGATTAAAGGTGAATGAGAAATTAATGTTTAAAGTCAGCCCAAAATAACATTTATTATTCATTAATAAAGTACATGGGAGAATAGTCCCACATCGAAAATTTTCGATGTGTATTCTCTACTTATTAATGAAGATGTGTTAATGGAGTTAACACAAAAAATAAAAGGACAGGTGACCCCTTAGCCCAGGGCGAGCAGGTGCTCGCACCTGTGAGCCCGCCACGTGCGCACGTGCGCAATGGGCGCTTTGTAGGCGCACTTTGCACTTCGCATCGTCGCGAGGAGCTTAAATTTATGCTCCAGGTGACATTGCAGTGCCTACGTGGCACTCGGGTGACGTGTCAGGCTCGTACCTAACGTGGCAGTGCCTATGCGGCATCCTCGTGGGCAAAGGGAGATGATTGGACAGTTGACTTAGGGAATGGATGGCTACCGTTGATCAACGTTGATCAAATAGGTATGATGGATCGCTTGTGATGCGATCTAGAGCGTTGGATCGCAAAGAGTAACGATCTGACGGCCTGGGATGAGACTTGATCTGAAGCATCGAATCAATGGATCCAGATCCGATGGCCGATGACAATGGGATCTGAGGGTCACAACTCCTCAGATCTGATGGATGAGATTGAAGTGTGCTTGGTGAAGGGTTACAACCCTTCAGAATAGATGATCTAGATCGATCCAGCCCAAGGAACACATCCACTCACCCAAAGGACACTCAACCTCTTCCTACAGTATAAATAGAACCCTCCAGATGATGGAATACTCACTCAATCCTCTCTTCTCTTCCTCAAGCATTCATCTCATCTTGTGCATTCAAGAGTTCAAGAAGTCTACTAAAAGGTTCGCTGGTCTCGGAAGTCGGAGTGTTACGATTCCGAGACGTTCGTCGTCGTTGTATCTTGGGAACGAATTGCAACAATCTGTTAAGCACCGTAGCGGAGCAATATCGTTTACGGAGATAGTGTCGAACACTAGCCTCGACGATCAGTTTGCATACTCCAAAAGCTATCCGGGGAACAACACACGCAGATACATTTTCTCGACCTCTCTTTTATTTACCTATTTACTATATGCTTATTATTTTGGTACAATTTTACTACTGTTAGTGCTCTCTTATCAACAACAAAGCATTGTTCATCAGGATGGTTATTAAGAGCTCTTTCACTAGTAGTATGTTGTCTGTGTATAGTTGTACATCTTCTTGAATGGGGCAACTCACAACCTTTTAAGAAAAATGCCAAAATCCACCTCCAATCGAACTATTTGTGACACCTAAGTCGACTATTCTACTTTATTTGATCAATATTTGAATATTTCATTGATTTTATCTTCTGGATTCTTATTAATAGTTTTCCAAAATAACTTATAGTCAATTATCTTGCAAGCATTAATCATTATTCACCATACAATTGATATTAATGGTCGAATCTTGAATTTTCTATTCACTAGAGTTTATCTCTAGTCAACTTCCATGTTCGACTCTTGAATTTTTTTTACTCATGTTTATCTCCAATCAACTTCCATGGTTGACTGAATATCTTTTTGTTTGCTTCGAATTAGTCATAGTCAACTGCACCATTCCACTAGTAAACCTTTTATTAGCTATGTTCCAAATCATGAATTTTGAATGTCATTGTGATTTCATTAGTTGACTCACTGATGACCATCAATTGACACAAATTAACTCATAAATCATACAAAATATTTATGGTGTCCTCATTTGATTAATCAATATCTCCCAGTTGATTAACACTTTGACATAAACTCAAACCCATCTAAATTTAGGGGTTGTCATTCCTCCATGTGCAACAGTCGACTGCTACCATTGTATCAATCGGTTGTTGTACCATAACTTAACTATTCTAATGATCGAGTTCGCCTATCTTCAGGTTCTACCATTGTCCAAGGGTTACAATCACTTAAAGGGTCTCATTCTCACTAAGTCTTACCTTGTTCCCGATGACCTTCATGCCTTCTGAGCTTCCATGCTTAGAGTCTCCTAATCTTCAGTTCTTCATTATCTAGCATTGGGTCACTTGACATATTGAAACTTTTTTTCGCAAAGAGTTTGGTCCTCAATTTTCTTGGACATTCCATGTTTAACATCTATTCTCCCTGGCTTACTGGGACTTCACATATGCTAAAATATTTCTTGGACTTTCTTGCCTAATATCTATCCGCCCCTGTCTATTTAGACTTCATCTTTGCAAAGAACCTTCTTGGACTTCCTTGACTAGTGTATCTGTCAGGCTACCTACTCTCACACACTTGACACACCATTTGAGATTATAATATATACCTAACTTAAATATGATTCAAACATAGAAACTCATGCAATATCATATTCTTGGGGAATGATTGAACTAACACAATAAACTCCAATCAATTGAGTGTACCAATTTTATCGCACCGAGTCATCATCCATAACCCGATCTCATCGAATCACAAGCTTTATGAGCTTCATTTGCATCTTGCCAAGTCCCTAAGCAACATACTTCACACATTAGATACAAAAGTAAACCTAACTTAAATCCTCTGCATAAGAACTATGATTGAACATGGACATGTATGATTGAACCAATAATATCCATCTTTTTGATATTTGATAATTCAATTTAGGAAATGAAAAAAAATATATGACCTAAAACCACACTCGCCCTGCACCTAAACCCCACCTTCCCAAGAGCTAGAAAGTTTCTAAGAGGAAATGAATTTATAACATAAACCACTTCCCTTTCTCCCCCTTTAACACACATAGAAAGCATACATAAATAATAATTAAAAACATAAAAATGATCATAAACATGTTTCCTTATCCCTAAATGGATGTCAAGGAAAATTAAATGTTAATGATCAAAAACATGTTGAACATTCTACTAAACTCCAACTAAGTCACTATAACATGTCAGTCAAGTGAATCAAGAATCAATCAACTTGGGTCTTAACTTCTCAATAGTATCAAGCTTTTAAATTGAATAAAAATTACCTAAACCTCTAAAAAGAATTTGAAACTTTGATATTAGGAAAAGGGTTAAGTTAGAATATATACTTAATTAGTTTGCGACAAGATGTGGGAGTAAGTCACAATGCATGTTGAAATCCCGATAGATCAAGAGTTATAGGATACCTAGCAAGAAGAAGTTTAGGTATATCAAGAGTGATCAAATTTCTAGCAAGAAAAAGTCTTGTTAATCAAAGTTGATCAGTTGCTTGACAAGAGGAAGATCGACCAATGGAAGACTTGATAAGGTGGAAAATATTTTATTTAAAGTCTTGCAGATGGGTTCTCTAGTGACTCGATGGATTTCATTTGTGCAATCATGGAGACAAAGGGTTAGATTAGGCACGAACAAAGCCTTAGAATTAGCTTAGTCACTATTTTACTTGACTAAAACAAATCTATTAGTCAACTTCTCATTTAGTTTGCAAATGACATGGTTCATTATTTGGAAACTAAAATATGCCAATCAACTCAATATTCAACTAATGATGAGTCATTCAACTGAAGTAGTCAATTGGGAAACATTCTAATTGCTTTCAAGCATTTTGCTTGTTCATCCCATGAAGAGCAACTGACTAATGATCATCTTAAATCAACTAGAGTTATAATTACTTTTTTTTTAATAAGAAAATGATTAATTTGTTGTAACAACATATAACAATTGACTAATGGTGGTTGAATGATCTTAACTGAATGGTTAGTATGTTATAATAGATGTTCAAGGTAAGCCAGTCAATTAATGGAGATAAACAGTCGACTCAAATGTTGAAATAGTTATCTAGTGGGGTTAACAATGAGTAGTTAACTGATGATTTAAGAGAATTAACTTGATTGATATAAGTCCATGGTGACTTTAGGATGGGCAAAGGGAAATTCTAGTAGGTCGACGGTAGTTGGATATTGAAGAATGAGTAAAGTACCAAAAAGGAGTTCTTAGACAAAAATGAAGTTTTAGTAGATTGACAACTGGATACTAGGAAATTGGTGAAGTCTTGGAAATAAGGAATCTCTAGGCACCGATGAAATTCTAGTAAGTCGAGGTTGATTTATACTAAGTACATGAAGATGTCCTAGTGGACAAAGAGTCTCTTGTTATGATATGAATCTGGACTTGATGTGGCTAGAACTAGAGTATCAATCGATTGATGGAAGAGGAGCAATAAATTGATAAACCTGAAACCACAATGATGTGGTTTAGTCGAGTTTAGGATATACCAATCAACTAATTTAGCAATTGGTTGATGAATCTGAAATCATAAAATTATAATTTGGACATATTTGTGGTTTGGCTAGTCAATTAATGTTAATATCAATCGACTGATGTAGTCAATAAGATAGTCAACTCAAAATAAAATAAAATAAAATATTTTATAGTCAACTATGACGGTAGACTAATACATAGACACTCAATTGGTGGAATTGACTGATGTTAAAATAAAATTTTGTTAAGGAGACGAGATTCAGATAAAGATTATACAACAATTAAATTCTTACAATCTACAATAGACTAGTCACCTAGAAGGAGATTATTTAGTCAATTAATTAACCAAAAATCGATTGGAGGACAGCAAGAAGTCGACTAATCAATAGATTTAGGTCACTAATAGAAACCCTATAAAGAAGTTTTTATGAGGCTGTGGCCAAGAATTTTGGAGATATGTTCTACGAGGTGCCAAGATGAATGCTATTACATTCCAAGGCTTCTATAGATCATTTTGAATCAAAGTGAAAAAGCAATCAAATTTTCTTTGCAATCTTTTATTTACTATATTTATATTATTGTTGCTGGCACCAATTTTGTACTTGTCTGTTGTTGTAAGAATGTAAGAATACCGTTAGGGTGCGTTTGGTTCGGGGTTATTCTTGATAACCTTGGTTATCCATCCAAGGTTATCAACAAAAACCTTGTTTGGTTTAGGTATTCGATGATTCCCAAGTAATGTTCCATGCCCGACACGTCAGCAAAAGGGTCATGCAGCCCGAAATCGGAAAACCTCAGAAAACTAAGGTTTTTCTTGATTCCGGGGTTAACGAATTTTTTTACCAAAAATACCCTCCGATAAGAAAAAACATGAAAAAAAGAGAAAAAATGTAAAAAAATACAAAAAATGTAAAAAAATAAAAAAAATATTTTAAAAAATTTAAAAATTTAATTTTTTAAAAAAATAAATAATTTTTTAAAAAAATAAAAAATAAAAATTTTAAAAATAAAAATTTAAAAAATGTTAAAAAAAATTTAAATTTTTAAAAAAATTTAAATTTTTTTAAAAAAAATTTTAAAAATTTTAAAAATAAAAAAAAATTTATAAAAATTTTAAAAATAAAATAAATAAATAAAAATTAAAATTAAAAAAATGTAAAAAAATAAAAAAATATAAATATAAAAAATATAAAAACATTAAAAAATAAAAAAACACATAAAAAGTAAAAAAATATACAAGAAAAAGAAAAGTAAAAAAACATTAAAAAAAAATAAATAAATAATAATAATAATATTATTATTATTATGTATAGTTAGTTTTGTAACTGAGGGTAATACGGTAAAATATTAAAATAGGGTATTCATTAAAACCTTCAAACAAACAAGTTTTTGTTGCATTACCTAAGTTGAACCAAACAACATTTGGTTATATTTTATTCCCTATAACCTTGGTATTTTATATTTTACCAGGTAATCACATAACCAAGGTTATACATGATGACTTGAACCAAACACACCCTTAGTGTAAGAAGTTTCTCCTCCTTTAGATGGAATCCAAAGAGAGAAAAGATGTAATGTTATCGGGTTAACTCATTATTAAAAAAAATGATAATTCTAGTTAGTCTTATTGACTATCTCTGGTGGTAATCGGTTTGGTCCCACGGAATTTTTCTATCGATCACCAGGTAAATCGGGAAGTGCACACAACGGTCAGTCCAGAAGTCCAACATCCTTTGGTTACGTCTCCCATTTGAAGGAAAATTTTCTGTAAATGCATTATAATTGGGGATCGAACCGTAGATGTCTGAGTGATAACCTGAATATCCTACCATAATACCATAACTTCGGGAATGAATTAACTCATTACATATGTTTATAGACCGTGGAGTAAGAACTAGGATTTTTGAATCATTAAAAAAAGCTAAGGTTTGTGTGTCTTTCATTTGTGCTATTTTTCATATTGTGCGTTTGGAACTGGAAGATCTTTTCATCCATTGCGTCATGCACCGAATCCAAGCCATAAAATTAACAACCACATAGGCACACCCAAGGAGCAACCACTCGGATAAGGATAAGATTGAGAGCATCGCAACCACCCAATAAGACCCTGACACCTCATCCCATACTAGATTCTATAATTTCGCGCCATGTAGATACATGTTTCAGATATAGCAAGCAAACTTCTCTCTTCTCCTCTCTTGTGCTTGGGAAGAAGAAGAAGAAGAAGAAGAAGAAGAAGACGACAATGGCAGTAGCCTCAGCCCCCTCCATGGCCAGCCAACTGAAGTCGACGAACCTTCTCTGTTCCAGCACGAGCAGACCCCTCGTGAACCCCAAGGGCATCTCAGGACCATCACTCACCAGGAAGAGGCTGTGCCTCACTGTTAGAGCCATCCAGGCGGAGAAGGTACGTAGCAGCAAGCAATTAACCAAATTATAAATTATTTATTTATATTTGTGCATGATTTGATGTACATTAATTGGGCAGCCAACGTATCAAGTGATTCAACCCATCAACGGCGACCCGTTCATCGGCAGCCTGGAGACGCCGATCACTTCGAGTCCACTGGTTGCCTGGTACCTTTCCAACCTGCCGGCCTACCGCACCGCCGTCAGCCCGCTCCTCCGCGGCATCGAGGTCGGCCTCGCGCATGGGTACCTCCTCGTCGGGCCCTTCGTGAAGACGGGCCCGCTCCGTAACACCGAGGTGGCTGGCGCCGCCGGATCCCTGGCCGCCGCCGGTCTCGTCGTCATCCTCACCGTCTGCCTCACCATGTACGGGGTGGCGTCGTTCAACGAGGGGGAACCGTCGACGGCGCCGACGCTGACGCTGACGGGGCGGAAGAAGGAAGCGGACAAGCTGCAGACGGCGGAGGGCTGGTCGCAGTTCTCGGGTGGGTTTTTCTTCGGGGGGATCTCCGGCGTGCTCTGGGCTTACTTCCTCCTCTACTTCCTCGACCTCCCTTACTACATTAAATAGATCTTTCTTCTTCAGTGTACCTGGTCAATTGGGAATGTGAGAGACGTTCTGGGCTTCGATTTGTATATTTGACTTCAAATGGTTCATATCAGTTGTTTAATCTCTCCTAATAATCTCTTCACACTAATTGGATATTAAATAACTTTTATTTAGAGAAACAATGAGAAGGTTAAATCTCTCTCAATAATATTATATTATAAATTTAAAATTATATAATAATATCCTAGCTAGCTAAAAGCCCTATAGGAATTATATCAACAAAATAAAGGTGTAGCTGAGGTAAAATTCACATAATTAATATAATTAGAAATTGAATCAACTTAGATCATGTTTGGCATTTTGGATTGGCATATGAAGTTGCTAAAAACTTTATTATCACTGAGCATCTACCCTTAAATCTATGGACATGGTATTTTAGTTGATTGAATGTGTTAGTGTAATAATATTTTAAAGCTAGTTGGGTTGATGTTAGGAGTAGACTATATAGATATTTAATCAATTGTTTTAATTATATATATATATATATATATATATATATATATATATATATAATATGATGTTAATTCTAATATATTTTTGTTGAATGATAATAGTTGGATAGAAAAAAAAAATTATCAATATAAAAGATATCCGATTTTTTAATGGGTATGGGTATGAGAAGGAATATTTGATACTCAATGGGTATGAGGACAAAAGATATGAAATCTGATCTATTATCATCCCTAGTTGTGAAGGGATTTGATGTGATGCACATAAAGCTTGTAAAATTTATGATTCAATGAGGTAGATTCATGTGTGATGACTTTGCAGGATGTGTTAGGGCATGTAGAGAACTAGAGGGGGTGAATAGTTTGTTCGCTTCTTCGATGATGATTTGCAACGGATATTGGAAGTGAAAACTCCATAACGCTAACACCTTCATTTTACTAGGTATACACCTCTTTGAGATGACTAATCTAAAAGTTCACTCTCCTCACTCATAGATGCACTATGAAAACTTCTTTCCCGGAGACGGAGAAGCCTCATACAATCTAAACACGAGAAACACAATAAGAAACATACAAGAAAATACAAAGAAAATAAAAAATGATTTACAATAATGAAATCTTACTTAGCTTGCTCTCTTGTTGCATGGAAATGTCTCTTGATCAATTAGAAATGCAGCATCACTTCATCCTCAACATCCCAAGCATTGATGACAAAAACCCTAGTTGAACTCTCTTTTATATAGACGTTGTTCGACCTATTTTTCGCTTCCCAATCAATTAGTTTTTCTTCCCAATCGATTGTCATGTCATCATTCGACCATTCAACCTACATAACGACTCTTTTTCAGACCCGTAATTGATTGATGAGTCATACCAATCGATTTGGCAGCTTTTAATCAATTGCCCCAATCGATTCAAAAGCTTTCTGTTTTAGAGAAAGCAACCTAATCAATTGCCCAATTGATTCCCAATCTCACTTTTCTCTCGCGACAAAGGCCTCAATCGATTAACACAATCGATTGGGAAAGGCTGAATCGATTGCCTCAATCGATTCACCGAGTATTTATTCTTCATGAAATACAACCCAATCGATTGAACATCTTCCCAATTGATATAGTACTCTCGCATGAAATCCATTGTACTTTGCGAAAATAACACACCAATCAATTGCTCCAATCGATTGGATGAGTCGATCGATTAACCTAATCGATTATCCAAACCTAACTCATTTGATCTAAGTCTAGGGTTCTCTTAATATCCGATCAACCATCACCTGTTGGGACTTTTCACTGTCTAACATCTAATTAACCTTAACCTGTCAAGACTTCTTCACCAAGTGTCCAGTTCTACTTGACCCACTTAGATTTTTCTCTTGTCTAACCTCCAGTTAGGACTAGTCACTCGGTAGACTTTCACCCTGCATAATCTCAGTTAGAGCTTGCCTTTGCCGGTGTGTGATCCTCCTTGGCCCACTTGGACTTTTCTTTGCCTAACCTCAATTAGAACTAGTCACTCGGTAGACCTCCACCCTGCCTAATCTCAATTAGGGGTTTTCCTTGCCTAACCATAGTTAAGGCTTTCCTTTACCAATGTGTGATCCTCTTTGATCCACTTGGACTTTCCTTTACCTAACCTTCAATTAGGATTTTCCATTGCCTAACTTCCAATTAGGACTTTCCCAGCTCTTACATATTGTCAAACATCAAAATTTAAGTTCAAGCAAACTCGAGCTTAGTCAACTGATCAACCTCGACCTAAGGACAATTGCACCAACAATCTTCCTTTTTTTTTTATATTTGGTGATATGTTTAAGTTAGGTTAATCCATTAGCGCAAACTTCTATCTTCATTATATGTCAAAGTATAAATGAGGGTTTCTAACTCAAACCTACATTCTCCTCCTTTTACACACATCAAAAACTCTTTCCAAGAGTTAATTTGTTCAAATGAACCCAATGAAAGTTTCATAGCTTTCATTATATCCTATGCTCAACCTTGAGCATACATTCATCACAATGAAGATTTTGTTGGGTGGGACCTCTTTGAGAGCTAGAGGAGGGGGGGGGGGGTGAATAGCTTGCTCGCTTCGTCGATGATGATCTTTTGCAGCGGAAATAAACTCGAAGCAAGCTCCCAATGCTAACACCAAGAATTACTTGGTATCCACCTCAAAAGAGGTAACTAATCCAAGGATTCGACCCTAACTCACACATCCACTATCAAAACACTTCTTCTCGAAAATAATCCGTAGGCAGAGAAGCCTCTTACAAACTTACACACACCGAAATATAAGAAACAAGAAGCTATTGCAACATAATCTTACAAGATTACACAATGAAAACTCTAGCTTCCTCTTCTTCTTGCTGGAATACGCCTCTTGAGATTCTTGGAAGTCTAACAACACTCCTCTCTAAGCCTCCAAGATCTGGTGTGTCGGTGAGCTCAATGCAGAAGAAAACCTGTGAGAGATTGGGAGGAGAAGTGTCAAAACAGTGCACGCGAAACCCTTTTATCGAGTGTACAACGGTTATATTCCAACCTTAAGTGATTACTCTAATCGCTTAAGTGTTCTTAATCGATTAGGGTAATCAATTAAGAATCTTTCTATTTGATCTTACCACACATTCTGTGTCTTCACGAAAACCAAGTTTAAGCGATTACTCTAATCGATTAGGCCGCTCTCTGTTTACTCGTGTCAAATGACTTAATCGATTGCCTTAATCGATTAAGAATTTCGTAATCGATTGCCTTGATCAATTACGCCCCTTTCTGTTTCAAACAGAGAGTACCTTAAGCGATCAAGCAAACTTCTTAATCGCTTACCACACTATGTAATTGATTAGCCTAATCGATTACCAAACCCTAACTTCCAAACCTAAGTCTAGAGTTCTTTGCCCAACATCCGATCAACCGTGACCTGTTAGGACTTCTCATTGCCTAGCATTTGGTCATCCTTGACCTGCTGGGACTTTTCTACCAAATGTCCGGTCAATCCTTTTACCCACTTGGACTTTTCTCCATGTATCAAATGTTTGTCCTCTATGATATACTTGGACTTCCAAACACCAAGTGTTTAGTCAACCTTGACCCACATGGATTTTCAATCGTCTGGTTTCACTCACAAGGATTTTTTGAACTGCTTGGCTTCACTCACCAGGACTTTCCACACCAAGTGTCTGGTCAACATTGATCTACTTAGATTTTCATCTTCTGCCAACGTTCCCTTTAGACTTTCCTTTCCTAACCATCAGTTAGGACTTCCCAATCAAGTATTCAGTCAACCTTGACCTACTTGACTCTTTTTCGCATCAAACTAATCAAATCTTGACCAGTGGGGAATTGTACCAAACAATCTCCCAAATTAGACAATTGCACCTGCAATCTCCACATATTGTCAAACATCAAAACTCAAACATCTAGACTCAAGCTTGAGCTAACTCAAGCTTAGTCAAATTGATCAACCTTGATCTAGAGAAATTGCACCAATAGATTTCTAATCTTCCTTTATTTCCTCATCCTTATTTATTAAAAATAAATAAATCATGTCTTTAAGGAAGACTTCCCCTTAAAATATGCTACAACTTTTATCATTGCACCAACAATGATTTAGAATTTCTAAACCTTTAGGAAATTCTAAAATTGAAGTTATGAGATTAAAAATTCAATCTTGAATCTAAACCTCCTCCTTAACTCTAAGTTGGACACCTTTAGCCATTCCTTTCTCATTTTCATCAAGAAAATTACCCATAAATGCTTACCTAAGTACTACAGAGGGTTAGAGATAGTTAAATGACCTAAGTATGGCTTAATCAGTTGAAATAAACTTATTTCAGCCGAAATCAAAGCTTCCAATCGATTGATTTCATATACCAATCAATTCAGGCATGTCTTAATCGATTGGTTTAACCTTCTAATTGATCACATGATCAATTCCATGAGCTTCCGTGCTCACAGAAATTCACCACCAATTGATTACCCTAATCGATTGGTGTAAAGTAATCGATTGATCCAATTGATTACTATAACTAAATTTTTCTAACTTTAATTTTAGATTGAAATTCAGAAATCCTTAAATAATTCTATGTTTTTCTAAAAATCATGAAACTTCATGTAGACATTATTTATGTCATATACTATCAGGAAAAAGTAGTTTTCTATGAAAATACTTTCTATTTTCAGAGAATGACACAATATTAGAAATCATTTAAAACTTCAATGTTCCACTCTAACTTTACGTTTAACTAATCAATGGAAATTTATATTAACAAATAGACTTCACCAAGATTTTTTAAAATGTTTTTGAAATGTTTTTCAAAATAAATTTTTAACCACGATTTTTGGGCTAAATGCACATGATTTGTACATTAACTTTTCTCATGATTGGACTTCTCAAAATTCATGTATTTTGATGAAACTAAAACTCAAATAAATGTACCAAATCAATATCTTGAGTTTTATTTATCCACCTAATATCTCACTCATAGCTAATGTACCTCAATATACATGCATGTCATCCTTATGATTTTTGTGAGATGTAAATTAGATTCTCCCTAAACTAAGAAATCATGCATTTTTAACTTAAGCATTTAAACTTTAATCATCCAACTTAGGATGTCAATTGATGTCATTTTCCTTAATTTCAAGAAATTGAAATAATGCATGATAATAATTATGACATACATTAAATGCATACTTTCAAAAGAAAGACTATCATAAATAATGATGCATGTATGACCTGACATGTATCAAATATCATGGCAAGATGCAATGTCAATGTGTATATCATGATGCCATGACATGTGATAGGGCACACAAGCATACTAATTTTAGCATAAAGAAAATACCTAGATTTTCTATCAAGTATCACCAACTAATCGCTAAGTCAAAAATAAACCTAAGTTGCCCTTATCTCCTTAAGGCAAATGTCAAAATCTCAATTTGGCATTTTTTTTAAATTTTATCCTGTTTGTATCAATTTAATCAAGCTCAATATTTCAAAATTTTGATTAACACACTTTTTACTCTTCAAAAGTAAAAATTCATCTCCCATTTTCAAGATATCACAATACTTTAAAAATTACCTAAAGTGTCAACTTCACCATGGTTGGGTTAACTACTCTTCCAACTAAAGTTAACACACTCTAAATCCATTTAGGATGCAAAGAACACACTCTTAGAAATCCAAAATCTATTAGTGTTTCTTGGGTGTTCTAGGTATTCACTAGAGATAACTTTCCTTTATAGCTTCCTAATGATTTTCTTAGGCTTTTTAGAAGTCTTAGTCACATTAGTCTCCTCAAAGTTAACTCTAAGGATAACTTTTCTTGTAACTTTAGCTTAACTCCTAGACATAGGGTTAGTCCCATAACCATATGGAATGTTATGGTATGAGGACATCTTTTCCTTGGACTTAGGTTTGTATCCCAAATCTTTCTTGCCCTTAGATGACTCTTGTCTATTTTGACCTAGGTTTTGCTTCTTTGACCTTATGACTTTATTTGTCATTTTCTTAAGGGGCCTCTCTAAATTATCAAGTCTTGACCTCAAGACTTGATTTTTTTCATCATTAAGTCCTCAACTTTTGATTTTTCTTAATGACCTTGGATTTTTCTTTTTCTAGGCATATTTCCAATTTCTTTAGAGTTCTTACCTAAATAGTTTTCTACCTTCCTATACTTATGTAAGATAGTTCTAGCATAAAATGACTTGTAATTATCCTTAGGTTTTTCATGATTTCCATTTTCATGATAAATAACACTAAAATGATGAAATTTATTTCTAGCATCAATTTTATCATGATTTAAATAAGTACCCTTGACTAATGGTACCTTAGTTTTTCCCTTGGAAACTCCCCTTAACTTGAGCTTCTTTCTTTGTTCTTGGTCAGTTTCCTCCCTCTTGGGCATTGACTCTTATAATGTTCCTTTTGGTTGCAAGAAAAATATACAATGTGCTCCTTGCCCCTTTGTATCATGGGACCAACCTCTTTTGTCTTTTCCTCCATCTTGAGATCCATTTGAGTCTTCTTCTTCATCAAATTGGGGCACTTATGTTAGAGTAGGTGCCTTGCAAAGCTAATTGTTGGCTAGGGCTTTATTGACACTTGTAAATAAGCAACCTTTATTTTAATATAATTCAATTCAGTTTGATAGTTACTTTATCTCTATACCCATGCTAGATACATAGATAAAGTCCTTGAATATACTATAGTGAGATGTGGTGGTACATATGATGGTTATCATGAAATATATCAATATTCACTGTATATTCTAAATTTGTTCCTAGTCAATTGAGCCACCTAATAAACAAGGATAAAAGGTTGCTTGAGCTAGAGACTAGCATCTGTGATGTAGTGTACCATGTCTCATTGGTAAGGACATAAAGATGTTTAAACAAACAGATGAGTGATTATACGATGAGTTCATCGAACATTCCTCACACAGACTTTCCAATTGGTTATCATTTATCGAGTGGATAAGTCATCTTTGGTTGTGGTTGTACACTAGTAGTCCTTATGACCTGGGACAACACTGAGACTCTATATGTTGGGGCTTCACTTTGACTTATTTACCGACTCTATTAGGGTCATCAGTTGGTGAGATTGAGTGTAGTAATGAAACATATAGGAGTCGGTGTATTTTAGTCGAGAATTCACCACACACCTATAGGTGTGAATATCCTAGGTAATATATTATTTCATAGTGTATGAAGTCTTTAATCAGAGTTGTAAGATGTACTTTAGGAAAACAGTTTCCTAGTTACACATTCGATATCACTATAATATATATCACATGGTTGTTGAATCAATATACAATCCACGATGTACCAATAGTTATAGATTCGACCGAGATATATGAGATGAAGGGATCGGACTGTATATTAATCATAATCGGCTGATTCTTGTAGGCACTATTTAGTGATATCTAGGGAATCATGGGACGGTGCTATTAGATACTCTTATCATGATTCGTTGGGTGTTAATCAGAATTAGTTCTAATGTCCTATAATTAAAGTGTTAATCATAGGATGGGGGCTATTAAGGGTATGCCCGAATAAAGGATAAGTATAGTCCTGAATTATAAAGAGTTGTGAACCCACGGTTAACTGTATCCCTGAACCATTAAGGGTCACACAAGTATTGGTTTCCCTATTTCTCATTGAGAACGTCAAATTCAAGTAGTTGAATTTGGCGAATAATGTTTGATGTGATTAAATGGTGTATTGACAAATAAAGTTTGATATGATCAAATGTTAGAGTGATTTCCAGTCAATGGAAACAAGGAGAGTGGAAGAGTTCCACACAAAGTCTATAAATTAGATTTATATTATTGTAATAGTGAGAAAGTATGTTTGTCGTGTCAATGATATTGGATCGTTGATATAATTACAATGAATTTGTATTATTGGGTTCTAGAAATTTTTTAAAAATCTAATAGACAAATATGAAAGAGATAATAGGCCTTGAAAGTTAAAGCCTAAGAGAAAATACAATTACAATTAAATTGCATCATAAAAATTAATAAAATAAAAGAAAAAAAAGGAGGATTTAGTTTCTGATGAGATCAAGAAAAGAAAAATAATAGAAATAATGGAGGACATTTCCTCCACTAACCCACTTCCACCTCATTTTGGAAATAATGAAATTACATTTTGTTTTCTCTTTTTGCTTACTTTTAAACTATTAGAATAGAAAGCTCTCTGGCTAATTGCTTGAAAAAAGAGATACGGCAGCCACACAATTTCTTGAGTTGTGAAGAATCCGGACACCAAGTGCTTCATCCTCTCCTTGGAGTTTCGGCAGCCCTTCTAAAGAAAGAAGATAGAGATCTTCTTCATCTCTTCCATCGAAAAGTCTCATCTCTTTGTTGTTGCTTCTCCTCTTCAAGAAGCATTGTTGCCGCCCACCTTCTTCGAGTTATTTCACTACAACCGGAATAGTTAGAGTCATCCCCAAACATAAGTTGTTTGAAAGATATGTTTATACTTATATAATGATTCATATGTATATTGATGCATATGTTAATAGTTTTATTTATGTTATGCTTAAATGATCTAATATATTTATTTTAGATAAGTTAGCATGTCTAAATAAAATGATTAAATTAGCATTATATGAATCAATCACATGATAATTTATCTTTGCTATACTTTTAGGATCTTACTTAAACAGTTAGATTATAATACATGCTTAAATAAAGATCATGCTTATGTTTATTTTAAATCCATACGAACACTCCTTTGATTTAATTATTAAATCACAAATAAAATTTTAAATTTTCGCTATGCATAGGAGTGTAGAAACATGATATCCAAATTTCGAATTCGGTTCCAACAACTTACTCTTGTAGTGTCCACTCTCTCTACACTCAAAGTATATGATGTGACTTTTATTTTTCCAAATTGAAGTTGATATTCCTTCACAATTTTTGCTCCCTTGACTTGTAGAAGTGAAGCACTCTGTGTCTCCATTTACTCTGAAAGTTGAGACTTCTTCTCATTCAAGTGTCAATAAGCTCTCCCTCTCACCCCTTGAAGTGGATGTCTCTTCGATATCCTTCTCGAATGTTGAGCACCTCTCAATCTCCGAATGCTCTTATATTTGAAACAAAGAGTTTCCCTCTTTGCCTTTTTCTCCATTTCCCATTGAGGATGGATCTTTATGGAGCTTGACCAATTTGTTCCATAGCTCACTTGCATCCTTGTATTTACCTATCTTATACAAAATATTGTTAGACAATAAATTAATCAAAATTTTGGTTACCTTGTCGTTTGTCTCAGATTTTTTGAGTTGCTACTCTGTCTAATTCTTTTTCTTAAGCAGTCCTCCTTGACCATCAATTGGGGCTTCAAATCCCTCTATTAAAATGAGTTGTTTTTTAACGTTCATCATGAAGAAATTCTTAACCCTAGTTTTGCATTGGTTGAATCCTCCTAATTCGAAGGGTGAAGGTGTTCGGATGTCATATCCAAATCCATCTTGGAAATCAATTTGAAGTTGAGCTCCTTGATGATAAGTCCAATGAAGAGCGACATCATTTTGATACCACTTATTAAGACACGTAGAGAGCTAGAGGGCAGGGGATGAATAACTTCTTCATTCGCTTCTTCGATAATAATTTATAGTGGATACTCGAATCGAAGACTCCACAATGCTAACACTTTCATTTACTTGGTATCCACCTCCTTGAGATGACTAATCCAAGGGCCCACTTTCCCCACTCATAGATGCATTATGAAAACCTCCTTCCCAGAGGTGGAGAAACCTCGTACAATCTCAACATGAGAAATACAGTAAGAAACGCACAAGCAAATACAAAGGAAATTGAAAACAATTTACAATAATGAAATCTTACTTAGCTTGCTCTCTTGTTGCATGGAAATACCTCTTGATCGGTGAAATGCAGCAACACTTCTTCCTCAATGTTCCAAGCATTGACGGTGAAAACCCTAGATGAACTCCCCTTACTTGTCACCTCTCAATCGATTGTCACATCATCATTTGACCATTCAACCTATAGAATGGCTCTTTTTAAAATCATAATCGATTGGTGAGACATATCAATCGATTCAGCAGCTTCTAATCAATTGCTCCAATCGATTCAGAAGTTTTCTGATCGAAAGAAAGCAGCAATCTGTCTGTTCTCTCATAATAAAGACCTTAATCGATTAATCAATCAATTGGGAAAGACTGAATCGATTATCTCAATCAATTCACCAAGCCTCTATTCTTTGCGAAATACAACCCAATCGTTTGGACATAGCAGTCTCACGCGAAAGCTACTATACACTACAACAAATACGACTTTCTACAGTGCATCATCAATGGTATGCAGTTATGCAGTGTGTGATGCATGTCACAGATAGCATAATTACGTGTTGCGAAAAGTCATATTTGTTGTAGTGGTACTTCGTGAAAATCACACTCCAATCGATTGCTCCAATTGATTGGATGGTCCAATTGATTACCCCAATCTATTGGATGGGCAAATTGATTACCCATTGGCTTGTCCAACCCTAACTCATTTGATCCGAGTCTAGGGTCTCTTGCCCAACATCCGAACAACCGTGACCTATTGGGTCTTTTCATTGCCTAGCATCAGGTCAACCTTGACTTACCAGGACTTCTTCACCAAATGTCTGATCCTACTTAACCCACTTAGAATTTTTTTCTTGTCTAAACTCTAATTAGGTCTAGTCACTCGGTAGACTTCCACTCTACCTAATCTCGGTTAGGGTTTTTCCTTACCTAATCACAGTTAAGATTTTTTTCCTTTGCCAACGTGTGCTTCTCCTTGACCCACTTAGACTTTCCTTTACCTAACCTCAGTTAGGACTAGTCATTTGGTAGACTTCCACCCTACCTAACCTTAGTTAGAGGTTTCCCTTATCTAACTAAAGTTAGGACTTTCCTTTACTAATGTGTGATCCTCCTTGACCCACTTAGACTTTTCTTTACCTAACTTCCAATTAGAACTTCTCGTTGTCTAACTTTTAGTTAGGATTTTTCCAGCTCTCACATATTGTCAAACACCTAAACTCAAGCTCGAGCCGACTCAAACTTAGTCAAATTGGTCAAACTTGACCTGGGACGATTACACTGAGAATATCAAGTTGGTGATGACCTAGCATCGAATAAGTAAGAAATCCTTGTATAATTAGTTATTTAATAGCAAAAATTATTTTTATTAAAAAGCACACTAATAAAAATTAAAATAGAATTTACCTTAATGTGAAGAAATGTGTCTGAGTGGTGATATGCTTATTACATCGTGAGTGTGTTTGATTTGAAGATTAAGGAGAAAGATTATTATAAAATAAATTTATATAAAGATTAGTGAAAAAATATGAGAAATGTGAGTTTGGTGAGTGAAGGAATGAGTTAGTTAAGGTTTGAGAGAATGAGAACGAGAGATTGAATGAGGAATGAAGGATGGGATTGATGATATTTATAGAAAATTTTTAAATTTAGTAATTTTATGCAAAAAAAATGACCAAACTACTTTAAAATTAGCTGTTTTTTTTTCGAATTAGGAGATACTATGATATTGTTAGCTCAAATAGCCATTTAAAATGGCCATGAAAATTGGGTTGGTTCACATGCCATGCCCACTCAGTTCCGTGTCGAGTCATGCATGGCCCTAAGTCATGCTCGGCCAAACACACGGGTCATGCCCGCCTTTGCCTAGCTCAACCAACGACACAAGCTAAGTTTAGGCACCCAGAGATGAGGAAGGGCGTAGCAAGCGATGAAATGCTTCAGGAAGTTAAAAATAATCATAGATTCAGATATTCGAACTAATGTTGAATCTATGAGCAATAGAGAATTTGGCGAACTGAAACATCTTAGCAAGCAGAGGAAAAGAAAGCAAAAGTGATTCCCGTAGTGCTGTCGTGCTATGTCGGGCATCATAACCCATATAGTGGCCTAGCCCATTCGGCACCTCTAAATAAAGTTTTTGTTTCTATTCTAGAAGAGGCACAATAGGCTTCAACTGTTTGAGCTAAGTAGATCTGTCATACAATAATTTAATAGGAAGAACACCAATTGATCCACAACTTTAAACTCCAAAGATCTGTCTATGAGAAAGTTCAAACATCAGTTTCCAGTGATTGCAAAATAAAAGTGATCCCTCAATATGAGAAATTCCGAAGATGGTATTTGATTTTTCATCAGATGCAGAGTTGCCATGGTTGGTTGTTTGAATCATTCTCATTTATCTCTAGACAGACATGTACTGACTTCTTAAATCTAGAAATGAACATTTCACTCTCAAATAACATTTTATGACCATAACAATCTCAGTGTAGATCTTAATGGAAAAAGGTACTAGTCTTGTGATGCAGCACTTTCAAAGCTTCTACCTACCTCACCAAATGACTAATGAATGCCATGGAATACAACTCTAACCACACACACAAGATAATTAATGCAGGAACAAGCTTTATTTTCCAAGGACATAACTTATACAAGCTTTATTTTCCAAGTAAAACCAACGATTTACTTAATTCAAAACCTCATTTTAGCACCCAGTGATTCATCTCTTGTCAAGAATGCATGACAATTCATTTCATGATGTACTAACCTCACGTGTATTGCGTTTACTCCCCCAACTGCTCCTTCCAAAGTCCAAGCCTCATAAATCAACAATCGAAGACACATCTGTAAGGCGTGAACAAGATCAAGGCCATCATCTTGGTAGCCCCACTGCTTCCCTGACAAAGCCAACTGAAAATAATATAAATTCTGTTACCTTAATAGAGCAGAGCACATGCAGAAATCAACTTCACACTATCAGCTTCTTTCCAAATATTCAAAATCTTGAAAACCTCAGCTCAAAATTTCCAAATATAATTAAATGATTTTATTCAAATGACTAATATTTTTTAACCTTATTTTATTCCTTACATCTTTCAATCTAATAAATTGAACTTTTTCAGCAATAGAATCTATTAATTTTCTTTTTAAAATGCCCATATCATTTCAAACTATTTTTCTCATTTATCTATTCAAGATATGCTTAATTGCTCTCAAGGATAGTATTTGTTACTTTTTTTCATCTATCTTAAACATTTTTCATGTCCATTATATTTTTCTTATACATATTCTTTCCTAACAATCTAACAAATTCATAAAATATGTATAGTCATACCACAATCTTATGAAAATTTTCTTTTTGCTTAAGGATAACACAGTTATGGGCACAAGAATACAAATGTTCTTTGTCATATTAATCACCTCCTCTATGTCCTATTAATTATATCTTCATCAACATTCCCTTCTTGAATAATAAATCCTCTATATTCAAAAAGTTGCATATGCTGTATCCTATTAATTTTAGAGCACAAGTTTCTTAGGCAAATATCTACAATTTAGTGTAGATTGGACTAAGACACTGAAAGATACAACAGATCCTGTTCAAGTAAGGTCATAAGACACTGAAAGATACAAGAAGCTATATTAGATGGTCACACTGCACTAAATTTCTATTTTGGTTTGAGTATCCTAATAAACTTAGTATTCTAAATGTGAAAAAAGAAGCACAAATCCAATAAATAATGATAACTATATTTATAAATTTTTGAGTTGCATACTCCTGCTGGAAAATATTATTTCTATGCTGCCAAACTATCTTGACAAATAGGGAAAAGAACTGGCTCTTGGCCTCAAGAGATACTCTTGTCTAGCTGACAACGAGAAGATTAGGTAAGGTGATGATACAAAGCAGATTCAGAAGCATAGTACCTGGAAAACAGATTTTTTTTTTTTCAATATTATGAATATTGAAGACATTTCAAACATTCAGTCTTCATAATTAAGAAAGCTATTTTTCTCATTCAATGGGCATTCCACCTAGCTTTAGTTTCTCAGGGGAGATAAACATATAGCATACAGGTAAGTTCTAAGTTACTGCTTGTATGTGAGTTTCTCCAAGAAATTGACAAGATCTTCAAGAAGCTCTAAGTCATAATGCTCCTGATGTAGCAAAAAAAAAAAAGCATAGAAAATCGAGTAACAGAAAAGCCAATAACATTTTGTTAATCACTGGGAGCAGTAAGTATGCGATTATATTTAATAAGAACTTAACAAGAGCATATGTTTGATTGGGATGAAAAGGCAAGTTAGTGCCAAAACACATCAGAATAGTTTCTCTCTGGAGCTACAATACAAGAGTAGCACCACCAATGAATCAATAAAACTAAAATAGAATCCAAAAGATTCCACCAGCACAAATTTCTCAGTTTAAACTTATATGGCCAGCCTTTTATGTTAGGAACGTTTTAATGTCTCACTGAAATGAGCACCAATGTTGCAGAAGGGAAGCTATCTACTCAGCCTTTGGTTCTTAGAATAGTAATGCTTCCTTTTCCCCCTTCAGTGAGAATCTTAGTCTTCCCAATAACAGGCTTCCCAGAAAAAGCTGAGGTTGGGTAACTGATTGAAGGATCATCAACCTCCTCATTTCTAGGTCTTGATGATGGTTGAGAATGAATCCGTTGATTTATGTCCTTCAAAGTCACGTGTCCTTGAATTTGTAATGGTTTGACGAGGGTAAAAGGATAAGCAACAGAGGTAGTTAACTTTGTCAGAGAGCTGATATGAGATTTTCTGCCTGAAAAGCATAGTAAGAAATGATTGTAGACGGTCAAGAGCTTTGAGCATTACTTCCCTTAATCAAATAGGACGTTTAGCAGTACCACAAGATAATACCTTTGAATATCCTAAGAGTAGATGGTTTAGGGGGGTTCGGCAGGACCTTAGTCTTTTTATCAGGTTCTCCAGTGAGAAAATCTATGAAAAACAAAGGAGAGGTTTGCTGAGATAATACTCTCCCATATGTCGACAACAGAAAAAAATTCTGATGTAAACAAGTTATTGTGTTTTAAACTTCTTTTTCATTTGTCTGCTAACCTGAAACATCAATTTGACTATTGAGTTTGACTTGATCGTTCATACTGGAAGACCTATTATGAGATTCAACACCAGATTATCAACAGAATATAGCAACTATGTAAATTCAACCATGAAGCATGGAAAGGAAAAGATGTGTATTTAGAGTTGCAATACATCTCACTATCATTGAAATAGTTCTCCATCCATTCATCTGAGGATGGATCCAAGACTTCATTACTGAAAAGAAATCTATCATCTATCACAAATTCTTTGATTAGAATAGCTGGAAATCCACATCTGCTGCTAGAAAAATTCTTTCCGAGGTAAGAAAATAAAAACCTGAACACGTGAGATTCGACTGTGAATTTTGTGTGCAAATTTTTGCCGATGTCGAGTCCTCCCGAACCTAAAGTAAAAAATCAAACGCACCAAGTGGATGCTTTAGCCTAATTTGAATAAAGTATTAAGATGAATCTAATTTATCCATCTGAAGAAACAGTAGTAGAACAAACTACTTCAGAGGACAAATGCTCATTGACGGCTGTGGCACCATCATCATCAGAAAAAAAATTTAGAACACGACGCCTTTTCACTCTTGATGCCTCGTTTGCTTCCTCCACGCCCTTCTCGGCCTCATCTGCTACCATTTATCTCACTTGAGATTTAGAAGGACTTGAAACAGTCAGAAGAGAAGGTAAAGTTGACAAACATACCACCAAAATCCAATTCGTCTAAGTCGAAATCACCAAATCCTCGAAGTGGAGTTTGATTTCCCATCGTATCATCCCATAGAGGTAAAGCTGTGAATTTGAGAAATAGGTACTAAAACGTAAATTCCCTTGAAAAAAAGAAGAAGAAGAATTAGTTGTAGAAAACAAACCAAATTGGGAATATGTTGGCAGGCAACATTCTCCTTCTTGCTGCCATTGCCACATATCGCTGCTACAAATTCCACAGGACATTAGTACGGAGTTTCAAAAATTATTTTAACTGAACACTCAAAATCTCGAGTTCCGGCAGATCATCAAACAACAAGCTGCTTCAGTCAAAAATGGTAATGGATGCGATATCATCGGCGATCCAAGACCTCCTCCGTATTCTTCAACAAATCCAAAACAAAAGGATAAAAAAAAAACGAAAAATAGGGTCCAAGATCATTTGGATCCAGGAAGAAATCCTCTGAATCGGATCATTCGTAGACGAAACGATCGGGGAAAAGATCTCACGTGCTGTTGATATTGCCGCCATCGTTGCTACGGAGATCCATCTTTCAGTGAAGGGAAAACGAAGTAGCCGTTGAGAGAGAGAGAGAGATGTAGCAAAGTTTGACTCCTTTGTCTGTTTGAGACTGTGGCTGCCTCTTTATTCATCGGCTACTATCGATGCCGAAACGAAATGAAACGAAATGCGATTTCCACGGTCGGAAGGAAGTGAAAACTCCCGACCGTACATAAATGAACCAACGGTCATGATCTAAATTCTATTATTATGTCTATTTATTTCTGTTGCAAATAAATTATTTCGAACGGCAACACTCACATTAATAATATTTCACTAAAATTGTATGCTAAAACGTCTAACAATTTAGCAGTTTCTAATTTCGTCCTTCTCTTTCATTGATATTTTATTCCATTTTCACATTTATACATGTCAAAATTATAAAGAAATATAACATATCTGAAAATTTAGTTAAACTGTTAATACATAAACGATCAAATTCGTGGTATTATGTCTAAAAGTACAAATTACCCATGAATATTAGTTATTACTATTTTGAGAAACAAAAAACATATCAATATTGATATGAGATTTTAAATCTGACAACGGGACATTTATTTTTATGTATATACATGCATGTAGAAGTTTATTTTATTATTATTTTCATTATGTTTAAAAGTACAAATTATATTATTTCTATAATCATCGTTTCATTGCTAAGCTTATATTTTAACACATTTCTAAATTTGGCTTATTATTTTGTCCTTTGCCAATGGAATTTAGTCTAAACCATTTCAAAAAGAATTTCTTCCGGTCAAGTGAATAATTCTAACTTTATTTAGCATATCATATCGTAAATGTACCCAAAAAAAAAAACTAGATTTAGCACTTGAATTTTCTTGGACTTTCATTTTGATTTTCGAGTACATTTGACAAACATGTTAGACATAGATTAAATCTAACAGAAGCCTTTTACCGACTATATCAAATGTCTACCTTGATTAATTAGGTATAATTACACTAATAATATTTTTTTAAACTATATAAAATAAATCAATTAATCAAATCAAAAAATTTCTAATTGTCCTCTCCTTTTATTTAGGAGAAAGAGGCTAACTTAAACATTTCTTCTTTCCCCTTTCCCATACATTAAAAACAACTAATAAAAGTTATAAAATGAGCCATAGACAAATCAAAAAGGCATATATGTCTAAACATGCATCATGATCAACCAATCACGAATATGAAATGATTATGTCTTTTCCTTAAGATATTATATATGAATATGGGAACAACATTACAACAATCAATCAATCATGCAAATACCTCTCCCCTTAAGGTAGAGTATGCTTTTCTCTTTAAAATTTCAAGTTCATAGGTTTCCATATTGCATTAAAAAAATAGCATGTCTAATTGCTTAAAAAAATTAGATATATTTTAGATTAAACCAAGGGCATAGTATGGATTTAAAATCACCTGTGATTGATCATTGATAATTTCTGGAGGTTGATGGTGGGGGTCAGGGTGTAGGATCATTGTGTGCTAGAGAGGGGTGAATAGCGTTCATGGCTTTCACGCTCATTTTAAACCAATCAAAAAAAGATAAAAGCAGCGTAATAAAGATAGAAAGAAAACAAGACAATGTTAACACTTTGATTTACTTGGTTCGGAGCCTGTGATGACCCTTACTCCAAGGTCCGCACGTGAGAGTGTTTTCGATGGATAAATACTATCAATTCGAATAAGTTACAAATGCGAATAAATAATTAAGTACAAGTAATTTGACAATTAAACAAAACCGGCGACTTTAGAAATAGATTTTGAATGTAGTCGTCGTCGGAGCAACTTTCAGGAGTCAAAGAGGCATTTTCTGAGCAGCACGCAGAAGCGGAAGTTGTTCAGAATGTTGAATCTTAGCTTCTGATCGAAGCCTCTTTATATAGCCCATTCTGGATGCCTGAACCACTCTCGGGCGCTCGGACCGATAGGCGCTTTCTTGTATTTTGATTACTATTTTCATTGATTAAATTCGGTAGGTTATTTTCTTCATCAAAAATTCTATTTGTTGTTTCTTCAACTTTTAGAGTATTTTTTGTTATAGACTCTATAAGTTATACCGGTTGTGGAGTACCCTAAAAAGTTTTCTGTTGTTGATTTTGATGTAAACTTACCTAAATAATCCTTAGTGTTTAATATATGTACTTTACATCCAAAAACTTTTAGATAATTTAGATTGGGTATTCTATTGTAATAAATTTCATAGGAGGTTTTATTATAAAATTTATTGATTAGTATTCTATTTTGAATATAACATGTTGTATTTATTACTTCAACCCAAAATTAGTTACTTAAGTTATATTCATTTAACATGGTTCTAGCGACCTCTTGTAATGTTCTATTTTTTCGTTCTACTAGACCGTTTTGTTGGGGGTTCTAGGACATGAAAATTCATGCTTATATCGATTAGTTTGACAAAATTCGTTAACTTTTGATTTTCAAATTTCCCCCATGATCACTTCTAAGTCTTTTAATTTTTGTATCTTTTTCATTTTCTATTAATTTGTAAAAATTATTAAATTTCAAAAGTTTTATTTTAGTTTGTAGAAATTTTACCCAAGTAAATCTTGAGTAATCATCAATTATAACTAAGCAGTATTAATTTCTGCTTAGTGACTTGGCTCTATGTGAATCAAATAGGTCTAAGTGTAGGAGCTCAAGTATTGAGTTGGTTTGATTTGGGTTTGTTAGTTTGTGGGTTGACTTAGTTTGTTTACCTTGTTGACATGCATTATAAATTATATTTTCTAAATTTTTTAATTTAGGTAGACCTCTAACTAAGCCATGTTGACTCATTTTTGAAATGAGTCTAATGTGAGTGTGACCCAGTCTTCTGTGCCACAACTTAGTTTCCTCTTATTGTGTCAAAAGACACTTTAGTGAGGAGGTTGGTAGATCAATTGTATAAATATTATTTTTCCTAATTTCCTTAAGTGTAATTTCAAAATTTTCAACATTTTTAATTAAACATTTAAAGCTATAAAAAGTAACTATATATCCAGAGTCACACAGTTGACTTATGCTAAGTAAGTTAAAATTGAATTTATCGACTATTAATACTTTTTGAATAATGAAATCAGAATTCAATTCGATATTATCTGTTCCGATTACCTTAAGTTTTCCGTCGTTGCCAAATGCAATTGATCCTAAGTTCTTGAGTTTTAACTTAGTGAACTTCAATTGGTCTCCAATCATGTGTCTGGAGCATCCACTATCCAACATCTATTGGTTCAAATCATTATGTTCCTACATATAAAGTATTTAATTTAGATCCATTTTTGACAGATTATAAGATAGATTGATTAAATTCAACCCCTTAATTTTCCATCTCACCCAATCTATATTATCAATCATATTATACCTATGGGTGATTGTGAAATGTTAATTGAGTTTAACTTAAGTTTAATTAGATTGATTAGATTTAATTTAAGTTAGTTTTGATTTATATTAGATTTAATTGAGTTTAGTTTAGATTTAATTTAAGTTAGATTTTAAGTGAGTTTAATTTAGATTTAATTTAGTTTAGGTTAGATTTAATTTAGTTTAGGTTAGATGTAGTTTAGCTTTAATTTAGTTTAGGTTTTAAGTTAGATTTAAGTTAGATTTAATTTAGTATAAGTTAGATTTAGTTTTGATTTTACTAATTTTTTATTTTAATCTAAATCCATCTCACCCTTCTCTATATTATCAATCAGGGAATCTTATGAGATTTGTGAAATGGTTAATTTTAATATTCAATTTAGATGAACATCTAAAATTGATTTACATTTGAACTAAGGTTTAACAGTTAGTCAATTAAATATTCATTTCAATAATCGACTTCTAGGCTATGGCGAGGCACTAGGCGTTCTTGGATATTAGAACAACAACCACTTCTAGACAAAGTCTTTTAAAGAAATTAAATATTTAACTTTCTTTCTAAGAATCCTTAGTCTAACTAAACAAATGTCGATCAAGTCTAAGTCCTTATCTATCCTAATCTAAGCATGTATAAGGAAAGCAGTAAATCATACATCAAACAAATTTATTTAATAATAAAGATGATCTTTCTATTGGCTCCTCCTGGATCATATCCTCGATAAGGTATATCAAGGTAATGGATTTGATCCTTGAGGATCCAATATTGATCAAGTCTAAGTTGATTAACCAAGTTAGACCTGTGGACCCATGCTTAGACTACCTTTTTATTTGTTTGATTAACAAGAGAAAGGTAGGATTTAAATTTACGTTTGGCCTTATATCTAAGTCCAGATCAGTTGTATACGACCCTTTGTTTCCTAAGAGTTAGGTCAAGGTTCTTGGAACCCAAAGTGAACCGTTCCAACGTTTCAAGTTAGAATTTTCTTTCTCAAGTCGTTGGACTTGAGTTGAAGTTCTAGATTGAACTGATTTTGTCAAGGAGCTTGGGTTAGTCACTTCCTTGAGGGCTTTGATCTCCTCTTGGAGTGACTTGACCCGAAGGTTAGATTTCACCAGTTTTCTAGACAAGTATGAGATCATGTTATAAGATCTAATTAAGAAAATTCTTACAGTGGATTGGGAACCTTCTAAACCAGATACGAATCTGTGGCTTCGCTCAGACTCGGCTTCCGATTCTATCTCAAATTCAAACTCAATGACTTGTTCTCGGGCAGGAAGTACGAAGAAGCTTGTCTGTCCGAGATCTTCGTCGGAGTCTTCTGATGACAACTCATCCCGCGTTGCTTGTAACACCTTCTTTTTCCATTGCTTCTTTGTTTCCTTCTGGCTTGGATAGTTTGCCTTGATATGTCCCTTTTTGTTGCAGCCGTAGAAAATGACTTCAGACTTGGCTTTTGGACTTAGTTGCACCGTCTTTAACTGGATCACCTTCTTGATTTCTCTTTTGGTGAATCCCTTCTTCTTGTATAGCTTCCAGATTAGGTTCACGAGTTCGGCGATAATTTCATCGTCTTCTTCTGAGTCTGATTCATCTTTGGACTCGGGTTCGATTGGATACTTTTTCTTAGTCTCCTTCGTGTTGCTTGTACGTGCAACCAACGTAATACCTTTCTTGGTCGGAAGTGTTGGAGTGTATACTGAGAGCCTAAGCTTTGTAAACATTCATTATGAATAAAGAATCACATTTGGTCTAATTATCTACATTTGTTTGTAGTTGTTCATTTAATTTATATTGTAGATAACATAGTATGTGGTGTCACATACAGAAGATGATGTTATCAGTACCTTATAAATTATAAACAGTAGCTCACGACCAGAATGGAAAGGAACAAACCATTAGAAGGTCGTAGTGTAATTAGGTATTAGTTTATCTTGACTATATAATTACACTAGTACACTCAGAGTGTATTGAGTAGGACCATTTGAGGTCGTTTCTTTTATACTGACTTTGTAAAGGAACAAAGACCTCAGTTGTTATGGAAGTGTGTGCTCTTAATCCTAATATAATAACAAGCACATATGTTTGATATTTATTTCTTTAATTTATCAATGGGTGAGATTTAGTTCGATGAATCAATAAACCCGATAAGTTGGGAAATGGTATCACTCATAGTGTGTGTTGTTGATTATAGAAGGAAACTGTGTCCTAGTGATGCTAGGTTGATAATGTCCTCAAGAGGAGCTCATAAAGATTGTCATGTTAAACCCTGCAGGTGGACTTAGTCCGACATGATAATAAGGTTGAGTGGTACTACTCTTGGACTTAGATATTAATTAAATGAGTTGTCAGTAACTCACTTAATTAGTGGACATTCGATATCTTAAACACAGGGAGACTAACACACTCATAATAAGAAGGAGCCCAAAATGTAATTTGGGATTGGTGCGATAGTTCAATAATAGTTCTCTAGTGGAATGAATTATCATTGATAAAATTAAGTTGTGTGTTCGGGGCGAACACGGGATGCTTAATTTTATCGGGAGACCAAAACCAATTCCTCCTCTCGGTCCCTATCGTAGCCTCTTATTTATAGAGTACTATACCCACATATACCCACCTTCTATACCCACCTAAAGGGGCCGGCCAAGCTAGCTTGGGAACCAAGCTAGGGCCGGCCTAAGCTTGGTTTAAGGTGGTCGGCCCTAGCTTGAACCCAAGCTAGTAGGGCCGGCCATAATTAAATTAAAAAGAAATTTAATTTTAATTTTTATTATGTGGAAGATATAATTTATTAAAGAGAATTAAAATTAAAATATCTCTCTTGTAAAAGTTTTACAAAAGATTAAAGAAAGAGATTAGATCTCTTTCCTTATTTGTAGATTGGAGAGTTTTTATTTTCTCTTTAAAATTATTCACATGTTAATAAAATTAAAATTATAGATATTTCCTTTTATTAACCATGAAGAGATTTTAGAGAAATTTTATTTTTAAAATTTCTGAAACAAATAAGGAAAGTTTTAATTGTTGATTAAAACTTGTCCAATTTGTTTCCTCTTGATGTGGCCGGCCATCATTGTTTAATTGGGAAATATTATTTTATTTTTCTCAATTAAATCATGTCAAGGAAATTAAGGAAAATTTGTTGTAATTAAATTTCCTAATTTACCTAGGCCAAGGAATATAAAAGAAGGGTGAGGGTGCCTTCACAATATACAAGATCTATTATTCCTCTCCCTCTTTTGCTGGTGTGGCTGGCCATCATCTCCTTCTCTTCCTCTTGTGGTGGCGAACCTCTCCCTCTCCCTTGGAGTTCTTGTGGTGGCGGATACTACTCGGAGAAGAAGAAGAAGGAGGAGAGAAAGCTAGCATCTCTTGGAGCTTGGTTAGTATTTTGTTTTTCCTCCTTGGTGAAGTTTCCTTTGTGGCCGAACCTTGCTTGGAGGAGAAGAAGGTGGTTGGTGGTTTCTCATCTTGGAAGATCGTTGCCCACACAACGTCCGAGGTTAGAAGAGGAATACGGTAGAAGATCAAGAGGTTTTTCTACAAGGTATAACTAGTAATTTCTATTTCCGCATCATGCTAGTTATTTATGGAAATAATACCAAATACAAGAGGCTTACGTTCTAGTATTTCGAATATGTTTTTTCGAAGTTGTGTTCTTTTGTTTCTTTCTTTTCCTTGTGATTTGATTATTCTCTTTGGTTAACCTAAAGTTATTTTAGGAAATTAAATATTAGCTTTCTATTAAAGGTTTTGTCTAGTCGGTGGTGGTTGCTCCCATATCCAAGAAGGCCATGTGCCTCGCCACGTCAGTACTGGGAACCTTTTATGGAAATTGATATTTAATGGAATTAATAACTTAAGGAGACTTGGGTCGAACGTGTTAAGTTCCGCAGGAGATCCAAGTCAAAACCTAAAAGAATAAATAGATTAAGTTTTGGATCAAACGTGTTAAGTTCCGCAGGAGATCCAAAATTTAATTAAAAAGAACACATGGTAGCTAGGAAAAGGTTCAGACCTTTGTACAAAATTTTTGTACAGTGGAACCTATAGGCTTTCCGAGTAGCAACCAAGAATCGGAAGTGCGTTAATCTATTCGTATAATTCAAATTCTGAAAATAATTCATCTAACCTAATTTGAGAAAGATCTTTAGAAACTTTGTAAGCATCTACCATGGATGCCGACAAAGTGTTCCTTGGAAAAGCATTAAGGGCATACCTTATAATATCGCGATTTTCTACCTTTTTACCAATTGCATGGAGACCATTGAGTATGTCTTGGATCCGAGCGTGAAGTTGACTTACCGACTCAGCATCCTACATTTTAGTATTGTATAGCTTATTAAAAATTAAGTCTCGTTTGCTTACCTTGGCGTCGAATGTGCTCTCGTGCAGCTCGATTAGCTTTTCTCATAATTCTTGAGCACTATTAAATGGGCTAACCCAGTTCAACTCTTCTTTGATTAAGCTATACTGGAGGGTCTGGGTTGCCTTTGCATTAGCTTCAATCTTCTTACAGGTTTGTGCGCCCCATTTGTCGCAAGGGACGAGTACTCCATCTTCTGTGGGGTATGTGAATCCCGTCTATATAATTATCCACATTTCCACCTGCATTTTGAGATGATACTCCATTCTGCCTTCCAGTAGCTGAAATCCTCACTGAAGAATAATGTGGTTGTGCAGTGTTGTAGCCTTCTTGGTGGGCTATTTAGAAAAAGACTCTTGCAAAGATAAAAATGATGAAGCTTGTTCCAAGACTTAATCTTGAATTAGTAGTACGATAGGAAAACAAGGTAATAAATCAGCTCGAATGGTGTTGCACTAATTTCGAGAAAAATTCGACGAATCGACAAATTTGTCAGGAGACGTTATTAGACCAATCCAGACTTATAACACACATTTGAAAATGAAAAAAGACGTAAGACTTTATATAAAAAAATAGATGATCAAAAAGTGACAAAAAAATACTCGAACGGTAGTTGTATCGATTCAAAGTAGCCCCGCTCTGATACCAACTGTAGGATCGTTGAGCGCTAGAGCGGGGTAAATAACACTTGTGACTTTCATGTTCATTTTAAACCAATCAAAAAGAGATAAAGGCAGTAGAATAAAGATAGAAAGAAAACAAGACAATGCTAACACTTTGATTTATTTAGTTCAGAGCCTGTGACGACTCCTACTCCAAGGCTCGCACGTGAGATTACTTTCGATGGGAAAAATACTATCAATTTAAATAAGTTACAAATGCAAATAAGTAATTAAGTACAAGTAACTTGACAATTAAAAAATACCGACGACTTTAGAAACAGATCTTAAATGTGTCATCGTTGGAGCAAATTTCAAGCGTCAAAAAGTCATTTTCTGAGCAGCATACAAAAGCAGAAATTATTTGGAATGTTGTATCTTAGCCTCTGGTCAAAGCCTCTTTATATAGCCCATTTCGGGCACTTGGTCCACCCCCGAGCGCCCGGATCGTGACATAGGCTCATCCAATCAGCGCGCTCCAGCTTGGCGACCAGATAAACTTCAACGTTCCAGGCGCCCGGACCAGCTCTGGGCGCCCGGATCGCGAAGGTGCCTACCCAGGCGCCTCACCCCAAGCGAAAGCATCCTGAGCGCTAGGAGCAACTCTGGACCACCGATTTCTAGCACTTCAATTTCCTACAAAACAAGGTTAGTCCGAGCAATAATATATAACGAAATATAAGTTTTGACAGTCTTCGGACTATCCGGTCCTAACTTTGAATTTCGTTGAAACTCTAGGTCGAACTGACGCCTACTGTTCCCTCTTCGAGGAATGTGCCCTCACCTACTCCTCTCAAGAGCAATTCGCTTTTGCCAAGTCGGTCCTCCAGACCGTCTGGACTTTTGCTCAGCATTCGAGGCTTCAAGACTTTTCTGCTGGACGTTCGATCCCTGGCTAGTCCAGTCTTCTGCCTGGTGTCTGCAACCCAGGAGTTCCACCTAGAATTCTCGATCCTAGGATTTCGCCTGACATCCTCGACCTGCTAAGACTTCGCCCAGTCTCCCGGACCATGACTTCGTTGGCTAACCGCAGCTAGGACTCTCCTTTACCTAAGATCATATAGGACTTTCCTGCACACTTAGTTTAACTTATTAGATCACAAGACAACTTAACTTTGAACTCCTTTGTCATTATCAAAATACAGGTTCGATCGTCTGATGTTTCCTGCATCAATACAGGGCAACTACGGTTGACCGACGATGGTGTTCCAGCAACGATGGTCGTGGCTAAATCGTGATGATAAGGCAGAGTTGACGTCGCTTGCAATAAGGAGAGCAGCGGCAAAGAAACTCTCAAAGAGGAGAGTAGTGAACAGTGAACATGACGCTGTGGTGGTCAAGGAGGAAGGTAGCAAATGACATGGCTAGGGCAGCAACTATAGTGATATGGTCGCACAAATATTACTCGCTATTGGGGAGAAAAGAGATCATGGTTGTACTTGTTGAGTCAAGGTCAGATGCCTAAGAGGAGAGATAAGGAAGGCAGTGATGACAATAACTACTCGCATGACAGATTGAGCAGTGCACATGAGTGGGGTTATAAATTAGAAGGGGAAAATTTTAAATTTAATTGAAATTATGGTGAGCTCAAATAAAATTTTAATTTTAATTTTCTTAAAATGATTGCGCCAGCCATGCGTGGGAGATGAAAAGGCAAGTAATTATGCAATAGGAAAAATAAAGGATTAATTGAAATAGGATGAGGATTAAATATTTTTTTTTTTTTTTTTGAAATGGGTGGGGTTGGAGCCCACCCTAGCCCAAGGGCGATTCTGGCCTTGGATTAAACTTGAAAGATGATAGGCCTTCAAACTTTCAAGAAGTAAAAAATAATTGCAAAATACATGAAAATAAGTTTCTATACTTGTTGTTGCAACTTTAATTGACTCCAATTGTAGATTCCACTCAGTCAAAGTATATGTTAGTCGACTAACACCAAGTGTAATCGATTAGAACCTAGATTTATTTTAGTCATTTTTTTCCATTAAAATCTATTGTAATTGATTGAGCCTCCATAGTGATGTGTTCATACCACAAGTGCATATTATCGTCAAGTAATAAAAATATCGTCCACTAAAATCATGTTGTTGAATACCAAAATATTCGCAAATGAAGTTACCTAGCCAATCGAGAAAAATAATGTTGTAGAAAGAGAAACAAGAGCGATCGATTGAAAATGGTGAGAAAACTAATTCAGAAGGTAATTCTAAGGTTTTGATTAATAATGTTGACGAATGCACCTCTTTTATTTCAATGTATGATTATGTTGAAGGAATTTGTCCAACAATAATTGAATGCTCTATGGAAAGAAGAAAAGAAAGAAACATCCATGTGTCTATCCTAACTGCAACTCATAAAGTGAATTAGGATATACCTTTCAAGTTCGATGATAAATTGTGAACGCTAAGAGAGAGAGAGAGAGAGAGAGAGATCACTAGGGAATGCTTCTCAAGGAGACTCCTTTCACTAGAATCTCACAATCCCCTAGATGCTACATACCCTTACTTCATGATAACTCTCAAATTGGTTCTAGAAGTCAAAAATTAGAGTTCACTGTTAGATACATCCCCTATTATCTATGGATCCAATGTATGCTTATATGCAATGATTATGAGTTAGGGTTCACCCATTGGTCTATTCCAACGAGGTTAGTATCCAACTTGAACCCAACAACATAGATGGAGGGAGGGAAAATGAACTAGAACCAATCAAGCATCATGTGCTACAATGAATAAAAAGAGGAACAATGCATTATTCCATCAAACAAAATACCAAGTTACTCCCTAAGCCTAGAATTAGAGAGACTACCCCATAATGATTGAGTTACAAGCCAAAAACATTGAGAACATTGTTCTACAACTAGAAATAAGAATTAAGTTTAGAAGGAACTCCATTGTAGACAATTTTGATGTTTTCATAAGAATTCCACTCACTCATTGATGGTGGAATAATCCCAAAGCCTTGACAACTCTCCTAAATAGGATTTTTATCGCAAACCCTGGATGATCACCTTCTAATTCGTTATCATAAGACCTAGAGATCCCAGATGTCTTCAAGCCTCCACCTCTTGTTCTCTTTTATAGGCCCCAAGTCTTGACAAAATCTCTTAAAAATTAGGAAACAAGTTTTTTTCTCTAAAAAGAATATGCCGCTAATAGAGAGTTTCTAAATAAAAATAGAGTCATCGTTAATGAATTTCCTCGTGCCTCAACCATGTTGTGCGACACAATGTGCAACACAGCTTGGCCATGTTGTACGCTGGGTTTTCTTGGTTGAGTTCCTAGCATTGGATGCGGTTGTGCCAAGTGGCACGGCCAGCCCATGTTTGGCGTTGGGCGTCCTGTTCGTGTTTTGCTCTGATGTTTGTTCTACATCCAAGAGGGATACATGGTCGTGGCAAGGCAATGGGTAGGTCATGTATGATGCCGAAATGAAGCTTTCAGACTTCAAATGTGTCCAAATGTTGAAATTTTCATGTCTTGATATCCCGAACAAAAAAAAATGAAAATGAATAAAAATGTTAGAAGTTAATGCAAATATGTTGGAAATATATGCACAATAAGATGGAAAATATAGGTATAAATCACACATATCACATAGCAATTTTAGAAAATAAATCATGAAAATAAAAAATAAAGACTTGCAAAATTTTACAAACAAACTACTTTTAGTCAAAAATCCCAAGGAAAATAGTTTGTTTAGTATTATATTTTTAAGTCAAAGTATGTCAAAATTTGGTCCTTTAACCTGCCAAGCATGCAACATTTTATTTCCTAAGCATGAGTTGTCTATTTCATCTAATTTAACAACCACCATGTTGACACAATCATGCCCCTAAGCATGTGACATTGCAAGTAGTTTTGATATTTGGGCTAAATTTAAATTAAGAGATATTTGTGATCTCACATGTATGTTAAGTATGCACGTGTAGAGGACTTGACATGTATTGCAGGTTGAATGGTGGAAATCTAAGTATATTGATTAGTATAGTTACTTGAAAAGATGTTCTAGTTAGTAGGTTAAGGAGACTAGATGCTAGGTAAGTTAATCTAGGAGATTAGAGATTAGATTCTTGCTAGTATAAAATCTCAATAGATTATCAAAAGTAGATGCTAGGAAAAAGGTCTAGGAGAGCTAGGGACCAGATTCTTGGTAGCATGAAGCTTCAACAAATCATAAATGCTAGATGCTATGCAAGAAAATCTCAGAAGCATAGAGGGTATTTTGGCTCGATGGTAAATTCCTATGAGAAAAGTCAAGTGCACTTGTGCCGTAGGATAGGCAAGACTAGACTTAAGAACAGACTCAATCGTAAAAGTGACGAGAGCCCAAAGAACAATCAAATAGTGCAAGAGTTGACAAGTTAATTGATTATGGATAAAAAAGAATAGAATGTTCTGGTTTAGGACTATTTAGTTGTCGGAGTGAAAAATAAAATAATTTTAATAAGAGGTGAATTAAATGGATATGATAGAATAAAAAATTAAGAATATGAAATATATGAGATTATAGGTTTGGATCAAAAATAAATATCAGAGAAAATTATATTAGATTTTGTGATATCATCTAACCTTATATTAGCTAATACATTTATTAAGAAATGAGAAGAACACTTAGTCACGTTCAAAAGTGTAAATAATAAATTATAAATTGACTTTTTTATAGTTAGAAAGAAAAATAGAAAGATTTGTAAAGATTATTTTATCATCTCTGGAAAAAGTTTAACTGCCGAATTAATAGGTTAGTAGTGTTCGATATATGTCTCAAGCATAATATCAATAAAAAGAAAATATATACTATTGTTAGAATTAAGTATTGGAGGTAAAAACAGGAAGCGAAATATATTTAAGGAGAAGGTGAAATATACGATAACTCTAATATAATATAGGACAATATGGTATCAAAGTTAAAAATAGTAGCTAAGATTATAGTCGGTTAGTCAAAGGGGCATGCACCACTAAGTAAGGAATCTTAGTGGCAGAATGAGAAAGTAAAAGAGAAAGTGAAGAAAAAATGAACAACTTATAAAGAATTATATATTTGTAAAACGAGAGAAACTTAAGAAAATATACAATGGCTAAGAAAGAAACTAAAATAGTAGTAAATGAAGTAAAGGATAAAATTCTTGAATGATTATATTAAAAATTGGATATAAAAGAAGGGGAAAAAGACATTTATATGTTGGTGCAGTGGGACCGGCAAGAGGGGAGGGGTGAACTATCGGCAAAATAATAATTACCCTCCTCGTACTTTCAACTAAAAAATTAGCAACAATAAAATAAAAAATAACAGAAAAGAAGGAAAAATAACTCAGCAATTGACTTGGTTACAACCAAGAAGGTTGTTAATCCAAGGCGGTTGAACGATGCACTAAAAGTCTCCTTCTCTGAAGGCGGAGAAGCCTTTTATACACTTAGAGAGCTCAAGAGTTGTTAGGAATTGATTACAGAGTTGAATGAATAATTCTTAGCTTCAGGAGCCTTTATATAGCTCCTAGAAATTCTATCTCGAGTCTTGAAGGCGCCTCCAATGAGGTTGAGGGTGCCTCCAAGAGGATATGTGGATAAAACTTTATCCGATTACAAACGGCCAGATTGACCAAGTTAAAGGTGCCTCCAAGGGCATTGAGGGCGCCTCCAAGGTTGTTGAGGGCGCCCTCAATGCCATTGAGGGTGCCTTCATCAGCTTGATGTTGGAAGTGCCTCCAACGACTATTGAGGGCGCCTCCAGCTATCTTTCCAGCTTCTTTCTTCTTCTTTTCAGCTTCCGAAGTTCTGATTATTTGGGTGGTTGTGGCCAACCGAAATAGGGCTCACCCGAACATAATTTCCGGCCTTCTCCTCGAGCAGACTTCCGTCCCGGCTTCTCGTCCCTCGAACGTCGCACACGTTCTTCTCATCCACCGGAGTACTCTTCTGCAACTCTTTCGTCCTTCGGACGCACCGAGCCCGTCGGCTCCCTTCCCGTGCCGTCCTTCTTGCTAGCTGCGTCTTCCGCTCGATTTCCTGCGCTCCTAAGCTCCTGCACACTTAGACATAGGGATCAAAATCAAACAGGACCTAACCTAACTTGGTTGATTACATCAAAACAACCACAGGGTCCAACATTATAAAATAGCTAAAGTGAGAGAAAGAAAGACAAGAGATCTTATCCAAATAAAATATATTAAAGATAAATGCAATTGGGTACTAGTAAACGATGGAAAAATAAAAGAGCAATGGAAGAAATATTTTTATCAATTTTTTAATGAAGGTTTAGGTGACCAACTTAATTTAGGTAATTTAAGTAGGTTAAATAAGTATAGAAATTTTAATTTTTATCATATAATTTAAACTTCAAAAGTAGAACAAGTTTTAAATGAGATACACAATAGCAAAGTCATTGGACCATATGATATTCCGATAAAAGTATGAAAGTGTCTAGGGAAACAAGGTATTGAATGTCTTATAAAATTATTTAACATGATATTAAAAATGAAAAAAATATCTTATCAATAGAAGGTAAGTACTCTAGTTTTCTTATATAAGAACAAGGGATACGTACAAAATTATGAAAACTATAGGGGAATTAAACTAATGAGTCATACCATCAATCTTTAGGAAAGAGTAATAGAAAAAAGATTAAGGAAAGAGACCACTGTTATCGAAAATCAATTTAGGTTCATACCTGGAATGTTGACAATAGAAGTAATACATCTCCTTAGATAACTAATTAAAAAACATTGGGAGTAAAAATAAGATCTACACATGCTATTCATTAACTTAGAAAAAGTTTATGATAGTCCTAAGAGAAATTATATAGAGAATTCTAAAAAAGAGAGCTATTAGCGTAACATATATTGAACTAATTAAGGATATGTATGAGGATATAATGACAAGAGTAAAAAATTTTAGGCCGAGTAATTGAAGCATTTCCAATAAAAATAGGGTTACATCAAGGATCAACTCTAAATTTTATTTTTTTATACTAATTATGGGCGAACACACTACACACATTCAAGACACAATATCGTAATGCATGTTATTTGCATATGATATTGTTTTGATAGATGAAACACATAAAGGAGTAAATGTTAAACTAAAATCTTCGCGAGAAACATTAGAAAAGAAAGATTTTAGGCTTAGTAGAATAAAAACATAATATATAATTTAAATTTAGAAATATTAGACATAATAAAATAATTATTAAGATAGGAGATGACAAGTTACCTAGAACTTAGAGCTTTAAATATTTAGGATCATTTTTGTAAAATGATGGAGAGATTAAGAGATATGTCTTATATAAAATACAAACGGAATGGTTGAAATGGAGGAGAGCTTCAGGTATTTTATGTGATCATAATGTACCTCTAAAATTTAAAAAAAAAAGTTTTATAAAATTATAGTTAGACCTATTATGTTATATGGAGCTGAATGTTAGGCTATGACTCAAGTACATGAGCAAAAGATGAGAGTTACGGATATGAGGATGTTAAGGTAGATGTGTGGACATACGAGGATGGATATAATAAGAAATGAGAGCATTAGAGAGAAAGTTGGAGTTACATCTATTGAGAGAAAACACTGATAGATACGTTTAAGATGGTATGGGCGTGTACTTAGACAACCAATAAATATTCCAGTTAGGCAATGCAAAATTATAACAAACACGTACATCAAATGAGGAAGAGAAATACCAAAAAAGATGAGTATTTTTAAAATCCTCAAGGACATTAAATTCAGTGGGAGAGTTTACTTTTAGGGGGAGTTTTTTAAAATAAAGTTTTATATTTTCTTATCTTTGAACCAGGTTGTCATAATAAAAAAGAAGAATATTATTGGTGCAGAGAACACAGTTTTAATGTTGGAAAAAGTTTAAATTTAAGTCTAATTGTGATCTAACAGTGTGATCAAGTATACAAGTAGCACAACTAGGAAAGTCCTAGTATGTCAAGTTGACTATATACTAGCAAGTGAAAGTACTAGTAGATAAGCTGGACTAGAAACTAAGCAAGAAAGTCTCAGTAGATTAAGGACACCAGATAGCTAAGTCTAGATAGGTCAGTGACCTAGACATCTAACAAGATGGACTTGATGGGTCAGTGAGAAAAGTAGATCAAGTTAGAAAGTCTAGGTAGTTCAAGTGATCATATGCTGAGCAAATGAAGCCCAAATAGGTCTAGAGGACCAGAGATTTGGCTAATAGTAAATTGAGATAAGCTCCTAGAGTGGAGTGCTTTTTCTGAAAAGAAGAACAGATCAAAATGAGTCATCTTTTTGGAAACATCTTTAGGCGACCAAGTCGAGATCGGAGAGTTAAGCAACTGTCATACTTAATTTTACTTAACTGTCATATTTCTATGCTAATTTTTTTTGCAAGGATCGATAGCCTCAACAGAATCTATAGACCGAAAGATTGGTTAGTCGATCAAACGCTGACATGTAATCTGAGCCATCCTGTGTGTTGACATGGCATCTAACGTTAACTGGATAAATCTTGGATGGCTAACGTCACATAGGATAAGGACAATCCTGCTAACGTGGCGAGGAAATAGACTTTGACCAACTGACATGGCAAAAGGCGTGATCAAGGATAAGGACCACAATGCTAACATGGCAGAACATCATCCTTGAGGAGTTGACGTGGTGGAAGGGGATTGGATGAAGGTCAAATCAGATCGATCCTGGGGATCGATAGACCAATCGACCAAATCTGGATCCGATTTTCAAGATAATTAGTATACTGATCAAACTAAGACCAATTTGGGTATATAAAAAAAGGCCTTACGTCGAGGCTTCTTCATGAATTGCCAAGTGCTCCTACTCTCGCCTCGCTCTAAAATGTAGACGCTACGCCAAGTCACTACTCCGACAACCGCACTCAAACTCGGGATCCTTTTTCTGTTTTGGTATACTTGCTATACTTTTATTGTCTTTCATACTTTAACTGTAAAAGAACAATAAATGTGTTATCACCCCTCATTTTTGTAAAGACGAGTCTCTTTCTTTTTTAGAAAGAGACTAATAGTGAATTGTCCATTAAAGTGATCAATGATCGCAGACCTTGGACTAGCAACCAGAGGTTGTGAATCAAGTAAAAATAAACTTGCTTTTGTGTGTGTTTATTTCCGCCGCTTATCTTTGAAAACGAGAAAATGAGTTTTAAAAGGAAAAAGTGATGTAGCTATTCACCCACTTCCTCTAGTGCTCACTTCAATCTTACACCTCTGTGTTTGATAATTATGAAGATAATCTATCTTGAGCTTCCTAATATAGACTTTTGGAATTATACTAGTGTATCTACCCAAACTCAACGGCTACTTTCAAAGTAACCTTACTAAAGTGACTGCCGGCTATCGGAAGGTTGACTAGCACTGCACAAATTAAAACAAAATATCCTTCTCAAACTTTTAAAAGAACACTTGCATATAATTAAATAAAGAAAAAGACTAAAAGAAGAGGCTCACGGATTTGACTTGGTTACAACCGGGGAGGTTGTTAATCCAAGGAATGAATCGCACACTAAAGATCTCCTTCAGGCAGAAAAACCTCTTACAGCAATGGCGTACAAAAAATGAGAAGCTAAACTAGACAAGAGAAGCGCACAAGTGTAGAATATGCAATTGCTTGTTGTATCTTAGCTTCTGGACCAAGGCTGTATTTATAGCTTTAGTCGGGCCGCCTGGAGGGTTCTAGGCGCCTGGAAGGGGGATAAAGTTTTATCCCCTTCGTAACGAATCACGATCAAACATGATCCGGTCAAAATCGGGTTCCGGGCGCCCGGAATGGGTCCGGGCGCTCGGACCACTAAAGTCAACTTAGTTGACTTTTGGTCCGGGCCCTCTGCTCCGGTGCTTCTTGCCTCAGTCCGGGTCTTCCGCTCCAGCTCTGCTCGCTTGGGTAATTTCAATCAACCGAAATAAGGCTCACCCGAACCCAATTTCGGTCTTCTCGAGTAACCTTCCGCTCCGGCTTCTCATCCCATGGAAACGTTGCACGCTTCCTTCTCATCCGCCCGCGTACTCTTCCGCAACACCCGTCCCTCGGAAGCACTGAGCCCGTTGGCTCTCTTCCGTGCCGTACTTCTCGCTAGCTACGTCTTTCGCTCAACTTCTTGTGCTTCTAAGCTCCTGCACACTTAGACACAACGTTAAAACACCACAGGACCTAACCTAACTTAATTGATCACATCAAAACATCCTTGGGGTTCCAACAATCTCCCCCTTTTAATGTGAGTAATCTAAGTTAAGATAGGGTAAAAAGACATAAAATTATAACAATAAATTATGCGTTAAATTGCAAAAAATAAAAAATTTAATCTACCTCCCCCTAGACTTAATCTTTTCCTTCTCCCCCTTTGATCGCATAAAAATGGGGTACCAGGAAAAATCTAAGGGTACCAAAAAAAACTTGGAAAAAATTTGAAAATTATTTTGTTATCACCAAAAATTTGTAATAATTTAAAAAAAAATTAAGTAAGAGAAATTTTCTAACAAAAAATTTCTAAGTTAGACAACTTTGCAAAAAAAAAATTGAGAAATTTTTCTATGTAAAAAAAAAATCAAGCAGTAAAATATTTTTGATTGACTATTAAAAAAATATTTTTGCTAAGTTTTTGACAAAAAATCTAAGTTAGATATTTCTAAGTAAAAAATATTTGAAAAAAAAATTCTAAAGCATTAACTGATCCTAATTTAATGCTTTTATCAATTAGTCAATTAAACATTTTATTTCAATATTTTGGCACTAGGCCTTCTTGGTTATTAGATCATCAATCACTTCTAGACAAAGTCTCATAAAGAAATTAAATATTTAAAGAACTCTCTGAAAGCCCTGAATTTAAATTAAGGTTCAAGTTAAACACGACTTTGGAACCCAATATAGGTTTCAACCAACTGGGTTAATTAGGTATTTCTTAGGGACATATTTCTTTGAAATATTTCTAATTTGCCCCTTGTGAAATCTAAATACCAATTTAGATTATTGAATTTTCTATAACTTGTATTAGATGAGTATGCAAGATTTTTTAAGTTATTTATTTCTTTTTGTAAATTATCATTTTCTAATTTTACTTTGTCAAACTCTTCTGTCGGGCAAAATTTAGCTAGAATTAATTTTAAATTTTTAATCTCTTTTTCTAATTTGCAGCAATCTTTAGTTAATATTTTAACAAACTTAAATAATTTATCGGGAGGAATAGATCGTACCTGACTTACCTTGTCGATCTCGTTATCCGTGGCTCCCCCTGAACTGTTGCTTTCTTCCAACGTAGCTCCCCCCTTCATCGATGCTCTTGATGCTATTTCAGACGAGCTTGAATCGTAGTCCTCATCTTGATAACTTGCCATTAATGCAAGTCTGGAGAAGGCCTCGATTTTCTATTCGGACAACGTATTGTCCCACGTCGCTTTTAGTGTCTTGAACCTTTTTGTTTGGATAGACTTCATTCCTTTATCCTTGTCCTTGTTCTTTAGCTTGGGCCAGTTGTCTTTGACGTGCCCTTCTTCGTTGTAGTGGTAGCATCTGATCGTCCTTTTCTTTCTACCCTGTGGATGGTTAGTTTTATTTGAATTAAACAACTTTTTAGAGTACCTTACCATCATTATCATTTCCTCGTCGTCGAGAGAAGATTCTGACTCTTGTTCGTCTCTCACTGCCTTGAGGGCGATGTTGTGCTTCAGCTCCTTCGTACCTGCACATCTTGATTCATGCACTTCAAACGTAGAAAATAATTCTTCTAAGAAAATATTTTCTATGTCCTTAGAGATATAAAAAGCATCAACTAGTGAAGTCCATTTCGTATTCCTAGGGAATGCATTTAACGTGTACATTAGCAAATCTCGGTTACTTACCTTTTCTCCGAGATTCGATAGTTCGGTGATGAGCTCCTTAATCCTTGAGTGGAGATGCACAATTGTTTTGTCTTCTCCAAGTCGTAGGTTAGTCAGCTGGTTGCGAAGTAAGTCTCATCTCGCGAGCTTGGCTTCGGACGTCCCTTCATGTAGTTCAAGGAACTTCTCCCAAAGCTCATTTGCTAAGTCGTAGTTGTTGATCCGGTTGACTTCTTGTGGCGGAAGGACGCTCAGCAGATGGAACTCTACTTTGTCGTTTGCCACATAGTCGACATGCTTCTTTTTCGTCCATTGGTATTTTTCTTTCCCTTCCAGTGTTGTAAAATCGAACTTCATTATGAAAAGTAAATCGAAATCCATTTTGAAAAATACCTACATTCGCTTTTTCCAGCTAGCGAACTCCCATTCGAATTTTGGTAGATATATGCTTGGTCCGGCCATCATCTTTGCTTCGATCGACGGTTAGTCCTCCTGAAGTGTCTTGGCTCTGATACCACTTATTGGGGACCGTTGGTGGCCAACTATCGGAGGATTGACTAGCACTGCACAAATTAAAACAAAATACCCTTCTCGAACTTTTAAAAAACACTTGCATATAATTAAATAAAGAAAGAGACTAAAAAAAGAGGCTCACGAATTTGACTTGGTTACAATCGGGGAAATTGTTAATCCAAGGAATGAATCGCACACTAAAGATCTCCTTTAGGCGAAGAAGCCTTTTACAGCAATGATGTACAAAAAATGAGAAGCTAAACTAGACAAGAGAAGCGCGCACAAGTGTAGAATATGCAATTGCTTGTTGTATCTTAGCTTCTGGACCAAGACTGTATTTATAACCTTGGTCGGGGTGCCTGGAGGGTTCCAGGCGCCTAGAAGGGGGATAAAGTTTTATCCCCTTCGCAATGGATCCTGGTCAAACGCGATCCGGTCAAAATCGAGTTTCAGGCGCTCGGAATCGCTCCGAGCACTTGGATCACTAAAGCCAACTTAGTTGACTTTTGGTTCGAGCCCTTTGTTCCGGTGTTGCTCGCCTCGGTCCGGGTCTTCCGCTCTGGCTCTGCTCACTTCGGTGATTTAAGCCAACCGAAATAAGGCTCATCTGAACCCAATTTCGGCCTTCTAGAGCAACCTTCCACTCCGGCTTCTCGTCCCTCAGAAACGCCACACGCTTCCTTCTCGTTCGCCCGCGTACTCTTCCACAGCACCTCGTCCCTTGGACGCACCGAGCCCATCGGCTCTCTCCCATGTCATCCTTCTCACTAGCTGCGTCTTTCGCTCGACTTCTTGTGCTCCTAAGCTCATGCACACTTAGACACAAAGTTAAAACATCATAGGACCTAACCTAACTTAGTTAATCACATCAAAACATCCTTGGGGTTCCAACAGATTCCGGTCACGATATCCCATGGTTCTCTAGGTGCTATCCCCTACTTCGTGATATTGAAGTGAGATAAGATAGCCAATGGTGCTCTTGTGAGGTTTTGAACTACTTTCGTACACAACCCCTCAAGTCTCAAACTTTAGGGGTCGAGGAATTGAGTTCACCATTTGGTCCTTACATCCCATAGGATATGAAAAATACATTCGAGTGTCATAGTCATGTATGCATACTAAAGCCGGATCGTAAATCAAACATGTCATCTGATAATAAAAAAATAAATAAGCTTGAAACAAGTGTCAACAATTCATTGGGCTACTCGATCTCATCGTAGAATGAAGAGAATTACTCCATAGAAATGGAGTTACAACCAAAATACATGAAGAAAAATGTTTTACAACTCAAATCAAAGAAAAGAGAGAAGAAAGGCTTAGTCATGGTGTCCGTAGTTATCTCCTTATGAACTCCAAGCTCTCGAGAGGATGGAATCTCGACGGCTCCTTGGAAACAGCACTCTTCTAGGATTTAAAATGCCCTTGATACGAAGGCGAGAGAACCCCTTGATCCCTTGATATAAGCCTCTTGGGGCCTTTTGTAGTGATCCAAAAATAACCAAATGTGTTAGAACCTTCCAAAAATACCAAGGCGCCGTTCACGAGCCATGGTCGTGCTAGGAGGCACATCCTAGCTGTGTTGCTCCCGAGTCGATAAAAAGGAGCCAAACATGGTTGTGCTGGGTGGCACGGTCAGACTGTGTCACTAACTAGGTCAACAAACACAGTCATGCTTGTGGGCATGTCGGAGAATGACCAAATGGGCTCTTCAGCAAGAGAGGGCACAACCATACCTGTGGGCACGACCAACCCGTGTCAACCTCTGCAAACTCTGTAGTTGCTCTATTTCATATCTAACTTCAGCTGGAGGAACACGCTTGTGTCAACCTCTGCAAACTCCTAGTTGCTCTCGTTCCAAGGTTTTTTTTTAATTCGAATTAAGAGTCGATTTCGTGTCCTATCACTTAAAATATGTAATAAATAGTTCTTTGAACTACAAGAGTGAAAATAATATAAAAGGATGAAATATATAAAATATGCTTATATGTTGAAATAAAATACATATAAAATAATACCAAAAACTGCATGAAATACACATCAGTTTTTTTCATTGAAAATCCACTTTACCCTTTTAAAAATTTCCCTTCTTTCCACTTCTACCTTCCAAAATACACATGAATCAATTTGAAATTAGCCTACTATCTAAAATCAAAGGTTTTAATTATTTTTAATTTATCAACATCGCTAGAAAAGCGGATTAAGAGTTTTACCTAAAAATATTTTTTCGATGAAGAAATCATTCAAAAGCTATTTACAAATGAGATTATGGTCCTCTACATTAATTTTAATAACACAATATTATTTTAAAACTAGTAAAAGATTGTATTCACTTCAAATTTTTTTTAAAAAAAAGAGTATTGTAATTAAAAAAATCCAAACTAGGCTAATTTAAAATTTAGCTTTTGAAGGTACATCTAATGGCACAAATTAATTTTTGCAAATAATTTGGAATCTAAAATAAAGATTCCAATTAAGCTAGTTTAAAATTTAAGTTATCTGCATATGCAAATTCTAATGGCATAAAATAATTTACAATTTAAAAATAAACTTTATAATTCATAAATTAATTAGTAATTTAAAAAAAAATAATCACTTTGAACCGAGACATATCAATACTCTTTTATCCAAAGAAGCTAATTTTGTTGAAATATTTTTCCTAAAAATAAACTGATTTGCTTTTGGAGTAAAAGATTAAGTTCTATTTAGAAGAGGATAAATGATGAGAGATATTTATCTGAGTGCAATAGTCTTTTCTATAGGGGAGGTCAGACACTAAACAAAATATTTTGCACTTTTCATGGATATCTTTGCTTCGGAATAAAATAAATAGAATTAGGCTTGATCAATCGGAATATGTATTATCCATATGAGGATCCTCCGATTGAGAAGATCTCCTGACTTGAAACTAATAAAAAGGTATATTTATTGTTTTTAGTTATTTAGTTAAACTAATGATTCGTTATTGGAGCAGATAGCAACAAGCATTTCATCAAACATACGTATTTTTAATTTTCTGATAGATTCTGATGGTTTCATTAATGAAAATTAGTTGATGTATTGAGTAATAGACTCTGATCGGTCACCGTTCAAAAATTCTTATTTAGACAGTTCATATCATCCATACGCTCAGAATTTTATCCAAATCTATTAGAACAACTATTCATACATATACCAATTGCACCGGACATATCCACATATAAATAAAATAATTTGCTAACATGGGACAAAGCAATCTAATTGAAAAATCAACTACAATCTTAAAATAAATTTTAAGCATTGCATCACAAGTCATCATAATTTTTACCTAAAAAAGTATTTTAATAAAAAACTTTAAATAAATTTTAATCATTATTTCACGAGACGAGAATTTGCTCTAAAAATATATTTTAATAAAAAAAATCTACCACATATGGATTTGCAAATTAACTAATAATACAATATATCAACAATTAACAGGGAATACATTTTGATAAATGTTCAAAAGTTTGAGGGATTCAAAACAAAGATTTTCAAATATAAAGGGTAAAGTACAATATTTTTAAAAAAATTAAGTTAACTGTGATGGGCAAAATGAAGTTCTCTTTTAATAATTGCATTACTACCGTATTAAATAATTTATTACTACCTTAAATTTTTATGAGTAAAAGGCAAAAGAGAGCCATTTTTTTGGAATCTTGCGTCCTATTTTATTTTTTTTATGAAAAGCATTCCACCCCTATGTACGCCCAACTACTTCCATTACACCCTAACAATTTATTCCTATTATTATCTCTCTTAAATTTTTTCCATTTAAATCTCTAGACTGTAGCTACTGTACAATTATAGTAATTATATTTTTATAACTACTATAACTGAGCTATTACACAATTATTATAACTACATAACTAGAGATACAATGTATCAAGTTTAAACCCGACCCCGTATTAAATCCGACTCGTTCGGGATGAATTTAAACCCGGTGAAACAGGTTATGGGACAGATTTAAACCCGTTGACCGGGTTTAGAAGCTGGTTCAAGACGGGTTACAAGTTTCAATGAGCTCACCCTGAATCCGCCTTTTATATTTATATAAAAGGCGGATTGACGGGTCCAACCCACCCTGAACCCATTGATTTCAAGACACATTGAAAAAATAGACGGGGCAGGTTCTGAGATTGATCAAACCCGACCAAAATTTGTCCCATTATCATCCCTATACGTAGCTACTATATGAAAAAAAAAATTAAGACAAATAGTTTGGAACCTCCAAAAATGACTTGAACAATTTTTTTTCACTTGAAACCTAACCATTACTAGTTCCACCCTGTAATAATTATAAATATCTAAACCATCTTCGATTTGATATGTTATACCTCTCATGATTCAATCCAAATCAAAAATTAATCTTCATATTATATCAACTATGGAATCATAGTTACTATAACTATATAACAACTATAGAATCATAACTATTATAACTATATGATAACTCAATTGTAACAATTATAATGCACCCGATTTAGATGGGAAACCGGAGAATAATAAGAACCATATTGAAGGACAGTTGTGTTCTGTTACTAGAGAAAGGACACCCTTTTAATAAAAAAAAAGCAAGCAACATACTTTGACGATTCAATAAAAAAAAAACTTTTTGACTTTTAATAATTTTTATTTTTAATTATGAGTCACTACCTACAAGCATACGCCATGTAAAGGTATATATAGGAAGACAATGCGATAGATCAAACGCCATAAAAAACGAAGCTTGAAGTTGTATCAAATCAATAATCAGCATTTGTCTCATTTAAGCTATTAAATAGATATGAAACAAGAACATGGGGCAAAACAACAAATAAATCAAAAGACAGCATGGCTTTCTCAAGAAGTACAGAACACATCATTAAAAGTTGTTTGGTAGTTGACAGCCTCATTTTTTGTATCCAAAAGTGAACAGAAAAATATCATTATTTTAAGATTCGGTTTTTAAACACGGAGACCAGGAAGGAAAATAATGCTACGTTGGCCAAGTGTTTTGGAGCTCTACCAATTATAAAACTCCAAAAAATGGATTCGCTATGGCAGAGTTCAGCTCAGATCCAGCGGTGTTCAGGATAGCCATGTCAACTTTATCACGAGGTAGAAACAAAAACTCACCATCCTGCAGCTTTTCAAATCCGCATAGCCCAAGGAAATCTATGCCCCCATGCAGACTTCCAACTCTATCCTGTTCCATGATGGAGAGGAAACAATTCTCAGTTTCTCCACAGAAATTTTGTAAAATAACATAGTTTATGCTTACTTGAAAAGTAGGATTGTTTAGTCGTATCTTCCGAAACTTCTCTTCATCTGGATTCTTTGCTACATTGCCCACGTAAGCAAGAAGTGTTTGGAAAGATCTTTTAACTCTAGCATCCTCATCCTATGAAATTACATGACAGAAAAATGGGGGAATCATATGGCAACAGATGCCACAAACTGCCAAATTTATGAGCAACTAGAAATAGCCAACTTTTTTTAAAAAGCAAAATAATCAATAGTAGAACATCGTCATCTTCTTTCAATCAACACAATGAGCAAAGTTTCAAGAACTAATCATAGAGAAAGCACATGATAAATTTTGCTGGTAAAATATGAGTATTCAAAGATGAGATATGAAAGAATCAGTAGCCAGGGAGTAAAATTCAAGTGTATTGAACATGCCAATGGGCAAAATATCACAATAATCAAATTTAGCCGAAAGAGGTATTTAATATCATCATTTATTATGTCGAGGTAGTTTGCAAGTGCCAAACTTTTAGGCAAAAGCTACAAATTTGAGACTAAATCAGTACCTTATGATGTTGCTTGAGAGCCCGTAAACAATCTCTCATATATTCAGCCTTAGTAGCAGGTTTGACAGGTAATGAGCTCTGGATAGTACAGAAAAAAAGGCACTGATACATCCAATTCTTGATTACAGTAAATATGACAAACGTATTAATTTGGTTAGATGGTAAAGACAATTTATTTAAACATACCTTCTTGTCCTCTACTTGAGCTGTACTGGGTTTTGCAGTCTCAGGGTTTTCAGGTGGCAATCCAAGTTTCCGTCTCCTTTCTGCCTGCATTTGAAAATCCATACCAGCTTTATGTCATAAAGCTAGTTTTTGATGCCAGTAGAAAGAAAAGGAATCATGATGTCATACAACAATGTGCTTGCCAACTCATCTACATCCCAATTTCAAATATTGAAGCCCACCTCTTAAATCTAATTATTTGATTGCAATTATTGTCAACAGTAAGGTCAAATTCTTTTATAACAAGAACTTGTAGTTGACAGATATCAACTGTAGTAGATTAGCTTCATCCGTTATGTTACTTGCTTCTGTTCTGCATGCAATTTTCAGGATTTAACTGAGCCAAGGCCTGATTCAAAATTATAAATGTTGCCACTGGTAGACCTGCATACCAATATGCATGGAGAGTACACTGGTTACTGAAGAAGCTATACAAATGCAAGCATTAGAGAATGGCCAGTTTCAATCTGTAGTTTGCTGTCTTGCTACAAGTTAAAGGCAACCATACGGGATATATTTAAAATGTGTTAGCTCTTTATGAACCAACAATCACTTAAGTTTCATTACCATTGAAAATCACACCACAAAAAATGAAAGAACCAACAACAATAGAAAAGAAAAAAGAAAGAAGCACATTAATCAAACAAAATACATACAAGAGAAATCAGAAATTAATATAACTAGTTATATTGCTCTAGCGCAAGTATTACTAGCATGTTAAAATCTCACTGGTGATAAATGAAAAGTAATTGATTCATGAAATGTGACGGTTTCAAATATTTCATATTTCATAGAACTAAGATAATAAACTAGGAATCTTAATTCATAATGCAAACAATAGAAGAATCAACTCAATTTTTTAGGACATTAAAACTCCCAAATAGATTATAAATAAATGACATGATTTACACCCAAAGAAACATGTAAAAATAAACTAATATCAAGGAAGAATATGATAAGGCTTTGCAGACCTTATCCTCCTCTAATTTCTGACGGATCTTTTCTCTTGCTCTTTTCTCTTCCTCTTTCTCAGCCTTCCGTAATGCCATAATTCTGTAAACAAAAGTTTGGAGTTTACCAGGAAGTGCAGGACATACTGACATTTCTAATGCTTCCATTACAGAAAGACTAGAAAACCAACTTAAATAAATGAACCTTTTCCTTTCATTTTCCTCTTCAATCCGTTTGGCTTCTAAGAGCTCTTTACCAATGCGTATCCTTTCCTGCAGAAAGAACAAATATTAGCAGTTAAGCTGAAACTAACATTTGTAGTTGAATTATATGCACAAAATGCATCTTAATAACTCACTGAAAATAGGAAGTTTCATTAGTAATTAATGTAACTAAATATAGACCAACTGGAGACACAGAGTAAAGCTAATATAACTCAATCTGAATGAGCTAAGGAACACATCAACTTTTTATTTTCAACCAATGGTCAACAATGACTCCAAATTTCACCTAAAGTCCAAGTTAATAATAGGGTGCACCTTGAACTTATCAATCTGTTTCATTGTCACAGTTTGACACTTATGACTCCAAATTTCAGCTAACAACTAAAAAATCATCCCTATTTTGACATAATGCAAGGTTTTATACTTCTAAAGTTCCATCCCCCAAGCTATCTTTTTTAAATTTCTCCATGTTCAAGATTTGATTTTTCTTGGACACTAATTCTCACATCTCACTCAAATGAAACATTGACCCACTAATTCTTCTAGACCAACCATCAACCCAAAATGCCTAAAACCTAAGTTAAACCCCTTTATTAGCTCACAAAATGTTGAACCCCAAAATTTTCACTCATCTAAGCTTATAAACCCCATTCATTAGATCACAACTTTACAAATGAGACTAAACAAGATGTCACATACAGATGACATCAACCTAGAGATGAGTAAATACTAGAAGAGAGTTTAATCTATCTCCTTTAGAGTTCATCAAACAAAGTCCATCAAATAACACTAAAAATATGGAATGACAAAGGAAAATGATAATGAAATTATAATGTGTACTCCAATACAAGGTTCAAAATGTTGATTTGTGTTGAAGTTTTGGACTTTTCAGTGAAACGATATTGTTTTGGTACTGTACAGGTGTTTTGATGTATGTGCCAATGGAGAATTGGATCGAGGAAAGAGATGAAAAAGAATAACAAAAGACACATCTATATTTTGACTCTCATATAGACTCGTGCAATTGTATTGCATAAACAAAAGTTACAAAATAATAAAAATCATCACTTTAAGTTGACGCGGTTTATAGTATGTTAGGGTGTTGAATGTTAGTATGACACTAAACATCACGTTGTGTTGTGCTGAGTAATTTTGAGTTTTGGTAATTTATTAGAACGATTCATTTCGACCGACATGGTATGAGATTTTAAACCATTAGAGCAAAGGTGAAGCCGTCACCTTAGCGGCCCCTACAAGGTAGCCCCATACTCTGGAAGGGGGACGAGATTTCAAGCCATGCTCCAACATGAGATGGAGAATGAGACAAAGATTCACTGATATTGTTAAGGGGAATTATTCCTCATTAGGTAGCCCCTCTACGTTTATATATGCATTATGGCAAAAAAGAATATTACAAATCAGTCTTTTACCCTTTGCATATTTGCCAGCCTATACTGCTCCCCCCTCAAGCAAGTTCAAAAACATACTAGAAGCCTAGCTTGTTACAGACATATTCAACACTCTTTAATTTGGTCAACACTACCAAAAGAGGTGAGGATCTAATTAGACTGAACTTTTCCTTTCATGAAATGGCATCAATCTCTTTGTGCTCTCTCGAAATATGAGAAATGAAGCTATATGCATCACAGTTTATTTATCAAAGTAAAGCTTCACTAGCTCTAAGGGGCATATTATAAGTCAATTATAAAATGCTTAACCCAAATGAGTTCACATGTTGCTAAGGTCAACATTGTTTGATTATTACTCTTCCAAGAAATGAGGTTGCCTCCCAAGAGAATGCAATAAATGGATGTAGATTGTCAATTTATAAGAGAGTCTACCCAATTTGCATCGCCAGTGTAAAGATGACTCCAACTATGAAATAAATTACCTTTTCCAAAAGAACTTCAACAACATTTAGGTAATATAGAATCTACATGATTGCTACCCACTGGTCATGACACAAACTCTCTAGAATCTGTAATCAAGTTACCTACTTATTAAATGTCGAGTGTGGTGACTGAGATAAATCAATTTTCCTACCAACCTTCTATACTTCCTCGGATTAGCTAGTGACCTTTGTCCTAGTACTAATTCGACACTAGGGTATATAAGAGAATCTACTAGTTTAGTCCTTAGCATGTGAGCCTCCTCAAGCATATTTAGTACATACTTTGTTGAGAGATATAAATAGCTTCTTTTGAATGAGCAACCTATATACTATACTAAGGAAATACTTAATACAAATTCTTTAGTTTAGAAGGGTTGATGTAGATGATCTTTTAATTTTACAATCCCAATGGATTCATTATCGATGATAATAGTATCATCAACATATACAATAATAAGAATATGTTTTCCAAACAAACAAAATGAGGTACGGTACTAAGTGATCTTCATTAATTTATAGTAATTCTAGTTATGTCATATTGTAAAAGTGCTAAGCTAAATTTCCTAAATCAAACTCCCTTAAGCTCTAGAAGTTTTAGTCCTTTGACTTCTTTAGCTTATAGATCAGAGAAATCTCCCTTGAGCAACATAACTCTAGAGGTTACTGCATATATACCTCCAAAAGATGAACATGAATGAAAACATTCTTGATATTAAGCAAATGAAGAAGAGCTTAGTGAAAGGCAATAACTAGGGAGAGGAAGAGCTGAACTGGAGTAACTTTGGCCATTGGAGAGAACATATAGTGGTAATCAACACTATAAACCTTGGTGTTCCCCTTTACCACCAAGTGAACCTTAAGTCAATCGATAGTACCATCAAGTGAAAACTTAACGGAGAAAACTCATCTACAAGCGACGGTGGACTTCCCTAAAGGAAGAGGACTAGCTCCCATGTGTTATTAAAGTGGGGAGCATCTATTTCATCGATTATAATCTATCACCTTGGATCTGCCTCAAACAATTCACGGAACCAATTGTGTGTATACGGAGCACACAAAGGCAGACTATTTTGGCGATGTAGATACATAAAATAGAAAATGAGCACCTTTGCAGAAGATGATAGGAATGTTGAAATCAAAAGGAGGATCTTGGCCACTACTAATGACTACAAAATGGGAATCTTAAGGAGAAACAAGAGTGTCTTTGAGATGTGATTGTTGATTGTGCACCTGCAAGGGGTGTTTCAGATGGAGAATCAACAACAAATGGACAAGTAGTGGGGAACACAGGAGGGCAAAGGTGGGGTAGGAAAAGTAAGAAGTTCTAGTGCTGTCTCAAATGAAGAATGTGTAGAGGAAAAGTAGATTCGAAAAAGATCACATCTGGAGGGATAAAGACTTGGTGTGTCTCAAGAGAATAACAGGAACCATTTTGACGACAATCATTACTTAAAATAATTCACTTGTGGTAAAGGAGTATATATAGCTTCTTATAGAAATAGAATAGTGAAGGGAATTTGCCAATGAAGAGAAAAGATGCATCCCTTTAATGAGATAACATATACTTATTGGTGGAATTATGCCCTAAATGATCGAGCTCGACCATGGATTTTGAATTGTTAGGCAAAAGTTCAATCTATGATATATGCTTAAAATTTTGCAGAGGCAGGATAGGCATTAAGTTCGCGGAGCTAGTGACTCGACTCACATGATGACTTCGCATGGCCAAGATGACATGCTTAATGGCTTGGAGGTCTAATGGATTTTAAAGAAGCATTTGAGGGATCGCAGGACGAGAAGCATTGAGTAGTGTTGGAGAAGCTCGTGGTACTTAACAAGGCGTGACCAAATTGTTTGGCTTGATGGCTTAAGGTCCATTGAAGATCGAAGAATGATGAAATAGGACATTTGAGAGACTGCAAAACGAGGAGCATCGAGGTGGCAGCGTTAACGATAGCCAAAAGGAGATGAACTACATAGAAAAAGAATGAGAAATGGACCAAGACGAGAGCTCAGTACATCCAAGGGACTTAAGACCTAACGAGAAACAACGTTGCTGGCAAAGTGTAAAATAAAGTTTGTATGAGAGTTAAGCGACTTGTACTTTAGGTTTAGGATAGCTCTAGACTTAGATGAGACTTGATCATTAATTGATCGTAGTGAGGTTCTGAATTTCTGATTGACTAAAGAGTTAGGCTTGATGACTCGCACATAAAATGTTTATAATCGAAACTAAGTGGACAGGGCAATAGATTGAACATTTTGAGTTAGCGTGAATGGCAGACAATTAATTAATCCTTTGACAAACTTAGAAAGAAAAGCATTAAAAGACAATCAACTGAAGTTGGCATCAATCAACTCAAGTAGTTGATGCCAAGGAGAACAATCTACTTGTGTGGAACTGAGTCGACTAAGAGACTCATTGGTAGACTAAGGCTAAGGTAATCACAAAATTAATCAACTGAATTGGTATTCAGTCAACAAATCAACAATAGAATAAAAAAGGAAAGGACGAAGACAACTTGAAGGCAATATAAGGAGAACCAAGGAGAGCCCTTAAAGGCTAGTAAATTTGAGCAAATATTGTGATACTATTAAGCTTCTTTGTATTGCTTTATTTCTTATTTTATGAAAGGTAAATATGTATTAATCACCAAAAAGAATGCACAATAGCCACAAGGCAACTTATCATGTCTAACAAATTTTCAAATTTGAGAAAATGTCCAATGTTGTATTCATGTATCTATATTTTATTATGTGTTGCTCTACATTAACCCTTTCCCCCTCGAACAAGCTGAAATTTCTAGCTTGCCATACAAGATGAATCAGGGCTGACATTGCTAGGTGGCAAGCTTTAACCAAAGCACGAGTCCCTCAGTAGTCTCATGGTGTTGCATCTGAAATCATCCTCTAACTCTCATCCAAATAGCAGCAACCACTAGACATTTGAAGAAGAGATGTTCGTGTGTTTCCTACTGACCCACATAATGTACACGTCTTTTCTGGCAAATGAGAGAATTTGTCTCTAGTGAGAAGCCTCCCATGGGCAAGCATCCATATTGTAAATGCATAGCTCAGAAGTAAGTATGGCTTCAACACTGTAGTCACCTAAGCCTTCCTCGGGCTGGGCTGTCTGAAGAAGTCATAAGCTTTGCCTGCTCCTCCAGTGTCATCGGAAACCATCTAGCTAAACATTGGATCTCTGATGGAGAGGCGACAGACACCAGGATTTCATCTCTGATCTGCATCAACTTCTTTGAGTGGAGTTTGTGTTTTTGGCTTGCCATGTCTACTTGTGCCAAGTAGGTGTGATGTATCCATCTGATCCAGAGCATATCCTACTTATCCTAGATGCGCGAAAGAACCTTGGATAGCAATGCCTTGTTCCAACCTTTGAAGTCCCTCAATCCACATCCACCTTCCTCCTTAGGCTTGCATATCTTAGCCCAATAAATGGGTGGGTGTTTTGATGTCCACATAAAGTTGTGGCAAACAGCATAAATCCTGTCTATAACAGCAAATGGCAGGGAAAGGGCAGCTAGCCAGAAGCATTCCACACCTTGGAGGACTGAGGATATGAACTGCAGCTTCCTTGCAGAGGAGATGTACTTAGGCCACAAGTTGATCCTTTGAATGAAAGAATCAACTAAAGCATTGTAGTTACATACTCTGAGCTTCTCAATGGCTAGTGGAATGTCCAAATACCAGAATGGGAAATGGCCCTCTTGAAAATTAGTTAGGTGAAGGTTGCCCCAGGTCTACTCATTAATCCTTGTCATGTAGATGCTTGATTTCATACAATTGGTTTGGAGCCCAACCATGCTTGCAAATTGATCCAGGTAGGAAATCAATCCCCTCACTAATGGCAAGTTTTTGACTTGCTTTTCTTATTTTCTCATAAGACTTGTAAGAGGTTTCTTCACCTCCAAAAGGCATCTGAGAAAGAAAAGGCATATGGTGATTCAAGAGTAACTCATTGAAGAGCAAGAGCATAGGCAATTGAGTAGGAAAAAGGTCTCGAACCATATTATATCAATATTGTTAGCAGTGATCTTGCTTGTATTTATCTTTATTGTGTTAATTGTATTTGATTAACGAAGGAGAATCTTAGTGCAATGGTAAAGTTATTGTCGAATGACCTTGTGGCCATGGTTTAAAATTTCGACCCGTGCCGAGGTTTTGGTCTCAGGCCGGAACGATACGGTTTCGGTATCGTATCGTATCGTGCCGTGCCGATATAGTTTCGGTATTTTTTATTTATCTATAATAATGATAAGATAAATATGTTTATTGTGTATATAAAAATAAGTTGTATATTGATTTATTATAAGTTTTCAATTATTGAATAATCTAATATTGTTAGAAAAAATAATTAAAAATAATTTTATTTAAATAGAATTGATATATCAATAATTCAAATTAAAATGGAAGTATCTATAATAATAATAATAATAATTAATACAAGATATTATTTTATATTAATAATAATTATATAAATTAACTATTTATTCATTTAATTAATTATTAATTAAATAATATATATTTTAAATAGTAAAAAATATCAAGTAAAAAAATTTTAAAAAATTAAAAAAAATCAGAATATAAATATAATTTATTAGAATTTTTTTACATTTTTAAAAAAATTTAAATGAAATTTAAAATAATAAAAATATATTAGAATATAAATAAGAATTATTATATATTTTTTAAAAATTTTAAATGAAATTTAAAATATTATTTTTTCAGTATATTAATTAATAAAATTTATTTAATTTATTTTAATTTTAAATATATTTTTTATATATTTTATTAGGATAATTTAACTAGGTTTATAAAAGCCTCTTCGAAATATCACACATGCTCTACCCATCCTCCTTAGTAACTATTTAAATTAATAAAATAAAATAAATAATTATTAAAAATAGAAAAAAAAAAAAAAACGTAGTATCGTACGCGAGATCACGCCCGCCCACGATCGATCTCGCGGAGGCGTCCGGCGAAGGCGTCCCGCGTCTCCTCCAGGGCCGAAGGAGGCGTCCCGCATCTCCTCCGGCACCGCCGAGACGGGGACGTCTCCCGTGCCGGTTTCGGCCGCCCGGCGGAACGGTAAAAACCGACCGTGCCGGGCGGCACGGAACGGCACTTCAAACAATGCTTGTGGTCATAGGTTCGAGTCGTGGAAACAACCTCTTGCAATACAGGATAAAGCTACATACCATAAACTCAATATGGTCTGACCTTCCTCGAGGCTCCGCATTGGTAGAAGTTTCATGCACTGGGTTGCCATCGCATCTCACAATCTAACAGTAATGAAAATAACATCACCCAAGTAAGAAAGGGAGCGGGTTAAGCAGTATTCACTCCCCCTTCCCTCTAGTCATTTGGCTATCGCACCTCACAATTGTACCAGAAGTGAAAAAAAACACCCAAGAAAGAAAGGGATATTAGTACCCTGAATGATTGAGGCAGAGAGCATTTGTACCCCAAGTGGTGTGGACCACAATCTTGATGTTCGGTCAAATGAATTTAAGTTAGGCCTTGTGTTTGATATGTGTGTCTAAGTGTGCAGGTGCTTAGGAGAATACACAAGACTACCCAATGACTCAGGGTTCAGTGGAGTACGGTAAAGGGTAGTATGGGACACTCGAGGGACTGAAACGACAAGGAGTATCAAAGACAATCCAACTTGAAGCAAAAGACGCAATCAAACAAGAAGGGAGCCGACGAGATCAATATATCATATCTAAGGGGCAAGAAGCTTGACAGAAGAGTACACCGGTAGAACAAGGGCGCACGAGAAGTGAGCCAAAAGCTCAGTGCATCCGAGGGACGAGAAGCCAAAAGGAAATCTACTCAATATAAGTTGTGATGAACCGAGTTTAGTGATTGTAATTGGAATGAAGAGTAGACTCAACGTAGGCGAACTCAATTGTATTCAAGTAATCAACCTAAGTCATGAGTTTCGGACGACTGAAACATGGTTCCAATAGAGTTTGAAACTTCCAGTTGATCGAAAAACACGTCCAATTGATTGGAATTTTCGGTGGACCGAAAAACATAAGTCGACTAATGTAGAGTAAACTTCTCTTATCTGTTTGAACAGGTTCTTTGTGAAGATCAAGCGACCGGAAAAGGCATATGATCGACTGAAAAGCCACGTGGAATATGATCCAACTTGGAGACTTAATTTGATCGAGAATAAAGTGACCAGTAAGAGATCTGATCAATCGGAAAGCTACCACATCGGCAAAAGTGATAGAGATGACTTGTTCGTGGGTGAGGTCAGGAAGTTGATTTAGTAGTTTCCGATTGACTGGATAAGATTTTTTGATCGACCGAATGTGCCACGTCAACTCAGAGATGAGCTCGAGATGGAGGCTATAAAATGAGGACCAGAGGCTCAAGATCAAAATACAACATAGAACCAAGCTCCAAATTTTTGCCTCCTCAATTACTGTAGTACTCCCTTAATCCTTTTATAATACTCAGTTATATAAGAGGTTTCTCCATTTCCGATCCTTTACCAAAGAGGAGAAAATTAGTAGATGATGCTCAATGCATTGGCCTTGGACATTGCAACCTGGAGGTTATGAACCAAGTAAATCTCGGTGTTATCTTGGTAGTGCGATGCTTTATTTATGTTTGTTTTCTCTAGTATGTGTGCATGTCCTTGCTAAGTAACTAGCAAGAGAAAGAAAAATGATTTTATTGCAAGTTCACTACTCACCCTTTTCCCCTCTAGCAATCCCAACTCTAGCTTCCGCATATCATCACCATCTCACTTCAACAAGGGAGGCATACATGTGTAGGAGTAAAGTACATGCAATCTCAAACAAGGTTTGAAATTTTGAGTCAGATCGAAATTTCAAACTTTGACTAACAATATAGTTTTGATATCATGTAATGTACTACCAATATGCTTTCGAGACATTGTAATTATGACCATTTAAGTAAATTGATAGTGTTGATTGGTTCAACAATAATTGATTAGATTTTATAATTTAATTAATACAATCAATTATATTAAGGTAATCTATTTTATGGATTAACTGAATGATCAATAAAGCCTTATTTTGACTAAGCCAATTATTTAGTTTAACCAAATCCAATCTAATTTTGTTTGAGTATAGTAACAATAGATATTTCATAATCAAATTTATAATCAAACAAAAATTGATTTAATACATAATTTATAATCAAATTAAATCTAATCTAATACATAATTAAATTTATATTAGTTAATACGTAAATGATTTAATACTTAATTAAATCTAATTACAAAAATAATTGTAACTATATTAGACAGTTTATATGAGACAAAAAATTTGCAAATAACAAATAAGACAGATTATATAATGATTTAATTATATAAAAAAATAATTTAGAAACATATAAAGGTATAAATTATATAAGTAACTCATAACTACATAAATTAGTAACTTGTGATTAAATTAATTGTTATAAATATTAATTTAAATTAATTGGTACATAAATCAAATCTGTTTATAAATTTAATTTTAAAGATATATTTAATATAAATTACATATAAGATATAATTATCTAAAGATATAATTTATGTAAGATGAACTTTATAATTAATAGATAAATTAATTTCAATTAGTTATTAAATTAATCTATGTGTATAAGTTTTATTATATAAGCTATAATTATATGACTTAATTTACATAAGTTATATATAAGAAATAATTATATTGTTATAATTTAATAGAACATATATGTTATAATTATATGAGAATGAGATATAATTATACAACATATAATGTATTTATGTTATATAACACATGATTCATGTAATTTATATTATATAATATATAATATATAATTTATACATCATATATCTTGTATAAGAAATAGTTAATGTTACATTAATAACATTTTAGAGATCCCAAACTCCTGATCCTTTTTGTCCTCATTGCACAGAATCAAGACAAACCTAGTGGCATAAGGCTTGGCTTCCCTCACTCCCTCTAAGCATCGAAACAAAATTTTTCATCACATCATGTCCACTTTGATCCCACCTACTTCTTTGCTGAGTAGATATCTGTTTTGCCTTATGTTGCATCCTCATTTGTTGCTTGATTGCTTATTGGAATGCCTCTGATACATCAATTTTTAGCCTCACCTACGTCCCCTTCTGCTCCCTATGTCATCCCTGTGTTTGACAACAAGAATCGGAGGATCATGGGATTGAATCTTATCAATTACTCCTATCTCCAACTGTGTTGGCACAAGATGGCATAGTTATCATATGATACCTTCACGAAATCTAGAATATTATAATGACATGGAAGGCACAAAGTATATTATTTGTGATGCCTAGTCTCATGTGCCAAATTTTATTTGGTACAATCGTATCATCTGGCATGGCACGAGAAATCAAAAGCTTAAGATAGAGCTAACTTGTCTTCGACCAAAACATTCAAATGAACTAAAGCAAAGTGCAAAAACACATTTATGACCACTGCTATAGAAAGGAACCATAGTGTATTTGCCTAACTATAATTCACATTCAAGAACTTAAATGTTAAATACTAAATTTTATCTATAATTTTTCACATCTTAAAAAAAAATCTAAAATTTTAAAACAATAAAATAAATCAGCCCACCATCAAAATAGAATCTGGGAATCAAATTGAAGTCAAATTGGGTTTAGATAAAACTCATCAAATAAGAATGGTGCTTAGGATTATGTGAATTTAAATTGGAGTAGATTTGGATTTGTTTTGGCTAATTTAAGGCCAACTAAATTAGTCGAATTAGAAGGAATTAGAGAATTTTTAAAGAGTTAGAGATAATAGTTTAACTTGCCTATTTTCTCTCTTGCATTCTTTCCCCCACCTGGACTCTTCACTCGAACGTCACCTCTCCTCGCCTCTTCCACACACCGACCTCCCCACTCGACATTGCATTCTTCTCCCTCTTTCTTACTCCTCTTCTCCACCATGCGAAGCCAATCATCACATAGTTTCCTCAACACTGACCACTATGGGATTTCTCTCCTTCCTCTTCTCTTCTTCCATCGTCGATTCCTCCCCTACTGACTGTCGACACTGAATATCATCCGCTAACCATCCCTTCTCTTCTTCCCAATTTTTCTTTTTCTCTCCTCTCAGTTTTCCTATGTCTCAACAACAACACCAATCACCGTTGAGCTAAGGGAGAGGGCCATCGGCCCTCCTATCTCCCTCTCTCATTGTTTCTCTTTCTTGTCACAGCGACAAGCCAAGAGGACTATTGACCTTCATTGTTTTATGAGCCTCATGGTATCCTTCAACAAGATGGTTATTCATACGTCGGTAACATAAAAGTAAAATTTTGATGAATAATTATATGGTTGATATTGAAAAATGATTGATTACAATATGTCAATCAGGTTCGATTGGCATTGCATTTCATATCGATGAAACATACATCTTGTTTTGTCAATTGAGGGAAAAGGTAAATCTTTTATTTTATTATATTTCTATTTTATATTGAAATGCCTAATTTAGAATGAAAAATAAATAATTGTTCGATAGCAATATGAATCTCCTTTAAGATTGTATGGTTGATATTGGAAAATGATCGATTACGATATGTCAATTAGGTTTGATTGGCTTAGCATTTCATATTGATGAAACATGCATCTTGTTTTGCCGATTGAGGGAGAAGGTAAATATTTTATTTTATATATTTATACTTTATATTGGAATGCCTAGTTAGAATGAAAAATAAATTATTGTTCAATAGTAGTATAAATCTCCTTTAAGAAACGAGATTATATCGAGGTAGGGATGTTAGTATTAGCCCTAGCATCAATTATGAGATGATTGAAAAGGGCTCATTTTGTATCATATATCATTATTAATAAAAGGCAAAGTTGATTATTATATTTATTTCAGTTCAGTGCCGATTGAATAAATATAATAATGTCCTTGGATAGTAGGTTCTTATCTACAGTATATCAATTAGTTGAATTGATAGTGAGATATTGTAGAGAACACTACTCTTAATTATTCCTAGTCGAGCATTAATATACAAAGACAATATTAATGCGTTGAGACTAGCATGTAGGTCTACGGATGACTTAATCTCACAAGTCATAGATATGAGATATCAAGTTGACACATGGATATATATTAGAGAATATATACTGAATGGCCCGCCATGAGAATATTTTATGGATCATTATATGAGTGTCATAAACATTCTCATGTGACTATTGGTATGAATAGTCCTTAGACCTGAAGTCGCTACGGTTCCCTACATAAGGAGTTGTATACTTTGGTATCGTCAAACGTCACCTGTAACAGGATGGACTATAAAGTCGATCACTGGGTATGCAATGAATTATACGGAGGGATGTGAGTGATGTAGATGGGATCTATCCCTTCCATATGAAGGAAGCGATATCTGTGGGCCCCTTGATTAGTAGGACACAAGAAAGCATGGTCATGCGCAAATGAGTCAATATGAGATATTGAGCTTATTTGATTGAGTGTGTCTACTTAGAGATCAAGAAACACAAAGGTTGATAAGGGGATGACACGGTCTATGCCTCATTGATCAATCTAGATATCAAGGATAGAGGGACCAAGTCATACAAGATAATAGCCACGGACAGGTTAGGTTGGATCTCGACTTTTTCGTCACTTGGGTAGCAATGATGTCTTGCTAGATGTCACTCATTGCTTATGTATCTAAATGTTGATTTGGGTACATTGTCGACGTTACGAGAACCTATAAGGTCACACACAAAGAACAAGTTGATATGGAGATGGGTTCATGTGATAAATCATTAGATTAAGTGTAATCCGAATTGGACTCATTGAGTTAGACTCAAATAGATCCAATTGTTGGATTGAATTCGATTCAAACTAGATTCGTTGAATTCGAATTGCATGAGAATCAATGGATTAGACTTATTGGGTGAACTTGAGTTCACCAAGGAAGTTGAATGGTCAAAATTGAACCATTGGATTGAATGGTCAATTTTGAGTCATTGGATTAGAAGATGAAAGGGCAAAACCCTTGGTATTCATGAGATGGATATATATATCATTTTGGATGATATTTTTGGGTAGATGAGAAGGTGAAAAGCCTTTAGCATTCTTCTTCTTCCTTCTTCCCTCTCTTGGCCGAAACTCCTATTGAGGTTGCTAGCACAACCTTAGGTGTTTTCTTCTCCATCTTGTTTTGTTTGCGAGACAAACAAAGACAAGGCTTGTTCGTGTGGATACCATAGAGACGCGGACGTATGATCGTGCTGAGATCCGAGCTGTCGGGAAATCATGTGCACGCATCAAGGGTATAATCCTATCATGTAACTTAGTATAGATTGGTTTTAGCAATATTTCTTCCCTTCGCATGGATCTGCTGGATAGAGGATCTAGTTAATTTTCGCTGCGCTTTCGCGTGTTTAGCGCGCTAGATCCCAACAAGGGGATCTCGATTTTATCCATTGACTTCAAATTTTAGTTAATTTTTAGATTTTTTTCATTATTATTATTAGAGATTCATTTTGAGTTTGAATAATTTTCATACTGTATTTGTAGATTAACATTCGAGTAAAGCATGTCGTGTTACAAACACTAAAAGAGCTTTTTGTTGTACATAAAGGTGGCTAAATCTATCCTTTGGCTTATATATAAATTTCCTTGTGCATAAATAAATAGATAAAATGCATTATATATGCTTCTATAAAAGGGGATTACACCAATACATAAAATAGCAAAATTGAGTTTTAAAATGGAGTAAACTATTGGGAGTCAAATAATTAGTATTCTTTCATGTTAACATGTGGGGGGTCTCATATGGGGATTAAAGGTTGTTTTAAAAATTAAAATGGATGTTCTAAATTCCTTGTAGCTATCAAAAGATCTTCTTTAGCTTTCATGATACTTGATGACTTTGACGTTGATACTTATACCTTTATATAGTATACCTTGAATCTGGAGACCATATGCTAATATATAGTAAGTTGTTATAACTTATAATAAGAAGTTGATTTAGGTTAGTTGTTTAGGCTAACCGATAAGGTGTAAACCTAGAATAGAATAATTGTTGTATAAAGATTAAAATAAAGCAATAAAGATTTTAAATGGACCTAGCCTAATACTAGCCGCCCACATGTGATTGTACTAGTGATAAGTCGCCTGCGGTCAATATTCATTTGCGCGAGGGCACTATATTTTTGTATATAATTAGTGTACGGTTTAAAATTTTGAGTCATGTCGGAATTTCGATTTATGACCGGAATACGTGCCAATATGCATATTTGTTAAAATATAAAATATATTAATTAAAAAATATTATTATGATCTTTGATTGTTATAAATACTTATTATTAGGTTAAATTAATATTTTTAAAACTAGAATTGAGTAAAAATTAATTTAGAATTAACTAAAATCTAGACATAATGATTAGGATCTAGGTTTAAATTAAATTCACATTTAGTTTATTTTAATTCGTTTGAGGAAATTTTTTCTTATGTATTTAAGGAAAAAAGGAAAAAGAAAAAAAAAATTAAAAAATCATGTGTTTAAGGATGAAAGAAATTAAAAATAATAATAAAATATGAGGAAAAAGGAAAAAAGAATTAATTATTAGAAAAATAAACAAACTAGTGGTTAAAAAAATGGCTAAAAAAGTTAATTATTAAAGACAAAAAATTTAATTGAAAAAAAAAAACTTGGCCTCGCACAAGGCCTTCGAGCAGCTAGTGTCGGCATTGTGCTAGTAGGTGGGCGAAATGAGATGTTTGTCCGTGCCGCCCGATATAGCATGAGATTTTAAACCATGAACAGTAAGGGTTTTATCTCATACGTTAGATGATATTATTATACTCTAAGGATACTAACTCTCATGGTTCACTGCTTAGTGGATTTATTGGTATGGATTCACCAAAAATGAACTATTTCTTTTGATAATCCAGGTATCCAGTTCTTCTCTTCAAATAAACTAATCCTGAAGGTGACCAGCCTGGCCTACCCAACCCCACGAAAATTTACCATCGGCCATCATAGTAAATTCAGGAAGCACAAATAGGTCTTGATAGACGACCCAATATCACGAGTGGTTCGAACACGGTATTAAATTATTGGTGATTGATGTATAGTTGGTGACTAAATTATGATAATTAACATTGTATTAAATTTAAAAAATGATAAGTTAGAGTAACAATGGACTCTAAATGTTGATAAATAATTGAAAGAAAAGAAATAAAAATAATCAATTAAATATATATATATATATATATAAAGAAAAAGGAAAATTTTAAGTTGTAATATAAAATTGTAGTTTATCTTATTTTATTGACCTCTTAATTAAGATTAAATTATACAAATCTTTCTTTATTGCTCACTAAGCAAATGCAATTTTGCAAGCAAAGTTATCATTTTGAAATTATAATTGGTTTCAACTAAGTACTTAGAGTTGCTCAGATATCTAGATATCTTGATACCAAGTTTGATTTTTATTTTGTTGTATTCTTTTGTTCTGTCCATATGGTTTACATGATACAGTTTCATTATATTTCTAAAAAAAAATATAAATTTATAAACATTATTGAATTTTTTGACTATCTAGAGTTAGTAATTGGTTGAGTGGCTATTAGTTCCTTTTTATCACACTGTTGCTAAGTGGGGCACCTCACATTATCACCAAATATTGCACATCCTGATAAGAAAAATTACACCCCAAGGGCGTGGCATTAAAGCTCAAATAAATTTGGGGGTTACTGCTTAAGTTTTGAAAGGGGCAATAACTAAGATAATTGAAAACCCGGAGGAGTGCAGATATAGCTAAAAGTGATGAAAATAACAAAGAGACATCTAATTGGTACAACATATGAGACTCATGTCGAACACCAATAACCTTGTCATCCTCAAAAAAAAAAAAGTAAAATTAAAGGTGATACAACAATTCAAGGATTTCATATGTTTATTAATGGACAACAGGTGAATGTTTCTAACCAATGAGTGAGAATTATTGGCTGTTATAACATTAACAAGAGATGTTGGTGATACAAGGTCATAAAAGGATGATATGTTAAGTGTAGGATCCAGGACAACGATGTAGAAGTACAAGAACAAATACCTCCTAGGCAGATTAAGTGACTAAGATAAGAACTAGCAAAAGCCTAGAGCCCATGATGTTGTGATTATTGAAATAACAACAGTTGAATTGGACTGACATAAAACATGAGATGAATGATAAAGAGGGATCTTAACTGCCCAAATGGTTCAGCAAAGAATCCTTCACCATCTCACCGTTGGGAATTTGGAATATTTTATGTTTTCTGTAAATTAAATCATCCCTCCAAGGTTTAGCCCAAAGAGGTGAGCTGGATATACTATCCAAGACACCTGGGTTGAGTCTGACTACTAATCCAAGTGGACATATTAAGGTCCTACTGTGAACAACAAATTTCTACTAGCCTAAAGGGGTAATGGGATGGTGAATTTGTGTTGCTACTACAGGGTTGTTAAATGCGGCTGTGAATGGCAACAATGATAGTTGTTAACAAGCAACGGCAGGCTAGTGTTCCCAAGATCATGATAATAGACTAGAGGCAACGTTGACGAGAGAGGTGACAATGAATGGCATTGCTATGAAGGGCATCAGCTAAAGCAAGTGGCATTACTACAGCGTCACTGAAAACTCATGGCCATGAGGGCGTGTAGTCAGATACAGGAGATATTCAACTTGGGAAGCTAAGAATGAAGATTAGGTCTATCTTTCACTGGGAGAAGGCAATAACACTCAGTGCTTGGGACTCACTAAACTCGTCATGCAGTTGACATATACACGAGTGACAAAGCAGAATTGTTATATATTGCACAACTGCGAGAAAGAAGCCACACAAGAGATCACACGGACACTAAGATATGCAAGGACAATCGGCCAAGATATGTGAGGCCTACAGTTGATTGGGAATGACATAAATGACAACAAGGTTATTCCTGAAGCAGCTTCCATTACAATAATATTCCAGTTTATAGGAAAAAGTTATGCTGGGTGCCCAATTTGAGCGCCCAGCATGCATGGGCAACTCTCACAGCTCGAGGTGCCCGGAACAACTCCGGACGCCCCGAGTGTTTTGGCAGTGAGATTCGCTCATGCATGCTAGGCGCTCAAATTGGGCGCCAGCAGATCTTTATTCCCAGTTTATATATGTATTATGGCAAAAGGAATATTACAAATGAGTCTTTTATCCTTTACATTTTTGCACATAGGACTTTGGCCAATAATAGACAATTCAAAATCCTAATTGCAAATAATATAACTTTTTCTTACACTGCATTTTCTTTGAAACAAGTTGTTCCTTCTGTAGCTACTACTACCTCCCCTCTTATCCCTACCCCTTCCAAAATAAATAAATAAATATCCATTATTATTTCAATAATCCATCTCCTATTTTATATTTGGGCATTCTAAAGTTATATATGCTTCCTTCTTTCAGAAATCTATCACTACAAGGAAACCACCCAAAAAAATGGGATGAGGGCTTAAACCTGGTCAAATATACAATGCAACTCAAAGAGCATAAATAAAGCTAACTGATCCCATAAGTTGTTTCTGGTCTTCATATGCTTGCATCAAAAAGTAAACAAATGGAAAGTTGAACACGTGGATTTCTGAAAAAGAAATTTAAGGTGATATTAGAGCAATGACATCATACCTGAAAACTTGAACAAGAAATGCATCCAACCAAATAAGTTGTTATTACTTATCAGCTCAAAATACTTTAACATGGCGAGTATCAATCCTAAGAGAAAAAAAAGTTGCGATAACCAGATGATACCTTCTCTCTCTCTCTTTCCATTCTTCTTTCTTCTTCTTCTTTCTTCTTTCTTGCACGTTCCCTTCATGTAAGAAAGCTAATAAGAACAATCACCAAGAAATAATGATACATCTTTCCCTTAACTATCTGTGCATTTGAAGTCAGCAGAAAATGAACCTTATACCTCAAATAAAATACAGTTGCATTGTGTCAATAAGTAGGGGTGTTCGTGGGACAATTTTGTCCATTTCTAATCTCCAACATAAACAAAGAGGCCACACAGAATCAATCAAAGCTTTATGTAAGTCAGATTGGTCAGGTCTGACCAATTTAAGATCAAAGGTATGTGTTTGTAAATGGGTCACATTGGATCTGACCAAAATAAGGAAATCAGAACATGGACCTATTAAATGTTGAAAAGTTGAAGCAATTCAAGAGTAGCAAACCTGAATTTTTTAGTGGGCCCAGGTTCTTAGGTTTACTAATAACACTATCAGTAAATGCTCCAAAATGGACTATCTTGACAGGCCAACAAAACCTTAACATTAATTTAGATAGAATCCACATGCAGACAAAGTTGAACTGAGTTTGAAAGAGGACAAATGAGGAAGTTCACAATGTCTTTAGCAGAGCATTAATGAGAGCAGCAGACAACAATTTCTGGAAAAAACTAAGACCTATCATGGTTGCCAAAATTGGTCGATATGGATATAAATCACCTGGGCTGGATCGTTATCAGCAAAGGGCAATATTATCTCTCCAAGAAATCAATTGATTCATATATTGATTGATGGAGAAATTTTAAGCAAGTAAAGATGAGTTAATGCCAGAAAATTGATTAAATTGATTTAAAGTTTTGTCAAGTCCTGAATGAAAGGATAGAACAGGTTGAATTTTTAACAAACTAAATTGATTTAAAAATTCTGGACCAATCTAGACAACTCTACCTTCTCATTGCCTAAGATTTGTTGCAAGATCAACAGTATAATCCTACTATTGCATGTGATCTACCACTAAGTAGACCAAGCATGTCATACATTTTTTCTTCATTGAATGTTGATCAAGAAAGAATACAATTGAATGAGAGAGAAAATAAGGCCTCTCTCAATAAATACTGCCACAAAATCTCCTCAATCAAATTCAATAACGTGGAATGTTAAATAAAATTTTATTTATATATTTAATAACCCTAGATTAACAAATGTATTAGTCAGTTCTAAATTAATAAAATATGATTTATCACTTACCAATTATCTAATATACACATCTAGTTTAATAATATAATATTCTTTAATATTACTAGAATACCATTTTTAAATAATAACATTAATAATCTAATATTGTTAACCTAATAATAACACTAATATGAAATTATTTATAATCTAACCAATCTAATTAATTAATATATTATTCATAATTTGTATTATGCTATATGCTATATTTTCATGAAATAATAGATATCCATATTATGCAATTAACATCAGTCGTCATCTTTTTGTCAAATTATCTGATTTCCACTTCTTTATTTTTTTCCTAACAATTCATCTTCAATCTTAGAGTTTTTTTTTATCATTCTATCCTGTTATCAACACAATAATTTTGACAACTATGATATTTTCCTATCCCCAAATTCTTATGAATCAGAGAGCCACCCATTTAGCTTTCAAAAAAAGGAAAAAAAAATATTCCCATGGAGGAGGTAAGCATGTGATAGGCAACAATCTCCCTCTTTCTCAACCTCTTTGATCTTCCAATTGGATCAGTTCTCTTCTCCTAATCAATTCCACCTACTACTTCCTTTTCTCTATCATGTGAGAAACTTCCAGTGAATCATCACAATGCCCACACTGCTTTCTCATGCTCCTTGTGCTACATAATCCACAGCTTCTTCATTGTGAGCAGTTCTCAGCATCCTCCAACTTCCTGCCATTCCAGTTGCCTACAACCGATGCTCCAACAGCATCCCTTGGCACAATCCATGACCACCTTAGGGTGATTACACCAACCTCTCCGCATTCAATCTACTACACAATCTAGATTGACATCTTAATCATCCGGTCTTCAGCTATCTAGCAGCCACTACAAAGTGACACTCTTACTTCCACGAGAGTGTCTTGAGTCCTACTTCACTCCAACAATGACCTCCAGTTTTTTAGGCAGGACAAACAAGTGCAAGCATCGCGCACTCCACTCTCATCCTCACGAGTGTAGATATAATGAATTCATTGATAAGGATTAGTTTGGCCAATCACTTATATTCATGATTGCATAAAATATTCACTTCCCAAATTCATCCATTCTCAACTCGTATCCCAACTGATCTATATGCCCGCAAAAAGCCCTTCTAAACATCTTCCTGCAGATGAAACACAAATGTTTCTTCTCCAGGGAAGATTTTCCCCAGAACGGTCATACCAAATCATGGCTTCTTCCCATTTCTACTTGTCTCATACGAGGTCACTCCATTTTATCATAAGTGAGAGTAGTGCCTTTCTCTTGTGAAGTATTTGCTACCCTACTACTTGCTTTTTTACGAATTAAGGAAGGCTAGACAAAAGTTATCACAGCTTTGGTTCACCCTTGCTTCTACGGAGACCTATTAACATGTAGAACAGTAGAAGTATTTAATCCTCCTCCTTCGTGCTTCTTGCTTCTTCCCAGCCACTACCACTTCTTCCTCTTTCACAACAATCCAACAGCCTAATCTTCTCTGCAATCAGATCTATTTCTTTTCTCCTCCTAGTTTATCATAAATCAACTATATTCTATTTGTGTAATGCATATGAGCCACCTAAAAGGAAGAATTGAATAGAGAAAATGTTCTCATTTTATTATGTCCAACAAAGGGTAAAGTTGTGTTATCCATTTTTCCTCCATTACCTTGAAAGTTTCTTTTCCCTAGATCTATTGAATATTGCTATATGTGCCCTTTAGGAAAACATCCACTTGAAAGATTTATTCCCAATATTTCTTTTATCCTCATTTCACTTCATCCTTTCTCTCTTCATCCTCTTTTTGTTGATGTGCTGATATAAGGTCGAAGAAATAGTTAGTTGTGTCCATCTACAATTCACAGAGATTTACTTAGTTATATGAAATATGTTCTTAGTTAGAAGTTAGCTTTTGTATGTTTATGAGAGTTTTTCTAGTTGACGTAAAAATATTGGATATATAGAGTACCTAATCTCCAACTAGTAAAGGAATGTTGGTGTAGGCTTGTATGAGAGTCCCGTAAAGGTTAAGTAAGCATTTCTTACAACATATACAGTTTTTCTACTCAAATTGTACAAAGGATAATGGAGAAAACATCATATTAATTTAGTAGTGTGGTTCATGGTTTAAAATGTCATTTTGTGCCTAGCGAAATACTCAAAATGTATCGTTCTAATAAATTATTGAAACTCGATACTATACTACACAAAACGGGCAATGTCTACCATGTTGTTGTGTCAATCATGTCAATGAATATCATTTCATCTAGCACTCAACATCCCTTGGCATGCATAAAGATGAATTGAGATAATGTTGTTATTTTTTTAAGGTTGTCTTCATACAAGATAATATCAAAATTGTATCATTTTAGATAGAAAATATTGTTTTCTTTTTATTCTTCATCCTATTCCTCCTTGTTGTCATGTGATTGGTCATAGGTTCGAATCACCGAAACAGTCTCTTGTATTATAGGATAAGGTTGTGTACAATAGACTCTTTCCCAAGACCCCACAAAGGTAGGAGCTTCGTACACCAAGTTGTCCTTTATCCCATTCCTCCTTCCACCTCCAATTCGCCACCGGCGCCATATATAGAAAAGTTGGCACAATATTGTTTCGATAAAAGACTAAAACACTACCATAGGTCAAGATTTTGTACTTTGGGGTGGTTTAAACAATTAAGAAAGTATGTCTATATTTTTTTGGAGGACGAACAATATGATTTCAAGAACTCAATTATTGAAAAGATTGCAAATATTGGCATTTCTATTTTAAAATTATTCAATTTCCCATTAGTTGTCATCCTCATAATTATGTGCATGATTTCTTGACTTTGCTAAAATAAAAATTATGAAAACAACTATCATAATGAATGAATCAAATGTTTTACATACTATATTTTTTAATGGTTTTGAGGACATCAAAGAGCTTTGTACCAAATGGCACACATGCTAGGTAACTTTTCAGCATTGGATATAAAAGAAAACTAACAGGTTATTGGTGAACACTGACCATAAAATTTGGTTGTGGATGCAAAGGTAATCCCAATTTTTGGAACAAGAGACCCATGTTTTGCCTTTTGTCAAAATGATGCCTTCATGTGTGAAGATCTCTGACTTAAAATGTCTTGAGGATCCCACTCCATGCCAACGTGGGACTTACTGGCATTAGAATAAATTATCCACTTTGGAAGTGGCATTCCCTCTTTTTACCATGGGACTAAAGATAATGGCCCTTTAAGCTAGCTTGGTTGGACTTTATAAATAATAGCACCTATGTCTCTGATACAAAGTTCAAGTTATGGTTTAGAGTACTGGGCCTATATAAATAATAGCACCTATGTCTCTGATTGCAAGCTTCCATCAAGTACGGGGGGGAAGAAACAGTGTAACAACAGAAGTTTTTGTTTTGCCTATGGATTACTCCAACCTTTTTTAGGGTTTTTATTATGTGATGAATTTATTTGTTGCATATGCTATTATTCCTCAGCTAACAAGGATTATTTCCATGTCAACCACAACTGTTCAGTACAATGCATATTTCTCAGTTTCTATTAGTAATATCAATAGGTTTAGGGCACCAAGAGAGCAGAATAAATACAGATCGCAGTTCATCATTTTGAAGAACCAAGTTTCACATACAAAGCCCAGTTCCTAAATTTTTTACACAAAGGTGTTAACGTGGCAATTATAAGCAACTAAACAATGCAAACAGTTCAGTTGTTGAGAATATACTCTGTGAAAACAACAATTATAAAAATCATTCTAAAAATTATCTGCTATATGGTCCCTTCCCTATCGCATGGCTAAGTTTACACAATCTTACCTATTTAGCAGAAACTTCCATAGGTGTTTGTCAATAACAAAACAATGGTTCCATTAACATGCTGTTAATGGAAAAATAAAACATTATACTGCAACTTTATATAGACTATTTGAGTAACAAGAATCATATCAATTATAAAGGTTTTTGTACGAGAACATGATGAAAAATAAAAATTGTTAACACACCTAAGCTCTTGTGCTTTCATCTTAACTTCTTCAGGAGTCAGAGCTGGTTTGTTTGCTTCAGTCTTTTCTTCCTTACGAACCTGAAAGTGCAAGGCAAATAAGACCAAAATTTGAAAGACATGCTCACCACAGTAACATCATAGGTAGAAAAATTGGCTAATCAAGATTCAGATCTGCCAAATTGGAATGAGGTTGGCAGAATCTGATCCATTTTTTCTGAGATCTCAGTTAAAAGAGGCGCAGCAAGACATGTACAGAAATGGGCACAAGCATGAAAAGCCCACTGAAATTAACAGAAGTTGATAAAGAAACAATAGAAATCAGCAGAAATCAAAGGTGTCCAGGTAATGCCATCTTTCACAGGTGGGATCCTCTGGTCCACAATTTGCGGACCAGAGGATGGTCCACTACTTGTGATTGATGGACTATGATGGCCCCCATCTATTTAAGTGATGGGGTCCATTGAAATGGACCAATCCACAAAGTGGACCATCCTCTGTCCGCAATTTGCGGACCAGAGGATCCGTGATCCATCTTTCAATGGTGAGGAAGGAATTCCAACAATGAGATATTCTCTATAGTGCATGCCTGCATGCAGAGCAATGGATGGGGTACTCAGGCATGCAGCTAAAAATTTAAGCAAATAACTTAATATAATCATAACTCAAGAGTATAATACTAGATAAAATCATATTATGATCACTCCTGTTAGCAATCCTTATTATTAATTGTTGCTAAGATAATTTGACTACTAGTAATAGTACTTAATGTTGCGTTGAATGTTAGACCTGTTTTGTTATACGGAGTTATATTGGGCTATGAAGCGAACACACGAGCAAAAGATGAGAATCGTAGAGATGAGGATATTAAAATGAAAGTGCGGATGGAGAGAATAAAAAATGAGAATATTAAAGAGAAAATCGGGATTGTACCTATTGAAGAAAACACCAAGAGATGTGTTTAAGATGGTATAGATGTGTACTCAAGCATCCAATAAATATTCCAATTATGCGATGTGAGACTATAACAAATACATATATTAATAAAAGAGGGAAACTAAAGAAGACTCGTTAGAAATGATAACACGAGATAAAGTCAAATGGCATAGGAGGGTTCATATAGTCAACCCCACTTAGTGGGATAAAAGATTGGTTGTTGTTGCTGTGTAATAGTACTTAATCCTTAAATTGATCTTCTATTAACTGATTATTAATATAGAGTTTAGTTAAAGACAATTAGACATTCTCAAATATCTTAATGTTATAACTATCAGTTATATTATGAATTAACAATTGATTAATAATTTTTTTAAAGAGCATAAATAGAATAATATTTAATATAGTATTTAGTTAAATAATTATAAAAACTTTTATTCTTCACTAATACAATAAATATAACTAGGCTAATGATAACTATTATTAGTTTCTATGATAATAATTATACAAATCTAATGGATCAAATAGATATGATTTTATAAATTCTTGCAATTTCATTTTTATTAACAAAATAATGAACGATCATCAGTTTTATATTAAGGCTTGTTTGGCGATGTGGGATTTAATAACATTGCTGAAATAATTTTTCAATTCATTGCATGAAACAATACATTTTATGATTTATGAATGGCACCAAAAGAATTGAGCAAAAATTTGATGTAAATTTATCACTTATTTTGGTCTTAATATAAAAAAGAAGTAAAATGAGATTTGTTTGGTCAAGTGACTGATACGTCAAATTTTTTAAATTTACAAAATGCAAATAGTATTCTTTTGGTACATTAAATAATCTTGCATTCCTTTTTTTAACATTATTTTACTATTGATCTCATACCGACAAGCTATTCAATTGATACTGAATCACCAATAGGTATCTTTTCATGATACAAATATCTAACAAAGTTTTATTATTCTATGTGATGAAATTGAATAATATCAGAAATGTTAAATACATAAAAGCTATATGTATATCAAGGTTTTTAAAGCGACATGTTAAAGGAGGAAGGAATAGGAGGCAGAAAAACCTCTCTTACCCCGTACTACAAATGGGGCATATTAAGCATGTTGAAATACCAAGATATTCCCCACTTTAAGTGTATTGGCATTTTATATTGGAAGGGGTTCCCTTTTAGGTTTAAATATGTATTCAATTAATGGTCGTTGGTGTTTAGAGGAAAAAGTGTCTAACATCAGTTCAGTAGGATCGGTCAGATTGAAATGGATAAAAAAAATCAAAATCAAAATCAAATAAAAAAAAATATGATAAAAAAATTTGTTTAACACATGCAATAACAAAGGCAATCAAAAAAACCTATTTATTATTAATCAAATCGTGATGACAATACCAAAAAAAAAAAAGGATAACCCGGTGCACGAAGCTCCCGCCAAGCGGGGTCCCGAGGAAGGATTCATTGTACGCAGCCTTACCTGCTTTTGCAAGTGGCTATTTCCAGGATTCGAACCCATGATCTTTTGGTCACATAATAATAACTTTTACCGTTGCGCCAAAGCTCCCCTTCGATGGCAATACCAATACACTAAAAACATAGTAAATATATAATAATATTAATCTGATAATAGCATCAAATTAATTAAAAGCTATTATTAATATGGCTATACGCTAATAATCTTATATTTATTATCAGATTGACAGGTTTCATTAATTTGGTATATACATTAGTATATATGATGGTAACAGATTAATATATGTGTGACATTAGTTTCACATATATAGTACATTATATAATAAGCATATTAGTATTGCATTACTAATAAATACTAAAGAAAATTATTTGATAAATAAATGATAAAAAAAAATGATACTAGAGGATAGAATCCGCTTCCAGCTCAGCAAGTCCAGCCTACATGGCATAGATCGAGCTCAGATACTCGTAGATATATTGGAGGCACGACCTGCAACCCTCAAGATCTAATAACACTATAAAAGCATAGGGGCCCTGGTACGAAGCCCTAGCTTTACTTTTCTCCTACTTCTTGGAGGGGATAATGATTTAGGCATCGGAGCGGCCTCGCTGAGGCGACTCCGACGTGTGTTAGTCAATGCAGGTCCTACCATTAGAGAAAGCTTCGTCAGGTCCAGCAAGCGGCAAATTTTTCCAACCGCGACATTAGCACCATCTGTGGGAACATGAGCAAAAGACGTTGAGATGGAAGATAGAAAGGAAGAAGCAGAGTGAAATCCTCCTCTGCATATCTCCTCAAGCTTGTTGTGCCTCCTTAATGCTGCCATCCCACACAAAAAGTAGATCCTCCTCTTTCTCTAGGCGCTATAAATCTCCTAAGCCGACCAGGGTTATCATTTTCTTTGACTCCATCGCCAGCCTCCCCTTCCCTCGCCTCTCCAGCATTGTCCTTGAGATTGACCTCTACACCGACAACTTCACCATCCCCCTCATGTAGTCTCCTCAATCTCTCCAAACCCAAATGGAAATGGGATACAAAGACGCCTCCATTCCCCACCTCGCCTTCTATAACCTTATTCATCATCCATACACTGCTTCCTCTACATCCATGGCGGCTGCTATCTTTGCGTCATATTCCAACTTCTCATTGAGGAACCCTAGCGTTCATTCCACAGCCAACTGCCTCGACACCAAACGCAAAATTAAAAGGAGGACGAAGCACAATACCAAGGGGTCGAACAAGCCTTAGTGGTCCTCGTGATGGAGGACCAATTGTCTACTCGCATGCTCAAGCAGCTCAGTGCCACAACTAGGTGCACTTACATAAACGACCTCACTAGCCGCAAGTCCAACCACCTCAATGTCGTTGATCTCTCCTCCCACCAAGGCTTCAGCTCCAAAAAAGCCTCAAACATTGGCTCCGACCACAATCTCTCTTTCCCTGTCATTCGCGAGCAGATCTTTGGCTCTAAAGATACCTCCGCGGTCACTCTCCCTCGTTGGAATTTTGCGACCGTGACTCCACCCAACAATCACGACTTTGCCCCCATTCGTGCTCCGTTCCCTACGTTTAAACATATGCTCAGAGAAACTCAATGATTTTTCACATGCATAAGAGTCACTGCTAATGGTTCTTAGTTTATTTAATAGGGTTTCCTTGTTTCACCAACTATTTCCTCTAGGCATTTGAGTTCCTCTTACTGCTAGAGGTTGGATTTTTCGGTGGGGAATTTGAACAATTTACGACCCTCTTGTCGTAATTTTTATATTCGGGAGAAACATCTGATCACTGAGCTACAGTCAGAGGAGAAATGGAATTCCAAAGCCTGAATCGCAAGAGGAAGGGGTTTCTTGATGTGGATTCTGCCCGTGGTTTGACCCAAAACTTAGACTTACAATGAATTATCATCAAAATGCTGCAAGTTTGAGATTGCTTTCATCCCGACTGATGGCGGACGAGGGTTAAGAATCTTTTGTTGATTGCTTCTATGAGATGTCATGGCTTGCTATTTCCTTTGAAAAAAAGGTAAATCCGCTACCTTAGCGGCCCCCCTAGTGTCGGCCCCATGGATATAGAGGGAGGTTCATGCAGGTACACAGGCCATAGGCGCATAGCGGGGTAAACCCCAGGTCGTCAGTTCCTGAGAATCAACCCCTGGCCATTACGCCAGAAATATCATGTGCACACCGTCTGCGCTACGCCCTGGGGACTTGCTATTTCCTTTGAAGACTGTCCATGATAGCCTTTGTTTAATGTTGGTGGAATACCACATCTAGTGGTCTTGGGTGATGAGGAGAAAACTTTACTATTGAGGTTGTTTACAGCTGAAAGGATATGAAAATTGAAGGAAACTTGCTGCAAAACAGAATTAAGTTATTTGAGGCTTGCTTGTTGCCTCTTCTCATGATTATGTCACCTCAGAGCATAATCATAAAGTACTTGTCTCCAATCTTGAACGAAGGATTGTTGATCAATCCGCAAATTTTGAGTTAGAAACAATTTCTACACTGGTTATAGTTGGCCCGAATGGGAAGACAAGACACTCCAATGTAGCACGGCTTATAGAAGAACAAAAGGCTAAGCATCTCCACTCTCCACTGATTAAAAAAATGCAGAAAAGAGAAGGCAAAGATGGAGTTTCAAACTCTGGTATCATTTATTGTTAACAAGGAGCAAGATTATGTCATTAGAAATGATGGTGTTATGGTTCCACTTTTTAAACTTGTTGATCAAGGAGAAGGAAACCATGAGTTCATTTGTGCCAAGTAACCAGGATGAGAGCGCATGACTTCTATAGGGGAATACCATGGCTAAGATGAACGGAAGTTTTTGAGTCATACATGTAAGATCTATGGCATCCCATCACTAGTAGCCATTAGCCCAATAGGTGTTGATCTCTTCCAATGTCGCTCCCTAACATTTAAGGTCTATTCAACTCAAGCTATCGAGTTATGTGGGTGTTCCTTATTATCCTCACCCGGCTTCGCTTGTTTTCTAAGCCGAGGGATCGAGGTGGTCTTCCATATTATCCTCTTCTAAGTTTCACTGGTCTTCTTTATTATTCTCTCCCTGACTTCTCTGGCCTTCCGAGACATGGGATTGAGACGGTCTTCTATATTATTCTCTCCCCAATTTCGTTGGTCTTCGAATATGAGGGATCGATGTGTTCTTCTGTATTATCCTCTCCCCCCTCCCTCTTCCCTGAGGGCTCAAGGTGGTCTTCTCTATTGTCCCCTCCCCCCAAGGGATCAAGGTGGTCTTATCTAATACGCTCTTTCCAACTTCACTTAATTCTAGGGATCAAGCCCGGTGTTCTTATATTGCTCTACCCAACCTCGCAAGTCTTCCAAGTTGTGGATCGAGCTCAATTTTCTTATACATTCTATGGGAACATCCCCAACCGAGAACATTCCCGCTTTGGTTGTGCATTATGGGAACATCCCGACCGGGAACATCCCCACTTCTCTTGCAGACCATCGGAACATCCACGTTTAGGAACATCCTCGATAAGCACGTGCATCTCTGCTTTGCATACTATGTACTTGGGAACATCTCCACTTGGGAACATCCTTAGTAAGCACACGCATCCCCTCCGCACACATACTGGAGCATCCTGAGATATATTAGGAGCACGATCCACACACAACCCACAACCCTCAAAATCCAATAACCAGTTAAGGTTTAAACCTTAGGTTGGTAGTAGTGTAAGCATAAGGGTCATGGTACGAAGCCCTAGCTTGACTTTTCTCCTTCTACATTATTCTACTGTTCTATTCATGGAGGGGATGATGACTTAGGTAAGTCTTGACGAGACGACTCCCGGCAAACCCTCTAATGCGTGTTAATCTATGCTATCCAACCATGAGAGAAAGATTCGTCCAACAAGCGGTAGATTTTCCCAGCCGCAACATAAATGTTATTATTATTTTTATATTAATCACGTAATAATTTAATAATTCAATTATTATTTAATTATTATTTGACTATTAATAATGGAATCAAATATCAATTGATAACAATACCATACAATAAGTGGTGTTATGATTTTATTATAGTTATCAACAAAAACTTTTTTGTTATCATTTATATTTATAATAAATAAATCTAACTGATATGACCATATAATTATTGTTGAATACAACAACAACAACCAAGTCTTTTCCCACTAGGATATAATTATTATTGAATAATAAAATTAATTATATAATTATCCATAGATTAAAATACCATTCTGTGCCGCCCGGCACAGACGGCTTTTACCATTCCAACAGTGAAGCAAAACCGACACCTGAAGCGCGATGATTTCGCATGATGCACATGCATGTTTTGAGCGCCAGAAGGTGATTCATCCCAGAGGCGCCGTCAGAGGCGATCTGTGACAGGCAATGCCGCCAGAGGAGTCGCACATGTTTTAGGGTTCCTGTTCACCGAATAAAATAAAATTTAATTTAATTAATTAAAATAATTCCCAAGTTGAGTGTGATACCTAAAAAGGCTTTCATAAATCCTAATTAAATTATCCTAATAAAATATATATATAAATATTTTTAAAAAATTAAAAATGATAATAAATTTTATTAATTAATAATCTAAATTTTTTTTACTACTCTAAATTTTATTTAAAAATTAAAAAATTCTAAAAAAAAAATTAAAAATTCAAATAAATCAAATTTATATTTTGATAATTTTTTTTTTTACTGTTTTAATGTTTAATTGATATTGTATTTTTTTTTACTATTTTAAATATATATTATTTAAATCAATAATCAATTAAATAAATAAATAGTTAATTTATATAATTATTATATATAAAATAGTATTTTTGTATTAATTTATATAATTATGATTATTTAATCTAGAGAACCAATATTTCCATCTGATTCACACTACTTGTTTTGGTATTAGTAAGGTAACATATTATGATATATCAATTTTAATTTGAATTATTGATATATCAATTTTCTTTAAAAAACTATATTTAATTATTTTTTAACAAAATTAAGTTGTTCAATAATAGAAAACTTATATAAAATCAATATACAACTTATTTTTAAATTATACATCATAATCATATTTATCTAATAATTACTATATATAAATAAAAAAATACTAAAACTGTATCGGTACAGCACGATACGATACCGATCATGGGTCGAGATTTTAAACCTCGTGACTATCAACGAATTGATGTTTTAGTTAGCATTGCATTAATCAAATAATAATAATAATAATATGACTAATTAAATTATACAGTTACCATGTTGAATATTTTTTGTCACCACCCACATATCCTTCTCATATTTGGGTCATGGTGTCAAACATCAAGTACTAAATCTTTCGATCAGTGAGAAACCATCGACTCTAAAACGCTTTAATCTCTTGTCTTTTCGCCACTCCCTTCTCTTCTAAAGTCAACTTCTCTCACAAAATCTAGCGACTAGGGCAAGAAGTGGAACAAAGAGAAGATTTCTTAATATATAAATATGCAGAATATCTCTCATCCTTCAAGGTTCATATTCTTTCTCCGATACATCAAAATGAAAGCAGCAAGAAATCAACCTATTTCTGCAGAATCTGTCAATTTCTTGTAAAAAAAAAGGGCAGCCCGGTGCACGAAACTCCCGCCATGCGGGGTCCCGGGAAAGGATCCATTGTACGCAGCCTTACCCTACTTTTTGCAAGAGGCTATTTCCAGGATTCAAACCTATGACATTTTGGTCACATGACAATAACTTTACCGTTGCGCCAAGGCTCCCTTTGTAGAATTAAACAATTTATTGCAGAACTGACTTGATTCAATGATTGCTAAGGTCTTTGCAATTTCCACTGCTATTTTCAAATTTTTCACCACTCTCAAAAACATGTCTGAGCAAAACACTCAAAATCAGATCAAGCCTTGCTAAAATTGCGATCCAATTCGACCCATCTATATCAAAATCAGCCAAGTTTGACAATTATGGTATGTACCATCTATTGTATTCATTTTGTTGTCATTGTTGTTGATGATGCTAGGTGGCCAAACAAGATGATGTTATCTTCTTCCTTCTCTTCCGTCTCTTCCTCCATCTTCTTCTAGCACAAATCAGTGTGCTTGTTCAGTGTAGACCAATAACTTGTATCAGCATAGTCCGACACAAGTATAATTTGTCTCAAGGTAGGGTCAGAAAAGATTTTGGCACCAAAACTGGTTAAACATATATATGGCATAGGGAACTGAAATATAAGTTTAAAAACTATTTAAAGCTGTAGAAATTTAGGCACCACTACCATAGGTAGTTTATATCACACAATCAGGAAGCTTAGATATTAAAAATTTCACTTATTATTTCATACTCCAGTTAAGCAAGTGGACTCTTTGAACATAAGAAAGAAAGCATAAAGGACACAAACTATACTTTGACTACACTTGGGATTTCTAGCAAACAATATTGACTCTTTTGGCTAAACCTTCAAGGCTTCAACTTCTCAAACTTTGACTTGCCAACATAGATTGGACTTTACATTATTTCCCAAATAGGTTAATCATCAGCCAAAAAATCGCAAATTAAAAGTTAGGCTTTGGATCTCCATCACTTCAACCCTTGTTTAAAGCCATTGCAATTTTGATGCATGTGTCTGTCAAAGTATAATTAGAAGGAACAAAATTCAAACATGAAGTAGGATCATAATTTGTGGCTTATCCAACCAACTTTTATTTTTTATAATCCCTTCTAATCAACTTTTTTGCCACATACCCCATCCAGGTGGCAACATGGTGGCAAAAGGTAATTCACTCGCCCCCAACACCTCCGCCAGCCCATCCCCAGGCCAACACGGAAAAGGTAAATCACGGGTAGCTACTAGTTTTGGGCAGTTGAATAGCACATGGGGGCACATACCCCATTAAGGCTAAGCAAGATAGTGGTCTAAACAGTATCACGCAATCATAGAGATCAACATCATTGATTGAAGTAGGAAGAGGTGCCTACATTTTCTTAGTTTCATAGCTGAATCAAGATCATACCTTGATAGAACCATCAGTTAAATTGAATATATCCAACCAATCCCCTGTTTTTCTTGGTTTTAACCTCACCAACTGTTGGGGGCATATTCATTGATACCTAAAAAACTTTACATTTTTCCATTATGCATTGAAACAAGAAATGATCATTTGAATTTTATAACACGAGAGACTAGCAGTATTATCTAGAAACTGGTCGCTCATAGATGGGATAGTCATCATGCATAGGGGTGTAATCGAGCCAAGCCGAACTCTTGAATATTTGAGTTTGGCTTGTTTATAATCAAGCCGAGCTCGAACTTTATTTAACGAATATATTCATAGCTCACGTGCTTATTCGAGATTTTATCGAGCCTAAACGAGCTTAATAAATATAAATTATAAATTTAAATATTCATTAAAAACTAAATTATATATTTAGATAAAATTATAATATTTTTATTAAAATTTATAATTTTATTCTAATAAATAAATTTAATATATTTGTCTATATGTTTCATAAGTAAAGTGTAAAATCTATAAATTCAATATCAAAACTATTATTTTTTTATTTAAAAGTTGATTCATGAGCTTAACGAACGTGTTCACGAGCTAACGAGCCGAATATTGTGAAGCTCGAGCTTGGTTTGTTTATTTTAACGAGCCTCATTAAACGAGCTCAAACGAGCTTTTATCGAATCGAGCTTCGAATAGCTCACGAGCGGCTTGATTCATTTACACCCCTAATCATGCAAGTCTCTGTAGGTATTGGAACTTTATATACAACTATCAAAGCCATACACTAATCCTTTTTAGAGTAATATTAATACCTTTGGGTACAAATGGGCTTGTAATGGGTAGCAAGGAGATTCTCAATTATGATGTATTACAACTACTAAGCTAGTGGACTGATCATTTAGTCAAGAAATAGAATGTATGTCCACTGCTGTGAACCAGAGTGAATGGAGTAGACAGTTGCAACTTTCGTGAGGAACTTGTGTCATGGACATCCATTCTGCGTGAATACTGTCTGATGCACTTCATTGTGTATTGCCACAAGGAAGGAAATCATTAGTTATTATAAGATACTTTACACTCACTCCTAAGCAATATTCACCTTTCAAATGAAACATTCAACCAAAATCCCTGCTGATTGCTGCCTGAAGAGCCAATTAATCGTTCCTTGAACTAAAGGTGTTTTAGGCTCTCATCATATCTGCTAGGATGAGAGGAATTATGCAAGAAAGAATCTGCCACTGTGAAAAACCTAAAACATAGATGAAACTATGAGTTTGGATTGTAGAACCAGCAATAGATACGACTTTGAATTTGGGTTGTAGGGCCAACGACGAAAACAACCAACTTTCCCATTCACTGACATGCACAAAAGGTTTTCAATGTGAAAATCATTTATTAAGAATGAGCAAGTAAATGTTGCATAATTCAGATTAATAATTATAAGATGACATGGCAGTCTCTTCTAAGTTTTTACTAACCTAGAGTAATCAAAAAACAATAGGAGAGTATGTTCTAATTTTTAGTTTCTGCATAGAAATTCTAAAAAAACATGTACTAGTCAATCAATCTGAATAAAAAAAAATACCATAGTGGCATCTACACATGCAAAAAATAGCATACCAAAGGCATCTGATCAATATCTGAATCATCTTCGTGTCCCGCTACCCAGTTTATTGCAGCTTCAATACTGCTATTACCTAGAACAGAAGATCTTGAAGTGTTTATAATCTCAGGGAAACAAGAAAAGCTAAATTATATGATATTTGAGTACAGAATCTTGTTTCTTAGGTATAAAGAAAATATACACAATGTCCCAATTCCTAATGCCTTGACCAAAATACTAATTTTCTGGTTCTAATTTTCCTGTAGAATCATGTTGTTGGCCAGAAATACAATGTCTCAGACATTTGAAGTACAGAATCATGTTCATTTTTCTTGAAGAAAATACTAACAGTTAGTGCATGCACCAACACAAGCAGAGTCCACAGTATAATAATCTTGATCAAAAATGAGCGGCCTCATCCCCTTTGACTTCTAGCTATGATTGCATGGTGCTACAAATTAGCATATAAGCGAAAATAGTCTAGGACAATGGTGAGAGTTATGTCATGTCTGATATAGTAGGATCATCAAATATAAAAGATAAAGAAACATGAGGCAGAAGCAAAAGGTACAAATTTTAAGTCCCAAATAAACTCAAAAAGTGAAAAGAATTTAACTTTAATAGCATAAGAAAATAATTTTCTATATAGTTAGAATTCAAGAAACAACCATATGAATAAATCATGCGCAAAGCAACATATTTTTCACTACAATACAAGAATAAATACCACATACTCTTAAACCAAAATTAGGAAGTTTATAGTTTAATTAGCTAATAAAACCAAACCAGAAAAGTGAAGTGCTCTGGTTGCACGAGCAGTTGGAAATCCCATTGATTCAAGTTGCTCGAGCAGATTTTTATCAACTTCTGGAACAATCATATCTGAAATAGAACAATATCAAAAGAAAATATTCAGTTAGAAAGGAATAATACAATATAAAGATGGAAAAATTTGTGTAGACTACTCAATGCAACTGGATAGTAGCATTAGAAACATAAAATGCTTGCCCAAGTTAATTATCAAGCAACTAGCTGTCCAACCTCATGAAGTCTTCAAGCAATCTAATATGACATCAAAGTCTGCTATTCAAATCATATACAATAATATGACATAAGATTTTGGTAGTGCCTCACTCTAAGCCCATTATATCATATTTGTTGCACACGACAAATTTCATTTTTTCTAAATGGAAGCGTCATCATAACATTTGTAGCAAGGGAACATACTTTGAACAATTGTAACTTGTTCAATATCCGCATGTGAAACCCAATTATAGACAAAATATTTTATTTTCGAAGAGTTATATCTTCACTTATCATAAGAAATGGTTGAAGAAGATAGGAAGATGGACAAGATCCTTCCAGGAAGAGGTAGGTTTGGTTTATTCAGGTAGATAACTAGCAAGGAGATGAGCAGTGGGAGGGAAAGCAACATAACTAAACAATAGATAGACCTACGTATACTCATCAAATTGGTGGACATTTACCCAACTAAACCATATATAAACCATTCTGACACCCTGTCTAAGCTGTCCCTTTTCGCATTAAAACAATTTGACTTCTTTAAGAAACGTTAGCTTTAAGAGAAGTAAATCTTTAAGTGGGGTTGTTCCTCAAACTGCTGTCGAACTCTCCCAACTATCCCTCTTTACAACTGTCTTATTCTTCCAGATCTTGTAGTGGTTCTCAACTATCAAATCCCAGATACTGCTGCAACACAAGAGAATCAACGGAGCCTGACCTAAATCAGCATTGGAACCAGAATAAGTTCTAAATTCCAGCGAGGAATATCATTTACTTGATTTGTTGCTTGCATCTGAAACCAGAATTCCGCAGAATCCAACCTTCAGAGAAAGAAACAACACGTGAAAACACGAATCAAGCAATAATCACCTTCAGTCTGGACACTTTCCTCACCGGCACTCTCCACCGATTCAGCAGCAGCTTTGTGGGAGGCCTCCAATTCGATTGGCTTCGCTGCCTCCAAAGTTCTGTCATCAAAATCTGCATGTCCCGTGCGCTTGGTGTGCAGATCGGACTCCTTCGCACCCCCAGATGACCGCAAATTAACAGACTTCAGCGGCTGTGCAAAGAAAAGCAAAAAAGTACGGGGGAAATGGGCGAGGAATCCGTACGGTTCTGGAGCGGCAGGGTTTGCTACAGGTAGTGCAGACGAGATTGAGGACGGCTTCTGTAGATTCAGAGAAGTTGGAGTGTTGGGTGAGCTCCGCGTGTTCCTGCGCCTCCTGCACGCTCTTGAGGAGGGCGCCGCAATCGCCGCAGCGAAGAGAGAGCCCCGCCATCGACTAGAGGATCGAAACGAGACGGGGATCCTTTGGCTCGGCCCCTCGAGCAAGAAATAGATACCTAACTTGTAAATTTCTCAAAAATATTTATCATTACTAGATTTTGAATATTTGAATTTTTAATTATTTTTATGAATTTTTTAAAAAAATAATATGCTTAAGAAAAAATAAATAATAGAATAAACATATAAAATGATGTGTCCATAAAAAGTAAAATGATATATCATGAATTTATGTATCTATTCTTAGCATTTCCTTGAGATTTTTACTTTTACATATTATTGCTCTTTTAAAAATATAGGTGTATTAAATTTAAATTTTTATAAACTCCATATAAATTTAGTGGTATCCAAATTAGATTTTTATAGAGTTTTAAAAATTCATATGGTATTGAAACTTGACTTTTTAAAACCTATGAAACTCTTTTGGTATCTAAGCTTTTATTGATTTTTATGAATTCTTTTAAAATTCTTTGAGTATAAACTTTTAAACTCTGGTAAACTTTAAAAAATAACCGAAAATGTCATATATTCATCCTTCAGATTTCTATGGACTTTTAATCGAACATGTCTCTCTTTTTTCGACCGTCATCGTCTCTCTTTTCCCGTCCTCTGAGGTTATGCCTCTTCCTTGCTTTTAGATCGACCTCCTCTGTCATGGAATCCAAGCTTCATCTGTTAATCAAGCGCTCTCTTTCCGTTTCCTTGGCTCTTCTTCGACCTCTCTCTTGCAAACAAGTGAACATCTATTGGGATTACACCGTTTAGTTTTATTGTTTTTGTTCGTCCGAAAGAAATCGTAGTGTTTTGTATTTTTTTAAATCAACTGCTAGAAGCATCCACTCTTGTCTGAGCATCAGCTATCTTGATTATTGTGTAATCACCAATTTATATGTGTGTATTTTGTTTATAAGCGTATTTTGTTTGTATGTGTGATGGTAAAAAATAATTTTTTTTCTTCTATTTTTCTTTTTAGTCAATTGGATGATTCTTTGTGTGCAATATGGGATACCCAATTTTTCTTCACATCCTATAGTGTTATTTCGTCATTTGTATTTATTTATGTCGTCAAAAAAATATTAAAATATGTGACATAAAAAAGAAAGGACAAAAATGATCTCTTTTTTTGCCAGATATATTTTTTATAATTTTAAAATTTTAAAAAAAAACACACATGAGAATAATCTTTTTCTTCTTGATAGTCATATTTGACGGGAGGGCTAGATTAAAACTTATAAGATATTATTAATTTATAAAATTCATTAATTTTCATGAAAAGGTTTACAAATGGTTGTAAAAGTGTTTATAGAATTTTTTTCACAACTCTATATAATTCTATAAAAATCAATAAAAATATATCTAACTCTCCTGAGAAAAATAATCCACTCCCTAAATCACTTTTATGCAGCATACTCTACTTAGAAAGGTTTATTGGGAAAGTACAATTCACCTTCCTTTTATTTGTATTTTTTTATAATTCAGATATATGAAGTGGGGGGTGGCTGTCTTTCACGCTTTAGACTATATCTCTATAGATCGTAAGCATCTGTATGAATCATCTCATCAAAACTATATTATATATATTAGCGCTCATTATTTTGTATATTATTGTCATTCATTCATCTTTATTTTTATTTTTCATTAAATAAATTAAATTTTAATTTTATTTATCTAATTTAAATAATTATTATTTAAAATAAATAATAATAATATTTTTAATATATTTTTATGTAATTTTTTTCTTATTTTATGAGTGTCTTTTATTTAAAATTAAAATATTATTATAAATTTGAATACAATAAACAAATCACACTTGCATAAATTTGAATTTAAGAGAGATTGGTGGTTGAATGATTGAAATAAGTTGAGTATATGATGAATATTTATAGATAAAAATTTTAAAAATATATATTAAAATAGTCGTTAAAAACTAATCGTTAAAAATTAATCATTTTATTCAATTTTTAATTTTAAAATTTTTATTTTTTTAATTAAAAAAAATACACTCTCATGGAGTGGGGCCAGCCTTGACTGACCCACCCCACACTATCTTCATTCAAGAACTTGAACACATTTAAGATAAGGGATATTATAACACTCATTCACATTGATTTTAACACCAAGGAGAGGTTTTACACCCCACTGATATATCTAATGTAGATGCTCTTAATTAGATTAAATTGTCTAAGCCTTGTCTTATCAAACTCGGATAAGATTGTAAGTATAGTAAGGAATATGCATCTTGCAACTAGTAGTAATACATGAATTTTCATGAAAGATGACACAATGAAATATGCAAGCTGGTTAATGTTTATTCTATGCCTAAGTGCATAGCTAGGTCCAAGTATTAATAGACATAATGCATATAATGAGGACTATATAAGATAGATATAGTTTTCAACTGTAAACTAATAGAATTGAAGTTGATGACCGTTGGATCTAGTTCAACACCAAAAAGAAAGTGAGTATAACTGTGATCAAGAGTAATATAGGAGTAAACATTAGGAAATGGTATGGTAGTCAAAAGAAAATAGTAAAATGTAAAAGTCGGAAGATTTAGCTCAAGTCAGTCCCTGAGTAAATCAAATGTAGGGATGAACAAAAAATTGATTAAATCGAAACCAATCAAACTAACTGAATTTTAAAATTCAATTTAATCTATTCAAAAATTTAATTTTTTTTCTTAAAAAATTGATTCAGTTTGATTTTGATTTTTAAATTTTTTATTCAGTTAAATTGAATAGATCAAATTAATTAAATTTTTGGACCAAATTAAATTTTTAGACCCTATTATTTTAAGACCAAAATGAATTTTATTTTAAAAAAATCAGTTAATTCAATTTTCGACCGGATTAATCAATATTTTATCAATTTAGTTTATTCATTTTTTTAAAAAAATAATTAGTTCAGTCTATTCGAAAAAAAAAAATCAGTTCGACAGTTAATTCAATTATGTTCGATTATAATTGAATACTCTCTCCTAATAAAGTGTAAACATAAATTAAAGGTTTCCAACCTAGAAGAATAGGTAAGGTCATCTATCTTAATCAAGTTATTACAAACCTCGCCACATAAGTCAAGATTTATCGTATGAATGCGGTAAAGGAAACTAGAGAAGCCATATCATTGACATGTGAAAAGCTTCCTATGTAGGTATCTAGTTGGCATGGACACCAACTAAGATCAGCTCCCGGGGCTATGGTGCAATAGTATGATATCCAAGTTGTCACTCAAGCACCCGCAGTTCAAGTTCGGGTTCTTGGACTGCGAGCGCTTCCTGATTTATCCTGGTGGTCGGTGGAAAATTTCCGTGAGATTAAGTTGGTCATCCCAAACTCAACGTTACCTAGCATGATTAATCATTTTTTTTAGTTGGCATGGGCATGAATACATGTTATGCATGCCTAATCCTAAATTCCTCTAAAAGAAATATGCAAGCTGGTTAATGTTTATTCTATGCCTAAGTGCATAGCTAGGTCCAAGTATTAATAGGCATAATGCATATAATCAACTCTATATAAGATAGGTATAGTTTTCAACTGTAAACTAATAAAATTGAAGTTGATGACTGTCGGATCTAGTTCAACACCAAAAAGAAAGTGAGTATAACTGTCATCAAGAGTAATATAGGAGTAAACATTAGGAAATGGTATGGTAGTCAAAAGAAAGTAGTAAAATGTAAAAGTTGGAAGACTTAGCTCAAGTCAGTCCCTGAGTAAATCAAATATAGGGATGAAAAAAAAATTGATTAAATCGAAACCAAACAAACTAATTGAATTTTAAAATTCAGTTTAATCTATTAAAAAATTCAATTTTTTTCTTAAAAAATTAGTTAATTCAGTTTGATTTTGATTTTTAAATTTTTTATTCAGTTAAATTGAATAAATCAAATTAATTAAATTTTTGGACCAAATTAAATTTTTAGACCCTATTATTTTAAGACCAAAATGAATTTTATTTAAAAAAAAAAAATAGTTAATTTAGTTTTTTACCAGATTAATCAATATTTTATCAGTTTAATTTATTCAATTATTTTAAAAAATGATTAGTTCAGTCTATTCGAAAAGAAAAAAAAATCAGTTCGATTCAATTCAGTTAATTCAATTATGTTCGATTATAATTGAATACTCTCTCCTAATCAAGTGTAAACATAAATTAAAGGTTTCCAACCTAGAAGAATAGGTAAGGTCATCTATCTTAATCAAGTTATTACAAACCTCGCCACATAAGTCAAGATTTATCGTATGAATGCGGTAAAGGAAACTAGAGAAGCCATATCATTGACATGTGAAAAGCTTCCTATGTAGGTATCTAGTTGGCATGGACACCAACTAAGATCAGCTCCCGGGGCTATGGTGCAATAGTATGATATCCAAGTTGTCACTCAAGCACCCGCAGTTCGAGTTCGGGTTCTTAGACTGCGAGCGCTTCCTGATTTATCCTGGTGGTTCGTGGAAAATTTCCGTGAGATTAAGTTGGTCACCCCAAACTCAACGTTACCTAGCATGATTAATCATTTTTTTTAGTTGGCATGGGCATGAATACATGTTATGCATGCCTAATCCTAAATTCCTCTAAAAGAAATATGCAAGCTGGTTAATGTTTATTCTATGCCTAAGTGCATAGCTAGGTCCAAGTATTAATAGGCATAATGCATATAATCAACTCTATATAAGATAGGTATAGTTTTCAACTGTAAACTAATAAAATTGAAGCTGATGACTGTCGGATCTAGTTCAACACCAAAAAGAAAGTGAGTATAACTGTCATCAAGAGTAATATAGGAGTAAACATTAGGAAATGGTATGGTAGTCAAAAGAAAGTAGTAAAATGTAAAAGTTGGAAGACTTAGCTCAAGTCAGTCCCTGAGTAAATCAAATATAGGGATGAACAAAAAATTGATTAAATCGAAACCAAACAAACTAATTGAATTTTAAAATTCAGTTTAATCTATTAAAAATTTTAATTTTTTTCTTAAAAAATTGGTTAATTCAGTTTGATTTTGATTTTTAAATTTTTTATTCAGTTAAATTGAATAAATCAAATTAATTAAATTTTTGGACCAAATTAAATTTTTAGACCCTATTATTTTAAGACCAAAATGAATTTTATTTTAAAAAAATCAGTTAATTCAATTTTCGACCGGATTAATCAATATTTTATCAATTTAGTTTATTCATTTTTTTAAAAAAATAATTAGTTCAGTCTATTCGAAAAAAAAAAAATCAGTTCGACAGTTAATTCAATTATGTTCGATTATAATTGAATACTCTCTCCTAATAAAGTGTAAACATAAATTAAAGGTTTCCAACCTAGAAGAATAGGTAAGGTCATCTATCTTAATCAAGTTATTACAAACCTCGCCACATAAGTCAAGATTTATCGTATGAATGCGGTAAAGGAAACTAGAGAAGCCATATCATTGACATGTGAAAAGCTTCCTATGTAGGTATCTAGTTGGCATGGACACCAACTAAGATCAGCTCCCGGGGCTATGGTGCAATAGTATGATATCCAAGTTGTCACTCAAGCACCCGCAGTTCAAGTTCGGGTTCTTGGACTGCGAGCGCTTCCTGATTTATCCTGGTGGTCGGTGGAAAATTTCCGTGAGATTAAGTTGGTCATCCCAAACTCAACGTTACCTAGCATGATTAATCATTTTTTTTAGTTGGCATGGGCATGAATACATGTTATGCATGCCTAATCCTAAATTCCTCTAAAAGAAATATGCAAGCTGGTTAATGTTTATTCTATGCCTAAGTGCATAGCTAGGTCCAAGTATTAATAGGCATAATGCATATAATCAACTCTATATAAGATAGGTATAGTTTTCAACTGTAAACTAATAAAATTGAAGTTGATGACTGTCGGATCTAGTTCAACACCAAAAAGAAAGTGAGTATAACTGTCATCAAGAGTAATATAGGAGTAAACATTAGGAAATGGTATGGTAGTCAAAAGAAAGTAGTAAAATGTAAAAGTTGGAAGACTTAGCTCAAGTCAGTCCCTGAGTAAATCAAATATAGGGATGAACAAAAAATTGATTAAATCGAAACCAAACAAACTAATTGAATTTTAAAATTCAATTTAATCTATTAAAAAATTCAATTTTTTTCTTAAAAAATTGGTTAATTCAGTTTGATTTTGATTTTTAAATTTTTTATTCAGTTAAATTGAATAAATCAAATTAATTAAATTTTTGGACCAAATTAAATTTTTGGACCAAATTAAATTTTTAGACCCTATTATTTTAAGACCAAAATGAATTTTATTTTAAAAAAAAATTAGTTAATTTAGTTTTTTACCAGATTAATCAATATTTTATCAGTTTAATTTATTCAATTATTTTAAAAAATGATTAGTTCAGTCTATTCGAAAAGAAAAAAAAATCAGTTCGATTCAATTCAATTAATTCAATTATGTTCGATTATAATTGAATACTCTCTCCTAATCAAGTGTAAACATAAATTAAAGGTTTCCAACCTAGAAGAATAGGTAAGGTCATCTATCTTAATCAAGTTATTACAAACCTCGCCACATAAGTCAAGATTTATCGTATGAATGCGGTAAAGGAAACTAGAGAAGCCATATCATTGACATGTGAAAAGCTTCCTATGTAGGTATCTAGTTGGCATGGACACCAACTAAGATCAGCTCCCGGGGCTATGGTGCAATAGTATGATATCCAAGTTGTCACTCAAGCACCCGCAGTTTGAGTTCGGGTTCTTAGACTGCGAGCGCTTCCTGATTTATCCTGGTGGTCGGTGGAAAATTTCCGTAAGATTAAGTTGGTCACCCCAAACTCAACGTTACCTAGCATGATTAATCATTTTTTTTAGTTGGCATGGGCATGAATACATGTTATGCATGCCTAATCCTAAATTCCTCTAAAAGAAATATGCAAGCTGGTTAATGTTTATTCTATGCCTAAGTGCATAGCTAGGTCCAAGTATTAATAGGCATAATGCATATAATCAACTCTATATAAGATAGGTATAGTTTTCAACTGTAAACTAATAAAATTGAAGTTGATGACTGTCGGATCTAGTTCAACACCAAAAAGAAAGTGAGTATAACTGTCATCAAGAGTAATATAGGAGTAAACATTAGGAAATGATATGGTAGTCAAAAGAAAGTAGTAAAATGTAAAAGTTGGAAGACTTAGCTCAAGTCAGTCCCTGAGTAAATCAAATATAGGGATGAACAAAAAATTGATTAAATCGAAACCAAACAAACTAATTGAATTTTAAAATTCAGTTTAATCTATTAAAAAATTCAATTTTTTTCTTAAAAAATTAGTTAATTCAGTTTGATTTTGATTTTTAAATTTTTTATTCAGTTAAATTGAATAAATCAAATTAATTAAATTTTTGGACCAAATTAAATTTTTAGACCCTATTATTTTAAGACCAAAATGAATTTTATTTTAAAAAAAAATTAGTTAATTTAGTTTTTTACCAGATTAATCAATATTTTATCAGTTTAATTTATTCAATTATTTTAAAAAATGATTAGTTCAGTCTATTCGAAAAGAAAAAAAAAAATCAGTTCGATTCAATTCAATTAATTCAATTATGTTCGATTATAATTGAATACTCTCTCCTAATCAAGTGTAAACATAAATTAAAGGTTTCCAACCTAGAAGAATAGGTAAGGTCATCTATCTTAATCAAGTTATTACAAACCTCGCCACATAAGTCAAGATTTATCGTATGAATGCGGTAAAGGAAACTAGAGAAGCCATATCATTGACATGTGAAAAGCTTCCTATGTAGGTATCTAGTTGGCATGGACACCAACTAAGATCAGCTCCCGGGGCTATGGTGCAATAGTATGATATTCAAGTTGTCACCCAAGCACCCGCAGTTCGAGTTCGGGTTCTTGGACTGCGAGCGCTTCCTGATTTATCCTGGTGGTCGGTGGAAAATTTCCGTGAGGTTAAGTTGGTCATCCCAAACTCAACGTTACCTAGCATGATTAATCATTTTTTTTAGTTGGCATGGGCATGAATACATGTTATGCATGCCTAATCCTAAATTCCTCTAAAAGAAACCTAATGTATGCTAGGAGATACTAATCTCAGTGATTCAACATTTAGGTCTAAACAGGTAATATTATGAATGAACAAGTTAATATAAAATAACTTGAAAAAGATCGAGTTAAGATCATTACCTAGGCATAATGCCAAGAAAGATGACTAGAACTCAAAACTTTTGTTTTGAAACGGACTTAACCGAGGCTAAAACTCGAGTTTGGGAGAGAGATTGAAGGTTTTGAAGATAAAATCTGGTTGCTATCTCGTGTCGCCTTTATAAAGGTTGTCAGATCAACTTAGAGAGTCTAACAGGGGGCACCCGTGAATGGTCAGATTGCCGACCGAAGTCAGGGTCTGATCGATCATGTGCGTGATTTTTACCGTTATATTAATGACAATTAATTTTGACTAATTTAAGTTTGGGTGACCAGAGGGTTTTTGTAGATCGAATTTTTACTTTTCACCTACCCTGGTTAAACCACTTTGTCGTTTTGGGGTTCAGGCAACTGCGACTGAAAAGTCAAAATGTTGACTTTTTGAGAAAACAATTTCTATCTAAGATTTTAAGTCTAACTTAAATCTTAATAGGTCATGTCAAAGAAATACACACTCAAAACTAGATTTTATAAAATAATGTTTTTGAAACATAATTTTTGAAAAATATTTTTGATATGTCCAACTTTCATTTCGAACTTAACTATTCAAAATTTTCAGCTTGTTAGTCACTTGAGCGAAAAGTTTGATTGATCTTATTAATGTTTTGGTTGACCTAAAAATCTTGATTGACACAATCAAAGTCCTGATTAAATATATTGTTATTTTCTTGATTAAGTTGATTAAAAATCTTATTTGTATTAATCTTTAAATCTAAATTATTTGAATTAATAAAATCATTTTTGATTAAATTAAAATTAATTGATTTTTGGTTAATGAAATTATTTTTGTTAAGTAGATTTGAATTAACCAATTTGTTAGAATAAGTGTAGCTAGAATTATCATGCAAATTTAATTTGCTAACATAATTTAAACTAGAAAAATTTAAAGCAGGTAAAATATCATGCAATTCAAATACTTGTTTTACAAAAAAATTACAGACCTTAATCACTTCCTTGGATCCAAGAATTCCCTTTTCAACGAGCGAGCACTGTCTGTTGTGATGAGTCTTAAAGCAGTGCATCTGTTTTATATTATCCTCTTTCTCTTTTCTTAAAATATATTATATAAAATTTAAAATTTGAATTGAAATATTTTCTTTTGAGCCATAGTTGGGGCTCTCTCGCTGACCTTCAATGACTTTAGCTCGATTTGAGCTTCTAACTTTGAGGAATCTTAGTGAAACTTGATCAATCGGATCCATAATTCATAGGCAGTTTAAAATTTTCTCATGCTGCATGAAATTTTGTTAGGTAAACAATTTAAAAATAATTTCATTACCATTGTATCTACTTCTAATTTTTGGGTAGATGGTCCCTTCAAGGCCACCTAACTGTCGAAGTCTCCCATTAGCATGAAGTCATCCATCGCCGAGCTTTAAAATTTGAATTCGTTGGAGATTTTCTTCGCACTCCATTTTTATGTACTTTTATATACACAAAAGGCAAATAACAATTAAAAAATAAAGCTTAAAATATAACTTATAGCCGTGGTGGCTCCTTTGGTTGTTAGTCTAATGATTGAAAAGTCTCCTACTCTCATTGTAAGAAAAAAAAACCTAACAACAAAAGTTTTTCATCGTTATCGTAATCCTTTTAGAATTATTGTTAAATATCATGTTGTTAAAGGGAGTACTCAAAAATAACGATTTTTAACTATTGACAGTTTTTCACCATTATCTTTAAACGTGTGCGTTTAACAACATGACATTTAACAACAATTTTAAACTATCTACAATAACGGTGAAAAATCGTTGTCTTTTTTAGATAAAAATAAAAAAAATATATTAAAATTTAATATACAATTTTCTAATATTATAAATAATTCAAAATACTAAATCTGAAAATAAAATTTAATATATAATTTTCTAATATTAGAAAATAATATTTACAACATTCTGAAAAAAAAATCATAAACAACCAATAAAATGATAACTAACGACACTATTAAAACAAAAGTAGAGCAACACAACATCCTAATCCTAGAAGAATAACACAACATCCTAATCCTAGAAGAATAACACAACATCCTAATCCTGCTATCCAATTTTGAAGAGTTTGATCATTCAAACTACTTTTGTCATGTACAACACTAGAAGAGTAACAAAAAACTGTTTCTTAATTATCCTAATCTTTCATCTTCTTCATCCTTGCTATGTTTGCATTTTACTTGGATTAAAGTGGATCGTTCAAACTCCACCTTTAAGAAGAAGATAAAGAATGTTCATTTGATCTGAACTAAATGCCTATGAATAATAAAAAAAATTGAGATATCATAAAGTAGGCTTAATTCATTAATAATACATCATATTGATAATGAAATTGTCATAACAGTTCAATAGGAAATATACATATTAGTAGATAATCATATACTAGTAGCCAACCATTTATTTATTAGAAATTTAAAGTATGAGGAAAATAACTGCAAATAAAGAATAACTACAAATCAAGTAATTGTAGGAAATCATGCAAGTGCATACATTCAACCCAAGAAATTGTAGAAAATCATGAGCTTCAAAAGCATATGGATTGTAAAGTAAAGATGATCATTTGTCACATAGGAGTAGTCATATGCCTACAGAAACATTAAGCTAGAATACACATGATCTGAACCATGTCAAGTGGAAGTCAAGATACCATCACTTCCTATTGTACATGCTTTCTTTCTTTCCTTCCTTTGTTCAAAATTAAACAATCTTAACACCCTTCATATATACATTCAACATGGATGATATATGAGTGTTTTATGACTAAATTAACTGCATAATAAAAAGCATATATGAACTCACATTTCCATTAGGGGTGTTGGACCATGCATTGTACTTCATATTTTTGTGAATATCATCCTCACTGTATGATTTTATGATAAAAGACTTTGCATTAGAGTATTTGTCAGAGATGTCTAGCTGGTTGTACCGCTCCCTGTCCATCGGTACTCTAGAGTTCTCATTCCGAAATGAAGATAGGTTCTGACTCTCACTAGAAATCACTCGAGCATGCCTAGCGACCGTCTGATTCTTCGAGCATACTTCCCTTGGTCTTTTTTTTAGCTCACTGAATTCATGATCATTATTACGGTCTCAAGGATGATAATTGCCATCCATTAACATACCTGGATGTCCATATCCAAATCCACACATTATGCTACTAACCAAAGGCACAGTTGGACTCATTTTAGATGTTGGCCATGGGCCATTCATTCCCTGGGAAATATATGAATAAACAGTAAATGTCACGGGATACGAGCATTTGTAATGTAATTGTTAACCTTGACCATCAAAGAAATATAACATAAAGATGTAAATACTCTAAAAAGGAGGCATGATAGAGTTTCTTTTTGTGTCGTGAAACGATATCAAAAGAATTTAAGTTCTGAACCCCTTCTAACTATACTAATGTAGTATAGAAATGACTCAAGTCGTCTCCTAATGAATGTAACGATAGGATAATAGTTTTTAGGATTGATTATTGCTTTTGAGATTTTTGATATGAAAATGGGGAGCTTGGATTTTGAAATCTAATCCTAATTAATGAAAGACAATGCATGTAAGAAAACCTAGTATAACTTAAACTATGATTATAAGGAAATTAAAGACAACATAAAGTGAGCAAATAATGAAATTAAGCATGAAACGTAATCTACCCTCACCTAATTGCAATAAATGAAGACATAAACATAAGAGAATCATGAAACATCCAATTAATAAAGCATTGCAAGAATCTAAGTTAAGAAAATGCAAAACTAGGATGACAAAGACGATTAGGGCATTTCAACGAACACTTGGTGAGCATTAAGCAAACTAAGCAAAGTACGTGCAAATTGAGCATTGGAGATCATTAAGTAATACAACCATTCAACACACAATTGAAACACATTAACTCAACTCAAAGAAGTAACTAACAATCAGCGCAAAGCAGTAAGCAAACTAAGCAAAATACATGCAAATTGAGCATTGGAGATCATCAAGTAATACAATCATTCAACACACAATCGAAACACATCAACTCAACTCAAAGAAATAACTAACAATCAGCGCAAACCAACTCTAAAGAAAAGAAACAACCCAACACATCTGAATGGCTTCGGATGGAGGTTGCTGGGCCGGGTCTCCCTCTTCTAACCCGAACAGAAAGATGACCGAAGATGACTGGACGGAGCAGCAATGGCTGAAGGCGATGAGAAGATGGCGTCGGGGTTGATGTGAATCCAAGAGAAGTTGTCCGTGTGAGGGCCTCTATCCGTGAGTTGAGGGATGTGAATGAAATGAAGTTTGTCGATGGGAGAGGAGATGGGGGTTAAGGATGACTGGATGGCGACGATGGATGAGCAGAGTTGGCCACTGACCATTAGTGAAGGAGGAAGGAGAAGGGGAGAAGGCGACAGGTGGGATGTGTCGTTGTCCCTAACCTTAGAAGAAGAAACGTGTTCCTCCCGAGAGATAGAAACATTGTACCGTCACGTCCCCTACTTTTACCGTCGACAGGTGGGATGTTAATGGACTATGCTTTTTCGCCCTCAGGGCGTAGCACAGACGGTAAGCGCATGACATCCTTGGCGTAATAGTTAAGAGTCGATTCTCAGGAACTGATGACCTGGGGTTTACCCCACCATGCGCCTGGCGCCTGTGTACCTACATATATCTTCTTCCATATCCGTGGGGTTAGCACTAGAGGGGTCGTTAATGCAGCGAATATACATTTTTTTAGGGATGTAAATGAGCCGAACCGAGCCGAACAGTATTAGGCTCGAGCTCGGCTCGTTTAAGTTATATTCGGACTCAAGCTCGGCTCAAGCTCGAATCGAGTTTTTATCACAAGGCTCGAGCTCGGCTCATTTTAGAATTATCAAGCTCGTGAACAGTTCGAGCTCAGCTCGTTATTAGCTCGATTATCAAAGTTAACGAGCCTAACTCGTTAAGCGAGCTTGGGCTCATTTTTGGGCTCGTTTAGAGCTCGTTTTAGAGCTCATTTTTTTGGCTCATTTTAAAGCTCATTTTAAGGCTCATTTTAGAGCTCGTTTTTTGGCTCGCGAGCCTATAAACGAACATGTTCGCGAGCTCACGAGCGGAATATCCTTAAGCTGGAGCTCGGCTCGATAAAACTGTCAAGCTCGAAATCGAGCTCAAGCTCGGCTCGATAAGATAAACGAACGAACTCGAACGAGCTTTTTACCGAATCAAGCTCCGAATAGCTCGCGAACTGTTTGGTTCATTTACATCCCTACATTTTTTTAAGAGAGGGTTTTCTCTATTTCAATCTGGTCCGTCCATACTTGAGATGAATAAACTGAAGATCTGACCGTCCAATCTTAAGATGAATGGTTCGGATCTCTTGAGATTAAATTGAGATTGATTTTTTTTTTAGATCTGACGGTCCACATAGCTTTAAATCTGGATGGAGGGTTAGAGATGACTTAGATTTGAATGAAGGAGGAAGATCTCTCTTAATCTAGATCAATGATTCATATTGATTCAGATTGATCTCCTCCGTTTGATCTTTAAATCAAGTCAAACTCGATCCGATCATACCATAATTTATGGCTCTTTGAATTTCATACAAAACCACATAAAAACATGAGATTAAATTCCACAATTTGTAACAAATTTATAATTAAGTCCAAAAATAGATCCTACTCACACAACATAATATAAACACAAAATTAAATATGCGAGAAGGTAAAAAAGAAATGCTAAGTCTATGAGCCAAAATAATATATCAAAATGTTAGTTACCAAGGCACACGATGATATGAAGGCTATCCAATATATGACCAGCAAACGGTTGCAACTAAAGCAGATATAGTTTGAAATTACATAAACAACGATTGCCATTTAAGCTGCATACGATGACACGAGGAATAAGTTGTTGTCCTTGGATTCTTATAGATGAGACAACGGAATGGTTTTAAAAAACCATTGTCTTTGGCATACATAAGACAACAATTTTTTAAAAACCATTATCTTTTTTAAAAAAAGCCAATAATAATAGTTTTCAATAAAATCATTGTTAAATAAAATAAGATAACAGTTTTTTGAAAAACTATTGTCCATTGAATATGGTTGAATCTCAAATTTTTTATCGATGCATTGCCACTTTACAAGCAAAGCGGGGAGAACGACGAGGAGCGTCTTTCATGGAGGAGTTGCAAAGGAGGAGTCAGAGCTAGGTTTTTGTTCATGGAAGAGTCCTGGAGAAGTGGGTTTTAGGTTTTTGTTTGTGAGTTTTTTTCCGTGAAGTTAAAAAAAAATATTACAACGGCTCCAAAATGTCATTACAACGGATCGCCCCTTTGTTCCTTTTGTTAGTGGTTTTCACCTTAACACACTCTATGCAGATATCAAAGTCTGACATGCCAAGAAAATTAAGAATTTCATGTGATATTAATCTTTCTAAGCATTATTTGGATATATATTCTAAAGGTTTATGCCACAACATGAAAGAATTTTCGTCGGTCAATTTGTGTTTCATACCTATACTATGCATTATTACGTTGTCAACCATATGAGTAAAGGTGTTTAATTTATAAAGCTTATTAACCAAGGAATTATTGTCAACTAACACTAAATTAAAGAAAATATTAAAAAAATTATTTTCTAAATAAACAAGAATAACTTGATTTATCCAAACAATAAATTGAAATTAAATTTCGTCGAAAAGATGGTACAATAAATGTATTTTCTAAATTTAGAAAGATATTTGTTCCTAAACAAACTCTAAAAACACTAATCAACTCGAATTTAGCCTTCTTTCTATTTCTTATATAGATGTATTTTTCACCATCAACCAAAAGTAGACTCCTGAGACGATCTTGCATAGTGACACTTATGTAAATAGTAGTATATATCCACTAAGTGTCAGTAGGTATAATAGCTAAATTGACTTATGAATTAACAAAGTTGAGAAGTTTATCCTTCTTTACATGCCAGTTGGCGTACTTGAGACAATCTTTCTTTATATGACCTTTTTCTTGTAAAACAAATAAGTGAATTCTTTATCTTGCTTCTTGTGCTCCTTATGACCATTGCTTCCAGAATGTGCAATTTGTTTTCCTTTTTCTTTGTTATTGATCTTCTTTCACTTTTTGCTCGCACTTTGAGCACTAGATGCTAAGTGAGCACTCTCAGATGTCTCAATCTTTAATCTCCCCTCCTCTTGCACACATTGAGCAATAAGCTCATTTAATATCCACTTTTCCTTTTGAGTATTATACGATATCTTAAAAGGAGTGAACTGTGCAGGCAGAGACCCCAAGACGAAATGCACTAATATACCCTCAAACATATTGAGTTTTAGTACTTTCAGACTTGTCGCTATATTAGATTATGCATAATGTACTCCCTTATGTTTTCTTTACCATTGTACTGTATGGTTACCAACTTCGTAAGAAATGTGGTAGTCTCGACATTTTCATTTGAGGTGAATCGGCTTGCCAATTAGTCAGGGAAACTTCTAGCATTTTCTCCCTCTGTTATTGAGTCCTTTATTGGTACCGGTATAGAAAGTCTCATGATATTCAAACATATGCGATTTGATTTCTTCCATAGCTAAAATTCAACCCTCTGCTCTATAGTGCTAGCATTGGTTAGAGGTGCAAGGCGATCATTCTTAACGCATAGTCTAAGTCCATGCATCCTAAGACTATGATTGCATATTCTTTCCATTCAGCAAAATTCAAATCAGTTAATGTTGGGATGTTATTAATACTGACAATTACAGATTGTACTAAAATTAAAGAGAAAAATTTATTTAAACTTACGATTTAACTAACGGCAAGAATATGTATAATATAAAATTATACAAATAAAATAAAATTTTAAATGCATATATATGAGCTTTTTATGAGATACAAAATACAACATTGTATTTTACTGTATAAACTAAAATATAATTTATTAGCGGTACTCTCAGATATAACTCAAATTTTAATTGACCAGGCAATGTGTCTTTTTTTAGACTGACCCATTGTACACGTAATATGATACTTTATATAAGTTAGATTTTGGTCCATAACTCACAATAACCTTAATCAACCACATAATATGTCTTTTTTTGGGCCGACATATTTTGTGCATAATCTGAACAAAATAATAATTTTGGTTCATAGCTGTAAGCTATCTTGTGCATATATTTAGCATAAAAATAACCTTCATTTGGATCAATTACTTTTAGCATAGATATATATCTACCAACAAAAAATGCATTAAACATACCTAAGGTGTCTTCCTTTAAGCTGACATATTAATTCAACTTAGTAGCATATTGTGTAAATAGACCCAAGAAAATCTTAGGAACTTAATTCGAACAGAAAATACTTAATCAGTCTTAACAATCCAAAATTAGGCATATTAATTAATGGATACCTTATGATAATTGTTTGATACAATCTAATTAATTATCCTAATCAATCTGAAATCCTACTATCTACATGTTCAAATATATATATATATATATATATATATATATATATATATATATATATATATATATATATATAATAATTAAATAGTATTATTTAATCCTTTAATTATTGTATTACAATTTATTTAATGTAATTATATATAAACAATAGACACGGTTAAAAAAAATTTAATACTTGTTCAACGTGAAAGTGTGAGGACCAAAAAAAATGCAAGGTTTCTTTTTTCCTTGCAGTGTTCACGTTGAGACGGTAGAAACACTGTTCCACATTTTTTTTTATGAGACAGTGTTTAGTTGTTGAAACAATGTTTTTTTATTTAATGGAAGACTGTTTCGTTATGAAACAGGATTGTTTCACTAAGCGATTAATTAAAAAACGTTAATCGAAACCAAAAATAGTTTTAATCTATTTTTATTATGAAACAGGACTATTTCACTAAGCGATTAATTTAAAAACGTTAATCGAAACCAGAAATGAAAACCTAAATGAAAATGATGAAACAGAAACTTAGTTTGGATATAAATTGATAGATCATGAATTTTCTCCTAACCACATGAATTCTAGGAACGAAATAAAAATTTGAATCGAGAAAATATAAGATATGATCTAGTTTCATCTATAAACTTGGCATAATAATTAAATACGAAATATTGTAATTACGAAGAACCTAAATGCAACGAAATTACCATTATTGTTCGTGTAGAGCTCGTCGATCCAATAATCTTGCGGAAGAAGAAGAATGAGAAGAAGATTAGTCTTCCGGAGGAGTTAGGGTTGACGGCGCCGAATCTTCTTCGGGAACGAAGAGATGTCTCAAAAGATGCCTTAATCCTCTGGGGATCAACCCATTATATAATGCACATTCATCATCAACTCATAAATGATAATAGATGTCGTTAATGAGTTCTACACATATAAGGTCCATATTCAATAATCCAAAAATCTAATAATTTCAAATTAGACCACTTAAACGGGTTCAATTCGTATTAGCATATACAAATTACAATTAAGTTCACGTAATAAAGATAAAATCCAACGGAATGAAAATAATCAGCTCTTCTTCTAATGATTTCACTAAGTAACTCATTATATCATCAACAAAATCTCCCCATAGTGTACATGACAATCAATTATTCCTAAAAAATTTGTATGATCAAACAATTTTTAGGAAGTAGAACACGAAGAAAATTATGAGTCTTGATTTTACTTAATGTCTTCAACTACAATATTGATTAGTTTTGTAAATCTGCCATCAATCTCTTTACTTTAGGGGTAGTCGGACAACAACTTTGCCTATAAGATCTTATGAGGGAACAGATTATATTATAGTAGTTATAAATTTAAAATTAATCCGAAAGAATTGTCCAAATAATAATAATAATAACTTACTAAAAGAATTGTTTTGTCAACCATGTCTTCCCTTTTCAATTGATCAAAGGGCTTGAATTCATAGATAAACGAATAAACGATGGAAACATGTCATCATATATTTTGCATACTTGAGTTTTCTAGACAAAGTTGATTTTGAATTTGTTAGTCGTTGTTTTCAATTCATTGGAATTTTCTGCTACTATCACATCTTTGATAGCATATAGATGCCCTTCTTTTAATTTTGACTTAACGCTCTTTAGAATTTGCTTTTTGATAGTAGCATGAATCCGTGAACCCTAAACAAAAAGTATAAAGTATTTTAAAGAACGACATTGTAGAAAATATATATAGTAAATAACTTGTTTAGAGAAACATATTATAAAATAAATAGGTACCTCTCGATCTTGGAAATTACATTCCATGCATGCTTAAAATATCATCTTTTTCAAATGTAGGTAGCTCGTAGCGTCGAACCAACTGCAGTTGAAGTGCCCAAAACATCTTCTCTTGGATAAGTTGGAATCAAACTGAAAAGTGGTGGCATTGTTTATCTCACACTAAAAAATAAACGATTTTAACGATAGAAATTTTCATTAGAATTCTATCGTTATAGGTGTTCAGTGATAGAATTACAACCAAAATTAATCTATATATAATTCATCGAGAGATATTTTACTGTTGGAATTCTGATTTCTATATCCAAATATCATTGATGGATATGATGTATGATCGATTGGTATGCTATTGTTGGTTCTGAATAATCCTATGTATCATCATAATTTTATATTTAAAAAGTCGGAGAAAAGAGACAGAGATATATGTATTTTTTAAAATGAAAACATAATGATTTATCTATAGGTAGAATTGAGGCATTGTCATTAATTAGACTTAATTTGAGTGGTGTGATGGTTAAAACATAGGTGTTACCATGAGGTTTTGTAATTTAGGTAGGATGTTTGGTAGTTACTTTTTTTAGAAAAAATTTCTATTTTATTTGTAGAATACTAATAGACTTCCTATTAAATGTGATTTGGAATTCATTTTAAATTGTAAAATATTTAGAATACTAACAGACATCCCATTAATTAATTTGATTGTAATTGAAATTGTAAAAACATTTTAATCGAGAGAAATTCAAAATTAATTAACCTTTTAAAATGAAACATAATGATTTATCTATAGGCAGAATTTGAGGCAATTTCATACAGTTGGGCTTTCGATTTTGGATACGTTATTTAGGCGGGAAGTCTAATAATTGCTTTTTTTAGAAAACGTTTCTGTTTATATATATATATATATATATATATATACAGAAAAGTTTTCTAAATAAAGCAATTATTAAACTATTTATCAAAATTAGCATTTGGAAACCCCAAAATAAACAACTATATATATTTAACAGATAAATCTCCAACGTGACAGAAGTGGCTACTTTTGTCTCCCGTGTAAATATATATAACCCATCGGCCTCAGTACTCGTGTTCTTGCCCCACCCGCAGCAGATATCCTTAATGCAAATGTGGTCGGCACGAGCAGCTGGAGTTCTTCTCTATATAATGGTTCTATCTTTGCTTTCGGGAATAAGTGGAATGGCATCGGACAACAATCCTGTCATCTATGACTACTCTCCTTACTTTCTCGTCTACAAAGACGGCTCTGTCGAGCGGCTCAAGGCGGAGGAGCAAACGCCGGCACCCGGCAGGCCTCGACCCCCTCACTAATGTCGACTCCAAGGATATCCGCATTTCCGACGATGTCTCCGCCCGCATCTATCTTCCTCCTATCAATATCAACTCTACTAGCACAAAGCTCTCCCTCATCCTCTACTTTCGCGGCGGCGGGTTCTGCATATACTCTTCTGCCTCCCCCATCGTCCACCGCCATCTCAATGGCCTCGCGGCCGTGTCCTCTTCTATCATCCTCTCCGTCGACTACCGTCGCGCACCGGAACACCATATCCCTGTGCAATATGATGATTGTTGGGCTGCTCTCGAATGGGTCGCATCCCATCGCAGCGACGCCGGTGAGAAAAATGATATAATAATTAACATAGAAATTAAAATAATATATTTTTTTTTTATAATTTGGCACATATATAATTAATATTCCTGCATGTGTACGTAGAACCTTGGCTCCTCGATCATGCTGACTATGACAGAGTCTACTTAGCCGGCGACAGTGCCGGCGGCAACATCGTGCACAACCTGGCTATGCGAGTTGGATCTCAAGGGCTGATCTCCAATTATGACTTGAAGCTAGCAGGGACGATACTACTAGATCCTTACTTCTGGGGGAAAAATCTGACAGCCTCAGAGAAAGCAGCCGATCCAGTATTAAGGAAGAAGTTGGACCAACTGTGGGGAATGATTTGCCCAGAGTCGACGGCCGGTAATGACGACCCGCGCGTGAATCCCTTGGCGGCGGGAGCGCCGAGTTTGGCAGATCTGGGGTGCACGCGCATGCTGCTGTGCACGTCGGAGAAGGACGCGATGAGGGATCGGGCGCTGATGTACTATGAGGCGTTGACGAAGAGTAGTGGGTGGCGCGGGACGGCTGAGTTGTATGAGGCGGCAGGGGAGGATCATGAATACTATCTGAACCATCCAGACAGCAACAGCACTGCTATGCTCCGTGCCAGAATCGCAGCCTTCTTGACTTGAAGTTGTTGAATCAATATGTACTCTAGTCTAGCTAGCATACCATGATAATAAAAATAAATGTCTAACGCATGCTTGGCTAAGGTTTGCTTTTGTATACCTTTTCTATTCGACATTAATTCTGAATAAAATTATAATATAAAATAACTCTAAAAAGTTGAATAAAATATACTATATTTATTGAAGTAGAATGTTATATCACTCATCTTTTGGCCTAGTTAACTCGACCATAATAATTAAGACTAATTATAAAATATTGATTCTTAACGTTTACTTTATATTATTGTTAAAATGAAGTGATCGATTGATAGATATGTAGGAGGGTTAGGATAGGGGAGTGTAACTCTATCATGGAGTAATATTCGATTCAATAAGTTTGTCAATTATTTTAATAAAACAATAGAATCAGGGTGTCGTGTCATGAAGGGGGCCCAACATCAGTTAGACCAGCATTAGCCTGCCCAACATTCCCTTGTCCCTGAGGAGCAGCCTCAGGATGATCAAAAGGAAGATTTGTTGCTTAAGTATCAATCGGTACCTTCACCTCTAGTCGATCCTACTCTTCCAGAAAGAGTCACTTGCCTAGAGGCATCTGCGACTAGCTTACGACGAGAGAAACATAATCTTTGAGAGGAAGCAAGGACTAGCAATCAGGAGACGTAGGCTGGACAACACCAAATCCTAGAGATACTCCAATCATGAAGTCCAACCCATCGTTCGTCATCCTCCTCTCAATAGACATTTTGAGTTGTATTTCTACTACTATTTATGTTCATAGTTTTTATTCTTACTATATTACTTGTAATTATGCATTGCTAGTTTAACTCTTATTTTGCTACTTACTTCCTTTCCATTCCGTTCTTATTATTTATTTTTTTGCTTCTGATGAATGCCAAAGGGGAGGGAGGGGTTAGATAGAAAAATAAACTAACTCAACATACTTTTTTCACATTATATATATATATATATATATATATATATATATATATATATATATATATATATATATATATATATATATATATATATATATATATACTGTGCTTATTTGTCTAACTTTAACCCAGATTGTCATTACATCAAAAAGGAGAAGATTGCTGGTGCAGTTAGCACTAATGATCCAACACTGGACATTCTGGAGATTGTCAAATGTTTACTTTGAGTTATATTATTTTTTCTTGTGCTAACTCTGTATTGCAGAAGATTAAAAGATAGAAAATCGGGCTCTAGGCGCCTGGAGCCTGTCTACGGACCAGGAGCCTGGGCGCCCAGAGTTGCTCCAGGGGCTTGGGTCAGGGGCTTCGAAGGAGCACCTGGGTGGCATTGAAGGCACCTGGATGGTCCAAGCGCTCGGGGTTACTCCAGGCGCTCGGACCAGCAAAAGTCATCCGTAAGCTGAGTTAGAGCACGTCAACTGGTCAATCTATGTCAGTGGTCCAGGCACCCAGACCGGTACGGGAGCCTAGAGATGGATAAAGTCTGCGGGATAAACTTTCGACGAGGTGCAACCACATCAGCACACTCCAAGCGTCCAGGGATGGATCTAGGGGTCCGGATGGGGTTGTAAAAGGAGGGTTCGACCAGCAGCTTTAACACACCAATTTCTCCAACTTTTGTTCTTATGCGCTGCTCCTAAAAGGCTCCTACGACATTGTAGCGCTCTTCCAACAATCTACGATCAAATTCTACTAATTTTCTTTCTTGTCGGTAACTTTTTCTTATAATTCTTATACATCACTTGTACTTCATTTTTGTAATATTCGAGCTATTAGTGGATTACCCAATGAAAGTACTTAACGAGTGTGAGCCTTTAAGTAGGAGTCGTTGAAGGTTCCAAATTAAGTAAATAATTACTTATGTTAGCGCTTACTTTTTTTCCATCTTATTTCTTTTTTCTTAGTTTTATTTTTGCTCTGAACTCAATTTTCTTCTAAAAGAACGATTTCAAAATCACATAATTTATCCTCCCAAGTTGTCATGATCCAACAATAATGATTTATCTTTAAGATAGAATTCGATGCATTCTCATTGATTAAAATTTTTATGTATGGAGATGTTATTTAGGTGGGAAGTTTGGTAGTTACATTTGTTTTTTTAAAGAAAACTCTTCCATTAATTAAATGTGATTTGGAATTCATTTTACATTGAAAAATATTTGGAATACTAATAGAAATCCAATTAATTGATTTGACAGTAATTGATATTGTAAAAGCATTTTAATCGAGAGAAATTTAAAGTTAATTTACCTTTTAAAATGCAGGTTTGACCTTTTAAAATGAAGACAATGATTAGGTATTTGAGATGTTATTTAGGTATAGTAACATTTTTCTAGAAAACTTTTATGTTTTATTTGTAGAATAAAGGAAATACTTTTAATCCCCTCTATTTTCTATCAAGTAGTATTTTACCCTCTCCTTTATATTTTAAAAATAATATTTAATCCTCTTTGACCAATGCCAAATGTGAAAAAAAATTATAAAAGATAACTATATCCTTATCTTTTTGATAATTTTTGATAATTTTAAAAGGAAAAAATCATATTAAATTTATTGATAATTTACTTCCACTTCTATTTCCTTGATTGATATCTGAACTAATTTTAGATAATTTAATATCTAAATTAATATTTTTCAACAAGCACATGATGGTTGATTTACTAATTAAAATTAATAAATTGTATGTAACCTTCAATAATATATAAAAACTAATACTTAATTATATGAATAAAATAAAATTAATTAATTTAAAAAATATATTTTTGTCTCCCTAGTTGCACAACCTTAGAATATAATGTATCATGATTATTTTCTTTACTTCTCCATAAATTTATAATTTTAGATCCGTCCATATCTATGATCAGGGACGAATCTAGAAATTAGAGATGGACTGGGCTGATCCTAAGTTAACTGCTAACGTTGACATTAGAGAGCCTGTCGCCGATAGTGAGATAGATATGGTTGGTCCACGAACACGATGTGAGGTCATGTTCAAGCGTCTTACGTAGGACCTCAATCTACAGTTGTTCATCTCTGACATTATTGATGTAAGGGTATGTCAGTGTGGAGGACATGTCGATCCGGTCGTGACAACCCAGTTGAGGGACGATGTCGACGACTATGTTGGTGCAACCTTAGGTCAAGGTTGACCTGGTTGACCCGACTCGAGTTGTATTTTGATGTTTGACGAGAACAGAAGAGTTGTATTTTAATGGGAGATTGTTGGTGCAACCTTAGGTCAAGGTTGACCTGGTTGACCTGACTCGAGTTGACCTGACTCAAGTTGTATCTTGATGTTTGACAAGAATAGAAACTTGGAAGATTGTGGGTGCAACCCTTGGTCAAGGTTGACCTGGTTGACCCGAGGTGAGTTGACTTGGCACGAAAAAGTCCAAGCAGGGAGCTTGGCATGGGAAAAGTCCAAGCAGGGAGCTTGGCACGGGAGAAAGTCCAAGTATGGAGACTTGGCACGGAGAAGTCCAAGTATGGGAACTTGGCAAGTGGAAGTCGGAGAGGGCTCGGTGGCTCGTTCTCCGGACTAGGTCAGAGAGGGCTCGGTAGCTCGTTCTCTGGACCGGAAGTGAAAGACGGAGAGGGCTCGGTAGCTCGTTCGTCGGACTAGGTCAGAGAGGGCTCGGTAGCTCGTTCTCTAGATCAGGAAGGCAGATGGAAAATCTGAGCAGTGAAGGAGTAAAATCTAAGTGAAGTGAAAGTCCCAGTGAGTGAAGCAGGCAGATGGAAAGTCCCGGTGAGTGAAGCCAGGCGGAAAAGTCCCGGTGAGTGAAGCCGGTGAAAACTCTAGTGAGTGAAGCTAGGTGAAAGTGAAAGTCCCGGTGAGTGAAGCTAGACGGTTGGTGAAAGTCACGTGAGTGAAGCTAGGCAGAGGAAAGTCCTGGTGAGTGAAGCCAGGCAGTTGGGAAGTCCTGGTGAGTGAAGCCGGGTAAGGAAAAATCCAGATGGATCAAGGCTGATCGGACATCTGGTGTTGTGAAGGTCAAGTAGGTCAAGGGAGTGGCCGGATACTTGGCACGAAGAGAAAAGTCTAAGTGGGTCAAAGGGTTTGACCGAACACTTGGTAGGGAGTCTTAGCAGGTCAAGGGAGTGACCAGATGCTAAGCATGTGATACCAATAGGTCAAGGTTGACCGGATATTGGTTTGGAAGGTGTGGGACTTGGTTTGGGCAAAAACCAAGAGCTGGATCGATCAGTGGATCGATCCAGTGATACACTGGGTTATCTGATCGGTCTGGTGACCGATTAGTAACCAAACAGTATGCTACTGTATGTTATCTGATCGGTCACCAGACCGATCAGGAAACGATCAGAGGCAGAGAGAAAGGAAGGGGGATCGGTCTGTGGACCGATCCACCTATAGGCTGATCGGTCCACAGACCGATCAGGCCTCGAAGCCAACTCTCACAGAGAGTTGGCTGATCGGTCTCGGGACCGATCAGTATAGGGCCTGATCGGTCTATAGATCGATCAGGGACCTCCTGGACCGATCAGGATGGAGCCTGATCGGTCCAGGCTTAGCCGTTGTGACACAACGGCTAGATTCCTTTCTGTGTCTTCTTTGTCTTCTTCGCAGGTTCATATAAGAAGGCTACTACAGTGAAGGCTTAACAACCTCTCGCTGAACGGTTCTTGCTCCTGCGATCTGAGCTTTGTTGAGCTCTCCATTGCTGAAGCTTCGCGTGAGCTTCCCTGCTGGTTTTCTAGCTGCTGTTGTTGGAACCGAGAAGTTGCTGCTTCATCAGGATTCCAGTCGACAACGAGAAGGCAAGCAAAGGGTTTTACATTTCGATTGTTCTTGTTTGCTTTCTCTACTGTTGTACTCCTTATTGCTGTTGCAAAGAGTTTGTGGCGAGGTTTCTCCACCCAGAAGGAGTTCATCTTAGCCGGTTATCCGGGGTCTCATCCACCGACGGATTGATAGGCTTCGTCCACCTTACGGACACGCCGAGGAGTAGGAGTATCATCTCCGAACCTCGTTACATCGCTGCGTCTAAGGTTTGATCATCTTCGTTTCGTTTCTATTGTTTTATTTCCGCTGCGCTAACTTGATTTGTAGAAAGAAACGCGAATTTGGGGTCGGCTATTCACACCCCCCCTCTCTAGCCGCGACCATCGATCCTAACAAGTGGTATCAGAGCAACGTTGCTCTTCGACGGATTAACACCCGAGGGAGCACAAGCTAGAGAATGGATGGACTTGGAGAAGACGTCACGATTCCACCCGTCTACGATCGCGACGACTTCGCGTTTTGGAAGGTAAGAATGAAGTACTTTCTTATGACTAACTTAGTTAATTGGAATTGTGTACAAGTAGGTTTTGTTCCTCCAAGGGATGAAGAAGGAGAAATTCTTGAGAAGAAGAGGTGGACGAAGGAACAAATCCACCAATCCGTAATCAACGACGAGGTAATGAAAAATTTTGAATTCTCATTACCTAACGATATCTTGTGTAAGATAGGTGGTTACAACAATGCCAAGGAATTGTGGAACAACTTGGCCAAGTTCCATGAGGGGAGCTCCACTTCAAGCCATGAAGAGGAGTCAAGTGAGCTAAGTAGCTCACACCATGGAGATGTGGAATTAGAAGTTGAGGGTTACTCAACATCTAAGGAAGAAGAGGAGGAGAGTTCTTCCTCAAGATCGGAGTAAGAAGAAGAAGCTTCTATCTCCGGAAGGGATGAAGGAGAAAGCATACAACCATCCTCAACCCTAGGTAATTCAAGCATTTTAATTTCGAATAAATTACACATAATGTGCTTTGAGTGTAGGGAATATGGACATTACAAGAGTAAATGTCCAAAGAGGATAAGGAAGACTCCACCGGCGCCAAAGGTCAAGGAAGCCGGAGTCCCGATACGCAAGGGCAAGGAGCACGTGGTGTGCTTCCAATGTAAGCAAAGGGGACACTATAGGAGTCAATGTCCGAGGGGGAGGCAACCTCACAAGGACAAGAGACCGAGCACGTTGATAGGGGGAGCTAAGGCAAACCCTAAGGTACCTTTTAAGACACATTATTGCAATTCTAATAAGACACATGCTAGTAGTTTTATTGCAATTGCTAATAATGATAAGCATGTTAATTATAGGAATCAATATATGTGCTTAGGTGCTAAACATGTTAGCTTGAATAAGGAAAACTCTAGAAATGTCAACCCTAGGATTAACTCATCTAAGGTTAAGGGAAACCTAGATAGGAATCCCAAAACTACTAGACATATGCCTAGGAGTACCTCAAAGAACAATGACAAATTAAAACTTGAGGTATTAGAAAAGGAGAATCAAGTCTTGAGGTCAAGACTTGACACTTTAGAAAAGACCCTTAAAAATTTAGAGAAGTCAACTCTAGGGTCTAAGGGTCAAAAACCCAAGTCCAAGGACATGAAAGGTTTGGGTCACAAACCTAAGTTCCAAGTGGTCAAGCCCACTTATCATAATGTTCCATTCGATTATGGAACAAGACCTAAGGCTAGAAAGACCATCACCAAGGTCACAAGGGGAGTCACCCCTAGAGTTGATCTTGATGAGTCCCAAATGACCAAGGCTTTAAAGCCTAGGAGGGTCATTAGGAGAGTTGCTAGGGAAGTCATCCCTAGTGAATATTTAGTGAACCCAATGAGCTCAAATAGGTATTGGGTTCCTAGGAGCGTGATTCCATCACGCTAGATGGTTTAGGGTGTGCCAACCTTACTTGAATAGGTAGTTAACCTAATCATGGCAAAAGGTGACACTTTAGGAATTTTCAAGGTGTAATCAAGCCTTGAAAATGGAATGGAAAGTTATTCCTAAGGTGATTAGGATGTGCCAACCACACTTGAGGAATTTTCTAGAGTCAATCTAATTGGCACATAGTGATCTAAAAATCTTTGGTATATGATTTCAGGTCTATTACACTTAGGAATATAGAACTTATGGTAAAATGATCAAAATTATTAAAAATGACAACTAAGGCTAGAATTAGGTATCTTCTATACCTTTATATGTTATTTGCCATATATTGTTTGTCATATGCCATGTCATGACATCATATTTAATTTATGATCATTTAAAATGTCATGATAATGCTTAGGTTAGTTAAATGTCATGCTTTATTTAAGTTTCATACTTTATGCCATGACATCATGACATTGGCACATGTTTTTACTTATGATATTATATTATGCCATGTCATCATCTCTTGCATTTATAATCAATTAAATTGGTTTAAGGACAAAAACACAATTTGATATGGAGATCAAATTGTTGTTTAGAAAATGCATGAGAACTTAGCCTAAGATGACCTAAACCCATATCTCACATCAAAATTGACTTGGATGTGTTTGATACACCTTAGATGTGTGTGAGATATTAGGATCATGAGTTAGGATCAAGGTGCATAGTTCTTGTACCTAGATGAGCCTAATTCGAAATTAAGGATCATAGGGAAAGCTTGTGTACAAGTCATGTACATTTAGCCCTAAGATTGTGGTCCTAAATTAAATGGTTTAAAATCATTTCAAAATTGATTTGAAAAACCTTGATGAAGCTTTTCTAGTGATAGCATTCATCATTGAGCAAGTTGATACAAAGTTTTTGAAACTTTGAGCTATTTCAAAACTTTTCAAACTTTGTATCAAGATTTGAAAATGGAAGTTATTTTCATCGAAAATTATTTTTCCATGATAATATATGTTATGAGGAATGTATCCTCAAAATTTACAATTTTTGAAATTTTATGTGATTTTTGAGAGGTTTCTGAATTTCGGAAGTAGAAAAATCAGAAACTTCTGATATCAGAGTTGGGGACCGATCAGAGGGGATTCTGATCGGTCCAGGGCACTCTGGATCGGTCACTGGACCGATCTAGGGAAGTGTGGATCGGTCTGGTGACCGATCCAGGGAAGGTCTGATCGGTCAGGTGATCGATCAGCGCGTGCCAACTTGCTGATTTTCGATTGTTGTGTCTGAAATTTCAGCTGGGAGTTGGTGTTTTGGATTTCTAAAGGCTTAAAACTCTCCAAGACATTGTTGGTGCAATGGTCAAGGGGGAGTTGACATTTAGGGGGAGTTTTACCTATTAGTCAAGGGGGAGTTGCTTTTAGGGGGAGTTTTTACTCCTAAAGACTTGAGTGATATGGGATTATCACTAAGTTAATTGTTGACCTTAGTATCAAGGGGGAAATTAAGGGTTTCAATGAAAGGTATGAGACCTTCATTAGAAAGAAACTCTTGACCGTGATTCACTCTTTTTGATGTGTGTCAAAAAGGGGGAGAGTGTAAGTTTGGGGAGAATGTTCAAGGAAGAACATTAGAAAACCTAAGTTAGGTTATGGTTTTGTCAAACATCAAAAAGGGGGAGATTGTTGGTGCAACCTTAGGTCAAGGTTGACCTGGTTGACCCGACTCGAGTTGACCTGACTCGAGTTGTATTTTGATATTTGACGAGAACAGAAGAGTTGTATTTTAATGGGAGATTGTTGGTGCAACCTTAGGTCAAGGTTGACCTGGTTGACCTGACTTGAGTTGACCTGACTCAAGTTGTATCTTGATGTTTGACAAGAACAGAAACTTGGGAGGTTGTGGGTGCAACCCTTGGTCAAGGTTGACCTGGTTGACCCGAGGTGAGTTGACTTGGCACGGAAAAGTCCAAGCAGGGAGCTTGACATGGGAAAAGTCCAAGCAGGGAGCTTGGCACGGGAGAAAGTCCAAGTATGGAGACTTGGCACAGAGAAGTCCAAGTATGGGAACTTGGCAAGTGGAAGTCGGAGAGGGCTCGATAGCTCGTTCTCCGGACTAAGTCAGAGAGGGCTCGGTAGCTCGTTCTCTGGACCGGAAGTGAAAGACGGAGAGGGCTCGGTAGCTCGTTCTTCGGACTAGGTCAGAGAGGGCTCGGTAGCTCGTTCTCTAGATCAGGAAGGCAGATGGAAAATCCTGGTGAGTGAAGCCAGGTGAAAATCCTGGTAAGTGAAGCCAGGTGAAAGTCCTGGTGAGTGAAGCCAGGTGAAAGTCCCGTGAGTGAAGCCAGGCGGATGGAAAGTCCCGGTGAGTGAAGCCGGTGATGGAAAGTCCTGGTGAGTGAAGCTAGGCAGATTGGAAATCCTGGTGAGTGAAGCCAGGTGAAAACCCTAGTGAGTGAAGCTAGGTGAAAGTGAAAGTCCTGGTGAGTGAAGCCAGGCGGTTGGTGAAAGTCCTGGTGAGTGAAGCCAGGCAAGGGAAAGTCCTGGTGAGTGAAGCCAGGCAGTTGGGAAGTCCTGGTGAGTGAAGCCGGGCAAGGAAAAATCCAGATGGATCAAGGCTGATCGGATATCTGGTGTTGTGAAGGTCAAGTAGATCAAGGGAGTGACCGGATACTTGGCACGAAGAGAAAAGTCTAAGTGGGTCAAAGGGATTGATCGAACACTTGGTAGGGAGTCTTAGCAGGTCAAGGGAGTGACCAGATGCTAAGCATGTGATACCAATAGGTCAAGGTTGACCGGATATTGGTTTGGAAGGCGTGGGACTTGGTTTGGGCAAAAACCAAGAGCTGGATCGATCCAGTGATACACTGGGTTATCTGATCGGTCTGGTGACCGATCAGTAACCAAACAGAATGCTACTGTATGTTATCTGATCGGTCACCAGACCGATCAGGAAACGATCAGAGGCAGAGAGAAAGGAAGGGGGATCGGTCTGTGGACCGATCCACCTATAGGCTGATCGGTCCACAGACCGATCAGGCCTCGAAGCCAACTCTCACAGAGAGTTGGCTGATCGGTCTCGGGACCGATCAGTATAGGGCCTGATCGGTCTATAGATCGATCAGGGACCTCCTGGACCGATCAGGATGGAGCCTGATCGGTCCAGGCTTAGCCGTTGTGACACAACGGCTAGATTCCTTTCTGTGTCTTCTTTGTCTTCTTCGCAGGTTCATATAAGAAGGCTACTATAGTGAAGGCTTAACAACCTCTCGCTGAACGGTTCTTGCTCTTGCAATCTGAGCTTTGTTGAGCTCTCCATTGCTGAAGCTTCGCGTGAGCTTCCCTGCTGGTTTTCTAGCTGTTGTTGTTGGAACCGAGAAGTTGTTGCTTCATCAGGATTCCAGTCGACAACGAGAAGGCAAGCAAAGGGTTTTACATTTCGATTGTTCTTGTTTGCTTTCTCTACTGTTGTACTCCTTATTGCTGTTGCAAAGAGTTTGTGGCGAGGTTTCTCCACCCAGAAGGAGTTCATCTTAGCCGGTTATCCGGGGTCTCATCCACCGACGGATTGATAGGCTTCGTCCACCTTACGGACACGCCGAGGAGTAGGAGTATCATCTCCGAACCTCGTTACATCGCTGCGTCTAAGGTTTGATCATCTTCGTTTCGTTTCTATTGTTTTATTTCCGCTGCGCTAACTTGATTTGTAGAAAGAAACGCGAATTTGGGGTCGGCTATTCACACCCCCCCTCTCTAGCTGCGACCATCGATCCTAACAGACTACACCTCAAGGGGCAAGGGCCTAGCCATGGAGGGAGTGGCTGTGGCCACGAGTGATGACAGGGAAAGGATATGGAGATGAGTAAGCGAGATCGAGGAAAGAATTATGTCTATCCACTTAATGTAACGGGTCGTTATGGGCGCTACTTGGTTATAACAAGAATAATAACACTAATAATTGAATTGCGAATGAAAATTCTCCACGTGAAATGACATGGTCATTTGGCCTCCGCCCAGCTTCAACCTCCGCAAGTCATCCTCATTTTCACCTTTCTCCTACTCTTACTCGTTGGTCAAGGAAAGATAGAGAAATTAGAGTTAGGAAAGGCAGGAACTTAATCTAATAAATTATATGTTATTATAAATTATATATAAATTACAATATATTATATTATTTGATATGGTGCATTATCGTAGGGTCGGTAAGATGATGTGGTTATGAGTCAAGACTACAGAGGGGTCAGAAGTCAAGCTTACGTGGAGGTCAGAAGTCCAGCCTCCGTGGCTGGTCAGAAGTCAAGCTGACTTGGAGGTCAGAAGTCAAGCTTACGTGGAGGTCAAAAGTCCAGCCTCCGTGGCTAGTCAGAAGTCAAGCTGACTTGGAGGTCAGAAGTCAAGCTTACATGGAGGTCAGGAGTCAAGCTTGCGTGGTTGTGGTCAAAGTCTCAGTTGACGTGGCAGTCAAAGGATAGGATTACAAGTTGGACCAGACCCAGCCTCGATAGCAATCAAGAACGGGACCCACAGACCAGATAAAGGCGCAGAAGGAAATGCCTCGAGCGAAACACAGAAGGTCAGGATATAGACTTGGCGTACAGGTCGTGACGTATAAGCCATGGATAACAGCAGATAGATGAGGGTCGGGATACAGACTTGGCGTACAGGTCGGGAAGTATAAATCAGGGATAACAACATACGGAAGTAGGTCGGGATACAGACCTGGCGTACAGGTCGGAACGTACAAGCCATGGATAACAATAGACAAATGCAGGCCGGGAAACCGACCTGGCGTACAGGTCGGGACGTATAAATTAGGGATAACAACAGACGGAAGCAGGTCAGGATACAAACCTGGCGTACAGGTCGGGACGTACAAGCCATGGATAACAACAGACAAATACAGGTCGGGAAACAAACCTGGCGTACAGGTCGGGACGTACAAGCCATGGATAACAGCAGATAGATGAGGGTCGGGATACAGACCTGGCATACAGGTCGGGAAGTATAAATCAGGGATAACAACAGACGGAAGAACGTCGGGATACAGACCTGGCGTACATGTTAGGACGTACAAGCCATGGATAACAACATACAAATGCAGGTCGGGAAACAAACCTGGCGTATAGGTCGGGATGTACAAGCCATGGATAACAGTATATGAATGCAGGTCGGGAACATACCTGACATACAGGTCGGGACGTACAAGCCATGGATAACAATATATGAATGCAGGTCGGGAACAGATCTGGCGTACAGGTCGGGACGTACAAGCCATGGATAACAGTATATGAATGCAGGTCAAGAACAGACCTGGCGTATAGGTCGGGACGTACAAGCCCTGGATAATAGTATATGAATGCAGGTCGGGAACAGACCTGGCGTACAGGTCGGGACGTACAAGCCATGGATAACAGTAGACAGATGTAGGTCAGGAAACAGACCGGGCATACAGGTCGAGACGTACAGGCCATGGATAACAGCGGATATAAGCAGGTCGGGATACTGGGATACAAACCGGGCATACAGGTCGAAATGTACAGGTAATGGATAATAGCTGACAAAAGCAGGTCGGGATGCAAGCCTGGCGCACAGGTTGGGACATGCGAACCATGAATAACAGCATACAGAAGCAGATCGGAGTACATATCTCGGAATGCAGACCCAACGTCCAGGCACTACAGGACAAGCAAGCCTATCAAAAGAAGCCTGTCAGAGAATGTTAGAAAATAATCAGTGTGTCAGGGAATATGCTAACAGTCGGGGCTCATTCCACCTTTGGTTCTGTCGCCAGCCTATCAGGAGAAGCCACATGTCATTCACCGCCAGACAAAGCCTGACAGCCGACATTCTCTGACACCCGCCAGGTCCCAGAAACATCCGTTGCAGTATAAAAGGGGATGCTTTGTCCCTTATGCAGGTACGCTCACTCGTCATTTCTCACTAGTCTTTACTTTTCGTTCTTTCTCTGTGTTTTTTGGGGAAAAAGTACTTGACTTGAGCGTCGGAGGGCCTGACCCGAGGACTTTTTCCCTGGTTTCTGGTCTCTAACGACTCGTGGGCTCATTTGAGTGTGCGCAGAGCCGTATCGTCATCGTCCTGGTCATCTCCCTTCGTCATCCGCCCGTGCGAACCTTTCCGAGGGGTGCCAAGTAGATCGGACGCCGCGGCGACTTTCCGTCAACTTCCAGTACACCAAGGCCCGCCTCCATCCGACTCAGCTTCCGGACGGGATCAAATTTGGCGTCGTCTGTGGGAACACAACCACCTGTTCTGGAACGTGAAGATGGAGGAGTCTGGCCGTATCAACGTCACCATGACCGTAGGAGAATATGAACTCTTCAAGGAGGCCAAGAGGCGAGCCACCTCTGAGAAGCAAGCTACTGTCTCGCGACCCCGCCAAGCTCCTATTGAAGCTTCCAAGGAACCCGTCCCTATTTCGGATCTGGGCTCTATGAGAAAACAACCTGAGGGGCTTCCTCAGGTTCCTTATCGCGAACCTGACATGGGTATTATCAACCAGGACCCCATGGCCTCAGCCTTAAGAAAGAATAGCCTCAAGCCTCCATGGCTGAGAGTTCCTTGCCTAGAGACTCGAAGAAAGGGAAGGCTCTCATCATACCAGAAGTATTCCCTAAAGATCCGGACGAGAGAGTAGCTTTCTCGGCCAGGATTCTGAACAAGAAGTTACCTAAGGGCTACCGGGCTCCGTCGATCGGGGAGTATGACGGGAGCAAAGACCCGGAAGAGCATTTACGCAAGTTTAAAAATGCAGCCCTATTGCACCAATACAGTGATGCTGTCAAGTGTCAAGTTTTCTTGAATACACTAGCTGGTTCGACACTAAAATGGTTCGATGGGTCACCACAAGGATCCATCACCTGTTTCTTGGACTTCAAGACGACCTTCTTGCGTCGTTTTGCTAGCAGTAAAAAATATCAGAAGACGGATCACTGTCTTTTCGCTCTTAAGCAAGGGCCGACCGAGCCCTTAAGGAAGTTATATCAACCACTTCAATCAAGTGGCCCAGGATGTCCCCACCACCACTTTGGAGATTCTGATGAGTGTTTTCTCCCATGGATTAGGAGAAGGAGAATTCTTCAGAGATCTCATCAAAAATCCCGCTCGGAATTTTGATGAGATGGTGGAAAAAGCTGTTTGCTACATTAAAGTAGAAGAAGCATAGGCGGCCCGGAGGAAAGCCGAAAGACCACCTCCTTCTGCCAATAAGCCGGAAAGAAGGGTGCCTCAACCACCTCCTCAACCCCTGCCGCGCGCTCGGGAAGCCAGACCTACCTTTCATCCCGGGCCGGAGGTTAGACCAGCCCCCCGAGTCGCAGCCGTGCATGCTCCCCGACCTGGACCGTGGACCAATCGATATTGCACTTATCATCGGTCTCACACTCATGATACTAATCATTGTTTCTAGTTCGCTCGGGACTCCAAGCGAGCTGTAGAGTTAGGCTTACCGCCGCCCGAGTTAGCCCCGCAAGTACTCAAGATGATGGAGGAGCAGCGAGCTGCTGCTGGCCAGGCTGGGCAACCCCGCCCCGACCTAGCAGGACCCAGTACTCATCAACCCAGTCGGGGGGGTGGGAGAGCCGGAGGTAGTACGGGAGGCCGAGAATAGAGGCAATGCTGCCGTTCGAGAGATTGACATGATCTCTGGAGGGCCAACTGATGGAGATTCGGGAAGAGCGCGCAAGTCTCATGTGCGTCACTTGGAGGTCCACACTGTTGGATGCAGCTAGGAGCAGGCTTCTGGCCCTGTCATCAGCTTCGGACCGACAGACCTAGAAGGTCTGGAGCTGCCTCATGATGATGCCCTTATCATCAAGGCCATTATCGCCAATAGCCGAGTGACTCAGGTTTTCGTGGACACCGGGAGCTCGGTTAATATTCTTTTCAGAGCCGCATTCGAGGAGATACAGATCGATGCCACTGAACTCCAACCTGTGGCCACCTGTCTATACGGTTTTACAGGCAATGAAGTAAAGCCAATGAGTCAGATCAAACTGGGCATATCTCTGGGCACTAAGCCATTGGTGCGTACTAGGAGGAGCACTTTTATAGTGGTGGATTCCCCCTCCTCTTATAACGTCATCTTAAGAAGGCCCGCCCTGTATGAATTTAGGGTCGCTGTCTCTACCTTTCATCAAAAAATCAAATTCCCCGTTGGCGAGCAGGTCGGGTAAGTCAAGGGAGAGCAGAGGGTCTCTCGCCGATGCTACATTGATATGGTACGGGTGGAGGCCAGGAAGAATCGAAGGATGCAAGATGAGGGCGTTCATACTGTCCAAGAAGAGCCTTTGCCTATGGCTGAAGAACCCATTCCCTGGGAGGAGGTGCAACTATACGCTGAACGACCTGAAAGTCTAACTCACTTGGCAAGCGACCTTCCTTCTCCTCTCAAGGAAGAGTTAGTCCAATGCTTGATCCGTCACCGGGATGTCTTCGCCTGGTCTACCGAGGAGTTACCTGGGGTCAAGCCTGAGGTAGCGGAACATAAGTTACATCTACTACCGGACTCCCGACCGGTCAAGTAAAAGAAAAGAAACTTCTCGGCTGACCAGAACAAAATAATCAGAGACGAGGTGGATCAGCTCAGGAAGGCAGGCCACGTTCGAGAAGTGTAGTTCCCGTCCTAGCTCTCTAATGTGATTTTAGTAAAGAAGCCCAACAATAAGTGGAGGGTATGCATAGACTTCCGAGATCTCAACCGAGCTAATCCCAAGGATTGTTATCCTCTGCCCTAGATCGATCAGATGGTGGATTCCATTGCCGGCTGCGAGAGGATCTGCATGCTAGATGCATACTAGGGGTATCATCAGATACCTTTAGCGGTGGAGGACCAAGAAAAGGTTAGCTTCATTACGACTTATGGTACCTTCTGTTATACTGTCATGCCCTTTGGTCTCAGGAATGCAGGAGACACATACCAAAGAATGATGGACAAAATCTTCCGGGAGCAGACCGGGCGCAATGTGGAGGTTTATGTAGATGATATACTTAATAAGTCTCCTGTGGTTGTGAATTTGATCAAGGATGTGGAGGAAACCTGTCAGACTCTCCGGCAATATGGGCTGAAGCTGAATCCGTTGAAATGCTTGTTTGGAGCTAAGGGAGGAAAGTTCCTGGGCTACTTAGTGACTGAGCGGGGAATAGAAGCTAATCCAGAAAAGGTTCGGGCACTACGTGATATGCAAGTTCCCCAGAATTTGAAGGAAACTCATAAGCTGGTCGACAGAATAACAACCCTGTCCAGATTCATTTCCAGATCTGCAGACCGGGCTGCTCCTTTTTTTAAAGTGCTCAGGAAGGCCTCCAAGTTCCAATGGGATGAAGAATGTACCCGAGCTTTTGAGGAGCTGAAGAAGTATTTAGAGGCTCTGCCATCTCTATTCAAGCCGGTTGTTGGAGAACCATTATGGGTCTACTTATCGGCCACCCCCGAGGCCGTAGGGGCTGTGCTTATTAAAGAACATGACAATGTACAACGACCAATGTATTTCTTCAGTCATCTATTAAAAGAGGCCGAGTCTCGAAACACGGCCCTCGAGAAGTTAGTTTATGGATTGGTCCTTATGGCTAGGCGGTTAAGACCTTACTTCTTAGCACATCCTATCACAGTTTTGACCAATAGCACCATGGGAAGAGCTCTGACTAATGTAGAAGTTGCAGGTCGGCTTATCAAGTGAGTGACGGAGTTAGGGGAATACGACATACAATACCAGCCGCGCACAGCTATTAAGGCGCAGGCCTTGGCAGATTTCTTAACAGAAATTCATCAGACCCACTCTGAAGAAACCTGGAAGGTCTATGTGGATGAGTCAACCACTCATCAGGGAAGCGGAGTAGGGGTCTTGTTGATATCTCCCCAAGGGGATATACTCCAATTGGCTGTCCGATTAAATTTCCGAGCCACTAACAATGAGGCAGAATATGAGGCTCTATTGGCGGGACTGCAGGCAGCTCGGCACGTGGGGGCTGCTCAGGTAATCATTTACTCAGATTCCCGGCTAGTAACTCAGCAAGTGGCCGACAACTTTATGATAAATTGTGATAAATTACAAGTATACCGGGAAGCTTATGAGAAGATGAAAGAGGAATTTACAGAAATCACAGTAACCAAGATTCCCAGGGTGGAGAATGAGAAGGCAGATGAGCTAGCAAAGATGGCCAGTTCCTTAACCACTTGGGTGTTGGATCGGTCAACGACACAAACCTTCCTTATAGCTCAGATAGATTTGCAAAACAATAGGAAAACAACTATTGATTGACGAGCGCCCATGATCAGCTATCTTAGGCAGGGTATCTTACCGGCTGACCCAGAAGAATCACGGCTGGTCAGGAAGCAAGCCCATGCTTATGTCATGATCGGGGATTAACTCTATAAGAAGTCCTTCTCTAGACCCTTACTCAAATGTTTGGGTATGGAGGAGGCAGACCAGGCCTTGCGAAAAATACATCTGGGATGCTGTGGCAGTCATGTAGGCGGTCAGACATTATCTCGCAAGGTACTCCTGGCCGGGTATTTCTGGCCTACTTTACAGAGGGATGCTTATAAGCTGGTAAATACCTGCCTGTCCTGCCAAAAATATCAAAATTTAACACATCGACCGATGGCTCTGTTGAGAACATCTATAGTCTCGTGTCCTTTTGATCAATGGGGGCATGAATATTGTGGGACCATTTCCGATGGCTCCAGGTCAGAGACGTTTCTTATTGGTGGCGGTGGATTATTTCTCTAAGTGGGTGGAAGCAGAGGCCCTGGCCAGGATCATAGAAGATGCGGTCATCCAGTTTTTGTGGAAGAATATTCTCTGCAGGTTCGTCATTTCACATAAATTAGTATCAGATAATGAGAGGCAATTTCAAGGGCAAAAAATTCAGGCATGGTGTAAGGGATTTGGCATAATGCAAGCCTTTACTTCAGTGGCATACCCGTAAAACAATGGCTAGACCGAGGTGGTTAATCGAGAAATAGTACGAGGTATGAAGGTTAAGCTGGATCATGTGGGAGGTAACTGGGTGGAAGAGCTGTCGAGCATCCTATGGGCCTATCGTACAATACCCCGAGAAAGTACCAGTCTGACTCAATTCCATCTGGTTTATGACAACGAAGCGGTAGTACCCATAGAAATTGGAGTGCCGTCAGTCAGGAGGACATTATATGACGAAGGAAACGTAGAGCGGCGGTTGGCTGAACTGGATGTCATTAGTGAAACCCGTGACAGGACGACAACTCGGCTAGAGGCCTATCGACAAAGAATGAGGTAAAATTATAACAGAAGAGTGATTCCTCGATTATTTGGGGAAGGAGATCTGGTCTGGAAGCAAGTTAAGCCTGTGGGAGAGGTGGCCAAGTTAGCACCGTAGTGGGATGAGCCTTACAAAGTTATCAAGAAATTATCATCCGGAGCTTATTATTTGCAAGATAATCAGGGCAAAAAGTTAGATCGACCCTGGAGTGCTAACTACTTGCGGCCTTACCGAGTTTAAAGAGTCATATAAAGAAGAAGAAACAGGGCTGATAAATGTTTGACAGGTCGGGGTAATAGGTCGGGGCTAAAAGTAGACCAGATAGTGCGGTAAGAGGATATGTCAAAGCGAAAATTGTATATCCTAATATTTCTTTCAACAGACTAAGAAATTTTAGCAAAGTAGATCTCAAAGTGCAAATGGATGTGCATTAAGAAAAGAAATAAAGTCTCATAGGAAGTCTTTAAGTTACATTATGTACAGGCGGTGAATAAGAATAATTTGAAAGGAGCAAAAATGTCATCTGGGATCTCTTTAAGGATCCGGTCAAGATCAAAAAGCTCAGCGGGAGGAGCTGATTTTAAGTAGCCCTGTTCGTAAAGTTGTCGTAGAGCCCCATCCGCACCATATACAACAGATGTGGAGAAACGTTGTCCTGCTTGTGTACAAAACTCTGGAGAACGCAGGTATAGGTCGCGGCTCTGTTTACAGCGATCATTCTTCCCTGCCTTATAAACAGTCAGGGCTGTAGATACTCCTTCAGCTGTAGCTCGGGCCTGAGCCAGTTCAGTCCGGGCTGCCAGAAGTTCTGCCGCTTGAGACGTTAATTGGGCCGCCTGGGATTTTAGTTTCTTGTCCTACTCCTGTGCTAAAGTTTCGGCAGCACGCAGCTTCTGGGTCAATTGATCAATAGCTCGCTGATGCTCCAAAGCTTGTTGGTCCATGTGTTGCTGGTACACAACATCAACCTGACTTTTTTCTTCTTGAAGACCCTTAAGCTTGTGGTTAGTATGCACCAAGGATACTTCCAGATGGTTCTTCTTTTTGGTCAGATCCTTTATTTCGGCTCTCAGGGCATGACTAGTCTGCGCAGGGTCCTTTAATTGAAGCTCCAATTCTGTTACCATATCTCACAACACCTTATTTTGATGATGAACAACATGGAAGGACTGATTTATTATCAGGGACTCTGCACAGGCCTGGGACATGAAGGAAATATCTGATAAGAACGGGGAGGATAATAGCTGTGGTACTCATGGAAGCTTACCTTGATATAGTAAGGAACATGTGGTGGTGGCCGGGACAATCTAGAATTCGTCCCAGATTGAAAAATTTTTAAAAATATTTTTTAAAAAATTATTAGGGACGAATTTATCGAATCGTCCCCAATTCTGGGATGAATCTTGGATTCGTCCCAAAATTGAAATATTTTTTTAAAAAATAATCGGAAGATTTAAATATGGATCTAGAGACATCAAAATTTTATGATAAAAAATTTTATGTGTTTGTACAATTCTCCTTATCGTAAAAATGTCCTCAACTATAATTTTGACCTAAAATTTTGAATGTGGTGTTTTTTTAACCTGAATTTAATGTAACTCGGGTTAAAAAATCACCACACAAAATATGTTAGGTTAAAATTATGGAAGAGGACATATTTACGATCGGTACAAAATTAGGAACCCGTAAAACACTTTTCATGAAATTCTGACATCTCTAGATCCATATTTAGTGCCTCCGATTATTTTTCTGCATCTTACCACTATCCACTCGCGACATAGCGATGATGCGTCCATTCCATTCCTTTCTTTTGTACGCCCTTTGCCATAGATTAGACATAGATATTAGTCTACATATATTTCAGACCATTATCTACGTAGCTAGATACATCACCAGCGCCCGAGTTCATATGTCGTATTGTCATGTTTTGACGGTATATTTCACCCACCTACATATTGACGTCACCCGAGGTAATGTTCGGGTCATGACTGAGTTTGACGTCATACGACCTAGGAGCTTCTCGTTAGCGGGTGTCCATGTAGATGATGATGGTGTCATGTCTTGGTGGAGGGGGGCACAGCACCAACCAGACCCAGATGCCCAGGAGAAGGCAGAGCAGGATGAGTTCATGGTTGCACTGTTCAGCGAGAACGCTCCGGCTCCGGTACCACCTCCACCTCCAGGCCAAGCACCTCGTCCTACACATCGCACTCTAGGCGATCGAGTTGCTGGACTATAGCTATCCATGACGAGTCTTCGGCGGGAGGTCTCCGACCTGAGACGAGATGTGAGACAGGATATCTCGGACCTTCGACGCGATCTATCCAGTTTTCGAGAGGATGCCCAGACCCGTCACACTGAGCTGATCGAGATGTTCTGTTCCTTGGGAGCCAGACCACCCGGACCACACCCCTCCTCCTCATCTTGATAGACATCCCGACCACTATGTATATTTTATCATGATCATTGTACCTTGACTTTGACATTGACCTATGATATTCTACACCTACTTAGGTATATCTCAACTTCGAAAATAATTGACTCTGGCTTGTTTAATAGACTAGGATTACAAAAATTGTTTTCAAAAATGTTTATTTTCAAATTCTAAGATAAAATACTTTTATGTTTTCAAAATGTTCTATTTTTAGAATTTCAAAACAGTTTTAGTCTTAGACTAGAACAATTCCCTAGAAATCATGTTCTGCTAGGGCTAGTACTTGAGCATCTCACCAACACCCTACGATTCCCTTGTTTATGATTGCCAAACATAGAAAGGGGTGAGATGCATAGGCAGATTGTCTGGACTTAAGATGCTTATGTCAGTGCATCAATATAAGTCTGGGCGTTAAATACCAAACAGATATTAATCAAATTAAATTATTCAGTGTAATAAAAAACTGATGCTTAGACTTAACTTGACTAACCAAGTAAAAGTTGCTATCCTCTGAATAGTTAGTAAGTAGCTAATTGATTAGATAGATTTTGTAATGTCAGGTTCAGGGGGGGTTAATTATTCTTGTACTTAATTTAAATTACTTTTTACAAAATACCTCTTTTTAAAACAAGTCAAAACTAAGTGTTTAAAAATTTTAAAATTAGTTTTCAAAATTAGTTTTGAAAGTTGTGCTTTATTGTTCAAATTTTAAACTTTTCAAATTTAATCTTGAAAATGACACCTTCTAGACTTGGCTTCTGATTTAAATCTGTCAAACTCAGTTTTGAAAATTGATTTTAAAACATTCGATCTTACTTAGTCTTGAAAATTGATTTTGAAAGTTTGATTTTACCTAGTTTTAGAAATTGATTTTGAAAATTCGATGTTACTTAGTTTTAAAAATTGGATTTTTTTTAAAATTAATTTACACTTATGTTTGAAATTTTAAATTTCTGAATTGGCTTTTATAAAATTAGCTTTAATAAACTTATACTTGAAATTAGCTCTTATAAATTTATGTTTTCTAAAATCATCTTTTGAAAATTAATCTACAAATTTATTACTAAGTTATTTTGCTAAATCAACTAATTTTAAATGATAAATATCTATTTTTTAACTCCCCCAAGCTAATCTGACTTACATTTCTAAAATTTTTTTTACCTTGCATTCTTTATAAAGTTGCCTTGCTATTCAATGCTATTTTTTGATGAATACCAAAGGGGGAGGGTTAAGTGGGTGGTTAAGTTAGTTAAACAAAACAAACAAAACTTAAAAGCTAACTTAACAACCTTAAGGTTAAAGTATATTTTCTTACTTGCATATTTATCACTAACTTAACCAGGTTGTCATTGCATCAAAAAGGGGGAGATTGTTGGTGCGGTTAGCACTAACAGTCTAACTCAAGTTTTGATGAATGAAAAAATATGTTAAGTTAGTTTCGTTGTTATCTAACACTCTGATCGAGTATGCAGGAGAAGTCCAGATAGGTCGACGGGCTGACATGATGTTTCGCACGAAGCCCAGCTAGGTCGACGGGCCGACCGGATAGCTGGCACGAAGTCCAAACGGGTCGACGGGCTGACCGGATGTTTGGCACGAAGCCCAGATGGGTCGAAGGGCTGATCGAACGTCTGGCAGGTAAGTGAAGGTAAGTCACTGGAGGGGAGTGACTGTGAGGACACATTCCCGGGAAGGGAACTTAGGTGCCGACCCGACTTAGAACCATTTCAGAACCCTAAGTCGAGATCTTGACTAGATTTCGATCTCGGAAAGACGGAATCTAAGTCATATTCTACTTGTTGAACTTAAACTGTGCTAACACTTTGTTTTGCAGGACATATGTATTATATATTTGCCTCCGGACTAATGCTTTCTTGCAGGAAGGAAGATGCTGAAAAACTAGGGTCCGGGCGCCCGGGATGGTTCCGGGCGCCCGGAGGTCCGAGCGCCTGGGAGGTACCCGGGCACCCTGAGGCAAAAATCTATCCCCAACGTCATTTCGCCATGTGGAGTTCACTGATTGGCTCGACTACGTCACAACCAGGGTGCCCTGAAGGTTCCAGGTGCCCCGAACCTCATATATAAGGAGAGTCAAGGCTGGAGTCAGAAAAAACAACTCAGAACTCACAATCTGCTCTCTTGTGCTCCTGCAACGTTGCGAAGCTACTCCAACCACGCACTCTTCTTTTCTTTAATTTGTCGATATTATTGTTATTTTCATTAGCATTCCTATAATTAATTTGTAATCAAGTCTTTCGAATTACTAGTGAATTGCCCATCGAAAGCACCCTTGCGTGCGGGTCTTGGAGTAGGAGTCGACACAAGCTCCGAACCAAGTAAAAATAACTTATGTTACCCTTGCTCTTCTCTTGCTTATTCTTTTTCCGCTGCTTAACTCTTCACGAAAGTTTTTATCGCTATTCACCCCCCTCCCCCTCAAGCAAAACTCTACGATCCAACAAGTCTTTCACCCTATTATTCAAATGCATGTTCTCCATTTTTAGCTCCTTAATTCTGTTTGTTTGAATAATACAATTACAACATTCCTGATTACTTTGCCTTCCTTTTTCCTTTACTTCAAACTGTGATGTCACCATTTCACGTGTAATGCCATCAACGCCAACAAGGTTCTCAACCAATGAATTCTCATATTGGGTAGGGATTAGGTCAATCTGAACCTGTCAAAATATTAAAACACATGTTTAATAAATTCCTTTTAACCAAACTAAAGTCACAGTAAATCAGTAATTAAAATTTACCTCTTCAGATGAGACTCGTTCGAATAAATCCCTCACCTTACTAATATGTGAAGGAATATTCCGCCACTTATTTATTCTTGCTCCTGTTAGAGTGTATACTAAAAGCCTAGCTTTTGGTATAAACATTTATCTAGAAATAAGAATCACATTGGTCAAATATCTACATTTATGATAAATGTAGTTGTTCAATTAATTTATATTGTAGATAACATGGTGTGTGGTGTCACACACAGAGGATCATATTATCAGTACCTTATAAATTATAAATAGTAGCTCACGACCATAATGGAAAGGAACAAACCATTGGAAGGTCGTAGTGTAATTAGGTATTAGTTTATCTTAACTATATAATTACACTAGTACACTTAGAGTGTATTGAGTAGGACCATTAGAGGTCATTTCTTTTATACTGACTTTATAAAGAAACAAAGACCTCAGTTATTATGGAAGTGTGTGCTCTTAATCCTAATATAATAACAAGCACATATATTTGATATTTATTTCTTTAATTTATCAATGGGTGAGATTTAGTTCGATGAATCAATAAGCCCGATAAGTTGGGAAATGATATCACTTATAGTGTGTGTTGTTGACTATAGAAGGAAACTGTGTCCTAGTGATCTAGGTTGAGAATGCCCCCAAGAGGAGCTCATAAGGATTGTCATGTTAAACCCTGCAGGTGGACTTAGTCCGACATGACGATGAAGTTGAGTGGTACTACTCTTGGAGCTAGATATTAATTAAGCGAGTTGTTAGTAACTTACTTAATTAGTGGACATTTGTTATCTTAAACACAGGGAGACTAACACACTCATAATAAGAAGGAGCCCAAAATGTAATTTGAGATTGGTACGGTAGTTCAATAATAGTTCTTTAGTGGAATGAATTATTATTGATGAAATTTAGTTGTGTGTTCGGGGCGAACACGGGATGCTTAATTTCATCGGGAGACCAAAACCAATTCCTCCTCTCGGTCCCTATCGTAGCCTCTAGTATATAGAGATTTATACCCACCTCATACCCACCTTCTTACCCATCCAATGGGGCCGGCCAAGCTAGCTTGGAACCCAAGCTAGGGCCGGCCAAGACCAAGTGGATGAGCCATGTAGGTGGCCGGCCAAAGCTTGGGTCCCAAGCTTAGGTGGCCGACCACTAGAATATTTAAAAGGATTTTTATTAAAATTATTTCTTATGTGGATATCATGATTTAAAAGAGAGTTTAAAAATTAATAATTCTCTTTTGTTAGTTTCTACAAAAGATTGAGAAAAGATTTGATATTTTTCCTTATTTGTAGATTAAAAGAGATTTTAATTTTTAGAGATAACTTTCTTTTTATCCACATGTTTAAAAGAAAGATTTTAATTTATTAAATTTCCTTTTTAAACCAATCATGAAGGGATTAAATTATTGGAGAAATTTTATAAATTTCTGGAGATAAATTAGGAAGTTTTAATTAATTAAAATTCTCCTTGTTTGTAGCTTTGGTGTGGCCGGCCATGTAAATTGAGAAAAGGAAAATTGTTTTTAATTAAATAAAATTTTTCTTTTCATGGCAAAAGAATTAAGGAAGTTTTTAATTAAATTTCCTTATTTGCCAAGATCAAGGATTATAAAAGAGGGGGTAGAGAAGGCTTTATGGTGAACAACCTCTATTATTTCTCTCCCTCTTTTCCTTGGTGTTGTGGCCGACCAACCTCTCTTCCTCTCTTCCTCTTGGTGGTGGCCGAACCTTCTCTATTTGCTTGGAGCTCTTGTGGTGGCCGGATACTACTTGGAGAAGAAGAAGAAGAAGGAGAGAAAGCTTGTATCCCTTGGAGCTTGGTTGGTGGAAAAAGATCTTCATCTTTTGGAAGCTTTGTGCTTGGCCGAAACTTGAAGAAAGGAGAAGAAGGTGCTTTGGTGGATTCTCATCTCGGAAGATCGTTGCCCACACAACGTCCGAGGTTAGAAGAGGAATACGGTAGAAGATCAAGAGGTCTTTCTAAAAGGTATAACTAGTATTTTTCTTTCCGCATCATACTAGTTATTTTTGGAAATAATACCAAATACAAGAGGCTTACGATTCTAGTATTTGAATATGTTTTTGAAGTTGTGTTCTTTTGTTTTATTTTTCCTTGTGATTTGATTGTTCTTTTGGTTAACCTAAAGTTATTTTAGGAAATTAAATATTAGATTTCTATAAAAGGTTTTGTCTAGTCGGTGGTGGTTGCTCCCATATCCAAGAAGGCCATGTGCCTCGCCACGTCAGTACTGGGAACCAATTATGGAAATTAATATTTAATGGAATTAATAACTTAAGGTGATTTGGGTCGAACGTGTTAAGTTCCGCAGGAGATCCAAGTCAAAACCTAAAAGAACAAATAGATTAAGTTTTGGATCAAACGTGTTAAGTTCCGCAGGCGATCCAAAATTTAATTTAAAAGAACACATGGTAGCTAGGGAAAGGTTCAGACCTTTGTACAAAATTTTTGTACAGTGGAACCTCTAGGCTTTCCGAGTAGCAACCAACAATTGGTATCAGAGCTAGGGTTTTGCCTCTGTGTATTTGGTATTAGTTTAATTATGCACATGTCATACATAGTTTAGGCAGGTTAATAGTAGGATGTGCTAACTTTGTGGATGCAGGATCCAACTATTATGACTTTTAGTTATTATGTGTGTGATTGGACCCTTGGACATGTCAAGGGCATTTATATGTGTGTGCATGATTGTATTATAAAATACAGCAGGAGCTGTATTTAGTTTTATTAGGATTTTATTTTTGATCTAGATACATGTACATTCCTTTTATGGAATATAGGATCAAAAATATAAAATTCTAATTATGTCGCGGATCGACTCTTGCAAAGCGTGGAACCTTCTAAGGACCAGAGGCGCAGCGGAACTAGGAGCAAGATGGATGCGACAGCTAATCCCGGTGGCGGTGGCCAAATATGGCAGCAGCTTGGGATGACAACACACGGAGGACAACTAGAGATAAAAGCCATAATAGTTGAAAATTATATTTTCTATTTATTGCTTTTATATTGTGCTGTGTGTGCATGTTGGTTTACATATTTAGTAGGCTAGCATAGTTAAAATTCCTCATTTATAAATAACTAAGTGGGAGAGAGATTTTTAAGTAAATCTCATGGTCTCCATTACTGGTTTGTAAGTGATACAAACAAGCTTGCGCGTTGGCTCTGAGTGCCTTCCTCCATAACGGATGAGCTTGTTTGTGGATCACTAGAACAGACTTCCATTTTGGATGACTATAGGAAGTTAATTAAGAGCGTGTGATCTTCCCCAACGGAAGGGGCATAATCTTATTAATGGACTTAGTGTCAAGTAATGGTATACACTTAGACACATTTAATAGTATCCTCCCCAACGGAGTCACTACTATCACTTGTGTGACCAAAGGGAAACCAACTATTGATTTGTCATAAAACTAGATTGGCAATATAATAAAATTAATAAACCCCTCTTACAAATGTTTGAATTTGTATACGTCCACACTAACGTGGCATACAAGATTCATGGTGTTTGAGGTAATTTTATTTGTCAAAAGTTATATTGACAAGATAGTCAATGGGTAAAACCCTCCTCTTACAAATGATGAATTTGTATACGTCCACACTAACGTGGCATGCAAAATTCACGGTGTTTGAGGTGTTGGTAAATTTAAATAATATTGTTTGAGGAATCAATGTTATTTTAAATTCAAAGAGCTTTGACCAAATATTTGATCAAAGACAGATCAACTATTAATTTTATTCGTCATAAAGTAAAGTTGACGAGATAATAAAATTAATGAATAAAATCTCCTCTTCGATTTTGTATACACAAAATTCATGGAGATTTTAAGGAGTTGATCTTGACCAAATATTTTTGTGATTCTTAGGATGTTTGTCAATCCCTAGTAGTCATACTATAGAAAAAGACTTAGTAGTCCCAATTGTAATGATTGGAAATAGGACTTGGACATTAAGGTAGACTGTCTTCTTAGAACTAAGAACAATTTAGGTGTATTTAATTCATTAGTTGAAACATGTCTAGTGGTGTTATCTACCAGAACCTGGAGTGTAGATACAAGATGCCATTAATCATGTATGCAATTCATTGCAGGGTTCCAGGAAACCCGACAACTAAATGAAAGGTAAATCACCGTCCACATGGGCACTACTGTAAAAGTGGTAGCTGTTGCAGTGGGAGATGTTTATCCTTTGATAAGAATAAAATATGGATTATTAGAAATTGTCTTTACGTACTAAGTTTAGAAAGAACCTGATTTCAGTTTCTAAACTATTATAGAATAGATATTGTGTCTATTTTGATAACAAAGCTGTTATCAAGAAAAATAGAGAAGTTATCTATTCTGGTATGTTGGTTGACAATTTATAATCCAATAACTCCTACGATGTAATAAATGGAAATTATAACACATCTTCTAAACTTTAAGAGGAAGTAACCTTCGGAAATGAACCAATATATCTTTGGCATCTAAGGCTAGGTTATATTAACTTGAGTAGGATTCATTGGTAGCTGATGAACTTTTGGGTTCATTAGTAGTGGAAATCTTTCCAACCTGCGAGTCTTACTTGGAAGGAAAAATAACCAAGAAGCTTTTAAGTCTAAGGGGTATGAAGCCAAAGATATGTTGAAATTGGTTCATTCTGATTTGTGTGATCCTATGACTATCCAGACAAGAGGTAGTATTGAATGTTTCGTCTATTTTATAGACAACTATTCAAGATACAAATAAATTTACTTAATGTACCGCAAGACTAAGTACTTTGATTAGTTCAAAGAGTACAAGGTTGATGCGGAGAAATGTTAAAGTAAAAAGTCACTATGGAAGATCGTAGTGGCAAGTACCTCTCGAGAGATTTTAGGAGTCACTTATCAGAAGTTGGATTTCAATCCCAACTAACTGCATCTGGTACACCCCAACAGAATGGTGTAGTAGAAAGAAGGTAAAGGACTCTTATGGAATAATTAGATAGATGATGAGTTATTAAGAAAATTACCAAATTTGTTTTAAGGATAAACTCTGAAAACGAAAGTGAACATAGTACCTTCCAAGTTAGAACTTTCTACTCATATAGAATTGCTGAATAGGTGAAAATCTATTTTGAAGCATATTCGGATTCGGGTAATCCAACACATATGTTAAAGAGAGACAATGATAAGTTGGATAGGAGTTCACTTGTTTGTAAGTTATCCTAGATAAACAAAAGTAGGTTTATAGTCTTAAAATCAGAAGGTCATTGTTAGCATCAATGACTGATTTTAGAAAAGGACTATATAATGAACCACGTGCTCATAAGTAAATTTGTTCTTAAGGAAATAATAAAGGACATGTCTAACCTAGTACCAACTGTACAAGATGAGATACCACAAGAAAACTGCAACACGTATCACAAATGATACACAATTGCAGAAAGTGCCTTGTCGTAGTGGGAGGGTTGTTAGGCAACCTAAATAGGTTCATGTTTTGGGAGAGTTTTTGGATTCGATCCCTGGAGGACATGAACCTGATCTCCGGTCATATGATGAAGTACTCCAAGATAAAGATGCAACATCTTGGCAAAGAGTAATGAATAACAGAATTAGAATATATATATTCTAATAAAATCTAGAAGCTTGTAGAATCACCAAATGGTGTAAAAGTCGTTGGGTGTAAAAGGTCTATAATAGGAAAAGAGGGATAGACAGGAAGGTAGTAACTTTCACAGCAAGGCTTGATGAAAAAGGAAACTTTTTTACTGGTAGCCATGCTTAAGTCTATCCGGATTCTTTTATCTATTTGGCAAGTGGATGTCAAGACAGCATTCCTTAATGGAAGTCTTGAAGAAAGCATCCATATAAAGCAACCAGAAGGGTTCATTGCAAAGGGCTAAGAACATCTTGTGTGCAAGCTCAATCAGTCTATGGACTGAGGTAAAGCTTCAAGGTCTTGGAACATCCGGTTTATCAAAGTGATCCAGATCTATGGATTTAGTAACCGGATAAGTCTTGTGTATACAAAATGTGTGATGAAAGCGTGGTGGTATTTTTTGTACTATACGTAGATAACATTTTTGGTAGTTGGAAACAATATTAAAATGTTGTCAAAAGTAAGGGTATGGTTGTTCAAACAATTCGATATAAAGGACTTGGGAGAATGTATATATTCTTAAGATCAAAGTAATAAGTGATCGCAAGAAAAGAATATTTTACTTATCCCAAGCTTCATATATCAGAAAAATCCTTGCTCGTTTTAAGCATGCAAAACTCCAAGAAAGGTTTCTTACCTTTTCAGGATGGAGTAACTTTATCTAAAGATATGTCTCTGTAGACATCAAAGGAGATAAAGGAAATAAAGGCAGTTCTTTATGCTTCGGCTGTTGGAAGCCTAATGTATGCTATGTACGAGATCAGAAATCTGTTTTGCCAAGGGCATAGTTAGCAGATATCAAAGTAACCCTAGACAAGGACATTGGACTGCAGTAAAGCATATATTAAAGTACCTTAGAGGCACTAGAGATTATATGCTAGCTTACAAGGCAGTTAATTTGGTCCCTGTGGGCTGCATGGATTTTGACTTCCAATCGGATAGGGACAATAATAAGTCGACCTCGGGGTTTTGTGTTTACTTTAGGAGGTAAAGTCATAACTATGGAAGAGTGATAAGCATAGGTGTTTTTCTGGACTCCACCATAGAAGCTGAGTATATGGCAAGCCTCTGAGGTAGCCATAAAAGTTGAATGACTTAATTACCTCAAGATAGACTTAGATATGATTTCTGGTTTGTCCAAAGATTATTACAATTTATTGTAATAATGTTGGTGCAGTAGCAAACTCGAAGAAACCATAAGTCTATAAGGCAAGTAAACACAATAGAGCGCAAGTACCACCCAATACGAGAAATTGTATAACGAGGAGAAGTTGTTGCCGCCTAGATTGCATCAGATGATAACCTAAGGTCCTTAAGGCAAGAGCTTTTTGAAAGGCATGGAAATCAGATGTATGGCAGCAGATATGGCAGCTTAGTCTTTTAGTATAAGTGGGAGATTGTTAGAGTGTATACTAAAAGCCTAGCTTTTGGTATAAACATTTATCTAGAAATAAGAATCACATTGGTCAAATATCTACATTTATGATAAATGTAGTTGTTCAATTAATTTATATTGTAGATAACATGGTGTGTGGTGTCACACACAGAAGATCATGTTATCAGTACCTTATAAATTATAAACAGTAGCTCACGACCATAATGGAAAGGAACAAACCATTGGAAGGTCGTAGTGTAATTAGGTATTAGTTTATCTTAACTATATAATTACACTAGTACACTTAGAGTGTATTGAGTAGGACCATTAGAGGTCGTTTCTTTTATACTGACTTTATAAAGAAACAAAGACCTCAGTTATTATGGAAGTGTGTGCTCTTAATCCTAATATAATAACAAGCACATATATTTGATATTTATTTCTTTAATTTATCAATGGGTGAGATTTAGTTCGATGAATCAATAAGCCCGATAAGTTGGGAAATGATATCACTTATAGTGTGTGTTGTTGACTATAGAAGGAAACTGTGTCCTAGTGATCTAGGTTGAGAATGTCCCCAAGAGGAGCTCATAAGGATTGTCATGTTAAACCCTGCAGGTGGACTTAGTTCGACATGACGATGAAGTTGAGTGGTACTACTCTTGGAGCTAGATATTAATTAAGCGAGTTGTTAGTAACTTACTTAATTAGTGGACATTTGTTATCTTAAACACAGGGAGACTAACATACTCATAATAAGAAGGAGCCCAAAATGTAATTTGGGATTGGTGCGGTAGTTCAATAATAGTTCTTTAGTGGAATGAATTATTATTGATGAAATTTAGTTGTGTGTTCGGGGCGAACACGGGATGCTTAATTTCATCGGGAGACCAAAACCAATTCCTCCTCTCGGTCCCTATCGTAGCCTCTAGTATATAGAGATTTATACCCACCGCATACCCACCTTCTTACCCATCCAATGGGGCCGGCCAAGCTAGCTTGGAACCCAAGCTAGGGCCGGCCAAGACCAAGTGGATGAGCCATGTAGGTGGCCGGCCAAAGCTTGGGTCCCAAGCTTAGGTGGCCGACCACTAGAATATTTAAAAGGATTTTTATTAAAATTATTTCTTATGTGGATATCATGATTTAAAAGAGAGTTTAAAAATTAATAATTCTCTTTTGTTAGTTTCTACAAAAGATTGAGAAAAGATTTGATATCTTTCCTTATTTGTAGATTAAAAGAGATTTTAATTTTTAGAGATAACTTTCTTTTTATCCACATGTTTAAAAGAAAGATTTTAATTTATTAAATTTCCTTTTTAAACCAATCATGAAGGGATTAAATTATTGGAGAAATTTTATAAATTTCTGGAGACAAATTAGGAAGTTTTAATTAATTAAAATTCTCCTTGTTTGTAGCTTTGGTGTGGCCGGCCATGTAAATTGAGAAAAGGAAAATTGTTTTTAATTAAATAAAATTTTCCTTTTCATGGCAAAAGAATTAAGGAAGTTTTTAATTAAATTTCCTTATTTGCCAAGACCAAGGATTATAAAAGAGGGGGTAGAGAAGGCTTCATGGTGAACAACCTCTATTATTTCTCTCCCTCTTTTCCTTGGTGTTGTGGCCGGCCAACCTCTCTTCCTCTCTTCCTCTTGGTGGTGACCGAACCTTCTCTATTTGCTTGGAGCTCTTGTGGTGGCCGGATACTACTTGGAGAAGAAGAAGAAGAAGGAGAGAAAGCTTGTATCCCTTGGAGCTTGGTTGGTGGAAAAAGATCTTCATCTTTTGGAAGCTTTGTGCTTGGCCGAAACTTGAAGAAAGGAGAAGAAGGTGCTTTGGTGGATTCTCATCTCGGAAGATCGTTGCCCACACAACGTCCGAGGTTAGAAGAGGAATACGGTAGAAGATCAAGAGGTCTTTCTAAAAGGTATAACTAGTATTTTTTCTTTCCGCATCATACTAGTTATTTTTGGAAATAATACCAAATACAAGAGGCTTACGATTCTAGTATTTGAATATGTTTTCGAGTTGTGTTCTTTTGTTTTATTTTTCCTTGTGATTTGATTGTTCTTTTCGGTTAACCTAAAGTTATTTTAGGAAATTAAATATTAGATTTCTATAAAAGGTTTTGTCTAGTCGGTGGTGGTTGCTCCCATATCCAAGAAGGCCATGTGCCTCGCCACGTCAGTACTGGGAACCAATTATGGAAATTAATATTTAATGGAATTAATAACTTAAGGTGATTTGGGTCGAACGTGTTAAGTTCCGCAGGAGATCCAAGTCAAAACCTAAAAGAACAAATAGATTAAGTTTTGGATCAAACGTGTTAAGTTCCGCAGGCGATCCAAAATTTAATTTAAAAGAACACATGGTAGCTAGGGAAAGGTTCAGACCTTTGTACAAAATTTTTGTACAGTGGAACCTCTAGGCTTTCCGAGTAGCAACCAACAGCTCCTTCTATTTTATATGGTTTTTGGATTGGAACAGCCTCCAAAAACCATGCTTGATTCACCATCACAAGTGTTAACTATTCATACATGTCCGCAAATTATTGTTAAATTTAACATCATTTTTAAACTTACTGCCAAAAGACCAGCAAAGCCCTTTAGGTAAGGGAGGTTGGTGTTAGAATGTGTTGTCCGAGTTAAAGAAAATATGTCCCCAATCTTAGGTAATTGTGGAGCCATAAATTCATGGATAGCTTCAACCTAGTTGAATCTAGCAAGATTCTCAAAATCATCTACTATATCTATAAGACATAACGGGACCTTATATGTACTAGAATAAAATAAGACACAAACAAATATATACAAAGTATAGAATTTGCAAAATAATAAAACATCATCTTCTCCTTCAACGCGATTGCCATAAAATCTAAGCAATTCCTAAATTCTTGATCTAGTAGCTTCTTTTTTGTTTGAGAATTATGTTAGAAAGAGGTCACCGCATGCTTTATTTGAATTGATCGGAATCGAATCTCCTCGGTCTGCAATACTAAGGAGTAATGAAACGTCTCTTCTTGTGAAGGCAACCGGAACGCTTGACCAAGTTAAATGATTAGTTGACATCTACAAACATATACATAAGTATTCGCCACACGCTGGGCCTGATACGATATCGTATCGGGCCTAAAACCCCTCGTTTGCAATAAGAACCCACTATCACTGCCATTAGCTGACTAGATTATTCACCTTTGCAAAATATTTAATTTTACTATACAACTACTTCGTAATAAAATTACATTGTACCTGAGAATCTGAAGGTTTGAGTACTCGAATCCCAATTTTGAAATATATTGATCAAAATACCACGGATATGTTGCATATCTTGTATGTCCAAAAAAATGCTAAAAGGTGAATGTTTGATCACTGCTATGTGTCAGCCATATAAAATCACAGATCTATGATGTCTTCCTTTCTTTGTGGATGCTTGAAAAAAACTTTTAAAGTGACCTAATACACTGTTCCAATGTAGTTTTTGACCAACATCCACTGAACCCTAAATTTTGAAAATTTAAATTTTTTTAAATCATACTCGTTGAGCTTTTCAAAATCACAGAGTTTTAGATTAACAGAGTTTCGAAAGGTGATACCTTTACAGATAATTGAAGTGGAGAGGGCGATACACCGGATCCCTTTCTTTGCGCCATTATGAAAGAAGATTATTGACGGAAACTCTAAAACCCTACACCTGAGCCTTGCAAACGTTGGATCAGAAGGTCTAAATGCTAGATGCCGCTTGATCAAGGTACGAACATTACTTAGGGTTTCACTAGGGGGGTGATTTCGCCACAATATTATAGCTGAAATTGGAGACTTACGAAGAACACCCAAGCATGACCGAGTTGACAGACGAAGGGAGAAAAATAAACGCAATATTATTTTTAAGTTAAAATAATTCAAATTATGGGTCGGATGCTTGGAAATTCATAACGAAGGAGGAGACGTTGACGGGAGGGTTAAAATGAGAATTTCACGTGAATAAATTATGTCCTTTGATAAAAACTAAATTGCGATGCGTTTTTTTGATAAATATAATATCCAAGGTATTTTTTTTTTTGATAAATTGTCATATTTTTTATCATGTTGCTGACGATACTAAACAGTTCAAGAAGACTGATATCTGTTTTTTTTAATTCAACAAATAGTATGTTTTATTTAATTATTGCCAAGAAGGCGTGTTTTTTTTTAATTCAACAAATAGTATGTTTTATTTAATTATTGCCAAGAAGGCGACGACTCTGGCACAAGCATGAGTTGACAAAATCCGCAATAGTATATTTTATTAAACTATTTTACCTTTAAAAATGTGTGATATAATATTTTACTTCAATAAATATAGTATATTTTATTCAACTTTTTAGGGTTATTATATATTATAATTTTATTCAGAATTAATGTCGAATAGAAAAGGTATACAAAAGCAAACCTTAGCCAAGCATGAGTTGAAATTTATTTTTATTATCATGGTATGCTAGCTAGAGTTAGAGTACATAATGATTCAACAACTTCAAGTCAAGAAGGCTGCGATTCTGGCACGGAGCATAGCAGTGCTGTTGCTGTCTGGATGATTCAGATAGTATTCATGATCCTCCCCTGCCGCCTCATACAACTCAGCCGTCCCGCGCCACCCACTACCCTTCGTCAACGCCTCATAGTACATCAGCGCTCGATCCCTCATCACGTCCTTCTCCGACGTGCACAGCAGCATTCGCGTGCACCCCAGATCTGCCAAACTCGGCGCTCCCGCAGCCAAGGGATTAATGCGCGGGTCGTCATTCCCGGCCGTCGACTCTGGGCAAATCATTCCCCACAGTTGGTCCAACTTCTTCCTTAATACTGGATCGGCTGCTTTCTCTGAGGCTGTCATATTTTTCCCCCAGAAGTAAGGATCTAGTAGTATCGTCCCCGCTAGCTTCAAGCTATAACTGGAGATCAGCCCTTGAGACCCAACTCGCATAGCCAGGTTGTGCACGATGTTGCCGCCGGCTAAGTAGACTCTGTCATAGTCAGCATGATCGAGGAGCCACGGTTCTACGTACACATGCAGAATATTAATTATATATGTGCCAAATTATTAAAAAAATATATTATTTAAATTTCTATGTTAATTATTATATAATTTTTCTCATCGGCGTCGCTGCGATGGGATGCGACCCATTCGAGAGCAGCCCAACAATCATCATATTGCACAGGGATATGGTGTTCCGGTGCGCGACCTTGAGCACTTTGGTGACTATTAATTAGGCTTTAACCAAATATAATTTCGTCAACTTTGGCCGACCATCCCAAGCTCTATTATATAGAGCTTGAGAAATCAGCAAGGCTGATTTTACCGTTACTAGTCAACTGGTCCTTGCACCAGTCGACTGGTGCCAGCCCAACGGTACTCCAACGGCTCTCTACCAGTCGACTGGTTCTTGCACAAGTCGACTGGTGCCTAGACGTTCGGGCACAGAAGCTCTCTGTGCTTACCATCAGTCGACTGGTCCCAGTACCAGTCGACTGGTCCCAGTACCAGTCGACTGGTACAACCCTAAACCTAGGGTTTCCCATCCCTAGTACATTTCTCTCAGCACTCGGACCCTCACGACTCATTTGACTCTCCTTTGCAGCCTTGACCTCTTGCCTTCAAACCTACTTCCTTTGGCTCTTGTCCCTCGGATGCATCCAAGCCCGCGGTTCGTCCACAATACCATCCTTCGCATATGCCTCGAAGTCGCTTCCCTCGGCCCTTGTCCTTGCTGCCTTGTCCACGGTCCCTCGGATGCTCCATCCTTCACCGGACCCGAAGCCGTCAACCTGAGTCACATGTGTATATCCTGCAGTCCTGCACAACTCAAGTACACATTTCAAATAACAAGGGTAAACCTGACTTAAACCCTTTGCTCAAACACTAAAACACATGGTCCCACGGACCATTGGGATTGCTCCAACAATCTCCCCCTTTTTGGTGTTTGGCAATATTAAGTTAGGGAAAACATATAGCAAATAAACATGCTAAAAAGAAACAATGGACTTACGATGCCAAGGCTGCACACTTGGACTTACACCGCCGAATGGACTTACGTTGCCAAGTCTACACACTTGGACTTACACCGCCGAATGGACTTATGTTGCCAAGTCTACACACTTGGACTTACACTGCCAAAATAAAATGCAACATGCATTGGAACCTATCCCAAGGCTCCCCCTACGCAAAGACACTTTCAGGTTTTCCCAACTAAACCTTACTTCTCCCCCTTTGCCTAACATCAAAAAGTTCTCCAACAATATCCCAATTGTTGAAAACTTATCATCCAAACTGACCCTAAACTCATGTATTTATCCCCCATGGATTTCATACATCTAAATTAGTTAACATGGTCAAGATCAGCGCTGAAAAACACTTTCAGGCTGGTATCAGTCGACTGCCCCTGAGTGCCAGTCGATTGCCTCCCTTCGACAGAACCTTACAAAAGCATTCTGTGGTCGAAATCTACTATTACCAGTCGACTGGTCTCGGTACCAGTCGACTGCCCTCATAAAAATAAACGTACAGAGACATTCTGTGCTCAAAAACACTATTACCAGTCAACTGGTATCTATACCAGTCGACTGGTATCTATACCAGTCGACTGGTACCCTATTTCTGAAAAATCAACCTTTTCAGGCCAACTTCAGAAATGCACCAGAAATTCCCTAGACCTCCAAAAATCCCCAAATTTTGTGGAGAGGTCTATTATACCCTTGTCTACTTGGTAAAAATACATTACAAAATGTATCTATCACCAATCCCAAGATTGACACAAAATCTAAAACTAGCTACATGGTACAATTGAACCTTGACCTAAAGTCCTAGTTTTGGCTTCCTCTTGATGTATTTGCCCATACCAACCCACAATGCATCCCTAGGATTGGTTTATATGCCATCTATACATCCAAAACTAATTATCATGTTATATGACCCCCAAATGTCATATTTCTTGCATGAAACACAAATCATGTGTGCCAAATCCCTAGGTTTAAGACTCAAGTCCGTCTCCAAACCATTTGGCACACTCCATGACTCCTCTAGACTCCCAAGTAGTACCCACTTGAGATCCATTGGCCATGGATCCCAATTTGACTCTTTGAGCTCCTCCTAGAGCTCTTAACCTTAGTCATCTTCTTAGATGCTTTCTCCATTATGGCTAAACCACAGGGTGCACCTTGGACACATCATCCTTGCCATAATCATATGTAACCCTAGCATATTTCTTCTCATTGGCTTTAGATGACTCTCCCTTGCCCTTATCATGTGTCACCCTAGCACATGGTCTCCTTTTGGCCTTGGAGGGACTAGATCGGTATCCCAAGCTCGATCTATCATTGTTGGGTCTTTGACTACCCAATACCATACTTAATTCTTTAGATCCAACATTGAATCTCTTAAGGAATTGTTCTAACTTATCAAGCTTTCCCCTTAAAGCTTGATTCTCCTTCTCTAGGTTCCTAACCCTAGAGTTAATTTGTCCACCTTGGACATTCCTAGACCTACCCTTCCTAGGCATACGTCTCCCCTTCTTGGGATTAATGCCTTGGTTCTCTATTATCTTCTTCTCCTTAGGTAATGAGAATTTAACTTTCCTAGGTCTATCATGCATAGGTCTCCTAGGGTTATGATCGATATTTACCCTATTCCTATCATGATATTTAAATCCAAAATTTTTCATGGGTAAATAATAAGAATTATTCCTAGCATGTATGGAGGAATTTAAATTTGACTTCAAATTTAAACTAGGGTTTACCTTACCCTTTACCTTTGGAGCTCCCCCTTGACTCGAGCCTCCATTCTTCCTCCACTTCTTTTCCCACATCTTCAAATGTGCCAATTTCTTGAGCTCTCCCTTCCTTGGGCATTTGGTGTGGTAGTGATCCATTTCTCCACATGTGAAACATCTAATGTGCTTCTTCTCTTTCTTCTTCCTACAACTCAAATTAGATTCAAAATGAATTGAATTGAGTTTAGGATATACCTCTTTCTTACCCAAAGGACATCTACTCTTGTAGTGCCCCTTTTCATTACACCCGAAGCACACAATGTGATCTTTTGACTTTGCTTCGGTGAAGGAACTCACTAGGTTGACTTCCAAGACTTCTTCTTCACTTGTCTTGGATTCTTCCTCAACCTTTGAGGATGTCTCCTCATCCACACTAATGGATGACATTTCTTCATCCTTCTCCTCCTTCTCCTCGGAAGTTGAGTGCTCGTCACCTTCCGGTTGCTCCTCCTCCTCTTCTTGAGCTACTAAGCTCATCTCCTTGGGCTTTATCTCATCATGTGTAGGCAAAAGTTCTTCTCCTAGAACTTTCTTTACCTTGCTCCACAACTCGTGAGTGTTCTTGTATTCACCTACATGACTTATCACGTTAGAAGGCAAAATTTCAATCAATATTGATATTACCTTTGAATTTGCCTCCGATCGTGTGGTTTGCTCCTCCGTCCAATGTCGTGGTCGGAGCTTCTTCCCTTTCTTGTCTTTATAGGGACTTCAAATGGCTCTTCCACCACCATCATTGTGTCCCAATCCGTCTCGAAGAAGTTCTTCATCTTCACCATCCAAAAGGTGATGTCCCATAAGCTTCCTCCTTCGAACTTTGGCGGATCTATCAAGCCGGTCATCTTTGCTTCCTCGGTGGTTAGTCCGACGGAGAGCGGCCTCTATCTGATACCACTTGTTGGGGATCTTACGGCCGGCTAGAAGGGGGGTTGAATGGACGGTGCCCCCAATTACTCACTTCCTACGTATTCGTTAGTGCGCAAGCAGAAATACAAATACTAATTATGAATACAAAAGCTAATGACAAAGAAAAGAACAAGCAAACCAATGCACGTCGATGTAACGTGGTTCGGAGATGATGCTCCTACTCCACGTCTGTCCGTAAGGTGGACGATTCCAATCCTTTGGTGGATTAGCCCCCGGCAAACTCCGGCTACTCAAGCAACTCCTTGTGGGCGGAGAAACCTCACCACAATACCAACCAAGAACACTTGGACACAAGAGACCTTGAGCACTTTGGTGACTATTAATTAGGCTTTAACCAAGTATAATTTCGTCAACTTTGGCCGGCCATCCCAAGCTCTATTATATAGAGCTTGAGAAATCAGCAAGGCTGATTTCCTAGACTGTGACGTGTGTCGGCGAATCAGTGAGCACCACCTCATCTACACTCGGGTTCTTAGGTTTGGCACCAGTCGACTGGTGCCTAGACGTTCGGGCACAGAAGTTCTCTGTGCTTACCATTAGTCGACTGGTCCCAGTACCAGTCGACTGGTACAACCCAAAACCTAGGGTTTCCCATCCCGAGTACATTTCTCTCAGCACTCGGACCCTCACGACTCATTTGACTCTCCTTTGCAGCCTTGACCTCTTACCTTCAAGTCTACTTCCTTTGACTCTCGTCCCTCGGATGCATCCAAGCCCGCGGCTCGTCCACAATGTCATCCTTCGCGTATGCCTAGAAGTCGCTTCCCTCGGTCCTTGTCCTTGCTGCCTTGTCCACGGTCCCTCGGATGCTCCATCCTTCACCGGACCCGAAGCCGTCAACCTGAGTCACATGTGTATATCCTGCAGTCCTGCACAACTCAAGTACACATTTCAAATAACAAGGGTAAACCTAACTTAAAACCTTTGCTCAAACACCAAAACACATGGTCCCACAGACCATTGGGATTGCTCCAACACTCACGTCGGCTGGAGCTTCTTGCTCCACTTCGCAGCGGACTCCTCCTCCCCTGATGTGGATGACAGGGCCGACGACGAGGATAAAGGAGCCTCATTGGGGATATGATCTCATTGTTGACTACAGTCTCGATAGAGGTTGGCTCCGTGTGCTGGAGTAGCCACCAGATGGACTCGTCATCTGACTTGTTCCCTGGCTCATGTGTGAGCTAGAAGATCCAGGTGGCATAGGCGGGTGACATCCAGATCTGTCATCCCCTCCCTTTCGCCTTAGTTACTTTTCATTCATTAATCGCTTTTAGATAAAATTAATTGGTTGGAGAGAAAGTGCGTATAAACCGATGGGTGACATCGATATTGTACGCATTTCGAGCAAGCATTTGAAGACAATTCGATGACATTTCTTTTTTTTTATATCAATTTAACTCAGAATATAAATATAGGTTCTATTTCAAAATTTCTTAACACAACTTCATTCAATAATAATGATCCCGTCCGGAAGCTGAGTCGGATGGAGGCGGGCCTTGGTGTACTGGAAGTTGACGGAAAGTCGCCGTGACGTCCGATCTACCTGGCACCCCTCGGAAAGGTTCGCACGGGTGGATGACGAAGGGAGATGACCAGGATGATGACGATACGGCTCTGCGCACACTCAAACGAGCCCACGAGTCGTTAGAGACCAGAAACCAGGGAAAAAGTCCCCGGTCAGGCCCTCCGACGCTCAAGTCAGGTACTTTTTCTCCAGAAAACACAGAGAAAGGACGAAAAGTAAAGACTAGTGAGAAATGACGAGTGAGCGTATCTGCAAAAGGGATAAAGCATCCCTTTTTATACTGCAACGGTTTTATATCACAACGGATGTTTCTGGGACCTGGCGGGTATTAGGGAATGTCGGCTGTCAGGCTTTGTCTGGCGGTGAATGACACGTGGCTTCTTCTAATAGGCTGGTGACAGAACCAAAGGGGGAATGAGCCCCGACTGTTAGCATATTCTCTGACACACTAATTATTCTCTGACATTCTCTAACAGGCAGTTACGATTCCCCGGCTTGCTTGTCCTGTAGTGACTGGACGTTGGGTCTGCATTCCGAGATCTGTACTCCGACCTGCTTCCGTATGCTGTTATCCGTGGTTCGCATGTCCCGACCTGTGCGCCAGGCTTGCATCCCGACCTGCTTTTGTCAGCTATTATCCATGGCTTATATATTCTGACCTGTACGCCTTGTCTGTATCCTAGTATCCCGACCTGCTTATGTCCACTGTTATCCATGGCCTGTACGTCTCGACATGTATACCCGGTCTGTTTCCTGACCTACATCTATCTACTATTATCCATGGCTTGTACGTCCCGACCTATACGCCTGGTCTGTTCCCGACCTGTACGCCAGGTGTGTTCCTGACCTGCATTCATATACTGTTATCCATGGCTTGTACGTCTCGACTTATACGCCAGGTCTGTTCCTGCCCTGCATTCATATACTATTATCCATGGCTTGTACGTCCCGACCTGTACGCCAGGTCTGTATCCCGACCTGCTTCCGTCTGTTGTTATCCCTGATTTATACTTCCCGACCTGTACGCCAGGTCTGTATCTCGACCCTTATCTATCTGTTGTTATCCATGGCTTGTACGTCCCGACTTGTACGCCAGGTCTGTTTCCCGACCTGCATTTGTCTGTTGTTATCCATGGCTTGTACGTCCCGACCTGTACGCTAGGTCTGTATCCCGACCTGCTTCCATCTGTTATTATCCCTGATTTATACTTCCCGACCTGTATGCCAGGTCTGTATCCCGACCCTCATCTATCTGCTGTTATCCATGGCTTGTACGTCCCGACCTGTACACCAGGTCTATTTCTCGACCTGCATTTGTCTGTTATTATCCATGGCTTGCACGTCCCGACTTATACGCCAGGTCTGTATCCCGACCTGCTTCCGTCTGTTGTTATCCCTGATTTATACTTCCCGACCTGTACGCCAGGTCTGTATCCCGACCCTTATCTATCTGCTGTTATCCATGGCTTGTACGTCACGACCTATACGCCAGGTCTGTATCCTGACCTTCTGTGTTTCACCCGAGGCCTTTCCTTCTGCGCCTTTATCTGGCCTGTAGGTCCCGTTCTTGATTGCTATTGAGGCTGGGTCTGGTCCAACTTCTAATCCTATCCTTTGATTGCCACGTCAACTGAGACTTTGACCACAACCACGCAAGCTTAACCCCTCTGTAGTCTTGACTCCTAATCACATCATCTTACTGGTGTCGGCCTTTTTGCATGTCACAAGGCGCTCCAAATTAATAAAGATTGGAACCCATTTAAGCTAAAGAAAATGCGTGTAGTAAGGAGTCCCAAGTCGTATTTTTCCAAGGATAACTAATATGTGTGTGCATTCTGGAATTGGTTCCAATCAAATTCTAATTCCAACTAGGTCAAGAATAGCATGAAAGAGAATTCATTCTCATCTAAACATGATCCATTTCCTCCTCATCAAATAGGCCACAGTTAAATTCAGATTTATGCATCATTTAGTCAAATGAATCAATCACTATATATCCAATTAACAATCACAGAACTTAAGATACAATAACTGAAATAAGAAATCAACATTTAAAGCTTGAAACCAAACAATTCTTGCATGAATCGAGCTAACATTCAACTCCGAATCACACTCATAGATCAATAATTCATTCACTCCTCAAATTTGCATCATTGAAACTAATCCATTAATTAGCAAAACTTCAATTCACAACCTCAATCAAGAATGTTAACAGAGGTATCAATGTTTAGACTAAGTGATTCTTTCATCATTTGAGCTCAATCTCTATCACAACAAATCCAAGTTTAGAACAAAGATTTTCTGAATTGAAGACTAAAAACTAAAGGAATTGTAGAAAACATGATTGTAATTATAAACTAGGTTAGTAGCTAAACAGGGTTTGAATTGCAAACAATCAAAGAAAGCAACTATCAAAACTGAAACAAAATCTGAATTGCAAGGTAAAGGAAATCAGATCTGATGATCTGAGCTAGTTTGAGAACAATTAAAGACAAGAACAAGGAAATCTAAACCCTAGCATTCCACAAACCGGATCCAAGCTCAAACTCCTCCAATCTGCTGTAACACAAACAGAAATGCTCTCGGAAACCTCCTTAAGCATTCAACAACCAATTTCTGAGCTTCCAGCTATTACCAGGTGATGATCACAGCATCTTGGAAACCTCCCTTCTGCTCACATTTCTCTGATAACCTCACCAGCCGAAGAACATAGCTCAGGATCTTTGAAGTTGCAAACTAGATCAACCGGCCAAATTGACCCAGGTTTGCTGCGGCATGGCAATCGGAAAACGTCCAGAAGCATCTGAGAAACCTCTCTTCAAGCTCTGGTGGAAGTGAATAACGCCGATCAGGAGACCTCCTCAACCGGGTATGCGGCGATGAAAAAGATCCCAAATCGCAATCGGGAGACCTCCTTCAAGCTCTCTGATCACCGGAAGATGAACGCCGGCAGCTGAAGATCGTCGTCGGTGAAGAAACCAAGCTCTCGGATCTGGAACGTGGAATGGGAACTCGGCCGCCATAAGGAAGAAGACGATGACACTGTAGCGGAAATCACGAAGCCGAGCCCACCGGTACTGTAGCTTCTCACTCGCTATTTAAATCTCCTCAAAACTGATCGGACGGTCCAGATCGTTTCTGGCTTGATCAACGGCTGTGATGTCTTCAGATCTGTATCAAAACCTCTGGATCCTCATCTATGGCTCAGATCTATCCCTCATTAGGTTGGATGAGCCGGATCTTCGACGGATGGCTCAGATCTGCTTGATTGAAGATGAACGGTCCAAATAGCTCCAAGGCTTGATCGACTTGATTAGCCCTTGATTTGAGCCCAAATGCAGCCTGATCTGATCGGGTCCATGACCCTTTTGATGCCTACAAAATAAGAATCAAATATTAGCATCAAATACCATAATTATAAGCCAATTTGCAATTAAGTCCAAATTCAAATGCAATTATAAAATATGATGTAAATGTGAAATTAAGCTATGAATAAACCATCAAAAGCATGCATTATGAATCAAGCTATCCTGACCTTCTGTGTTTCGCCCGAGGCCTTTCCTTCTGCGCCTTTATCTGGCCTATAGGTCCCGTTCTTGATTGCTATTGAGGCTGGGTCTGGTCCAACTTGTAATCCTATCCTTTGACTGCCACGTCAACTGAGAATTTGACCACAACCACGCAAGCCTGACCCCTCTGTAGTCTTGACTCCTAACCACATCATCTTACCGACCCCACGATAATGCACCGTATCACAAGCCTCCCCCCTTAAGTCTAGTCAAAGGAGGCTCTAGTCCGACTGACTAGACCCCAGTCCCTTTATTACTTGATCTGGGTCTCGCATCCTCTGCCGACCTGTCTTCCATCTGTCTTCTATATAATTTCTCACCGTCCTAGGAGATAAACGGGCTCCTTTTAGGCGTATGCTGACTCTTCAACTTCCGAGCGTACTCTTTTCCCATAAATGTCACACGGTTCTCCAAGTATCAACTCAAATTCCGAGGAAATCCCTTCACCTTCTTCTTCCTTATAAAAGGTCTGAGCATCTGATGCCTCAAGTTATCCTCTTGTTAATAAAGTATCTCGTCTCTATGGAACCTACAACAGAACCCAGCGAACTTGCTTCTTTGCTTCAGCAAATTACCCATCTGATGGAGTTATTGGCTCAGAAAGAGGAAGCCTCGCTTCAGCAAATCGCCCATTTGACAGAGTTGCTGGCTCAAAAAGAAGAAGCCCTGCTGGAGATGATTGCGAGCAGAGATCTTCAAGCGTCCCTTATTCATGAAATGGAAAGCCTCTAGCTGGCCGCCAAATCCAGAACCCGGGCCGAAGTTGCCCTCAAGCTGAAAGTTCAATCGGACTTCCAGAGCCAAGTTCACTATTGTAACGCCCGACCCTCCTGCTAGTAGGGCGGGGTTACTTACTTATCATGGGGAACATACATGCATATAAAAATTTCTTTTCTAAAGTAAAACAGCGGAAGAACTTATTATGAAATCATGACATCATGGGGAAAAATTAACATAAATAAATTTAGTTCATGTCAACATAAAATAACATAAGCAGGTCTTTTTTTTTATTAGCCGAGCCACCACCACACACATCTCTTGCCTTTCCTGCGGCTCCCCTAGTTTATCCATTCTTTGCCTTTATCTGCGGTACAAGGAAAGTAAGCTATAAGCATACAGGCTTAGTAAAATCCTTTCCTACTCACAAAAACGTATTTCATATCATAATCACATAAACATATAACAATGGAGACATAATCATCTAAACATCATATCATGTAAACATAGCATCATAACATATCATCTCATAAAGAATATCATGCTATATCATATCATAAATCATAAGAGCATCATGTTATATAAATCATAAGAGCATATCATATCATAAAGAAATATCATGATGTATCATATCATAAATAAAAGAGCATCATGTCATATAAATCATAAGAGCATATCATATCATAAAGAAATATCATGATGTATCATATCATAAATAAAAGAGCATCATGTCATATAAATCATAAGAGCATATCATATCATAAAGAAATATCATGCAAGATGTCTTTTAAAACATATGTCATGTCATGTGCAAGATGTCTTAAAACATATCATATAGTACTTGAACATAATATCATCATGAGGGCCCGACTTGTACCACATACATACATAAATGCACGCAATCCCTAGGACAGGGTAGCTAGCCCCGAACCTACTAGGGAACTAGGTCCGTACTACGACCGTTGACCTATGGGGGCGTACTAAGGAGCCCATCCCTTTTTACTAGACCCGTTCATAGTCCGTCGGCCTAGGGGCGCTCATGGAGCCCACCCTTGGTACAAGCCATACAAAGTAAAATAACATGTCATAGTTACTTATCATATCATGAAGAGTGCTCTTAGCCCCACTTCACAGGGAAGCAACTCTTAGGCCTTTACTTATCTTATCATAAAGAGTGCTCTTAGTCCCACTTAATAGGGAAGCAACTCTTAGGCCCTTACTTATCATGTCATAAAGCATGCATACTTGAGCATATAGCATATCATAAAAGTCATCATAATGCATGATTCATAAATATACATAAATGAGCATATTACTTGTCATTTCATAAAGCATGCATACTTGAGCGTAATTCACATCATAAGAGTCATTATCATGCATGGTTCTCAAGCATACATAAATGAGCATATTACTTGTCATATCATAAAGCATGCATACTTGAGCATAAAACACATCATGAGAGTCATTATCATGCATGGTTCATAAACATACATAAATGAGCATATAATGCATCATAGGAAACATAGTCATGCATGGAAAACCTTAACTAGCATTTCTTCATTCATATCGTAGCATGTGAGACATATAGTGGAATCATAATTAGGTCTCTAACCCTACTTCCATGTAGTGGCCAAAAGTTAACATGCTTGGTTTTAGGTTATAAACAACATAAAAGCATGTGAACCCTAAACCAATTTCACATCATAAATCATTAAGAATATAATGAACATATTTGGTTTAGGTTCTAAGCTCCCTAGATTCTTGGTCTTGTTGTGGCCGAAAGTCACCATGCCTAGTTCTAGGTTTTGAACAACATAAAATCATGTGATCCCTAAACCAATTTCATATCATAAATCATTAAGAACATAATGAGCATATTTGGTTTAGGTTCTAAACTCCTTAGGTTCTTGGTCTTGTTGTGGCCGAAAGTCACCATGCCTAGTTCTAGGTTTTGAACAACATAAAAGCATGTAAACCCTAAACCAATTTCACATCATAAATCATTAAGAACATAATGAGCATATTTGGTTTATGTTCTAAGCTTCCTAGGTCTTTTAACTTGGTTATGGCCGAAAACTTTAGGGGCATGAAACTAAGTTCTAAACAACATACAAGCATAAGAATATCAATCTAACTTCATATCATATCATAAGAGAATTCATGAGCATGCTAGATTAAATTTTAAGCTTCCTTGGACCCTAAAATTTATCATGGCCGAAACATAAAGAGGCATGCATCTAGATTTCAAGCAACATTCAAACATGATAACCCTAAGTTAGCTTTATATCATGTCATAAGAAGAGTCATGAGCATGTTGGAGTAAGTCTTAAGCCCTCCTAGGTCTTAATTCCCATCATGGCCGAAGCCCTAAGGTGCAACATATCAAGGTTCCAAACAACCTACAAGCATGAAACCCTAAGAAATCTTCCTACCTTTTCATAAGGAAAGTCATGAGCATAATAGCTTAAATTTTTAAACACTTCTAGGTCTTCATTTCTATCATGGCCGAAACCCTAATTCCCTTAGGTGGCATGCTTTTAGGTTCCAATCAACATACAAGTGTGAAAACACTAAGTACTCTTCATAACATATTAGCAAGCAAGTCATGATCATGGTAGACTAAATTTTTAACCTCTCCTAGTCAATTTCTCTATCATGGCCGAACACTTCATGAGCATGAATTTAGGTTTAAAGCAACATACAAGCATAAAAACACCAAACTAATCTCTTATCATAGGGTACATATCATAAGGACATAGTGAGCATGTTTAGTTTAGGTCTTAAGCCTTCCTAATCTTTTATTCACACTTTAGCCGAAAGTTCAAGAGCATGGATCTAAGTTTTAGGTAAGCATACAAGCATAAGAAACGTTAACTAACTCCTATACTAGGGTACATATCATAAGAACATAGTGAGCATGCTTAGTTAAGTCTTAAACTTCTCTAAATCCTTTATTCATGTCTTGGCCGAAAGTTTCAAGAAATGATCCTAGGTTTTTTAAGCATTCTAACCTCATGGAAAACACATAAACAACTTGTACCACAGGTAAGGGGATACTTACTTCCTCTTGCTTGTTTTTCCTAAGGAAGATGATACCCTTGTGAAGAGGAAGAAGAAACTTCTCTTCCTAGTTCTCTCTTTTCTTCTCTTGCTTGTAAGGAGTAGATCTTGAGGACTCCTTCTTGTGAATTAGTTTTTCTTAGCAAGAAAAACCTTAGCTTGGATTTTCAGAAATGAGAGAGGGAGAGTTTTAGGTTTCGGTGGAGAAGGAAGAAGGAGAAAGAAGGAGGAGGAAGAAGAAGGAGGAAGAATTAACCAACTTTCTTTCCCTTTTCTTCTCTCATACCTATTTATTTCCAATGGAGACGAAAAGTGTCTCAATTCATCCCCTTGCCTTCTCTATCTTCTCACTCTCTTAATTCTCACGAAAATAGAGAAAGGAAGGAAGAAAGATAACTTGTCTTTTGCTTGCTTCTTTTCTTAACCAAGAGGAAGAGGAGGAAAGCTACTTGCTTTTCTCTTGTTCCCTTACTTAATTATACTCTTACTTTTAACTACAATTTCCATTCTTTTCTATTCATATATCATTCATTATTCTAGTGGTTACCATACACCAATTTAACTTTATCCTTTGTGGGAGGTTCAAGGTTCAAACCTTAACCTCTCTTTATTTTTATTTCCTTTTGGTTCTATTTCCATTTCTCTTTTATTCTAAAAGAAAAATACCCATACTCTTTGTTTCATGTACAAGATGAAGATGATGAAGCCTCTGATGGATCGAAAGCGCTAGAGGGGGGGGGGTGAATAGCGCTCGTGGCTATTTCATTTTTCGAAATCCGTAAATCGTACGTGAAACTAATAGAGTAATAAGCAGCGGAATAAAGACAGTCAAACACAGAGACACAGAGAATTACTTCGTTCGGAGCCTAAGGCGACTCCTACTAGAAGGCCCGTGATCCTTGATCGCTTCCGGTGGGCAGCAACTATAATATCGTGAATAAGTACAAGGAAATAAGTACAACTGGAATTGAAACAATACCGACAACAAAATAATAACTGAAGCTTTAGGTCGTCGGACAGCACTTTAGAGTCGTTTCTTGAGCAGCACACAGCAGAAGGAAAGCTTGTCGAATAGTTTTTCTTGAAGCTGCACCTCAACCCTCCTTTTATATGAGGTTCCGGGCGCCTGGATCCCTTCCGGGCGCCTGGAGTGTGACATGGCCAACCAACCAGGATGCTCCACGTGGCGAAGTCGCGGCAAGGATAAAAGTTGGTCCCGGGCGCCCGGACCTGTTCCGGGCACCCGGACCTCCGGGCGCCTGGATCCATCCCGGGCGCCCGGACAACCTTTTTCCAGCAGGTTCCTCACCTACAATGTTAGAATCTGATAAAGAAGAACTGACAGTCTTCGGACTGTCCGAGTCTGACTTCGGATTTCCAACCGGAAACCCTAGGTCGACCCGACGCCTACTGTTCCCTCTACGGGGAACGCGTCCTCACCTACTCCCCTCAGGAGAGATTACCTGATGCCAGTCCGGTCCTCCAGACCGACTGGACTTTTCGCCTAGGGTTACCACCCCCTAGGACCTAGGGTTACCGCCCCCTAGGGTTTTTCTCCACCTAGGGTTACCGCCCCCTAGGACCTAAGGTTACCGCCCCTTAGGGTTTTCCTCCACCTAGGGTTACCGCCCCCTAGGACCTAAGGTTACCACCCCTTAGGATTTTTCACCTGCCTAACCGCAGCTAGGACTTTCCTGAAACACTCATTCAAACATGTTAGATCACACACTAACTTAACTTTGAATCCTTTGCCATTATCAAAACTAAGGTTCGATCGTCAGATGCTTCCTGCACCAACAGCCTCCACCTCTAGGATTGAGAGGGAGCAATTTTCATTGACACCGGTTCAAGAAGAAAAAGAAGTCTCTACATCCGGGTCAAGAGAAGAAGAGGATGAAGAAGCTTCCACCTCCACAAGTCGAGTCAAATTTATTGGAGGAGCATCATTGTCGGAACAAGAGGAAGTTTCTACATCCGGATCAAAAAGGAGAAGATGCCATCCCTACACATGAAGGTATAAATATTTCAAATAAAAATAAACAACATATCATATGTTTTGAATGTAGGGAACATGAGCACTACAAGAGCAAGTGCCCTAAATTGGCCAAGAAGAAGGGCCAAGTGACACCAAAGGGAAAGAAGAAGCCAAAAGAGACTGCTCCCGGAACAAAGAAGAGCAAGGAGCACATTTGTGTGCTTCTCTTGCAATCAAAAGGGACACTATCGGAGTTAATGTCCCAAGGGGAAGAAAGCGGTTAAGGCTCAAGGAGGAAGCATGAGTCAAGGGGGAGCCTCCAAGGTAAAACGAAAGGTATCATTTATTGTGTCTACCCTTTTAAATAATGGTAAAAAGCATGTTAGTTCTGATTTATATCATTTTAATGCTATTTACCATAAAAATAGGGAGCATGATAGCATTAAAGAAAAACACATGACTCTCCATGCTAAGACTACTACACCTAGGGTTAGGAAGATAGGAAAAATGTTAGGCAATAACACTAAGGACCATAGTTATAAGCCTAGAAATAAAAATGCTCAAGAATTTAAAGATAAATCAAAATCTAGGAAGTTATGGGAGGAAAATCAAGTCTTGAGGTCAAGGCTTGATAAAATGGAAAAGATCTTAAAAAGGATAGAAAATATCTTAAAAGGGCAAAATGAGCAAAGTCTAGGTTTAGCACAACAAGGGTCGTCCAAGGGCCTTAGGGGTTTGGGATACAAACCAAAAACTAAAAAGGATGTGCCTTCTTATCACATGGTTCCATATAATTATGGAACCAACCTTAGGTCAAATGGTCAAGTCAAAAATACTAGGAAGGTTATTCTCAAGAGTATTTTTGCAACAAACGCGACTAAGACTTTTAAGAAGTCTAAGAAAGTCACAAAGAAGGTCACAAGGGAAGAAATCCCTAGAGTTGACCTAGGAGATGTGACCAAGGCTTCTAAGAAGTCTAACAGGGTCACTAGGAAGGTATCTAGGAAGGCTATTCCTAGTGAATACCTAGAGCATCCAAGGAACACCAATAGGTTTTGGGTTCATAGGAGTATTTTCTCTACCACTTAGATGGGTTAGAGAGTGTCAACTCTAATTGAAAGGATAGTTAATCCAATCATGATGAAGTTGGCACTCTAAGAGCATTTTCAAGGTTATTGTTAACTTTTGAAAATGATATGGATAAATGAGTTACTCTTGGAAAGAGTAAGATGTGCAATAATTTGAGTATTTGGATATAATTTTAATTGGCACAAGAAATCAAGTCTAAAGAAATGCCAAGTTGGGATGTTGGCATTTTCTTGGGAAGTAATGAGCAATCTAGGCTTTAAATTTAAGTTAGCTAAGGTTTAAGGATACTTAGATAGTTATTCTAGGTATTTTATTTATGCTAAAATTTGCCATGCTTTGTTTTCCCATCATATGTCATGACATAATATTTATTCTTGCACTCATGCCTTATTATGAAAAACACAAAAATATCATGTCATGTCATACATACATCATGTAGTCATAGGAATTCTTTTTTGAAAATTATTTATCTTTGATGTATGTCATAACATATCATGCATTATGTTTAATTCCTTGCAATTAAGGACAAATGATATTTATTAACAAATAACATCCTTGGTGGTTGTTCCTAACCTCAAAATACCTAGATAGATATGCATGATCCCTAGATTAGGGCAAAACCAAACTTTACATCTCACAAAAGAACTATAAAGTGACTTGTATGTGTTTTAGTGTACATTAGATATAAGTGAGATGTTAGGATGATGAACAAAACTCAATATGTTGATTTAGTGCATTCTTTTGAGTTTTAAGTTCATCAAAACGCATAGATATGTGTTTTCCAATCATTGGGAAAGCTAATGTACAAGTCATGTGCATTGAGCCCAAAGAATATGGTTGGATATTGATTTTGAAAATCATTTTAAAATGCTTTTAGAAAACCATGATGAAGACTATCTTTTGATAGTAATCATCATTGAAATATTAGACACAAACTAGAAGAAAACACTAACGTTTTTACAAGTTTTCAAGTTTGTGTCAATCTTGGAAAATAGAAAGTATTTTCATAGAAAACTATTTTTCCTTGATAGTATATCCCCTAAGTAGTGTCTACATGAATTTTCATGATTTTTAGAATCATGTAGAATTTTTGGGGAGTTTCTGAAGTTGACTGAAATGGAATTTCAGCAATTTCAGAGCTTCAATCGATCACCCGATCGATTGGAGTGCCTCAATCGATCGGGCGATCGATTGAGAAGACATTTCTTGAGAGCAGAAGCTCGCTAGATCGATCCACCGATCGATCCACACTAGCTGAATCGATCAGTTGATCGATTCAGGCAGGTTCAATCGATTGGGACCCAACTCTAATCGATTGGGGATGTTGATTTTGGCTGGGAAAGCTTGCTTTCAGCATTCTAAACCATTTTTAGTCTATAAAACCACTCCTATGTTGGTTAGTCCTAGGAAAACGTACCGGTTCCACTGTACAAATTTTTTTGTACAAGTGTCGAACCTTTCCTTAAATAACCTATTGTGTTCTTTAGAAGCTAAATTAGGAATTGCAGACGGAACTTAACATCATTGATTCCAAATTTAACTTATCTATTCTTCATGGTTTAGATTTGAATCGCAAGTGGAACTTAACACTATTGATTCAAATCTACTTATGTTACTAATTTCATTAAATATTAATTTCCAAATTTGGCTTCCAGGACTGCATGGCGATGCATATGACCTTCTTGGATATGGGAGCAATCACCACCGCCTAGACAAAGTCTTTTAAGGAAAGCTAATATTTAATTTCCTTAAATAACTCTAGGTTAACCAAAAACAACAATCGAATCACAAATTCGAAAAAGAAGAAAACACAAACTCGAAAAATAAATTTGATAAACTAGATCAAATTGTCTCTTGTATTTAGAATTCTTACAAAGAAAATAACTAGTATGATGCGGAAGAAAACTACTAGTTATACATTCTCTTTGTAAGCTAATGACCTCAAGATCTTCTGCCGTATTCCTCGCCTCGCCTTGGACGTCGTGTGGGCGACGATCCTCCAAGATGAACACCACCCAAAAGTTTTTTCCTCTTCTTCTAAAATCCGGCCACCACCACCGCAAAGGAGAAGAGAGCAAAAGGGAAAAGAGAAGGGAGAGAGAGGGCCGACCACTTGAGGTTCTCCAAGCAAGAGAATAAAAATTGTTGTATCTCATGAAGCCTCCCCACCCCTTCTTTTATATTAGTTGCCCAAGGCAAATAAGGGAAGAATTTTTACAAAAATTAAAATCTTCCTTTAACTTTTCCTTTTCCTTTTTATTTTCCTTTTCTTTCCTCTTGATTGAATCAATCACCAAATTAATTAGATGATGATTTTTTTATAATTGGCTATCCCCTTGCTTTGGCTCCAAGCAAGGTGGCCGGCCACCACATCAAGAATAAGGAAATATATTTTTTAAAATTTTACAAGAAGAAATCCTCTTATAAAATTTACAAGCTCTCTTTCCTAAAGTAGGAGTTAAAAAAGGAAAGTTCTAAAAATTAAAACTATGTTTTAAAATTTAAAACTTCTCTTATAAAATTTCCTTTTTTAACATGGTGATAGAAAATTTAAATTTTAAAACTTATCCTCCTTTTTTTCTTAAACCATGAAGATGGTTAAAAAAGAAAAGTTTTAAAACTTTTAAAATTCTCTATTAAAATATGTGGCCTAATTCAAATAAGGAAAGCTTTAAAAATTAAAATATCTCTTTTAAAACTTATAGTTTTCTACAAAGAGAAGATTTTAAAAATTCAAAACAACCCTCCCTTTTTGAATTATTGTGGTCGACCCCTTCATGCTTGGTCACCAAGCAAAGGGCCGACCCCTATAGAAGAGGATGTCGCTGGCCCTTGCTTGGTCACCAAGCATTGGACCGACCCCCTTCTTGGACACCAAGAAGAGCCTTACATTTGGATGGACTTGAGGCTATAATGAGGCTACGACAGGGACCTAGAGGAGAAATTGATTTTGACCTTCCGATGAGCTTGAGTATCCCGTGTTCGCCCCGAACACACAACTCAAGTTCATCGATAATAACTCATTCCACTAGAGAGTTATTACCGCAATGCCGCACCAATCCCAAATTACATTATGGGCTCCATCTTATCATGAGTGTGTTAGTCTCCCTGTGTTTAAGATAACGAATGTCCACTAATTAAGTAAGTTACTGACAACTTTCTTAATTAATATCTAGGTCCAAGAGTAGTACCACTTAACTTCATTGTCATGTCGGACTAAGTCCACCTGTAGGGTTTTACATGACAATCCTTATGAGCTCCTCTTGGGGGCATTCTCAACCTAGATAACTAGGACACAGATTCCTTCTATAATCAACAACACACACTATAAGTAATATCATTTCCCAACTTATCGGGCATATTGATTTATCGAGCTAAACCTCACCCTTTGATAAGTCAAAGAAATAAATATTAAATATATGTGCTTGTTATTATATTAGGATTAAGAGCACACACTTCCATAATAACTAAGGTTTAGTTCTTTTATTAAGTCAGTACAAAAAGAACTTACCTAAATGGTCCTACTCAATACATTTAGAGTGTACCAGTGTAATTTATTAATCAAAATAAACTAATACTTAATTACACTACGACTATTCCGATGGTTTGTTCCTTTCCATCTTAGTCGTGAGCAACTATTTATAATTTATAAAGAACTAACAACATGATCTTCTGAGTGTGACACCACACTCCATGTTATCTACTATATAAATTAATTGAACAATTACATTTAACAAATAAATGCAGATATTGACCAATGTGATTTTTTTATTTCAAAAATAAATGTTTACAAAAGCTAGGCTTTTAGTATACACTCTAACAATCTCCCACTTATACTAAAAGACTAAGCTGTCATATCTGTTGCTATACATCTGATTCCCATCCCCTCCACATGCCGATCAAAAGCTTTCGCCAGAAGGGCCTTAGTGAAAGGATCTGCCAGGTTATCTGCTGATGCAATCTTGGCGACGACAACTTCTCCTCGCTTGACAATGTCACGTATCAGGTGGTACATGCGCTCTATATGTTTACTTGCTTTATGGACTCGTGGTTCCTTCGAGTTTACAACTGCACCGCTATTATCACAATATATTGTGATGATCTTGGGCAAACCAGGAATCACATCTAAGTCCATTAGAAAGTGCTGAGCCATATAACTTCTTTGGCTGCCTCAGAGGCTGCCACATACTCAGCTTCCATGGTTGAGTCCGAGACGCATTTTTGCTTAACACTCCTCTATGCAATGGCTCCACCTCCCAGAGTAAACACATAGCTTGATATAGACTTATTGTTGTCCCTATTTGATTGGAAGTCCGAATCCGTGTAACCCACAGGAAGCAAATCATCTGCCTGGTAAACTAACATATAGTCTCTAGTCCTTCTCAGGTACTTTAATATATGCTTTACCGCAGTCCAATGTTCTTGTCCAGGGTTACTCTGATATCTGCTAACCATGCCCACGACAAAATAGATATCAGGTCTCGTACACAGCATTGCATACATAAGGCTTCATACAGTCGAGGAATAAGGAACTACCTTCATGTCCTCTATCTCCTTTGATGTCTTTAGATAAAGCTACTCCATGTCTAAAAGGTAAGAAACCTTTCTTGGAGTTCTGCATGCTAAAACGAGCAAGGATCGTATCTATATATGAAGCTTGAGATAGGCATAACATTCTTTTCTTGCGATCCCTTATGACTTTGATCCCAAGAATGTGTGCACATTCTCCTAAGTCTTTCATATCAAATTGTTTGGACAACCATACCCTTACGTCCGATAATACCTTGACATTGTTGCCAATTAACAAAATATCATCTACGTATAGTACAAGAAATACCACCACGTTTCTGTTGCACTTCTTGTATACACAAGACTCATCCGGATACTGAATAAATCCATATGACTGGATTACTTCATTAAACTGGATGTTCCAAGACCTTAAAGCTTACTTCAGTCCATAAATGGACCGATTGAGCTTGCACACTAGATGCTCTTTGCCCTTTTCAATGAACCCTTCTGGTTGCTTCATATGGATGTTTTCTTCAAGACTTCCGTTAAGGAATGCTGTCTTGACATCCATTTGCCAAATCTCATAATCCATATGAGCGGCAATGGATAAGAGTATCCGGATAGACTTAAGCATGGCTACCGACGAAAAAGTCTCCTTATAATCGATTCCCTCTTTCTGAGTATACCCTTTCACAACAAGCCTTGCTTTGAAGGTTTCTACCTTCCCATCTGTCCCCCTTTTCCTTTTATAGATCCACTTGCATCCAACGGCTTTTACACCATCATGTGGTTCTACAAGCTCCCAGACCTTATTAGAATACATAGACGCTATTTCAGAATTCATTGCCTTTTGCCAAGATACTGCATCTATATCTTGGAGTGCTTCGTCATATGTCTGGGGATCAGGTTCATGTTTACCCGGGATCAAGTCCGAAGACTCTCCCAAAAACATGAATCTCTCAGGTTGCCTTACAACCCTCCCACTACGACGAGGCACTGTCTCTGGTTGTGTATCATGTGTGACACGTGTTGTAGTTTCTTGTGGTACTTCATCTTGTACTGTTGGTATTAAAGTAGACGTGTCCTCTCTTATTTCTTCTAGAACTATTTCACTTATGGGCTTATGGTTCATTACATAATCTTCTTCTAAAAATCGAGCATTGGTGCTAACAATGATCTTCTGATTTTTAGGATTATAAAATAAACCACCTTTCGTTCCCTTAGGATATCCCACAAACAGACAAACTTCTGTACGTGATTCCAACTTGTCAGTATCTCCCTTCAGCACATGTGCTGGACTACCCCATATCTGGATATGATTCAGACTAGGCTTACGCCCATTCCATAATTCCATGGGAGTAGAAGGAACTGTTTTAGAAGGTACCATATTCAGAACGTACACTGCTATCCCCAAAATGAATTTGGTAATTCTGAATAACTCATCATCGATCTAATCATTTCCATAAGAGTCCTATTCCTTCCTTCTGCCACACCATTCTGTTGGGGTGTACCAGGTGCAGACAATTGGGATTGAATCCCGACTTCTGATAAGTAATTCCTAAACTCTCCAAAGAGGTATTCGCCACCACGGTCAGACCGTAGTGTCTTGATACTTTTACCAAGACGTTTCTCCACATCAACCCTATATTCTTTGAACTTATTAAAGCATTCAGACTTGCGGCGCATCAGGTAAATGTATTCGTATCTTGAATAATCGTCTATAAAGGAGACGAAGTATTCATAACCACCTCTTGCTTGGATAGACATAGGACCACACAAATCAGAATGAACCAGTTCTAACGCATCTTTGGCTCTATACCCCTTGGCCTTAAAAGGTCTCTTGGTCATTTTACCTTCCAAGCAGGATTCATATGTTGGAAAGTTTTCCAACTCTAATGAACCCAAGAGTCCATCGGCTACAAGCCTTTGAATCCTACTTAAGTTAATATGACTAAGCCTTAGAGGCTAAAGATACGTTTGGTTCATTTCCGAAGGTTCTTTTCTCTTATTAGAGTTAGAAGATGTGTTATTAATTTCCATATTTTACTTTGTGGGAGAAATTGGATTTAAAGTGTATAAATTGCCAACCAATGCACCAGAACAGATAATCACCTTATTTCTCTTTATAACCACATTGTTACTAAAAGAAACTGAATATCCATCCAAATACAGTTTAGAAACTGAAATTAAAGTCTTTCTAAAACTGGGTACATAAAGACAATTTCTTAAAACCAAATTTCTATTCCTATCAAAAGATAAGTAGACGTCTCCCACTGCAACAGCCGCCACCTTAGTAGCATTGCCCATGTAGACGGTTATCTCTCCTTCAAATAGTCGTCAGGTTTCCTAGAACCCCTGCAAAGAATTGCAGACATGATCAGTGGCTCCCGTATCTACACACCAGGTGCTGGTAGATAACACCGCTAAACATGTTTCAACTATTAGAGCATGAGATATATCTTTATTGTTTTGATTCCTACGAGGATAGTCCGCCTTCCAATGTCCTGACTACTTGCAGATGAAGCACTTGCCCTTTGGCTTCTTCATTCCAGCTTTTTGTCCCTGAGGTTTATTCACTCTCTTTGCTGAAAAGACTTGTTTCTTCTTCTTCTTGCCTTTCGGCTTAGAAGTAGAACCATTTTCAGCATAGTGAATATGAGAACTTTGACGAAATATACCTTCTCCTGCCTGTAGTTTTGTCAGAAGTTACGCCAACATATACTCTCTTTTGTTCATGTTATAGTTCAGGCAGAACTGCTCAAAACTTCTGGGTAGTGTTTGGAGAATTATATCGACTTGGGTTCCCCATTGATTTCTCCTCCAAGAACTTGTATTTCGTTCAGATAGGCCATCATTTTGAGGATATGATTCCTTACGCGTGTTCCCTCAGACATGGTGGCCGTCATTAACTTTCTCATTGTCTCTTGCCTAGCAGTCCAACTCTGGTGCCCAAAGAGTTCTTTGAGATTGTTCATTATATCATAAGCTGTTGGTAAATCTTGATGTTGATGTTGCAATACATTTGACATTGATGCCAAAATGTAACACCGCGCCATCTCATCAGCTTTTACCCATTTCTTATGATACTCAATCTCCTCTGGGGTAGAGTCACCGTCAAGTGCATCAGGGCAAGCCTCAGTCAGTACAAACTTATAGCTTTCAGCAGTAAGAACAATGTCAAGGTTCCTTTTCCAATCAATATAGTTGAGACTAGTAAGTTTGTTTTCTTTCAGTATAATGGCCAGTGGGTTGAAAGTCATCCTAAGAATCACAAAAATAAACTTTGGTCAAGACTCTAAATTTAGAATAATATTGATTCCTCAAATAATACTATTTTAAATTAACCAACACCTCAAATCACCGTGAATATTACATGCCACGTTAGTGTGGACGTATACAAATTAAATATTTGTAAGAGGAGGGTGTGACCCATTAATTTTATTATCTTGTCATCATAACTTTATGACAAATAAAATTAATAGTTGGTTTCACTTTGGTCACACAAAACAATAGCAGGGACTCCATTGGGGAGGATACTATTGAATGCGTCTAAGTGTATACCATTACTTAATACTAAGTCCATTAAATAGGATTGTGCCCCTTCAGTTGGAGAAGATCACACGCTCCTAAATAATTTCCTATAACCATCCATAAAAGGAAGTTTGATCTAGTGATCCGCAACAAACCCATCCGTTGTGGAGGGAGGCACTCAGAGCTAACACGCAAGCTTGTTGCATCACTTACAAACCAGTAATGGAGACCATGAGATTTATTTAAAATCCCTCTCCCACTTAGTTATTTAAAATGAGGATTTTATCCTATGCTAGCATACATCACATGCACATAAACATCATAGTAAATAAAAGCAATAAATTTAGAAATTAATTTTCCAACTATTATGGTCTCTTTTCCATCACTGTCTTTAGTATACTCCAACCCTAGCTGCTGCCATCTTTAGCCACCACCATCGGGTCGAGTCATCGCATCCATCTTGCTTTTTATTCCACCGCGCCTCTGGTGCTCCATAAGTACCACGCCTCACAAGAATCCGATCCGCAACAAAAATAGAATTTTACATATATCGATCCTATATTCCACGAGGGAATGTACATGTAATCTAGATCGAAAATAAAATTCTAAAATCCTAGGGCTAATACAGCTCCTGCTGTATTAGTTACATACAATCATGCACACACAAAATATTGCCCTTGACATGTCCAAGGGTCCAATCACACACAACATCAATAAGCCATAATAGTTGGAGCCTACAACCAAAGAGTTAGCACATCTTACTATTATCCTGCCTAAATTATGTATGACATGTGCATAACCTATTTGAATTCTAAATACACAGAGGCAAACCCTAGCTCTGATACCAATTGTTGGTTAGTCCTAGGAAAACGTACCGGTTCCACTGTACAAAATTTTTTGTACAAGTGTCGAATCTTTCCTTAAATAACCTATTATGTTCTTTAGAAGTTAAATTAGGAATCGCAGACGGAACTTAATATCATTGATTCCAAATTTAACTTATCTGTTCTTAATGATTTAGATTTGAATCGCAAGCGAAACTTAACACTATTGATTCAAATCTACCTATGTTATTAATTTCATTAAATATTAATTTCTAAAATTGGCTTCCAGGACTGCATGGCGAGGCACATGACCTTCTTGGATATGAGAGCAACCACCACCGCCTAGACAAAGTCTTTTAAGGAAAGCTAATATTTAATTTCCTTAAATAACTTTAGGTTAACCAAAAAGAACAATCGAATCACAAATTCAAAAAAGAAGAAAACACAAACTCGAAAAATAAATTTGATAAACTAGATCAAATTGCCTCTTGTATTTAGAATTCTTACAAAGAAAATAACTAGTATGATGCAGAAGAAAACTACTAGTTATACATTCTCTTTGTAAGCTAATGACCTCAAGATCTTCTGCCGTATTCCTCGCCTCGCCTTGGACGTCGTGTGGGCGACGATCCTCCAAGATGAACACCACCCAAAAGTTTTTTCCTCTTCTTCTAAAATCCGGCCACCACCACCGCTAAGGAGAAGAGAGCAAAAGGGAAAAGAGAAGGGAGAGAGAGGGCCGACCACTTGAGGTTCTCCAAGCAAGAGAATAAAAATTGTTGTATCTCATGAAGCCTCCCCACCCCTTCTTTTATATTAGTTGCCCAAGGCAAATAAGGGAAGAATTTTTACAAAAATTAAAATCTTCCTTTAACTTTTCCCTTTTATTTTCCTTTTCTTTCCTCTTGATTGAATCAATCACCAAATTAATTAGATGTTGATTTTTTTATAATTGGCTAGCCCCTTGCTTGGGCTCCAAGCAAGGTGGCCGGCCACCACATCAAGAATAAGGAAATATATTTTTTAAAATTTTACAAGAAGAAATCCTCTTATAAAATTTACAAGCTCTCTTTCCTAAAGTAGGAGTTAAAAAAGGAAAGTTCTAAAAATTAAAATCATGTTTTAAAATTTAAAACTTCTCTTATAAAATTTTCTTTTTTAACATGGTGATAGAAAATTTAAATTTTAAAACTTATCCTCATTTTTTTCTTAAATCATGCGGATGGTTAAAAAAGGAAAGTTTTAAAACTTTTAAAACTCTCTATTAAAACATGTGACCTAATTCAAATAAGGAAAGTTTTAAAAATTAAAATATCTCTTTTAAAACTTATAGTTTTCTACAAAGAGAAGATTTTAAAAATTCAAAACAACCCTCCCTTTTTGAATTATTGTGGTCGGCCCCTTCATGCTTGGTCACCAAGCAAAGGGCCGACCCCTATAGAAGAGGGTGTGGCTGGCCCTTGCTTGGTCACCAAGCATTGGACCAGCCCCCTTCTTGGACACCAAGAAGAGCCTTACATTTGGATGGACTTGAGGCTATAATGAGGCTATGACAGGGACCTAGAGGAGAAATTAGTTTTGGCCTTCCGATGAGCTTGAGTATCCCGTGTTCACCCCGAACACACAACTCAAGTTCATCGATAATAACTCATTCCACTAGAGAGTTATTACCGCACTACCGCACCAATCCCAAATTACATTATGGGCTCCTTCTTATCATGAGTGTGTTAGTCTCCATGTGTTTAGGATAACGAATGTCCACTAATTAAGTAAGTTACTGACAACTTTCTTAATTAATATCTAGCTCCAAGAGTAATACCACTCAACTTCATTGTCATGTCGGACTAAGTCCACCTGCAGGGTTTAATATGACAATCCTTATGAGCTTCTCTTGGGGACATTCTCAACTAGATAACTTGGACACAGATTCCTTCTATAATCAACAACACACACTGTAAGTAATATTATTTCCCAACTTGTCGGGCATATTGATTTATCGAGCTAAACCTCACCCTTTGATAAGTCAAAGAAATAAATATTAAATATATGTGCTTGTTATTATATTAGGATTAAGAGCACACACTTCCATAATAACTAAGGTTTAGTTCTTTTATTAAGTCAGTACAAAAAGAACTGACCTAAATGGTCCTACTCAATACACTTAGAGTGTACCAGTGTAATTTATTAATCAAGATAAACTAATACTTAATTACACTACGACTATTCCGATGGTTTGTTCCTTTCCATCTTAGTCGTGAGCAACTATTTATAATTTATAAAGAACTAACAACATGATCTTCTGAGTGTGACACCACACTCCATGTTATCTACTATATAAATTAATTGAACAATTATATTTAACAAATAAATGCAGATATTGACCAATGTGATTCTTTTATTTCAAAAATAAATGTTTACAAAAGATAGGCTTTTAGTATACATTCCAACATCCTAACCTCTCAAAACACATTTGTATACATTTAGGGGGAGTTTTCATGATGAAAACAAGGATGAATTGGTTAAGGAAGACTAAGTAGAGGTTTAGGTTGAGGTTTGGTTTCAATATTGAATTTTTGAACCTCAAAACTTTAAAATTTGAGTTTCCTAAAGGTTTAGAGATTCCAAGTCATTATTGATGCACTGACAGAGGTTACGTGCATGTCTTTAGGGGGAGTTACTCTTTAAGGACATGAAAATCTATTTTTCATACACCTTGGAAGGTGGTTGACCTTCTTTAGCGAAAATGCTCAAGGTTGGACATTTGAATATAATGGAGAGTGGATATCTTCATTAGTCAAGTGGTGTATGCTCACGGATGAGCATTTGATGGCAATGAAGGGTATGAGACCTTCATTTGAATCGTGTGTGAATATACCAAGTGGTATATGCTCAAGGATGAGCGTTAAGAATAATGAAGGTTATGTGACATTCGTTATTGTGTTGTGAATAACGAGTGAAGTTGTAAACAATGTTGGGTAACTCTTTAGGGGGAGAGTTTTTGATGTGTGCCAATAGGGAGAGAATGTGTGGTTAAATTAGGCCTTCATTACCTAAGAGGGAGTTTGCCCTTTAGAAAAGGAGGAGAATGAAAGAAACCATCATTCTTACATTGGCATGAAGGAGAGTTGAGGCTATGAGATTAGCCTAACTTAAAGGTATTGTCATACATCAAAGAGGGGGAGATTGTTGGTGCAATATTCCCTAGGTCAAGGTTGGCTGAGCTTGAATTGGTTCAAGCTTGAGTCTTGATGTTTGAGTTTCGATGTTTGACAATACATGTAGACAACACATAGAGATTGCAGGTGCGATTGTTCATGTGGGGAGATTGTGAATGAGAGTCAAGTAAGTCAAGGTTAACTGAATGCTTGACAGGAAAGTCCTAGTGAGTGAAGCTAGGCAGATGGAAAGACCTGGTGAGTGAAGCTAGGCAGCTGGAAAATCCTGGTGAGTGAAGCTAGGCAGAAGGAAAATCCTAGTGAGTGAAGCTAGGTGAAAGTCCTGGTGAGTGAAGCCAGGCACAGGAAATACAGATGGATCAAGTTTGATCAGACATCTGGTGTTGGGAAGTCCAAGTAGGTCAAAGGGATTGACCGAATACTTGGCACGAGAAATCCAGGTGGATCAAGGTTGATCGGACACCTCGTGGAGATAAGTCCAAGTGGGTCAAGTATGACCGGACACTTGGCACGAGGAGAAAAGTCCAAGTGGGTCAAAGGGATTGACCGGACACTTGGTGAGGGAGTCCTAGCAGGTCAAGGGTGACCGGATGCTAGGCATGATGTACCAACAAGTCATGGTTGACCGGATGTTGGTGTCGGGGACTTTGGACTTGTTTTTGGGCAAAAACAGGAGCTGGATCGATCAGCCGATCGATTGGCTCATGCCCAATTGATCGGCTGATCGATTGGGCAAGTCCCTGCGACAAGCCTCCTCCCAATCGATCAGTGGATCGATTGGGAGAATCGTCGATCGCACAGAAAGCCTCCCAATCGATCGACCGATCGATTGGGAGCCTCTAATCGATCGGCTGATCGATTGGGAGCTGTGATTTTGCACGATAAGCCCTAGATCGATCATTCAATCGATCCAGGCAATTTCTGAGAGCACAGAGGCACTTTGGATCAATCGACCGATCAATCCAAAGTCTCCCCAATCTATTGGGAGCAATCCGATCGATTGGGATTCGACCGTTGGCGTAGAATAAAGCCGTTGTCGAGCTCTTTCTCCGCTAACGCTTGCACTGTTCAGCTCCGTTCTACACAGCGATTCTAGAGCTTCTCCACAGAGTTCTCACCGCCAGATCTTGAAGGTTCTTGGAGGCATTTCCAAGTCAAGAGGTGGATCTACAGCAAGAAGAAGAAGCTAGGGGTAGGGTTTCTTGTGTAAACTGTGTAAGCTTTCCCTTGTATTTGCTTCTCTTTGTTTCTTGTTGTATTGAGAGTATTGTAGGACTTCTCCGCCTTCGGTAGTTACCGAAAAGGAGCGTTTTCATAGTGGAGGGTGCGTGAGTGTGTGGATCCTTGGATTAGTCACCTCTTCTTGAGGTGGATACCAAGTAAATCCCTCGTGTTAGCGTTGTGTATTTGTTTCTTTGTATTTTCCGCTGCATTTCATCACAAGAAACAAGCAATGACGAGCACGAGATTGCGCCGAGCTATTCACCCACCCCCTCTAGCTACATTTCGACCCTAACAGAATCCAGAATTTGTCCCAGCATCTGGGATGAATTTTGTGACGAAATTAGTTTTCGTTGGAAATTTTTGACGAAAATTTTTTGTTGTAGATTGCGTTCCTAATTTGGGTCGAAATTTATTTTTGTCGCCAAATTTGTTGAGATTTAGGGATGAAAAATATTTGTCCCAAAATTTTGTGCCTAAATCATTATTTTTTTTAGTGTTTTCAAATTAATTCTAGAGAGAAAAACAAATAAGGAAAAATAAAAATTCAGTATAAAATTAAATTTAATACTAGAATTGAATTTACTTGTCTCCCCTATTCTTTTCCTTATATAGGTCTCCTATTAGATTTGGATAAATCCAAACCCACTTCAACTAATCCGCATCCATACTTTCATTCCATTAGTCATAAATATGGTTCAATAACTAAACCTCTTAGTATAATAACTAAACATTTTTTAATTAAAGAATCAAACCAATTTAATTATTTAATTAAATTAAAGAGGGTCTAATTTATCTTCAAAAGACGTGGTTCATCCGTACTTTCATTCCGACAAAATAATTTTCATATTTGTCGTTCGTCTGATCTAACTAGATTTAATCTCTCTCGATTTGAGAATCCAATTCTCAAACTCATTTTAAGCTCTTTGGAAAACTCGTAGTGCGTGTGACTTAATAAGTTCTCGATTATATTTTTCATCTATAATTAACCATTAATTATGGATCGATTATGAATGACACCTAGTAGTACATTATGATCCTCAATTGACTAGAAAATAAAATGGTTGATTCCAGAACTACTTCTGAACCTTTTAGCAGCTACAACGAGTCGTGCCTCGTTATTTTCATTTATCTTATACCCACTTAGTTTAAAACATGGTCTATGTGTCAGTCCCCACTAGGCTGACTACGTCACACCTAGCCCAAGTAATATTTCCTCGTCCTGTGGATTTAAGTTACTCATACATGTGTCCAAGAGTATAATACTCTTAACATGTGATGCTTTGACTAAACACTTTGAGTAATAATCTTGACAAATGGCTGTAGGGTATACATCTTTTTGTAAGGAGTGGTGAATCCTTTATTGATTATTCAAATATCTTCAGATATTTTGACTTATATCTAATCATTCTAGGTCCACACATCCTCGGAGATGCTTGCTTAAGATGTCAAAGTATAAGTCTTCATGACTAAGATAACTTGAATACTTCAAATCAAATGAAACTTGTACTTAAGCTAGAGTAAAAATTTCTATATATATATATAGAAAATCATATGAAGTCTCATAGTAGGTTATCATAATTGATGATGTTCGAACTCATCAATTCAACAATTAAGGATTATCTCAATACATTTATAATTACACATATAGTGATATTCACTAGTTGTGATTCAATCATAAGTTCTCTCATGTTATGAATCATATTATAAACATTTAGTATATGAATTTAAAATCAAATCATACATATAGAGAATATGTACTGAAATAATAAATTTCTATTTATTTAATAAATAATAGATACTATAAGACAATTATCTTAAATATATCTCAAATATAATTATTACTGGGTTGATATTAACCAGATTCTATTAAATATATTATTTAACAAGTCATCAAAATTGTAGATGGAGTTAGTTTCATAAGAATAATTTTTAAGGCAATCCCCAAAAAAAAATGTTATTTAACGAGTCTCTGGTGATGCATGCACATGTTAACATAGATAGGAAACACAATTTAGTTTTAAATTATAATTTGAATACACAAATTGGAATATGATACAACTGAATAATACCAAAAGTCAATTTTCTCTCATATAACTTTAGCTAATGAAATATAAAAATAACTAATACTTATTAAAATTAGCATTTGGAAACCCCAAAATAAACAACTATATATATTTAACCTATAAACCTCCAACGTAACAAAACTGGCTACTTTTCTCTCCCCTATAAATATATATAACCCCTCGGCCTCACTCATGTTCTTGCCCCACCCACCTTAATGCAAATGTGGTCGGCACGAGCAGCTGGAATTCTTTTCTATATAATGGTTCTATCTTTGCTTTCGGGAATAAGTGGAATGACATCGGACAACAACCCTGTCATCTATGACTACTCTCCTTACTTTCTCGTCTACAAAGACGGCTCTGTCAAGCGGCTCAAGGCGGAGGAGCAAACGCCGCCCGGCCTCGACCCCCTCACTAACGTCGACTCCAAGGATATCCGTATTTCCGCCGATGTCTCTGCCCGCATCTATCTTCCTCCCATCAATATCAACTTTACTAGCACAAAGCTCTCCCTCATCCTCTACTTTCGCGGCGGCGGCTTCTGCATATTCTCTTCTGCCTCCCCCATCGTCCACCACCATCTCAATGGCCTCGCGGCCGTGTCCTCTTCTATCATCCTCTCCGTCGACTACCGTCGTGCACCGGAACACCATATCCCTGTGCAATATGATGATTGTTGGGCTGCTCTCGAATGGGTCGCATCCCATCGCAGCGACGCCGGTGAGAAAAATTATATAATAATTAACATAGAAATTTAAATAATATATTTTTTTAATAATTTGGCACATATATAATTAATATTCTACATGTGTACGTAGAACCGTGGCTCCTCGATCATGCTGACTATGACAGAGTCTACTTAGCCGGCGACAGTGCTGGCGGCAACATCGTGCACAACCTGGCTATGCGAGTTGGGTCTCAAGGGCTGATCTCCAGTTATAGCTTGAAGCTAGCGGGGACGATACTACTAGATCCTTACTTCTGGGGGAAAAATCTGACAGCCTCAGAGAAAGCAGCCGATCCAGTATTAAGGAAGAAGTTGGACCAACTGTGGGGAATGATTTGCCCAGAGTCGACGGCCGGGAATGACGACCCGCGCGTGAATCCCTTGGCGGAGGGAGCGCCGAGTTTGGCAGATCTGGGGTGCACGCGAATGCTGCTGTGCACGTCGGAGAAGGACGCGATGAGGGATCGAGCGCTGATGTACTATGAGGCGTTGACGAAGGGTAGTGGGTGGCGCGGGACGGCTGAGTTGTATGAGGCGGCAGGGGAGGATCATGAATACTATCTGAATCATCCAGACAGCAACAGCACTGCTATGCTCCGTGCCAGAATCGCAGCCTTCTTGACTTGAAGTTGTTGAATCATTATGTACTCTAACTCTAGCTAGCATACCATGATAATAAAAATGAATGTCAACTCATACTTGGCTAAGGTTTGCTTTTGTATACCTTTTCTATTCGACATTAATTCTGAATAAAATTATAATATATAAGAACTCTAAAAAGTTGAATAAAATATACTATATTTATTCAAGTAAAATGTTATATCACTCATCTTTTGGCCTAGTTAAATCTATCATAATAATTAAGACTAATTATAAAATGATTGATTCTTAACTTTTATTTTATATTATTGTTTAAAATGAAGTGATGGATAGATATATAGGAGGGTTAGGATAGGGGAGTGTAATTCTATCACGGAGTAATATTCGATTCTATAAGTTTGTCAATTATTTTAATAAAACAATAGAATCAGATTATAGGTATAGGTGGGGCATCGTATTTGATATAGGTATTAAAATATTCATGATCGTACTTGAAACTTTGTGAACTTTACATTCCGTTATCGTGTTGTATTACGGATAGAGCATTGATTCGGTCCGGAAGTTGAGTCGGATGGACCATCGGATTAGGTGGTGAGAATGTTGACTGAATCGCGACGTCTCGGAGGGGGGGGTGCTGAGATGACTTCTGTGTTAACTAAGTCTTCAAAAGTTCTCTGGTCAACGCTACCTGCAGTCAGCGACCGGATTGACTCGCCCCCCGGTACCCCGATGCTCGAGGCAGATCCAACGAATATATGAGTACAAGATTAAGCCATAAAATAATGAAATATGCATAAGATATGAACAGAGACTGTATCCTGGCCCAGGGGGCGCTCTCGGATGGGACGCGGCTCGAGTTGTCGCGACCCGGAAGAGTAGCTGACTCTGATCAGGCTGGAGAGCGGGATCTGCCAACTAGAAACCGAACGCAGCCTGGAACCGAAAGACGAGCTGCAGGTCGGGATATGACATCGGCGCGCAGGCCGAGATAAGGCACCGGCACATAGACCGGGATAAGATACCGGCACGTAGACCGGGATATGAAATCGGCACACAGGCCAAGATATGAGATCGGCACGTAGGCCGGGAACCTAAGTCAACGCACAGACCGGGAAATGAGATCGACACGTAGGCCGAGACATGACTTCGGCATGCAGGCCGAGACATGACTTCGGCATGCAGGCCGAGATGAAACAACAAGATCAACACGTAGACCGAGAAATAAGATCGGCACGTAGGTCGGGATAGGACATCGACATGCAGGCCGGGATAATACAACATAAGCACACATGTCGAAATACCACCACCGCATGAAGGCGGGAATACACGATGGAAGGCCAGATCAGTGTCGAAAGCGCACAGCGGCGTGTCTCAAATACCGAATCGACTTCAAAACTATACGGCAGCGCGGATCGGAGCATGGCCACAGTTGTGCAGTCAGCGGAAGTCGTGGGTCGGCCGACGACAATTACTAATGTGCCGAAAAGGAGGGGACATGGGAACTGCCGACGTGCAAAGAGAGAGGTGGCGTCGTCATCCCACTGTGAATAGGGAGAACCCGACTACGGTATCGCGAGGAGGAGAGGTCGGCTACGGTGTTGCGAGGAAGAGAGGTTAGCTGCGGTGTTGTGAGTAGGGTGGGAGAGGTGGTTGTCGGCGTCCGAGAGAGGGAGCGGGGGGACGGCTCTGAGGCAGCTCCGGCGAGAAGCGAGAAGCGAGAGGCGCTCGGAGATAGTGGCATGGTCGGTCTCATGGTGGCAGCAGAGCAACCAAACGAAGAAGATCCCTTCTTCCTTTGGCGGCGACCCTCAACACCTCCCTGTTGACGACGGCGAAGCAACGCGAACTCAGCTCCCTCTTCTCTGAACTTGATCTGCGGCCTGGTCACAAAAGCAAGACGAAGAAGAAGAGAAGGGGTGATAGCTAGAGGAAGAAAGAGAGAAGAATGTGCGGCTGCCGGCATATCCCTCGGTCCGGAGCGTGAGAGGAAGAAGGAGATGACTTTGACGGCGGAAGAGGCCAAGAGGCGAAAGAAAAGGGAGAGGAATGGAAGTGGAGGCCGGCGACTGGCGTCGATGCCGGCGAAGAGGCTGTGAGGAAGCAGGTCCTTCTCCTCTGTTGGCGACAGCACAAAAACGGGGAAGAGGGAGAGAAGCGGCTGAGACATGAGACAGTGAGGGCTTCGCGAGGGGGAGAGGAAGAGGGAAAGAGGTGTCTGTCGGCCGCCGGTCTCGGCGCCGGCGAGGAGTACAGGCGGGCAGAAGAAAGCTGGCGGCGGAAGCCCCTCCTCGAAAAAAATGCACCTCCCCCCTAATTAAGCCCTAAATAGTGTAATGACCATCTTGCCCTTCCCTCTCTTCATAATTACCACTTTGCCATCAGGACCTAACCGTATCAAGCATGTATGGATGGATGAGAGCTTCGGATGGGAGCTTAGTTACCCAATGCTATTTCACTTATTTTCATAGCCTTGTAATTAAAGAAGTCATCCTCATGCGGACTTATGATTTGAGTATCACCAAGTAACGATCGAGTACTCATAGATCAATTTTTGGATTCAATCAATGGCATGCTTATGGCTTAATTCTGAGCATAAATTAAGCGCCAAATAGCAAATGCAAAAGCAATTTGTTCCATTTACTTATGTTCCCATTCATTCTTTGGGCATCACAAAAAGACTTAACAACATCGAATGGGATAACTATTATTCCGTGGGCTATTGAATTCGTTCGTTGATTCGTACATGAATATCAAAAATAATTTAAAAACATGTTTATTCAAAAAAGAATATTAGAAAATAGGAAAAGAACAACACTACCAAAAATATTAATAAGCCAATTAAAATCTCGTTTTACACAAACCCAAATAATTATTTATATAAACTTCAAACTCTAAGACAAAGAAAAAAAATCCAACATATAAACTTTAATTGCTAACTTGTAAAGAAATGGAAAAAATTCTAACATAAAGAAAAAATTCTTAATATACTCACAAACCTAAAATTCTTAAAACTCCAAATAAAAAATTATAAAAAAAATAAAAATTATCAAAAAATATCCTAATTACTAAATAATAAAATATTACCAAAAATAGTAATAAAAATCTTTGAATCCTCTTGCATCATTTGTCTTGGGTTAAAAAAAAAATGCATTCTCGAGTTGTATTAGATGGTAGCCCAGGAGAAAGATTATCTAGTACCAAATCGGTAAAAGTTTATTGGAGGGTGAAGCGTATCAAGTCAAAGTTTTGAGACATGAGCGGTAGTTTCTTCGCCTTGTGTTGATACACTGCATAATCTCCTACTTCATGTTAGGACACTCTGCGAGCTGAGGGGTAATTAGCTCCAATCGCTTCATTGATGATTTGTTGCTGCGAAAACTCGAAGCAAGCGCTAATACCCTTGATTTTACATGGTATCCACCTCTTTGAGATGACTAATCCAAGGGTACACTCTCCTCACTCATAGTACAGTGAAGGAGAAGTCTCGTATAAATTCCAACATAAGAATACACAAGAAATATAACAAAAGATACAACAAGAACAAGGAAATGAATACTACAACGAGGAACCTTTGCTCTTAATCTCTTGTTGCTGTGGAACACCTCTTGATGCTTGAAAATATAGCAGCACTTTGCTCCAAGAACCTTGAATAACTGGCGGAAAGAATCAAAGAAGAAGTTGCGTTTGAATCCTCATCATCACCTTTATATCCTGTGGATTAGGACTCCCAATTGATTAGTCTTAACCCCAATCAATTGTCACGTTAGATTCGAGTGCATTCAGCCATCCAAACCTTGCAACGTATCTTTTCTATTGGGAGATTGTTGGTGCAATGATTCTCCAAGTCAAGGTTGACCAGTTTGACCAAGCTCAAGTGGATTTGAGCTTGAATTTTGATGTTTGAACAATATATTGTGGACAACATGTTTAGACAATGTGTTCTTCGACAATATGTGAGAAAGGTCAAGTAAGTCAAAGAGGACCGGTACTTGATTGGTAAAGTCCTAACTGGAGGTTAGGAAAGGCAAGTCCTAACTCGGGGGTTAGGCAAAGGAAAAGTCCAAGTGGGTCAAGGAGAACCACACGTTGGTAAAGAAAGTCCAAGTGGGTCAAGGAGGATCACAGATTGGCAACGAAAGTCCTAACCGCGGTTAGGCAAAGAAACTCCAAGTGGTTCAAGGAGGACTGCACATTGGCAAGGAAAGTCCTAACTGCGTTATGTAAGTAAAGTCCAAGTGGATCAAGAAGGATCACACGTTGAAAAAAGAAAGCCCTAAATGTAGTTAGGTAAAGGGAAGTCCAAGTGGGTCAAGGGGGACCACACGTTCATAAGGTAAAATCCTTACTGCAATTAGGCAAGAGAAAAATTTAAGTGGGTCAAAGAAAACTACACTTGGTGACTGGAAGTTCAACGAGAAGTTGACAAACAGACACTTGGTAGGGAAGTCCTAATACGTCACGGTTGATCGGAGATTAGGCAAGGAAACCCTAGAATTGGGTTAAGTAAGTTAGGGTTGGATGTGATCGATTGAGACCCATGAGCGCATCTCTTCGCGAAGTGCATGATCGATTGGAAGCTAGTTTTCATGAAGCGCATTGCATTGCACTATGTTGAATCTATTAGGAAGAGTCTCAATCAATTGAGTATATTACGAGAGGCTTAATTGATTAAGCTTGTGTTAGTTGCTACTGGGAATATCGTACTGGTTCCCCTGTACAAAAATTTTGTACAAGTCCTGAACCATTCCTAGCAACCTATTGTGTTATTTAGAAATTAAATTTAGAATCGCAAACAGAACTTAACATTATTGATTCCAAATTTAACTTATCTGTTCTTAGATGTTTATGTTGGGACAATTTATCTAGGTCAAGTTTGACCAGTTTGACTAAGATTGAGTTGAGTCAAGCTTGAGTTGAGATTTGAGTTTTGATGTTTGACAATATAAGGAGATTGCTGGAGCAATCGTCTGATTATGGAGATGGTCAAAGGGTTGACCAAGTTGATGAGAATACAAGTTAAGTAGGTCAAGGTTGACAGGGGACTTGACTGGGAAAGTCCTAACTAGAGGTTAGGTAAATTGGAAATTCCAAGTATGATCTTGGCAAAGGAGAAAGACCTGGTGAGGAGCTAGGCATTTGGGAAGTCCTGGTGAGGAGCCAGGCAACTGAAACTCTAAGTATGATCTTGGCAAAGGAGAAAGTCCTGGTGAGGAGCCAGACATTTGGGAAGTCCTGGTGAGGAGCCAGGTAACTAAAAGTCCAAGTGTGATCTTGGCAAAGGAGAAAGTTCTGGTGAGGAGCCAGACAATTGGGAAGTCCTGGTGAGGCAACGAAAAGTCCAAGTGTGATCTTGGCAAAGGTTGTAAGTCCAAGCATGTGGTCTTGGCAAGGTAAGTCCTGATGTGACTTGGCAAGGAAGAGCTGACAACTAGGATGAGGCCGAAGGAAGCTCCTGAAGGCAAGGTGTGAAGGATGGGGAGATATCCGAGGGACGTAAGGCTGATGGAGGAGGCTAGAAGGCTAGTTCGAGGTTGGTCGGGTGTGGCCAAATGCTAGGGGTGGCAATTCGGTTCGGGTTCGGGTTGACAGGTTCGGGTTGGCAGGTTGGCGGGTTGGCAAATGACAACCTGAACCCGACCTGATTATTAATTCGGGTCAAAATATTCAACCTGAACCTGATCTGTTTATTTGCACTTGACCCGAACCCGACCCGAACCCGACCTGTTTGACCCGTTTAACCCGGTTCACCCGTTTAACCCGTTTGACCCGTTTGACCCGTTTAACCTGTTTGACCCATTTGACCCGAATCTGACCTGAATTCATTAAATAAATTTTGTATATTAAATTAAAAATTAAAAATAACATTTATCTACATAAATTGAAAATTCATATCATAAATGATAAGCCATAGCAACATTACAATCAATAGCATATCATATCTCTATGTTTAGGGTTTTTAACTTTTTTAAATTTGTAATTTTAGTTTAAATTTATAATTATTTATAAACGGGTTCGCGGGTTGTAATTGGGTCATTTCAGGTTGACCCGAACCCGACCTTTTTATTAAATGGGTCAAATGGGTCGACCCGATTTCGACCCGAACCCGAAACTACCCAACCCTAACTTGATTTTTTCGTGTTCGGTTCGGGTCGCGTTTTCGTGTCAGGTCAAAAATTGCCACCCCTACCAAATGCTAGGCATGGAGACTCAACAGGTCAAGGTTGACCGGAAGTTGGGTTTGGGACTTTGAACTTGAGTTTGAGTCAAGTTCAGAGTGTTCAATCGATCAGGCGATCGATTGAACAGGGTCCAAATCGATCGGTCGATCGATTTGACCTGTGCTGCGATTGTGGGAAGGCCCAATCGATCGACCGATCGATTGGGATGTGAAATCGCAAGCATAGAGGCTTTCCCAATCGATCGGGTGATCAATTGGGAGCTGCCAATCGATCGGTCGATCGATTGGGAGCTGCCAATTGGTCGGTCGATCGATTGGGCAGCAGAAGCTCTCACGCGGACGTGAGAGCATAGAAAGGTGCTGAATCGATCGGGCGATCGATTCAGGCAGTCCCAATCGATTAGTTAATCGATTGGGAAGTGATCATTGCGCAGGATGCAGGTGATGGATGGCTGCGATGGAGCGGTGCTGACGTGGCAATCGATTGGGGATGAATTGGATCGATTGGGAGCACTGTTTAAAGACTGGGCGGAGCGTTTTCTTCTCTAGAACTTTGCGTTCTTCTCCTGCGGTTTTCTGCGATTTTCACCAGCGATCTTCTTTGAGATTCTTGCCAGTTCTTGAGGGTTCTTGGAGTACATCTCCAAGATTCAAGAGGCAACAACAACAAGTAACAATTAAGCAAGAAGAAGGATGTATTTCAGTTGTATTCTTGTATTTTCTTCTTATGTGAGTGTTGTAGTGTTGTGTGTGTTTGTACGAGGCTTCTCCGTCTTCGACTGCGACCGAGAAGGAGTATTTCATAGTGGAGAAGTGAGTCGGTGTGTGGATCCTTGGATTAGTCACCTCATCTTGAGGTGGATACCAAGTAAACCCTAGGTGTTAGCATTATGAGTGTTTGTCTTCGAGTATTCCACTGCACAACAACAAGACGAAGCAAACCGACGCAAGCGCGATGAAACGCTATTCACCCCCCCTTTAACGGGCACATCGGTCCCAACAGTTTAGACTTGGATCACAAACGATGCTTAACATTATTGATCCAAATTCGCCCATGTTACAAATTCAATTAAATATTAATTTCAAAGATTGGCTTCCTGGTTAAACATGGCGAGGCACTAGGCCTTGTTGGGTATGGGAGTATCCACCACTTCCTAGTCAAAGCCTTTCAATGAAATTTAATATTTAATTTCCTTATAGTAACCCTAGGTTTAACCAAAAGGAACAATCGAATCACAAGATCAAAAAAAACAAAAGAAACACAACTTCGAATCACAAATCCGAAAATCTAGAATCACTAGCCTCTTGTCTTTGGTATTTCAAAATCCTTACAAAGAAAACTAGTATGATGCGGAATAGAATTACTAGTTATATCTTTCTTTGTAAGCAAAATCTCTTGATCTTCTATCGTATTCCTCTTCTTATCTCGGACGTTGAGTGGACAACGATCTACCGAGATGAGAACCACCAAGACACATTCCTTCTTGCAAGTTTCGGCCACCAACCTTCAAGCTCCAAGGGATGCTAGAACAAAGCCTCCTTTCTCTCCTTCTTCTCCTAGCAAGAACTGGCCACCACAAGAACTCCAAGAGAGGGATGCACCGACCACTAAAGAAGAAGAGAAGAGGAGTATAGGGCTGGCCATACCAAGGAAGACAAGAGAGAAACAATAGAAGAGATGTTGTGAGGTGAGACACCTCTACCCTCTCTTTTATATTCCTTGGTCTTGGCAAATAAGGAAATTTAATTATTATTAAAATTCTCTTATTTTCCTTGCCATTGGTTAATAAGGAAAATTTAATAAAAATTCCTTTTAACCCTTCTCATGGTCGGCCCCTACAAGTGCTTCAAATAAGGCAAGTTTTAAACACAAAATTAAAACTTTCTTATTTGTTTCCAGAAATTTAAAAAATAAAATTTCTCTTTAAAAATTTCCTTCATGGTTGGTTATAAAAGGAAACTTTTATAAACCAAAATCTCTCTATTAAAACATGTGGATGATTACAAAAAGGAAAGTTTTCTCAAAATTAAAATCTTCCTTTCAATATACAAATAAGGAAAGATATCAAATCTTTTCTCTTAATCTTTTGTAGAAACTATAAAAGGAAAGATTTAATTTTAGAACTCTCTTTTAAAATCATGAGGATGGTTACATAAAGGAAAGTTTTATCAAAAATTAAAATCTTCCTTTTAACTACAAATAAGGAAAGATATCAAACCTTTCTCTTAATCTTTTGTAGAAAATTATAAAAAAAAATTAAATTTTAAACTCTCTTTTAAAATCATGGCTTCCACATAAGGAAAGATTTTTTAAAAATAAAATCCTTTTATTTTATATGGCCGACCACACCAAGCTTGGGCTCCAAGCTATGGCCGACCACCCTACTTGGCTTAAGCCTTTGGCTTGGCCGACCCAAGCTTGGGTTCCAAGCTTGCTTGGCTGGCCACCTAAGGGTGGGTAGGAACTGGGTATTTGGTGGATATAATTCTCTATAAATAAGAGGCTACGATAGAGATCGAGAGGAGGAATTGGTTTTGGTCTCCTGATGAAATTAAGCTTCCCGTGTTCGCCCCGAACATCCAATTTAATTTCATCAATAATAATTCATACCACTAAAGAATTATTATTGAACTACCGCACCAACCCCAAATTATATTTTGGGCTCCTTCTTATCATGAGTGTGTTAATCTCCCTGTGTTTAAGATGTCAAATGTCCACTAATTAAATGAGTTACTAACAACACACTTTAATTAATATCTTAGTCCAAGAGTAGTACCACTCAACCTTGTCGTCATGTCGGACTAAGTCCACTTGCAGGGTTTACATGACAATCCTTATGAGCTCATCTTGGGGACATTATTGTTGGAACCTCAAGGTTGTTTTGGTGTGATCAACAAGTTAAGTTATGTCCTGTGTTGTTTCTAACCTTGTGTCTAAGTGTGCAGGAGCTTAGGAGCACAGGTATTCGAGCGGAAGACGCAGCTAGCGAGAAGGACGGAATGCGGTGCGTTCGAGGGACGAGGTGCTGCGTAAGAGTACCCCGGTGGACGAGAAGGAAGCGTGCGGTGGTTCTGAGGGACGAAAGCTGGAGCGGAAGATTGCTCGAGGAGCAAGAGACGCAGCTAGCGAGAAGGTCGGCACGGGGTGCGACCGAGGGACGAAGACTGCGGATGAGTACGCTGGTGGACGAGAAGGAAATACGCAGCGATTCCGAGGGACGAGAAGCCGGAGTGGAAGGCTGCTCGAGAAGATCGGAACTTGGGTTCGGGTGAGCCCTTTTCTGGATGGTATAGATCACCCAAGCGAGCGGATCCGGAGGAGAAGAACCGGACCGAGGCGGGACTGAACCAGAGAAGAGGTCCTGGGCGAAAAAGTCAACATCTGTTGACTTTGGGCTCCGGGGCGCCCGGAGTAGTTTGGGGCGCCCGAAACCCTTCCGGGCGCCCGGACTAGACTTTTGACCAGGATCGAGATTTGACTCGATCTGATCGTTGGGGGATAAAGTTTACCCCCCCAGGGCGCCCGAAACCCCTTCGGGGCGCCCCGACCAAGGCTATAAATATAGCCTTAGTCCAGAAGCTTTTTAACGAACTCTGAATTGTAATTCAACGTTTGTAAGCTTTAGTCTAGAGTTGAGCTTCTATTTTTTGCGCTTCAACGCTGTACGAGGCTTCTCCGCCTGAAGGAGTTTTTAGTGAGCTTAATCTTCCTGGGATTAACAACCACATCGGTTGTAACCAAGTAAACACTTGTGCCTCGCTTTTTCTTTATGCTTTTAATTTATCGGCTTACTTTATATATACAAGTGTTAGCTTAAAGAGTTCGTGGAAGGGTTGTTTTTGTTTTTATTTTACAGGATTATCCAACAACCCCCTCCTAGCCGGCCCAACGGTCCTACAAGTGGTATCAGAGCCGAGGCGCTTCAGGAGGACTAACCGCCGATCGAAGCAACGATATGGCCAGAGCTAACATCTATCCACCAACATTCGAGGGGGAGTTCGCATTCTGGAAGCGACGAATGGAGGTTTAATTTAAAACTGATTTCAATATGTTATTAATAATGAAGTATGGTTTTATAATACCCAAAAGCGAAGAAGGAGAAGAACTTAAGGAGCATCAATGGACAGACGACCAGCGCGACAAATTCATGGCAAACGGTAAGGCTGAATCCAGTCTTTTGAGCGTGTTACCTGCTAAGGATCTCGACAGAGTCGGAACATACAAAAGCGCAAAAGAACTTTCGGAAAGGTTCTTGAAGCTTTATGAAGAACCATCTGCAGTCGAATCCAACTCCTCAATAGACATCGAGTCACCGACAAAAGAGTCAGAGATCAAGGAAATTGCCGAAACATCTCTCACCACCGAGCATCTACTAGAAGACGCAATTAGCTCTTCCTCAATAAACATCGAGAGCATCAATAAAGGGGGAGTAACGTTGAAAGAAAACAACTCGACAGGGGGAGAACCATTGGCCGAAAAGGTAAGTCAGGTATGGACCCCAACTTCTGAACATTTAGTTAAATAAATCAAAATGTCCCCGAAAGAATTTTGCGAATTAAAAATTGAATCGTCGAAAGAATTTTTCGAATTAGAAAATCTTCTGACGAATAAATTTTGCAAAATACGAAATATTTTTTTGAACGAATTTTGTAAATTAGAGATATTATCGAAAGAGTCTTTCAGATTAGAAAATCTATTATCAACAGATTTGTTCAAATTAAAATTTATGTTGTCAAAATATTTTTGCAAATTACAAAATATTTTGTCGAATAAATTTTGCAAATTTGAAATGTTGTCGAAAAACTTTATCAAGTTAAAATTTAGATTATCAAAATATTATTGTGAAATAGAGATTAACATGATACAAATCTTTGCATGTTTAATCATGTTTGCTTTAAATATGAAAAAGTGTGATTTAAGAAGCTATGATAAATTAAAATGGAAATTTAAAACTTTATGATAAAAGTTTTAGAATTAAAAATAAAAAATAATAATAATAAAATAAATGCATAGAAAATTTCTTTTTCTCAATTTTATTTAAAAATTTTCTTGCATAAAGTTTTAGGATTAGAAAATTCCTTTTAAAGGTTTAACTTAGAAAAATTCTCTTTTATACTTAGAAAAATTTTCAGAAGATATTTTTTTCCTAAGTTAAAAGCTGTTCTGAAATTAAAAATTTCTGCTTTATTTTTTTTTTTCAAAACTATCTAAGTTAGAATCTTTTTATAATTTCACTTATACTTTTTTTTTTAGACTGTTTATGTGAAAATTATTGCAATATTTTTTAAGGATCTCAAAATTTTCTAAGTTTTTACCCTTAGATTTTCTTCTTAAGAACCCCATTTTTTTTATGTGATAAAAGGGGGAGAAGGAAAAGTATAAGTCTAGGGGAGGTAGAAAATTGAAAATTGCAAATTTTTGAAATTTATTGTTTCTATCAAGGGGAGGTAGAAAATTGAAAATTTCAAATTTTTGAAATTTATTGTTTCTATCTTGTTGCACATTATTGAAAAAATTGAAAATTGTTTAATTTTCATATCTATTTTTGACCCTAGTTTAACTTGGGTTGATCACATCAAAAAGGGGGAGATTGTTGGAACCCCAAGGTTGTTTTGGTGTGATCAACAAGTTAAGTTAGGTCCTGTGTTGCTTCTAACCTTGTGTCTAAGTGTGCAGAAGCTTAGGAGCACAGATACTCGAGCGGAAGACGCAGCTAGCGAGAAGGACGGCACGCGGTGCGTCCAAGGGACGAGGTGCTGCGGAAGAGTACCCCGGTGGACGAGAAGGAAGCGTGCAGTGGTTCCAAGGGACGAAAGCCAGAGCGGAAGATTGCTCGAGGAGCAAGAGACACAGCTAGCGAGAAGGTCGGCATGGGGTGCGACCGAGGGACGAAGACTGTGGATGAGTACGCTGGTGGATGAGAAGGAAACACGCAGCGATTCCGAGGGACGAGAAGCCGGAGAGGAAGGCTGCTCGAGAAGATCGGAACTTGGGTTCGAGTGAGCCCTTTTCCGGATGGCAGAGATTACCCAAGCAAGCGGATCCGGAGGAGAAGAACCGGACCGAGGCGGGACTGAACCAGAGAAGAGGTCCCGGGTGAAAAAGTCAACATCTGTTGACTTTGGGCTCCGGGGCGCCCGGAACCCTTCCGGGCGCCCGGACCAGACTTTTGACCAGGATCGAGATTTGACTCGATCTGATCATTGGGGGATAAAGTTTATCCCCCCCAGGGCACCCGGAACCCCTTCGGGGTGCCCCGACCAAGGCTATAAATATAGCCTTGGTCCAGAAGCTTTTTAACGAACTCTGAATTGTAATTCCAACGCTTGTAAGCTTTAGTCTAGAGTTGAGCTTCTGTTTTATTGCGCTTCAACGCTGTACGAGGCTTCTCCGTCTGAAGGAGTTTTTAGTGAGCTTAATCTTCCTAGGATTAACAACCACATCGATTGTAACCAAGTAAACACTCGTGCCTCGCTTTTTCTTTATGCTTTTAATTTATCGGCTTACTTTATATATACTAGTGTTAGCTTAAAGAGTTCGAGGAAGGGTTGTTTTTGTTTTTATTTTATAGGACTATCCAACAACCCCCTCCTAGCCGGCCCAACGGTCCTACAATTATCAACCTAAATTACTAGGACACAGTTTCATTGTATAATCAACAACACACCATATAAATAATACCATTTCCTAACTTATCGGGCATATTGATTTATCGAACTAAATCGCACCATTTGATAAATCAAAGAAATGGATATTAAGTATATGAGCTTGTTATTATATCATGATTAAGAGTACACACTTCCATAATAACAAAGGTCTTGTTCTTTTATTCAGTCAGTATAAAAAGAACTTACCTTAAATGGTCCAGCTTAATACACTCTGAGTGTACTAGTGTAATTTTATAGTTAAGAATACCAAATTACACTACGACTATTCCAATGGTTTGTTCATTTCCATCTTAGTCGTGAGCAACTGTTTATAATTTATAAAGAACTGATAATATTATCTTCTGTGTGTGACACCACACTCTATGTTATCTACAATATAAATTAATTGAACAACTACACTTAGCATAAATGTAGACATTTGACCAATGCGATTCTTTATTTCAAAAATAAATATTTATACAAAAGCTAGACTTTTAGTATACATTCCAACAGCTTGGTCACGAGCGAACAGAGAGCTTCTGAATCGATTGGGTGATCGATTGAAGCTGCTTGATCGATTGGGTAATCGATCGGAAGAAGCTCGCGAGCGAACAGAGGGCTTCATAATCGATTGGGTAATAGATTAAGTAGGCCCGTAATCGATTGGTTAATCAGTTAAGTGATGAAGAAAAGAGTTGTTGCGAGATTTGGATGACCAAATGCGCTCGGATCTGACATGACAATCAATTGGGGGTAAAACCAATCGATTGGGATCGCTAATATGTGGGATATAAAGGTGACGACAAAGATTCAAATGCAACTTCTTCTCCGATTCTTTCCACCAGTTCTTGAATGTACTTAAAGGTTCATAAATTAAAACTTAATTAAAAAAATAAAAAATAGTTGATGCAAGCACTTGGACTCAATCTAAGCGCCTCGCCTCCGCCTCCACAAAACAGGCCCATGATTTTGTGAAGGTGTACCAATTTTTGTGGGGTTCGGGCACCCGATGTTAGATCCGAGCGCTCAGACAAATGCTATAAAAGTGCCCTATGGGGAACCTCTTCCACTCACCTCAAATATTTTTTTCTCAAAGGTTCCTCATCGAACCTTTAAAGAAAGAAAAAAAAATCCACAAACCTTTAAACTTTCTCTTTCGATTCTTGAGCCATGTTGTTAAGGATTAATCGAGGCTATCATTTCTTTTATAAATATTCAGAATGCCTTGCTAATATTCAAAACATAAACTTTTTTTTTAAATATTTTAGTAATAGTTTAGCCTTTAATTTTTTATTTTGTTGAGTAGAAATAAAACAATCGATGTTGGTGTTGACCCCTCTAGGACTCTTAGCACTGACCCTAGGTTTCTCACTAAAGAACATAAGGCTAAATTTTCATCCATTTCTTAGGTGCCTTTACCTAGTCGATACTTATGTAGGACTTTCTTTCAGCATTCATGCATTCCTAGTGTAGAAGTTATTGAGTATTATCACTTACATAGACTAGTTTATTGTTCAAGTTCAGTTAACTCAAGTTTGTGTGTCGAATTGTACAATAACTTAGTCAAAGTAGATGATTTTACATACACCTTTAGGGTCGCCACTAAGGAAGTCACAATATCTCCCACCATCCTTAGAGACTTCCTAGGTCTATGACCATCAACTATTCCTTTTGTATGTTACCCTCCTAGGGATTTATCATTTGGTGATCCTTACTCCCATATCACTTTGGATACAATATATTCATTTTTTTTGGAGGTGAGAGGGTACCGACAATCACCCAGTTTAGGTCAGTCAAACTTAGTGTTCAACATTACATTCTCTATAGGGTCCTAGTGAAGTGCATCTTGCCACTCACCACTAGAGACGTTGCTATGATGCGACATTTTCACTCCCTCCTATATGCATTCTGTTAAAGACTAGATATAGATATTAGCCTTCATATGTTTCGTACCATTATCTACTCAACTGGTATTTGCACTGGCAGATGGGTATGCATGCCCTACTGCCACATTCTGACCGTCTACTTACACTCATTAGGTATTGATGTCACAAAGGTGATGTCACTCCTCTAAATGTGTTCTACATGATAGGCGCTAGGAATTTGTCTTTAGTTTATATATATGTATGTTAGGATGTATACTAAAAGCCTAGCTTTTTGTATGAACATTTATTTTGAAATAAGAATCACATTGGTCAAATATCTGCATTTAGTTAAATGTAATTGTCCATTTAATTTATATTGTAGATAACATGGCGTGTGGTGTCACAACCAAGATGGATTGGGATAAACCATTGGAATGATTGTAGTGTAATTTGGTATTAGTTTATCTTGACTATAAAATTACACTAGTACACTATGTGTGTATTGAGCAGGACAATTTGAGGTTATTTCTTTTTATATTGACTGCATAAAAGAACAGAACCTCTGTTATTATGGATGTGTGTACTCTTAATCCCGATATAATAACAAGCACATATACTTAGTATTTATTTCTTTAATTTATCAATGGGTGAGATTTATTCGTTAAATCAATAAGCCCGATAAGTTGAGAAATAATATTATTTATATGTGTGTTGTTGATTATAGAAGGAAACTATGTCCTAGTTATCTAGGTTGATGATGTCTCCATGAGGGCTCATAAGGATTATCATATAAACCCTGCAGGTGGACTTAGTTCGACATGATAATGAAGTTGAGTGGTACTACTCTTGGAGCTAGATATTAATTAAGTGAGTTGTTAGTAACTCATTTAATTAATGGATATTCGATATTTTAAACACAGAGAGACTAATGCACTCATGATAAGAAAGAGCCCATAATGTAATATGAGATTTGTGCGGTAGTTCAATAATGACTCTTTAGTAGTATGAGTTATTATTGATGAACTTGAGTTGGGTGTTCGGGTCAAACACAGGAAGCTCAAGTTCATCAGGAGGCCAAAATCAATTCCTCCTCTAGATCCCTGTTGTAGCCTCTTATTAAAAGCCTTTTTATCCACCCAAAGCCCAGCTTCTTACCCAAGCTAGGGGCCGGCCACATCCTTGCTTGGTGCCCAAGCAAGGGGCCGACCAAGCCCATCTTAGTGTCCAAGATGTGGTCGGCCAAGGCTTGCTTGGTGACCAAGCATGGGGTCGGCCACTAAAGAAATAAAAAGAGATATTTTAATTTTTTTTAAAAATCTTTCCTTTTATAGCAATCTACAAAGGATTAAAAGAAAGATTTTAATTTTAAAATCTTTCCTTTTTTGAAGCCATCCACATGGTTTTAAAAGAGAGTTTTAAATTTTAAAATCTTTCTTTTTTTGTTGCCATCTATAATGGTTTAAAAAGAGAGATTTTAATTTTGATAAAACTTTTCTTTTTTGTGACCATGATTTAGAAGAGAAATTTAATTTTAAAATCTTTCCTTTTTTTAGACATCTACAATGTTTAAAAGAAAGAGATTTTAATTTTTTAAACTTTCCTTTTGTAGCTATCACAATAGGAAATTTAAAAGAGAGAAATTTTAATTATTATTAAAATTTCCTTTTATGCCATGACCAAGGATTATAAAAGAGAGGTAGAGGATGCCTTATGGGAATACCACATCTCCATATTTCTCTTGTTCCCTTAGGGCCGAAACCTAAGCTTTCCCTCTTCTCTTTTCCTTGGTGGCCGACCCTTCTCTCTTTCTCTTCTTCCTTTGTTTTCTTCTCTTAAGGCTGGCGGCACATCAAGCTCCATCTTCTTGTGGCCAGTTTGCTTGGAGGGGAAGAAGAAGAGAAGGAAGTTTCCTATTTTGACATTCCTTGGGTGGCCGAAACTTGTAGGCAAAGAAGAAGGTTCGGGTGGATTTCATCTTGGTAGATCATCACCCACACGACGTCCAAAAGGAGGAGAGAAATATAACAGAAGATCAAGAGGTCTTTAGCTACAAAGAAAGATATAACTAATTATTTGTTTCTGCTGCATAATTAGTTTGTGTTCTTTGTATGGATCCTGAAATACCAACACAAGAGGCTAGCGATTTTGTGTTTCAATTTTGTGTTTCGATTTTATGTTTCGATCTTGTGCTTCGATTGAGGTCTCTTTAGTTAAACCTAGGGTTTACTGTGAGGAGTTTAAATATTCAATTTCTTTGAAAGGCTTTGTCTAGGAAGTGGTGGATGATCCCATAACCAAAAAGGTCCTACTACGATTAATATCTAAATTAATATTTTTCAACAAGCACATGATGGTTGATTTACTAATTAAAATTAATAAATTGTATGTAACCTTCAATAATATATAAAAACTAATACTTAATTATATGAATAAAATAAAATTAATTAATTTAAAAAATATATTTTTGTCTCCTTAGTTGCACAACCTTAGAATATAATGTATCATAATTATTTTCTTTACTTCTCCATAAATTTATAATTTTAGATCCGTCCATATCTATGATCAGGGACGAATCTAGAATTTAGAGATGGACTGGGCTGATCCTAAGTTAACTGCTAACGTTGACATTAGAGAGCCTGTCGCCGATAGTGAGATAGATATGGTTGGTCCACGAACACGATGTGAGGTCATGCTCAAGCGTCTTACATAGGACCTCAATCTACAGTTGTTCATCTCTGACATTATTGATGTAAGGGTATGTCAGTGTGGAGGACATGTCGATCCGGTCGTGACAACCCAGTTGAGGGACGATGTCAACGACTATGTTGGTGCAACCTTAGGTCAAGGTTGACCTGGTTGACCTGGTTGACCCGACTCGAGTTGACCTGACTCGAGTTGTATTTTGATGTTTGACGAGAACAGAAGAGTTATATTTTAATGGGAGATTGTTGGTGCAACCTTAGGTCAAGGTTGACCTGACTCGAGTTGACCTGACTCAAGTTGTATCTTGATATTTGACAAGAACAGAAACTTGGGAGGTTGTGGGTGCAACCCTTGGTCAAGGTTGACCTGGTTGACCCGAGGTGAGTTGACTTGGCACGGAAAAGTCCAAGCAGGGAGCTTGGCATAGGAAAAGTCCAAGCAGGGAGCTTGGCACGGGAGAAAGTCCAAGTATGGAGACTTGGCACGGAGAAGTCCAAGTATGGGAACTTGGCAAGTGGAAGTCAGAGAGGACTCGGTAGCTCGTTCTCCGGACTAGGTCAGAGAGGGCTTGGTAGCTCGTTCTCTGGACCGGAAGTGAAAGACGGAGAGGGCTCGGTAGCTCGTTCTTCGGACTAGGTCAGAGAGGGTTTGGTAGCTCGTTCTCTAGATCAGGAAGGCAGATGGAAAATCCTGGTGAGTGAAGCCAGGTGAAAATCCTGGTAAGTGAAGCCAGGTGAAAGTCATGGTGAGTGAAGCCAGGCAGATGGAAAGTCCTGGTGAGTGAAGCCAGGCAGACGGAAAAGTCCTGGTGAGTGAAGCCAGGTGAAAACCCTAGTGAGTGAAGCTAGGTGAAAGTGAAAGTCCTGGTGAGTGAAGCCAGGCAAGGGAAAGTCCTGGTGAGTGAAGCCAGGCAGTTGGGAAGTCCTGGTGAGTGAAGCCGGGCAAGGAAAAATCCAGATGGATCAAGGCTGATCGGACATCTGGTGTTGTGAAGGTCAAGTAGGTCAAGGGAGTGACCGGATACTTGGCACGAAGAGAAAAGTCTAAGTGGGTCTCACAGAGAGTTGGCTGATCGGTCTGGGGACCGATCAGTATAGGGCCTGATCAGTCCACAGACCGATCAGGGACCTCCTGGACCGATCAGGATGGAGCCTGATCGGTCCAGGCTTAGCCGTTGTGACACAACGGCTAGATTCCTTTCTGTGTCTTTTTTGTCTTCTTCGCAGGTTCATATAAGAAGGCTACTACAGTGAAGGCTTAACAACCTCTCGCTGAACGGTTCTTGCTCCTGCGATCTGAGCTTTGTTGAGCTCTCCATTGCTGAAGCTTCGCGTGAGCTTCCCTGCTGGTTTTCTAGCTGCTGTTGTTGGAACCGAGAAGTTGCTGCTTCATCGGGATTCCAGTCGACAACGAGAAGGCAAGCAAAGGGTTTTACATTTCGATTGTTCTTGTTTGCTTTCTCTACTGTTGTACTCCTTATTGCTGTTGCAAAGAGTTTGTGGCGAGGTTTCTCCACCCAGAAGGAGTTCATCTTAGCCGGTTATCCGGGGTCTCATCCACCGACGGATTGATAGGCTTCGTCCACCTTACGGACACGCCGAGGAGTAGGAGTATCATCTCCGAACCTCGTTACATCGCTACGTCTAAGGTTTGATCATCTTCGTTTCGTTTCTATTGTTTTATTTCCGCTGCGCTAACTTGATTTGTAGAAAGAAACACGAATTTGGGGTCGGCTATTCACACCCCCCCTCTCTAGCTGCGACCATCGATCCTAACAAGTGGTATCAGAGCAAGGTTGCTCTTCGACGGATTAACACCCGGGGGAGCACAAGCTAGAGAATGGATGGACTTGGAGAAGACGTCACGATTCCACCAGTCTACGATCGCGACGACTTCGCGTTTTGGAAGGTAAGAATGAAGTACTTTCTTATGACTAACTTAGTTAATTTCAATTGTGTACAAGTAGGTTTTGTTCCTCCAAGGGATGAAGAAGGAGAAATTCTTGAGAAGAAGAGGTGGACAAAGGAACAAATCCACCAATCCGTAATCAACGACGAGGTAATGAAAATTTTTGAATTCTCATTACCTAACGATATCTTGTGTAAGATAGGTGGTTACAACAATGCCAAGGAATTGTTGAACAACTTGGCCAAGTTCCATGAGGGGAGCTCCACTTCAAGCCATGAAGAGGAGTCAAGTGAGCTAAGTAGCTCACACCATGGAGATGTGGAATTAGAAGTTGAGGGTTACTCAACATCTAAGGAAGAAGAGGAGGAGAGTTCTTCCTCAAGATCGGAGCAAGAAGAAGAAGCTTCTATCTCCGGAAGGGATGAAGGAGAAAGCATACAACCATCCTCAACCCTAGGTAATTCAAGCATTTTAATTTCGAATAAATTACACATAATGTGCTTTGAGTGTAGGGAATATGGACATTACAAGAGTAAATGTCCAAAGAGGATAAGGAAGACTCCACCGGCGCCAAAGGTCAAGGAAGCCGGAGTCCCGATACGCAAGGGCAAGGAGCACTTGGTGTGCTTCCAATGCAAGCAAAGGGGACACTATAGGATTCAATGTCCGAGGGGGAGGCAACCTCACAAGGACAAGAGACCGAGCACGTTGATAGGGGGAGCTAAGACAAACCCTAAGGTACCTTTTAAGGCACATTATTGCAATTCTAATAAGACACATGCTAGTAGTTTTATTGCAATTGTTAATAATGATAAGCATGTTAATTATAGGAATCAATATATGTGCTTAGGTGCTAAACATGTTGGCTTGAATAAGGACAACTCTAGAAATGTCAACCCTAGGATTAACTCATCTAAGGTTAAGAGAAACCTAGATAGGAATCCCAAAACTACTAGACATATGCCTAGGAGTACCTCAAAGAACAATGACAAATTAAAACTTGAGGTATTAGAAAAGGAGAATCAAGTCTTGAGGTCAAGACTTGACACTTTAGAAAAGACCCTTAAAAATTTAGAGAAGTCAACTCTAGGGTCTAAGGGTCAAAAACCCAAGTCCAAGGACATGAAAGGTTTGGGTCACAAACCTAAGTCCCAAGTGGTCAAGCCCACTTATCATAATGTTCCATTCGATTATGGAACAAGACCCACTACAAGAATTTTTGCATTCAACAACACCCAATAGACAACGCTTTTTAATAAAAACGTTGTCGTTCTTTGTTTTACAACGCTTTTAGTGAAAGCGTTGTCTATGGTATTTACTTTTTACTAAAGACAACGGTTTTTAATGAAGTGTTGTCTTTAGTGTTGTTGTTTATGGTCAAAGACAACATTTTTTTAAAAAACGTTTTTTAAAGTGTTGTGTATGTTTCCCCTAAACTCACTTAAAATAAATTCGCAGCCCTCGCTTTGCTAAACTCTAAACCCTCAACGCGCGCGCGCCTTCTCCTCACCACTCCTCTCCACGAGTTCTCCTCTCCACTCCTCTCCACGAGTGCCTTCTCCTCTCCTTCTCCTCTCCACGAGTGCCTTCTCCTCTCCTTCTCCTCTCCACGAGCGCCTTCTCCTCTCCACGAGCGCCTTCTCCTCTCCTTGCCGCGTGATCTCCTCTGAACCCTAATCTCGACCCAAACTCCTCACGCAAAACTCCTCACGCCGGCCCAACTCCTCCAAGTCGAGATCCCTAATCTCGCATTTCCCCATCTCCACAATCAAAGTCAGCTTACCCTTCCTAATCTTCTCACGGCTCCTCAACTCCTCTGAACCCTTCGATCTTAGTTCCTTCCTCGCAGAGCAGATTCGAGAGTAGGAGGAACGGAAGAAAGAAAGGTAAAATTTCTTCCATCCCTCTAGAATAAGATTTTGTTTATTTTTGATTATTTTCCGAACTAGCCATTTTTTCGGATTCATACTGCATCAATTTTCCCCCTCCCCTGATTGTATTTTCTCATGATTTAATCTGGAATTTTTAAACGTTTAGCTATAGACTTTGGCAGTAGGTATTAATCCTTAAAAATAGCATGAAGCATATAACATGCTATCCTTTTTTCTCAAATTCAGTGTGAAGCTGTTGGCCAAGTTGCAGATATTATTCACATTCCAGCCTTTCTTTGTCGTCAGGTATAATGTGCAGCTTGAAATTAATCAATCTCTAGTGTTATTCTACTATTATTTTTATTGTGTACCCTTAATGCGCAGAGAATATCTCTCATTTTTATTGTATCTAAAACTTGTGTTCTGCATTATCTCATCTTAATTCTGGGCAGTGACTTGTGCCTACTCAGTTTGTTGAATTTATATCAACTACTATTGTTATATTTATGTCACTTGCCTTCTAAGAGCTTAATGGCTTAAGTATGATTTAATACATCATGCACTATTGCATTGAGTTGCTTATGTTGATGTCCCTTTGAGGAAGTTGCACATTCTCAAGTGCTAAAGAAACAAAGTTGCTTATTATAAGTTATAATTCAAGCATTTTCCTGGAATGGTTTCATTTTTCAACTAAAGGTTAGCATGTTTCAATAGAGAATATGTTTTGGTGAATGCTCCAATATTATATGACTCTACAATTTATACCAAGGCAAAAGTACCTAACTACCTATACGTAGACTCTAACAAACATGTACATATGGATAATATAGATAACTAGGTTATCTCCCCAAGTGAGAAATTTGCTATTGGGATTGCATTTTGATGAGAAACCTGTATGGTCAAAAATTTTCAGGTAGAAATACAATTTTGATTAATTGTTTAAATATTTTGTTATAGTTTCACACTATTGTTTGTGTTAATATTTTTAGGTATTAGCTCATTGTTGATTGATTAGTTATAAAGAATGGACAAAGATTGGATGTCAAAGGATAGACTATCACGTGAATATGAGAATGGAGTTGAGTCTTTCTTGCAATTTGCAATGGAAAACACTAATGATCCGAATATGGGAATATCTTGCCCATGTGCAAAATGTGGCAATCTAAAGAAGAAAAATATACAAACTATCAGGGCACATCTGTATTGTAACGGTATAGATATGACATATCATACATGGATATGGCACGGCGAAAAATCTACGATAGGGATTTCACAAAATGAAAGTGACCAAGTAGGGCCAAATGAATATGTTCGTGAGGAACCAATAAATATGGTTCATGATGCATATGATAGTTATGCTGAGAATCCAACCCAATTCAATAAGCTTCTTGAAGATGCCGAGACACCTTTATATCCGGGATGCACTAAATTTACAAGGTTATCTGCAATTGTGAAATTATTCAACTTGAAGGCCAAATATAGTTGGAGTGATAAAAGTTTCACTGACCTACTCAGTTTGTTAGGAGAAATACTTCCAGATGACAATAAATTGCCTTTATCTCTGTATGATGCAAAGAAAAGCTTATCTGCATTAGGGATGGATTATGTAAAAATTCACGCTTGTCCTAATGATTGTATCTTATACCGGAAGGAGTATGAGGATTTAACTAATTGCCCTACTTGCGGGATGTCAAGGTGGAAGTTGGGAAAAAAAAATATGATAAATGAAGGAATTCCTGCCAAGGTTTTGTGGTACTTCCCCCCTATTCCAAGATTTCAAAGAATGTTTCGGAATAAAGAGATATCTAAGGAGTTGACTTGGCATGCCGAAAAAAGACTTTGTGATGGATATTTACGCCATCCAGCTGATACACCTTCTTGGAAAATAGTTGATCGCAAATGGCCAGATTTTGGTATTGAGGCAAGAAATCTCAGATTGGCTATATCAGCTGATGGGATGAATCCTCATGGTTTAATGAGTTCTGCATATAGTTGTTGGCCAGTTTTAATGATTACTTATAATCTTCCTCCATGGTTGTATATGAAGAGAAAATTTATGATGCTCACATTGTTAATTTCTGGTCCCAAACAGGGAAATGATATTGATGTTTACTTAGCACCTCTAATTGATGACTTAAAATGCTTATGGGATATAGGTGTCGAAGCATATGATGCATATCGCCAAGAAACTTTTATGCTTAGGGCTATCTTATTATGGACGATCAATGATTTTCCTGCATATGGGAACATGTCAGGATGCATTGTGAAAGGATATCATGCATGTCCTATTTGTGGTGAAGATACCTATTCAACAAGGTTGAAGCATAGTAGGAAAATGTCTTATACAGGTCATAGAAGGTTTCTACCTGCAACTCATCCTTATCGAAGGCAACGGAAGGCATTTAATGGGAACCAAGAATTTAACCCTGCTCCAAAACCATTAAGTGGCGATGAAGTTTTTGAAAGAGTTGAAAGAATTAATTGTCATTGGGGAAAAATGAGTAGAAAGTCTCAGTCGAATGATGATGTAAAATCATGCTGGAAAAAAAATCAATTTTCTTTGAACTTCAGTATTGGAAACATCTATACATTCGACATGTTCTTGATGTGATGCACATTGAAAAGAATATTTGTGAAAGTCTTATCGGAACGTTACTTGATATTCCAGGAAAAACAAAGGATGGAGTAGCAGCGAGATTAGACCTTTTGGAAATGAATGTCAGGACAGATTTGGCACCAAGGATGGGGGAGAAGAAAACATTTTTGCCAGCAGCCTGTTATACACTTAGTAAGGATGAGAAAAGGAAAATTTTGAATTCTTTGTTTGGAATACAACTTCCATCATGTTACTCATCTAATGTTAAAAACCTCGTGTCGTTGAAGGACTTAAAACTTATTGGCCTTAAGTCACACGACTACCACGCTTTAATGCAACAATTGCTTCCTGTGGCGATACGTGGTGTTTTGCCCAAACATGTTAGAGACACTATCACTCGCTTGTGTTTCTTCTTCAATGTGTTATGTAATAAAGTGATAGATGTTTCAAGGATGGATGATATGCAAAGAGAGATTGTGACAATATTGTGTTTACTTGAAAAGTATTTCGCCCTTCATTTTTTGATATAATGATTCATTTAAGTGTTCATCTTGTGCGGGATGAGAAACTGTGTGGACCGGTTTGGTAAAGGTATATGTAGCCATTTGAAAGATACATGAAGAGTTTGAAAGGTTATGTGCGAAATGACAATCGACCTGTTGTTGAAGAGGCTGTTGAATTTTGCTCAGACTATCTGTCTAGTGTGCACACAATTGGGATCCCATCAAGTCATCGACAAATAGAACTTACTAAGCCTTTATCAGGTGCAGTAGTCTACTCCACTACTCACGATGAGTTGACGCAAGCACATCGTTATGTATTGGCAAATGATGCTGAGATTGATCTCTATATCGAGTAATGTATCTAACTTATTAATATTTTAATGTGGTTTGCTTACATTCTGTTGGTTTATTTATACCAAATAATTTGATTAGGGAACACATGACGTATTTGAATGCAAGATTTCCTCGTAAGGCTAAGTCCAAGAAGTGGTTACAAGATGAGCATAATCGAACGTTTATTACTTGGTTGCGTGATCGTGTAAGTTTCTTTAGTATTACATATTGGCATACATTCATTTTCATATTTATGCATAATTAAAATTTTATTGCATAAAAATTTAGGTTGTTGATGTAGTTGACCATTCCACTCATCAAGTTTCAGAAAGATTGATGTGGATAGCTCATGGGCCTAACAAGCAAGTACTAAAATACTCTAGCTATTTGATTGATGGGGTTACTTATGCTACAAAAGAGCGTGATGCTATACGAGTTGTTCAAAACTCCGGAGTCAGCTTAGTTGCAAAGACAATGCAAGTTGCAAGTGCAAAGGATAAAAATCCTATTGTGTCAGATATGGTTTTTTATGGAGTTATAGAAGAAATATGGGTAGTTGATTACCATAAATTTCAACTTCCAATGTTTAAATGTAATTGGGTGGAGCATAATAACGGCATTAAAGTAGATGATCTTGGTTTCACATTGGTAAACCTCAATAGACTTGGATTCAAATCTGACGCTTTTATCCTGGCAAGCCAAGCAAAGCAAGTATTTTACATTGAAGATCCTGAAGATCCTTTATGGAGTGTTGTACTTGCAACACCAAACAGAGACTACTTTGAATACCTAAAGGGCGAAGAGTTAGAGGACACTGCTATCCACTATCAATGTTTTAGTAGGGGGTTACCATCAATGGATATTGACGGAGAAGATGATAATGAACCACCATGTATTCGTGAAGACTGTGATGGAAGTTGGATTGACAATATTTAATTGCTGAATTTTTGCTTTTGAATATAAGTGTGTAAACAATTTACCTATGAGGATGAATTTGTGGACAATATTAATATGTTATATTCCTCACTTTAATTCAAATCAGATATGTTGTGATGTTGCTGCAAGTTTCTGCTTTTATCTTTTATTTTTTTCATATATTGTTGTGAATTTGTTGGTGTAAATATATCATCTTGCTGTGAGTTTATGCATGTTTCTAACTAAACTTATGTTGATCAGTCTAAGTTGTTACAGATCAATGGATTCTACTAGAAAGAGTAAGAGAATAGGGCAACTTGCAAAGTTGGACAAGGGTAAAGAAGTCATTACAGTTGCCCGTGAAGAGAGTTGCGAGGGTGATAAAGTGTTGGATTCCAAAGACACTATCTCCTCAAGAACTTCTAGAGGTCGCACACAGTTGGATAAGATTACAAAGCAAAGAATGCAAGGTATTAGAAATGAGGTGTCATTCAATAATTTTGGACAACCGATAGGACCAGCTGCTGTAGCCATGCAAAGTTACATTGGTGTCTTGGCTCGGCAAAAGGTTAATATTAAATACAAGACATGGAAGCAAGTCCCAATTGCTGTCAAAGAATTAATATGGGAATCAGTCAATGTAAGCAAGTTAGCATGTTTTAACAATTATAATATTTCACTACTAATGATAGATATATTTTATGTTTGTCTTAATTAATCTTATTAATGTTTTCCACTTATTTGATGTACAGTTGATTTATAATGTTGACTCAAAGTGGAAAAAGGGATGTTTGAGGTCTGCAAACAGTAAGTGGAGGCAATACAAGACCCATCTCACCCAAAAATTTATTTTAAGCAGGCGTGACAAACCTGAGGAGTTGAATGAGCCACCTGTTGGCTTTGAAATTACAAGAGAAGATTGGCGTGCGTTTGTCATTAGTCGCATTTCTGAAGATTTCATTGTAAGATTCTAAATTTTTTCTTTTGAAACTATTCGATCATAATTCATTATGTATTATTCAAATTTGATATGTCGCATGTTTGAAATAACTAGAAACTCAGTGATCAACAAAAAGAGCGAAGGAAAAAAATAGATATCCTCATCGACTCTCACGCAAAGGGTATGCACGCTTTGCTGAAGAAATTGTAAGTATTTTTAAAATATATTCCTCTAAGAACCCTCTAATTGATTCACATTAAATTATTTCACATTTGTTATTTGATTTTTCTTTGTTGTAGGGGACTGAATTATGTGATGATAATGACATCAATAGAGCTATTATGTGGAAGAAAGGACGCGCCAACAAAGGAGGAGAGTTTGAAGGTGAAGATTTGGTGGACACAGTACACAAGATTGTAAGTAAATTTTCATGTTCTTCTGATAATGACTTCAATATATCTTCTAGTTTTCGAGAGTAAAGTTGCATGCATGCATACCCTTTGCGTGAGGAAGCCAAGGCAAGCAGTGCAATGAGGAGTTTAACAGCCATTCCTTGCATAGCTTGAATTCTCAGTACTAGAGCATGTATTGAGGAAGTAAATGGTGAATGAATGCATTGAGAGCTTAGAGGTGACGGGTTTATATAGAACAGATGTGGATTTACTAGGTATCTAGGTTTGAAATGTTCTTACTTGGAGAAGAGATCAAGTCGAAAAGTCTATTACATGCAGTGGTTTCCTTTTGCTGCAATCAATTAATGGTGAATGCATTGAGAACTTAGAGGTGATAGCTAGAGTTTCTATAGAACAGATGCAGATAAATCAACCAGGTTTGAAACATTCTTGGCAGTAAGCAATTTGTAAGCTTCAGTAACCCAAGGGCCAGTAAAGTTGTTCCCCAGACCACTGCTCTGAAGCTTCTATTATGTTTTCCCACTTGATTGGTGACAAATAAAGCTCCTTGTCTCCTTGAGCATTCTCTTTGTGCTGTTTTAGTTTGAATTAAAGCATAAGATTCATGAATCGGAACTTGAGAGGTTGGGAACAACTTTACTTTTGATTATTCTTTCCTGCAACTCCAGACAATTAGCTTCAATTATGTGGTGGTCCTCTCTTTATGGGTTTGTGTAGTGAAAATTTATTAAAATTTTGTCATTTTATTAAACTTGTAGTCAATTGCTCAATCAAATATGTGCCTTTTTTAGAACTGTGCAGAAGTAAATATATGATTGAATGCCAAAAAAGGAAAAAATATTTCAAAGTCAACTTCATATTTGTTCAATATGACTTACTAAGCACTTGACTTGAGCTATCACGGGAAGAACCGGCCTGGACATCAGTATTTTTTAAACCAATATTGCATATCCTTGGTAATTATCCTTGGTAAAGTACTGATAATTCTTTTTAATGTTGCATTACAGGATGAATATATATAGCAAAAGAGGGAGGGTAAGCTGCAATGCGAAGGAGCAAAAGAGGATATTCTTACCAAGGCACTTGAAACTCAGGAATATTCTGGGCGTGTCCGGGGTATCGGAGGTCATATCAACCCAACAATCTATTTCAATGTTGGTAGAACAAGGAAGAAATATGATGTTACCCTAGATATAATCGCTGAGCATAAAAGGGAGCTGAAGGAGGCGAAGATGCAAAATTTAGAACAAGATGTACGCATCCAAAAACTTGAAGCATTAATGCATAAAAGGGGTGCATGGGATAATTCAATTGATGACAAAGGCAGTTGCTCGGTGAAGTTTCATCAGAAGAATATTGAAGAAGATGACGTACAGATTGTGGGTAAAGACGAAGTTTTACAGGTAAAATACAAGTTATAGTGATATTCATTATTATTATAGCATTATAAACTAAATATAATCAACATGTTTTTTTTTTAATATTTTAGGGTCAATCAGTTGCATTGACATTGGAATCTTGCTCAAATATTGCTGCATATGGTACAATTGTTTGTTTCAATGGCATGGAAAAAATGCTTCATGGTATTCCATTTCCCAAGAATTGCATTCGAGTCTCCATTGATCAAGCAGTGGACAAATCCGCTCCTTTGCCATATCCAATTCCAAGTGAATGTGAAGTAATTGGTGATGCCATAGGAACTGTTGTGGCTTGGCCTGAACAGTAGATTGTGAAGCAAGATGAGGTATATGAGATATTATATTTCTAATTATATTGTCACTTTATTATTATATTTCTAATTATATTGCCACTTTATTATTATTCAACCTAGCTATCTAACTTGTTTATATTTGAAATTATTAGAAGCCTAGAAGGAAGAAGTTTGAACGAAAAAAATCAAAACCTACTTTGTCAACAAGTGTCCCAAGAGCATTACATATGTTATATTGTTACAGTAAGCATGCTCTAGATGGAGGAAAATGTATATCAATGTGCTTAGATAATGAAGTGTTTGATGAAGATTGTGAACTTTTTCTTGACCTTGAGGACATCAATTCTTTGTATCATTTGGAGTCAATTTCAGGAAATTTGATCGTTGCCTACATATGGTAAGTAAGTTTATTTAAGCAATTTCAGCAACTTTTTCATCACATGTTTGCTTCCCAATTTTAGCAACTTATTATGGTTTATTGTTACAATTTCACCAACTTATTATGAGTGATCATTATTTTTTAATCCACATGATTGTTTTGTATCTAAATTTTATTATTTAGTATCTAAATATTATTTTCTCGGTTGCAACTGCATTGCTTTACTTATGCTGGGAAATTACTGCATTGCTTTATGTTTCTTGGGAAATTCTAATATCTAGCAAGACAGAAAATCCCGATTTGAACTGCAAGAAGTTTACTAATATTGTTGTGTGAACAAGTTTACTCTTGAAAATTCAACTTCTAGTAATTTTCTCATACCATGTTATTCTCATTAAGTTAATAGTTCATCATTTCTATTGAGAGGCTTACTAATATCAATTGATGTGGTACACTTTACATAAATATAGCTCATTCATTTTCAACCGGCCCTTAATGTTTGCCTTCTGCCATTTGTTCTTCTAGGCAGGAAGTACTTTGCTCATATCTTTTTCTTGTATATTTTAAGTATCTTAAATGTGCTTGTCCTCAAGAAATAAAAGAATTTGCATGTATACATTTCTGGTATGTTTAATATGCAAGACTGTTCATAGTAAGTTCTCATGTATGGATGTTACTATCATCAGCCATAACTTAGTGTTATGAGTGATCATTATTTTTCCAACTTATTATGAGTGTTTTGTATCTAAATTTTATTATTTAGTATCTAAATATTTTTTCTTTGCAATGATAGGTGTCTGTATAAAAAGATGGTGAAAGATACCAAGACAAAGAAATTCAGATTTATGAATCCTCACAAACTCCCATATCTGGCAAAAGCGGCACAAGACAAATCAGTTAAGCTTGAAACCCAGAATCAAAGGGCAACTCTTTTAGCAGATAAGCTGACAAGTGCATCAACAGATCAACTAGTGTTAGTGCCATGTAATGTCGGGTAAGCAAGAAGTAAAACATCACTTTCAATTGCTTCCTTTCGATAATTTATTCAATTTTATGATCTAATCCTATGTATTTGCCTAGTTTCCATTGGAATCTTAGTGTTATTGAACCTTACAAGGATGCTATTTACTTGTTGGATTCCCTAAGTTGCCGCATTCGCGATGATGATTCAAAATACGTAATGGAAATGTGAGTTCAGATTTCTTTTAGTAAATATTTATTATAATAAAAATCTTATTTAACAAATATTCTTAACGTATGAAGGGCCTTAAAATTGTTTAATTCAACCAAGGGAAGGAAAGGTAGGAAAAATGTTAAGTGGGAAGTAGTTAAGGTATGTGTACTTTTGTTTAACATATATTGTAATGTGTATAATTTTCATTAACAATTTGACTCTAATTACTATATATAGGCTCCTCAACAACCGGATGCGAAACAATGTGGTTTTTTTGTGATGCGATTTATGAGAGAAATTATTGAAGAAGTTGAGACTATTGAGAGAGATTCACTGCAATCAATAGTAACATTATTTAGCTTATCTCAAATTATTTGACATAAACTATTTAAAATTGCAAAGTGATCGGTGTTGATTATTTTTCCATTAACATAAATTGTGTATGCTCACAGTTCACAAAAATAGGGTACTCTCGTGAACAAATTGATGAGGTTCGGTCCGAGTTGGCGGAGTGCATACAAGATCATATTTATGAATAGGTATGGAATGATAGTTGCCATAATTCTATTTAGATTTAAGTTCATGGAATGGTGGTTTTTTTTGGTGGAATCATAGTTAATGCCAATTTTTTTGATGCAGTGCATAGTTACCAGATCGACCTTGAGCAGTTGACCCCAAAGAAAAGTTGTCACTGAAGTTTAAAAACTTGTGAAAATTTTTAGTGAATGATGATGTTTTGTGAATGATGATGTTTTGGAAAAATTGTCACTTAGGTGAAAGGATGTTTTCTGGATTAATATGCAAGTACAAAGCAATGTATTATATGTTATTCTGTAAAGTTCTGTCCGTGTAAATTATCTAGTTTCTTTATCTAGCTTTTGTTCCACTATTGGGTTTGTTTTTCTAATAATTACTCGTGCAGCAAAATACTGAGCAAGAAGTCGTAGATCTTATAATCGGGTAAAGTAGAAAAAGTTAACTACTTCATTATGCTTTCATCTTAGTATTTGTATATTTGATTTGTCTTCTTTGAACCAACTTCAAGTCAAAAAGCCGGATCCTCTAGATAGCTGTTAAAAATAAGGTATTATTTGGTTTGTCAGTGATCTTAATATTTGGTAATATTTGGTCTTTGATGCTCACGACAGAGTTCCAACGCTGCATGATTACCTTGTTCAAGCAGATTGCTCGCTGCCTCAATAGCTCGCATTTTCAGGTTTGTTTCATCATTGATATTCCTTCTTTTTAGTGTTCTATATTAAAAGGAAATACTAACTGTCGATGAGATTGTTATCCTCTTGCTTGAACATGAACCAAAGTATATAAATTTGACCTTTTGATCTGAAAGTATAAAAAAAGTTAATTGGATACTAGTTTTTTATTTTTTTTTTGCAGTTGCATTTGTTGTATTTTCATATGTTTCTCAGTGAACTTCTAAACAATTCTTTTTTCATTAATTTATTAAGGCTTATTATAAGTTTCAGTTTGATGGTGCAAATTGTTTTCTTTTGTAATCCATCTGTTTCTTCTTTGGTTTAGGAAAGTTGAAGTGAATCCCTTGATAGCTGTTTCATAGGTTTGTTCCATTATTTTCCAATACGTACTGGAATCACTATCAATAGCCCTCAAGGACTGTTTACAACCTTGCAATCAAATTAATTGGACTTATAATCTAATGTATGGTCATCTGGAGCATGAATATTGGAGGATTCATGAATGACTCTTCGGATGATGAATGTATGTCATTTAATATTGGTTCATGTATTTATTTAGATACATCTTGAGTATTCCCTATAAATACCCTATGTATTTAACAATTCAAAGATTAAGAAAATCAGAAGTAGTTGAACACTAACACTTGGACGCCAACATTTTTGAGTTGGCGCCTAGATTTGACCATCTAACAGACACGACTAAAGGATCAACTTCTATGAACACCCTTAATAACTTATACAGATATTTGTGAACAATTAGGTTGGTGGCTATCATTTATCCTCCCTTTTTGTTGTTTTTTCCATGTACCCAATGCAGCTTTCATTTCAAAGGTTCCAAGCTGATGAACAAGGATGGGTGGACACAATCCTTTTGATAATATTTTATTTCCTCAATAAGCTACAGTGTCTGAAGTGCTAAAATGTATAAAATTTTCACGTTAAACCCTCCTATTAGGGAACTGATTTTATTGTCCTAGTGGGTTGTTTACTACTATTAACATAATCTTCCTGTGTCCTAAACGATTCTTCCCAGAGATCACTCTTTAGGAGATACAAATATTCTAGTGCATATGTATTATTGTGCTGGACCTTTTCGTATGTTAATGTTTCTGCTCGATATTACAAATGTCAGAAGTTATCTGGTAAAATCTGAAGTCTCTCCTACACAGTCTCTGCTATGTAGTCCTGTATTTCAATGTTTTGCTTCAAATGTTACATGCTATAAATTGCAGGTACTATACCGATCCATCTGGCACATTCTGGCAATGCAATGCAAAAGCAATAGGATCTGTCCCTTCTGGAAGCTGAAACTATAGCTCTTTCCATCCTGAAACAAGTCATGGAAGAAAAGGTATTTTCTTGTGGTTTTTCTGTATCTACCTGCTTTAGAAGATAGATAAAGCATCCCTGTTATCAAACCTGGATTAGGTTCATTCAGGCTCCTGGTTAATGAATTATTACTTGGTCTATTTGGATAAACTAATCAGGTGTGCTTAGATGTTTACTTCTAAATCATATAAACACTGCATTTAAATATGATAAAGAGAGAATACACTATTCAATCTGGTACCAGCTGACCTGAATGTATGTTTTGGGTACTTTTGTATTAGACGGGTAAATTGGACTGATGCTTAAGGATCCAGTTCTAGGGTTTCATTTTGTTTTACATAAATTGCAGAGTATTGCAACTTTTACATTGCTAATTACTCATTTGCATTAACAGGTAACCCCTAATAATGTTGACATTGCAAAGGTGGCTCCTACTTACCATCTATATACACCTTCCGAGGTTAAAGATGTCATTTCTCGCCTTTGATCGGCAAGGCCATTTATCTTGTTATCTGCGTTTCTTCGTACTTCATACTACTTGCTAGATTGCTGTTTAATTGTGCTGGATGCTGTGACCTTATTGTGTTTTGGTTGATTATCCACTGAACCATATTCCGTTCAAAGAAGTTTAGTAATGTCATCTGCAATTTCTCTAAAAGTTTTATTCCCTTGGAGTCTATGCTGTGAAATTATAATATGTCATCTCTCATTTTTCACATTCGCAGTGAAACAATTAATAGCTCACAAAAAATAGATGAAGGTTGAATTTTAGTTTGCAAGTGTCTTGTACTTTGACTGGTTCCAGAATTTTGCTCTCAGGGTAGTTCACATTTTTATTGTTTTTTAAAGAAATTTGATATGGACAACTTTCTTGGGGGCCTTTGCTAATATTTTACCTCATTTACTGGATGTTTTTCAATTTTCACCAATGTAACCAATGTAACAGGAGACTTGGAGAAGAAATACTACAAGTGTTCAAGTCAATGTCACATTTAAATGCGGTATTGTTGGATATTGTTGGAGAATTGCTAGTCCAGTTTATGCGGAGAACATTGTGAACGAGGAAGTGGACTGTTTAACTAGCCCTTTTTGGTTCTCATACCTCAAAGAGGTTGAGGGTATTAGGGTTTAGGGTTATGTTAGGTTGTTGATTGTGTTATGCGAATATTCTATGAATCTATCTATTAAATTATTATGCTACAGAAAGAACAACCTGAAACTATTGCCAAAATTATGCCCATTAATAATTAATCTATGCAATACTGCATACAAGATGATATTATCTTGGTCTAAGAGCTGTGCACTTCTTCAGCTGACTGAAATGAGATGCAAGGATGTGATGGCGAAGGTAGATATAGACGGAAAAGCTCATGCTAAGTTGAATTTGTACTTCATCTAAGATACTTCAAATGAGGCTGGGATACTAGAGATTTGAGCAACTGCTCATGGGTTCCATCACGTAGGCTTTGTTCCAAATATTTATGGAATGGCAAATGGACTTTTAGCTTTCCAGCTTCTAGGGTCCTATAGGAAGCCTTTGAACCCAAGATCTGGAAAACTCCTGTTTCTGTCGATCCTTATGGACCGAGCAGAGTATAGAATTAAGGAAGATTTTGCTTGTAGAATTGGAATGGAGAAAGGCGCTCTTTCACCGATTACAAAATGATCGGTTAGTAACACATTGATGTGGGCAATCAACTTAATAGGAGTGTTGCTCAACACATCGATAATGATAAGTGGAGGTACGCCATACAACCTTTTGCTTCCCATTTGTCATTGCCATTATAGGCCTTCCACACGAAGTAACATTTGGACAACTTTACAATCTCATGCGAATTACTAGACGCAATGACTCATTGTTCCTTCGGCTGCGAAGTCTACTAGTCGTAGCATAAACAAAAGGGTTACGACAAATGTAGAATGAATAAAAAAAAACAACATCAAGTATTACATTGTGCCTGGCTACAAGAAGACCGGGGCCGCAAAATCCAATAAAGACAGGTCAAACATCAAGTAGCATTTTGTAACTTATTCCTCTTAGGTTATATGCTTGGTTAATATATATGCTTAGAACTTGTAAAGACAGGTCAAACATTAATATGCTTGGTTAATATATCCATCTACAACACTCCCGCTTTTTCCTCTAAATATGATTTTCATTTAGCACAGAACTAATGCCAATTTTTTTATTTTGATGCAGTGTTTAAAGAGCTTGAGTAGAAGTTGGCCCTAAAGAAAACTTGTCAGTTACGATATAAACACACTTACGGTATGAATTACATGTATATATAACATTGACATATTATTTAGTACGAGATTTACATGTATGAAAGTTTTCATACAAAATTTCTTGATTGCCTACAACCCCAGGTGTGTTGATGACAAGTTGAAGAAGATGGCTCTAAGAGTGATAGCTGAAAGCCTTTCAGAAGAAGAGATTGTTGGACTTAAAGAAGCAATTCCATGCGATGGACACCAACAACAATGGTTAGTCAATGATGAGGTTTTGTAAAACTTGTGTGTTTGAAAAATTATTGTCATGAAGTTAAGGATAACTTGTATGATACAAATTTAATTTGTGGATCAATATGTATACATTTTGTTTGTATAATATAAAGTTTTATTTATTTGTTAAATAGTCTTATTATAAAAATGATTGTGGTTGTGGATATTCAATTATATGTAAATTTTGAGTATTTTTTATAATTTTTGCTATTTAATTAAGAAAAACACTATTTTTTATAAATTTAAAAAGACAACGTTTTTAAGTAATAAAAGACAACGCTTAAAAAATAATGTCTTTGAGACCAACCACAACGCTTTTAAAGCGTTGTCTTTGATATGTGCATTTTTACAATAGCATCTTTAACAACGCTTTTTAAGAACGAATAGACAACGCTTAAAAAGCGTTGTCTTTGTGACCAACCACAACGCTTTTAAAGCGTTGTCTTTGATATGTGCATTTTTACAACAGCATCTATAACAACGCTTTTTAAGAACGAAAAGACAACGCTTAAAAAGCGTTGTCTTTGTGACCAACCACAACGCTTTTAAAGCGTTGTCTTTGATATGACTTTCTACAACACCATCTACAACATCACTTTTTAAGTACATACGACAACGCCAAAAAAGCGTTGTTGTTTAGCTTTTTTCTTGTAGTGACCTAAGGCTAGAAAGACCATCACCAAGGTCACAAGGGGAGTCACCCCTAGAGTTGATCTTGATGAGTCCCAAATGACCAAGGCTTTAAAGCCTAGGAGGGTCATTAGGAGGGTTGCTAGGGAAGTCATCCCTAGTGAATATTTAGTGAACCCAATGAGCTCAAATAGGTATTGGGTTCCTAGGAGCGTGATTCCACCACGCTAGATGGTTTAGGGTGTGCCAACCTTACTTGAATAGGCAGTTAACCTAATCATGGCAAAAGGTGGCACTTTAGGAATTTTCAAGGTGTAATCAAGCCTTAAAAATGGAATGGAAAGTTATTCCTAAGGTAATTAGGATGTGCCAACCACACTTGAGGAATTTTCTAGAGTCAATCTAATTGGCACATAGCGATCTAAAAATCTTTGGTATATGATTTTAGGTCTATTACACTTAGGAATATAGAACCTATGACAAAATGATCAAAATTATCAAAAATGTCAACTAAGGCTAGAATTAGGTATCTTCTATACCTTTACATGTTATTTGCCATATATTGTTTGCCATATGCCATGTCATGACATTATATTTAATTTATGATCATTTAAAATGTCATGATAATGCTTAGGTTAGTTAAATGTCATGCTTTATTTAAGTTTCATACTTTATGCCATGACATCATGACATTGGCACATGTTTTTACTTATGATATTATATTATGCCATGTCATCATCTCTTGCATTTATAATCAATTAAATTGGTTTAAGGACAAAAACACAATTTGATATGGAGATCAAATTGTTGTTTAGAAAATGCATGAGAACTTAGCCTAAGATGACCTAAACCCATATCTCACATCAAAATTGACTTGGATGTGTTTGATACACCTTAGATGTGTGTGAGATATTAGGATCATGAGTTAGGATCAAGGTGCATAGTTCTTGTACCTAGATGAGCCTAATTCGAAATTAAGGATCATAGGGAAAGCTTGTGTACAAGTCATGTACATTTAGCCCTAAGATTGTGGTCCTAAATTAAATGGTTTAAAATTATTTCAAAATTGATTTGAAAAGCCTTGATGAAGCTTTTCTAGTGATAGCATTCATCATTGAGCAAGTTGATACAAAGTTTTTGAAACTTTGAGCTATTTCAAAACTTTTCGAACTTTGTATCAAGATTTGAAAATGGAAGTTATTTTCATCGAAAATTATTTTTCCGTGATAATATATGTCATGAGAAATGTATCCTCAAAATTTACAATTTTTGAAATTTTATGTGATTTTTGAGAGGTTCCTGAATTTCGGAAGTAGAAAAATCAGAAACTTCTGATATCAGAGTTGGGGACCGATCAGAGGGGATTCTGATCGGTCCAGAACACTCTGGATCAGTTACTGGACCGATCTAGGGAAGTGTGGATCGGTCTGGTGACCGATCCAGGGAAGGTCTGATCGGTCAGGTGACCGATTAGCGCGTGCCGACTTGCTGATTTTCGACTATTTTGTCTGAAATTTCAGCTGGGAGTTGGTGTTTTGGATTTCTAAAGGCTTGAAACTTTCCAAGACATTGTTGGTGCAATAGTCAAGGGGGAGTTGACCTTTAGGGGGAGTTTTACCTATTAGTCAAGGGGGAGTTGACTTTTAGGGGGAGTTTTTACTCCTAAAGACTTGAGTGATATGAGATTATCACTAAGTTAATTGTTGACCTTAGTATCAAGGGGGAAATTAAGGGTTTCAATGAAAGGTATGGGACCTTCATTAGAAAGAAACTCTTGACCTTGATTCACTCTTTTTGATGTGTGTCAAAAAGGGGGAGAGTGTAGGTTTGGGGAGAATGTTCAAGGAAGAACATTAGAAAACCTAAGTTAGGTTATGGTTTTGTCAAACATCAAAAAGGGGAAGATTGTTGGTGCAACCTTAGGTCAAGGTTGACCTGGTTGACCCGACTCGAGTTGACCTGACTCGAGTTGTATTTTGATGTTTGACGAGAATAGAAGAGTTGTATTTTAATGGGAGATTGTTGGTGCAACCTTAGGTCAAGGTTGACTCGGTTGACCTGACTCGAGTTGACCTGACTCAAGTTGTATCTTGATGTTTGACAAGAACAGAAACTTGGGAGGTTGTGGGTGCAACCCTTGGTCAAGGTTGACCTGGTTAACCCGAGGTGAGTTGACTTGGCACAGAAAAGTCCAAGCAGGGAGCTTGGCATGGGAAAAGTCCAAGCAGGGAGCTTGGCACGGGAGAAAGTCCAAGTATGGAGACTTGGCACGGAGAAGTCCAAGTATGGGAACTTGGCAAGTGGAAGTCGGAGAGGGCTCGGTAGCTCGTTCTCTAGACTAGGTCAGAGAGGGCTCGGTAGCTCGTTCTCTGGACCGGAAGTGAAAGACTGAGAGGGATCGGTAGCTCGTTCTTCGGACTAGGTCAGAGAGGGCTCGGTAGCTCGTTCTCTAGATCAGGAAGGCAGATGGAAAATCCTGGTGAGTGAAGCCAGGTGAAAATCCTAGTGGTGAAGCCGGTGAAAGTCCTGGTGAGTGAAGCCAGGCAGATGGAAAGTCCTGGTGAGTGAAGCCAGGCAGACGGAAAAGTCCTGGTGAGTGAAGCCAGGCAGATTGGAAATCCTGGTGAGTGAAGCCAGGTGAAAACCCTAGTGAGTGAAGCTAGGTGCAAGTGAAAGTCCTGGTGAGTGAAGCCAGGAAGTTGGTGAAAGTCCTGGTGAGTGAAGCCAGGCAAGGGAAAGTCCTGGTGAGTGAAGCCAGGCAGTTGGGAAGTCCTGGTGAGTGAAGCCAGGCAAGGAAAAATCCAGATGGATCAAGGCTGATCGGACATCTGGTGTTGTGAAGGTCAAGTAGGTCAAGGGAGTGACCGGATACTTGGCATGAAGAGAAAAGTCTAAGTGGGTCAAAGGGATTGACCAGACACTTGGTAGGGAGTCTTAGCAGGTCAAGGGAGTGACCAGATGCTAAGCATGTGATACCAATAGGTCAAGGTTGACCGAATATTGGTTTGGAAGGCGTGGGACTTGGTTTGGGAAAAAACCAAGAGCTGGATCGATCAGTGGATCGATCCAGTGATACACTGGGTTATCTGATCGGTCTGGTGATCGATCAGTAACCAAACAGTATGCTACTGTATGTTATCTGATCGGTCACCAGACCGATCAGGAAACGATCAGAGGCAGAGAGAAAGGAAGGGGGATCGGTCTGTGGACCGATCCACCTATAGGCTGATTGGTCCACAGACCGATCAGGCCTCGAAGCCAACTCTCACAGAGAGTTGGCTGATCGGTCTGGGGACCGATCAGTATAGGGCCTGATCGGTCCACAGGCTGATCAGGGACCTCCTGGACCGATCAGGATGGAGCCTGATCGGTCCAGGCTTAGCCGTTGTGACACAATGGCTAGATTCCTTTCTGTGTCTTCTTTGTCTTCTTCGCAGGTTCATATAAGAAGGCTACTACAGTGAAGGCTTAACAACCTCTCGCTGAACGGTTCTTGCTCCTACGATCTGAGCTTTGTTGAGCTCTCCATTGCTGAAGCTTCGCGTGAGCTTCCCTGCTGGTTTTCTAGCTGCTGTTGTTGGAACCGAGAAGTTGCTGCTTCATCAGGATTCCAGTCGACAACGAGAAGGCAATCAAAGGGTTTTACATTTCGATTGTTCTTGTTTGCTTTCTCTACTATTGTACTCCTTATTGCTGTTGCAAAGAGTTTGTGGCGAGGTTTCTCCACCCAGAAGGAGTTCATCTTAGCCGGTTATCCGGGGTCTCATCCACCGACGGATTGATAGGCTTCGTCTACCTTACGGACACGCCGAGGAGTAGGAGTATCATCTCCGAACCTCGTTACATCGCTGCGTCTAAGGTTTGATCATCTTCGTTTCGTTTCTATTGTTTTATTTCCGCTGCGCTAACTTGATTTGTAGAAAGAAACGCGAATTTGGGGTCGGCTATTCACACCCCCCCTCTCTAGCCGCGACCATCGATCCTAACAGACTACACCTCAAGGGGCAAGGGCCTAGCCATGGAGGGAGTGGCTGTGGCCACGAGCGATGACAGGGAAAGGATATGGAGATGAGTAAGCGAGATCGAGGAAAGAATTATGTCTATCCACTTAATGTAACGGGTCGTTATGGGCGCTACTTGGTTATAACAAGAATAATAACACTAATAATTGAATTGCGAATGAAAATTCTCCACGTGAAATGACATGGTCATTTGGCCTCCGCCCAACTTCAACCTCCGCAAGTCATCCTCATTTTCACCTTTCTCCTACTCTTACTCGTTGGTCAAGGAAAGATGGAGAAATTAGAGTTAGGAAAGGCAGGAACTTAATCTAATAAATTATATGTTATTATAAATTATATATAAATAACAATATATTATATTATTTGATATGGTGTATTATTGTGGGGTCGGTAAGATGATGTGGTTATGAGTCAAGACTACAGAGGGGTCAGAAGTCAAGCTTACGTGGAGGTCAGAAGTCCAGCCTCCGTGGCTGGTCAGAAGTCAAGCTGACTTGGAGGTCAGAAGTCAAGCTTACGTGGAGGTCAGAAGTCCAGCCTCCGTGGCTAGTCAGAAGTCAAGCTGACTTGGAGGTCAGAAGTCAAGCTTACATGGAGGTCAGGAGTCAAGCTTGCGTGGTTGTGGTCAAAGTCTCAGTTGACGTGGCAGTCAAAGGATAGGATTACAAGTTGGACCAGACCCAACCTCGATAGCAATCAAGAACGGGACCCACAGACCAGATAAAGGCGCAGAAGGAAATGCCTCAGGCGAAACACAGAAGGTCAGGATATAGACCTGACGTACAGGTCGTGACGTACAAGCCATGGATAACAGCAGATAGATGAGGGTCGGGATACAGACTTGGCGTACAGGTCGGGAAGTATAAATCAGGGATAACAACATACGAAAGCAGGTCGGGATACAGACCTGGCGTACAGGTTGGAACGTACAAGCCATGGATAACAATAGACAAATGCAGGCCGGGAAACCAACCTGGCGTACAGGTCGGGACGTATAAATCAGGGATAACAACAGACGGAAGTAGGTCAAGATACAAACCTGGCGTACAGGTCGGGATGTACAAGCCATGGATAATAACAAACAAATGCAGGTCGGGAAACAGACCTGGCGTACAGGTCGGGACGTACAAGCCATTGATAACAACAGATAGATGAGGGTCGGGATACAGACCTGGTATACAGGTCGGGAAGTATAAATCAGGGATAACAACAGACGGAAGCACGTCGGGATACAGACCTGGCGTACATGTTAGGACGTACAAGCCATGGATAACAACATACAAATGCAGGTCGGAAAACAAACCTGGCGTATAGGTCGGGACGTACAAGCCATCGATAACAGTATATGAATGCAGGTCGGGAACAGACCTGACATACAGGTCGGGACGTACAAGCCATGGATAACAGTATATGAATGCAGGTCGGGAACAGATCTGGCGTACAGGTCGGGACGTACAAGCCATGGATAACAGTATATGAATGCAGGTCAAGAACAGACCTGGCGTATAGGTCGGGACGTACAAGCCCTGGATAACAGTATATGAATGCAGGTCGGGAACAGACCTGGCGTACAGGTCGGGACGTACAAGCCATGGATAACAGTAGACAGATGCAGGTCAGGAAACAGACCGGGCATACAGGTCGAGACGTACAGGCCATGGATAACAGCGGACATAAGCAGGTCGGGATACTGGGATACAAACCGGGCATACAGGTCGAAATGTACAGGTAATGGATAATAGCTGACAAAAGCAGGTCAGGATGCAAGCCTGGCGCACAGGTTGGGACATGCGAACCATGGATAACAGCATACAGAAGCAGGTCGGAGTACATATCTCGGAATGCAGACCCAACGTCCAGGCACTACAGGACAAGCAAGCCTATCAGGAGAAGCCTGTCAGAGAATGTCAGAGAATAATTAGTGTGTCAGGGAATATGCTAACAGTTGGGGCTCATTCCACCTTTGGTTCTGTCGCCAGCCTATCAGGAGAAGCCACGTGTCATTCACCGCCAGACAAAGCCTGACAGCCGACATTCTCTGACACCCGCCAGGTCCCAGAAACATCCGTTGCAGTATAAAAGGGGATGCTTTGTCCCTTATGCAGGTACGCTCACTCGTCATTTCTCACTAGTCTTTACTTTTCGTCCTTTCTCTGTATTTTTTGGGGAAAAAGTACTTGACTTGAGCGTCGGAGGGCCTGACCCAAGGATTTTTTCCCTGGTTTCTGGTCTCTAACGACTCGTGGGCTCGTTTGAGTGTGCGCAGAGCCGTATCGTCATCGTCCTGGTCATCTCCCTTCGTCATCCGCCCGTGCGAACCTTTCCGAGGGGTGCCAAGTAGATCGGACGCCGCGACGACTTTCCGTCAACTTCCAGTACACTAAGGCCCGCCTCCATCCGACTCAGCTTCTGGACAGGATCAAATTTGCCGTCGTCTGTGGGAACACAACCACCTGTTCTAGAACGTGAAGATGGAGGAGTCTGGCCGTATCAACGTCACCATGACCGCAGGAGAATATGAACTCTTCAAGGAGGCCAAGAGGCGAGCCACCTCTGAGAAGCAAGCTACTGTCTTGCGACCCCGCCAAGCTCCTATTGAAGCTTCCAAGGAACCCGTCCCTATTTCGGATCTGGGCTATAAGAGAAAACAACCTGAGGGGTTTCCTCAGGTTCCTTATCGCGAACCTGACATGGGGTATTATCAACCAGGACCCCATGGCCTCAGCCTTAAGAAAGAACAGCCTCAAGCCTCCATGGCTGAGAGTTCCTTGCCCCGAGACTCGAAGAAAGGGAAGGCTCTCATCATACCAGAAGTATTCCCCAAAGATCCGGATGAGAGAGTAGCTTTCTCGGCCAGGATTCTGAACGAGAAGTTACCTAAGGGCTACCGGGCTCCGTCGATCGGGGAGTATGACGGGAGCAAAGACCCGGAAGAGCATTTACGCAAGTTTAAAAATGCAGCCCTATTGCACCAATACAGTGATGCTGTCAAGTGTCAAGTTTTCTTGAATACACTAGCTGGTTCGACACTAAAATGGTTCGATGGGTCACCACAAGGATCCATCACCTGTTTCTTGGACTTCAAGACGACCTTCTTGCGTCGTTTTGCCAGCAGTAAAAAATATCAGAAGACGGATCACTGTCTTTTCGCTCTTAAGCAAGGGCCGACCGAGCCCTTAAGGAAGTTATATCAACCACTTCAATCAAGTGGCCCAGGATGTCCCCACCACCACTTTGGAGATTCTGATGAGTGTTTCCTCCCATGGATTAGGAGAAGGAGAATTCTTCAGAGATCTCATCAAAAATCCCGCTCGGAATTTTGATGAGATGGTGGAAAAAGCTGTCTGCTACATTAAAGTAGAAGAAGCATAGGCGGCCCGGAGGAAAGCCGAAAGACCACCTCCTTCTGCCAATAAGCCGGAAAGAAGAGTGCCTCAACCACCTCCTCAACCCCTGCCGCGCGCTCGGGAAGCCAGACCTACCTTTCATCCCGGGCTGGAGGTTAGACCAGCCCCCCGAGTCGCAGCCGTGCATGCTCCCCGACTTGGACCGTGGACCAATCGATATTGCACTTATCATCGGTCTCGCACTCATGATACTAATCATTGTTTCCAGTTCGCTCGGGACTCCAAGCGGGCTACAGAGTTAGGCTTACCGCCGCCCGAGTTAGCCCCGCAAGTACTCAAGATAATGGAGGAGTAGCGAGTTGCTGCTGGCCAGGCCGGGCAACCCCGCCCCGACCTAGCAGGACCCAGTACTCATCAACCCAGTCGGGGGGTTGGGGGGGGGGGGGGGGGAGAGCCGGAGGTAGTACGGGAGGACGAGAATAGAGGCAATGCTGCCGTTAGAGAGATTGACATGATCTCTGGAGGGCCAACTGATGGAGATTCGGGAAGAGCGCGCAAGTCTCATGTGCGTCGCTTGGAGGTCCACACTGTTGGATGCAGCTAGGAGCAGGCTTCTGGCCCTGTCATCAGCTTCGGACTGACAGACCTAGAAGGTCTGGAGCTGCCTCATGATGATGCCCTTATCATCAAGGCCATTATCGCCAATAGCCGAGTGACTCAAGTTTTCGTGGACACCGGGAGCTCGGTTAATATTCTTTTCAGAGCCGCATTTGAGGAGATACAGATCGATGCCACTGAACTCCAACCTGTGGCCACCTCTCTATACGGTTTTACAGGCAATGAAGTAAAGCCAATGAGTCAGATCAAACTGGGCATATCTCTGGGCACTAAGCCATTGGTGCGTACTAGGAGGAGCACTTTTATAGTGGTGGATTCCCCCTCCTCTTATAACATCATCTTAAGAAGGCCCGCCCTGTATGAATTTAGGGTCGCTGTCTCTACCTTTCATCAAAAAATCAAATTCCCCGTTGGCGAGCAGGTCGGGTAAGTCAAGGGAGAGCAGAGGGTCTCTCGCCGATGCTACATTGATATGGTACGGGTGGAGGCCAGGAAGAATCAAAGGATGCAAGATGAGGGCGTTCATACTGTCCAAGAAGAGCCTTTGCCTATGGCTGAAGAACCCATTCCCTGGGAGGAGGTGCAACTATACGCTGAACGACCTGAAAGTCTAACTCACTTGGAAAGCGACCTTCCTTCTCCTCTCAAGGAAGAGTTAGTCCAATGCTTGATCCGTCACCGGGATGTCTTCGCCTGGTCTACCGAGGAGTTACCTGGGGTCAAGCCTGAGGTAGCGGAACATAAGTTACATCTACTACCGGACTCCCGACCGGTCAAGTAAAAGACAAGAAACTTCTCGGCTGACCAGAACAAAATAATCAGAGCCGAGGTGGATCAGCTCAGGAAGGTAGGCCACGTTCGAGAAGTGTAGTTCCCGTCCTAGCTCTCTAATGTGATTTTAGTAAAGAAGCCCAACAATAAGTGGAGGGTATGCATAGACTTCCGAGATCTCAACCGAGCTAATCCCAAGGATTGTTATCCTCTGCCCTAGATCGATCAGATGGTGGATTCCATTGCCGGCTGCAAGAGGATCTGCATGCTAGATGCATACTAGGGGTATCATCAGATACCTTTAGCGGTGGAGGACCAAGAAAAGGTTAGCTTCATTACAACTTATGGTACCTTCTATTATACTGTCATGCCCTTTGGTCTCAGGAATGCAGGAGACACATACCAAAGAATGATGGACAAAATCTTCCGGGAGCAGATCGGGCGCAATGTGGAGGTTTATGTAGATGATATACTTAATAAGTCTCCTGTGGTTGTGAATCTGATCAAGGATGTGGAGGAAACCTGTCAGACTCTCCGGCAATATGGGCTGAAGCTGAATCCGTTGAAATGCTTGTTTGGAGCTAAGGGAGGAAAGTTCCTGGGCTACTTAGTGACCGAGCGGGGAATAGAAGCTAATCCAGAAAAGGTTCGGGCACTACGTGATATGCAAGTTCCCCAGAATTTGAAGGAAACTCATAAGCTGGTCGGCAGAATAACAACCCTGTCCAGATTCATTTCCAGATCTGCAGACCGGGCTGCTCCTTTTTTCAAAGTGCTCAGGAAGGCCTCCAAGTTCCAATGGGATGAAGAATGTACCCGAGCTTTTGAGGAGCTGAAGAAGTATTTAGAGGCTCTGCCATCTCTATTCAAGCCGGTTGTTGGAGAACCATTATGGGTCTACTTATCGGCCACCCCCGAGGCCGTAGGGGCTGTGCTTGTTAAAGAACATGACAATGTACAACGATCAATGTATTTCTTTAGTCATCTATTAAAAGAGGCCGAGTCTCGAAACACGGCCCTCGAGAAGTTAGTTTATGGATTGGTCCTTATGGCTAGGTGGTTAAGACCTTACTTCTTAGCACATCCTATCACAGTTTTGACCAATAGCACCATGGTAAGAGCTCTGACTAATGTAGAAGTTGCAGGTCAGCTTATCAAGTGAGCGACGGAGTTAGGGGAATACGACATACAATACCAGCCGCGCACAGCCATTAAGGCGCAGACCTTGGCAGATTTCTTAACAGAAATTCATCAGACCCACTCTGAAGAAACCTGGAAGGTCTATGTGGATGAGTCAACCACTCATCAGGGAAGCGGAGTAGGGGTCTTGTTGATATCTCCCCAAGGGGATATACTCCAATTGGCTGTCCGATTGAATTTCCGAGCCACTAACAATGAGGCAGAATATGAGGCTCTGTTGGCGGGACTGCAGGCAGCTCGGCACGTGGGGGCTGCTCAGGTAATCATTTACTCAGATTCCCGGCTAGTAACTCAGCAAGTGGCCGACAACTTTATGATAAATTGTGATAAATTACAAGTATACCGGGAAGCTTATGAGAAGATGAAAGAGGAATTTGCAGAAATCACAATAACCAAGATTCCCAGGGTGGAGAATGAGAAGGCAGATGAGCTAGCAAAGATGGCCAGTTCCTTAACCACTTGGGTGTTGGATCGGTCAACGACACAAACCTTCCTTATAGCTCAGATAGATTTACAAAACAATAGGGAAACAACTATTGATTGACGAGCGCCCATGATCAGCTATCTTAGGCAGGGTATCTTACCGGCTGACCCAGAAGAATCACGGCTGGTCAGGAAGTAAGCCCATGCTTATGTCATGATCGGGGATTAACTCTATAAGAAGTCCTTCTCTAGACCCTTACTCAAATGTTTGGGTATGGAGGAGGCAGACCAGGCCTTGCGAAAAATACATCTAGGATGCTGTGGCAGTTATGTAGGCGGTCGGACATTATCTCGCAAGGTACTCCTGGCCGGGTATTTCTGGCCTACTTTACAGAGGGATGCTTATAAGCTGGTAAATACCTGCCTGTCCTGCCAAAAATATCAAAATTTAACACATCGACCGATGGCTCTGCTGAGAACATCTATAGTCTCGTGTCCTTTTGATCAATGGGGGCACGAATATTGTGGGACCATTTTTGATGGCTCCAGGTCAGAGACGTTTCTTATTGGTGGCGGTGGATTATTTCTCTAAGTGGGTGGAAGCAGAGGCCCTGGCCAGGATCACAGAAGATGCGGTCATCCAGTTTTTGTGGAAGAATATTCTCTGCAGGTTCGACATTCCACATCAATTAGTATCAGATAATGAGAGGCAATTTCAAGGGCAAAAAATTCAGGCCTGGTGTAAGGGATTTGGCATAATACAAGCCTTTACTTCAGTGGCATACCCGCAAAACAATGGCTAGACCGATGTGGTTAATTGAGAAATAGTACGAGGTCTGAAGGTTAAGCTGGATCATGTGGGAGGTAACTGGGTGGAAGAGCTGTCGAGCATCCTATGGGCCTATCGTACAATACCCCGAGAAAGTACCGGTCTGACTCAATTCCATCTGGTTTATGACAACGAAGTGGTAGTACCCATAGAAATTGGAGTGCCGTCAGTCAGGAGGACATTATATGACGAAGGAAACGTAGAGCGGTGTTTGGCTGAATTGGATGTCATTAGTGAAACCCGTGACAGGACGACAACTCGGCTAGAGGCCTATCGAAAAAGAATGAGGTAAAATTATAACAGAAGAGTGATTCCTCGATTATTTGGGGAAGGATATCTGGTCTGGAAGCAAGTTAAGCCTGTGGGAGAGGTGGCCAAGTTAGCACCGTAGTGGGATGAGCCTTACAAAGTTATCAAGAAATTATCATCCGGAGCTTATTATTTGCAAGATAATCAGGGCAAAAAGTTAGATCGACCCTGGAGTGCTAACTACTTGCGGCCTTACCGAGTTTAAAGAGTCATATAAAGAAGAAGAAACTGGGCTAATAAATGTTTGACAGGTCGGGGTAATAGGTCGGGGCTAAAAGTAGACCAGATAGTGCGGTAAGAGGATATGTCAAAGCGAAAATTGTATATCCTAATATTTCTTTCAACAGACTAAGAAATTTTAGCAAAGTAGATCTCAAAGTGCAAATGGATGTGCATTAAGAAAAGAAATAAAGTCTCATAGGAAGTCTTTAAGTTACATTATGTACAGGCGGTGAATAAGAATCATTTGAAAGGAGAAAAAATGTCATCCGGGATCTCTTTAAGGATCCGGTCAAGATCAAAAAGCTCAGCGGGAGGAGCTGATTTTAAGTAGCCATGTTCGTAAAGTTGTCGCAGAGCCCCAGCCGCACCATATACAACAGATGTGGAGAAACGTTGTCCTGCTTGTGTACAAAACTCTGGAGAACGCAGGTATAGGTCGCGGCTCTGTTTACAACGATCATTCTTCCCAGCCTTATAAACAGTCAGGGCTGTAGATACTCCTTCAGCTGTAGCTCGGGCCTGAGCCAGTTCAGTCTGGGCTGCCAGAAGTTCTGCCGCTTGAGACGTTAATTGGGCCGCCTGAGATTTTAGTTTCTTGTCCTACTCCTGTGCTAAAGTTTCGGCAGCACGCAGCTTCTGGGTCAATTGATCAATAGCTCGCTGATGCTCCAAAGCTTGTTGGTCCATGTGTTGCTGGTACACAACATCAACCTGACTTTTTTCTTCTTGAAGACCCTTAAGCTTGTGGTTAGTATGCACCAAGGATACTTCCAGATGGTTCTTCTTTTTGGTCAGATCCTTTATTTCGGCTCTCAGGGCATGACTAGCCTGCGCAGGGTCCTTTAATTGAAGCTCCAATTCTGTTACCATATCTCGCAACACCTTATTTTGATGATGAACAACATGGAAGGACTGATTTATTATCAGGGACTCTGCACAGGCCTGGGACATGAAGGAAATATCTGATAAGAACGGGGAGGATAATAGCTGTGGTACTCATGGAAGCTTACCTTGATATAGTAAGGAACATGTGGTGGTGGCTGGGACAATCTAGAATTCATCCCAGATTGAAAAATTTTTAAAAATATTTTTAAAAAATTATTAGGGACGAATCTATCGAATCGTCCCCAATTCTGGGATGAATCTTGGATTCGTCCCAAAATTGAAATATTTTTTTAAAAAACAATCGGAAGATTTAAATATGGATCTAGAGACATCAAAATTTTATGATAAAAAATTTTATGTGTTTGTACAATTCTCCTTATCGTAAAAATGTTCTCAACTATAATTTTGACCTAAAATTTTGAATGTGGTGTTTTTTTAACCTGAATTTAATGTAACTCGGGTTAAAAAATCACCACACAAAATATGTTAGGTTAAAATTATGGAAGAGGACATATTTATGATCGGTACAAAATTAGGAACCCGTAAAACACTTTTCATGAAATTCTGACATCTCTAGATCCATATTTAGTGCCTCCGATTATTTTTCTGCATCTTACCACTATCCACTCGCGACATAGCGATGATGCGTCCATTACATTCCTTTCTTTTGTACGCCCTTTGCCATAGATTAGACATAGATATTAGTCTACATATATTTCAGACCATTATCTACGTAGCTAGATACATCACCAGTGCCCGAGTTCATATGTCGTATTGTCATGTTTTGACGGTATATTTCACCCACCTACATATTGACGTCACCCGAGGTAATGTTCGGGTCATGACTGAGTTTGACGTCATAGGACCTAGGAGCTTCTCGTTAGCGGGTGTCCATGTAGATGATGATGGTGTCATGTCTTGGTGGAGGGGGGGGGCACAGCACCAACCAGACCTAGATGCCCAGGAGAAGGCAGAGCAGGATGAGTTCATGGTTGCACTGTTCGGCGAGAACGCTCCGGCTCCGGTACCACCTCCACCTCCAGGCCGAGCACCTCGTCCTACACATCGCACTCTAGGCGATTGAGTTGCTGGACTATAGCTATCCATGACGAGTCTTCGGCGGGAGGTCTCCGACCTGAGACGAGATGTGAGACAGGATATCTCGAACCTTCGACGCGATCTATCCAGTTTCTGAGAGGATGCCCAGACCCGTCACACTGAGCTGATCAAGATGTTCTGTTCCTTGGGAGCCGGACCACCCGGACCACACCCCTCCTCCTCATCTTGATAGACATCCCGACCACTATGTATATTTTATCATGATCATTGTACCTTGACTTTGACATTGACCTATGATATTCTACACCTACTTAGGTATATCTCAACTTCGAAAATAATTGACTCTAGCTTGTTTAATAGACTAGGATTAAAAAAATTGTTTTAAAAAATGTTTATTTTCAAATTCTAAGATAAAATACTTTTATGTTTTCAAAATGTTCTATTTTTAGAATTTCAAAACAGTTTTAGTCTTAGACTAGAACAATTCCCTAGAAATCATGTTCCGCTAGGGCTAGTACTTGAGCATCTCACCAACACCCTACGATTCCCTTATTTATGATTGCCAAACATAGAAAGGGGTGAGATGCATAGGTAGATTGTCTGGACTTAAGATGCTTATGTCAGTGCATCAATATAAGTCTGGGCGTTAAATACCAAACAGATATTAATCAAATTAAATTATTCAGTGTAATAAAAAACTGATGCATAGACTTAACTTGACTAACCAAGTAAAAGTTGCTATCCTCTGAATAGTTAGTAAGTAGCTAACTGATTAGATAGATTTTGTAATGTCAGGTTCAGGGGGGTTAATTATTCTTGTACTTAATTTAAATTACTTTTTACAAAATACCTCTTTTTAAAACAAGTCAAAACTAAGTGTTTAAAAATTAGTTTTCAAAATTAGTTTTGAAAGTTGTGCTTTATTGTTCAAATTTTAAACTTTTCAAATTTAATCTTGAAAATGACACCTTCTAGACTTGGCTTCTGATTTAAATTTGTCAAACTCAGTTTTGAAAATTGATTTTAAAACATTCGATCTTACTTAGTCTTGAAAATTGATTTTGAAAGTTTGATTTTACCTAGTTTTAGAAATTGATTTTGAAAATTCGATGTTACTTAGTTTTAAAAATTGGATTTTTTTTAAAATTAATTTACACTTATGTTTGAAAATTTAAATTTCTGAATTGGCTTTTATAAAATTAGCTTTAATAAACTTATACTTGAAATTAGCTCTTATAAATTTATGTTTTCTAAAATCATCTTTTGAAAATTAATCTACAAACTTATTACTAAGTTATTTTGCTAAATCAACTAATTTTAAATGAAAAATATCTATTTTTTAACTCCCCCAAGCTAATCTGACTTACATTTCTAAATTTCTTTTTACCTTGCATTCTTTATAAAGTTGCCTTGCTATTCAATGCTATTTTTTGATGAATACCAAAGGGGGAGGGTTAAGTGGGTGGTTAAGTTAGTTAAACAAAACAAACAAAATTTAAAAGCTAACTTAACAACCTTAAGGTTAAAGTATATTTTCTTACTTGCATATTTATCACTAACTTAACCAGGTTATCTTTGCATCAAAAAGGGGGAGATTGTTGGTGCGGTTAGCACTAACAGTCTAACTCAAGTTTTGATGAATGACAAAATATGTTAAGTTAGTTTCGTTGTTATCTAACACTCTGATCGAGTATGCAGGAGAAGTCCAGACAGGTCGACGAGCTGACATGATGTTTCGCACGAAGCCCAGCTAGGTCGACGGGCCGACCGGATAGCTGACGCGAAGTCCAAACGGGTCGATGGGCTGACCGGATGTTTGGCACGAAGCCCAGATGGGTCGAAGGGCTGATCGGATGTCTGGCAGGTAAGTGAAGGTAAGTCACTGGAGGGGAGTGACTGTGAGGACACGTTCCCGGGAAGGGAACTTAGGTGCCGACCCGACTTAGAACCATTTCAGAACTCTAAGTCGAGATTTTGACTAGATTTCGATCTCGGAAAGACGGAATCTAAGTCATATTCTACTTGTTGAACTTAAACTGTGCTAACACTTTGTTTTGCAGGACATATGTATTATATATTTGCCTCCGGACTAATGCTTTCTTACAGGAAGGAAGATGCTGAAAAACTAGGGTCCGGGCGCTCGGGATGGTTCCGGGCGCCCGGAGGTCCGAGCGCCTGGGAGGTACCCGGGCACCCTGAGGCAAAAATCTATCCCCAACGTCATTTCGCCATGTGGAGTTCACTGATTGGCTCGACTACGTCACAACCAGGGTGCCCTGAAGGTTCCAGGTGCCCCGAACCTCATATATAAGGAGAGTCAAGGCTGGAGTCAGAAAAAACAACTAAGAACTCACAATCTGCTCTCTTGTGCTCCTGCAACGTTGCGAAGCTACTCCAACCACGCACTCTTCTTTTCTTTATTTTGTCGATATTATTGTTATTTTCATTAGCATTCCTATAATTAATTTGTAATCAAGTCTTTCGAATTACTAGTGAATTGCCCATCGAAAGCACCCTTGCGTGCGGGTCTTGGAGTAGGAGTCGACACAAGCTCCGAACCAAGTAAAAATAACTTATGTTACCCTTGCTCTTCTCTTGCTTATTCTTTTTCCGCTGCTTAACTCTTCACGAAAGTTTTTATCGCTATTTACCCCCCCTCCCCCTCAAGCGAAACTCTACGATCCAACAAGTCTTTCACCCTATTATTCAAATGCATGTTCTCCATTTTTAGCTCCTTAATTCTGTTTGCTTGAATAATACAATTACAACATTCCTGATTACTTTGCCTTCCTTTTTCCTTTACTTCAAACTGTGATGTCACCATTTCACGTGTAATGCCATCAACGCCAACAAGGTTCTCAACCAATGAATTCTCATATTGGGTAGGGATTAGGTCAATCTGAACCTGTCAAAATATTAAAACACATGTTTAATAAATTCCTTTTAACCAAACTAAAGTCACAGTAAATCAGTAATTAAAATTTACCTCTTCAGATGAGACTCATTCGAATAAATCCCTCACCTTACTAATATGTGAAGGAATATTCCGCCACTTATTTATTCTTGCTCCTTCTATTTTATATGGTTTTTGGATTGGAACATCCTCCAAAAACCATGCCTGATTCACCATCACAAGTGTTAACTATTCATATATGTCTGCAAATTATTGTTAAATTTAACATCATTTTTAAACTTACTGCCAAAAGACCAGCAAAGCCCTTTAGGTAAGGGATGTTGGTGTTAGAATGTGTTGTCCGAGTTAAAGAAAATATGTCCCCAATCTTAGGTAATTGTGGAGCCATAAATTCATGGATAACTTCAACCTAGTTGAATCTAGCAAGATTCTCAAAATCATCTACTATATCTATAAGACATAACGGGACCTTATATGTACTAGAATAAAATAAGACACAAACAAATATATACAAAGTATAGAATTTGCAAAATAATAAAACATCATCTTCTCCTTCAACGCGATTGCCATAAAATCTAAGCAATTCCTAAATTCTTGATCTAGTAGCTTTTTTTTTTGTTTGAGAATTATGTTAGAAAGAGGTCACCGCATGCTTTATTTGAATTGATCGGAATCGAATCTCCTCAGTCTGCAATACCAAGGAGCAATGAAACGTCTCTTCTTGTGAAGGCAACCGGAACGCTTGACCAAGTTAAATGATTAGTTGACATCTACAAACATATACATAAGTATTCGCCACACGCTGGGCCTGATACGATATCGTATCGGGCCTAAAACCCCTCGTTTGCAATAAGAATCCACTATCACTGCCATTAGCTGACTAGATTATTCACCTTTGCAAAATATTTAATTTTACTATACAACTACTTCGTAATAAAATTACATTGTACCTGAGAATCTGAAGGTTTGAGTACTCGAATCCCAATTTTGAAATATATTGATCAAAATACCACGGATATGTTGCATATCTTGTATACCCAAAAAAATGCTAAAAAGTGAATGTTTGATCACTGCTATGTGTCAGTCATATAAAATCACAGATCCATGATGTCTTCCTTTCTTTGTGGATGCTTGAAAAAAACTTTTAAAGTGACCTAATACACTGTTCCAATGTAGTTTCTGACCAACATCCACTGAACCCTAAATTTTGAAAATTTAAAAATTTTTAAATCATACTCGTTGAGCTTTTCAAAATCACAGAGTTTTAGATTAACAGAGTTTCGAAAGGTGATACCTTTACAGATAATTGAAGTGGAGAGGGCGATACACCGGATCCCTTTCTTTGCGCCATTATGAAAGAAGATTATTGACAGAAACTCTAAAACCCTACCCTTGAGCCTTGCAAACGTTGGATCGGAAGGTCTAAATGCTAGATGCCGCTTGATCAAGGTACGAACACATTACTTAGGGTTTCACTAGGGGGGTGATTTCGCCACAATATTAGAGCTGAAATTGGAGACTTACGAAGAACACCCAAGCATGACCGAGTTGACAGACGGAGGGAGAAAAATAAACGCAATATTATTTTAAAGTTAAAATAATTCAAATTGTGGGTCGAATGCTTGGAAATTCACAACGAAGGAGGAGACGTTGGCGGGAGGGTTAAAATGAGAATTTCACATGAATAAATTATGTCCTTTGATAAAAACTAAATTGCGATGCGTTTTTTGATAAATATAATATCCAAGGTATTTTATTTTTGATAAATTGTCATATTTTTTATCATGTTGCTGACGATACTAAACAGTTCAAGAAGACTGATATCTGTTTTTTTTAATTCAACAAATAGTATGTTTTATTTAATTATTGCCAAGAAGGCGGCGACTCTGGCACAAGCATGAGTTGACAAAATCCGCAATAGTATATTTTATTAAACTATTTTACCTTTAAAAATGTGTGATATAATATTTTACTTCAATAAATATAGTATATTTTATTCAACTTTTTAGGGTTATTATATATTATAATTTTATTTAGAATTAATGTCGAATAGAAAAGGAATACAAAAGCAAACCTTAGCCAAGCATGAGTTGAAATTTATTTTTATTATCATGGTATGCTAGCTAGAGTTAGAGTACATAATGATTCAACAACTTCAAGTCAAGAAGGCTGCGATTCTGGCACGGAGCATAGCAGTGCTGTTGCTGTCTGGATGATTCAGATAGTATTCATGATCCTCCCCTGCCGCCTCATACAACTCAGCCGTCCCGCGCCACCCACTACCCTTCGTCAACGCCTCATAGTACATCAGCGCTCGATCCCTCATCGCGTCCTTCTCCGACGTGCACAGCAGCATTCACGTGCACCCCAGATCTGCCAAACTCGGCGCTCCCGCCGCCAAGGGATTCACGCGCGGGTCGTCATTCCCGGCCGTCGACTCTGGGCAAATCATTCCCCACAGTTGGTCCAACTTCTTCCTTAATACTGGATCGGCTGCTTTCTCTGAGGCTGTCAGATTTTTCCCCCAGAAGTAAGGATCTAGTAGTATCGTCCCCGCTAGCTTCAAGCTATAACTGGAGATCAGCCCTTGAGACCCAACTCGCATAGCCAGGTTGTGCACGATGTTGCCGCCGGCACTGTCGCCGGCTAAGTAGACTCTGTCATAGTCAGCATGATCGAGGAGCCACGGTTCTACGTACACATGCAGAATATTAATTATATATGTGCCAAATTATTAAAAAAATATATTATTTAAATTTCTATGTTAATTATTATATAATTTTTCTCACCGGCGTCGCTACGATGGGATGCGACCCATTCGAGAGCAGCCCAACAATCATCATATTGCATAGGGATATGGTGTTCCGGTGCGCGACGGTAGTCGACGGAGAGGATGATAGAAGAGGACACAGCCGCGAGGCCATTGAGATGGCGGTGGACGATGGGGGAGGCATAAGAGAATATGCAGAAGCCGCCGCCGCGAAAGTAGAGGATGAGGGAGAGCTTTGTGCTAGTAAAGTTGATATTGATGGGAGGAAGATAGATGCGGGCGGAGACATCGACGGAAATGCGGATATCCTTGGAGTCGACGTTAGTGAGGGGGTCGAGGCCGGGCGGCGTTTGCTCCTCCGCCTTGAGCCGCTTGACAGAGCCGTCTTTGTAGACGAGAAAGTAAGGAGAGTAGTCATAGATCACAGGGTTGTTGTCCGATGCCATTCCACTTATTCCCGAAAGGAAAGATAGAACCATTATATAGAGAAGAATTCCAGCTGCTCGTGCGGACCACATTTGCATTAAGGATATAAGCTACGGGTGGGGCAAGAACATGAGTACTGAGGCTGAGGGGTATTTAATTTATAGGGGAGAGAAAAGTAGGAGTTTTGTTCGAGATTTACATGTTAAATATACATAGTTGTTTATTTTGGGGTTTCCAAATGCTAATTTTAATAAATATTAGTTATTTTGGTATTTCATAAGCTAAAGATGGGAGGAAATTGACTTTTGTACTTGTTCAGTTGTATCATATTCAAATTTATATATATATATATATACAGAAAAGTTTTCTAAATAAAGTAACAACTAAACTTCCCGCCTAAATAGCTTATCAATAAATAGAAAGCCCAATTATATGAAATTGTCTGGAATTCTACCTATATATAAATCATTATGTAGTCATTTTAAAAGTTCAATTAACTTTGAATTTCTCTGATTAAAATGCTTTTACAATTTCAATTGCAATCAAATCAATTAATGGGATGTCGATTCTCTAATTGCAATCAAATCAATTAATCAAATCAAAGCCTAGCGTTTGTAAACATTTATTTTTAAAATAAAAGAATCACATTGATCAATATTTATATTTATTTATTAAATGTAATTGTTTAATTAATTTATATTGTAGATAATATGAAGTGTGGTGTCACACTCAGAAGATCATGTTGTCGGTTCTCTATAAACTACAAACAGTAGCTCACGACTAAGATGGAAATGAACAAACCATCAGAATAGTCGTAGTGTAATTAAATATTAGTTTATCTTGACTAATAAATTACATTGATACACTTTAAGTGTATTGAGTATGACCATTTAGGTAAGTTCTTTTTGTACTGACTTAGTAAAAGAACTAGACCTTAGTTATTATGGAAGTGTGTGCTCTTAATCCTAATATAATAACAAGCACATATATTTAATATTTATTTCTTTGACTTATCAAAGGGTGAGGTTTAGCTCGATAAATCAATATGCCCGATAAGTTGGGAAATGATATTACTTATAGTGTGTGTTATTGATTATAGAAGGAATCTGTGTCCTAGTTATCTAGGTTGAGAATGTTCCCAAGAGGAGCTCATAAGGATTATCATGTTAAACCCTACAGGTGGACTTAGTCCGACATGACAATGAAGTTGAGTGGTACTACTATTGGAGCTAGATATTAATTAAGTGAGTTGTCAGTAACTTACTTAATTAGTGGACATTCGTAATCTTAAACACAGGGAGACTAACACACTCATGATAAGAAGGAGCCCATAATGTAATTTGGGATTGATGCGGCAGTGCGGTAATAACTCTCTAGTGGAATGAGTTATTATCGATGAACTTGAGTTGTGTGTTCGGGGCGAGCACGGGATACTCAAGCTCATCGAAAGGCCAAAACTAATTTCTCCTCTAGGTCCCTGTCGTAGTCTCATTATAGCCTCAAGTCCATCCAAATGTAAGGCTCTTCTTGGTGTCCAAGAAGTGGGCCGGTCCAATGCTTGGTGACCAAGCAAGGGCCGGCCACATCCTCTTCTATAGGGGCCGACCCTTTGCTTGGTGACCAAGTATGAAGGGGCCGACCACAATATTCAAACAAGGAGGATTGTTTTTGAATTTTTAAAATCTTCTCTTTGTAGAAAACTATAAGTTTTAAAAGAGAGATTTTAATTTTAAAAACTTTCCTTATTTGAATTTGGCCACATGTTTTAATAGAGAGTTTTAAAAGTTTTAAAACTTTCCTTTTTTAACCATCCTCATGGTTTAAGAAAAAAGGAGGAAGATAAGTTTTAAAATTAAAATTTTCTATCATCATGTTAAAAAAGGAAATTTTATAAGAGAAGTTTTAAATTTTAAAACATGATTTTAATTTTTAAAAACTTTCATTTTTTAACTCTAGGAAAGAGAGCTTGTAAAATTTTATAAGAGTTTTTTCTTCTTGTAAAATTTTATATAAAAAAATTATTTTTTCTTTCCTAAATATGGTGGTCGGCCACCTTGCTTGGTGCCCAAGCAAGGGGCCGGCCAAACTCAATCCTAAACCAAATAGGATTGATCACAACCATTGATTTGGTGATTGATTCAATCAAGAGGAAAGAAAAGGAAAAATTAAAAGGGAAAAGGAAAAACTCTTGGATGATTTTATTTTTTGTAAAAAGTTTTTCCTTATTTGCCTTGGGCAAGTAATATAAAAGAATGGGTGAGGGGGCTTCATGAGACACAACTCTTATTCTTTGGCTTGGAGACTCTCTTGGTGGCCGGCCCCTCTCTCCCTCTCTTCTCCCTTTGCTCTCTTTTCTATTGTGGTGGTGGTGGCAGAATATTACAAGGAGGAGAAGCTCTTTTGGGTGGTGTTCATCTTGGAGGATCGTCGCCCACACGACGTCCAAGGCGAGGCGAGGAATACGGCAGAAGATCTCGAGGTCATTAACTTACAAAGAGAAGGTATAACTAGTAATTTTCTTCCGCGTCATACTAGTTATTTTCTTTGTAAGAATTCTAAATACAAGAGGCAATTAGATCTAGTTTATCGAATTTATTTTTCGAGTTTGTGTTTTCTTCTTTTTCAAATTTGTGATTCGATTGTTCCTTTTGGTTAACCTAGAGTTATTTAAGGAAATAAATATTTGCTTTCCTTAAAAGGATTTACCTAGGCGGTGGTGGTTACTCCTATATCCAAGAAGGCCATGTGCCTTGCCATGCAGTCCTGGAAGCCGATTTTGAAAATTAATATTTATGGAATTAATAACTTAGATAGATTTGAATCAATAGTGTTAAGTTCCGCTTGCGAATCAAATCTAAACCATTAAGAACAGATAAGTTAAATTTGGAATCAATGATGTTAAGTTCCGTCTACGATTCCTAATTTAACTTCTAAAGAACACAATAGGTTATTTAAGGAAAGGTTCGACACTTGTACAAAAAAATTTTGTATAGTGGAACCGGTACGTTTTCCTAGGATTAACCAACAATCGGTGCGTCCACTCTCGGTGTCTTGCAAAGCAAAGCAAAGCTTGCCAGCTAAAGGTTGGTATTATCGGTGTTACCCTTTTTGACAATCAAATCACTGATAAACTAAGATGTGAGGCTCGCGTGCATAAATGAGAAAGCAAAAGAACTCGAAGAAGAAGAAAATTTATCTTCGCGTAAGAAAAGAAAATTATACCTTCATCTATTTTCGTGGAACCTTATATAATCATAGACAGAGAAGGATCTATCCAAGGGCTATCTTGGGCTCCAGCCCAGCCCAAATTTTTTGTGCCTCACCCTGTAGCAAAGGTCTTGTACCGGATAAAACACCACAAGCGGGGCAAGCATGGATACAGTGATCGTTTTGCGTCGGTAGTGCTCACTGTTGGGGATCTTGCGGCCGGCTAGAAGAGGGGTTGAATGGACGGTGCCCCCAATTACTCGCTTCCTACGTATTCGTTAGTGCGCAAGCGGAAATACAAATACTAATTATGAATACAAAAGCTAATGTCAAAGAAAAGAACAAGCAAACCAATGCACGTCGATGTAACGTGGTTCGGAGATAATGCACTTACTCCACGGCTGTCCGTAAGGTGGACGATCCCGATCCTTCGGTGGATTAGCCCCCGGCAAACTCCGGCTACTCAAGCAACTCCTTGTGGGCGGAGAAACCTCACCACAACACCAACCAAGAACACTTGGACACAAGAGACCTTGAGCACTTTGGTGACTATTAATTAGGCTTTAACCAAATATAATTTCGTCAACTTTGGCCTACCATCCCAAGCTCTATTATATAGAGCTTGAGAAATCAGCAAGGCTGATTTTACCGTTACCATTCAACTGGTCCTTGCACCAGTCGAATGGTGCCAGCCCAACGGTACTCCAACGGCTCTCTACCAGTCGACTGGTTCTTGCACAAGTCGACTGGTGCCTAAACGTTCGGGCACAGAAGCTCTCTGTGCTTACCATCAGTCGACTGGTCCCAGTACCAGTCGACTGGTCCCAGTACCAGTCGACTGGTACAACCCTAAACCTAGGGTTTCCCATCCCTAGTACATTTCTCTCAGCACTCGGACCCTCACGACTCATTTGACTCTCCTTTGCAGCCTTGACCTCTTGCCTTCAAACCTACTTCCTTTGGCTCTTGTCCCTCGGATGCATCCAAGCCCGCGGTTCGTCCACAATACCATCCTTCGCGTATGCCTCGAAGTCGCTTCCCTCGGCCCTTGTCCTTGCTGACTTGTCCACGGTCCCTCAGATGCTCCATCTTTCACCGGACCCGAAGCCGTCAACCTGAGTCACATGTGTATATCCTGCAGTCCTACACAACTCAAGTACACATTTCAAATAACAAGGGTAAACCTGACTTAAACCCTTTGCTCAAACACTGAAACACATGGTCCCACGGACCATTGGGATTGCTCCAACAATCTCTCCCTTTTTGGTGTTTGGCAATATTAAGTTAGGGAAAACATATAGCAAATAAACATGCTAAAAAGAAACAATGGACTTACGATGCCAAGGCTGTACACTTGGACTTACACCGCCGAATGGACTTACGTTGCCAAGTCTACACACTTGGACTTACACCGCCGAATGGACTTATGTTGCCAAGTCTACACACTTGGACTTACACTGCCAAAATAAAATGCAACATGCATTGGAACCTATCCCAAGGCTCCCCCTACGCAAAGACACTTTCAGGTTTTCCCAACTAAATCTTACTTCTCCCCCTTTGCCTAACATCAAAAAGTTCTCCAACAATATCCCAATTGTTGAAAACTTATCATCCAAACTGACCCTAAACTCATGTATTTATCCCCCATGGATTTCATACATCTAAATTAGTTAACAGGGTCAAGATCAGCGCTGAAAAACACTTTCAGGCTGGTATCAGTCGACTGCCCCTGAGTGCCAGTCGATTGCCTCCCTTCGACAGAACCTTACAAAAGCATTCTGTGGTCGAAATCTACTATTACCAGTCGATTGGTCTCGGCACCAGTCGACTGCCCTCATAAAAATGAACGTACAGAGACATTCTGTGCTCAAAAACACTGTTACCAGTCAACTGGTATCTATACCAGTCGACTGGTACCCTATTTATGAAAAATCAACCTTTTCAGGCCAACTTCAGAAATGCACCAGAAATTCCCTAGACCTCCAAAAATCCCCAAATTTTGTGGAGAGGTCTATTATACCCTTGTCTACTTGGGAAAAATACATTACAAAATGTATCTATCACCAATCCCAAGATTGACACAAAATCTAAAACTAGCTACATGGTACAATTGAACCTTGACCTAAAGTCCTAGTTTTGGCTTCCTCTTGATGTATTTGCCCATACCAACCCACAATGCATCCCTAGGATTGGTTTATATGCCATCTATACATCCAAAACTAATTATCATGTTATATGACCCCCAAATGTCATATTTCTTGAATGAAACACAAACCATGTGTGCCAAATCCCTAGGTTTAAGACTCAAGTCCGTCTCCAAACCATTTGGCACACTCCATGGCTCCTCTAGACTCCCAAGTAGTACCCACTTGAGATCCATTGGCCATGGATCCCAATTTGACTCTTTGAGCTCCTCCTAGAGCTCTTAACCTTAGTCATCTTCTTAGATGCTTTCTCCATTATGGCTAAACCACAGTGGTGCACCTTGGACACATCATCCTTGCCATAATCATATGTAACCCTAGCATATTTCTTCTCATTGGCTTTAGATGACTCTCCCTTGCCCTTATCATGTGTCACCCTAGCACATGGTCTCCTTTTGGCCTTGGAGGGACTAGATCGGTATCCCAAGCCCGACCTATCATTGTTGGGTCTTTGACTACCCAATACCATACTTAATTCTTTAGATCCAACATTGAATCTCTTAAGGAATTGTTCTAACTTATCAAGCTTTCCCCTTAAAGCTTGATTCTCCTTCTCTAGGTTCCTAACCCTAGAGTTAATTTGTCCACCTTGGACATTCCTAGACCTACCCTTCCTAGGCATACGTCTCCCCTTCTTGGGATTAATGCCTTGGTTCTCTATTATCTTCTTCTCCTTAGGTAATGAGAATTTAACTTTCCTAGGTCTATCATGCATAGGTCTCCTAGGGTTATGATCGATATTTACCCTATTCCTATCATGATATTTAAATCCAAATTTTTTCATGGGTAAATAATAAGAATTATTCCTAGCATGTATGGAGGAATTTAAATTTGACTTCAAATTTAAACTAGGGTTTACCTTACCCTTTACCTTTGGAGCTCCCCCTTGACTCGAGCCTCCATTCTTCCTCCACTTCTTTTCCCACATCTTCAAATGTGCCAATTTCTTGAGCTCTCCCTTCCTTGGGCATTTGGTGTGGTAGTGATCCATTTCTCCACATGTGAAACATCTAATGTGCTTCTTCTCTTTCTTCTTCCTACAACTCAAATTAGATTCAAAATGAATTGAATTGAGTTTAGGATATACCTCTTTCTTACCCAAAGGACATCTACTCTTGTAGTGCCCCTTTTCATTACACCCGAAGCACACAATGTGATCTTTTGACTTTGCTTCGGTGAAGGTACTCACTAGGTTGACTTCCAAGACTTCTTCTTCACTTGTCTTGGATTCTTCCTCAACCTTTGAGGATGTCTCCTCATCCACACTAATGGATGACATTTCTTCATCCTTCTCCTCCTTCTCCTCGAAAGTTGAGTGCTCGTCACCTTCCGGTTGCTCCTCCTCCTCTTCTTGAGCTACTAAGCTCATCTCCTTGGGCTTTATCTCATCATGTGTAGGCAAAAGTTCTTCTCCTAGAACTTTCTTTACCTTGCTCCACAACTCGTGAGTGTTCTTGTATTCACCTACATGACTTATCACGTTAGAAGGCAAAATTTCAATCAATATTGATATTACCTTTGAATTTGCCTCCGATCGTGTGGTTTGCTCCTCCGTCCAATGTCGTGGTCGGAGCTTCTTCCCTTTCTTGTCTTTATAGGGACTTCAAATGGCTCTTCCACCACCATCATTGTGTCCCAATCCGTCTCGAAGAAGTTCTTCATCTTCACCATCCAAAAGGTGATGTCCCATAAGCTTCCTCCTTCGAACTTTGGCGGATCTATCAAGCCGGTCATCTTTGCTTCCTCGGTGGTTAGTCCGACGGAGAGCGGCCTCGATCTGATACCACTTGTTGGGGATCTTGCGGTCGGCTAGAAGGGGGGTTGAATGGACGGCGCCCCCAATTACTCACTTCCTACGTATTCGTTAGTGCCCAAGCAGAAATATAAATACTAATTATGAATACAAAAGCTAATGACAAAGAAAAGAACAAGCAAACCAATGCACGTCGATGTAATGTGGTTCGGAGATGATGCTCCTACTCCACGTCTGTCCGTAAGGTGGACGATTCCAATCCTTTGGTGGATTAGCCCCCGGCAAACTCCGGCTACTCAAGCAACTCCTTGTGGGCGGAGAAACCTCACCACAACACCAACCAAGAACACTTGGACACAAGAGACCTTGAGCACTTTGGTGACTATTAATTAGGCTTTAACCAAGTATAATTTCGTCAACTTTGGCCGGCCATCCCAAGCTCTATTATATAGAGCTTGAGAAATCAGCAAGGCTAATTTTACCATTACCAGTAGACTGGTCCTTGCACCAGTCGACTGGTGCCAGCCCAATGGTACTCCAACGGCTCTCTACCAGTCGACTAGTTCTTGCACCAGCCGACTGGTTCTTGCACCAGTCGACTGGTGCCTAGACGTTCGGGCACAAAAGCTCTTTGTGCTTACCATCAGTCGACTGGTCCTAGTACCAGTCGACTGGTACAACTCTAAACCTAGGGTTTCCCATCCAGAGTACATTTCTCTCAGCACTCGGACCCTCACGACTCATTTGACTCTCCTTTGCAGCCTTTACCTCTTACCTTCAAGTCTACTTCCTTTGACTCTCGTCCCTCGGATGCATCCAAGCCCGCGGCTCGTCCACAATGTCATCCTTCGCGTATGCCTCGAAGTCGCTTCCCTCGGCCCTTGTCCTTGCTGCCTTGTCCACGGTCCCTCGAATGCTCCATCCTTCACCGGACCCGAAGCCGTCAACCTGAGTCACATGTGTATATCCTGCAGTCCTGCACAACTTAAGTACACATTTCAAATAACAAGGGTAAACCTAACTTAAACCCTTTGCTCAAACACCAAAACACATGGTCCCACAGACCATTGGGATTTCTCCAACACTCACGTCGGCTGGAGCTTCTTGCTCCACTTCGCAGCGGACTCCTCCTCCCTTGATGTGGATGACAGGGCCGACGACGAGGATAAAGGAGCCTCATTGGGGATATGATCTCATTGTTGACTACAGTTTCGATAGAGGTTGGCTCCGTGTGCTGGAGTAGCCACCAGATGGACTCGTCATCTGACTTGTTCCCTGGCTCATGTGTGAGCTAGAAGATCCAGGTGGCATAGGCGGGTGACATCCAGATCTGTCATCCCTTCCCTTTCGCCTTAGTTACTTTTCATTCATTAATCACTTTTAGATAAAATTAATTGGTTGGAGAGAAAGTGCGTATAAACCGATGGGTGACATCGATATTGTACGCATTTCGAGCAAGCATTTGAAGACAATTCGATGACATTTCTTTTTTTTTTATATCAATTTAACTCAGAATATAAATATAGGTTCTATTTCAAAATTTCTTAACACAACTTCATTCAATAATAATGATCCCGTCCGGAAGCTGAGTCGGATGGAGGCGGGCCTTGGTGTACTGGAAGTTGACGGAAAGTCGTCGTGACGTCCGATCTACCTGGCACCCCTCAGAAAGGTTCGCACGGGTGGATGACGAAGGGAGATGACCAGGACGATGACGATACGGCTCTGCGCACACTCAAACGAGCCCACGAGTCGTTAGAGACCATAAACCAGAGAAAAAGTCCCCAGTCAGGCCCTCCAACGCTCAAGTCAGGTACTTTTTCTCCAGAAAACACAGAGAAAGGACGAAAAGTAAAGACTAGTGAGAAATGACGAGTGAGCGTATCTGCAAAAGGAATAAAGCATCCCTTTTTATCCTGCAACGGTTTTATACTACAACGGATGTTTCTGGGACCTGGCGGGTATTAGGGAATGTCGGCTGTCAGGCTTTGTCTGGCGGTGAATGACACGTGACTTCTCCTAATAGGCTGGTGACAGAACCAAAGGGGGAATGAGCCCCGACTGTTAGCATATTCCCTGACACACTGATTATTCTCTGACATTCTCTAACAGGCAGTTACGATTCCCCGGCTTGCTTGTCCTGTAGTGACTGGACGTTGGGTCTGCATTCCGAGATCTGTACTCCGACCTGCTTCCGTATGCTGTTATCCGTGGTTCGCATGTCCCGACCTGTGCGCCAGGCTTGCATCCCGACCTGCTTTTGTCAGCTATTATCCATGGCTTATATATTCCGACCTGTACGCCTTGTCTGTATCCTAGTATCCCGACCTGCTTATGTCCACTGTTATCCATGGCCTGTACGTCTCGACCTGTATACCCGGTCTGTTTCCTGACTTGCATCTATCTATTGTTATCCATGGCTTGTACGTCCCGACCTATACGCCTGGTCTGTTCCCGACCTGCATTTATATACTGTTATCCAGGGCTTGTACGTCCCGACCTGTACGCCAGGTGTGTTCCTGACCTGCATTCATATACTGTTATCCATGGCTTGTACGTCTTGACCTGTACGCTAGGTCTGTTCCTGCCCTGCATTCATATACTATTATCCATGGCTTGTACGTCCCGACCTGTACGCCAGGTCTGTATCCCGACCTGCTTCCGTCTGTTGTTATCCCTGATTTATACTTCCCGACCTGTACGCCAGGTCTGTATCCCGACCCTTATCTATCTGTTGTTATCCATGGCTTGTAAGTCTCGACCTGTACGCCAGGTTTGTTTCCCGACCTGCATTTGTCTGTTGTTATCCATGGCTTGTACGTCCCGACCTGTACGCTAGGTCTGTATCCCGACCTGCTTCCATCTGTTATTATCCCTGATTTATACTTCCCGACCTATACGCCAGGTCTGTATCCCGACCCTCATCTATCTGTTGTTATCCATGGCTTGTACGTCCCGACCTGTACACCAGGTCTATTTCTCGACCTGCATTTGTCTGTTATTATCCATGGCTTGCACGTCCCGACTTATACGCCAGGTCTGTATCCCGACCTGCTTCCGTCTGTTGTTATCCCTGATTTATACTTCCCGACCTGTACGCCAGGTCTGTATCCCGACCCTTATCTATCTGCTGTTATCCATGGCTTGTACGTCACGACCTATACGCCAGGTCTGTATCCTGACCTTCTGTGTTTCGCCCGAGGCCTTTCCTTCTGCGCCTTTATCTGGCCTGTAGGTCCCGTTCTTGATTGCTATTGAGGCTGGGTCTGGTCCAACTTCTAATCCTATCCTTTGACTGCCACGTCAACTGAGACTTTGACCACAACCACGCAAGCCTGACCCCTCTGTAGTCTTGACTCCTAACCACATCATCTTACTGGTGTCGGCCTTTTTGCATGTCACAAGGCGCTCCAAATTAATAAAGATTGGAACCCATTTAAGCTAAAGAAAATGCGTGTAGTAAGGAGTCCCAAGTCGTATTTTTCCAAGGATAACTAATATGTGTGTGCATTCTGGAATTGGTTCTAATCAAATTCTAATTCCAACTAGGTCAAGAATAGCATCAAAGAGAATTCATTCTCATCTAAACATGATCCATTTCCTCCTCATCAAATAGGCCACAGTTAAATTCAGATTTATGCATCATTTAGTCAAATGAATCAATCACTATATATCCAATTAACAATCACAGAACTTAAGATACAATAACTGAAATAAGAAATCAACATTTAAAGCTTGAAACCAAACAATTCTTGCATGAATCGAGCTAACATTCAACTCCGAATCACACTCATAGATCAATAATTCATTCACTCCTCAAATTTGCATCATTGAAACTAATCCATTAATTAGCAAAACTTCAATTCACAACCTCAATCAAGAATGTTAACAGAGGTATCAATGTTTAGACTAAGTGATTCTTTCATCATTTGAGCTCAATCTCTATCACAACAAACCCAAGTTTAGAACAAAGATTTTCTGAATTGAAGACTAAAAACTAAAGGAATTGCAGAAAACATGACTGTAATTATAAACTAGGTTAGTAGCTAAACAGGGTTTGAATTGCAAACAATCAAAGAAAGCAACTATCAAAACTGAAACAAAATCTGAATTGCAAGGTAAAGGAAATCAGATCTGATGATCTGAGCTAGTTTGAGAACAATTAAAGACAAGAACAAGGAAATCTAAACCCTAGCATTCCACAAACCGGATCCAAGCTCAAACTCCTCCAATCTGCTGTAACACAAACAGAAATGCTCTCGGAAACCTCCTTAAGCATTCAACAACCAATTTCTGAGCTTCCAGCTATTACCAGGTGATGATCACAACATCTTGGAAACCTCCCTTCTGCTCACATTTCTCTGATAACCTCACCAGCCGAAGAACAGAGCTCAGGATCTTTGAAGTTGCAAACTAGATCAACCGGCCAAATTGACCCAGGTTTGCTGCGGCATGGCAATCAGAAAACGTCCAGAAGCATCTGAGAAACCTCTCTTCAAGCTCTGGTGGAAGCGAATAACGCCGATCAGGAGACCTCCTCAACCAGGTATGCGGCGATGAAAAAGATCCCAAATCACAATCGGGAGACCTCCTTCAAGCTCTCTGATCACCGGGAACTCGGCCGCCGCAAGGAAGAAGACGATGACACTGTAGCAGAAATCACGAAGCCGAGCCCACCGGTACTGTAGCTTCTCACTCGCTATTTAAATCTCCTCAAAACTGATCGGACGGTCCAGATCGTTTCTGGCTTGATCAACGGCTGTGATGTCTTCAGATCTGTATCAAAACCTCTGGATCCTCATCTATGGCTCAGATCTATCCCTCATTAGGTTGGATGAGCCGGATCTTCGACGGATGGCTCAGATCTGCTTGATTGAAGATGAACGGTCCAAATAGCTCCAAGGCTTGATCGACTTGATTAGCCCTTGATTTGAGCCCAAATGCAGCCTGATCTGATCGGGTCCATGACCCTTTTGATGCCTACAAAATAAGAATCAAATATTAGCATCAAATACCATAATTATAAGCCAATTTGCAATTAAGTCCAAATTCAAATGCAATTATAAAATATGATGTAAATGTGAAATTAAGCTATGAATAAACCATCAAAAGCATGCATTATGAATCAAGCTATCCTGACCTTCTGTGTTTCGCCCGAGACCTTTCCTTCTGCGCCTTTATCTGGCCTGTAGGTCCCGTTCTTGATTGCTATTGAGGCTGGGTCTGGTCCAACTTGTAATCCTATCCTTTGACTGCCACGTCAACTGAGACTTTGACCACAACCACGCAAGCCTGACCCCTCTGTAGTCTTGACTCCTAACCACATCATCTTACCGACCCCACGATAATGCACCGTATCACAAGCCTCCCCCTCAAGTCTAGTCGAAGGAGGCTCTAGTCCGACTGACTAGACCCCAGTCCCTTTATTACTTGATCTGGGTCTCGCATCCTTTGCCGCCTGTCTTCCATCTGTCTTCTGTATAATTTCTCACCGTCCTAGGAGATAAACGGGCTCCTTTTAGGCGTATGCTGACTCTTCAACTTCCGAGCATACTCTTTTCCCATAAATGTCACACGGTTCTCCAAGTATCAACTCAAATTCCGAGGAAATCCCTTCACCTTATTCTTCCTTATAAAAGGTCTGAGCATCTGATGCCTCAAGTTATCCTCTTGTTAATAAAGTATCTCGTCTCTATGGAACCTACAACAGAACCCAGCGAACTTGCTTCTTTGCTTCAGCAAATTACCCATCTGATGGAGTTATTGGCTCAGAAAGAGGAAGCCTCGCTTCAGCAAATCGCCCATTTGACAGAGTTGCTGGCTCAAAAAGAAGAAGCCCTGCTGGAGATGATTGCGAGCAGAGATCTTCAAGCGTCCCTTATTCATGAAAAGGAAAGCCTCTAGCTGGCCGCCAAATCCAGAACCCGGGCCGAAGTTGCCCTCAAGCTGAAAGTTCAATCGGACTTCCAGAGCCAAGTTCACTATTGTAACGCCCGACCCTCCTGCTAGTAGGGCGGGGTTACTTACTTATCATGGGGAACATACATGCATATAAAAATTTCTTTTCTAAAGTAAAACAGCGGAAGAACTTATTATGAAATCATGACATCATGGGGAAAAATTAACATAAATAAATTTAGTTCATGTCAACATAAAATAACATAAGCAGGTCTTTTTTTTTATTAGCCGAGCCACCACCACACACATCTCTTGCCTTTCCTGCGGCTCCCCTAGTTTATCCATTCTTTGCCTTTGTCACGCCCCAGGTAGTCCCTGTCCGAAGAAATTTCGGCAGCATCTCCCCTGTACGGCGGACAATATGAATCTCAGTATACATATATCTATACCTCGGCCACACTCAGCCGGAACAATACACACAAATAGTAAACAATCCACGCAGTTATATTCAACATTTCTACACAGATATAATATGAACAATCCAAGCAGTTATATAAAGAAAAGATGATATAGAAATCCACGAAGATATACGTACACATCCTACTCCACTACAACGAAGAAACGAAATCCACGAAGTAATGAAATATTCGCAGCGGAAAAACAAAAGTAGCAAACCCGAATGTACGATATAAAGTCCACAATACAAAACCCACATCACAAGTATATAAGATGCAAAAACAAAACAGATCCCGACAACAGGCAAATCCTCGCGATAAAGGGGATAGCGACTGGAATATCTCCCGACGGCCTCAACCTGAAAAATAGTAACAACGGGGTGAGTTCAAGAACTCAGCAGGTAAACCAATAGACATGTACAGCAATATATATCCACCAGTAATAACCTAAGGTACAGTCTCCTAAACCATAGAATCAATAGTACAGTTCTCTAACCATACAACCTACGGTATAGTACACTAAACCATAGAGCCTACAGTACAGTTTTCTAACAGTACAACCTACGGTACAGTCTCCTAACAGTATAACAGATATGCATAGCTGAAATAAACTGTAATAACCAGCAATAGGTATAAAGTACAGTCTATAGCAAGAAAATAAGAAAATGCATAACTGAAATAAACTGTACTCACCTGCGAGGCTGGTGCAACTGACTGTGAACATACACAGATAAAAATAGTCAGAGCAAAAGCATATAACCTGTATGCATGTCAATCATATGCAATCACCAAAATGCATCAATCATAAATAATGCAATCTGTGCATATGATGCAAATGACATGTCCTGGTCACCCCTACAGCCATGCTCAGCCATCTCACACACAATGGTGAGACCGAGTGGGTAGGGCTGTGACAACCGTGCACTCTGCCGTCATTACCCCTGATGAGTGACCGAGTGGACGGGATGCTGTCGGAGTACATCTATCCTCCTGCCTCAAACATAGTGAGGGAGCGTAACGCTCTCATCTCCCGGTACGCAATGACGGGGAGGGACCCCGGTGTGCTACCACGCTCTTGTCACGCTACCCATGAGCGTCCTAGCGGAGCACTACCGGGCAATCTACCCTACACACCCTGAGTGCTGTGCCACTACCCTTGCAGTGAACACGTTGTGTGCGGGTCCATGTAGCCGGCCGACGAGCTCAACAATAATGGAGTCGTCAATCGCCCAGCATGCAATCATGCAATATGGTGCATGCGGCTACAGTATGTCATACCTGAACATAGCCTCCTCCATATATGTGTGTGCCCAAAAGGTAAACGCATATATATAACCATGATATAAACAGCATAAATCCAAAGACATCACATATAACAATGATGTAAATATCATGAATCCAAGAGCATGTATCACACATGTAAAGCAACTAATCCAGTAGAGTAGAGCACTATAGATATGCATCTCTATGAACATATATACACATGGCAAGAGATAAAATATCCAATCCTGAAGTAAAGCAACTAGCAGATGAAGCATGTGATAGGTATCAACTAGCTAAGACCAGGGAAGAAATAATCTACTATCTACCACTAGTAAATATATATAAGCTACACATATCATAAGACATTATCAAAAGATAAGTCAAAGGGTACCCGCCTCAAATAGAAGGTACAAATCACGAAGTCAACGTCGAGACGTCTGTCTCGAATCAGAGTCCTGTGTCAAACCAAGAATATATATAGATTTTATTTAGCTAAATCAAATGAATAGCTAAATAAAACCCCTAGAACTAAATTAGGGTAAAAACCCTAATCCATACAATCTCAACCTACATAATTAAATCTAATGATTAATTAGGATTAGTTACCTAATCCCTAATCACCAATTAGATTAGAAATCCAATGATTGACTAGGGTTAATTACCCTAACCCTAACAATTCCATTAGATTAATTCTACACTAAATAATTCTACACATAAACAACTAAACATAACCCTAATTCATCTAGAATAATTCACCTACAACATTACACTAATCAATGTGATCCAACTCATCCCTAATTCACCAATACATGTATCAATTACTCCTACACATACCTCAATCAAGCTACTGTTGATGCTGGTTTTGTGTGCTGCCGGCAAGGAAACACCACTGGAACAGATCCTCACCTCAACAGCCCCTCACTGATGAATTCACAGAACACAATCCCGCTGAAATCCCGAGCACATCTCACTGATCAGAATAGAACTTCACCCTTCTTCTCCAATCTCGTGCCCTAAATCAACACCCGAATCTCAATAACACCATAACAGAGCATAAATCCGTGAATCACAAGAATCCGGCAACGAATCAAATAGAAGTCAGGAAGAAGGGTTTCGGTTACTTACCTTCGAAGCCCTAAAGTAACCTCACACCGGCGATCAGAGGGCTCTAGCTCGATCCCACGGCCCTAGAACAAAACTAAGGCTCGGCAAGAACCCTCGAACAGAATCGGGATGAAGGGAACTAGAAGAGGGGAAAGGGAAGGTCGATTGATTGGGAGACGACGCGAATCTTGCTCCTTACCGTGCCCTAGCCACCAAGAATCGTTGTTCGGCCGCGGCACCACCGTAGCAAAGAATCCTCGGCAGAAGACGTCTTGGAGAGGAGAAACACCGGCCGGAGCTGAGCATAGGGTGTCGATGCCAGCAGAGGAAGGTCGCCGGAGGTCGAAACTCCATTCTTGTCGCCGTCGCTCGTCTGCGAGAGAGAACAGAGAAGAGTCGGGTGGAGAGGGCAGAATGGGATCGGCATTGGTTGGGGAATTAAAAGGGATATTTAAACTTAGGGTTACTTCATTAACCCATAAGTCATAATCTCAATCAAGTCCCACTTAAATGGATATCCCAAACAGGTTTTATCCGAACCCAAAATTGATCCCCTTCAAACCCGTCGTACGAGCTCCGAAAAATTCCCAGAAAATTTCTGAAAATTCTGGAAAAATTCTATAAGGCTATTTCTGAAATAACCCTATTTATTTAAATTTTCCGAGATCTCACATCCTCCTCTACTAATAAAAATTTGGTCCCCAAATTTCGCTATAACCAATAGCAAACACTGAAATATAACCATGCAGTATAAATGCTGAAGAAACTCTAACCCACATACCTCAAGTAAAAAGATGAGGGTATCGAGCTCGGATCATATCCTCGAGCTCCCATGTAGCCTCCTCATCAGAATGATGCTGTCATCCGACTTTAACCAGTCGGACAGTCTTGTTCCGTAGCTGACGCTCTCTGTGGTCCAGAATCTGCACTGGAACCTCCTCGTAAGTAACATCAGGCTAAATAGGAACAGATATATCTGACAGAACATGTGCCGGATCGGATACGTATCTCCTCAACATAGATACATGGAATACATCGTGAATGCCAGCTAGAGATGGTGGTAGCGCCAGACGGTAAGCTACTGCTCCAATCCTCTCCAAGATCTGGAATGGCCCAATATATCGTGGAGCTAACTTACCTCGAAGATCAAATCTCTTCACCCCTTTCGTGGGTGAAACTCTAAGAAATACATGATCACCAATGGAGAACTCCAGGGGTCTCCGTCTCTGATCAGCATAACTCTTCTGACGGTCCTGAGCCTCTGACATCCTCCGTCTGATAGTGCGAACTAACTCTGCATCTTGTTGAGCTCTCTGAGGTCCTACCAACTGGGCCTCCCCAACCTCCTCCCAGAGGATGGGTGTCCGACAATGCCTACCATACAACGCCTCAAACGGTGCCATCTGGATAGCCGAATGATAGCTGTTGTTGTAGGCGAACTCCACTAATGGCAGGTGGTCCTCCCAACCGCCTCCAAAATCCATAACGCAAGACCTCAGCAAGTCCTCCAATGTCTGAATAGTCCGCTCTGACTGCCCATCTGTCTGCGGATGGAATGCCGTACTGAAACGAAGGTGTGTGCCCAAGGCCTTCTGCAGACTCTGCCAGAATTGGGACGTGAACCGTGGGTCTCTATCAGATATAATGCTCAACGGAACTCCATGCAATCTGATAATCTCTCGACAGTATAACTCAGCTAATCGATCCAGAGAATCAGTCTTCCGGATCGCTAAAAAGTGTGCGGATTTGGTTAATCGGTCAACGATTACCCAAATCGCATCATGGCCTCGTCGAGTCCTAGGCAATCCTACAACGAAGTCCATAGTAATATGCTCCCACTTCCACTCTGAAATAGGGATCCTCTGAAGTAAACCAGCAGGTCTCTGGTGCTCAACCTTCACCTGCTGACAGATAAGACATCTAGCAACAAACTCTGCGATGTCCTTCTTCATACCGTTCCACCAATAGGAACGCCTCAAATCCCGGTACATACGGGTCCCACCTGGGTGGATAGCAAATCTAGAACGATGAGCCTCCTGAAGTAACTCCTCCATGACCGGGTGAGACTGAGGTACACACAATCTGCCTCGGAAATAAACAATACCCTCGTCATCTCGTGTAAACTCGGTCTGCTGTCTGGAAGCTATCTGGCTGCTAATGAACTGTAAATGCTGATCTCCGGCCTGGGCCTCTCGAATCCTCATCCTGATCGACGACTGAGCAACCATGGTAACAAGAATACCCTGCTCTGTCCGTCCCTGCTCCTCAAGGCCCAACTCGGAGAATCCCTGAATCAAGTCCGTGACTAAAACTCGGTGACAAGCTAAAGTCCCTCTGGACTTCCTGCTAAGTGCATCAGCAACTACATTAGTTTTACCCGGATGGTAGCTAATAGTACAATCATAATCCTTCAGGAACTCCATCCATCTCCTCTATCGGAGATTGAGCTCCTTCTGGGTGAAAATATATTTGAGACTCTTATGATAAGTAAGAATCTCAAAAGTAATACCATAAAGATGATGTCGCCAAATCTTCAAAGCAAAGATAATAACGGCTAGCTCTAAGTCATGTACTGGGTAATTCTTCTCATGCTCCTTCAACTGACGAGAAGCATAAGAGACTACCCTACCGTGCTGCATCAATACAGCACCCAAGCCCTGAAGAGATGCGTCTGTATAAAGTATGAATCCGTCATCACCAGAAGGTAAAACCAAGACTGGTGCTAATACTAATCTCCGCTTCAGCTCCTGGAAGCTGGTCTCGCAAGCCTCTGACCACGTGAACTTCACGCCTTTCCTAGTCAGACGTGTCAACGACATAGCAATGCTGGAGAAACCCTCAACGAATCGTCGGTAATATCCAACCAAGCCCAAAAAACTGCGGATCTCCTGGACTGACTAAACTGTCCTCTCGGAACAGAAACTCCGAACGCTACATGCTGAGCCTTCAGCGAATAGTTTCGGCTCAAGTGCCCAGACAGTTTGCAATAATAGCAAACTGACTGTCCCAGGGTGCATGCAGAGGTGATGTGATCTGGGAATCCATATCAAGTGCAGAAAGAGTCACCAGTAGACTGTTTCCGGTTCTGCTGAGAAGACCGGAAACATCCTGATGAACAGCATCCTGACTTCTGGGGTCGGCCAGATGACCTAGAAGTACTCTGACCCATCTGAGGGTGATTTCTCTGCTCCTGTCCAGTAGTCTGTATCTGCTGGATCTGTCCGGAAGTCCGATCAGTCTGCTTCCTCTTCTTGTCTGCATTCACTCCCTGATGAGCAGACTCGATCATAAGCGCTTTATCCAGTGCCTCTGTGTATGATGAACTACAAAAATCGGCAATCTTCACCTGAAGATGCCCGTCTAGTCCCTGGACAAACTAGAGCATACGAGATCTGCCCTCGACAACCAACTCAGGACAGAATCTAGCCAACCAATTAAATTCGGCATTATACTCCATCACTGAGCGGTTATTCTGTCGAAGACTCAGAAAATCCTGCCGACGTGTCATCTGATACGCCCGAGGAAAATACTGACTCTCGAATGTCTTCCTAAATCTCCTCCAGGTAATATGCTGGTCGCCTATAATGGAGCGCTGTGTGTCCCACCAGATCTCTGCCCCGTCTCGTAAGTGGTAAGCAGCCAGCTCAGCCTTCTCCCACTCGGAGCAGGCCATGTAAAAGAATGTCCGCTCCATAGACTCTATCCAAGATTGAGCCACGCTCGGATCAGTCTCCCCGCGAAATAGCGTGAATTGGCTTTTCACCAACTCCGCCAAGGCTGGGATCCATGCTCGTGCCACAACCATATCCGTAGATATCGCTGCGGTACTGGGCAGAATCACTGGAGTTGATCTTATGGGTGGTACTGATGGATAGGTTGGAAGAGGTACCACTGGTGCTGCCACATAAACAGGGTAGGAACCACTAGTGGAACTACAGAGTAGGCATAAGTAGGGACGACTAAAGGTACGATGGGCGGTACCGGGTAAGATGTAACCGGTACTGCTGGTGCAGGTACCGAGTATGTAGTAACCAGCACAGATGTCTGTGGTGGTACCGAGTACGCAGTAGGCACGGCTAGAGAAGGTGCCGAGTACCCTGTAGGTACTACTGGTGGTACAGGCGAGGTAGGTACCTCTGAGGTCGGAACCGTCAGGATCTGACAGTCTAACGTGGTCGCAATACCCTGAGGAGTCTATCCCTGACGGACAGGCTCAACCCTAACAGAACTCTCTGGAGACTCTGTCTCTAGAGAATCGATCGCCCTCATACATGTGCGACCACGTTTAAGTACTAGAACATGTATCATATATGTAAAAAAATATTATCCAGATATCACTACAGGTATGAAAACTCTAAAAAAAATTACCTGATTTACCTATTGCCGTCTGGAGATGTCCTGTCGCTGCATAGCCCCCAAATAGATCCAATAAAACCTCGTCAAAATGCCTCGAAATTTCGAAACGAGAAAATCGACGGAAATCCGTACAATCCGAAAATATCCAAATACGCTCACAAACTCCAGAACACAAAAATCCGAATCGGAGCCTAGCTCTGATACCAAATAAATTGGTATCAGATAAACCTCGAAAATCCAAAACGAAGAGCAAGTATCGTGAGCTCCGCTCTGATACCAAAAAAATTGTCACGCCCCAGGTAGTCCCTGCCCGAAGAAATTTCGGCAGCATCTCCCTTGTACGGCGGACAATATGAATCTCAGTATACATATATCTATACCTTGGCCACACTCGGCCGGAACAATACACACAAATAGTAAACAATCCACGCAGTTATATTCAACATTTCTACACAGATATAATATGAACAATCCACGCAGTTATATAAAGAAAAGATGATATAGAAATCCACGAAGATATACGTACACATCCTACTCCACTACAACAAAGAAACGAAATCCACGAAGTAATGAAATATTCGCAGCGGAAAAACAAAAGTAGCAAATCCGAATGTACGATATAAAGTCCACAATACAAAACCCACATCACAAGTATATAAGATGCAAAAACAAAACAGATCCCGACAACAGGCAAATCCTCGCGATAAAGGGGCTAGCGACTGGAATATCTCCCGACGGCCTCAACCTGAAAAATAGTAACAACGGGGTGAGTTCAAGAACTCAGCAGGTAAACCAATAGACATGTACAACAATATATATCCACCAGTAATAACCTAAGGTACAGTCTCCTAAACCATAGAATCAATAGTATAGTTCTCTAACCATACAACCTACGGTATAGTACACTAAACCATAGAGCCTACAGTACAGTTTTCTAACAGTACAACCTACGGTACAGTCTCCTAACAGTATAACAGATATGCATAGCTGAAATAAACTGTAATAACCAGCAATAGGCATAAAGTACAGTCTATAGCAAGAAAAATAAGAAAATGCATAACTGAAATAAACTGTACTCACCTGCGAGGCTGGTGCAACTGATATAAACATGTGAGCAAAAAGCATATAAGCTGACATGCATGTCAATCATATGCAATCACCAAAATGCATCAATCATAAATAATGCAATCATGCATATGATGCAAATGACATGTCACAGTCACCCCTCTTGCCATGCTCGGTAGTCTCACACAATGGTGAGACCAGGGTGGGTAGAGGCTGTGACAACCGTGCACTCTGCCGTCACTACCCACGATGAGTGACCGAGTGGACGGGATCTTGTCGAGTACACCTATCCTCCCGCCTCAAACATAGTGAGGGCGTAGCGCTCTCATCTCCCGGTGCAATGACGGGGAGGGACCCGGTGTGCTACCACGCTCTGTCACGCTACCCATGAGTCCTAGCGGAGCACTACCGGGCAATCTACCCTACACACCCGTGTTGTGCCACTACCCTTGCAGTGAACACGTTGTGTGCGGGTCTATGTAGCCGGCCGACGAGCTCAACAATAATGGAGTCGTCAATCGCCCAGCATGCAATCATGCAATATGGTGCATGCGGCTACAGTATGTCATACCTGAACATAGCCTCCTCCATATATGTGTGTGCCCAAAAAGTAAACGCATATATATAACCATGATATAAACAGCATAAATCCAAAGACATCACATATAACAATGATGTAAATATCATGAATCCAAGAGCATGTATCACACATGTAAAGCAACTAATCCAGTAGAGTAGAGCACTATAGATATGCATCTCTATGAACATATATACACATGGCAAGAGATAAAATATCCAATCCTGAAGTAAAGCAACTAGCAGATGAAGCATGTGATAGGTATCAACTAGCTAAGACCAGGGAAGAAATAATCTACTATCTATCACTAGTAAATATATATAAGCTACACATATCATAAGACATTATCAAAAGATAAGTCAAAGGGTACCCGCCTCAAATAGAAGGTACAAATCACGCAATCCAAAGTCGACGTCGAGACGCCGTCTCGAATCAGAGTCCTGTGTCAAACCAAGAATATATATAGATTTTATTTAGCTAAATCAAATGAATAGCTAAATAAAACCCCTAGAACTAAATTAGGGTAAAAACCCTAATCCATACAATCTCAACCTACATAATTAAATCTAATGATTAATTAGGATTAGTTACCTAATCCCTAATCACCAATTAGATTAGAAATCCAATGATTGACTAGGGTTAATTACCCTAACCCTAACAATTCCATTAGATTAATTCTACACTAAATAATTCTACACATAAACAACTAAACATAACCCTAATTCATCTAGAATAATTCACCTACAACATTACACTAATCAATGTGATCCAACTCATCCCTAATTCACCAATACATGTATCAATTACTCCTACACATACCTCAATCAAGCTACTGTTGATGCTGGTTTTGTGTGCTGCCGGCAAGGAAACACCACTGGAACAGATCCTCACCTCAACAGCCCCTCACTAATGAATTCACAGAACACAATCCCGCTGAAATCCCGAGCACATCTCACTGATCAGAATAGAACTTCACCCTTCTTCTCCAATCTCGTGCCCTAAATCAACACCCGAATCTCAATAACACCATAACAGAGCATAAATCCGTGAATCACAAGAATCCGGCAACGAATCAAATAGAAGTCAGGAAGAAGGGTTTCGGTTACTTACCTTCGAAGCCCTAAAGTAACCTCACACCGGCGATCAGAGGGCTCTAGCTCGATCCCACGGCCCTAGAACAAAACTAAGGCTCGGCAAGAACCCTCGAACAGAATCGGGATGAAGGGAACTAGAAGAGGGGAAAGGGAAGGTCGATTGATTGGGAGACGACGCGAATCTTGCTCCTTACCGTGCCCTAGCCACCAAGAATCGTTGTTCGGCCGCGGCACCACCGTAGCAAAGAATCCTCTGCAGAAGACGTCTTGGAGAGGAGAAACACCAGCCGGAGCTGAGCATAGGGTGTCGATGCCAGCAGAGGAAGGTCGCCGGAGGTCGAAACTCCATTCTTGTCGCCGTCGCTCGTCTGCGAGAGAGAACAGAGAAGAGTCGGGTGGAGAGGGCAGAATGGGATCGGCATTGGTTGGGGAATTAAAAGGGATATTTAAACTTAGGGTTACTTCATTAACCCATAAGTCATAATCTCAATCAAGTCCCACTTAAATGGATATCCCAAACAGGTTTTATCCGAACCCAAAATTGATCCCCTTCAAACCCGTCGTACGAGCTCCGAAAAATTCCCAGAAAATTTCTGAAAATTCCGGAAAAATTCTATAAGGCTATTTCTGAAATAACCCTATTTATTTAAATTTTCCGAGATCTCACAGCCTTTATCTGCGGTACAAGGAAAGTAAGCTATAAGCATACAGGCTTAGTAAAATCCTTTCCTACTCACAAAAACGTATTTCATATCATAATCACATAAACATATAACAATGGAGACATAATCATCTAAACATCATATCATGTAAACATAGCATCATAACATATCATCTCATAAAGAATATCATGCTATATCATATCATAAATCATAAGAGCATCATGTTATATAAATCATAAGAGCATATCATATCATAAAGAAATATCATGATGTATCATATCATAAATAAAAGAGCATCATGTCATATAAATCATAAGAGCATATCATATCATAAAGAAATATCATGATGTATCATATCATAAATAAAAGAGCATCATGTCATATAAATCATAAGAGCATATCATATCATAAAGAAATATCATGCAAGATGTCTTTTAAAACATATGTCATGTCATGTGCAAGATGTCTTAAAACATATCATATAGTACTTGAACATAATATCATCATGAGGGTCCGACTTGTACCACATACATACATAAATGCGCGCAATCCCTAGGACAGGGTAGCTAGCCCCGAACCTACTAGGGAACTAGGTACGTACTATGACCATCGACGTAGGGGCGTACTAAGGAGCCCATCCCTTTTTACTAGACCCGTTCATAGTCCGTCGGCCTAGGGGCGCTCATGGAGCCCACCCTTGGTACAAGCCATACAAAGTAAAATAACATGTCATAGTTACTTATCATATCATGAAGAGTGCTCTTAGCCCCACTTCACAGGGAAGCAACTCTTAGGCCTTTACTTATCTTATCATAAAGAGTGTTCTTAGTCCCACTTAATAGGGAAGCAACTCTTAGGCCCTTACTTATCATGTCATAAAGCATGCATACTTGAGCATATAGCATATCATAAAAGTCATCATAATGCATGATTCATAAATATACATAAATGAGCATATTACTTGTCATTTCATAAAGCATGCATACTTGAGCGTAATTCACATCATAAGAGTCATTATCATGCATGGTTCTCAAGCATACATAAATGAGCATATTACTTGTCATATCATAAAGCATGCATACTTGAGCATAAAACACATCATGAGAGTCATTATCATGCATGGTTCATAAACATACATAAATGAGCATATAATGCATCATAGGAAACATAGTCATGCATGGAAAACCTTAACTAGCATTTCTTCATTCATATCGTAGCATGTGAGACACATAGTGGAATCATAATTAGGTCTCTAACCCTACTTCCATGTAGTGGCCAAAAGTTAACATGCTTGGTTTTAGGTTATAAACAACATAAAAGCATGTGAACCCTAAACCAATTTCACATCATAAATCATTAAGAACATAATGAACATATTTGGTTTAGGTTCTAAGCTCCCTAGATTCTTGGTCTTGTTGTGGCCGAAAGTCACCATGCCTAGTTCTAGGTTTTGAACAACATAAAATCATGTGATCCCTAAACCAATTTCATATCATAAATCATTAAGACCATAATGAGCATATTTGGTTTAGGTTCTAAACTCCCTAGGTTCTTGGTCTTGTTGTGGCCGAAAGTCACCATGCCTAGTTCTAGGTTTTGAACAACATAAAAGCATGTAAATCCTAAACCAATTTCACATCGTAAATCATTAAGAACATAATGAGCATATTTGGTTTATGTTCTAAGCTTCCTAGGTCTTTTAACTTGGTTATGGCCGAAAACTTTAGGGGCATGAAACTAAGTTCTAAACAACATACAAGCATAAGAATATCAAGCTAACTTCATATCATATCAGAATTCATGAGCATGCTAGATTAAATTTTAAGCTTCCTTGGACCCTAAAATTTATCATGACCGAAACATAAAGAGGCATGCATCTAGATTTCAAGCAACATTCAAACATGATAACCCTAAGTTAGCTTTATATCATGTCATAAGAAGAGTCATGAGCATGTTGGAGTAAGTCTTAAGCTCTCCTAGGTCTTAATTCCCATCATGGACGAAGCCCTAAGGTGCAACATATCAAGGTTCCAAACAACCTACAAGCATGAAACCCTAAGAAATCTTCCTACCTTTTCATAAGGAAAGTCATGAGCATAATAGCTTAAATTTTTAAACACTTCTAGGTCTTCATTTCTATCATGGCCGAAACCCTAATTCCCTTAGGTGGCATGCTTTTAGGTTCCAATCAACATACAAGTGTGAAAACACTAAGTACTCTTCATAACATATTAGCAAGCAAGTCATGATCATGGTAGACTAAATTTTTAACCTCTCCTAGTCAATTTCTCTATCATGGCCGAACACTTCATGAGCATGAATTTAGGTTTAAAGCAACATACAAGCATAAAAACACCAAACTAATCTCTTATCATAGGGTACATATCATAAGGACATAGTGAGCATGTTTAGTTTAGGTCTTAAGCCTTCCTAATCTTTTATTCACACTTTAGCCGAAAGTTCAAGAGCATGGATCTAAGTTTTAGGTAAGCATACAAGCATAAGAAACGTTAACTAACTCCTATACTAGGGTACATATCATAAGAACATAGTGAGCATGCTTAGTTAAGTCTTAAACTTCTCTAAATCCTTTATTCATGTCTTGGCCGAAAGTTTCAAGAAATGATCCTAGGTTTTTTAAGCATTCTAACCTCATGGAAAACACATAAACAACTTGTACCACAGGTAAGGGGATACTTACTTCCTCTTGCTTGTTTTTCCTAAGGAAGATGATACCCTTGTGAAGAGGAAGAAGAAACTTCTCTTCCTAGTTCTCTCTTTTCTTCTCTTGCTTGTAAGGAGTAGATCTTGAGGACTCCTTCTTGTGAATTAGTTTTTCTTAGCAAGAAAAACCTTAGCTTGGATTTTCAGAAATGAGAGAGGGAGAGTTTTAGGTTTCGGTGGAGAAGGAAGAAGGAGAAAGAAGGAGGAGGAAGAAGAAGGAGGAAGAATTAACCAACTTTCTTTCCCTTTTCTTCTCTCATACCTATTTATTTCCAATGGAGACGAAAAGTGTCTCAATTCATCCCCTTGCCTTCTCTATCTTCTCACTCTCTTAATTCTCACGAAAATAGAGAAAGGAAGGAAGAAAGATAACTTGTCTTTTGCTTGCTTCTTTTCTTAACCAAGAGGAAGAGGAGGAAAGCTACTTGCTTTTCTCTTGTTCCCTTACTTAATTATACTCTTACTTTTAACTACAATTTCCATTCTTTTCTATTCATATATCATTCATTATTCTAGTGGTTACCATACACCAATTTAACTTTATCCTTTGTGGGAGGTTCAAGGTTCAAACCTTAACCTCTCTTTATTTTTATTTCTTTTTGGTTCTATTTCCATTTCTCTTTTATTCTAAAAGAAAAATACCCATACTCTTTGTTTCATGTACAAGATGAAGATGATGAAGCCTCTGATGGATCGAAAGCGCTAGAGGGGGGGGGGGGTGAATAGCGCTCGTGGCTATTTCATTTTTCGAAATCCGTAAATCGTACGTGAAACTAATAGAGTAATAAGCAGCGGAATAAAGACAGTCAAACACAGAGACACAGAGAATTACTTCGTTCGGAGCCTAAGGCGACTCCTACTAGAAGGCCCGCGATCCTTGATCGCTTCCGGTGGGCAGCAACTATAATATCGTGAATAAGTACAAGGAAATAAGTACAACTGGAATTGAAACAATACCGACAACAAAATAATAACTGAAGCTTTAGGTCATCGGCGACTGTAACAGCACTTTAGAGTCGTTTCTTGAGCAGCACACAGCAGAAGGAAAGCTTGTCGAATAGTTTTTCTTGAAGCTGCACCTCAACCCTCCTTTTATATGAGGTTCCGGGCGCCTGGATCCCTTCCGGGCGCCTGGAGTGTGACATGGCCAACCAACCAGGATGCTCCACGTGGCGAAGTCGCGGCAAGGATAAAAGTTGGTCCCGGGCGCCCGGACCTGTTCCGGGCACCCGGACCTCCGGGCGCCCGGATCCATCCCGGGCGCCCGGACAACCTTTTTCCAGCAGGTTCCTCATACAAAGGTTAGTCCGAGCAAAATACCCTGCAAGACAGTGTTAGAATCTGATAAAACACAGTAAGTAATAACTGACAGTCTTCGGACTGTCCGAGTCTGACTTCGGATTTCCAACCGGAAACCCTAGGTCGACCCGACGCCTACTGTTCCCTCTACGGGGAACGCGTCCTCACCTACTCCCCTCAGGAGAGATTACCTGATGCCAGTCCGGTCCTCCAAACCGACTGGACTTTTCGCCTAGGGTTACCACCCCCTAGGACCTAGGGTTACCGCCCCCTAGGGTTTTTCTCCACCTAGGGTTACCGCCCCCTAGGACCTAAGGTTACCGCCCCTTAGGGTTTTCCTCCACCTAGGGTTACCGCCCCCTAGGACCTAAGGTTACCACCCCTTAGGATTTTTCACCTGCCTAACCGCAGCTAGGACTTTCCTGAAACACTCATTCAAACATGTTAGATCACACACTAACTTAACTTTGAATCCTTTGCCATTATCAAAACTAAGGTTCGATCGTCGGATGCTTCCTGCACCAACAGCCTCCACCTCTAGGATTGAGAGGGAGCAATTTTCATTGACACTGGTTCAAGAAGAAAAAGAAGTCTCTACATCCGGGTCAAGAGAAGAAGAGGATGAAGAAGCTTCCACCTCCACAAGTCGAGTCAAATTTATTGGAGGAGCATCATTGTCGGAACAAGAGGAAGTTTCTACATCCGGATCAAAAAGGAGAAGATGCCATCCCTACACATGAAGGTATAAATATTTCAAATAAAAATAAACAACATATCATATGTTTTGAATGTAGGGAACATGAGCACTACAAGAGCAAGTGCCCTAAATTGGCCAAGAAGAAGGGCCAAGTGACACCAAAGGGAAAGAAGAAGCCAAAAGAGACTGCTCCCGGAACAAAGAAGAGCAAGGAGCACATTTGTGTGCTTCTCTTGCAATCAAAAGGGACACTATCGGAGTTAATGTCCCAAGGGGAAGAAAGCGGTTAAGGCTCAAGGAGGAAGCATGAGTCAAGGGGGAGCCTCCAAGGTAAAACGAAAGGTATCATTTATTGTGTCTACCCTTTTAAATAATGGTAAAAAGCATGTTAGTTCTGATTTATATCATTTTAATGCTATTTACCATAAAAATAGGGAGCATGATAGCATTAAAGAAAAACACATGACTCTCCATGCTAAGACTACTACACCTAGGGTTAGGAAGATAGGAAAAATGTTAGGCAATAACACTAAGGACCATAGTTATAAGCCTAGAAATAAAAATGCTCAAGAATTTAAAGATAAATCAAAATCTAGGAAGTTATGGGAGGAAAATCAAGTCTTGAGGTCAAGGCTTGATAAAATGGAAAAGATCTTAAAAAGGATAGAAAATATCTTAAAAGGGCAAAATGAGCAAAGTCTAGGTTTAGCACAACAAGGGTCGTCCAAGGGCCTTAGGGGTTTGGGATACAAACCAAAAACTAAAAAGGATGTGCCTTCTTATCACATGGTTCCATATAATTATGGAACCAACCTTAGGTCAAATGGTCAAGTCAAAAATACTAGGAAAGTTATTCTCAAGAGTATTTTTGCAACAAACGTGACTAAGACTTTTAAGAAGTCTAAGAAAGTCACAAAGAAGGTCACAAGGGAAGAAATCCCTAGAGTTAACCTAGGAGATGTGACCAAGGCTTCTAAGAAGTCTAACAGGGTCACTAGGAAGGTATCTAGGAAGGCTATTCCTAGTGAATACCTAGAGCATCCAAGGAACACCAATAGGTTTTGGGTTCATAGGAGTATTTTCTCTACCACTTAGATGGGTTAGAGAGTGTCAACTCTAATTGAAAGGATAGTTAATCCAATCATGATGAAGTTGGCACTCTAAGAGCATTTTCAAGGTTATTGTTAACTTTTGAAAATGATATGGATAAATGAGTTACTCTTGGAAAGAGTAAGATGTGCAATAATTTGAGTATTTGGATATAATTTTAATTGGCACAAGAAATCAAGTCTAAAGAAATGCCAAGTTGGGATGTTGGCATTTTCTTGGGAAGTAATGAGCAATCTAGGCTTTAAATTTAAGTTAGCTAAGGTTTAAGGATACTTAGATAGTTATTCTAGGTATTTTATTTATGCTAAAATTTGCCATGCTTTGTTTTCCCATCATATGTCATGACATCATATTTATTCTTGCACTCATGCCTTATTATGAAAAACACAAAAATATCATGTCATGTCATACATACATCATGTAGTCATAGGAATATTACATTTTCAAATGAGTCAAGGCTGCAAAGAAGAGTCAAATGAGTCGTGAGAGTACGAGTGCATGAGAGATTGTACTCGAAGTAAAATCCTAGTTTTAGGATTTTACTGTAGCTGCACTGTACCAGTACTGTAGCATACTGTAGCAGTCGACTTGTGTATGGACCAGTCGACTGATGCACTGTAGCAGATAGCCGTTGAGAGAGTCGTTGGGCTGGCATCACTCGACTGGTGCAAGGACCAGTCGACTGGTAACGGGTAAATCAGGTTCTGATTTGTTCCAAGCTCTATAAGAAGGAGCTTGGTATGGCCGACCAAGATGACAAAATTAGACTTGGTTAAAGCCTAATTAGTAGTCACCAAAGTGCTCAAGGTCTCTTGTGTCCAAGTGTTCTTGGTTGAAGTTGTGGTGAGGTTTCTCCACCCACAAGGAGTTGCTTGAGTAGCCGGAGTTTGCCAGGGAGTAATCCACCGACGGATAGGGATCGTCCACCTTACGGACACGCCGTGGAGTAGGAGTTTTATCTCCGAACCACGTAAATTGGCGCGTGTTGGTTTTCTTGCTCTTTCTTATTCTTTATATTTGTATTTAGCTTTCGTATTTGTGTTTGTATTATTTGTATTCCGTTGCGCAACTAACAAATACGTAGAAAGCGAGCAATTTGGGGGCGCCGTCTATCCAACCCCCCTTCAAGCCGACCACCGATCTTCCAACAAGTGGTATCAGAGCAAGACCGCTCTTCACCGGACTAACCGCCGAGAAGAGCAACGCATAAGAAGATGGCCGACTTGATTGTCCTTCCAAAGTTTGAAGGAGGAAGCCTTGGGGACATCTCATTTTGGATGATGAAGATGGAAGTCTTCTTCGACACGGATTGAGATACAATGATGGTGATCAAGTACCCGTTCGAAGTCCCAAGAGACAAGAAGGGAAAAAGACTCCGGCCACTACATTGGACGGAAGAGCAAACCACACGATCGGAGGAAAATTCAAAGGTAATATCTATATTGATTGATATTTTGCCTAATCATGTGATAAATGGTGTAGGTGAGTATAAGAACGCCCACGAGTTGTGGAGCAAGGTGAAGATGGTTCTACAAGAAGAACCTAAACCTACACAAGAGGAAGAAGAACCCATTGAGATGGGTCTAGTTGCTCAAGTTGAAGAGGAGTAAACGGAAGTTGAGCCATGCTCAACATCCGAGGAGGAGAAGGAGGATGAAGTAGCATCAACATCCTCAAGGGTTGAAGAAGAGTCCAAGACAAGTGAAGAAGAGGTCTTGGAGGTCAACCTAGTAAGCATCTCCACCGAAGCAAAGTCAAAAGATCACATCATTTGTTTCGGGTGCAATGAGAAGGGACACTACAAGAGTAGATGTCCTATGGGTAAGAAAGAGGTACCTCCTAAACTCAATTCAATCTCTTTAGAATTTAATTTGAGTTGTAGGAAGAAGAAGGAGAAGAAGCACATTAGATGCTTCACGTGTGGAGAACTTGGACACTACCACACAAGATGCTCAAGGAAGGGAGAGTTCAAGAAGTTGGAGCATCGAAAGAAGTGGGAGAAGAAGAAGAGGAGCTCAAGTCAAGGGGGAGCTTCAAGGGTAAGGGAGGTATACCCTAATTTGAAGTGTAATTCAAATTCAAATTCTTATGTTCCCATGCATGCTAGGAGAAATAATGATTATCATTATGTAGCAATGAAAAATTTTAGATTTAGATATCATGATAGGAGTAGGGTAAATGTGGATCATAACCCTAGGAAATCTATGCATGATAAATTTAGAAATGATAGACCTAGGAAAGTTAAATTCTCATTACCTAAGGAGAAGAAGGTAATAGAGAACCAAGGCATTAATCCCAAGAAGGGGAGACATATGCCTAGAAAGGGTAGGTCTAGGAATGTCCAAGGTGGACATGTTGACTCTAGGTTTAGGAACCTAGAAAGGGAGAATCAAGCTTTGAAGGCAAAGCTTGATGGTTTAGAGAAATTCCTTAAGAGATTCACTATTGGATCTAAGGGATTAAGTATGGTGTTGGGGAGTCAAAGACCCAACCATGATAGATCGGGCTTGAGATACCGATCTAGTCCCTCCAAGGCCAAAAGGAGACCATGTGATAGGGTGGCACATGATAAGGGCAAGGGAGAGTCATCTAAAGCCAATGAGAAGAAATATGCTAGGGTTGCATATGATTATGGCAAGGATGATGTGTCCAAGATCAAGAAGATAAGGAGATCTTCTAAGGGATATCATTGTGGCTTGGTCACAATAGATGAGTCACCTAGGGAGGTGACTAAGGTAAAGAGCTCTAGGGGGAGCTCAAAGAGTCTAGTTGAGACCCATGGCCAATGGATCTCAGGTGGGTACCACTTGGGAGTCTAGAGGAGCCATGAAGTGTGCCAAATAGTTTGGAGACGGACTTGAGTCTCAAACCTAGGGATTTGGCACACATGGTTTGTGTTTCATGCAAGAAATATGACATTTGGGGTCATATAGCATGATAATTGGTTTTGGATGTATAGATGCCATATAAACCAATGCTAGGGATGCATTGTGGGTTGGTATGGGCAAATACATCAAGAGGAAGCTAAAACTAGGACTTTAGGTCAAGGTTCAGTTGAACTATTTAGCTAGTTTTGGATTTTGTGTCAATCTTGGGATTGGTGATAGATATATTTTTTAATATATTTTTCCCAGGTTGACAAGGGTACAATAGACCTCTCCAAAAAATTTGGGAATTTTTGGAGGTCTAGGGAATTACTGGTGCATTTCTGAAGTTGGCCTGAAAAGGCTGATTTTTTTCAGAAATAGGGTACCAGTCGACTGGTACAGATACCAGTCGACTGGTAACAATGGTTTTGAGCACATAATGCCTCTGTAAGCTCATTTTGTCGATATCAGTCGACTGGTGATGATACCAGTCGACTGGTAATAGTAGATTTCGACCACAGAATGCTTCTGTAAGGTTCTGTCGAAGGGGGCAGTCGACTGGTACTTGGGTCAGTCGACTGATACCAGCCTGAAAGTGTTTTTAGCATTAGTTTATGACCATGTCAACTCACTTAGATGTATGGGATCCAAGGGGGATTAATACATGAGTTTAGGGTCAGTTTGGATGAGAAATTTTCAACAATTGGGATATTGTTGGAGAACTTTTTGGATGTTAGGCAAAGGGGGAGAAGTAAGGTTTAAATTGGGAAAACCTTTAGTGCCTTTGCGTAGGGTGAGCCTTGGGATAGGTTCTTAAAAAGCCCTGTGATAAAATCCTAGCTCAATGGGGAGCGTAGGTGTAGGGGGAGCCTTGTGATAGGTTCCAATGCATGTTTGCATTTTGTTTCGGCGGAGTAAGTCCAAGTGTGTAGCCTTGGCATCGTAAGTCCATTGTATTAGCATGTTTATTTGCTATTTGTTTTCCCTAACTTAAACGTATTGCCAAACACCAAAAAGAGGGAGATTGTTGGAGCAATCCCAATGGTTCGTGGGACCATGTGTTTTGGTGTTTGGGCAAAGGGTTTAAGTTAGGTTTACCCTTGTTATTTGATATGTGTACTTGAGTTGTGCAGGACTGCAGGTGACACATGTGACTCAGGTTGACAGCTTCGGGTCCGGTGAAGGATGGAGCATCCGAGGGACCATGGACAAGGTAGCAAGGACAATGGCCGAGGGAAGCGACTTCGAGGCATACGCGAAGGATGACATTGGAGACAAGCCGCGGGCTTGGATGCATCCGAGGGACGAGAGCCAAAGGAAGTAGGCTTGAAGGCAAGAGGTCAAGGCTGCAAAGAAGAGTCAAATGAGTCGTGAGGGTACGAGTGCATGAGAGATTGTACTCGGAGTAAAATCCTAGTTTTAGGATTTTACTGTAGCTGCACTATAGCAGGTACTGTAGCGCACTGTACCAGTACTATAGCGTACTGTAGCAGTCGACTGGTGTATGGACCAGTCGACTGATGCACTGTAGCAGATAGCCGTTGAGAGAGTCGTTGGGCTGGCATCACTCGACTGGTGCAAGGACTAGTCGACTGGTAACGGGCAAATCAGGTTCTGATTTGTTCCAAGCTCTATAAGAAGGAGCTTGGTATGGCCGGCCAAGATGACAAAATTAGACTTGGTTAAAGCCTAATTAGTAGTCACCAAAGTGCTCAAGGTCTCTTGTGTCCAAGTGTTCTTGGTTGAAGTTGTGGTGAGGTTTCTCCACCCACAAGGAGTTGCTTGAGTAGCCGGAGTTTGCCGGGGAGTAATCCACCGACGGATAGGGATCGTCCACCTTACGGACACGCCGTGGAGTAGGAGTTTTATCTCCGAACCACGTAAATTGGCGTGTGTTGGTTTGCTTGCTCTTTCTTATTCTTTGTATTTGTATTTAGCTTTCGTATTTGTGTTTGTATTATTTGTATTCCGTTGCGCAACTAACAATTACGTAGAAAGCGAGCGATTTGGGGGCGCCGTCTATCCAACCCCCCTTCAAGCCGGTCACCGATCTTCCAACACCCCCTTCTTGGACACCAAGAAGAGCCTTACATTTGGATGGACTTGAGGCTATAATGAGGCCACGACAGGGACCTAGAGGAGAAATTGATTTTGACCTTCCGATGAGCTTGAGTGTCCCGTGTTCGCCCCAAACACACAACTCAAGTTCATCGATAATAACTCATTCCACTAGAGAGTTATTACCGCACTGCTGCACCAATCCCAAATTACATTATGGGCTCCATCTTATCATGAGTGTGTTAGTCTCCCTGTGTTTAAGATAACGAATGCCCACTAATTAAGTAAGTTACTGACAACTTTCTTAATTAATATCTAGGTCCAAGAGTAGTACCACTTAACTTCATTGTCATGTCGGACTAAGTCCACCTGTAGAGTTTTACATGACAATCCTTATGAGCTCCTCTTGGGGACATTCTCAACCTAGATAACTAGGACACAGATTCCTTCTATAATCAACAACATACACTATAAGTAATATCTTTTCCCAACTTATCGAGCATATTGATTTATCGAGCTAAACCTCACCCTTTGATAAGTCAAAGAAATAAATATTAAATATATGTGCTTGTTATTATATTAGGATTAAGAGCACACACTTCCATAATAACTAAGGTTTAGTTCTTTTATTAAGTCAGTACAAAAAGAACTTACCTAAATGGTCCTACTCAATACATTTAGAGTGTACCAGTGTAATTTATTAATCAAAATAAACTAATACTTAATTACACTACGACTATTCCGATGGTTTGTTCCTTTCCATCTTAGTTGTGAGCAACTATTTATAATTTATAAAGAACTGACAACATGATCTTCTGAGTGTGACACCACACTCCATGTTATCTACTATATAAATTAATTGAACAATTATATTTAACAAATAAATGCAGATATTGACCAATGTGATTCTTTTATTTCAAAAATAAATGTTTACAAAAGCTAGGCTTTTAGTATACACTCTAACAATCTCCCACTTATACTAAAAGACTAAGCTGTCATATCTGTTGCTATACATCTGATTCCCATCCCCTCCACATGCCGATCAAAAGCTTTCGCCGGAAGGGCCTTAGTGAAAGGATCTGCCAGGTTATCTGCTGATGCAATCTTGGCGACGACAACTTCTCCTCTCTTGACAATGTCACGTATCAGGTGGTACATGCGCTCTATATGTTTACTTGCTTTATGGACTCGTGGTTCCTTCGAGTTTACAACTGCACCGCTTTTATCACAATATATTGTGATGATGTTGGGCAAACCATGAATCACATCTAAGTCCATTAGAAAGTGCTGAGCCATATAACTTCTTTGGCTGCCTCAGAGGCTGCCACATACTCAGCTTCCATGGTTGAGTCCGAGACGCATTTTTGCTTAACACTCCTCTATGCAATGGCTCCACCTCCCAGAGTAAACACATAGCCTGATATAGACTTATTGTTGTCCCTATCTGATTGGAAGTCCGAATCCGTGTAACCCACAGGAAGCAAATCATCTGCCTGGTAAACTAACATATAGTCTCTAGTCCTTCTCAGGTACTTTAATATATGCTTTACCGCAGTCCAATGTTCTTGTCCAGGGTTACTCTGATATCTGCTAACCATGCCCACGACAAAATAGATATCAGGTCTCGTACACAGCATTGCATACATAAGGCTTCCTACAGTCGAGGCATAAGGAACTACCTTCATGTCCTCTATCTTCTTTGATGTCTTCAGAGACATCTCTTTAGATAAAGCTACTCCATGTCTAAAAGGTAAGAAACCTTTCTTGGAGTTCTGCATGCTAAAACGAGCAAGGATCGTATCTATATATGAAGCTTGAGATAGGCATAACATTCTTTTCTTGCGATCCCTTATGACTTTGATCCCAAGAATGTGTGCACATTCTCCTAAGTCTTTCATATCAAATTGTTTGGACAACCATACCCTTACGTCCGATAATACCTTGACATTGTTGCCAATTAACAAAATATCATCTACGTATAGTACAAGAAATACCACCACGTTTCCGTTGCACTTCTTGTATACACAAGACTCATCCGGATACTGAATAAATCCATATGACTGGATTACTTCATTAAACCGGATGTTCCAAGACCTTGAAGCTTGCTTCAGTCCATAAATGGACCGATTGAGCTTGCACACTAGATGCTCTTTGCCCTTTTCAATGAACCCTTCTGGTTGCTTCATATGGATGTTTTCTTCAAGACTTCCGTTAAGGAATGTTGTCTTGACATCCATTTGCCAAATCTCATAATCCATATGAGCGGCAATGGATAAGAGTATCCGGATAGACTTAAGCATGGCTACCGACGAAAAAGTCTCCTTATAATCGATTCCCTCTTTCAGAGTATACCCTTTCACAACAAGCCTTGCTTTAAAGGTTTCTACCTTCCCATCTGTCCCCCTTTTCCTTTTATAGATCCACTTGCATCCAACGGCTTTTACACCATCATGTGGTTCTACGAGCTCCCAGACCTTATTAGAATACATAGACGCTATTTCAGAATTCATTGCCTTTTGCCAAGATACTGCATCTATATCTTGGAGTGCTTCGTCATATGTCTGGGGATCAGGTTCATGTTTACCCGGGATCAAGTCCGAAGACTCTCCCAAAAACATGAATCTCTCAGGTTGCCTTACAACCCTCCCACTACGACGAGGCACTGTCTCTGGTTGTGTATCATGTGTGACACGTGTTGCAGTTTCTTGTGGTACTTCATCTTGTACTGTTGGTATTAAAGTAGACGCGTGCTCTCTTATTTCTTCTAGAACTATTTCACTTATGGGCTTATGGTTCAATACATAATCTTCTTCTAAAAATCGAGCATTGGTGCTAACAATGATCTTCTGATTTTTAGGATTATAAAATAAACCACCTTTCGTTCCCTTAGGATATCCCACAAACAGACAAACTTCCGTACGTGATTCCAACTTGTCAGTATCTCCCTTCAGCACATGTGCTGGACTACCCCATATCCGGATATGATTCAGACTAGGCTTACGCCCATTCCATAATTCCATGGGAGTAGAAGGAACTGTTTTAGAAGGTACCATATTCAGAACGTACACTGCTGTTTCCAGGGCATATCCCCAAAATGAATTTGGTAATTCTGAATAACTCATCATCGATCTAATCATTTCCATAAGAGTCCTATTCCTTCCTTCTGCCACACCATTCTGTTGGGGTGTACCAGGTGCAGACAATTGGGATTGAATCCCGACTTCTGATAAGTAATTCCTAAACTCTCCAAAGAGGTATTCGCCACCACGGTCAGACCGTAGTGTCTTGATACTTTTACCAAGACGTTTCTCCACATCAACCCTATATTCTTTGAACTTATCAAAGCATTCAGACTTGCGGCGCATCAGGTAAATGTATTCGTATCTTGAATAATCGTCTATAAAGGAGACGAAGTATTCATAACCACCTCTTGCTTGGATAGACATAGGACCACACAAATCATAATGAACCAGTTCTAACGCATCTTTGGCTCTATAACCCTTGGCCTTAAAAGGTCTCTTGGTCATTTTACCTTCCAAGCAGGATTCATATGTTGGAAAGTTTTCCAACTCTAATGAACCCAAGAGTCCATCGGCTACAAGCCTTTGAATCTTACTTAAGTTAATATGACTAAGCCTTAGAGGCTAAAGATACGTTTGGTTCATTTCCGAAGGTTCTTTTCTCTTATTAGAGTTAGAAGATGTGTTATTAATTTCCATATTTTACTTTGTGGGAGAAATTGGATTTAAAGTGTATAAATTGCCAACCAATGCACCAGAACAGATAATCACCTTATTTCTCTTTATAACCACATTGTTACTAAAAGAAACTGAATATCCATCCAAATACAGTTTAGAAACTGAAATTAAAGTCTTTCTAAAACTGGGTACATAAAGACAATTTCTTAAAACCAAATTTCTATTCCTATCAAAAGATAAGTAGACGTCTCCCACTGCAACAGCCGCCACCTTAGTAGCATTGCCCATGTAGACGGTTATCTCTCCTTCAAATAGTCGTCAGGTTTCCTAGAACCCCTGCAAAGAATTGCAGACATGATCAGTGGCTCCCGTATCTACACACCAGGTGCTGGTAGATAACACCGCTAAACATGTTTCAACTACTAGAGCATGAGATATATCTTTATTGTTCTGATTCCTACGAGGATAGTCCGCCTTCCAATGTCCTGACTACTTGCAGATGAAGCACTTGCCCTTTGGCTTCTTCATTCCAGCTTTTTGTCCCTGAGGTTTATTCACTCTCTTTGCTGAAAAGACTTGTTTCTTCTTCTTCTTGCCTTTCGGCTTAGAAATAGAACCATTTTCAGCATAGTGAATATGAGAACTTTGACGAAATATACCTTCTCCTGCCTGTAGTTTTGTCAGAAGTTCCGCCAACGTATACTCTCTTTTGTTCATGTTATAGTTCAGGCAGAACTGCTCAAAACTTCTAGGTAGTGTTTGGAGAATTATATCGACTTGGGTTTCCCCATTGATTTCTCCTCCAAGAACTTGTATTTCGTTCAGATAGGCCATCATTTTGAGGATATGATTCCTTACGGGTGTTCCCTCAGACATGGTGGCCGTCATTAACTTTCTCATTGTCTCTTGCCTAGCAGTCCGACTCTGGTGCCCAAAGAGTTCTTTGAGATTGTTCATTATATCATAAGCTGTTGGTAAATCTTGATGTTGATGTTGCAATACATTTGACATTGATGCCAAAATGTAACACCGCGCCATCTCATCAGCTTTTACCCATTTCTTATGATACTCAATCTCCTCTGGGGTAGAGTCATCGTCAAGTGCATCAGGGCAAGCCTCAGTCAGTACAAACTTATAGCTTTCAACAGTAAGAACAATGTCAAGGTTCCTTTTCCAATCAATATAGTTGGGACTAGTAAGTTTGTTTTCTTTCAGTATAATGGCCAGTGGGTTGAAAGTCATCCTAAGAATCACAAAAATAAACTTTGGTCAAGACTCTAAATTTAGAATAATATTGATTCCTCAAACAATGCTATTTTAAATTAACCAACACCTCAAATCACCGTGAATATTACATGCCACGTTAGTGTGGACGTATACAAATTCAACATTTGTAAGAGGAGGGTGTGACCCATTAATTTTATTATCTTGTCATCCTAACTTTATGACAAATAAAATTAATAGTTGGTTTCACTCTGGTCACACAAAACAATAGCAGGGACTCCATTGGGGAGGATACTATTGAATGCGTCTAAGTGTATACCATTACTTGATACTAAGTCCATTAAATAGGATTGTGCCCCTTCAGTTAGAGAAGATCACACGCTCCTAAATAATTTCCTATAACCATCCATAAAAGGAAGTTTGATCTAGTGATCCGCAACAAACCCATCCGTTGTGGAGGGAGGCACTCAGAGCCAACACGCAAGCTTGTTGCATCACTTACAAACCAGTAATGGAGACCATGAGATTTATTTAAAATCCCTCTCCCACTTAGTTATTTAAAATGAGGATTTTATCCTATGCTAGCATACATCACATGCACATAAACATCATAGTAAATAAAAGCAATAAATTTAGAAATTAATTTTCCAACTATTATGGTCTCTTTTCCATCACTGTCTTTAGTATACTCCAACCCTAGCTGCTGCCATCTTTAGCCACCACCATCGGGGCGAGTCATCGCATCCATCTTGCTTTTTATTCCACTGCGCCTCTGGTGCTCCATAAGTACCACGCCTCACAAGAATCCGATCCGCAACAAAAATAGAATTTTACATATATCGATCCTATATTCCACGAGGGAATGTACATGTAATCTAGATCGAAAATAAAATTCTAAAATCCTAGGGCTAATATAGCTCCTGCTGTATTAGTTACATACAATCATGCACACACAAAATATTGCCCTTGACATGTCCAAGGGTCCAATCACACACAACATCAATAAGCCATAATAGTTGGAGCCTGCAACCAAAGAGTTAGCACATCTTACTATTATCCTGCCTAAATTATGTATGACATGTGCATAACCTATTTGAATTCTAAATACACAGAGGCAAACCCTAGCTCTGATACCAATTGTTGGTTAGTCCTAGGAAAACGTACCGGTTCCACTGTACAAAATTTTTTGTACAAGTGTCAAATCTTTCCTTAAATAACCTATTGTGTTCTTTAGAAGTTAAATTAGGAATCGCAGACGGAATTTAATATCATTGATTCCAAATTTAACTTATCTGTTCTTAATGATTTAGATTTGAATCGCAAGCGAAACTTAACACTATTGATTCAAATCTACCTATGTTATTAATTTCATTAAATATTAATTTCTAAAATTGGCTTCCAGGACTGCATGGCGAGGCACATGACCTTCTTGGATATGAGAGCAACCACCACCGCCTAGACAAAGTCTTTTAAGGAAAGCTAATATTTAATTTCCTTAAATAACTCTAGGTTAACCAAAAAGAACAATCGAATCACAAATTCGAAAAAGAAGAAAACACAAACTCGAAAAATAAATTTGATAAACTAGATCAAATTGCCTCTTGTATTTAGAATTCTTACAAAGAAAATAACTAGTATGATGCGGAAGAAAACTACTAGTTATACATTCTCTTTGTAAGCTAATGACCTCAAGATCTTCTGCCGTATTCCTCGCCTCGCCTTGGACGTCGTGTGGGCGACGATCCTCCAAGATGAACACCACCCAAAAGTTTTTTCCTCTTCTTCTAAAATCCGACCACCACCACCGCTAAGGAGAAGAGAGCAAAAGGGAAAAGAGAAGGGAGAGAGAGGGCCGACCACTTGAGGTTCTCCAAGCAAGAGAATAAAAATTGTTGTATCTCATGAAGCCTCCCCACCCCTTCTTTTATATTAGTTGCCCAAGGCAAATAAGGGAAGAATTTTTACAAAAATTAAAATCTTCCTTTAACTTTTCCTTTTCCCTTTTATTTTCCTTTTCTTTCCTCTTGATTGAATCAATCACCAAATTAATTAGATGAAGATTTTTTTATAATTGGCTAGCCCCTTGCTTGGGCTCCAAGCAAGGTGGCCGGCCACCACATCAAGAATAAGGAAATATATTTTTTAAAATTTTACAAGAAGAAATCCTCTTATAAAATTTACAAGCTCTCTTTCCTAAAGTAGGAGTTAAAAAAGGAAAGTTCTAAAAATTAAAACCATGTTTTAAAATTTAAAACTTCTCTTATAAAATTTTCTTTTTTAACATGGTGATAGAAAATTTAAATTTTAAAACTTATCCTCCTTTTTTTCTTAAATCATGAGGATGGTTAAAAAAAGGAAAGTTTTAAAACTTTTAAAACTCTCTATTAAAACATGTGACCTAATTCAAATAAGGAAAGTTTTAAAAATTAAAATATCTCTTTTAAAACTTATAGTTTTCTACAAAGAGAAGATTTTAAAAATTCAAAACAACCCTCCCTTTTTGAATTATTGTGGTTGGCCCCTTCATGCTTGGTCACCAAGCAAAGGGCCGACCCCTATAGAAGAGGGTGTGGCTGGCCCTTGCTTGGTCACCAAGCATTGGACCGGCCCCCTTCTTGGACACCAAGAAGAGCCTTACATTTGGATGGACTTGAGGCTATAATGAGGCTATGACAGGGACCTAGAGGAGAAATTGGTTTTGGCCTTCCGATGAGCTTGAGTATCCCGTGTTCACCCCGAACACACAACTCAAGTTCATTGATAATAACTCATTCCACTAGAGAGTTATTATCGCACTACCGCACCAATCCCAAATTACATTATGGACTCCTTCTTATCATGAGTGTGTTAGTCTCCATGTGTTTAAGATAACGAATGTCCACTAATTAAGTAAGTTACTGACAACTTTCTTAATTAATATCTAGCTCTAAGAGTAGTACCACTCAACTTCATTGTCATGTCGGACTAAGTCCACCTGCAGGGTTTAACATGACAATCCTTATGAGCTTCTCTTGGGGACATTCTCAACTAGATAACTAGGACACAGATTCCTTCTATAATCAACAACACACACTGTAAGTAATATTTTTTCCCAACTTATTGGGCATATTGATTTATCGAGCTAAACCTCACCCTTTGATAAGTCAAAGAAATAAATATTAAATATATGTGCTTGTTATTATATTAGGATTAAGAGCACACACTTCCATAATAACTAAGGTTTAGTTCTTTTATTAAGTCAGTACAAAAAGAACTTACTTAAATGGTCCTACTCAATACACTTAGAGTGTACCAGTGTAATTTATTAATCAAGATAAACTAATACTTAATTACACTACGACTATTCCGATGGTTTGTTCCTTTCCATCTTAGTCGTGAGCAACTATTTATAATTTATAAAGAACTAACAACATGATCTTCTGAGTGTGACACCACACTCCATGTTATCTACTATATAAATTAATTGAACAATTATATTTAACAAATAAATGCAGATATTGACCAATGTGATTCTTTTATTTCAAAAATAAATGTTTACAAAAGTTAGACTTTTAGTATACATTCCAATATCCTAACCTCTCAAAACACATTTGTATACATTTAGGGGGAGTTTTCATGATGAAAACAAGGATGAATTGGTTAAGGAAGACTAAGTAGAGGTTTAGGTTGAGGTTTGGTTTTAATATTGAATTTTTGAACCTCAAAACTTCAAAATTTGGGTTTCCTAAAGGTTTAGGGATTCCAAGTCATTATTGATGCACTGACAGAAGTTACGTGCATGTCTTTAGGGGGAGTTACTCTTTAAGGACATGAAAATCTATTTTCATACACCTTGGAAGGTGGTTGACCTTCTTTAGCGAAAATGCTCAAGGTTGGACATTTGAATATAATGGAGAGTGGATATCTTCATTAGTCAAGTGGTGTATGCTCACGGATGAGCATTTGATGGCAATGAAGGGTATGAGACCTTCATTTGAATCGTGTGTGAATATACCAAGTGGTATATGCTCAAGGATGAGCGTTAAGAATAATGAAGGTTATGTGACATTCGTTATTGTGTTGTGAATAACGAGTGAAGTTGTAAACAATGTTGGGTAACTCTTTAGGGGGAGAGTTTTTGATGTGTGCCAATAGGGAGAGAATGTGTGGTTAAGTTAGACCTTCATTACCTAAGAGGGAGTTTGCCCTTTAGAAAAGGAGGAGAATGAAAGAAACCATCATTCTTACATTGGCATAAAGGAGAGTTGAGGTTATGAGATTAGCCTAACTTAAAGGTATTGTCATATATCAAAAAGGGGGAGATTGTTGGTGCAATATTCCCTAGGTCAAGGTTGACTGAGCTTGAATTGGTTCAAGCTTGAGTCTTGATGTTTGAGTTTCGATGTTTGACAATACATGTAGACAACACATAAAGATTGCAGGTGCGATTGTTCATGTGGGGAGATTGTGAATGAGAGTCAAGTAAGTCAAGGTTAACTGAATGCTTGACAGGAAAGTCCTAGTGAGTGAAGTTAGGCAGATGGAAAGACCTGGTGAGTGAAGCTAGGCAGCTGGAAAATTCTGGTGAGTGAAGCTAGGTGAAAGTCCTGGTGAGTGAAGCCAGGCACAGGAAATACAGATGGATCAAGTTTGATCAGACATCTGGTGTTGGGAAGTCCAAGTAGGTCAAAGGGATTGACCGAATACTTGGCACGAGAAATCCAGGTGGATCAAGGTTGATCGGACACCTCGTGGAGATAAGTCCAAGTGGGTCAAGTATGACCGGACACTTGGCACGAGGAGAAAAGTCCAAGTGGGTCAAAGGGATTGACCAGACACTTGGTGAGGGAGTCCTAGCAGGTCAAGGGTGATCGGATGCTAGACATGATGTACCAACAAGTCATGGTTGACCGGATGTTGGTGTCGGGGACTTTGGACTTGTTTTTGGGCAAAAACAGGAGCTGGATCGATCAGCCGATCGATTGGCTCATGCCCAATCGATCGGCTGATCGATTGGGCAAGTCCCTGCGACAAGCCTCCTCCCAATCGATCAGTGGATCGATTGGGAGAATCGTCGATCGCACAGAAAGCCTCCCAATCGATCGACCGATCGATTGGGAGCCTCTAATCGATCGGCTGATCGATTGGGAGCTGTGATTTTGCACGATAAGCCCTAGATCGATCATTCAATCGATCCAGGCAATTCCCGAGAGCACAGAGGCACTCTGGATCGATCGGCCGATCGATCCAAAGTCTCCCCAATCTATTGGGAGCAATCCGATCGATTGGGATTCGACCGTTGGCGTAGAATAAAGCCGTTGTCGAGCTCTTTCTCCACTAACGCTTGCACTGTTCAGCTCCGTTCTACACAGCGATTCTAGAGCTTCTCCACAGAGTTCTCACCGCCAGATCTTGAAGGTTCTTGGAGGCATTTCCAAGTCAAGAGGTGGATCTACAGCAAGAAGAAGAAGCTAGGGTTAGGGTTTCTTGTGTAAACCGTGTAAGCTTTCCCTTGTATTTGCTTCACTTTGTTTCTTGTTGTATTGAGAGTATTGTAGGGCTTCTCCGCCTTCGGTAGTTACCGAAAAGGAGCGTTTTCATAGTGGAGGGTGCGTGAGTGTGTGGATCCTTGGATTAGTCACCTCTTCTTGAGGTGGATACCAAGTAAATCCCTAGTGTTAGCGTTGTGTATTTGTTTCTTTGTATTTTCCGCTGCATTTCATCACAAGAAACAAGCAATGACGAGCACGAGATTGCGCAGAGCTATTCACCCGCCCCCTCTAGCTACATTTCGACCCTAACAGAATCCAGAATTTGTCCCAGCATCTGGGATGAATTTTGTGACGAAATTAGTTTTCGTTGGAAATTTTTGACGAAAATTTTTTGTTGTAGATTGCGTTCCTAATTTGGGTCGAAATTTATTTTTGTCACCAAATTTGTTAAGATTTAGGGATGAAAAATATTTGTCCCAAAATTTCGTGCCTAAATCATTATTTTTTTTTAGTGTTTTCAAATTAATTCTAGAGAGAAAAACAAATAAGGAAAAATAAAAATTCAGTATAAAATTAAATTTAATACTAGAATTGAATTTACTTGTCTCCCCTATTCTTTTCCTTATATAGGTCTCCTATTATATTTGGATAAATCCAAACCCACTTCAACTAATCCACATCCATACTTTCATTCCATTAGTCATAAATATGGTTCAATAACTAAACCTCTTAGTTTAATAACTAAACAATTTTTAATTAAAGAATCAAACCAATTTAATTATTTAATTAAATTAAAGAGGGTCTAATTTATCTTCAAAAGACGTGGTTCATCCGTACTTTCATTCCGACAAAATAATTTTCATATTTGTCGTTCGTCTGATCTAACTAGATTTAATCTCTCTCGATTTGAGAATCCAATTCTCAAACTCATTTTAAGCTCTTTGGAAAACTCGTAGTGCGTGTGACTTAATAAGTTCTCGATTATATTTTTCATCTATAATTAACCATTAATTATGGATCGATTATGAATGACACCTAGTAGTACATTATGATCCTCAATTGACTAGAAAATAAAACGGTTGATTCCAGAACTACTTCTGAACCTTTTAGCAGCTACAATGAGTCGTGCCTCGTTATTTTCATTTATCTTATACCCACTTAGTTTAAAACATGGTCTATGTGTCAGTCTCCACTAGGCTGACTACGTCACACCTAGCCCAAGTAATATTTCCTCGTCCTGTGGATTCAAGTTACTCATACATGTGTCCAAGAGTATAATACTCTTAACATGTGATGCTTTGACTAAACACTTTGAGTAATAATCTTGACAAATGGCTGTAGGGTATACATCTTTTTGTAAGGAGTGGTGAATCCTTTATTGATTATTCAAATATCTTCAGACATTTTGACTTGTATCTAATCATTCTAGGTCCACACATCCTCGGAGATGCTTGCTTAAGATGTCAAAGTATAAGTCTTCATGACTAAGATAACTTGAATACTTCAAATCAAATGAAACTTGTACTTAAGCTAGAGTAAAAATTTCTATATATATATATAGAAAATCATATGAAGTCTCATAGTAGGTTATCAGAATTGATGATGTCCGAACTCATCAATTCAACGATTAGGGATTATCTCAATACATTTATAATTACACATATAGTGATATTCACTAGTTGTGATTCAATCATAAGTTCTCTCATGTTATGAATCATATTATAAACATTTAATATATGAATTTAAAATCAAATCATACATATAGAGAATATGTACTGAAATAATAAATTTCTATTTATCTAATAAATAATAGATACTATAAGATGATTATCTTAAATATATCTCAAATATAATCATTACTGGGTTGATATTAACCAGATTCTATTAAATATATTATTTAACAAGTCATCAAAATTGTAGATGGAGTTAGTTTCATAAGAATAATTTTTAAGGCAATCCCAAAAAAAAAAAAATGTTATTTAACGAGTCTCTAGTGATGCATGCACATGTTAACATAGATAGGAAACACAATTTAGTTTTAAATTATAATTTGAATACACAAATTGGAATATGATACAACTGAATAATACCAAAAGTCAATTTTCTCTCATATAACTTTAGCTAATGAAATATCAAAATAACTAATACTTATTAAAATTAGCATTTGGAAACCCCAAAATAAACAACTATATATATTTAACCTATAAACCTCCAACGTAACAAAATTGGCTACTTTTCTCTCCCCTATAAATATATATAACCCCTCGGCCTCACTCATGTTCTTGCCGCACCCACCTTAATGCAAATGTGGTCGGCACGAGCAGCTGGAATTCTTCTCTATATAATGGTTCTATCTTTGCTTTCGGGAATAAGTGGAATGGCATCGGACAACAACCCTGTGATCTATGACTACTCTCCTTACTTTCTCGTCTACAAAGACGGCTCTGTCAAGCGGCTCAAGGCGGAGGAGCAAACGCTGCCCGGCCTCGACCCCCTCACTAATGTCGACTCCAAGGATATCTGCATTTCCGCCGATGTCTCTGCCCGCATCTATCTTCCTCCCATCAATATCAACTTTACTAGCACAAAGCTCTCCCTCATCCTCTACTTTCGCGGCGGCGACTTCTGCATATTCTCTTCTGCCTCCCCCATCGTCCACCGCCATCTCAATGGCCTCGCGGCCGTGTCCTCTTCTATCATCCTCTCTGTCGACTACCGTCGTGCACCGGAACACCATATCCCTGTGCAATATGATGATTGTTGGGCTGCTCTCGAATGGGTCGCATCCCATCACAGCGACGCCGGTGAGAAAAATTATATAATAATTAACATAGAAATTTAAATAATATATTTTTTTTAATAATTTGGCACATATATAATTAATATTCTACATGTGTACGTAGAACCGTGGCTCCTCGATCATGCTGACTATGACAGAGTCTACTTAGCCGGCGACAGTGCTGGCGGCAACATCGTGCACAACCTGGCTATGCGAGTTGGGTCTCAAGGGCTGATCTCCAGTTATAGCTTGAAGCTAGCGGGGACGATACTACTAGATCCTTACTTCTGGGGGAAAAATATGACAGCCTCAGAGAAAGCAGCCGATCCAGTATTAAGGAAGAAGTTGGACCAACTGTGGGGAATGATTTGCCCAGAGTCGACGGCCGGGAATGACGACCCGCGCGTGAATCCCTTGGCGGCGGGAGCGCCGAGTTTGGCAGATCTGGGGTGCACGCGAATGCTGCTGTGCACGTCGGAGAAGGACGCGATGAGGGATTGAGCGCTGATGTACTATGAGGCGTTGACGAAGGGTAGTGGGTGGCGCGGGACGGCTGAGTTGTATGAGGCGACAGGGGAGGATCATGAATACTATCTGAATCATCCAGACAGCAACAGCACTGCTATGCTCCGTGCCAGAATCGCAGCCTTCTTGACTTGAAGTTGTTGAATCATTATGTACTCTAACTCTAGCTAGCATACCATGATAATAAAAATGAATGTCAACTCATACTTGGCTAAGGTTTGCTTTTGTATACCTTTTCTATTCGACATTAATTCTGAATAAAATTATAATATATAAGAACTCTAAAAAGTTGAATAAAATATACTATATTTATTCAAGTAAAATATTATATCACTCATCTTTTGGCCTAGTTAAATCTATCATAATAATTAAGACTAATTATAAAATGATTGATTCTTAACTTTTATTTTATATTATTGTTTAAAATGAAGTGATTGATAGATATATAGGAGGGTTAGGATAGGGGAGTGTAATTCTATCATGGAGTAATATTCGATTCTATAAGTTTGTCAATTATTTTAATAAAACAATAGAATCAGATTATAGGTATAGGTGGGGCATCGTATTTGATATAGGTATTAAAATATTCATGATCGTACTTGAAACTTTGTGAACTTTACATTCCGTTATCGTGTTGTATTACAGATAGAGCATTGATCCGGTCCGGAAGTTGAGTCGGATGGACCATCGGATTAGGTGGTGAGAATGTTGACTGAATCGCGACGTCTCGGAGGGGGGTGCTGAGATGACTTCTGTGTTAACTAAGTCTTCAAAAGTTCTCTGGTCAACGCTACCTGCAGTCAGCGAACGGATTGACTCGCCCCCCGGTACCCCGATGCTCGAGGTAGATCCAACGAATATATGAGTACAAGATTAAGCCATAAAATAATGAAATATGCATAAGATATGAACAGAGACTGTATCCTGGCCCAGGGGGCGCTCTCGGATGGGACGCGGCTCGAGTTGTCGTGACCCGGAAGAGTAGCTGACTCTGATCAGGCTGGAGAGCGGGATCTGCCAACTAGAAACCGAACGCAGCCTGGAACCGAAAGACGAGCTGCAGGTCGGGATATGACATCGGCGCGCAGGCCGAGATAAGGCACCGGCACATAGACCGGGATAAGATACCGGCACGTAGACCGGGATATGAAATCGGCACACAGGCCAAGATATGAGATCGGCACGTAGGCCGGGACACTAAGTCAACGCACAGACCGGGAAATGAGATCGACACGTAGGCCGAGACATAACTTCAGCATGCAGGCCGAGACATGACTTCGGCATGCAGGCCGAGATGAAACAACAAGATCAACACGTAGACCGAGAAACAAGATCGGCACGTAGGTCGGGATAGGACATCGACATGCAGGCCGGGATAATACAACATAAGCACACATGTCGAAATACCACCACCGCACGAAGGCGGGAATACACGATGGAAGGCCATATCAGTGTCGAAAGCGCACAGCGGCGTGTCTCGAATACCGAATCGACTTCAAAACTATACGGCAGCGCGGATCGGAGCATGGCCACAGTTGTGCAGTCAGCGGAAGTCGTGGGTCGGCCGACGACAATTACTAATGTGCCGAAAAGGAGGGGACATGGGAACTGCCGACGTGCAAAGAGAGAGGTGGCGTCGTCATCCCACTGTGAACAGGGAGAATCCGACTACGGTATCGCGAGGAGGAGAGGTCGGCTACGGTGTTGCGAGGAAGAGAGGTCAGCTGCGGTGTTGTGAGTAGGGTGGGAGAGGTGGTTGTCAGCGTCCGAGAGAGGGAGCGGGGGGACGGCTCTGAGGCAGCTCCGGCGAAAAGCAAGAAGCGAGAGGCGCTCGGAGATAGTGGCATGGTCGGTCTCATGGTGGCAGCAGAGCAACCAAACGAAGAAGATCCCTTCTTCCTTTGGCGGCGACCCTCAACACCTCCCTGTTGACGACGGCAAAGCAACGCGAACTCAGCTCCCCCTTCTCTGAACTTGATCTGCGGCCTGGTCACAAAAGCAAGACGAAGAAGAAGAGAAGGGGTGATAGCTAGAGGAAGAAAGAGAGAGGAATGTGCGGCTGCCGGCATATCCCTCGGTCCGGAGCGTGAGAGGAAGAAGGAGATGGCTTTGACGGCGGAAGAGGCCAAGAGGCGAAAGAAAAGGGAGAGGAATGGAAGCGGAGGCCGGCGACCGGCGTCGATGCCGGCGAAGAGGCTGTGAGGAAGCAGGTCCTTCTCCTCTGTTGGCGACAGCACAAAAACGGGGAAGAGGGAGAGAAGCGGCTGAGACATGAGACAGTGAGGGCTTCGCGAGGGGGAGAGGAAGAGGGAAAGAGGTGTCTGTCGGCCGCCGGTCTCGGCGCCGGCGAGGAGTACAGGCGGGCAGAAGAAAGCTGGCGGCGGAAGCCCCTCCTCGCAAAAAATGCACCTCCCCCCTAATTAAGCCCTAAATAGTGTAATGACCATCTTGCCCTTCCCTCTCTTCATAATTACCACTTTGCCATCAGGACCTAACCGTATCAAGCATGTATGGATGGATGAGAGCTTCGGATGGGAGCTTAGTTACCCAATGCTATTTCACTTATTTTCATAGCCTTGTAATTAAAGAAGTCATCCTCATGCGGACTTATGATTTGAGTATCACCAAGTAACGATCGAGTACTCATAGATCAATTTTTGGATTCAATCAATGGCATGCTTATGGCTTAATTCTGAGCATAAATTAAGCGCCAAATAGCAAATGCAAAAGCAATTTGTTCCATTTACTTATGTTCCCATTCATTCTTTGGGCATCACAAAAAGACTTAGCAACATCGAATGGGATAACTATTATTCCGTGGGCTATTGAATTCGTTCGTTGATTCGTACATGAATATCAAAAATAATTTAAAAACGTGTTTATTCAAAAAAGAATATTAGAAAATAGGAAAAGAACAACACTACCAAAAATATTAATAAGCCAATTAAAATCTCGTTTTACACAAACCCAAATAATTATTTATATAAACTTCAAACTCTAAGACAAAGGAAAAAAAATCCAACATATAAACTTTAATTGCTAACTTGTAAAGAAATGGAAAAAATTCTAACATAAAGAAAAAATTCTTAATATACTCACAAACCTAAAATTCTTAAAATTCCAAATAAAAAATTATAAAAAATATAAAAATTATCAAAAAATATCCTAATTACTAAATAATAAAATATTACCAAAAATAGTAATAAAAATCTTTGAATCCTCTTGCATCATTTGTCTTGGGTTAAAAAAAAAATGCATTCTCGAGTTGTATTAGATGGTAGCCCAGGAGAAAGATTATCTAGTACCAAATCGGTAAAAGTTTATTGGAGGGTGAAGTGTATCAAGTCAAAGTTTTGAGACATGAGCGGTAGTTTCTTCGCCTTGTGTTGATACACTGCATAATCTCCTACTTCATGTTAGGACACTCTGCGAGCTGAGGGGTAATTAGCTCCAATCGCTTCATTGATGATTTGTTGCTGCGAAAACTCGAAGCAAGCGCTAATACCCTTGATTTTACATGGTATCCACCTCTTTGAGATGACCAATCCAAGGGTACACTCTCCTCACTCATAGTACAGTGAAGGAGAAGTCTCGTATAAATTCCAACACAAGAATACACAAGAAATATAACAAAAGATACAACAAGAACAAGGAAATGAATACTACAACGAGGAACCTTTGCTCTTAATCTCTTGTTGCTGTGGAACACCTCTTGATGCTTGAAAATATAGCAGCACTTTGCTCCAAGAACCTTGAATAACTGGCGGAAAGAATCAAAGAAGAAGTTGCGTTTGAATCCTCATCATCACCTTTATATCCTGTGGATTAGGACTCCCAATTGATTAGTCTTAACCCCAATCAATTGTCACGTTAGATTCGAGTGCATTCAGCCATCCAAACCTTGCAACGTATCTTTTCTATTGGGAGATTGTTGGTGCAATGATTCTCCAAGTCAAGGTTGACCAGTTTGACCAAGCTCAAGTGGATTTGAGCTTGAATTTTGATGTTTGAACAATATATTGTGGACAACATGTTTAGACAATGTGTTCTTCGACAATATGTGAGAAAGGTCAAGTAAGTCAAAGAGGACCGGTACTTGATTGGTAAAGTCCTAACTGGAGGTTAGGAAAGGCAAGTCCTAACTCGGGGGTTAGGCAAAGGAAAAGTCCAAGTGGGTCAAGGAGAACCACACGTTGGTAAAGAAAGTCCAAGTGGGTCAAGGAGGATCACAGATTGGCAACGAAAGTCCTAACCGCGGTTAGGCAAAGAAACTCCAAGTGGTTCAAGGAGGACTGCACATTGGCAAGGAAAGTCCTAACTGCGTTATGTAAGTAAAGTCCAAGTGGATCAAGAAGGTTCACACGTTGAAAAAAGAAAGCCCTAAATGTAGTTAGGTAAAGGGAAGTCCAAGTGGGTCAAGGGGGACCACACGTTCATAAGGTAAAATCCTTACTGCAATTAGGCAAGAGAAAAATTTAAGTGGGTCAAAGAAGACTACACTTGGTGACTGGAAGTTCAACGAGAAGTTGACAAACAGACACTTGGTAGGGAAGTCCTAATACGTCACGGTTGATCGGAGATTAGGCAAGGAAACCCTAGAATTGGGTTAAGTAAGTTAGGGTTGGATGTGATCGATTGAGACCCATGAGCGCATCTCTTCGCGAAGTGCATGATCGATTGGAAGCTAGTTTTCATGAAGCGCATTGCATTGCACTATGTTGAATCTATTAGGAAGAGTCTCAATCAATTGAGTATATTGCGAGAGGCTTAATTGATTAAGCTTGTGTTAGTTGCTACTGGGAATATCGTACTGGTTCCCCTGTACAAAAATTTTGTACAAGTCCTGAACCATTCCTAGCAACCTATTGTGTTATTTAGAAATTAAATTTAGAATCGCAAACAGAACTTAACATTATTGATTCCAAATTTAACTTATCTGTTCTTAGATGTTTATGTTGGGGCAATTTACCTAGGTCAAGTTTGACCAGTTTGACTAAGATTGAGTTGAGTCAAGCTTGAGTTGAGATTTGAGTTTTGATGTTTGACAATATAAGGAGATTGCTGGAGCAATCGTCTGATTATGGAGATGGTCAAAGGGTTGACCAAGTTGATGAGAATACAAGTTAAGTAGGTCAAGGTTGACAGGGGACTTGACTGGGAAAGTCCTAACTAGAGGTTAGGTAAATTGGAAAGTCCAAGTATGATCTTGGCAAATGAGAAAGACCTGGTGAGGAGCTAGGCATTTGGGAAGTCCTGGTGAGGAGCCAGGCAACTGAAACTCTAAGTATGATCTTGGCAAAGGAGAAAGTCCTGGTGAGGAGCCAGACATTTGGGAAGTCCTGGTGAGGAGCCAGGTAACTAAAAGTCCAAGTGTGATCTTGGCAAAGGAGAAAGTTCTGGTGAGGAGCCAGACAATTGGGAAGTCCTGGTGAGGCAACGGAAAGTCCAAGTGTGATCTTGGCAAAGGTTGTAAGTCCAAGCATGTGGTCTTGGCAAGGTAAGTCCTGATGTGACTTGGCAAGGAAGAGCTGACAACTAGGATGAGGCCGAAGGAAGCTCCTGAAGGCAAGGTGTGAAGGATGGGGAGATATCTGAGGGACGTAATGCTGATGGAGGAGGCTAGAAGGCTAGTTCGAGGTTGGTCGGGTGTGGCCAAATGCTAGGGGTGGCAATTCGGTTCGGGTTCGGGTTGACAGGTTCGGGTTGGCAGGTTGGCGGGTTGGCAAATGACAACCTGAACCCGACCTGATTATTAATTCGAGTCAAAATATTCAACCTGAACCTGATCTGTTTATTTGCACTTGACCCGAACCCGACCCGACCTGACCCGTTTAACCCGGTTGACCCGTTTAACCCGTTCGACCTGTTTGACCCGTTTAACCTGTTTGACCCATTTGACCCGAATCTGACCTGAATTCATTAAATAAATTTTGTATATTAAATTAAAAATTAAAAATAACATTTATCTACACAAATTGAAAATTCATATCATAAATGATAAGCCATAGCAGCATTACAATCAATAGCATATCATATCTCTATGTTTAGGGGTTTTAACTTTTTTAAATTTGTAATTTTAGTTTAAATTTATAATTATTTATAAACGGGTTCGCGGGTTGTAATTGGGTCATTTCAGGTTGACCCGAACCCGACCTATTTATTAAATGGGTCAAATGGGTCGACCCGATTTCGACCCGAACCCGAAACTACCCAACCCTAACTTGATTTTTTCGTGTTCGGTTCGGGTCGTGTTTTCGTGTCAGGTCAAAAATTGCCACCCCTACCAAATGCTAGGCATGGAGACCCAACAGGTCAAGGTTGACCAGAAGTTGGGTTTGGGACTTTGAACTTGAGTTTGAGTCAAGTTCAGAGTGTTCAATCGATCAGGCGATCGATTGAACAGGGTCCAAATCGATCGGTCGATCGATTTGGCCTGTGCTGCGATTGTGGGAAGGCCCAATCGATCGATCGATCGATTGGGATGTGAAATCGCAAGCATAGAGGCTTTCCCAATCGATCTGGTGATCGATTGGGAGCTGCCAATCGATCAATCGATCGATTGGGAGCTGCCAATCGATCGGTCGATCGATTGGGCAGCAGAAGCTCTCACGCGGACGCGAGAGCATAGAAAGGTGCTGAATCGATCGGGAGATCGATTCAGGCAGTCCCAATCGATTAGTTAATCGATTGGGAAGTGATCATTGCGCAGGATGCAGGTGATGGACGGCTGCGATGGAGCGGTGCTGACGTGGCAATCGATTGGGGATGAATTGGATCGATTGGGAGCACTGTTTAAAGACTGGGCGGAGCGTTTTCTTCTCTAGAACTTTGCGTTCTTCTCCTGCGGTTTTTTGCGATTTTCACCAGCGATCTTCTCTGAGATTCTTGCCAGTTCTTGAGGGTTCTTGGAGTACATCTCCAAGATTCAAGAGGCAACAACAACAAGTAACAATTAAGCAAGAAGAAGGATGTATTTCAGTTGTATTCTTGTATTTTCTTCTTATGTGAGTGTTGTAGTGTTGTGTGTGTTTGTACGAGACTTCTCCGTCTTCGACTGCGACCGAGAAGGAGTATTTCATAGTGGAGAAGTGAGTCGGTGTGTGGATCCTTGGATTAGTCACCTCATCTTGAGGTGGATACCAAGTAAACCCTAGGTGTTAGCATTATGAGTGTTTGTCTTCGAGTATTCCACTGCACAACAACAAGACGAAGCAAACCGACGCAAGCGCGATGAAACACTATTCACCCCCCCTTTAACGGGCACATCGGTCCCAACAGTTTAGACTTGGATCACAAACGATGCTTAACATTATTGATCCAAATTCGCCCATGTTACAAATTCAATTAAATATTAATTTCAAAGATTGGCTTCCTGGTTAAACATGGCGAGGCACTAGGCCTTCTTGGGTATGGGAGTATCCACCACTTCCTAGTCAAAGCCTTTCAATGAAATTTAATATTTAATTTCCTTATAGTAACCCTAGGTTTAACCAAAAGGAACAATCGAATCACAAGATCAAAAAAAACAAAAGAAACACAACTTCGAATCACAAATCTGAAAATCTAGAATCACTAGCCTCTTGTCTTTGGTATTTCAAAATCCTTACAAAGAAAACTAGTATGATGCGGAATAGAATTACTTGTTATATCTTTCTTTGTAAGCAAAACCTCTTGATCTTCTATCGTATTCCTCTTCTTATCTCGGACGTTGAGTGGACAACGATCTACCGAGATGAGAACCACCAAGACACATTCCTTCTTGCAAGTTTCAGCCACCAACCTTCAAGCTCCAAGGGATGCTAGAACAAAGCCTCCTTTCTCTCCTTCTTCTCCTAGCAAGAACTGGCCACCACAAGAACTTCAAGAGAGGGATGCACCGACCACTAAAGAAGAAGAGAAGAGGAGTATAGGGCTGGCCATACCAAGGAAGACAAGAGAGAAACAATAGAAGAGATGTTGTGAGGTGAGACACCTCTACCCTCTCTTTTATATTCCTTGGTCTTGGCAAATAAGGAAATTTAATTATTATTAAAATTCTCTTATTTTCCTTGCCATTGGTTAATAAGGAAAATTTAATAAAAATTCCTTTTAACCCTTCTCATGGTCGGCCCCTACAAGTGCTTCAAATAAGGCAAGTTTTAAACACAAAATTAAAACTTTCTTATTTGTTTCCAGAAATTTTAAAAATAAAATTTCTCTTTAAAAATTTCCTTCATGGTTGGTTATAAAAGGAAACTTTTATAAACTAAAATCTCTCTATTAAAACATGTGGATGATTACAAAAAGAAAAGTTTTCTCAAAATTAAAATCTTCCTTTCAATATACAAATAAGGAAAGATATCAAATCTTTTCTCTTAATCTTTTATAGAAACTATAAAAGGAAAGATTTAATTTTAGAACTCTCTTTTAAAATCATGAGGATGGTTACATAAAGGAAAGTTTTATCAAAAATTAAAATCTTCCTTTTAACTACAAATAAGGAAAGATATCAAACCTTTCTCTTAATCTTTTGTAGAAAATTATAAAAAAAAATTAAATTTTAAACTCTCTTTTAAAATCATGGCTTCCACATAAGGAAAGATTTTTTAAAAATAAAATCCTTTTATTTTATATGGCCGGCCACACCAAGCTTGGGCTCCAAGCTATGGCCGACCACCCTACTTGGCTTAAGCCTTTGGCTTGGCCGGCCCAAGCTTGGGTTCCAAGCTTGCTTGGCTGGCCACCTAAGGGTGGGTAGGAACTGGGTATTTGGTGGATATAATTCTCTATAAATAAGAGGCTACGATAGAGATCGAGAGGAGGAATTGGTTTTGGTCTCCTGATGAAATTAAGCTTCCCGTGTTCGCCCCGAACATCCAATTTAATTTCATCAATAATAATTCATACCACTAAAGAATTATTATTGAACTACCGCACCAACCCCAAATTACATTTTGGGCTCCTTCTTATCATGAGTGTGTTAATCTCCCTGTGTTTAAGATGTCAAATGTCCACTAATTAAATGAGTTACTAACAATACACTTTAATTAATATCTTAGTCCAAGAGTAGTACCACTCAACCTTGTCGTCATGTCGGACTAAGTCCACTTGCAGGGTTTACATGACAATCCTTATGAGCTCATCTTGGGGACATTATTGTTGGAACCCCAAGGTTATTTTGGTGTGATCAACAAGTTAAGTTATGCCCTGTGTTGTTTCTAACCTTGTGTCTAAGTGTGCAGGAGCTTAGGAGCACAGGTATTCGAGCGGAAGACGTAGCTAGCGAGAAGGACGGAATGCGGTGCGTTCGAGGGACGAGGTGCTGCGTAAGGGTACCCCGGTGGACGAGAAGGAAGCGTGCGGTGGTTCTGAGGGACGAAAGCTGGAGCGGAAGATTGCTCGAGGAGCAAGAGACGCAGCTAGCGAGAAGGTCGGCATGGGGTGCGACCGAGGGACGAAGACTGCGGATGAGTACGCTGGTGGACGAGAAGGAAATACGCAGCGATTCCGAGGGACGAGAAGCCGGAGTGGAAGGCTGCTCGAGAAGATCGGAACTTGGGTTCGGGTGAGCCTTTTTCTGGATGGTAGAGATCACCCAAGCGAGCGAATCCGGAGGAGAAGAACCGGACCGAGGCGGGACTGAACCAGAGAAGAGGTCCTGGGCGAAAAAGTCAACATCTGTTGACTTTGGGCTCCGGGGCGCCCGGAGTAGTTTGGGGCGCCCGAAACCCTTCCGGGCGCCCGGACCAAACTTTTGACCAGGATCGAGATTTGACTCGATCTGATCGTTGGGGGATAAAGTTTATCCCCCCCAGGGCGCCCGAAACCCCTTCGGGGCGCCCTGACCAAGGCTATAAATATAGCCTTAGTCCAGAAGCTTTTTAACGAACTCTGAATTGTAATTCAACGTTTGTAAGCTTTAGTCTAGAGTTGAGCTTCTATTTTTTGCGCTTCAACGCTGTACGAGGCTTCTCCGCCTGAAGGAGTTTTTAGTGAGCTTAATCTTCCTGGGATTAACAACCACATCGGTTGTAACCAAGTAAACACTTGTGCCTCGCTTTTTCTTTATGCTTTTAATTTATCGGCTTACTTTATATATACAAGTGTTAGCTTAAAGAGTTCTTGGAAGGGTTGTTTTTGTTTTTATTTTACAGGACTATCCAACAACCCCCTCCTAGCCGGCCCAACGGTCCTACAAGTGATATCAGAGCCGAGGCGCTTCAGGAGGACTAACCGCCGATCGAAGCAACGATATGGCCAGAGCTAACATCTATCCACCAACATTCGAGGGGGAGTTCGCATTCTGGAAGCGACGAATGGAGGTTTACTTTAAAACTGATTTCAATATGTTATTAATAATGAAGTATGATTTTATAATACCCAAAAGCGAAGAAGGAGAAGAACTTAAGGAACATCAATGGACAGACGACCAGCGCGACAAATTCATGGCAAACGGTAAGGCTGAATCCAGTCTTTTGAGCGTGTTACCTGCTAAGGATCTCGACAGAGTCGGAACATACAAAAGCGCAAAAGAACTTTGGGAAAGGTTCTTGAAGCTTTACGAAGAACCATCTGCAGTCGAATCCAACTCCTCAATAGACATCGAGTCACCGACAAAAGAGTCAGAGATCAAGGAAATTGCCGAAACATCTCTCACCACCGAGCATCTACCAGAAGACGCAATTAGCTCTTCCTCAATAAACATCGAGAGCATCAATAAAGGGAGAGTAACGTCGAAAGAAAACAACTCGACAGGGGGAGAACCATTGGCCGAAAAGGTAAGTCAGGTATGGACCCCAACTTCAGAACATTTAGTTAAATAAATCAAAATGTCCCCGAAAGAATTTTGCGAATTAAAAATTGAATCGTCGAAAGAATTTTTCGAATTAGAAAATCTTCTGACGAATAAATTTTGCAAAATACGAAATATTTTTTTGAACGAATTTTGTAAATTAGAGATATTATCGAAAGAGTCTTTCAGATTAGAAAATCTATTATCAACAGATTTGTTCAAATTAAAATTTATGTTGTCAAAATATTTTTGCAAATTACAAAATATTTTGTCGAATAAATTTTGTAAATTTGAAATGTTGTCGAAAAACTTTATCAAGTTAGAATTTAGATTATCAAAATATTATTGTGAAATAGAGATTAACATGATACAAATCTTTGCATGTTTAATCATGTTTGCTTTAAATATGAAAAAGTGTGATTTAAGAAGCTATGATAAATTAAAATGGAAATTTAAAACTTTATGATAAAAGTTTTAGAATTAAAAATAAAAAATAATAATAAAAAAATAAATGCATAGAAAATTTCTTTTTCTCAATTTTATTTAAAAATTTTCTTGCATAAAGTTTTAGGATTAGAAAATTCCTTTTAAAGGTTTAACTTAGAAAAATTCTCTTTTATACTTAGAAAAATTTTCAGAAGATATTTTTTTCCTAAGTTAAAAGCTGTTCTGAAATTAAAAATTTCTGCTTAAATTTTTTTTTTCAAAACTATCTAAGTTAGAATCTTTTTATAATTTCACTTATACTTTTTTTTTTTAGACTGTTTATGTGAAAATTATTGTAATATTTTTTAATGATCTCAAAATTTTCTAAGTTTTTACCCTTAGATTTTCTTCTTAAGAACCCCATTTTTTTTATGTGATAAAAGGGGGAGAAGCAAAAGTATAAGTCTAGGGGAGGTAGAAAATTGAAAATTGTAAATTTTTGAAATTTATTGTTTCTATCAAGGAGAGGTAGAAAATTGAAAATTGCAAATTTTTTAAATTTATTGTTTCTATCAAGGGGAGGTAGAAAATTGAAAATTGCAAATTTTTGAAATTTATTGTTTCTATCTTGTTGCACATTATTGAAAAAATTGAAAATTGCTTAATTTTCATATCTATTTTTGACCCTAGTTTAACTTGGGTTGATCACATCAAAAAGGGGGAGATTGTTGGAACCCCAAGGTTGTTTTGGTGTGATCACCAAGTTAAGTTAGGTCCTGTGTTGTTTCTAACCTTGTGCAGGAGCTTAGGAGTACAGATACTCGAGCGGAAGACGCAGCTAGCGAGAAGGACGGCACGCGGTGCGTCCAAGGGACGAGGTGCTGCGGAAGAGTACCCCGGTGGACGAGAAGGAAGCGTGCGGTGGTTCCAAGGGACGAAAGCCGGAGCGGAAGATTGCTCGAGGAGCAAGAGACGCAGCTAGCGAGAAGGTCGGCACGGGGTGCGACCGAGGGACGAAGACTGTGGATGAGTACGCTGGTGGATGAGAAGGAAACATGCAGCGATTCCGAGGGACGAGAAGCCGGAGAGGAAGGCTGCTCGAGAAGATCGGAACTTGGGTTCGAGTGAGCCCTTTTCCGGATGGCAGAGATTACCCAAGCGAGCGGATCCGGAGGAGAAGAACCAGACCGAGGCGGGACTGAACCAGATAAGAGGTCCCGGGTGAAAATGTCAACATCTGTTGACTTTGGGCTCCGGGGCGCTCGGAACCCTTCCGGGGCGCCCGGAACCCTTCCGGGCGCCCGGACCAGACTTTTGACCAGGATCGAGATTTGACTCGATCTGATCGTTGGGGAATAAAGTTTATCCCCCTAGAGCACCCGGAACCCCTTGGGGGTGCCCCGACCAAGGCTATAAATATAGCCTTGGTCCAGAAGCTTTTTAACGAACTCTGAATTGTAATTCCAACGCTTGTAAGCTTTAGTCTAGAGTTGAGCTTCTGTTTTATTGCGCTTCAACGTTGTACGAGGCTTCTCCGCCTGAAGGAGTTTTTAGTGAGCTTAATCTTCCTGGGATTAACAACCACATCGATTGTAACTAAGTAAACACTCGTGCCTCGCTTTTTCTTTATGCTTTTAATTTATCGGCTTACTTTATATATACTAGTGTTAGCTTAAAGAGTTCGAGGAAGGGTTGTTTTTGTTTTTATTTTATAGGACTATCCAACAACCCCCTCCTAGCCGGCCCAACGGTCCTACAATTATCAACCTAAATTACTAGGACACAGTTTCATTCTATAATCAACAACACACCATATAAATAATACCATTTCCTAACTTATCGGGCCTACTGATTTATCGAACTAAATCACACCATTTGATAAATCAAAGAAATGAATATTAAGTATATGAGCTTGTTATTATATCATGATTAAGAGTACACACTTCCATAATAACAAAGGTCTTGTTCTTTTATTCAGTCAGTATAAAAAGAACTTACCTTAAATGGTCCAGCTTAATACACTCTGAGTGTACTAGTGTAATTTTATAGCTAAGAATACCAAATTACACTACGACTATTCCAATGGTTTGTTCATTTCCATCTTAGTCGTGAGCAACTGTTTATAATTTATAAAGAACTGATAACATTATCTTCTGTGTGTGACACCACACTCTATGTTATCTACAATATAAATTAATTGAACAACTACACTTAGCATAAATGTAGACATTTGACCAATGCGATTCTTTATTTCAAAAATAAATATTTATACAAAAGCAAGACTTTTAGTATACATTCCAACAGCTTGGTCACGAGCGAACAGAGAGCTTCTGAATCGATTGGGTGATCGATTGAAGCTGCTTGATCGATTGGGTAATCGATCGGAAGAAGCTCGCGAGCGAACAGAGGGCTTCATAATCGATTGGGTAATAGATTAAGTAGGCCCGTAATCGATTGGTTAATCAGTTAAGTGATGAAGAAAAGAGTTGTTCCGAGATTTGGATGACCAAATGCGCTCGGATCTGACGTGACAATCAATTGGGGGTAAAACCAATCGATTGGGATCGCTAATATGTGGGATATAAAGGTGACGACAAAGATTCAAATGCAACTTCTTCTCCGATTCTTTCCACCAGTTCTTGAATGTACTTAAAGGTTCATAAATTAAAACTTAATTAAAAAAATAAAAAATAGTTGATGCAAGCACTTGGACTCAATCTAAGCGCCTCGCCTCCGCCTCCACAAAACTGGCCCATGATTTTGTGAAGGTGTACCAATTTTTGTGGGGTTCGGGCACCCGATGTTAGATCCGAGCGCTCAGACAAATGCTATAAAAGTGCCCTATGGGGAACCTCTTCCACTCACCTCAAATATTTTTTTCTCAAAGGTTCCTCATCGAACCTTTAAAGAAAGAAAAAAAAATCCACAAACCTTTAAACTTTCTCTTTCGATTCTTGAGCCATGTTGTTGAGGATTAATCGAGGCTATCATTTCTTTTATAAATATTCAGAATGCCTTGCTAATATTCAAAACATAAACTTTTTTTTAAAATATTTTAGTAATAGTTTAGCCTTTAATTTTTTATTTTGTTGAGTAGAAATAAAACAATCGATGTTGGTGTTGACCCCTCTAGGACTCTTAGCACTGACCCTAGGTTTCTCACTAAAGAACATAAGGCTAAATTTTCATCCATTTCTTAGGTGCCTTTACCTAGTCGATACTTATGTAGGACTTTCTTTCAGCATTCATGCATTCCTAGTGTAGAAGTTATTGAGTATTATCACTTACATAGACTAGTTTATTGTTCAAGTTCAGTTAACTCAAGTTTGTGTGTCGAATTGTACAATAACTTAGTCAAAGTAGATGATTTTACATACACCTTTAGGGTCGCCACTAAGGAAGTCACAATATCTCCCACCATCCTTAGAGACTTCCTAGGTCTATGACCATCAACTATTCCTTTTGTATGTTACCCTCCTAGGGATTTATCATTTGGTGATCCTTACTCCCATATCACTTTGGATACAATATATTCATTTTTTTTTGGAGGTGAGAGGGTACCGACAATCACCCAGTTTAGGTCAGTCAAACTTAGTGTTCAACATTACATTCTCTATAGGGTCCTAGTGAAGTGCATCTTGCCACTCACCACTAGAGACGTTGCTATGATGCGACATTTTCACTCCCTCCTATATGCATTCTGTTAAAGACTAGATATAGATATTAGCCTTCATATGTTTCGTACCATTATCTACTCAACTGGTATTTGCACCGGCAGATGGGTATGCATGCCCTACTGCCACATTCTGACCGTCTACTTACACTCATTAGGTATTGATGTCACAAAGGTGATGTCACTCCTCTAAATGTGTTCTACATGATAGGCGCTAGGAATTTGTCTTTAGTTTATATATATGTATGTTAGGATGTATACTAAAAGCCTAGCTTTTTGTATGAACATTTATTTTGAAATAAGAATCACATTGGTCAAATATCTGCATTTAGTTAAATGTAATTGTCCATTTAATTTATATTGTAGATAACATGGCGTGTGGTGTCACAACCAAGATGGATTGGGATAAACTATTGGAATGATTGTAGTGTAATTTGGTATTAGTTTATCTTGACTATAAAATTACACTAGTACACTATGTGTGTATTGAGCATGACCATTTGAGGTTATTTCTTTTTATATTGACTGCATAAAAGAACAGAACCTCTGTTATTATGGATGTGTGTACTCTTAATCCCGATATAATAACAAGCACATATACTTAGTATTTATTTCTTTAATTTATCAATGGGTGAGATTTATTCGTTAAATCAATAAGCCCGATAAGTTGAGAAATAATATTATTTATATGGTGTGTTGTTGATTATAGAAGGAAACTATGTCCTAGTTATCTAGGTTGATGATGTCTCCATGAGGGCTCATAAGGATTATCATATAAACCCTGCAGGTGGACTTAGTTCGACATGATAATGAAGTTGAGTGGTACTACTCTTGGAGCTAGATATTAATTAAGTGAGTTGTTAGTAACTCATTTAATTAATGGATATTCGATATTTTAAACACAGAGAGACTAATGCACTCATGATAAGAAAGAGCCCATAATGTAATATGAGATTGGTGCGGTAGTTCAATAATGACTCTTTAGTAGTATGAGTTATTATTGATGAACTTGAGTTGGGTGTTCGGGTCAAACACAGGAAGCTCAAGTTCATCAGGAGGCCAAAATCAATTCCTCCTCTAGATCCCTGTTGTAGCCTCTTATTAAAAGCCTTTTTATCCACCCAAAGCCCAGCTTCTTACCCAAGCTAGGGGTCGGCCACATCCTTGCTTGGTGCCCAAGCAAGGGGCCGACCAAGCCCATCTTAGTGTCCAAGATGTGGTCGGCCAAGGCTTGCTTGGTGACCAAGCATGGGGCCGGGCACTAAAGAAATAAAAAGATATATTTTAATTTTTTTTTAAATCTTTCCTTTTATCGCAATCTACAAAGGATTAAAAGAAAGATTTTAATTTTAAAATCTTTCCTTTTTTGAAGCCATCCACATGGTTTTAAAAGAGAGTTTTAAATTTTAAAATCTTTCTTTTTTTGTTGCCATCTATAATGGTTTAAAAAGAGAGATTTTAATTTTGATAAAACTTTTCTTTTTTGTGACCATGATTTAGAAGAGAAGTTTAATTTTAAAATCTTTCCTTTTTGTAGACATCTACAATGTTTAAAAGAAAGAGATTTTAATTTTTTAAACTTTCCTTTTGTAGCTATCACAATAGGAAATTTAAAAGAGAGAAATTTTAATTATTATTAAAATTTCCTTTTATGCCATGACCAAGGATTATAAAAGAGAGGTAGAGGGTGCCTTATGGGAATACCACATCTCCATATTTCTCTTGTTCCCTTAGGGCCGAAACCTAAGCTTTCCCTCTTCTCTTTTCCTTGGTGGCCGACCCTTCTCTCTTTCTCTTCTTCCTTTGTTTTCTTCTCTTAAGGCTGGCGGCACATCAAGCTCCATCTTCTTGTGGCCAGTTTGCTTGGAGGGGAAGAAGAAGAGAAGGAAGTTTCCTATTTTGGCATTCCTTGGGTGGCCGAAACTTGTAGGCAAAGAAGAAGGTTCGGGTGGATTTCATCTTGGTAGATCATCACCCACACGACGTCCAAAAGGAGGAGAGGAATATAACAGAAGATCAAGAGGTCTTTAGCTACAAAGAAAGATATAACTAATTATTTGTTTCTGCTGCATAATTAGTTTGTGTTCTTTGTATGGATCCTGAAATACCAACACAAGAGGCTAGCGATTTTGTGTTTCAATTTTGTGCTTCGATTTTATGTTTCGATCTTGTGCTTCGATTGAGGTCTCTTTAGTTAAACCTAGGGTTTACTGTGAGGAGTTTAAATATTCAATTTCTTTGAAAGGCTTTGTCTAGGAAGTGGTGGATGATCCCATAACCAAAAAGGCTGAGTGCCTCGCCAACGACCTGGAAGCCAATCCTTGAAATAGATATTTAATCAACTTCTGTAATATGGTTTAACTTCTAAAGAACACATGAGTTGAACTTGAAGTAAAAATGTTATGTTTCGTTTCCAATCCAAGTTTAACTTATGAAGAACACATGGTTTGAACTTGGAGTAAAAATGTTAAGTTTCATTCCCAATCCAAGTTTAAGAATACATGGGTTGTTAGGAAAAGTTCTGTGCTTGTACAAATTTTTATACATGGGAAATAGAACGGAATTCTGAGTAGCACCCAACAATATATATATATATATATATATATATGATCAGGGTGTCGTGTCATGAAGGGGGCCGAACATCAGCTAGACCAGCATTAGCCTGCCCAACATCCCCCTGTCCTTGAGGAGTAGCCTTAGGATGATCCAAAGGAAGATTTGTTTCTTGAGTATCTATTGGTATCTCCACCTCTAGTCGATCCTACTCTTTTAGAGAGGGTCACCTACTTAGAGGCGTCTGTGACGAGCTTACGACAAGAGGAACATAATCTTTGAGAGGAGACAAGGACTAGCCATTGGGAGACGCAGGTTGGACAACACCAAATTCTAGAGATACTGTGATCATAGAGTCCAGCCCATCATTCGTCATCTTCCTCTCAGTAGATATTTTGAGTTGTATTTCTACTACTATTTTATGTTCATAGTTTTTGATTCGTACTACATTACTTGTAATTATGCACTACTAGTTTGACTTTTATTTTGCTACTTAATGTTGGATCGTAAGCGTTCGATAGAGGAGGGGTGAATATCGATTAAAAACTTGTCGAAAGAGTACGCAGCGGAAAAGTAAATGCAAAAAGAAAGAATAAAGGGGGAGAGAGGGGTTAGATAGAAAAATAAACTAACTCAAAATACTTTTGTCACATTATATATATATATACATTATTACTTGGCTTATTTTTCTAACTTTAACCCAGGTTGTTATTACATCAAAAAGGGAAAGATTGTTGGTACAGTTAACACTAATGACCTAACTTAAATTTTGATGACTGACAAGTGGATTAAAGTTAGATGCTTGTGGTCTAATTTGTCAACAAAGTATACAGGATATGAACTTGATGGGTCTAGAGGACTATATACTAGGCTGAAGTCAAGTCGGGTCAGGAGGACCAAACGATTGGTAGGAAGTCTAGCTGAGTCAGAGAGGACTAGACAGTTAGCAGGAAGTTCAGTCGGGTCAGGGAAGACTAAATGATTGGCTAAAGTCCAAATTGATTGAAATCTGGCAGGAAGTCCTGGTGGGTCAAAGGACCTGACATTAAGGAAGTCTATAATTGGTAAGTGGAGGTAAGAAACTGGAGAAGAGATCTAGTGAGGACGAGTTCCCAGTTGAAGGAAAAGTAGATGTTGGTCTGACTTAGAGTTTTAGCGAAACTTAAAGTCAACACTGGGCAGTCTGGAGACTATCAAATGTTTACTTTGAATTATATTATTTTTGCTTATGCTAACTCTATATTGCAGAAGATTAAAAGATGGAGAATCGGGCTCCAGGCACCCGAACCTGTCTAGGGACCCCGAGCCCGGGTGCCCAGAGTTGCTCCAGGGGCATGGGTTAGGGGCTTCAAAGGAGCACCCGGGTGGCACTGAAGGCACCTGGATGGTCTGAGCACCCGGGGTTGCTTCCCGCACCCAGACCAACAAAAGTCATCCGTAAGCTAAGTTAAAGCATGTTAACTGGCTGATCCACGTCAGCAGTCCAGGCACCCGAACCGGTCCAGGCACCTGGAGATGGATAAAGTCTGTGGGATAGGATTTCGATGAGGTGTAGCCACGTTAGCACACTCCAGGCGCTCGAGGGTGGATCTAGGAGCCCGTATGGGGTTGTAAAAGGAGGGTTTGACCAGCTTCTTTAACACACCAATTTCTCCGACTTTTGTTCTTGTGCATTGCTCCTAAAAAGCTCCTACGATGCTGTAACGCTCCTCCACAACCTGCGATCAAATTCTGCTAATTTTCTTTGTTGTCGGTAACTTTCTCCTATAGTACTTATACATTACTTGTACTTCAATTTTGTAATATTCGAACTATTAGTAGATTACCCAATAAAAGTACTCAACGAGTGCAGGACTTAGAGTAGGAGTCGCTGAAGGCTCCGAATAAGTAAAAAAATTACTTGTATTAGCGCTTGCTTTTTTTCCATCTCGTTTCTTTTTTCTTAGGAGGTGCTTGGTAGGCGGGTTTTGGATGCTGAAATGAGAATGAAATCTATTTCATTCCCATTCTTGATGCTTGGTAGATGGGAATCAGAATCAAAATATGGATTTGATACCCTTACTTTCATAACCCACCCACCCCTAGGTTATCATTAAACTCATTCCTCCCTATTCATGTGATTTTTTTTGACGGCCCAGCCCCTCGAGCCGAACCTTTTCTTCTCTTTTGATTTTCACATTTCTGCAGCTTTCTTTCTCACTCGACGTTGTGCCTCAACTCGCCTCTTTGCCACAGTTTGGTTTGTCAAAGGTGAGTCAGTTGCCTCAACTCGTCTTTCTTTCTCTTTTGATTTTTGCATTTCAACATTTTTTTTTTACCTAATTTTCGTCAATTGGAATTAGTGTCCTTTATTTTCTATTGCCTCTTTATTTTCTATTGGTGACAACAGTGGTCCTTTTTCTAGGACTATGGAACTCGATCGCCGCTTTTGAGATCTCTCTCTTCAATGGATGTAGTTTTATCATTTTCGTTCGATCACTTCGTCATGACATCTCTTATTTCCTATGATGTTCATTTACTCTTTAAATGTTTTTTGAAATGATTGTATACTTTACTTTATGTGAAGTAAGGAATCCATAGAAAAAAAGAAAGAAAACATACAAACTATTTAATTATAGACCTAAATTTATACTACTTTTCTATATCTTGATTTAACTTAAGCCACTGTTTAAACCCAATTTTCTAGATAGGAGACATAAGTCAATGAGATTACATGTTTTTTATCTGAAACGTTGAGCATTGTTATGTTTTGGTTTCGTATTTATTTATGTATGCATGAGCTGTTTGATATTTATTCATGTATGGTTTTGGTTCTGACTTATTATTGGTGACATTGGTTGCTATATGATGTAGATAAACATGACACAACCACCATTAAACTATAGAAGACGTAGATTATTATGCACTTTGTGGAATATGTATGGAATGCTCATGAGTTGTTTGGTTGTCATACTTTATCAAATTGCAATACTTGCATATTGTCGAAGTAGAATTCGTCAAATAAAAAGTAAGGAGGACAAATCGATTGCACGTGTGAAATGGATGTTCAACCTTACAAAAGAGAGCGATGAAATAAGTATTAGTGAACTTTGAATGGATAGGAGAACATTCAGGATATTGTGTGATATGGTTCAAGATGTTGGAGGTTTAAAAGCCACAAAAAATGCCACCATTGATGAAATTGTGGCCTTATTTGTCTATATGTTGGCACATTATAAAAAAAATCAAATGATGAGTTTCCTTTTTAAACGAAGTCGGGAGACAATGAGTCGTCATTTCAATCTATGTCTTCGAGCAATTTTACAACTACACAACATATTGCTCAAGAAACTTGAACCGATACGCGATGACTACGAAGAAGATAGATGGAAACCATTTAAGGTAAGCATTTTTTAATCTCCTATAATTCTTCAGTTTAATTATATTTTTTATTTCAATATATAATTCTTATAATTAAAAATTATTATAGGGTTATTTAGGTGCTTTAGACCGTACCTTTATCCAATTGACACCCCCTAAAGAAGAAAAATAACGTTATCGCACAAGAAAAGGGGGGATTGCAACAAATGTGTTGGGAGTGTGTTGCCCACAAATGCAATTCATATATGTGTTACCTGGGTGGGAAGGTTCTGCCCATGATGGTCGAGTACTTCGTGATGCCATCAGTAGATCATCTGGTCTTAAAGTCCCCCAAGGTAAATAACAAATACTTTTTATTTGAAGTTGGAATTATGACAGAGTTTCAAATTTCTAGAATACTTGCATTTATTAATTAGTGTCCTTGATTTAGGCTGTTATTATTTAGTCGATGTTGGATATTGCAACTCAGATGGATTTCTGGCACCTTATCGAGGGCATAGGTATCACCTCAATGAATGGGAAGGTCATCGTCCAGAGACAGGCGAAGAATATTTTAACATGAAGTACTCTAGAGCTAGGAATGTTATTGAGAGGTGCTTTGGATTGTTGAAGGGCCGTTGGAAAATTTTAGCTTCCCCTTCATTTTTTCCAATGCAAACCCAAGTTCGTATTATCATTGCTTGTTGTTTGCTTCATAACTTGATCCATAAATTCATGAGCCATGATCCTTAGGAGTGTATTCCTTATGAAGATGAACAAAGTGAAAATGATGATAGTGATCGCGGGCCTGAAACGGAATACATACGTACAATTGCCTCAACTGATCAATGGACTGCATTTAGGAATAATTTGGCACAATAAATGTTTAACAATTGGGAAAATGAAGTAATTGATATAGAATGACTTTCATTGTTGTGATGCTTGTTTTGTTGTCTATGCAACTTTGTGAAAACTTTTATGTGTACTCCTTATTTTGATGTTTGTTCCATTTGATTTGTTGCCTATAAAATTTTTTTTTTTATGTGTCATTAACATTCTTTCAACCAGATTTGATATTCTTGTAATTTCATTGTTATATTATATGTCATATTATGTAATATTCTTTCCTCTTCGTATTATATTTTATGTGACTCTAATATGACCTGGATAGTAGGATGGAGAGTAATCCTAAGGAATATGTGGGGAAGAATGTAGCACGAGGAAGAGGTAAAAATAAAGTTTTCTAGACGGAAGATGAGAGTAAGGCATTAATAAGATGTTTGCAAGATATGACAACCGATCCTCTTTGGAAAACAGACGGAGGGTTCAAAAATAACTACATAGTCGAGATAAGAAAGATTATGATTCAAAAGCCACCAACTTTCACAAAATCTGTCAGTCACATTAAATCTAGGATTAAAACCTTAAAGAGAAAATTCCACACTATCAATGAAATATGCAAGCAAAGTAGTTATACTTGGAATGATGTAAGATAACTTGTGAAGAGACGTGGTATCTTGAATGGATTAAGGTACGTATATTAGTCATTATTTGTTTTTTTTTTCAAATTACACACTATCAAACTTTGTTAAATTGATGGTTATGCTTTGTTTTTTTTTGGACAGAATCACAATGACGCTAAAAGTCTCTATAATGTATCATTCTATTATTTTCGGAGTTAGAGATGGTATATGGCAAAGACAGAGCAACAAGCCTTGTCGCGGAAGATTCTATGATGGCTGCACAAAACATCAATGATGTGGATGCTGGGTTGACCATATCGGATGACAATTCACTTGCTAAAAAAGGAGTTGAAGTTGATTCGATGCCAAATCAACAACCTTCTGTGGGCATCTCACTCTAATGAGAAAAAGAAATCATCCGTTGACAGAGTTCAAAAAGTTTCGAAGAGGGCAAAGACTTCAGCTGTGCAAAATGTCGATTCTGACTTCAAGTTACTCAGTGCTCAGGTTAAGGGATTTATGCAAACTGTTAGCTCACAATTTGAGTCAATGTCATCTTGGGTTCAAGGTAAATCCTCAAAAATTCCACAAGTTCTTGAGATGTTGGATAAGTATGATTTCGTTGGTAAGAACAAGTACAAGGTTGTTCAAGTAATTTGTGAAGATCCTGTGAAAGTTGAGTTATTGTTCAGTTTGGATCCCTCTGAAGTTGAAGATTTTATACTCAGTTGCTTGGAATAATACGTTTGTGATGTCATTGGATTTGATGAATATTTTTTTGCTTCTATCATTTTTGATATTGTGATAGATGTTTTAATTATGCAAGATCATTGACAGAGTTGTTGCCATCATATTGCATTTTTTTAATAAAATTGTTCAGTCCATGACTTTGTGTCATTATTTTTGTATGTTACTATACCAAGCACCATCAATCCAGTAATCATTCTCATTGCTAGTAACCCTTCAATTAAAATCTATTATCATTTCCATTGTCAAATATATACTAAACACCCCCTTAATTTTATTTTTACTGTGAACTCAGTTTTTTTTTTTTTTAAAGAAAAGAACGATTTTAAAAACATATGATTAATCCTCCCACGTTGTCAGGATCCAACAATAAAGATGCATCTTTAGGTAGAATTCGAGCCATTCTCATTGATTAAAGTTTTTATGCATGGAGATGTTATTTAGGCGGGAAGTTTGGTAGTTACAGAAAACTTTTCCATTAATTAAATGTGATTTGGAATTCATTTTAAATTATAAAATATTTGGAATACTAATCGACATCCAATTAATTGATTTGACTGTAACTGAAATTGTAAAAGCATTTTAATCGAGAGAAATTTAAAGTTAATTTACCTTTTAAAATGAAGGTTTGGGCTTTTAAAATGAGGACAATGATATTTGAGATGTTATTTAGGTATAGTTGTCACGCCCCAGGTAGTTCCTGTCCGAAGAAATTTCGGCAGCATCTCCCCTGTACGGCGGACAATATGAAGCTCGAATACATATATCTATACCTCGGCCACACACGGCCGGAACAATACAATACAAATAAGAAACAAACCACGCAGTTTATATCAACATTCCACACAATTCAATATAAAATCAATCCACGCAGTTTAATAAGGAAAGACGATATAGAATCTCGAAGATATATGTAAACAGCCTACTACACTACAACGAAGAAAACCAATCCACGAAGTAATGAAAATACAACCGCAGCGGAAAACAAAAGTAGCAAACCCGAATGTTCAATGTAAAGTCCACAATACAAACCCACATCACAAGTATACGTATAAAAGCGAATACAGAAAACGATATCTAGAAATCCTCGCGACCAAGGGGCTAGCGACGGGAATCTCTCCTGACGGCCTCAACCTGAAAAATAGTAACAACGGGGTGAGTTCAAGAACTCAGCAGGTAAACCAATAGACATGTACAGCAATATATATCCACCAGTAAAAACCTAAGGTACAGTCTCCTAAACCATAGGATCAATAGTACAGTTCTCTAACCATACAACATACAATACAGTTTCCTAACAGTACAACCTACGGTACAGTCTCCTAACAGTATAACAGATATGCATAGCTGAAATAAACTGTAATAACCAGCAATAGGCATAAAGTACAGTCTATAGCAAGAAAAATAAGAAAATGCATAACTGAAATAAATCAACCTCACCGCGGAGGTGCGTCGGTAATCTAGGCAGAGACAAGAAAGTAAAGAAGAAAGCATCAGTCGAGGTATCTTACCATCGAATCCCTAAATATCCTTCCACGCAATGATCGGGTGAATCTGGATCGATCCAGTGGCATCGGATCGGTGAAGAAAGGTTGGCTAGAGGAGATGCGACGCCATGTCTGCGATCCGGAGAGGGACAGTGCCGCCGGGATCTTAGCTCAATCGTCCTAACGCCGGAGAGGAGAACGCCGGAGCTGGAAGCCCTAATCCCTGCGGCGACCCGTGTGCTACCACGCTCCTGTCACGCTACCCATGAGCGTCCTAGCGGAGCACTACCGGGCAATCTACCCTACACACCCTGAGTGCTGTGCCACTACCCATGCAGTGAACACGTTGTGTGCGGGTCCATGTAGCCGGCCGACGAGCTCAACAATAATGGAGTCGTCAATCGCCCAGCATGCAATCATGCAATATGGTGCATGCGGCTACAGTATGTCATACCTGAACATAGCCTCCTCCATATATGTGTGTGCCCAAAAGGTAAACGCATATATATAACCATGATATAAACAGCATAAATCCAAAGACATCACATATAACAATGATGTAAGTATCATGAATCCAAGAGCATGTATCACACATGTAAAGCAACTAATCCAGTAGAGTAAAGCACTATAGATATGCATCTCTATGAACATATATACACATGGCAAGAGATAGAATATCCAATCCTGAAGTAAAGCATCTAGCAGATGAAGCATGTGATAGGTATCAACTAGCTAAGACCAGGGAAGAAATAATCTACTATCTACCACTAGTAAATATATATAAGCTACACATATCATAAGACATTATCAAAAGATAAGTCAAAGGGTACCCGCCTCAAATAGAAGGTACAGTCAATCCAAATCCGAAGTCGAGACGCCCGTCTCGAATCAGAGTCCTGTGTAAATAAATACATCTACTTTTATTAAGCTAGAATACAAACAAATAGCTAAATAAATCCTAAATAGAATTTAGGGATAAACCCTAAACCATATCCCTCAAATCAGACTTAATCCATATAACCCAATTAATCTACACAACCTAATGATGAATAATTTATCAATAGGTATCAAGATCATGTCTAATCATCTAACACATATCCAAATTTGAAACATGATCTACAACTAATCATGTATTGAAACATACCTAATCCTTACCTAATTTACAACCACTGTTGGAACAAAGTGAGCTGCTGGAAACCAACTGAGCTGGCTGGAAAGACAAGGTGATCTGCTGGACAAAGAATACCACAGAGCACCACTTCACCTCCAACCATGATCGTTGATCCACAGCAGGATTGTTGCTGCCAGCAACAAGATGAATTGCTGGATCAAAGAAACCATAGAATAAACCTAGATTCCTCCCTAATGATCGGATCAAGAATAGGTTAAGCTATAAAATCACTAATCAGAACAAGAATAGAATTCAAGATTGGATATCCCAAATCCAAACAACCACCTAAATGATAACCTAACCTTGCCTCAGATGTGCCAATTTGTTGATAGGGATGTGGTGGCCGGAATCAAGCAAATACCCCACCAAAACAGCACCTCACCTCACTGCCCTAATCCAGCTGCTGTCCACCAACCGGATACCTCTAGTGAGCAAGGGAAAGGAAGAATCGATTACACGATCATCTCAATATCCCAAACAGAACACGAAGCCTTACCTCGATCGGTTGCCTCCAGGAGGTGTCGCCCAATCCAATCCAATCCAACTTGAGGAGACACGGATTGGAATCAATCGCACCCACTGCAAGATCCCAACTAGGGCACCGCGTGTACCTCAGGCGCTGCTAACCCGACCTCATGCGAAGAGCGACGGTCGGCCATCGGCTGAGAGGTTAGGGCTCGAGAAATGATCGGCAACAATGAGGAGAGGAAAGAACATCAGCCGGATCTGAGATTAATAGGCGTTGATGCCAGCGGAGAAGGATCGCCGGAGCTGGAGCCTTGCTCCCGTCGCCGTCGCTTGCCCGCGAGAGAGAACAGAGAGAGATCAGGAAGAAGAGAGGGGAGAAGGAAATCGGGTTCGGCGATTTAGATTAGGGAGGAAATAATAGCGATAGGGAAAAAGAAATAAGAAAAGGAATTTATATAAATAATCATATCCTCACTTAAATAGGTATCCCTAAACAGGCTTTATCCGGGCTCACCAATCGATCCCCTCAAAATCCTCCGTACGAGATCCGGAAAATTCCTAGAAAATTCCTAAAAATTCCGGAAAAATTCTATAAGGCTGTTTTCCAAATAACCCTATTATTAAAATTTTCCGAGATCTCACATCCTCCCCTACTAATAAAAATTTGGTCCCCAAATTTCGCTATAACCAACGACAAACACCAGAATATAACCAAAACATTATAAACGCTGTTAGGAACTCTAACCCACATACCTCAAGTAAAAAGATGGGGGTATCGAGCTCGTATCGTATCCTCGAGCTCCCATGTAGCCTCCTCGTCAGAATGATGCTGCCATCCGACTTTAACCAGTCGGACAATCTTGTTCCGCAGCTGACGCTCTCTATGGTCCAGAATCTGCACCGGAACCTCCTCGTAAGTAACATCATGCTGAATAGGAATAGATACATCTGACAGAACATGTGCCGGATCGGATACGTATCTCCTCAGCATAGATACGTGGAATACATCGTGAATGCCAACTAGAGATGGTGGTAGCGCCAGACGATAAGCTACTGCTCCAATCCTCTCCAAGATCTGGAATGGCCCAATATATCGGGGAGCTAGCTTGCCTCGGAGACCAAATCTCTTCACCCCTTTCGTGGGTGAAACTCTAAGAAATACATGATCACCAATGGAGAACTCCAGGGGTCTCCGTCTCTGATCAGCATAACTCTTCTGACGGTCCTGAGCCTCTGACATCCTCCGTCTGATAGTACGAACTAACTCTGCATCCTGCTGAGCTCTCTGAGGTCTTACCAACTGGGCCTCCCCAACCTCTTCCCAGAGGATGAGTGTCCGACAAGGCCTACCATACAACGCCTCAAATGGTGCCATCTGGATAGCCGAATGATAGCTGTTGTTGTATGGGAACTCCACTAATGGCAGGTGGTCCTCCCAACTGCCTCCGAAATCCATAACGCAAGACCTCAGCAAGTCCTCCAAAGTCTGAATTGTCCGCTCTGACTGTCCATCTGTCTGCGAATGGAATGCCGTACTGAAACGGAGCTGTGTACCCAAGGCCTGCTACAGACTCTGCCAGAATCGGGATGTAAACCGTGGGTCTCTATCAGATATAATACTCAACGGAACTCCATGCAATCTGATAATCTCTCGACAGTATAACTCTGCTAATCGATCCAGAGAATCAGTCTTCCGGATCGCTATAAAATGTGCGGATTTGGTTAATCGGTCAACGATTACCCAAATCGCATCATGACCTCATCGAGTCCTAGGCAATCCTACAAAAAATCCATAGTAATATGCTCCCACTTCCACTCTGGAATTAGGATCCTCTGAAGTAAACCAGCAGGTCTCTGGTGCTCAGCCTTCACCTGCTAACAGACAAGACATCTAGCTACAAACTCTGCGATGTCTTTCTTCATGCCGTTCCACCAATAGGAACGTCTCAAATCGCGATACATACGGGTCCCACCTGGGTGGATAGCAAATCTAGAACGATGAGCCTCCTGAAGTAACTCCTCCATAACCGGGTGAGACTGAGGTACACATAATCTGCCTCGAAAATAAACAATCCCCTCATCATCTCGTGTAAACTCGGTCTGCTGTCCGGAAGCTATCTGGCTGCTAATGAACTGTAAATGTTGATCTCCGGCCTGGGCCTCTCGAATCCTCATCCTGATCGACGACTGAGCAACCATGGTAACAAGAATACCCTACTCTGTCCGTCCCTGCTCCTCAAGGCCCAACTCGGAGAATCCCTGAATCAAGTCCGTGACTAAAACTCGGTGACAAGCTAAAGTCCCTCTGGACTTCCTGCTAAGTGCATCAGCAACCACATTAGCTTTACCCGGATGGTAGCTAATAGTACAATCATAATCCTTCAGGATCTCCATCCATCTCTTCTGTCGGAGATTGAGTTCCTTCTGTGTAAAAATATATTTGAGACTCTTATGATCAGTAAGAATCTCAAAAGTAATACCATAAAGATGATGTCGTCAAATCTTCAAAACAAAGATAATAGCGGCTAGCTCTAAATCATGTACTGGGTAGTTCTTCTCATGCTCCTCTTATCAAGTAGTATTTTACCCTCCCCTTTATATTTTAAAAATAATATTTAATCCCCTTTGATCAATGCCAAATGTGAAAAAAAAAATTTATAAAAGACAACTATGTCCTTATCTTTTTGATAATTTTAAAAGAAAAAAATTATATTAAATTTATTGATAATTTACTTCTACTTCTGTTTCATTGATTGATATCTGAATTAATTTTAGATAATTTAAGCTCCAAATTAATATTTTTCAACAAGTACATGACTGTCGATTTACTAATTAAAATTAATAAATTGTATGTAACATTCAATAATATATAAAGACTAATACTTAATTATATGAATAAAATAAAATTAATTAATTTAAAATATATATTTTTGTCTCCCTAGTTGCGCAACTTTAGAATATAATGTACCATAATTATTTTCTTTACTTCTCCATAAATTTAAAATTTTTAGATCTGTCCATGTCTATGATCAAGGATGAATCTAGGAATTAGAGATGGACTGGGCTGATCCTAAGTTAACTGTTAAAGTTGACATTAGAGAGCCTGTCGCCGATAGTGAGATAGATAGAGTTGGTCCACGAACACGACGTGAGGTCATGCTCAAGCGTCTTACGTAGGACCTCAATCTACAGTTGTTCATCTTTGACATTGATGTAAGGGTATGTCAATGTGGAGAACATGTCGATCCAGTTGTGACAACCCGGTTGAGCGACGATGTCGACGACTACGCCTCAAGGGCCAAGGGCCTAGCCATGGAGGGGAGTGGCTGTGGCCGCCAGTGATGACAAGGAAGGGATATGAAGATAAGTAAGCGAGATCGAGGAAAGAATTATGTTTATCCACTTAATGTAACGGGCCGTTATGGGCGCTACTTGGTTATAACAAGAATAATAACACTAATAATTGAATTGTGAATGAAAATTCTCCACGTGAAATGATATGGTCATTTGGCCTCCACCCAGCTTCAACCTCCAAAAGTCATCCTCATTTTCACCTTTCTCCTACTCTTACTCGTTGGTCAAGGACAGATGGAGAAATTAGAGTTAGGAAAGGAGGAACTTAATCTAATAAATTCTATGTTATTATAAATTATATATAAATAAAAATATATTATATTATTATTGAATGAAGTTGTGTTAAGAAATTTTGAAATAGAACCTATATTTATATTCTAAGTTAAATTGATATATAAAAAAAAGAAATGTCATCGAATTGTCTTCAAATGCTTGCTCGAAATGCGTACAATATCGATGTCACTCATCGGTTTATACGCACTTTCTCTCCAACCAATTAATTTTATCTAAAAGCGATTAATGAATGAAAAATAACTAAGGCGAAAGGGATGGGACGACAGATCTGGATGTCACCCGCCTATGCCACCTGGATCTTTTAGCTCACACATGAGCTAGGGAACAAGTCAGATGACGAGTCCATCTGGTGGCTACTCCAGCACACGGAGCTAACCTCCATCGAGATCGTAGTCGACGGTGAGATCAGATCCCCAATGAGGCTCCTTTATCCTCGTCGTCGGCCCTGTCATCCACATCAGGGGAGGAGGAGTCCGCTGCGAAGTGGCGCAAGAAGCTCCAGCCGACGTGAGCACTACCGATGCAAAACGATTACCGCATCCATGCTTGCCCCACTTTGTTGGAAATTAAACTTGATTTTTAGATAAAAGTTGTTGATAAAATTTTATGGAGATAGAATGGTGAGGTGGCAAGTCTTGACTAGAGATAGGATAGAGATAGAACTTGATGAATTGATAATTTTGATAAGAGTTCGTGGAGATAGAATTTAAAAAAAATATATATCATGATTATCTCATATTAGTGCTTATCCAATAAGCCTATAAATATGTACTTCTTTTTCATGAATGAACAAGTTGAGTTTTCTATTTTCTTCTACTCCTCTTCCACATAGAGTTATTTATCCTCTTCCATATTTTTCCTTCTATAATTCTTTTTTTTCTTCTCCCATAATTTCTGTTTCCAACAAAGTGGTATCAGAGCCATGACTAATGGAGGTATGGTTTCCTTCCAAGTTCCAGTACTCAAAACGAGTAATTATGACAATTGGAGTATCAAGATGAAGGCGCTTCTTGGAGCTCATGATGTTTGGGAAGTTATAGAAAAAGGCTACGTTGAGCCTCGTGATGACTCGACGTTATCTCCAACTGAAAAAGACAGTCTGAGAGATTTAAGAAAGAGAGACAAGAAGGCTCTCTTCCTCATTTATCAAGCTTTAGATGAGGATGGTTTTGAGAAGATTTCAAGTGCTACTTCAGCCAAGCAAGCATGGAAAAAGCTCCAAGTCTCATATCAAGGAGAAGAAAAGGTAAAAAAGGTACGACTTCAGACATTAAGAAGTCAATTTGATGTTCTTCGTATGAAAGAAGGTGAATCAGTATCTGATTACTTTTCTAGAGTCTCTACCATTTCCAATCAACTAAAGAGAAATGGTGAGAAACTAGAAGAAGTAACTATTATTGAGAAAATTCTTCGATCATTGGATTCAAAATTTGATAGCATTACAACCATCATCGAAGAGACCAAGGATCTACAAGTCATGACGATTGAGCAACTCCTGGGTTTATTACAAGCCCATGAAGAAAAGAAGAAGATAAATGAAGAAATTACTCAACAACTCCTAAAGACGACTCTTCAACCGACAAAGAAAGATGAAAGCTTCAATAACAATAAAAGTCAACGTAGAAGAGGTCGTGGATATGGATGAGGCCGTCCTAATGAGCAAGGATGGGTCTCCAACAACAACAATGAAAGAGGAGAACATTCAACAAGAGGACGTGGAAGAGGGTATACAAATTCGAGGTACGATAAATCTCAAGTTAAGTGCTACAATTGTGACAAATTTGGACATTATGCAAAAGAATGTAGATCACCCAAGAATAAAGTATATGAGAGAGTAAATTATAAGGAAGAAAGGAAAGAAGAAGATGACACTCTACTGCTAGCGTATAAAGATAATGAAAGAGAAGAAGATACAATTTGGTATCTCGACACCGGTGCAAGCAATCATATGTGTGGGAAAAGAAACATGTTCGTAGAGCTTGATGAATCAGTTGGTGGTAATGTATCCTTCGAAGATGAATCAAAGATTGAGGTAAAAGGCAAAGGTAACATTCTCATCCGTTTGAAGAATGGAAAACATGAATTTATCTCAAATGTTTTCTTTGTACCAAATATGAAGAGCAATATCCTAAGCTTAGGACAACTTTTGGCAAAAGGGTATGATATTCATCTAAAAGATGGTATGCTCATCTTGAAAGATCATATTGGTTGCTTAATTGCTAAGGTGCCTATGTCAAAAAATAGAATGTTCTTACTTAATATTCAAAATGATGTCGTCAACTGTCTCAAAGCTTGTTACAAAGACATCACTTAGCTATGGCATCTTTGATTTGGACATCTGAATTTCGGAGGACTAGAACTGCTTTCAAAGAAGGAGATGGTGAGAGGACTACCTTGCATCAAACATCCTGATCAAGTTTGTGAAGCATGTCTACGTGGAAAGAAATTTAGAAGAGGTTTTCCAAAGGAATCAAGTTCAAGAGCTCAAAAGCCTCTTGAACTTATACATACAGATGTTTGCGGTCTGATAAAGCCAAGTTAACTTGGTAAGAGTAATTATTTCATTCTTTTCATAGATGATTTTTCTCGAAAAACTTGGGTATACTTCTTGAAGCAAAAATCGGAGGCCTTCGACATATTCAAGAAATTTAAAGCTACCATAGAAAAGGAGAGCGGTCTCGAGGTCAAAGCTATGCGTTCTGATCGAGGAGGAGAATTTACCTCAAAGGAGTTTCAAGAATTTTGTGAAGCCAACGGAATACGACGACCCTTGACAGTTCCAAGATCCCCTCAACAAAATGGAGTGGCATAAAGAAAGAATCGAACCATCCTTGACATGACAAGGAGCATTCTCAAAAGCAAGAGGCTACCAAAGGAACTTTGGGCAGAAGCGGTTGCATGTGCAGTATACTTATCCAATCGATCACCAACTAGGAGTGTGTGGGGCAAGACACCACAAGAAGCGTGGAGCGGAAGGAAACCTGGAATTTCTCATCTAAGAGTTTTTGGGAGTATAGCACACATTCATGTGCCTGATGAAGCAAGAAGCAAACTGGATGATAAAAGTAAGAAATTTATTTTTATTGGCTATGATACTAACTCAAAAGGGTATAAGTTATACAATCCAGATACTGGGAAGACAATCATTAGCCGAGATGTCATATTTAATGAAGAAGAAGAATGGAATTGGGAATCTCAAAATAAAGATTACAACGTCTTCCCATACTTTGAAGAAGAAAATGTGGAGCAACCAAGGGTAGAGCAAACAAGAGAGGAGCCTACTACTCCACTAGTAACACCAACATCAAGTACTCAAGAGAATTTATCTGCATCAACTTCAAGTGAAAGAGTACCACGCTTTAGAAGCTTATGAGAAATTTATGAGGTAACTGAAAATCAAGATAATCTTACTCTATTTTGTCTCTTTGCGGATTGCGAGCCTATAGATTTCCAAGAAGCTATAAAAAGCAAAAGGTGGAAAGATGCAATGGATGAAGAAATCAAGGCGATAGAGAAGAATGACACATGGGAGTTAACGACACTTCCTAAAGGACATAAGGCGATTGGTGTGAAGTGGGTGTACAAAATAAAGAAGAATGCCAAAGGAGAAGTTGAAAGATATAAAGTAAGATTGGTGGCAAAAGGCTACAGTCAAAGATCTGGCATTGATTATGATGAGGCATTCGCTCCCGTTGCTCGATTAGAAACTGTCAGACTAATCATTACTTTAGCAGCTCAAAATAAGTGGAAAATACATCAAATGGATGTAAAATCTATTTTTTAAATGGAGTTCTTGAAGAAGAAGTCTATATTCAACAACCATTAGGTTATGAAGTTAAAGGACAAGTAGACAGAGTTCTAAAATTGAAGAAGGCTCTCTACGGGCTAAAGCAAGCACCAAGGGCATGGAATAGCCGAATAGACAAGCACATGCAAGAGAAAGGCTTCATCAAATGTCCTTATGAACATGCATTATACATTCAGAGTAAGGATAAAGCTGTTTTGATTGTATGCCTATATGTCGATGACTTGATCTTCACAGGAAGCAATCCAAGTATGTTTGGAGAATTTAAAGAAGTGATGACTAAAGAGTTTGAAATGACTGATATTGGGCTCATGGCATACTATCTGGGCATTGAAGTGAACCAAAGGGAAGATGGAAGCTTCATCTCACAAGCAGGTTATGCAAGAGAGATATTAAAGAAGTTCAGGATGAATAACAGTAAGTCTATAAATACCTCAGTAGAATGTGGAGTCAAGCTATCAAAGCATGATGAAGAAGAAAAAGTTGATCCAACATTTTTTAAGAGTTTGGTTGGAAGTTTACGATACTTGACGTGCACAAGGCCTGATATTCTTTATGCTGTTGGACTTGTTAGTCACTACATGGAAGATCCAACTACTACCCACCTTAAGATCGCTAATAGAATTTTGCGCTATATCAAAGGTACGATAGATTTTGGATTACTTTATTCAACATCTAACCACTTCAAACTTGAAGGATATAGTGACAGTGATTGGGGTGGAGATATAGATGATAGAAAGAGCACTACAGGATTTGTGTTCTTTATGGGAGATACAACTTTCACTTGGATGTCGAAAAAATAGCCTATTGTCACACTTTCTACTTGTGAAGCAGAGTATGTGGCTGCGACTTCATGTGTTTGTCATGCTGTTTGGCTCAGAAATTTATTGAATGAGTTAAGTTTACCACAAGAAGAGGCAACCAAGATACGAGTTGATAACAAGTCTACAATAGCACTAGCAAAAAATCCAGTCTTCCATGATAGAAGCAAGCACATCGATACGCGTTTTCACTATATCAGAGAATGTATTACAAGAAAAGAGGTGCAAGTGGAATACATAAAGTCTCAAGATTAAGTTGCTGATATTTTTACCAAGCCACTCAAATTTGAAGACTTCATCAAGATGTGATATTTGCTTGGAGTTACAAAATCAAGTTTAAGAGGGGGTGTTGGAAATTAAACTTGATTTTAAGATAAAAGTTGTTGATAAAATTTTATGGAGATAGAATGGTGAGTGGCAAGTCTTGACTAGAGATAGGATAGAGATAGAACTTGATGAATTGATAATTTTGATAAGAGTTCGTGGAGATAGAATTTTTTTAAAAAAAATCATGATTATCTCATATTAGTGCTTATCCAATAAGCCTATAAATATGTACTTCTTTTTCATGAATGAATAAGTTGAGTTTTCTATTTTCTTCTACTCCTCTTCCACATAGAGTTATTTCTCGTCTTCCACATTTTTCGTTCTATAATTCTTTTTTTTTTCTTCTCCCATAATTTCTGTTTCCAACACACTTGTGGTGTTCTATCTTGTACAAGACCTTTGCTACAGGGTGAGGCACAAACAATTCGGGCTGGGTTGGAGCCCAAGATAGCCCTTGGATAGATCCTTCTCTGTGGATGATTATATAAGGTTCCACGAAAATAAATGAAGGTATAATTTTCTTTTCTTACGCAAAGATAAATTTTCTTCTTCTTCGAGTTCTTTTGCTTTCTCATTTATGCATGCGAGCCTCACATCTTAGTTTATCAGTGATTTGATTGTTAAAGAGGGTAACACCGATAATACCAACCTTCAGCTGACAAGCTTTGCTTTGTAAGACACCGAGAGTGGACGCACCGATAAATCAATATCAAAAACAGATCCGAGAGAGTGATGAAGGGAACCATCACTAGATGCTTATATATATATATATATATATATATAAAACTTTTTATGTATATTTTTCTCACACCATTGATTCAACTCCGACCCCGAAGACACTAATCAATAATGATCCTATCCGAGCGTTGAGTCGACGGACGCTGGGGACGTGACACTCTCCGCTGTCTTCGACTAGTGGTGTGGATCTCTGGCGGACCTGCAAAGAAGTCGAGCCGAGAGGGGTTTCCCGGCGACGACCCTTCGACGCTCAAGTCAGGCAGTGAAGAAGAAGAGGAAAGTAACACTACTGTGGCTACAGTGATCAAGATTGCATACCTCCATCGAGGTCTGGGGGTCCTTATATAAGCCCCCGGGGAAGCGTGGGCACGCTTCTCGATGCGTGCACGATTCCCCAAACATACCTCAGTAGGGTTGTGTCAGAAAAGCATGTCTGACGCCATTTCGCATTCGTCCGAGCATATCCCTGATGTGACGGTGGAAACTTCCACCGTACAATATTCTGTCCGCTCCGGCAGCCGACCATGCTGTTTGTCGGCGGCAGGTGTCTCGAAGATGAAGTTACCAGTTGTCCTTTTTGTCTCTTTGCGCCCTTACTTATCTCCGGGCTGAGTGGACCAGCCGCTCGACACTCTTGGCCTTTGGGAATGCTCCGGTACCTCAGACCGGGCGGGGAAGCCCTGCTCGTGTGCTCGGATGGGATTGCGCCTTCTTGCCCTGTGGCTCGGCCGAGAGACTCCTTTACCTTGAGCATCAGAAACCCGCCCCATGGGCGGATTGTCTTTCGTCCAGTCGCCTGGGAGACCTGGGCCGGGTTCTCGGTCAGCCGGATGTCCGGGGATAGGCCGCCAGTCCGCTCGGCTCGACCTTGGTGTTGACCCTCTTGACCATTGACCTCCACGTGTCGTTGACCCTTCGCTACCGAGGGTCCCTCGTCTTTATTACCGGATCACATGCCTCCCTCTCAAGTCTAGTCGAAGGAGGCGCCGAGTCCGACTGACTGGACCATGAGTTTGGCTGAGCGTGTGCCTCCGCTTGGCCACTATAGGGTCGAATAGCGCCGGTCGGCTGAATGCCGAGGACTGTCCAATCGGCTTGTGATGGTGTCCGCGGGATCTTCTTGGAATGCGTGTAAATCTCCGCCATTACGGTTAAGCACGCGGGTTCTGCCTCGTGATGGGGCTCATTAAATGCCCTCCTCTGACCGAGTGCCACGTGGCGTGGGTGACGTCATCGTACGACCGCCGCCTTACTCTCGAAGCGACGTCCATCAGTTTGAAATGAACGGCGCGATGTGGGCCTCGGTCCCTGTGACCTGCATCCAACGGCTTAGGGCGGTCGGGCATAACCCTAAAAAGCCCTCGCCCTTCTCCTTCGCCGCACCTTCGCTTTCTCGTTTTCGAAGCTCTTGCTGCGCTCCTCTCTCCGGCGACCTCGTCCACCGGCCCTTCGGCGAACCCTCGTCTTCTTCCTTCGATCTTTTTGTCTGTAAGGTTCTTCTACCTTTCTTTCTTTGATTCCTATGTTTTCTTTGCGCTCTTGGCCGCATTTCGTCTTTTGGTTACTGCTTTGCTCATCTCCTCGCTCGTGCCTTTGCTTTCCCTTTCGACTTCTGCTTCCTCCGTTGTTCTGGCGATGACAAGTTCCTCTCAACCTACGGACCTCGCTCTCGGCCCATGGTCGACGCACCCCATCGCTCGACCGTTGCCCTTCCAACGGCCAAATGCCTCAGCCTGAAGAGACCAATGACAAGTCGAGAGATGCAAAAGAACACCTCCACCTCCAGTCGACTAGGCACAAGTTCCCGCCTGGGTCCACCAAGATCTCCTGACACGGTAAGATGAGAATCGCAATAACGCCGCTTGTGGGGATATCGGTATGATAGCCGAGGGTCCAATTGATGGAGACTCTAACCGAGCAAGAAAATCTCACACTCATCGATTGGAGATCCATGCGATCAGCTATAGTACAGAGTAGGCATCGAGGCCCAAAATTAGCATCCGATGTAAAGAATAAATATTTAGAAGGGATCAAGATGCCCATAATGATGTACTAATAATCAAGGATGTCATAGCCAATTACAACGTCTACTGAACTTTTGTTGACATGGCTAATTCGGACAACATCATTTTCCGACAAGGATTAAAACAACTACAGATAAAGCCGAGCGACCTCCAACCCATAATGACACCTTTATCAGTTCACGGGTAATGAAGTTCAACCGCTCGATCATATCAAGCTGGCCATATCATTAGGGGAGGAGCCCTTGATGAGGACGCGTTGATCAACTTTCATAGTCGTAGACGCGGCCTATACATACAATGTTATCCTGGGCCGATCGACTCTAAAGAGTTCTGGACAATTGTCTCCACCTTCTGTCAGAAAATAAAATTCCCCGTGGATGATCAGGTCAGGGGCGTTAAAGGAGATCAACTAGTAGCACGCAAGTGCTATGTTGATATAATCAAAATTGAAGCCAACTCTACTCGGAAGATGCGGCGGATGGAAGTTAACACCATTCGAGAAGCACCACCTACCTTGATCTATGAAGAGATGGAGGAAGTTCAAATTCGACTAGGCCGACCGAAAGCCACTACCCTAGTGGCTGCTGACCTACCTTCAGAACTTAAAGAACAGCTTGTTGCTTGTTTAACATGTAACTATGATGTTTTTGCTTGGGAACACAAGGAGATCACAGGCGTCTCTCCCACCATCATGGAGCATGTACTCTATGTCTTCCCGAAAGCCTGACCAGTCAAGCAGAGAAAAAGAGACTTTAGGGTGGATCAAAATAAGATCATCCGGACAGAAATAGACAAGCTATTGGAGGTCGGCTACATCCAAGGGGTGCAGTTCCCAAGTTGGTTAGCCAACATAGTTCTGGTGCCCAAGCCGGAAAACAAATTGAGTGTCTGCATCAACTTCAGAGCTTTCAACAAAGCATGTCCCAAGGATTACTACCCCTTGTCGAGAATTGATCAAGTAGTAGATTCAACTTCTGGCTATGAGTTAATTTGCATGCTGGATGCCTATCAGGGCAACCATGAAGCACCATTTTCCAAGGACGACTAGGAGAATGTTACCTTTATAACTGCTGAAGGCACTTACTGCTATAATGTTATGCCATTTGGACTAAAGAATGCAAGTGCTATCTTCAACTACTTATAAATAAAATGTTCCGAAAGTAGATTTGACGAAATATGAAGATTTATGTGGACGACATTCTTATTAAATCCCTTAGGGCGGCCGACCTGTGCACTGATGTGGAAGAAACCTGCTAGACTTTAAGGTGACACAGACTAAAGCTCAACCCCAATAAATGTTTGCTCGGAGCAAAAAGTTGGCGGTTCCTAGGATACATTATGACCGAGCGAGGGATAGAAGCCAACCTAAGCAAAGTACAAGCCCTTCAAGACATGACTCCCCCACTCAATTTTAAAGAGGCATAAAGACTGACCGGTCGGATCACAGTCCTGTCTCAGTTCATCTCCCAATTAGTCGATCAAAGTTTGCCTTTTTGCAAGATCCTTCGCCAAGCCACCAAATTCTAGTGAGATATTGACTGTGACAAAGCTTTTATGGAGTTAAAAAATTATCTAGGCGCCCTACCTATATTTTCTAAGCCAGTGGCGGGCGAACCTTTGTGGGTGTATTTGATAGCCAATGAGCACATAGTCGGATCAGTGTTGGTGAGGCAAGAGGGCAAAGATCAACAACCTGTATACTTTTTAAGTCATTTATTAAAAAGGAGCCAAGTGTCATTACATTGCACTCGAGAAATTAGAGTATGGAGTGGTCTTAGTTGCTTGGAGGTTGCATCCCTATTTCTTTTCTCACCCAATCATGGTACTTAATAAAGCCGAGTGACCTCCAATCTATGATGACACCTCTTTATCAGTTCATGGGTAATGAAGTTCAACCGCTCGGTTAGATCAACCTGGCCATATCGTTAGGAGAGGAGCTTTTGATGAGGACGCGTCGATCAACTTTTATAGTCGTAGACGCGCCCTCAACACACAACGTTATCTTAGGCCGATCGATCCTAAATGAGTTCCGGGCAGTTGTCTTAACCTTATGCCAAAAAATAAAATTTTCCGTGAATGATCAGGTCGGGGAAGTCAAAGGAGATCAACTAGTAGGACACAAGTGCTATGTTGATATAATCAAAACTGAAGCCAACTCTGCTCGGAAGATGCGACAGATGGAAATTAACACCATCCAGGAAGCACCGCTTACCCTGATCTATGACGAGATGGAGGAAGTTCAAATTAGACCAAGCCGACCGGAAGCCACTACCCTAGTGGTTGTCGACCTACCTCCATAACTTAAAGAAGAGCTTCTTGCGTATTTAACTCGTAACAATAATGTTTTTACTTGGGAATCCATGGAGATCACAGGCGCCTCTCCCACCATCATGGAGCATGTACACCATATCTTCCCGGAAGTCCGACTAGTCAAGTAGAGAAAAAGAGACTTTGGGACACATCAGAATAAGATCATCCGGGTAGAAGTAGATAAACTATTGGAGGCCGACTATATCCGAGAGGTGCAATTCCCAAGCTGGTTAACCAACACAGTTCTAATGTCCAAGTTAGAAAATAAATTTGGGGACTACTGAAATAATAAATTTCTATTTATCTAATAAATAATAGATACTATAAGACGATTATCTTAAATATCTCTTAAATATAATCATTACTGGGTTGATATTAACCCGATTCTATTAAATATATTATTTAACACGTCATCAAAATTGTAGATGAAGTTAGTTTCATAAGAATAATTTTTAAGGCAATCCAAAAAAAAAAAAATTGTTCTTATTTAACGAGTCTCTAATGATGCATGCACATGTTAATAGGAAACACAATTTAGTTTTAAATTATAATTTGAATACACAAATTGGAATATGATACAACTGAATAATACCAAAAGTCAATTTTCTCTCATATAACTTTAGCTAATGAAATACCAAAATAACTAATACTTATTAAAATTAGCATTTGGAAACCCCAAAATAAACAACTATATATATTTAGCCTATAAACCTCCAACGTAACAAAACTGGCTACTTTTGTTTCCACTATAAATATATATAACCCCTCAGCCTCAGTACTCATGTTCTTGCCCCACCCGCAGCTTATATTATATCCTTAATGCAAATGTGGTCGGCACGAGCAGCTGGAATTCTTCTCTATATAATGGTTCTATCTTTGCTTTCGGGAATAAGTGGAATGGCATCGGACAACAACCCTGTCATCTATGACTACTCTCCTTACTTTCTCGTCTACAAAGACGGCTCTGTCAAGCGGCTCAAGGCCGAGGAGCAAACGCCGGCCGGCCTCGACCCCCTCACTAACGTCGACTCCAAGGATATCCGCATTTCCGCCGATGTCTCCGCCCGCATCTATCTTCCTCCTATCAATATCAACTCTAATAGCACAAAGCTCTCCCTCATCCTCTACTTTCGCGGCGGCGGCTTCTGCATATTCTCTTCTGCCTCCCCCATCGTCCACCGCCATCTCAATGGCCTCGCGGCCGTCTCCTCTTCTATCATCCTCTCCGTCGACTACCGTCGCGCACCGGAACACCATATCCCTGTGCAATATGATGATTGTTGGGCTGCTCTCGAATGGGTCGCATCCCATCGCAGCGACGCCGGTGAGAAAAATGATATAATAATTAACATAGAAATTAAAATAATATATATATATTTTTATAATTTGGCACATATATAATTAATATTCCTGCATGTGTACGTAGAACCGTGGCTCCTCGATCATGCTGACTATGACAGAGTCTACTTAGCCGGTGACAGTGCCGGCGGCAACATCGTGCACAACCTGGCTATGCGAGTTGGGTCTCAAGGGCTGATCTCCAGTTATAGCTTGAAGCTAGCGGGGACGATACTACTAGATCCTTACTTCTGGGGGAAAAATCTGACAGCCTCAGAGAAAGCAGCCGATCCAGTATTAAGGAAGAAGTTGGACCAACTGTGGGGAATGATTTGCCCAGAGTCGACGGCCGGGAATGACGACCCGCGCGTGAATCCCTTGGCGGTGGGAGCGCCGAGTTTGGCAGATCTAGGGTGCACGCGCATGCTGCTGTGCACGTCGGAGAAGGACGCAATGAGGGATCGGGCGCTGATGTACTATGAGGCGTTGACGAAGAGTAGTGGGTGGCGCGGGACGGCTGAGTTGTATGAGGCGGCAAGGGAGGATCATGAATACTATCTGAACCATCCAGACAGCAACAGCACTGCTATGCTTCGTGTCAGAATCGCAGCATTCTTGACTTGAAGTTGTTGAATCAATATGTACTCTAGTCTAGCTAGCATACCATGATAATAAAAATAAATGTCAACTCATGCTAGGCTAGGAGTGGCTTTTGTATACCTTTTCTATTCGACATTAATTCTGAATAAAATTATAATATATAATAACTCTAAAAAGTTGAATAAAATATACTATATTTATTGAAGTAAAATGTTATATCACTCATCTTTTGGCCAAGTTAAATCGACCATAATAATTAAGACTAATTATAAAATGATTGATTCTGAATGTTTATTTTATTGAAGTAAAATATTTTATTGCATACTCCAAGGTTTAATATCGTCGTTCCACGATAATATATTGATGTGGATATGTGTTAAGGACATGGGAGGAATTAGGAGGAAAGGGGAGGGCAATTTAATCAAATCATTGTATCAAGGGTACTGTAGACCACGAGCAGAGAGGGAGCTTTTTTCGGTCTCTGCGTTTTTGCTCCGCTGCCACCGGAAACGTCCTCCCTCTCACGATCCTCGCCGGCACCAACGCCGACGCCGACCGCCGGCCTGCGCCTCTGCTCCTCTCCTTCTCCTCACCGCCGGCCTCGCACGCAAGGGAGGAGCCTCCTGCTTTGCGCCGACCGCTACCGTAGATGCCTGGTGCATCACTCGCCGCGCCCTCTGCTGGAACCCATCAGCTGACGCCGACGGTCGCTCCCCTTCACGCCGCCATCGCTGCCTGCTCCTTTGTCGCCAGCAACCCTCACTTCACTCCTCCTCTCATCTTCTCTTCTCACCGGCAACCCCTCTTCCTCTCCCTCGCCTCTCGTCGACAGCTCCTCTTGTCGACAACGCCATCAAGCAACCCATGCGCCGGCAGACCTCTCATCTCCCTTTCTCGTAACGCTCGAAGCTCCTCCCGGCCAATGCTGCCGTCGCCATCGACCACGAGCGGCCATGACCGACTCCTACCGCCGCTCTCCTCCTTTCCAGCGCTGCCACTATCTCTGTCCGCAGCCATAGCGGTTCAACCGGAAATCCCCTCTCTAGCCGCCACCGCAGCAGATCACCGGCTAGCCCTTCCAAGGTTGGTCGTCGCTGGTACTGCACTGCCGGGGCATCCATCTCCGGCGGCCCCCAGCACCTACTATCACGGTAGGCCTCACTGTCGCCCATTACACAGTATTTCATTTTCATTATGTTCCGATTGTCGCATCGATCCAGCCTTGTGGTTATTACGTCCGGTCTTTAAGTCGTTGTCTCGTTTTGACTTGTGTGTCGTGTTCTCATCTGTGCACCATTATTGTACCCCGGCCTGTGTGCCACTAGTATCTCCCGACCTGCGTGCCACTAGTATCTCTCGGCCTGCGTGCCACTAGTATCTCCCGGCCTGCGTGCCGATATCATATCCCGACTCGCTTGTTGCTGTCATATCCCTGTCTGTGTGTTATTTCCCGACCTGCGTGCCGATCTCGTTACCCAGCCTGTGTGTCGATCTCGGGTCCCGGCCTGCGTGTCGGTGTCGTATCCTGGTATGCGTGCCGGTGTCGTATCCCAGTCTGCATGCCGATGCCTTATTCCGGTCTACGTGCCGGTGCCTTATCCCGGTTTGCATGCCGGTATTATATCCCGACCTGTAGCTCGTCTTCCGGGTCCATGCCTCGTTCAACTTTTCGTCGTCTGATCCAGCTCTCCATCCTGATCGGGCGTCGTCTACTCTTCCGTGTCCCAACAACTCACACCGCGTCCCATCCGAGGGCGCCCCAGGGCCAGATCGCTGGCTGCAGGTAGCGTTGACTAGAGGACTTTTGAAGACTTGGTCAACATAAAAGCCATCTCAACACCCCCGCCCCTCCGGGACGTCGCGACTCGGTCAACATTCTCGCCACCTCACCCGGCAGTCCGTCTGACTCAGTTTCCGGACGGGATCATATATGATACGAGATATGATATATCGATCAAACTCAAGGTAATATAACGGTCAAAATCAAGATGATATGGCGATTAAAGTCAAGGGAAAAGAAGATTTCTTATCTGGCTTCGTTATCCGCCCAACGTTAAGGCTCTCGGCGCAAGCCTGACCGGATTATAGGTCATTCGGAAGAGACCTGACCGGTCGAGCATAGGAGGTTCAATGTCTTGTTCTTGAAATAGGAATTAAGTTGGCATGTCTAATCATTCAATCGCCGACTAAGCTTAAGAATGTTCGACCCACCTCATATTCGATCGACCATAGGGCCAATCGAGGTAAAGGTCAGACTCCCCACTTTACACGAGCCTCTCTGTGCACGCCCGATTAGACTTATAAGGGTTAACCCTAAGAGTCCCCACACGGTGTAGAAGGCCTCTAAGCGTATTTGACCGATGTTATGGTCGGACGAACCCATACAGCTCCAATGTACTCTTCTCTCTTATGTGCACAAGTGTAAATCTGGTCAGAATGCCAAATCTTTGATTTACTTTACCAACACATTATAATACTGATGATCAACGTAAAGTACCGATCGAATTACTCAAAATACGGCTCCATTTCTCTGGACAACCCATTACACACCTGACTCGGAAGAAGGAGGTCACTATACATGGCCCCTGAGCACCGAGCATTACACTAGCTCCTCCATAAAAAGGACCTCGAACGGGTCCTTAACTTTATCATCATGAATCACGCCCACATGCCATCTAGCATGTGGAGGCCGAACGAGAAAGATATCTTGAGCCCCCTCGGAAAGCCTTACAACGGTAGTGCATGTACCACTGTTTAGCCACTCATGACACTCGGGAGTACTATAATCTAGCAAATCGTCAAAATAACAATAAAAAATTTCACGGACACTCGGGGGTGCTATTTCACTTATTTTCATAGCCTTGTAATTAAAGAAGTCATCCTCCTGCGGACTTGTGATTTGAGTATCACCAAGTAGCGATCGAGTACTCATAGATCAATTTTAGGATTCAATCAATGGCATGCTTATGGGTTAATTCTGAGCATAAATTAAGCTCCAAATAGCAAATGCAAAAGCAATTTGTTCCATTTACTTATGCTCCCATTCATTCTTTGGGCTCACAAAAAGGCTGTGACATCGAATGGGATAATTATTATTCCGCGGGCTATTGAATCCGTTAATTCGTGCGTGAATATCAAAAATAATTTTAAAACATATTTATTCAAAAAGGAATATTAGAAAATAGGAAAAGAACAATACTACCAAAAATACTAATAAGCCAATTAAAATCTCTTTTTACTTAAACCCAAATAATTATTTATATAAACTTCAAATCCTAAGATACAAAGAAAAAAATAAATCCCAACATATAAACTTTAATTCCTAACTTGTAAAGAAAGGGAAAAAAATTCTAACATAAAGAAAAAATTCTAAACATACTCACAATCCTAAAATTTTTAAACGAATTCCAAATAAAAAATTATAAATAAAAATAAAAATTACTAAAAATATCCCAATTACTAAAAAATAAAATTTTACTAAAAATAGTAATAAAAATCTTCGAATCCTCTTGTATCAGTTGTCCTGGGTTAAAAAAACTCATTCTTGAGTTGTATTAGATGGTAGCCTAGGAGAAAGATTATCTGGTACCAATCGGTAAAAATTTGTTGGAGGGTGAAACGTATCAAGTCAAAGTTTTGAGACATGAGCGGTAGTTCTTTGCCTTGTGTTGATACACTACGTAATCTCCTACTTCATGTTAGGACACTCTGTGAGCTGAGAGGTAATTAGCTCCAATCGCTCCAATGATGATTTATTGCAGTGAAAACTCGAAGCAAGCATTAATACCCTTGATTTTACATGGTATCCACCTCCTTGAGATGACTAATCTAAGGGTACACTCTCCTCACTCATAGTACAGTAGTACACTATGAAATCCTCCTTCTAGAAGGCGGAGAAGTCTCGTATAAACTCCAACACGAGAATACACAAGCAATACAACAAAAGATACAATAAGAACAAGGAAATGAATACTAAAATAAGGAACCTTTGCTCTTAATCTCTTGTTGCTATGGATCACCTCTTGATGCTTGAAAATGTAGCAGCACTTTGCTCCAAAAACTTTCAATAACTGGCGGAAAGAATCAAAGAAGAAGTTGCGTTTGAATCTTCGTCATCACCTTTATATCCTACGGATTAGGGCTCCCAATCGATTAGTCTTAACCCCAATCGATTGCCACGTTAGATTTGAGCGCATCTAGCCATCCAAACCTTGTCACAAATCTTTTCTATTAGGAGATTGTTGGTGCAATCATTCCCCAAGTCATGGTTGATCAGTTTGACTAAGCTCAAGTGGATTAAAGCTTGAGTTTCGATGTTTAGACAATATATTGTGGACAATATGTTTGGACAATGTGTTGTTGGACAATATGTGAGAAAGGTCAAGTAAGTCAAGGAGGACCCAGTACTTGATTGGTAAAGTCCTAACTGGAGGTTAGGCAAGACAAGTCCTAACTCGGGAGTTAGGCAAAGGAAAAATCCAAGTGAGTCAGGGAGGACCACACGTTGGCAAAGAAAGTCCAAGTGGGCCAAGGAGGACCGCAGATTGGCAAGGAAAGTCCTAAGTACGATTAGACAAAGAAAGTCCAAGTGAGTCAAGGAGAACTGCACGTAGGCAAGGAAAGCCTTAATTGCGGTTAGGCAAGTAAAGTCCAAGTGGATCAAGGAGGATCACCCGTTTGAAAAAGAAAGTCCTAAATGCGGTTAGGCAAAGGGAAGTCCAAGTGGGTCAAGGGGGATAACACGTTTGTAAGGTAAAGTTCTAACTGCGGTTAGGCAAGAGGAAAATCCAAGTGGATCAAAGAGGACCACACTTGGTGACTGGAATTCCAACGAGAAGTTGACAAAATCCAAGTGTGTCAAGAGATTGACCGGACACTTGGTGGAGAAGTCCCAACAGGTCACGGTTGACTGGAGATTAGGCAAGGAAACCTTAGACTTGGGTTGAGCAAGTAAGGATTGGGTAATCGATCATGTGATCTATTGAGACTCATGAGCGCATCTCTTCGTGAAGTGCATGATCGATTGGAAGCTAGTTTTCGCGAAGCGCGGTGCATTGCACTGTGTTGAATCGATTGGGAAGAGTCCCAATCAATTGAGGATATTGCGAGAGGCTTAATTGATTAAGCTTGGTCACGAGCAAGCAGAGAGCTTTTGAATCGATTGGGTGATCGATTGAAACTGCTTGATCGATTGGGTAATCGATCGGAAGAAGCTTGCTAGGGAACAGAGGACTTCGTAATCGATTGGCTTATAGATTAAGTAGGCCCGTAATTGATTGGTTAATCAATTAAGTGACGAAGAAAAGAGTTGTTGCAAGATTTGGATGACTAAATGTGCTCTGATCTGACATGACAATCGATTGGGGGTAAGGCCAATAGATCAGGATCCCTAATCTGTGGGATATAAAGGTGATGACAAAGATTCAAATGCAACTTCTTCTCCGATTCTTTCCACCAGTTCTTCAAGGTACTTAAAAGTTCATAAATTAAAACTTAATTACAAAAATAAAAAATAGCTGATGCAGGCACTTGGACTAAGTCCAAGCGCCCTACCTCCACCTCCGCAAAACTGGCCCACAGTTTTGCCGAGGTGCCCCAGTTTTTGTGGGTCCGGGCACCCGGTGTTAGATCCGGGAGCCCAGACAAATGCTATAAAAGTGCCCCATGGGGAACCTCTTCCACTCACCTTAAATATTTTTCCTCGAAGGTTCTTCACCGAACCTTTAAAGAAAGAAACAAAAATTCCACAAACCTTTAAACTCTCTTCCGATTCTTGAGCCATGTTGCTGAGGATCAACAGAGGTTGTCATTTATTTTATAAATATTCAGAATGTCTCACTAATATTCAAAACATAAACTTTTTTTAAAAATTTTAGTAATAGTTTAGCCTTTAATTTTTATTTCATTGAGTAGAAAGAAAACAATCGATGTTGGTGTTGGCCCCTCTAGGATTCTTAGCATTGACCTTAGGTTTCTCACTGAAGAACATAAGGCTAGATTTTCATCCATTTCTCAGGTACCTTCACCTAGTCGATACTTATGTAGGACTTTCTTTCAGTATTCATGCATTCCTAGTGTAGAAGTTATTGAGTATTATCACTTACATAGACTAGTTTATTGTTCAAGTTCGGTTAACTCAAGTTTGTGTGTCAAATTGTACAATAACATAGTCAAAGTAGACGATTTTACATACACCTTTAGGGTCACCACTAAATAAGTCACAATATCTCCCACCATCCTTAGAGACTTCCTAGGTCTGCGACCCTCAGTTGTTCCTTTTGTATGTTATCCTCCTAGGGATTTATCATTTGGTAATCCCTACTCCCACATCACGTTGGATACTATATATTCATATTTTTTTTAGAGGTGAGAGGATACTGACAATCACCCAGTTTAGGTCAGTCACACTTAGTGTTCAACATTATATTCTCTATAGGGTCCTAGTGAAGTGCATCTTGCCACTTACCACTAGAGACGTTGGTATGATGCAACATTTTCACTCCTTCCTCCTATATGCATTCTGTCAGAGGCTAGAAATAGATATTAGCCTTCACATGTTTTGTACCATTATCTACTTAGTTAGTATCTGCACTAGCAGATAGGCCCTCATGCCCTACTACCACATTCTAACCATCTACTTATACTCATTAGGTATTGATGTCACTATAGGTGATGTGACTCCTCTAAATGTGTTCTGCATGATAGGCGCTAGGAGTCTATCTTTAGTCTTTATTGTTGGTGCGGGAAGCATCCGATGATTGAACTTGTGTTTTGATTATGTTAAAGGGTTCAAAGTTAGGTTGTCTTGTTATTTAACAAGGTTGAATGAGTTTGCAGGAAAGTCCTAAGTGTACTTAGGTAACAGTCCTAGCTGCGGTTAGGTAGGTGGAAAGCCCTAGGGGGTGGTAACCCTAGGCGGAAAGTCTTGGCGAGTCGAGGGCTTCGGGCAAAAGTCCTAGGGGGTGGTAACCCTAAGTGGAAAGTCCTGGTGTCACGAACCAGGTGGAAGACTGGATAGGTTGTGGAGCGGACACCCAGTAGAAAGTCTTGGAGCTTCGGGTGTTGAGCAAAAGTCCTGTCAGTCTGGAGGATCGGTCTGACAACATGTATACTTTTCTGAGTGGAGTAGGTGAGGACGCATTCCTCGGTGAGGGAGCAGTAGGCATCGGTTTGACCTAGGGTTTCCGGATGAGAATCCGAAGTTAGAACTGGACAGTCTGAAAACTATCAAATATATTATTTATCATGCATATATTGTGCTAACTTTGTTTTACAGGGTATGGTTAGTTTCTTGGACTAACGTATTTTGTAGGAAGCGAATTGGACGTGTTTGCCTCAGATGAACAGTACCCGAGGCACCCTCCATGGAGTTTGGAGGCACCTCGGGTGACCTGGAGAAGCAACCTCACAGCAAGGTACGAGGGTGCCCTCATGGAGCTTGAGGGTACCCTCGACACTGGCGCGAGGGCACCCTCAAGCGGATAAGTTTGAAGTAGTCAAGGCTTATCGACGCTGCATTTTTGGCGGGGCTGAGGGCGCCCTCCATGTTATTGGAGGCGCCCTCCACAGGCTTTATAAGCAGGTCTCGAGCAACAACTAAGAACAACAATAAACGTGCAACCATTCTTCTGTGTGCTGCTTAAAGAACGATCCGACAAAGCTGTGACAAGATACCGACGACCCGAAGCTTTAAATTCTGTATTTTCTATTGTTGGTATAATTTCAGTACCGCTTTAATTTGTTTTTCAAGTTATAAATTTCTGAGCTTATAGTGATTAACCAAAGTAAACATTCAACAAGCATGGGCCTTTGTGTAGGAGTCGCCACAGGCTCCGAACCATGTAAATCTTGGCGTCTGTGTTTTCAATTGTTATTTAACTTTTCGCTGTGTTTTACTCATAATCTTCCGAAAAAAAAGTGAAAGCCATGAGCGTTATTCACCCCCCTCTAGCGCTTTTGATACAACAATTGGTATCAAAGCGGGGTCGATCTGAATCGGTACAACTACCGTTCAAGCATTATTATTCGTCACTTTTTCGTCCGTTTCTGTTAAAAATAAAACCTTACGCCTTTCATTTTTTCCCTTCAAAACTATTTTTGAAAAATTCATTTTCATCTTTTCACATTGGTCGGTATTAGCGAAATATTGCATTTTCAAATGTTTGAAATAATATTTTTTCTTCTCGAAATTAGTGAATTGTTATTTTTATCTTTCTCCCGCACTACTAATCCAAGACCAAGTCTTGGAACATTTGTTTTTATTTTTCTTTGTGTGTGAGATTCCTTTTTAATGGCCTACCAAGATGGGAAAAGCACTGTCACGCCCCAGGTAGTCCCTGCCAGAATAAATTTCGGCAGCATCTCCCCTGTACGAGTGACAATCTGAAGCATTACTACATACAAAATATACCTCAGCCACACTCGGCTGGAATATATATACAAAATATAAACAACAGAACACGCAATTTAATATACTCAGCCTACCCGGCTGGACAAAAATGAAATAAACACAACCACGCAGTTTATATCATCAGCCCACTCGGCTGGAACAAAATAAATATAACCACGCAGTTTAATAAATCTACACGGCTGAACGTAAACACACAGCAGCGGAAGACATAAAATGATACGAACGTAAAACCAACAACGACACTAATAAAAATACCTGTCATCACAGACTTGACCCAAAATTCATATCGACTTGTTCAAAAGCAAAGTACGCAAAATTAACATACAATCCAAAACGATAACAAAACCAAAACGAAAACTATCCTCGAGTGTGACGTAGGACCCAGGACTGGCAGTCGGCATCTCTCCAAGCATCCATGACTCATCTATCTGTTACCTGGTGAAAGAAAATCATTTTGTGGGGTGGTGAGTATTGGAACTCAGCGGGTAAGGAAAGAGATAGTGCATGAACATAACATGTAAGTAGAGAGTGTCAACAGTATACAGTCTCATAAGAGAAATAGCAGATACTATAATAGAACCAAAATAAATACTCATACCTGAAACCATATCCTATGCTAGGTATAGTAGGTCAGAACTGGTACTAATCTGCTACAGTACTGCTCATACTACAGAGGTAATAAGCAAGGTATATACAAATTTCCAATGACTAAACATCTATAATGAGAATATATCTCAACCTAAGTAAGCATATCAGCATATGTGAACTCAAAAGTAAGCAATAACAGCATATATAGACAGTAGCAGCCAAAGCAAATATAATAACAAACAGCGTATGCACGGATGGTCACTCCCGCCCACCTCTCTGCACCATGACCCCTGTATGGTCGAGAGGCCGGGTCAGTGACAGACTGTACACCACTCCAGCTACCACTCACACGAGTGGCCGAGGGGACAGTTGCATAGTAGCTAACGTCCCTGCTGCTCGTACTCCAGCTACCACTCACACAAGTGGTCGAGTGCGGCACGACAGGACAAGCGACATCAACTCCAGCTACCACTCTCTCGAGTGGCCGAGGATACGGCATGCATGCAATGACATGATGCGAACAATGCAACAGTCATCGTATATATATAAGCAGAAACATGTATGCTACATGAAGCCAGCATGCTCAATACGGTACATAAACAAACAATAGTTAAAGCATACAAATATGATATTTAGTATCTGCTATTGATCATGGACAACAACAAGAGACTGTATAGATATGGAATGAATTTCTCAAAGATTGTGTGGAAGTATCAAGCGCAAGAAACTAAGAGTGGAGTTAAGGTAAAATAGTCCTTATCCAAAAATAGTTCATGCACTAAGTTCAAAGAACTATAGAATCAAAATAAGAAGTACCCGCCTTTATACGTAGCTCGTGTCCACCATCTTTAACAAGATCCAAAAGATCACATCCAATCCGAATCCTACAAATACGAGAGACAGGACAAAACTAAGAATCTATAATTAATGTACCAACTATTAATCGATCTAAACCATTTCAAACTCTTCCTTCACATACTTCAATCTACGAACTACAAGAATCCCCTAATCCCCAGCTATGCGAGAAAACAAAACATCTTCAAGTTAAATCCACAAGAATCCACAGTTATTCAAGGAAATAAAACGTCAATCGAATTGAACCTCTACCTTCCAAATCTATTCAATATTTTTGAAGCTACGAGACTACAAGAGAATCAAGGATTAAAACGCCAACCACACAGTGTCCACTGATTCGGAAGCAGGAAGAAAACGAAAGCACCATCATTCGAAACTTTAAACTGCCCATACCGAAGAAAGATATCAACGCAACCGATTCCACGAAAAGCTTGTCTCCATAAACACAATCCATCTAGACGAATTCAACAAACCTACACTCATTCATGAAACCCCAAATCTGATGCTGGAAACCAAAAGGAGCCAAATCGCATCCCAATCAACCAAAACAATCATCATAATCGGATCAAAACTTTCGAGGAAAAATTGGAAAGTACAAAACATCATCTCAACCAACCGAGACCACCTAGACCTCTATCCCGAATCCATACCATCAAGCAGAAACCATCTGAACACCAAATTCACTCTCAAACACCCAAATCCAATCCAAGCATGCATCATCCAAAGATTAGTCAAGAACAAAAATAGCAAACTGACCCTGTACAAGAACATAGAAACATCCTCAATTAAAACCTATCCTACCCCTTACCTCAGAGATCGCATACCAAAATAAGGGAAATACTCACCGGATCAGCTAGGGCACAGCTCGAAGAGATGAGGATCAGCGGCCTTGCTGCTCGCGTGAGGGAGAAGGAAGAAAGGGGTCGGATGCTCGCGCGAGGAGAGGAAAACGTCAGCTGTGGGGTGCTCGGGCAAGGCAGCAAGACCAAGATCGCCAGTTGCTGCAATGCTCGCGCATGTGGGAGGAGACCAGCGGCCGGGCTCGTCTCTGGTGTTGGCGCGAGGGGTGGCCAGCGGCTGCGATCTGTGGTGCTCGTGCGAGGGAGAAGAGTCGCGGCTAGGGTGCTCGCGTGAGGGAGAAAGATCGCCGGAAGCTGTGGCTTGACGACGAACAGGACCGGCGAGGGATTTTGGGCGGCGTCGCGTGTGAGCTTGGGGAGGAGTCAGCGGTAGGGAAAAACTTAGGGCATGAGGATAATAAGAGAAAGGAATTTATAAACTTAGGGGTTTCTAAATCAAACCCTAGCTCAATTCCTTAATCAACTCCCACTTCCAGGTATTCCTAACAGACTTTTATCGGGCCTATTAGTGCATCCCCTCTAAATACGTCATACGAGCTCCAATTAATTCCAGAAAAATTTCTAAAAATTCTAAAAAATTCCGTTAAGGTTTTCCGTCCATTAAACTTTATTATTTATTTATTATTTGTTTCCGTATTTTACAAGCACTGCATGCCTGCTACTCTTGTCCAGCGAAAATTTTGGATACTGGAAAGACCAGATGGAGCACCAACTAAAAACCCAAGTGGAGATATGGACCATAGTCCAGATCGGATTTATTCTCCCCAGTGAAGAAGGTGTACCCATCGCATGTGACAAGTGGGATGCACAAACAAGAAGAAAATTCGAGGCAAATGCAAAAGCAACATATACTCTCCTATGCGGGCTAACAAATTCAGAGCTTGATCGAGTTGGAAAGTTCAACAATGCTAAGGAGATTTGGGAGAAGGTGATCAAGCTTCATGAGATTCCTTCAGAACCAGAAGACCAAGTCGAACCTGAGTTCGAATCAGAGTATGAATCTCTAGAGTTAACCTCCAAACCAGACTCAGAAGAATTGGATCAGACAGATTTCATAGCACTGATGGCCAAAGAAGAGATAGTTGAATCAAAGTCCGAATTCGAGATGACAACAGTCAAGGGGGAGAATCCCATCATGGATCTAAAAGATAAAATTGTAAATTCAAATTGTAAATTTCACATAACCTGTTTTAAGTGTAGGGAGAGAGGGTACTATAGAAACAAGTGCCTACTCATAAGATTCGCCCGACACAACCAGAGAAGGAGAAATTGATCCGGAAAGGGAAGAAGCACATTGAATGTTCCAAGTGCAAACGAATGGGTCACTGCAAAAGTAAATGTCTAGAAAGAAGACCCAAAAATCCAGGGGGAGAAATCAAGGTAAGTAAATTTATATTACATGAAAATCCAATTTTTGCAATGCATGTCTGTCCCTTAACTAATTCTGCTTACTCTAATATAGATTTCTCTAGAAAATTAGATATGCATGCTAATAATACAATGAATAAATTTGATTCAAATCTAAATAAAAATAACTCAAAATTATTTAATAAACATAAGAAATTATCTTTTAGAAAATTAGAGAAACAAAGTAATATTTTAAAAGATAAAATATATAAGTTAGAAAAGATTATTAATAATTTAACTAATCCTCAAGATCTAGACTTGGGCTACAAGTCTAAGGTAAAACTTAAACCCTACAAATCAAACTATAATCAAGTACCTTTTAATTATAAAACAAACTTAAATAAAATCTAACCTAAACTAAATTAACTCTAACTCAAATCTAAACTTAAATAAAATCTAACCTAAACTAAAATCTAATCTAACTTAAATCTAACCTTAAATTCAATTAACTTAGATCTAAACTAAATCAAATTAAAACTCAAAAGTTAACTTAAACTTGTTAACTTAACTAATAAATTACTTGACTTGGTTGATCCATACAAATTACCATGACCATGCATATGCTAAATTGATAAATGTCAATCATGATTATTAATTGTATAATCTAGAATGGTTAGATAAAGACCTAGGCTTGATTCACACTTGACTAGTTAGACCTAGGAGTTACTGTAGAGAAATTAAATATCCAATTTTTCTAAAAGACTTTGTCTAGAAGTGGTGGATGATCTCATAACCAAGAAGGTCTAGTGTCTCACCACAGCCTGGAACTCAATCATTGAAATAGATATTTAATTGACTAACTGTAAAACATGAGTCTAACTCAAATGGAAATCAATCCTTAAATGATAATATAAATTGAAGATTAACCATCTCACAAAACTACTAAGGTTCCCTGATTGAAAATCTAGAAAAGGATGAGATAGACATAGGTTTAAAGTAGTTCCAAATTAATTCAATTAAATTAACTTAATTAATTTTAACAAAAATTAATTTCAAAATGTTTAAATCATAATTAAATTATTTTTTTAATCATAATTAATTTCAAAAGGCTAATTAATTTCAATCAAAGTAAATTATAATTATTTTTCATTATTTACAAAATTATAATTTCAAATCATAATTAAATTTCAAATTATTAATTATTAAATTTCCAAAATCTTAATTAATTTTTAAATCATATTTAATTTCTAAAATTTTAATTAATTTTCAAATCATATTTTCAAGTTATAATTTCAAACCTAATTAATTTTTAATATATTTTCAAAATTTTCAAAATTTTAAATGTTTACTCATTTGAAATTCAAACTCACTGAAAATATAAATTTATATTTCAATATTTTTTTTAAATTGATAAAATGAGTTAACTCATTCTCACACGCACTCATAAACTGAATATGCTTGATAACTTAGAATGGGTGAGATGGAAAATCAGGAAAATAATAACCTTTATTTTTGTTATTTATTTACATGCTTGGACTCTAGGATCCTCAAAATTTTTAAGGCATTAATAAAGGGGGAGTGAAAGGAGTCAAATTAAGTTTTTTAAGGGTTAAAGTTTTTTTTTTAAAAAAAAAGGGAGTTCAATTTTTTTTTAAAAGTATTTTTGAAAAATAAATTATTTTTAAACTAAGTATTTGATAAAATATTTTAAGTTTTTTAGAAATCATTTACATAGCTAAGTATTTTTTCAAGAAAATATTTTAAAAAGCTAAGTTTTTTTTTTATTTTCTTCAAGCTAAGTGCTTATCAAAATATTTTTAAAAGATAAAGTTTTTACCATAATATTCCTAAAAGTAAAGTATTTTTTCAAAATCCTTTTAAGCTGAGTACTTTTAACTAAGCCTTTTTCAAAACCTCTATAAAACTAAATATTAAAATTAAATTCTTATCAATTTCTTTTGAAAGCTTAGTACTTGGCAAAGCTAAAATCTAGCTAAATTATTTTTGAAAAAATCTAAGTGTTTTCAAAGAACTTCTAAAATAACTAAATGTGTTTCAAAGCACTTATTTTTAAAGCTAAGTTGTTTGTTGAAAAAAGTTAAGTATTCTCAAAATATTTCTAATTTAGCTAAAGTGTTTTTCAAAACAATCATTTCCAAAACTAAATTTAGCTAAGTATTTTTCAAAGCAATTATTTTCAAAGCTAATCTTAGCTAAGTTTTTTTTAAGTGCTACCCTTCAGGGGGAGCTTAAAGTTAAACACAGTATATTTTTACATATTAAACTAACTTTTTCTCTACTTAATATTTTTGATTTATGTCAAAGGGGGAGAGAAAAGTCAAAGTTAAGAATTCAAACAAATTTAAACATAATCTTTGTGAAAGGGGGAGCATAAGGGGTTTTTTTTTTCTAAATTATAGTGTTTATGCTCCTTTATTTATTGTTATGTTTTACTTAACTTTGAACTATTTTGCCATAATCAAAAATGGGGAGATTGTTGGTGCGGAAAGCATCTGACGATCGAACATGTGTTTTGATTATGTCAAAGGGTTCAAAGTTAGGTTGTCTTGTTATCTAACAAGGTTGAATGAGTTTGCAGGAAAATCCTAAGTGTACTTAGACAAAAGTCCTAGCTGCGGTTAGGCAGGTAGAAAACCCTAAGGGGTGGTAACCCTAGGCGGAAAGTCTTGACAGGTCAAGGGCTTCGGGCAAAAGTCTTAGGGGGTGGTAACCCTAGGTGGAAAGTCCTGGTGTCGCGAACCAGGTGGAAGATTGGATAGGTCATGGAGCGGAAGCCCAGTAGAAAGTCTTGGAGCCTCGGGCGCTGAGCAAAAGTTCAGTGAGTTTGAAGGACCGATCTTGCAATAGGTATACTCTCTTGAGTGGAGTAGGTGAGGACGCGTTCCTCGGTGAGGGAGCAGTAGGCGTCAGTTTGACCTAGATTTCCGTACGAGAATCTGAAGTTAGAATCGGACAATCCGAAGGCTGTCAAATATGTTATTTATCATGTCTATATTCTCCTAACTTTGTTTTGCAGGGTATGATTAGTTTCTTGGACTAACGTATTTTGCAAGAAGGGAATTGGACGTGTTTGCCTCGGATGAACAGTACCCGAGGCACCCTCCATGGAGCTTGGAGGTGCCTCAGGTGACCTGGAGAAGCAACCTCGCAGCAAGGCACGAGGGCGCCCTCATGGAGCTTGAGGGCACCCTGGACACTGGCGCGAGGGCACCCTCCATGCGGTTGGAGGCGCTCTCAAGCGGATAAGTCTGAAGCAGTCAAGGCTTATCGACGCTGCATTTTTGGCAAGGCTGAGGGCGCCCTCCATGGTATTGGAGGCGCCCTCCATAGGCTTTATAAGCAGGTCTCGAGCAGCAGCTAAGAACAACAACAAACGTGCAACCATTCTTCCGTGTGCTGCTCAAAGAATGATCCGACAAAGCTGTGACAAGATACCGACGACCCAAAACATTAAATTCTGTATTTTCTGTTGTCGGTATAATTTCATTACTGCTTTAATTTATATTTCAAGTTATAAATTTCCGAGCTTATAGTGATTACCCAAAGTAAATGCTCAATGAATGTGGGCCTTGGTGTAGAAGTCGTCACAAGCTCCGAACCAAGTAAATCTTGGTGTCTGTGTTTTCAATTGTTATTTAATTTTTTGTTGCATTTTACTCATAATCTTCCGAAACAAAAGCGAAAGCCATTCAACCCCCCCTCTAGCGCTTTCGATCCAACATTTATATATATAGATGATCAGGGTGTCGTGCCATGAAGGGAGCCCAACATCAACTAGACCAGCATTAGCCTGCCTAGCATCCCCTTATCCCTGAGGAGCAGCCACAGGATGATCCAAAGGAAGATTTATTGCTTGAGTATCTATCGGCACCTCCACCTCTAGTCAATCCTACTCTTCCCGAAAGAGTCACCTGCCTAGAGGCTTCTGTGACTAGCTTACGACAAGAGGAACATAATCTTTGAGAGGAGACGAGGACTAGCCATCGGGAGACGCAGGTTGGATAACACCAAATTCTAGAGATACTCCAATCATGGAGTCTTGCCCATCATTCGTCATCCTCCTCTCAGTAGACATTTTGAGTTGTATTTCTACTACTATTTTATGTTCATAGTTTTTTATTCGTACTAAATTACTTGTAATTATGCACTACTAGTTTGACTCTTATTTTGATACTTTCTTCCTTTCCATTCTATTCTTATTGTTTATTTTTTGCTTCTGATGAATGTAAAAGGGGGAGGGAGGGGTTAGATAGAAAAATAAACTAACTCAACACACTTTTGTCACATTATATATATATATACACACACACACACATGATTACTTTGCTTATTTTTCTAATTTTAACCCAGGTTGTCATTACATCAAAAAAGAGAAGATTGTTGGTGCAGTTAGCACTAATGATCTAACTCAAATTTTGATGAATGACAAGTGGATTAAAGTTAGATGCTTGTGGTCTAATTTGTCAACCAAGTGTGCAGAATATGAACTTGATGAGTCTAGAGGGCCAGATACTAGGCTAAAGCCAAGTTGGGTTAGGAGGACCAGATGATTGGTAGGAAGTCCTGCTGAGTCAGAGAGGACTGGACAGTTAGCAGGAAGTTCAGTCTGGTCAGAGAGGACTAGACGATTGACTAAAGTCCAAATTGGTTAAGATCTGGCAGGAAGTCCTGGTGGGTCAAGGGACCTGACATTAAGGAAGTTTGTAATTGGTAAGTAGAGGTAAACAACTGAAGAATAGATTTAGTGAGGATGAGTTCCCGGTTGAGGGAAAAGTAGATGTCGATCCGACATAATGTTTTAGCAAAACTTAAAGTCAACATTGGACAATCTGGAGTCTGTCAAATGTTTACTTTGAGTTATATTATTTTTTCTTGTGCTAACTCTGTATTGCAGAAGATTAAAAGATGGAAAATCGGGCTCTAGGCGCCCGAAGCCTATCTAGGGACGCGGAGCTCGGGCGCCCAGAGTTACTCCAGAGGCTTGGGTCAGGGGCTTCGAAGGAGCACCCAGGTGGCACTGAAGGCACCTGGATGGTCCGAGCGCCCGAGGTTACTCCAGGCGCCTGGATCGACAAAAGTCATCCGTAAGCTGAGTTAGAGCACGCCAATTGGTCGATCCACGTCAACGGTTTAGGCACCCGGACCAATTCAGGAGCTTGGAGATGGATAAAGTTTGCGAGATAGACTTTCGACGAGGTGCAGCCACGTCAGCACACTCCAGGCACCCGGGGGTGGATCCAGAGGCTTGGATTGGGCTGTAAAAGAAGGGTTCGACCAGCAGCTTTAACACACTAATTTTTTTGACTTTTGTTCTTGTGCGCTGCTCCTAAAAGGCTCCGACGCTGTAACGCTCCTCCGACAACCTGCAATTAAATTCTGCTAATTTTCTTTGTTGTCGGTAACTTTTTCTTATAGTTCTTATACATCACTTGTACTTCATTTTTGTAATATTCGAACTATTAGTGGATTACCCAATGAAAGCACTAACGAGTACGGGCCTTGAAGTAGGAGTCGTTGAAGGCTCCAAACTAAGTAAAAAATTATTTGTGTTAGCGTTTGTTTTTTTTTTCCATCTCGTTTCTTTTTTCTTAGTTTTATTTTGCTGTGAACTCAGTTTTTTTTTTAAAGAAAGAACGATTTTAAAATCACATGATTCATCCTCCCACATTGTCACGATCCAACAATAATGATTTATCTTTAGGTAGAATTCGAGGCATTCTCATTGATTAAAGTTTTTATGTATGGAGATGTTATTTAGGTCCTAATTGTCTATGTTTCCTTGGTTGATATCTGAACTAATTTTAGATAATTTAAGGTCCTAATTGATATTTTCAACAAGTACATGACTGTTGATTTACTAATTAAAATCAATAAATTGTATGTAACCTCCAATAATATATAAAAATTAATATTGAATTATATGAACAAAATAAAAGTAATTAATTTAAAATGTATATTTTGTCTCCTTAGCTGCATGACCTTAGAATATAATGTATAATAATTATTTTATTTACTTCTTCCAAAATCTAAAATTTTAGATCCGCCATCCATGATTATATAAGGTTCCACGAAAATATATGAAGATATAATTTTCTTTTCTTACGTGAAAATAAATTTTCTTCTTCTTCGAGCTCTTTTGCTTTCTCATGTATGCACGTGAGCCTCACATCTTAGTTCATCAGTTATTCGACTGTTAAAGAGGGTAACACCGATAATGCCAACCCTTAGCTGACAAGCTTTGTTTTCCAAGACATCGAAAGCGGACACACCGATAAATCAATATCAACAACATATCTGAGAGAGTAATGAAGGGAACCTTCACTGGATACTTCTATATATATATATATATATATATATATATATATATATATATATATATATTTTTTTTTTTTCTCACACCATTGATCCAACCTCGACACCGAAGACACTAATCAATAATTAAAGAGTCGATCCCAAAGACATATGTAATTATTTTCCATATCAATTCAATATATATATTTTCCTCTTAATATTATAAAAAAATATCAAAAACATAAGGACATAATTACCTTTTATAAATTTTTTCACATTTTACTTGGGTCAAGGGGGTTATTGTTATTTTTTTAGATACATAGGGATAAAATGTTACTTGATAGAAAATGAAGGGGTTAAAGGTAATTTTCCGAATAAATGTGATTTGGACTTCATTTTAAATTGTAAAATAGTTGGAATACTAACCGACATCCCATTAATTGATTTGATTGCAATTGAAATTGTAAAAGCGTTTTAATCAGAGAAATTCAAAGTTAATTGAACTTTTAAAATGAAGACAATGATTTATATATAGGTAGAATTCCAGACAATTTCATGTAATTGGGCTTTCTATTTATTGATAAGCTATTTAGGCGGGAATTTAGTAGTTACTTTATTTAGAAAATTTTTCTGTTTATATATATAAATTTGAATATGATACAACTGAACAAGTACAAAAGTCAATTTCCTCCAATCTTTAACTAATGAAATACCAAAATAACTAATATTTATTAAAATTAACATTTGGAAACCCCAAAATAAACAACTATGTATATTTAACGTATAAACCTCCAACGTAACAAAACTGCCTACTTTTCTCTCCCCTATAAATTAAATACCCCTCGGCCTCAGTACTCATGTTCTTGCCCCACCCACCTTAATGCAAATGTTGTCGGCACGAGCAGCTGGAATTCTTCTCTATATAATGGTTCTATCTTTGCTTTCGGGAATAAGTGGAATGGCATCGGACAACAACCCTGTCATCTATGACTACTCTCCTTACTTTCTCGTCTACAAAGACGGCTCTGTCAAGCGGCTCAAGGCCGGGGAGCAAACGCCGGCCGGCCTCGACCCCCTCACTAACGTCGACTCCAAGGATATCCGCAGTTCCGCCGATGTCTCCGCCCGCATCTATCTTCCTCCTATCAATATCAACTCTAATAGCACAAAGCTCTCCCTCATCCTCTACTTTCGCGGCGGCGGCTTCTGCATATTCTCTTCTGCCTCCCCCATCGTCCACCGCCATCTCAATGGCCTCGCGGCCGTCTCCTCTTCTATCATCCTCTCCGTCGACTACCATCGTGCACCGGAACACCATATCCCTGTGCAATATGATGATTGTTGGGCTGCTCTCGAATGGGTCGCATCCCATCGCAGCGACGCCGGTGAGAAAAATGATATAATAATTAACATAGAAATTAAAATAATATTCTTTTTTAATAATTTGGCACATATATAATTAATATTCCTACATGTGTACGTAGAACCGTGGCTCCTCGATCATGCTGACTATGACAGAGTCTACTTAGCCGGCGACAGTGCCGGCGGCAACATCGTGCACAACCTGGCTATGCGAGTTGGGTCTCAAGGGCTGATCTCCAGTTATAGCTTGAAGCTAGCAGGGACGATACTACTAGATCCTTACTTCTGGGGGAAAAATCTGACAGCCTCAGAGAAAGCAGCCGATCCAGTATTAAGGAAGAAGTTGGACCAACTGTGGGGAATGATTTGCCCTGAGTCGACGGCCGGGAATGACGACCTGCGCGTGAATCCCTTGGCGGCGGGAGCGCCGAGTTTGGCAGATCTGGGGTGCACGCGAATGCTGCTGTGCACGTCGGAGAAGGATGCGATGAGGGATCGAGCGCTGATGTACTATGAGGCGTTGACGAAGGGTAGTGAGTGGCGTGGGACGACGGCGGAGTTGTATGAGGCGGCAGGGGAGGATCATGAATTCTATCTGAATCATCCAGACAGCAACAACACTGCTAAGCTCCGTGCCAGAATCGCAGCCTTCTTGACTTGAAGTTGTTGAATCATTATGTACTCTAGCTAGCTTTTGCATACCATGATAATAAAAATAAATGTCAACTCACGCTAGGCTATACCTTTTCTATTTGACATTAATTCTGAATAAAATTATAGTATATAATAACTCTAAAAAGTTGAATAAAATATACTATATTTATTGAATAAAATGTTATATCACTCATCTTTTGGTCTAGTTAAATCGACCATAATAATTAAGACTAATTATAAAATGATTGATTCTTAACGTTTATTTTATATTATTGTTTAAAATGAAGTGATTGATAGATATATAGGAGGGTTAGGATAGGGGAGTATAATTCTATCACGGAGTAATATTCGATTCAATAAGTTTGTCAATTATTTTAATAAAACAATAGAATCAGCTTATAGGTATAGGTGGGGCCGGGCATCGTATTTGATATAGGTATTAAAATATTCAATGATCGTACTTGAAACTTTGTGAACTTTACATTCCATTATCGTGTTGTATTACAGATAGAGCATGTATGGATGGATGAGAGCTTCGGATGGGAGCTTAGTTACCCAATGCTATTTCACTTATTTTCATAGCCTTGTAATTAAAGAAGTCATCCTCATGCGGACTTATGATTTGAGTATCACTAAGTTGCGATCGAGTACTCATAGATTAATTTTTGGATTCAATCAATGGCATGCTTTTGGGTTAATTCGTGCATAAATTAAGCTCCAAATAGCAAATGCAAAAGCAATTTAATTTGTTCCATTTACTTATGTTCCCATTCATTCTTTAGACATTACAAAAAGACTTAGTGACATCAAATAGGATAATCATTATTCCGCGGGCTATTGAATTGGTTAATTCGTGCATGAATATCAAAAATAATTTTAAAACATATTTATTCAAAAAGGAATATTAGAAAATAGGAAAAGAACAACACTACCAAAAATACTAATAAGCCAATTAAAATCTCCTTTTACATAAACTCAAATGATTATTTATATAAACTTCAAACCTAAGACACAAAGAAAAAAAATAAATCCCAACATATAAACTTTAATTCCTAACTTGTAAAGAAAAAATTCTAACATAAAGAAAAAATTCTTAACATAATCTTAAAATTCTTAAACGGACTCCAAATCAAAAATTATTAAAAAAATAAAAATTACCAAAAATATCCTAATTACTAAAAAAATAAAATATTACCAAAAAATAGTAATAAAAATATTCGAATCTTCTTGCATCAGTTATCCTGGGTTAAAAAAAAAACTCATTCTTGAGTTGTATCAAATGGTAGCCGAGGAGAGAGATTATTTGCTACCAAATCAGTAAAAGTTTGTTGAAGGGTGAAGCGTATCAAATCAAAGTTTTGAGACATGAGCGGTAGTTCTTTGCCTTGTGTTGATACACTACGTAATCTCCAACTTCATGTTAGGACACTTTGTGAGATGAGGGGTAATTAGCTCTAATCGCTTCATTGATGATTTGTTGCAGCGGAAACTCGAAGCAAGCATTAACACCCTTGATTTTACATGATATCCATCTCCTTGAGATGACTAATCCAAGGGTACACTCTCCTCACTAATATTACAGTAGTACACTATGAAATCCTCCTTCTTATAGGAGGCGAAGAAGTCTCGTATAAACTCCAACAAGAGAATTCACAAGAAATACAACAAAAGATACAATAAGAACAAGAAAATGAATACTACAACGAGGAACCTTTGCTCTTAATCTCTTGTTGTTGTGGATCACCTCTTGATGCTTGGAAATGTAGCAGCACTTTGCTCCAAGAACCTTGAATAACTGGCGGAAAAAATCAAAGAAGAAGTTGCATTTGAATCTTCGTCATCACCTTTATATCCTGCGGATTAGGGCTCCCAATCGATTAGTCTTAACCCCAATCGATTGAGACATTAGTTCGAGTGCATCCAGCCATCGAAACCTTGCAACGTATCTTTTCTATTAGGAGATTGTTAGTGCAATCATTCCCCAAGTCAAGGTTTAACTAAGTTCAAGTGGATTCGAGCTTGAGTTTCAATATTTAGACAATATGTTGTGGGCAACATGTTTGGACAATGTGTTGTTGGACAATATGTGAGAAAGGTCAAGTAAGTCAAGGAGGACTGATATTTGATTGGTAAAGTCCTAACTGGAGGTTAGGCAAGACAAGTCCTAACTTGGGGGTTAGGCAAAGGGAAAGTTCAAGTAGGTCAGGGAGGACCACACGTTGGCAAAGAAAGTCCAAGTGAGTCAAGGAGGACCACAGATTGGCAAGGAAAGTCCTAACTGCGGTTATGCAAAAAAAGTCCAAGTGGGTCAAGGAGGATTGTACTTTAGCAAGGAAAGTCCTAACTGTGGTTAGGCAAGTAAAGTCCAAGTATATCAAGGAGGATCACACGTTTGAAAAAGAAAGCCCTAAATGTGGTTAGGCAAAGGGAAGTCCAAGTGGGTCAAGGGGGATCACATGTTTGTAAGGTAAAGTCCTAACTGCAGTTAGGCAAGAGGAAAATCCAAGCGGGTCAAAGAGAACCACACTTGGTGACTGGAAGTCCAACGAGAAGTTGATAAAGTCCAAGTGTGTCAAGAGATTGATCGGACACTTGGTGGAGAATTCCCAACAGATCATGGTTGACCGGAGATTAGGAAAGGAAACCTTAGACTTGGGTTAAGCAAGTTAGGATTGGGTAATCAATCATGTGATCGATTGTGACCCATGAGCGCATCTCTTCGCGAAGTGCATGATCAATTGGAAGGTGGTTTTCGCAAAGCGCAGTGCATTGCACTATGTTGAATCGATTGGGAAGAGTCCCAATTAATTGAGGATATTGCGAGAGGCTTAATCAATTAAGCTTGGTCACGAGCGAGCAGAGAGCTTTTGAATCAATCGGGTGATCAATTGAAGCTGCTTGATCGATTGGGTAATAGATTAAGTAGGCCTGTAATTGATGGTTAATTAATTAAGTGACGAAGAAAAGAGCTGTCGCGAGATTTGGATGACTAAATGCGCTCAGATCTGACGTGACAATCGATTGGGGTAAGGCCAATAGATTGAGATCCCTAATCCGTGGGATATAAAGGTGATGACGAAGATTCAAATGCAACTTCTTCTCCGATTCTTTCCACTAGTTCTTGAAGGTACTTAAAGCTTCATAAATTAAAACTTAATTAAAAAAAAAATAAAAAATAGCTGATGCAACCACTTGGACTTAGTCCAGGCACCCCGCCTCCACCTCCGCAAAACTAGCCCACGGTTTTGCGGAGGTGCCCCAGTTTTTGTGGGTCCGGGCACTCGGTATTAGATCCGGGTGCCCGGACAAATGCTATAAAAGTGCCCCATGGGGAACCTCTTCCACTCACCTCAAATATTTTTTTCTCAAAGGTGTTGGTGCGGGAAGTATCCGACGATCGAACCCAAGTTTTGATAATGGTAAAAGATTCAAAATTAAGGTTAGTTGTTATCTAACATGTGTGAATGAGTTTGCAGGAAAGTCCTAACTGTGGTTAGGCATGTGAAAAACCCTAAGGGACGGTAACCTTAGGTCCTAGAGGGTGATAACCCTAGGTGGAGGAAAACTCTAAAAGGCGGCAACCTTAGGTCCTAGGGGGTGGTAACCCTAGGTGGTGGAAATCCTAAGGGGGGGTAACCTTAGGTCCTAGGAGGAGGTAACCCTAGGTGGCGGAAAACCCTAGGGGATGGTAACCCTAGGCAGAAAGTCCATTCGGTCTGGAGGACCGGACTGGCAACAGGTATGCTCTCTTGAGTGGAGTAGGTGAGGACGCGTTTCCCGTGAAAGGAACAGTAGGTGTCGGTTTGACCAAGGGTTTCCGGTCGGAAATCCAAAGTCAGAACTGGACATCCCGAAAGCTATCAACTTATTTGTTTAATTTGCTATTTGTCTAACTCTGTTTTGTAGGAAACTAACATTTCTGCAGGGTCAGACTTAGCCATGATCGGTCGACCGAACGACCTGATTGGTCTACCGAACCGCAACACAAAAGGACCAAATTTCCAGATTGTAGACTAGGTTCAGTCGAGGGATCGGTCAACCGAACCTAGGGATCTGTCGATCGAACCAAGGATGAGAGTTGACCAGATTGAAATCTGGGGAATTGGATCGGATGAGGAGGTCATCTGATTGGTCGACCGAACCTTGAGATCGGTCGACCGAACCAAGGATAGGACTTGACCAGATCGAAGTAGAGCGAGCGGATCAGATGAGGAGGAGATCATCTGATCGGTTAACCGAACATGGGGATCGGTTGACCGATCCACTTTGGGTCAAACCTGATCCCAAGGTTTGAGGATCTGGATCAGTCCTGCAGAGGCTATAAAAGGAGCCTCGGGAAGCAGCTTCGAGAAGAACGAAAACTGAACAACCTGCGCTCTTGTACGCTGCTCTGAACGCTCCAACTACGCTCTACGACTCCGACAACTGACAACGACTGTCTTCATCTGTTTGTACTATCGGTATAATTCTTTATTCAGTACTTATACTTTAACATTGTAAAAGATTTACGGATTGATAGTGATTGTCCACCGAAAGCGATCAACGATCGCGGGCCTTGGAGTAGGAGTCGCCCAAGGCTCCGAACCAAGTAAAAATACTTGGGTCTTCTTGTGTGTGTTGTATTTTTCACTGCTTTACTCGAACGTTTTCGAAAACGATAAGTGAAAGTTATGAGCACTATTCACCCCCCTTTAGCGCGTCTCGATCCAACAAAAGGTTCTTTGCCGAACTTTTAAAGAAAGAAACAAAATTCCACAAACCTTTAAACTTTCTCTTTCGATTCTTGAGCCATGTTGTTGAGGATTAATCGAGGCTGTCATTTATTTTATAAATATTCAGAATGCCTTGCTAATATTCCTGGACGGCACCCTCCCTCCTCTGCTTCCGACTCTTCCTGTACCTGCTCGTTGAGCCGGCCGGAGCCGGATTGCACGAAGTCGACGAGCTCCGACGGTGTCTGCCGCTTCACCTCCTTCTCGCGGGCTGACTTGAGCGTGTCAGAGAAGTCGAAGAGCACAGAGCTGATCCGGTTGCGGAGAAAGAGCGCCTGGCGCTCGAGTACGGGCACATCGCGGAAGAGCGGGAGGGACTCGATTTGCGGGACGGCACCGGGGGCTGGGGAGAAGTGCAGTTGGCAGGGGGAGCTGGGATCGGCGCCTGAGGAGCGGGAGGCAAAAGAAAGAGCCTAAGGAGCGGGATCGGCGCCTGAGAATTAGGGTTTCGATTTATGGTGGGCGAGGAGAAGCCCAAAAAAAGTGCGCTAAGAAAGTCCGTCAAAATTTTGATTCATAGACATCGGATTTTAAAAACCGATGTCTATTAACGAAAAAAAAGGCGTTCATAGACATCGCTTAAAAACCCGATGTCTATGAGCGAAAATCTGCGCTCATAGACATCGGTTTTTGGAAAAACCGGTGTAAAATACTCAAAGACATCGGTTTTTGCTTAAAACTGTTGTTGTTCCACTGATGTCTATGAGAGTTTTTGTTGTAGTGTATTATCACTTATATAGACTAGTTTATTGTTCAAGTTCGGTTAACTCAAGTTTGTGTGTCGAATTGTACAATAACTTAGTCAAAGTAGACGATTTTACATACACCTTTAGGGTCGCCACTAACAAAGTCACAATATCTCCCACCATCCTTAGAGACTTCCTAGGTCTGCGACCCTAAGCTGTTCCTTTTGTATGTTACCCTCCTAGGGATTTACCATGTGATAATCCCTACTCCTACATCACTTTAGATACTATATATTCATATTTTTTTTAGAGGTGAGAGGGTATCGACAATCACCCAGTTTAAGTCAGTCACACTTAGTGATCAACATTATATTCTCTATAGGGTCCTAGTGAAGTGCATCTTGCCACTCACCACTAGAGACGTTGCTATGATGCGACATTTTCACTCCTTCCTCCTATATGCATTATGTCAGAGGCTAGATATAGTTATTTCATACCATTATCTACTCAGTTAGTATCTGCACTAGCAGACAGGTCTGCATGCCCTATTGCCACACTCTGACCATCTACTTACACTCATTAGGTATTGATGTCACCATAGGTGATGTCACTCCTCTAAATGTGTTCTGCATGATAGGCGCTAGGAGTATGTCTTTAGTCTTTATATATATAGATGATCAGGGTGTCGTGTCATGAAGGGGGCCCAACATCAGCTAGACCAGTATTAGCTTGCCCAGCATCCCCTTGTCCTTAAGGAGCGACCTCAGGATGATCAAAAGGAAGATTTGTTGCTTAAGTATCAATCAGTACCTCCACCTCCAATCGATCCTACTCTTCCAGAAAGAGTCACCTGCCTAGAGGCATCTACGACTAGCTTACGACAAGAGAAACATATTCTTTGAGAGGAGACGAGGACTAGCAATCGGGAGACGCAGGCTGGACAACACCAAATCCTAGAGATACTCCAATCATGAAGTCCAACCCATCGTTCGTCATCCTCCTCTCAATAGACATTTTGAGTTGTATTTCTACTACTATTTTATGTTCATAGTTTTTATTCTTACTATATTACTTGTAATTATGCATTGCTAGTTTGACTCTTATTTTGCTACTTACTTTCTTTCCATTATGTTCTTATTATTTATTTTTTGCTTCTGATGAATGTCAAAGGGGGAGGGAGGGGTTAGATAGAAAAATAAACTAACTCAACATATTTTTTTCACATTATATATATATATATATATATATATATATATTACTTTGCTTATTTTTCTAACTTTAATCCATATTGTCATTACATCAAAAAGGAGAAGATTGTTGGTGCAGTTAACACTAATGATCTAACTCAATATTTGATGAATGACAAGCGGATTAAAGTTAGATACTTGTGATCTAATTTGTCAACTAAGTGTGCAGAATATGAACTTGATGGATCTAGAGGACCAGATATCGGGCTGAAGTCAAGTCGGGTCAGGAGGACCAGACGATTAGCTAAAGTCCAAATTGGTTGAGATCTAGCAGGAAGTCCTAGTGGGTCAAGGGATCTGACATCAAGGAAGTCTGTAATTGGTAAGTGGAGATAAGCAACTGGAGAAAAGATTTAGTTAGGACGAGTTCCCGGTTGAGGGAAAAGTAGATGTCAGTCCGACTTAGAGTTTTAGCGAAACTTAAAGTCAACACTGGACATCCTGGAGATTGTCAAATGTTTACTTTGAGTTATATTATTTTTTCTTGTGCTAACTCTGTATTGCAGAAGATTAAAAGATAGAAAATCGGGCTCTAGGGGCCTGGAGCCTGTCTAGGGACCAGGAGCCTGGGCGCCCAGAGTTGCTCCCGGGGCTTGGGTCAGGGGCTTCGAAGGAGCACCCGAGTGGCACTGAAGGCACCTGGATGGTCCAAGCGCTCGGGGTTACTCCAGGCGCTCGGACCAGCAAAAGTCATCCGTAAGCTGAGTTAGAGCACATCAACTGGTAATCCATGTCAGTGGTCCAGGCACCCGGACCGGTCCGGGAGCCTGGAGATGGATAAAGTCTGCGGGATAGACTTTCGACGAGGTGCAGCCACGTCAGCACACTCCAAGCGTCCGGGGATGGATCTAGGGGTCCGGATGGGGTTGTAAAAGGAGGGTTTGACTAGCAGCTTTAACACACCAATTTCTCCAACTTTTGTTCTTGTGCGCTGCTCCTAAAAGGCTCCTACGACGTTGTAGCGCTCTTCCAACAACCTGCGATCAAATTCTGTTAATTTTCTTTCTTGTCGGTAACTTTTTCTTATAGTTCTTATACATCACTTGTACTTCATTTTTGTAATATTCGAGCTATTAGTGGATTACCCAATAAAAGTACTCAACGAGTGCGAGCCTTTAAGTAGGAGTCGTTGAAGGTTCCTAACTAAGTAAACAATTACTTGTATTAGCGCTTACTTTTTTTCCATCTTATTTCTTTTTTCTTAATTTTATTTTTACTCTGAACTCAATTTTATTTTAAAAGAACGATTTCAAAATCACATAATTTATCCTCCCAAGTTGTCATGTCCAACAATAATGATTTATCTTTAAGGTAGAGTTCGATGCATTCTCATTGATTAAAATTTTTATGTATGGAGATGTAATTCAGCTGGGAAGTTTGGTAGTTACATTTGTTTTTTTTTAAGAAAACTTTTCCATTAATTAAATGTGATTTGGAATTCATTTTAAATTGTAAAATATTTGGAATGCTAATAGAAATCCAATTAATTGATTTGACAGTAATTGATATTGTAAAAGCATTTTAATCGAGAGAAATTTAAAGTTAATTTACCTTTTAAAATGCAGGTTTGACCTTTTAAAATGAAGACAATGATTAGGTATTTGAGATGTTATTTAGGTATAGTAACTCTTTTCTAGAAAACTTTTATGTTTTATTTGTAGAATAAAGGAAATACTTTTAATCCTCTCTATTTTCTATTTTACCCTCCCCTCTATATTTTTAAAAATAATATTTAATCCCCTTTGACCAATACCAAATGCGAAAAAAAAAAATTATAAAAGATAACTATGTCCTTATCTTTTTGATAATTTTTGATAATTTTAAAAGGAAAAAATCATATTAAATTTATTGATAATTTACTTCCTCTTCTGTTTCCTTGATTGATATCTGAACTAATTTTAGATAATTTAAGGTCCAAATTAATATTTTTCAACAAGCACATGACGGTTGATTTACTAATTAAAATTAATAAATTGTATATAACCTTCAATAATATATAAAAACTAATACTTAATTATATGAATAAAATAAAATTAATTAATTTAAAATATATATTTTTGTCTCCCTAGTTGCCCAACCTTAGAATATAATGTACCATAATTATTTTCTTTACTTCTCCATAAATTTAAAATTTTAGATCCATCCATGTCTATGATCAGAGACGAATCTAGGAATTAGAGATGGATTGGGATGATCCTAAGTTAACTGCTAACGCTGACATTAGAGAGCCTGCCGTCAATAGTGAGATAGATATAGTTGGTCCACGAACACGACGTGAGGTGATGCTCAAGTGTCTTACGTAGGACCTCAATCTACAGTTGTTCGTCTCTGACATTGATGTAAGGGTATGTCAGTGTGGAGGACATGTTGATCCGGTTGTGACAACCCAGTTGAGGGACGATGTCGACGACTACACCTCAAGGGGCAAGGGCCTAGCCATGGAGGGAGTGGCTATGGCCACGAGCGATGACAGGGAAAGGATATGGAGATGAGTAAACGAGATAGAGGAAAGAATTATGTCTATCCACTTAATGTAATGGGTCGTTATGGGCGCTACTTAATTGGTTATAACAAGAATAAGAACCCTAATAATTGAATTGCGAATGAAAATTCTCCACGTGAAATGACATGGTCATTTGGCCTCCGCCCAGCTTCAACCTCCGCAAGTCATCCTCATTTTCACCTTTCTCCTACTCTTACTCGTTGGTCAAGGACAGATGGAGAAATTAGAGTTAGGAAAGTCAGGAACTTAATCTAATAAATTATATGTTATTATAAATTATATATAAATAAAAATATATTATATTATTATTGAATGAAGTTGTGTTAAGAAATTTTGAAATAGAACATATATTTATATTATGAGTTAAATTGATATAAAAAAAATGAAATGTCATCGAATTGTCTTCAAATGCTTGCTCGAAATGCGTACAATATCGATGTCACCCATCGGTTTATACACACTTTCTCTCCAACCAATTAATTTTATCTAAAAGAGATTAATGAATGAAAAGTAACAAAGGCGAAAGGGAGGGGACGACAGATCTGGATGTCACCCGTCTATGCCACCTGGATCTTCTAGCTCACACATGAGCTAGGGAACAAGTCAGATGACGAGTCCATCTAGTGGCTACTCCAGCACACGGAGCCAACCTCCATCGAGACCGTAGTCGACGGTGAGATCAGATCCCCAATGAGGCTCCTTTATCCTCGTCGTCGGCCCTGTCATCAACATCAGGGGAGGAGGAGTCTGCTGCGAAGTGGCGCAAGAAGCTCCAGCCGACGTGAGCACTACCGACGCAAAACGATCACCGCATCCATGCTTGCCCCGCTTGTGGTGTTCTATCCGGTACAAGACCTTTGCTATAGGGTGAGGCACAAAAAATTTGGGCTGGGCTGGAGCCCAAGATAGCCCTTGGATAGATCCTTCTCTATCTATGATTATATAAGATTTCACGAAAATAGATGAAAGTATAATTTTCTTTTCTTACGCGAAGATAAATTTTATTTTTCTTCGAGTTCTTTTACGTTCTCATTTATGCACGCGAGCCTCACATCTTAGTTTATCAGTGATTTGATTGTCAAAGAGGGTAACACCGATAATACCAACCTTCAGCTGACAAGCTTTGCTTTGCTTTGCAAGACACCGAGAGTGGATGCACCGATAAATCAATATCAACAATAGATCCGAGAGAATGATGAAGGGAACCATCAATGGATGCTTCTATATATATATATATGTTATGTATATTTTTCTCACACTATTGATCCAACTCTGACCCCGAAGACACTAATCAATAATTAAAGAGCCGATCCCGAAGACATGTAATTATCTTTCACATCAATTCAATATATTTTTTTTCCTCTTAATATTATAAACAAATATAAAAAATATAAGTACCTTTTATAAAATTTTTCACATTTTACTTTGGTCAAGGGGGGTTAATGTTATTTTTTTAAATACAAAGGGATAAAATTCTACTTGATAGAAAATAGAAGAGGGTTAAAAATATTTTTCCCTTGAATAAATGTGATTTGGAATTCATTTTAAATTGTAAAGTATTTGGAATACTAACCGACATCCCATTAATTGATTTGATTGCAATTGAAATTGTAAAAGCGTTTTAATCAGAGAAATTCAAAGTTAAATGAACTTTTAAAATGAAGACAATGATTTATATATAGGTAGAATTCGAGACAATTTCATGTAATTGGGCTTTCTATTTATTGATAAGCTATTTAGGCGGGAATTTAGTTGTTACTTTATTTAGAAAACTTTTCTGTTATATATATATATACATACATGTCCGAGTGATGAGTGGATGGACGCTGGGAACGTGGCGCTTGTTGGAACCCCGAGGTGTTTTGATGTGATCAAACCAAGTTAAGTTAGGTCCTGCGTTGTTTAACCCTTGTGTCTAAGTGTGCAGGAACTTAGGAACACAGGAAGTCGAGCGGAAGACGCGGCTAGCGAGAAGGACGGCACGGGAAAGAGCCGACGGGCTCGGTGCGTCCGAGGGACGAGGTGTCCGCGGAAGAGTACACCGGTGGACGAGAAGAACGTGCGCGGCGTTCGAGGGACGAGAAACCGGGAAGGAAGGCTGCTCGAGGAGAAGGCCGGAACATGGGTTCGGGTGAGCCCTATTCCGGATGGCCGAGATCACCCAAGCTAGTGGAGCCGGAACAGAAGATCCGAACCGAGACGAGCTGAACCGAAGCAGAGCGACCGGACGGAAAAAGTCAACCAGAGTTGACTTTTGGGGTCCGGGGCGCCCGGAACCATCCGGGGCGCCCGGAATATGGTTTTTGACCAGATCGAGTCAAACTCGATCTGAACGTTGGGGGATAAAGTTTTATCCCCCCAGGGCGCCCGGAACCCTTCCAGGCGCCCCGACCAAGGCTATAAATATAGCCTTGGTCCAGAAGCAAATCAATTCAATCAGAACGACGAACTTGTAATCAACTTCTGTGTGCTTTACTTTTCTTCTTGTACGTTCAACGCTGTAAGAGGCTACTCTGCCCAGAGGAGAATCAGATAGTGCGCTTACATTCCTTGGATTAGCAATCCCCTGATTGCAAACCAAGTAAAACTCTGGTGTTTGCTTTTCTGTTTTAATTAGTCTCTGCTTTTTAATTACAAGTTCTTTTAAGTTAGTTGAATATCCGAGAAGGGTTTTTGGTTTTAATTTGTAGGGCAATTCACCCCTCCCCTCTTGCCGGCCTCCAAAGGGACCTACAAGTGGTATCAGAGCGAGGACGCTTCAGGAGGACTAACCGCCGATCGAAGCAAGAAAGATGGCCGGACCAAGCATCGTTCCACCAAAATTCGAGGGAAACTTCACAGACTGGAAGCGTCGTATGGAGGTATTTCTAAAAACCGAGATTGAAATTTATTTTATTATGAAATACGGTTTTGTAGCTCCAACAAATCAGAACGGTGAAGAAAAAGAAGAAAGCAATTGGACAAAAAAGGAGCAGAATGAGTTCGTAGCAAACAGCCGTGCGGAACATCACCTGCTAAGCGTATTACCGTCTCAGGAAGTAAACCGCATCGGAAGCTACTCATCAGCTAAAGAACTTTGGAATAAGTTTCTAGAACTCCACGAAGGCACATCCGAAGCGAAGCTCGCTAGAAGGGACATCCTCCGAAACAAACTAATGAACATCCGCTTGGAGAAATGTGAGAAAGTAGCCGGTCTACATGCAAAGATAAAAGAACTAGTTACTGGTCTCGAGAACCTCGGTGAAAAGGTAACAAATCGGGACGCCTTACGCTACGCACTCAACGCCTTTCCCAGAACTCCAGAGTGGACGTCAATAATCGACGCCTACTACATCTCAAAGGACCTGGAGGTAAGTACATTAGAGGAATGTTTTTCCACTCTTGAATTACACGAAACTAGATGTGCAGGAACGACAAAGGATACAACCCAGACTATAGCGCTGAACACAACTCAGAAGGATGAACTCGAGTCAGACTCCGAAGACGATCAAGAAGCGCACATGGTAAGAAATTTTAAAAAATTCTTTAGGTCTAATAAATTTAAAATGCAGAATAAAAAGAATCAAAAAGGAGGAAGAAAGGTGCGATGCTACCAGTGTCAGAAGGAAGGACACATAAGAGAAGACTGCCCAGAACTCAAAAAGGACAAAAGGAAGTCTCCCAAGAAACACAACCTAAAAGCAACTTGGGATGACACTTCTTCATCTGAATCAGAAGCTCAAGAATACGCCGGGATAGCACTGATGGCAAGCTACGATGGACAAAGTATATCAGAATCGAGCAACGATGAAGAGGGAGCGACCTCGGATGAAGGTAGCGAAGCAGGGGGAGATTCAGGCTTTAAGTCTGACATGGTAAGTGAGGTATGCCTCTTACCCCCTGATCAACTTTACTCTGGCATTAAGGCAATGACTAAATCCATGTATAAATTAGAAAAAGAAAATGCCAAATTAAAAAATGAAATTTTGGAAACAAAAGGAATTTTAGCAAAATCATGTCTAATAGAGGATTTTGATAAATTGAAAATTCACAATGAAAAACTAAAAGAAGAAATAGAAAGATTGAAAAAATATAAAAGTTCAAATATTTCTACTTTTAGAAATTATAGAGGTTTAAATTGGTATTATAGATTTCATCAAAGTCAAATTAGAAATATATCAAAAATCTATGTACCTAGGAAATATTTGGTTAACCCTGTAGGTAGGAACCTCTACTGGGTTCCAAAAACCTGTTTAATTTAACTTAGCATTTTCAGCAAGGAAATTAAACGACTAATTTCATTATAAGGCTTTGTCTAAGGAAGTGGTTGTTGCTCCAATAACCAAGAAGGCCTAGTGCCTCGCCACGACCTGAAAGCCAAGTATCGAAATGAAAAGTTTAATTGACTAACTGAAACAGCATTAATTTAATTTACCTAATGCTTTAAAAGAGTTATTCAATTTATATAATTTATAATAATTTTTTTTTAAAAAAAAAAATTTATTTTTTTTATTATTTATTTCTGAAAATTATTGACTTAGAAATTTTCTGAAAATTGACTTAGAAATTGTTTTTGGAAATCGACTTAAATCTTTTTAAATTAACTTAGATATTTTTTTTAGGAATTTTTCTATGAATACTGTCTTAGACATTTTCCTTTGAAAAATTGCTTTAGAAATCTTTTATAAAAATTCACGTTAAAATTTTCTGAATATTGACTTAGAATTTGTTTTACTAAATATTCTCTTTCGAAACATTGCCTTAGAAATTAATATTAATTACCTTAGAAAGTTTTTATGAAAATTCACTTAAATTTTTTTTACCTTAGACTTGTTTAAAGAACCCCTATTTTTAATGTGATCAAAGGGGGAGAAGAATGTTAAGTCTAGGGGGAGGTATATAAATTTTTTTTTATGAAATATCTTTGGACTTAATTACAAATATATTGTTTTTATTACATCTGTTTTTCCCTAGCTTAACTTGGGTTGCTCACATCAAAAAGGGGGAGATTGTTGGAACCCCGAGGTGTTTTGATGTGATCAAACCAAGTTAAGTTAGGTCCTGCGTTGTTTAACCCTTGTGTCTAAGTGTGCAGGAACTTAGGAACACAGGAAGTCGAGCGGAAGACGCGGCTAGCGAGAAGGACGGCACGGGAAAGAGCCGACGGGCTCGGTGCGTCCGAGGGACGAGGTGTCCGCGGAAGAGTACACCGGTGGACGAGAAGAACGTGCGCGGCGTTCGAGGGACAGAAACCGGAAGGAAGGTCGCCGAGGAGAAGGCGGAACATGGGTTCGTGAGCCCTATTCGGATGGCGAGATCACCCAAGCTAGTGGAGCCGGAATGAAGATCCGGACCGAGACGAGCTGAACTGAAGCAGAGCGACCGGACGGAAAAAGTCAACGATAGTTGACTTTTGGGGTCCGGGCGCCCGGACCCCGAAATTTTGACCGGATCGAGTCAAACTCGATCTGAACGTTGGGGATAAAGTTTTATCCCCGTAGGTGCCCCCTCAGGGTGCCACCAAGGCTATAAATATAGCCTTGGTCCAGAAGCAAATCAATTCAATCAGAACGACGAACTTGTAATCAACTTCTGTGTGCTTTACTTTTCTTCTTGTACGTTCAACGCTGTAAGAGGCTACTCCGCCCAGAGGAGAATCAGATAGTGCGCTTACATTCCTTGGATTAGCAATCCCCTGATTGCAAACCAAGTAAAACTCTGGTGTCTGCTTTTCTGTTTTAATTAGTCTCTGCTTTTTAATTACAAGTTCTTTTAAGTTAGTTGAATATCCGAGAAGGGTTTTTGGTTTTAATTTGTAGGGCAATTCACCCCTCCCCTCTTGCCGGCCTCCAAAGGGACCTACAGCGCTCTCTGTTATCTCTGGCTAATAATGTGGATCTCCATCGCTACCTGCAAAGAAGTCGGCCGGGAAGGGGTTCCCGGCGACGACCCTCCGATGCTCAAGTAAGGCAAGAGGAAAACGATGAAGTGGCTCCAAAGATGAGAGATCGCGTACCTCCGGTGAAATTTGTGGGCTCTTATATAGAGCTCTAGGGAGGCTTGTGCACACCTGTCGGAGCATACACGTGTCCTTTACCATACCTCAGTATGGGCTTACCAGAGGAGCATGCCTGACACCATACTGCTACAGTCCGAGCACCTCTCTGATGGGACAGTAGATCCTGTCGTCGTAGGATTCTACGTATGGCCTGGTCGTCGAACATGCCTGACACCCTGTTGTCAGAAGATGATGTTCCCCAATGTCCCCTTGTCCTTGTCTCCTTTTTCCCCGAGCCGAGCGTCCAACCGTTCGGCAGGCACATCACTTCCGACCGGGAAGATTCCCGGTCGCGTGCTCGGCTGAGACTGTTCCTTCACAGCATTGCTGCTTTACGCCTCGGCCGAGCGGGCTACCCACTCGGCCTGGCGACCTTGTTCACCATGAGCGTCGGAGACCCGACTCCCCGTCGGGTTGTCTTTGATTCCGCCCGGACCCGTTCGGCCGGTAGACCCGACCCTTCTCCGATCAGATGGACCTCATGCTGACACTTTTGACTTCTGACCTCTACATGTCATTGGCTCCCCACAAAGGGGGTCCCCCGTCCTTACCGCCGGATCACTTGCCTCCCCTTCAAGTCTAGTCGAAGGAGGCGATTAGTCCGACTGACTGGACTGCCAGTCACGCCGAGCGGCGTCTCTGTGAAACTATCCTCCGCTCGACCCCCACGGGGGTAGCTATGACCTTAGTCAACGCCAACATTCCTCGGATCTCTTCGAAATTTGCGCCAATCTTCGACATTAAGGCCGGGCATGCGCTTTGTGCCTCGTGAAGGCGTTCATTAAATGCACTCCAGTGGCCGAATGACATGTGGCGCTGCTGCCGTCATTATACGGCGGCGGCGTCACGGGCGACGAGACCGAGGCGGTTTGAAATGGACGACCCGATAGCGTCCTTGGTTTTTGCGACCTATATCCAACGGCTGAGGCCGTTCGGGGCCAAACCTATTGATCCTGTCTGAATGCTGAATCAACGGACGCTGGGCACGGGGCGCTTTCCGACTGTTGACGTGGATCTTCAACTGGTAGCACGAAGCTCCGGCGAACCTGCACAGAAGTCGGGCCGAGAAGGGGTTCCCGGCGGCGACCCTCCGACGCTCAAGTCAGGCGAAGCTCAAGAGGGAAAAAGTGGCTCTAAAACTCGTAGAATGCATACCTCCGGCGAAAGATGAGAGGCTTTATATAGGGCTGTGGAGAAGCAGGTGCACACATACCGAGGTGTACACGTGTCCTCAGCCCATACCCCAGTAAAGGCCTATCAGTGAGCTTACCTGACCCCATACTGCTACAGTCCAAGCACGTCTTCGATGGGACAGCGGAACCCCCCGTCAGAAGATTTGGAGTATGGCCTACACGTGAAACATACCTGCTGTCAGAAAAAGATGTCCCTTGTCCTTTCCCTCTTTACTCCAGATCTGGCGTCCGGCCGGACGGTTCCCTCAACATCCGGCCGGACATATGCGATGGTTTACTTGGGGAGACTCTCCATCACGTGCTTTGTGGAGACTATTAGCAGTACGTTACCTTATGGCTTTGGCCGAGCGTGCAGTCCGCTCGGCCCTGCGACCTTCTCCACTGAGCGCCGGAACCCTGATTTCGACAAGGCGCCTTTAACCATCAGCCGAACACCGAGCGGTCGGCCGGTCGGTCGGACCCGACCCTCTCCGGATGGACAACTGCCACTTTGACTTCCACGTGGCGTTGACTCCACAGGACGGGGTCCCCTGTTCTTAAACCGGATCACTTGCCTCCCCTTCAAGTTTAGTCGAAGGAGGCGAATAGTCCGACTGACTGGACTACGAATCTAGCCGAACGGCTCCTCCATGCTAGTACCCTCCGCTCGGCCAACCATAAAGATAGCCTTAAGCGAATCAACAATGGCATTCACCGGATCTCCTCGTGTTCTGTGCCAATCTTCGACATTAAGGTTGAGCATGCTTTCATTAAATGCTCCGAATGATTGAATGATACGTGGAGCACTGCCAACATCGTACGGCGGCGGTGGCATGGTGCTTTGATGTGATCGAAGCGATTCGAAACGGACGGCCCGATGTACACGTTGATTCCTGTGACCTGGATCCGACGGTGGAGACCGCCCGGCCTCCACCCTATAAATCCTTCGTTTCCTTCTCTCTCGCGTTTGCCTTTGCGATTTCGACCTGTCCCCAGCGCTTGGAGCTCCGGCGATCCTGTTTCTGCTCTTCGACGCTCTCCGGCGCCATTTCCTTGGTCCCTTTCCCCGCAGTAAGGTTTTATATTTTTCCTTCCTCCTTTCCGGTGTTTCCTCCGCATTTCTTTCTCAGTTTTGATCCTTGAAACCTCCTTTCGTTTGCTGCTGCCTTTTCTCCTGCCTTTCCGCCTTTTTATTCCTTCCGATCGGCCCATGGCCAGCTCTTCCAATCCTGAAGATCAATCGCTCGACCCATGGTACACCACCATGCAGTCCCGATTCGACCAGCGTGATTTTGATATTCTGACAGACAATTTCGAAATCCCAGAAGATTTTGAACTTCTTTTAGCCGGTCCTTCCGCTCGGCCGCACAGGCCGTCACGCGGAGCTTTCTGTGTCTTCCGAGACCAGTTTACCGCCGGTCTGCGTTTTCCTGTACATCCTTTCATCATAGATGTCTGTAATTTTTTCGGTGCGCCGCTCGGCAGTTTAGTACCCAATACCTTCCGTCTCCTCTGCGGTGTTGTTGTTTTGTTTAAGATTCACAACATCCCCCTCCGACCGGAGGTTTTCTTTTATTTCTATTATCCCAAGCAAGCCGAGCCGGGCACCTTCATGTTCCAAGCTCGGCCCGGCTTGGTCTTCTTCAACAAACTTCCTACTTCCAATAAACATTGGAAAGATTATTTTTTCTACATCCGTATGCCCGATCAGGCCACCTTCCCGACAAAGTGGCAAGTCAACCTGCCCCTCACTCCCGAGCTGAAGAAATTCAAGACCCGACCGGACTATCTCCACGCTGCAAATATACTAGCCGGTCTACGACTTGACATCAAGAAGCTTCTTCACGAAGGAGTGATGTACATCTTCGGCCTGAGTCCTATACGGACTCCTCTTCGGACCGGATTCGGTAAGAATTTTGCTTGGGCATTTGCTTTAATTGCTAACTGATTTCTTTTCTTTCTCCTACAGTTGACATCGTCATGGACTCGGTGATGGCCGGCGTTCTGAAGAGAAAGGCAATGGAAGCGCTGGGTATTCAGCCGGTCGGCTCCCATGAAGGAGAGAGCGGGACTCAAGCCGAGTCGGCCGCTCAAGCTTCTCAGCAGAACGTGGCCGCGGAGCTACCCGGAGAACCAACGAGGAAGGTTCCGCTCGGGAGGAGGAGCACCTCTACAAAAGAGGCGCCGGTGGAGACTCAGCTGCGCTCTGCTACCTCCGCGGTCCAACCCTCCGACCGGGCCACCGCATTGCTCGAGGCAAGGCGCTGAGGCGAAACCATTTCGTCCGACCGACTCCTTCTTGACGGATGAGCCACCGCCCGGCTTGAGGTCGGTCCCTTCCGCCTGCTCGCCAACCAATCCAACGCTCAACCATTCATTCGCGTCAAGGCCGTCGATCCTGATCGCCGGCCGGACGACCCACGGCCCAGCCGCACGATTGGTCACTTCATCTCCCAATCGAAGAGATGCGCGAGGCCGACCAACCGATCGCCCGAGCACACTATTACCAAGGGCCCTTCGCCGAGATGTGGGCGGACGCCCGGGCCCGTGTTCCCATGATACCGCTCGATTGCAGCAGGCCACGGGGGTAAGTTTGTAATCTACCAAGTTTTGTCTTCCTTCCTCCCGATCGGCCACTAACAGCTTCTAATTCTTCTCGTCGAGATGGGTAGAAGAAATTGCGGTTTCCAATCGCTTGGCCCTGGTGGATGAAGAGCTGCGACAACTGAAGGCGCGGTTGGTCCGTCCGGCCTTGAGTTGAAGAAGGCCCAAGATATGTTGGCGGCCGAACAGAAGAGAACAGCCGACCAGGCTCATCATTTGGCCGAGCTCGAGCGACAAGTCAAGTCGCTCGACCAAAAATTTACCCTGGCCACCACTCGGAAGAATACGGCCATTTCTGACTTGGAGAAGAAGAATGTGGAGGCTCGAGGCCTGGAGCTGAAGATCAAGGAGTTGATGGAGCAGCTCGACCAAGAGAAAGTGAGCCGCTCGGCCGACGCCACCAAGCATAAGGACGAGCTGCCCACTTTGCAAGAATCCCTTGCTGCAGCTCAATCAGCCTTCAAAGAGTACCAAGAGGCTGAGCCGAGTCGGGTTGCAGCTTTAAGACAGGGCTACATCCGCTCGACCGGATTTTCGGAGAAAATCTGCAAGCGGATGTACACCGCCTTTGATTTGGCCATGACCGCCACCATGACTTATCTGAAGTCGAAGGGCCTTCTCCCCGAGTCCGCTTCTATTCCGGCCGGTGACCAGGTGGCTCTTCTGGATAACATCCCCAAGACCCTTTATGATTATATTGAGTAGTTTCTGTAATTGGGCCACTCGACTGGATGTCATCTCTTTTTGTAATTAGGCCGCTCGGCCTAAAGTTTTAACTTTAATGCAATGTTTTCCTTGTATTTGCTGCCTCTGCACATAACTAAAATGTGTGTTTATCCGCTCGCACATTATTACTTCTCGTGCTCCCGCTCGGCGAAATATACCATGCCCCTCTTTCAAGATGTTTAGAGCTCGTTTTCAAGATGTCAAGCACCTTTAAATACTGGGCCAATCGGAGCGTAGAGACGGTCGAACGATATCGAAATCGCGTACCTCGGGACACTTGCCGTACTTTTTATTGCTATAATCCGCTCGGACGTTTATAGACGCCGGCTCGTCTCTCGATATTTAACGTCGGAGCTCGACGGTCTTCCGCTCGGAGGGTTTATAGACGCTGGCCCGTCTCTCGATATTTAACGTCGGAGCTCGACGGTCTTCCGCTCGGAGGTTTTATAGACGCCGGCCCGTCTCTCGATATTTAACGTCGGAGCTCGACGGTCTTCCGCTCGGAGGGTTTATAGACGCCGGCTCGTCTCTCGATATTTAACGTCAGAGCTCGACGGTCTTCCGCTCGGAGGGTTTATAGACGCCAGCCCGTCTCTTGACGCCGAGCTCGGCGGTCTTCCGCCGAGGGTTTATAGACGCCGCTCTCTTGATATTTAATGTCGGACTCGGCGGTCTTTTGCTCGGAGGGTTTATAGACGGCCCGTCTCGATATTTAACGTCGCGACGGTCTTCCGCGCCGAGGGTTTATAGACGCCGCCTCTCGATATTTAACGCCGGAGCTCGACGGTCTTCCGCTCGGAGGGTTTATAGACGCTGCCCGTCTCTCGATATTGAACGTCGGAGCTTGGCGGTCTTCCGCTCGGAGGGTTTATAGACGCCGCCCGTCTCTCGATATCTTCCGCTCGGAGGGTTTATAGGCACCGGCCCTCTCTCGATATTTAACGTCCGAGCTCGGCGGTCTTCCGCTCGAGGGTTTATAGACGCCCGTCTCTCGATATTTAACGTCGGAGCTCGGCGGTCTTCTGCTATGACAACCGATCGGCAAACCCATTGGACATCCTTTGAATTAATTTTGCTCCCTGCATTACAAGGGTACGGGCGACCAAAATATATGCAAAAATAAGTTACATTAGTGCACCTTTCACCCTGCCCGATAAGGCTGGAGATGATTCGCGCTCCACGGCCGGTTCAGCTGGCGCCCATCTTCATCCTCCAAATAATAAGCACCCGAGCGGAGCTTTTCAATAACCTTGAAGGGGCCCGCCCACGGTGCCTCCAGCTTGCCGACGTCGCCGACCGGCTTGACTTTCTTCCATACAAGGTCGCCGACCTGGAATGATCGGGGGATTACGCGGCGGTTGTAGTTTTGCTTCATCCACTGCCGGTACGCCATAAGCCGAACGGACGCCTTGGCCCTTTCTTCGTCAACCAAATCCAACTCCATGTTCCTCCGCTCGGCGTTATCTTCATCGTAATTTTGGATTCGAGCGGACTCAACTGCCACTTCAACTGGAATGACCGCCTCACCGCCATACACCAGGTGGAACGGCGTGACGCCCGTCCCTTCCTTTGGAGTCGTTCGGATGGCCCATAGGACGCCCGGCACTTCATCTACCCAACTTCCTCCCAAATGGTCGAGCCGAGCGCGCAGAATACGAAGAATTTCCCGATTGGCTACTTCGGCTTGACCGTTGCTTTGGGGATAGGCCACGGACGTGAAGTGTTGCTCGATGTCATAACTTTTGCAACTTCCCTGTGAATTGTCGCCCATTGTCGGAAATCAGTCGGCGAGGGATGCCGAACCGACAGATGATGTGTTGCCAGATGAATTTTTTGACCATCTGCTCGGTGATCCTAGCTAACGGCTCGGCCTCCACCCACTTGGAAAAATAATCGACCGCCACTAGCAAAAATTTCCGCTATCCTGTCGCCATTGGAAATGGACCAACAATATCCATCCCCCATTGATCGAACGGACATGAGACTGTGGATGCCTTCATTTCCTCTGCCGGTCGGTGGTAGAAGTTATGGTACTTCTGGCACGAAAGGCACGTCGACACAGTCTGAGCGGCGTCTGCTTGTAAGGTTGGCCAGAAGTACCCGGCCAGGAGGATCTTCTTAGCCAACGATCGTCCGCCCGGATGTCCTCCGCACGATCCTTGATGTACTTCTTAGAGGATGTAAGCCGAGTCCTCCGAGCTCACGCATTTCAACAGTGGGCGTGAGAAAGCCTTCTTGTAAAGCTGATCGCCGATGAGTGTGAACTGACCGGCTCTCCTCCTTAGCAACTGGGCTTCATTCTGATCGGACGGTGTGGCGCCCGAGCGCAGAAACTCAGTAATGGGTGCCCTCCAGTCGCTTGGAAACGTAAGGCCTTCCATGCGGTCGACGTGCACCACCAACAACACTTGTTCAATTGGCCGCTGAATGACGATCGACCTTATTGAGCTCGCGAGTTTGGCTAACTCATCGGCCGCTTGATTTTCTGCTCTGGGTATCTTCTGGACAATAACTTCTCTAAAATCGGCTTTATGCCTTTTAAAGGCTTCAGCGTAGTGCTTGAGCCGAGCACTATTGATTTCGAAGGTACCAGAGAGTTGTTGAGCGGCCAACTGGGAATCCGAATGAAGCGTTACCCACTCTCCACATGCGTGTCTTGCACTCAAGCCGGCTATGAGGGCCTCATACTCTGCCTCATTGTTTGTAGCTTTGTAGTCCAGCCGGACGGATAGTTGCATCTTCTCTTCTTGGGGGGAGAGCAGTAGTATTCCAATCCCGCTTCCGAGCCGAGTGGACGACCCATCCACATATATTCTCCACATAGTTTCTGGCTCCGGCCTTTGCACCTCAGTCACAAAATCAGCCAAGGATTGCGCTTTGATCGCCGAGCGGGGCGGGTATTGGATATCAAATTCGCTTAACTCCGTCGTCCATTTGATGAGTCGCCCGGATGCTTCTGGATTCAGTAAGACACGCCCGAGCGGGCTATTGGTTTTGACAATGATGGTATGCGCCAGGAAATACGGGCGAAGTCGCCGAGCGGTGAGGACCAAGGAAAAAAGCCAGCTCTTCGAGCCCAGTGTAGCGAGATTCGGCATCTTTTAAAATGTGACTAAGGAAATACACCGACTCTTCTCCGCTCGCCCTCACTAGTGCCGAGCCGATTGCCTGCTCAGTCGAGGATTGGTAGATACAAAGTGGCTCACCCGCAACCGGCTTGGCTAATACCGGGAGAGAATTCAGATATGCCTTTAAATCTTCGAACGCCCGGTCGCATTCTTCGTCCCAGTGAAATTTAGTGGCCTTGCGCAAGATTTTGAAAAAAGGAAGGCTCCGGTCGGCAGTTTTGGAGATGAACCTGGACAGGGCAGTTATCTGACCGGTCACACGCTGCACTTCCCTCGTATTTCTTGGGGGCGACATGTCTTGTAGAGCTTTCACCTTGCTAGGATTTGCTTCAATACCCCGCTCGGTCACTATGTAACCCAAGAATCGTCCTCCTTTTGCTCCGAACAGACACTTCTGGGGATTTAGTTTAACGCCGTACCTCCTCAGTGTTCGGAAAGTCTCCTCCAAGTCTTCCAGGAGATCGGCCGATCGGACGGATTTGATGAGAATGTCGTCCACGTATACTTCTAGGTTCCGCCCGATCTGCTCTTTGAACACTTTGTTCATCAGGCGCTGATATGTGGCTCCCGCATTTTTCAATCCGAACGGCATCACCTTATAGCAATAGGTGCCGTCGGCCGTCACAAAACTGACTTTTTCTTGATCTTCACGGCGAAGCGCGGCTGATGATAACCTTGGTAAGCGTCGAGCATACATATTAATTCGCATCCGGCCGTAGAGTCCACCAGCTGATTTATCCGGGGCAGAGGATAAAAGTCTTTCGGGCAAGCTTTGTTGAGATCCCGGAAATCTATGCATACTCTCCACTTGTTCCCTGGCTTGGAGACTAACACTACGTTAGCCAGCCAGCTCGGGAACTGCACTTCTCGTATATGGCCGGCCTCTAGAAGCTTCTCAACTTCTGCCCGGATGATGAAATTCTGCTCGGCACTGAAATCCCTTTTTCTCTGCTTCACTGGTCGAGCGTCCGGTCGGACATGTAGTTTGTACTGCGATATGCTTGGCGAAATTCCAGGCAGCTCATGCGTCGTCCAGACGAAGACATCACAAATTCTCTGGAGGCATTTGATCACTTCCTCCTTCTGGTTGGCCTCCAGATCGGACGCAATAAAGGTCTTGGCCTCCGATCGGGTTGGGTGAATCTGCACTTCCTCTTTTTCTTCATAAATTAAAGAGGGTGGCTTTTCAGTGATGGCGTTTACCTCGGTCCGGGGCGCCTTCCGAGCGGAATTAGCTTCTGCTTGGACCATCTTGATGTAGCATCGCCGAGCTGCCAGTTGGTCTCCCCGTACTTCTCCCACTTTGTCTTCGACGGGGAACTTGATCTTCTGGTGGAAGGTGGAGACGGCCGCTCGGAACACACTGAGCGCCGGTCGTCCCAGAATGACGTTGTATGAGGAGGAAGAGTCGACCACCATGAAGTTTACTGTACGCGTTCTTCTGAGCGGCTCTTCTCCCAATGATATAGCCATCCGGATTTGTCCGACCGGAAGGACTTCATTGCCCGTAAACCCGTAGAGGGGAGTTGTCAAGGGTAGCAGCTCGGCAAGATCAATTTGAAGTTGATCGAACGCCTTTTTGAATATTATGTTGACCGAACTTCCTGTGTCAACAAAAATGCGGTGAATAGTATAATTGGCTATTACCGCTTTGATGAGCAGAGCGTCGTCGTGGGGTACTTCAACTCTTTCCAAGTCCCCTGGCCCAAAACTGATTTCGAGTCCACTCGCCCGCTCTCGGCTGCAACCGACCGCATGGATCTGGAGCTGCCGGACGCTCGCCTTTCTTGCTCGGTTGGAATCTCCTCCGGTCAGCCCGCCAGCAATAATGTTGATCTCGCCTCGGGAAGTATTGCTTCTATTCTCTTCTTCCCGAGCGGATGGTCGAGACCGTTCTCGTGACTTTCGGCGATTCTCCTGCCTTGGAGAGCGGTGCCGATCGGGCGTCTATTGCTGTCGATTCTCGATTCGAGTCCGATCGGCTTCATGAGTTCTCTGTCGCCTGTCGACTGAGGGAGACCGTCGTCCGCCATTCCGGGGCACGGGATGTGCCACGAAGGGAAGACTTCGATAATCCCTTGTGTTGTGCGTATCCGTCCGGTGGAAGGAGCAGAACATCGGGGTCCATTTCTTCTTTGGCTTGGGCCGAGCGGCAGCTACTTCTTGCACTTGGGACCTCACATGAGGGGAGCGGATTGCTTCGGCCCTCGGTCCTCTTGGCGGTTGATGAGTAGCATGCTGTTTCTGCTCGGCAGGAGGAGCCCGCTCGGTTGGAGTTTCTTTTTTTCTAGCCGCTTGCGCTTCTTCCACGTTGATGTATTCGTTAGCCCGATGTAGCATGTGATCATAATCTCGGGGCGGCTTTTGTATAAGCGATCGGAAGAAATCCCCATCCACTAGGCCTTGTGTGAAGGCATTCATCATGGTCTCCGAGGTGGCCGTTGGAATATCCATGGCCACTTTGTTGAACTGCTGGATGTAAGCTCGGAGCGATTCACGGGCTTCTTGTTTGATGGCGAATAGACTAACGCTAGTTTTCTGGTAGCGCCGACTGCTGGCGAAGTGGTGGAGGAAGGCCGTTCGGAAGTCTTTGAAAGTGGTGATGGATCCGTCCGGCAGCCTCCGAAACCACCGTTGAGCCGATCCCGAGAGAGTGGTAAGAAGAACTCGGCACTTTACTCCATCTGTGTATTGATGGAGAGTAGCTATGTTGTCGAACTTACCCAGATGATCATCCGGGTCGGTTGTCCCATTGTACTCGCTGATCGTCGGAGGCACATAGTGCTTGGGTAGGGAGTCTCACAGAATAGCCTTTGAAAATTAGCGATTAATCCGCTCGGGCGATGCGTCCGTGCAGGGGGCTTTTCCTTTTCTGTCATCCCGTCTAGGCATTTCATCCGAAGAAGATCCCCGATCTCTATGAGCTGCTACGGCTTCAGGGGTACGGAATAGGGCTCGATGAAATGCAACGGTGGCCGGCGGTGCTTCCGCTCGACCACCAGACGCTAACGTTGCTTGCTGTTCCGGCCGCTCGGCTGTTGCTTTCTGTTTTTGCTCCACGAGCTTGGCGGCACTTATCTCGATCAGAGCGTCGAGTTCCTCATTAGAAAGCGTCACCGTGTGTTGTCTTCCAGCCTCGTCCATTGTTTCCGTTCGGATACAGGAGCGTTCCCACAGACGGCGCCAAATTGATCCTGTCCGAATGCTGAATCAACGGACGCTGGGCACGGGGCGCTTTCCGACTGTTGACGTGGATCTTCAACTGGTAGCACGAAGCTCCGGCGAACCTGCACAGAAGTCGGGCCGGGAAGGGGTTCCCGGCGGCGACCCTCCGACGCTCAAGTCATGCGAAGCTCAAGAGAGAAAAAGTGGCTCTAAAACTCGTAAAATGCATACCTCCGGCGAAAGATGAGAGGCTTTATATAGGGCTGTGGAGAAGCAGGTGCACACATACCGATGTGTACACGTGTCCTCAGCCCATACCCCAGTAAAGGCCTGTCAGTGAGCTTACCTGACCCCATACTGCTACAGTCCAAGCACGTCTTCGATGGGACAGCGGAACCCCCCGTCAGAAGATTTGGAGTATGGCCTACACGTGAAACATACTTGCTGTTAGAAAAAGATGTCCCTTGTCCTTTCCCTCTTTACTCCAGATCTGGCGTCCGGCCGGACGGTTCCCTCAACATCCGGCCGGACATATGCGATGGTTTACTTGGGGAGACTCTCCATCACGTGCTTTTTGGAGACTATTAGCAGTACGTTACCTTATGGCTTTGGCCGAGCGTGCAGTCCGCTCGGCCCTGCGACCTTCTCCACTGAACGCCGGAACCCTGATTTCGACAGGGCGCCTTTAACCATCAGCCGAACACCGAGCGGTCGGCCGGTCGGTCGGACCCATCCATCTCCGGACGTTCGATTCCACCGGACGGTCGGTCGGACCCGGCCCTCTCCGGATGGACAACTGCCACTTTGACTTCCACGTGGCGTTGACTCCACAGGACGGAGTCCCCTGTTCTTAAACCGGATCACTTGCCTCCCCTTCAAGTCTAGTCGAAGGAGGCGAATAGTCTGACTGACTGGACTACGAATCTAGCCGAACGGCTCCTCCGTGCTAGTACCCTCCGCTCGGCCAACCATAGAGATAGCCTTAAGCGAATCAACAATGGCATTCACCGGATCTCCTCGTGTTCTGCGCCAATCTTCGACATTAAGGTTGAGCATGCTTTCATTAAATACTCCGAATGATTGAATGACACGTGGAGCACTGCCATCATCGTACGACGGTGGTGGCATGGTGCTTTGATGTGATCGAAGCGATTCGAAACGGACGGCCCGATGTACACGTTATTCCTGTGACCTGGATCCGACGGTGGAGACCGCCCGGCCTCCACCCTATAAATCCTTCGTTTCCTTCTCTCTCGCGTTTGCCTTTGCGATTTCGACCCGTCCCCAGCGCTTGGAGCTCCGGCGATCCTGTTTCTGCTCTCCGACGCTCTCCGACGCTCTCCGGCGCCTTTTCCTTGGTCCCTTTCCCTGCAATAAGGTTTTATATTTTTCCTTCCTCCTTTCCAGTGTTTCCTCCGCATTTCTTTCTCATTTTCGATCCTTGAAACCTCCTTTCGTTTGTTGCTGCCTTTTCTCCTGCCTTTTCGCCTTTTTATTCCTTCTGATCGGCCCATGGCTAGCTCTTCCAATCCTGAAGATCAGTCGCTCGACCCATGGTACACCACCATGCAGTCCCGATTCGACCAGCGTGATTTTGATATTCTGACAGACAATTTCGAAATCCCAGAAGATTTTGAACTTCTTTTAGCCGGTCCTTCCGCTCGGCCGCACAGGCCGCCACGCGGAGCTTTCTGTGTCTTCCAAGACCAGTTTACCGCCGGTTTGCGTTTTCCTGTACATCCTTTCATTATAGATGTCTATAATTTTTTCGGTGTGCCGCTCGGCAGTTTAGTACCCAATACCTTCCGTCTCCTCTGCGGTGTTGTTGTTTTGTTTAAGATTCACAACATCCCCCTCCGACCGGAGGTTTTCTTTTATTTCTATTATCCCAAGCAAGCCGAGCCGGGCACCTTCATGTTCCAAGCTCGGCCTGACTTGGTCTTCTTCAACAAACTTCCTACTTCCAATAAACAGTGGAAAGATTATTTTTTCTACATCCGTATGCCCGATCAGGCCACCTTCCCGACAAAGTGGCAAGTCAACCTGCCCCCCACTCCCGAGCTGATGAAATTCAAGACCCGACCGGACTATCTCCACGCTGCAAATATACTAGCCGGTCTGCGACTTGACATCAACAAGCTTCTTCACGAAGGAGTGAAGTACATCTTCGGCCTGAGTCCTATACGGACTCCTCTTCCGACTGGATTCGATAAGAATTTTGCTTGGGCATTTGCTTTAATTGCTAACTGATTTCTTTTCTTTCTCCTGGAGCTGACATCGTCATGGACTCGGTGATGACCGGCGTTCTGAAGAGAAAGGCGGCGGCGCTAGAGGCTGCGGCGGCCAAGGAAATGGAAGCGCTGGGTATTCAGCTGGTCGGCTCCCATTAAGGAGAGAGCGGGACTCAAGCTGAGTCGGCCGCTCAAGCTTCTCAACAGAACGTGGCCAGCGGAGCTACCACCCCAGAGAACCAACTGCCCCCGAGGAAGGTTCCGCTCGGGAGGAGGAGCAGCCTCTACAAAAGTGGCGCCGGGTGGAGACTCCGCTGCGCTCTGCTACCTCCGCGGTCCAACCCTCCGACCGGGCCACCGCAATTGGTCGAGGTAAGGCGCCTGAGGCCGAAACCATTTCGTCCGACCGGACTCCTTCTGACTGGGACGAGCCAGCTGCTCCGGTTGAGGCTGTTCCGGTCAGTACCCTTCCGCCCGTTCGCCAACCAGTCCAACGCTCGACCATTCATTCGCAGTTTTCTGCGTCGGCTTCTGATCCCCTCCCGACTGCCGGTCGGACGACCCACGGCCCTGGCCGCATGATTCGGGTCACTCTTCATCTCCCAACTGAAGAGCTGCTGCTAGAGGCCGACCAACCGATCGCGCCCAAGCACACTATTACCCTGAAGGGGCCTCTCGCCGAGATGTGGGTCGACGCTCGGGCACGCGTCGCCCTGATTCCCATCGGGAACCAGGCAAACAGCCATATGCAGCAGGCCACGGGGGTAAGTTTGTAATCTACCAAGTTTTGCCTTCCTTCCTCCCGATCGGCCACTAACAACTTCTAATTCTTTCAGTCAGAGATGGGTAGAAGAAATTGTGGTTTCCAATCGCTTGGCCCTGGTGGATGAAGAGCTGCGACAACTGAAGGCAGCGGTTGGTCCGTCCGGCCTTCAGGGCCCTTCATATTCCGATCTGCAGAAGGAGCTGAAGAAGGCCCAAGATATGCTGGCGGCCGAACAGAAGAGAACAACCGACCAGGCTCATCATTTGGCCGAGCTCGAGCGACAAGTCAAGTCGCTCGACCAAAAATTTACCCTGGCCACCACTCGGAAGAATACGGCCATTTCTGACTTAGAGAAGAAGAATGTGGAGGCTCGAGGCCTGGAGCTGAAGATCAAGGAGTTGATGGAGCAGCTCGACCAAGAGAAAGTGAGCCGCTCGGCCGACGCCACCAAGCATAAGGACGAGCTGACCACTTTGCAAGAATCCCTTGCTGCAGCTCAATCGGCCTTCAAAGAGTACCAAGAGGCTGAGCCGAGTCGGGTTGCAGCTTTAAAACAGGGCTACATCCGCTCGACCGGATTTTCGGAGAAAATCTGCGAGCGGATGTACACCGCCTTTGATTTGGCCATGACCGCCACCATGACTTATCTGAAGTCGAAGGGCCTTCTCCCCGAGTCCGCTTCTATTCCGGCCGATGACCAGGTGGCTCTTCTGGATAACATCCCCAAGACCCTTTATGATTATATTGAGTAGTTTCTGTAATTGTGCCACTCGACTGGATGTCATCTCTTTTTGTAATTAGGCCGCTCGGCCCAAAGTTTTAACTTTAATGCAATGTTTTCCTTGTATTTGCTGCCTCTTCACATAACTAAAATGTGTGTTTATCCGCTCGCCCATTATTACTTCTTGTGATCCCGCTCGGCGAAATATACCATGTCCCTCTTTCAAGATGTTTAGAGCTCGTTTTCAAGATTTCAAGCACCTTTGGATACTGGGCCAATCGAAGCGTAGAGACGGTCGAGCGATATCGAAATCGCGTACCTTGGGACACTTGCCGTACTTTTTATTGCTATAATCCGCTCGGACGTTTATAGACGCCGGCTCGTCTCTCGATATTTAACGTCGGAGCTCGAAGGTCTTCCCCTCGGAGGGTTTATAGACGCCGGCCCGTCTCTCGATATTTAACGTCGGAGCTCGACGGTCTTCCGCTCGGAGGGTTTATAGACGCCGGCTCGTCTCTCGATATTTAACGTCGGAGCTCGACGGTCTTCCTTCGGAGGGTTATAGGCACTGCTCTCGATATTTAACGCCGAGCTCGACGGTCTTCCGCCGGAGGGTTTATAGACGCCTCCGCTCTCGATATTTAACGTCGAGCTCGGCGGTCTTCCCGCCGAGGGTTTATAGATGCGGCTTGTCTCGATATTTAACGCGGAGCTCGACGGTCTTCAGCTCGGAGGGTTTATAGATGCCCTCTCTCGATATTTAACGCCGGAGCTCGGCGGTCTTCCGCTCGGAGGGTTTATAGACGCCACTCGTCTCTCGATATTTAACGTCGAGCTCGACGGTCTTCCGCTCGGAGGTTTATAGACGCCGCCCGTCTCTCGATATTTAACGCCGGAGCTCGGCGGTCTTCCGCTGAGGGTTTATAGGCGCCGGCTCGTCTCGATATTTAACGTCGGCTCGACGGTCTTCCTTCGGAGGGTTTATAGACGCCGCCCCCCCTCGATATTTAACGCCGGAGCTCGACGGTCTTCCGGAGGGTTTATACACGCCGGCCCGTCTCGATATTTAACGCCGAGCTCGACGGTCTTCCGCTCGGAGGGTTTATAGACGCCGTCTCTCGATATTTAACGTCGGAGCTCGACGGTCTTCCGCTCGGAGGTTTTATAGACGCCGGCACGTCTCTTGATATTTAACGTCGGAGCTCGACGGTCTTTCGCTCGGAGGGTTTATAGACACCGACCCGTCTCTCGATATTTAACGTCGGAGCTCGACGGTCTTTTGCTCGGAGGGTTTATAGACGCCGGCTCGTCTCTCGATATTTAACGTCGGAGCTCGACGGTCTTCCGCTCGGAGGGTTTATAGACGCCGGCCCGTCCCTCGATATTTAACGTCGGAGCTCAACGGCCTTCCGCTCGGAGGGTTTATAGACGCCGGCCCGTCTCTCGATATTTAACGTCGGAGCTCGACGGTCTTCCGCTCGGAGGGTTTATAGACGCCGGCCCGTCTCTCGATATTTAACGTCGGAGCTCGACGGTCTTCCGCTCGGAGGGTTTATAGACGCCGGCCCGTCTCTCGATATTTAACGTCGGAGCTCGACGGTCTTCCGCTCGGAGGGTTTATAGACGCCGGCCCGTCTCTCGATATTTAACGTCGGAGCTCGACGGTCTTCCGCTCGGAGGGTTTATAGACGCCGGCCCGTCTCTCGATATTTAACGTCGGAGCTCGACGGTCTTCTTTATGACTAACTTCAATACAGCCGCTCGGCAAACCCATTGGACATCCTTTGAATTAATTTTGCTCCCTGCATTACAAGGGTACGGGCGACCAAAATATATGCAAAAATAAGTTACATTAGTGCACCTTTCACCCTGCCCGATAAGGCTGGAGATGATTCGCGCTCCACGGCCGGTCCAGCTGGCGTCCGTCTTCATCCTCGAAATAATAAGCGCCCGAGCGGAGCTTTTCAATAACCTTGAAGGGGCCCGCCCACAGTGCCTCCAGCTTGCCGACGTCGCCGACCGGCTTGACTTTCTTCCATACAAGGTCGCCGACCTGGAATGATCGGGGGATTACGCGGCGGTTGTAGTTTTGCTTCATCCACTCCCGGTACGCCATAAGCCGAACGGACGCCTTGGCCCTTTCTTCGTCAACCAAATCCAGCTCCATGTTCCTCCGCTCGGCGTTATCTTCATCGTAATTTTGGATCCGAGCGGACTCAACAACCACTTCAACCGGAATGACCGCCTCGCCGCCATACACCAGGTGGAACGGCGTGACGCCCGTCCCTTCCTTTGGGGTCGTTCGGATGGCCCATAGGACGCCCGGCACTTCATCTACCCAACTTCCTCCCAAATGGTCGAGCCGAGTGCGCAGAATACGAAGAATTTCCCAATTGGCTACTTCGGCTTGACCGTTGCTTTGGCGATAGGCCACGGACGTGAAGTGTTGCTCGATGTCATAGCTTTTGCACCAGTCCTCGAGCAACTTCCCTGTGAATTGTCGCCCATTGTCGGAAATCAGTCGGCGAGGGATGCCGAACCGACAGATGATGTGTTGCCAGATGAATTTTTTGACCATCTGCTCGGTGATCCTGGCTAACGGCTCGGCCTCCACCCACTTGGAAAAATAATCGACCGCCACTAGCAAAAATTTCCGCTGTCCTGTCGCCATTGGAAATGGACCAACAATATCCATCCCCCATTGATCGAACGGACATGAGACTGTGGATGCCTTCATTTCCTCTGCCGGTCGGTGGTAGAAGTTATGGTACTTCTTGCACGAAAGGCACGTCGACACAGTCCGAGCGGCGTCTGCTTGTAAGGTTGGCCAGAAGTACTCGGCCAGCAGGATCTTCTTAGCCAAAGATCGTCGGCTCGGATGTCCTCCGCACGATCCTTGATGTACTTCTTGGAGGATGTAAGCCGAGTCCTCCGAGCTCACGCATTTCAACAGCGGGCGTGAGAAAGCCTTCTTGTAAAGCTGATCGCCGATGAGTGTGAACCGACCGGCTCTCCTCCTTAGCAACTGGGCTTCATTCTGATCGGACGGTGTGGCGCCCGAGCGCAGAAACTCAGTAATGGGTGCCCTCCAGTCGCTTGGAAACGTAAGGCCTTCCATGCGGTCGACGTGCACCACCAACAACACTTGTTCAATTGGCCGCTGAATGACGATCGACCTTATTGAGCTCGCGAGTTTGGCTAACTCATCGGCCGCTTGATTTTCTGCTCTGGGTATCTTCTGGACAATAACTTCTCTAAAATCGGCTTTATGCCTTTTAAAGGCTTCAGCGTAGTGCTTGAGCCGAGCACTATTGATTTCGAAGGTTACCAGAGAGTTGTTGAGCGGCCAACTGAGAATCCGAATGAAGCGTTACCCGACAGGCTCCCACATGCCGTGCTGCCTGCAAGCCGGCTATGAGGGCCTCATACTCTACGTCATTGTTTGTAGCTTTATAGTCTAGCCGGACGGATAGGTGCATCTTCTCTTCTTGGGGGGAGAGCAGTAGTATTCCAATCCCGCTTCCGAGCCGAGTGGACGACCCATCCACATATATTCTCCACATAGCTTCCGGCTCCGGCCTTTGCACCTCAGTCACAAAATTAGCCAAGGATTGCGCTTTGATCGCTGAGCGGGGCTGGTATTGGATATCAAATTCGCTTAACTCCGTCGTCCATTTGATGAGCCGCCCGGATGCTTCTGGATTCAGTAAGACACGCCCGAGCGGGCTATTGGTTTTGACAATGATGGTATGTGCCAGGAAATACGGGCGAAGTCGCCGAGCGGTGAGGACCAAGGCAAAAGCCAGCTTTTCGAGCCCATTGTAGCGAGATTCGGCATCTTTTAAAATGTGACTAAGGAAATACACCGACTCTTCTCCGCTCGCCCTCACTAGTGTCGAGCCGATTGCCTGCTCAGTCGAGGATAGGTAGATACAAAGTGGCTCACCCGCAACCGGCTTGGCTAATACCGGGAGAGAATTCAGATATGCCTTTAAATCTTCGAACGCCCGGTCGCATTCTTCGTCCCAGTGAAATTTAGTGGCCTTGCGCAAGATTTTGAAAAAAGGAAGGCTCCGGTCGGCAGTTTTGGAGATGAACCTGGACAGGGCAGTTATCTGACCGGTCAAACGCTACACTTCCCTCGTATTTCTTGGGGGCGGCATGTCTTGTAGAGCTTTCACCTTGCTGGGATTTGCTTCAATACCCCGCTCGGTCACTAAGTAACCCAAGAATCGTCCTCCTTTTGCTCTGAACAGACACTTCTGGGGATTTAGTTTAACGCCGTACCTCCTCAGTGTTCGGAAAGTCTCCTCCAAGTCTTCCAGGAGATTGGCTGATCGGACGGATTTGATGAGAATGTCGTCCACGTATACTTCTAGGTTCCGCCCGATCTGCTCTTTGAACACTTTTTTCATCAGGCGCTGATATGTGGCTCCCGCATTTTTCAATCCGAACGGCATCACCTTATAGCAATAGGTGCCGTCGGCCGTCACAAAACTGACTTTTTCTTGATCTTCACGGGCGAGCGGCACTTGATGATAACCTTGGTAAGCGTCGAGCATACATATTAATTCGCATCCGGCCGTAGAGTCCACCAGCTGATCTATCCGGGGCAGAGGATAAAAGTCTTTCGGGCAAGCTTTGTTGAGATCCCGGAAATCTATGCATACTCTCCACTTGTTGCCTGGCTTGGAGACTAACACTACGTTAGCCAGCCAGCTCGGGAACTGCACTTCTCGTATATGGCCGGCCTCTAGAAGCTTCTCAACTTCCGCCCGGATGATGGAATTCTGCTCGGCACTGAAATCCCTTTTTCTCTGCTTCACTGGCCGAGCATCCGGTCGGACATGTAGTTCGTGCTGCGATATGCTTGGCGAAATTCCAGGCAGCTCATGCGTCGTCCAGACGAAGACATCACAATTTCTCTGGAGGCATTTGATCACTTCCTCCTTCTGGTTGGCCTCCAGATCGGATGCAATAAAGGTCTTGGCCTCCGATCGAGTTGGGTGAATCTGTACTTCCTCTTTTTCTTCATAGATTAAAGAGGGTGGATTTTCAGTGATGGCGTTTACCTCGGTCCGGGGCGCCTTCCGAGCGGAATTAGCTTCTGCTTGGACCATCTCGATGTAGCATCGCCGAGCTGCCAGTTGGTCTCCCCGTACTTCTCCCACTTTGTCTTCGACGGGGAACTTGATCTTCTGGTGGAAGGTGGAGACGGCCGCTCGGAACACACTGAGCGCCGGTCGTCCCAGAATGACATTGTATGAGGAGGGAGAGTCGACCACCATGAAGTTTACTGTACGCGTTCTTCTGAGCGGCTCTTCTCCCAATGATATAGCCATCCGGATTTGTCCGACCGGAAGGACTTCATTGCCCGTAAACCCGTAGAGGGGAGTTGTCAAGGGTAGCAGCTCGGCAAGATCAATTTGAAGTTGATCAAACGCCTTTTTGATTATTATGTTAACCGAACTTCCTGTGTCAACAAAAACGCAGTGAATAGTATAATTGGCTATTACCGCTTTGATGAGCAGAGCGTCGTCGTGGGGTACTTCAACTCCTTCCAAGTCCCCTGGCCCAAAACTGATTTTGGGTCCACTCGCCCGCTCTCGGCTGCAACCGACCGTATGGATCAGGAGCTGCCGGACGCTCACCTTTCTTGCTCGGTTGGAATCTCCTCCGGTCGGCCCGCCAGCAATAATGTTGATCTCGCCTCGGGAAGTATTGCTTCTATTCTCTTCTTCCCGAGCGGATGGTCAAGACCGTTCTCGTGACTTTCGGCGATTCTCCTGCCTTGGAGAGCGGTGCCGATCGGGCGTCTGTTGCTGTCGATTCTCGGTTCGAGTCCGATCGGCTTCATGAGTTCTCTGTCGCCTGTCGACTGAGGGAGACCGTCGTCCGCCATTCCGGGGCACGGGATGTGCCACGAAGGGAAGACTTCGACAATCTCTTGTGTTGTGCATATCCGTCCGGTGGAAGGAGCAGAACATCGGGGTCCATTTCTTCTTTGGCTTGGGCCGAGCGGCAGCTACTTCTTGCACTTGGGACCTCACATGAGGGGAGCGGATTGCTTCGGCCCTCGGTCCTCTTGGCGGTTGATGAGTGGCATGCTGTTTCCGCTCGGCAGGAGGAGCCCGCTCGGTTGGAGTTTCTTTTTTTCTGGCCGTTTGCGCTTCTTCCACGTTGATGTATTCGTTAGCCCGATGTAGCATGTGATCATAATCTCGGGGCGGCTTTCGTATAAGCGATCGGAAGAAATCCCCATCCACTAGGCCTTGTGTGAAGGCATTCATCATGGTCTCCGAGGTGGCCGTTGGAATATCCATGGCCACTTTGTTGAACTGCTGGATGTAAGCTCGGAGCGATTCACGGGCTTCTTGTTTAATGGCGAACAGACTAACGCTAGTTTTCTGGTAGCACCGACTGCTGACGAAGTGGTGGAGGAAGGCCGTTCGGAAGTCTTTGAAACTGGTGATGGATCCGTCCGGCAGCCTCCGAAACCACCGTTGAGCTGATCCCGAGAGAGTGGTAAGAAGAACTCGGCACTTTACTCCATCTGTGTATTGATGGAGAGTAGCTATGTTGTCGAACTTACCCAGATGATCATCCGGGTCGGTTGTCCCATTGTACTCGCTAATCGTCGAAGGCACATAGTGCTTGGGTAGGGGGTCTCGCAGAATAGCCTTTGAAAATTGGTGATTAATCCGCTCGGGCGATGCGTCCGTGCGGGGGGCTTTTCCTTTTCTGTCATCCCGTCTAGGCATTTCATCCGAAGAAGATCCCCGATCTCTATGAGCTGCTGCGACTTCAGGGGTACGGAATGGGGCTCGATGAAATGCAACGGTGGCCGGCGGTGCTTCCGCTCGACCACCAGACGCTGACGTTGCTTGCTGTTCCGGCCGCTCGGCTGTTGCTTTCTGTTTTTGCTCCACGAGCTTGGCGGCCCTTATCTCGATCAGAGCGTCGAGTTCCTCATTAGAAAGCGTCACCGTGTGTTGTCGTCCAGCCTCGTCCATTGTTTCCGTTCGGATACAGGAGCGTTCCCACAGACGGCGCCAAATTGATCCTGTCCGAATGCTGAATCAACGGACGCTGGGCACGGGGCGCTTTCCGACTGTTGACGTGGATCTTCAACTGGTAGCACGAAGCTCCGGCGAACCTGCACAGAAGTCGGGCCGGGAAGGGGTTCCCGGCGGCGACCCTCCGACGCTCAAGTCAGGCGAAGCTCAAGAGAGAAAAAGTGGCTCTAAAACTCGTAGAATGCATACCTCCGGCGAAAGATGAGAGGCTTTATATAGGGCTGTGGAGAAGCAGGTGCACACATACCGATGTGTACACGTGTCCTCAGCCCATACCCCAGTAAAGGCCTGTCAGTGAGCTTACCTGACCCCATACTGCTACAGTCCAAGCACGTCTTCGATGGGACAGCGGAACCCCCCGTCAGAAGATTTGGAGTATGGCCTACACGTGAAACATACCTGCTGTCAGAAAAAGATGTCCCTTGTCCTTTCCCTCTTTACTCCAGATCTGGCGTCCGGCCGGACGGTTCCCTCAACATCCGGCCGGACATATGCGATGGTTTACTTGGGGAGACTCTCCATCACGTGCTTTGTGGAGACTATTAGCAGTGCGCTACCTTATGTCTTTGGCCGAGCGTGCAGTCCGCTCGGCCCTGCGACCTTCTCCACTGAGCGCCGGAACCCTGATTTCGACAGGGCGCCTTTAACCATCAGCCGAACACCGAGCGGTCGGCCGGTCGGTCGGACCCATCCATCTCCGGACGTTCGATTCCACCGGACGGTCGGCCGGTCGGTCGGACCCGGCCCTCTCCGGATGGACAACTGCCACTTTGACTTCCACGTGGCGTTGACTCCACAGGATGGGGTCCCCTGTTCTTAAACCGGATCACCTATAAAGCTTTCGCCTTCTTCTTCTACCGCATCCCTGCTTTCGCGTGCCCAGAAGTTTTCCCTGCCGTTTTTGCTCCGGTGATCCTGCTGCTGCTTCTTCCGGCGACCTCTCGCATTCTTCCTTCAATCTTCTTCTGCTTCAGTAAGGTCCTTCTGCCATCTTCTTTTCATTTCTTGTTTTTCCTCGTGCTTTCTTCTTCTATTCGCGTTCTCGTCTCCTGGTTACGATTCAGTCTCCTCTCTTAAGCTTTTTGCCCTTTCATCCATCTCTTGCTCTTTTTCCCGCTCGGCTTATGGCCAGCTATTCTCAACCTCAAGACCCAGCCCTCGGCCCGTGGTATACTACCATGGAGTCGCACTTCGATCGGAGCGACGCCAAGATTCTGATGGACATTTTTGACATCCCGTCTGACTTTGAACTTATCTTACCCTCCCCATCCGCTCGGCCCCATAGACCGTCGCGCGGAGCTATCTATTTTTTCCTCGACCAGTTCATAGCCAGTTTGCGCTTTCCACTCCATCCCTTTATCGTAGAAGTCTGCAATTTTTTCGGCATTCCGCTCGGAAGCTTAGTCCCTAACACCTTCCGCCTTCTATGTGGCATTGTTGTCTTGTTCAGAATCCACGAGGAGTCGGCCGCTCAAGCCTCTCCCCGGGATGTGGCAAGAGGCGCCACCCCCAGCAGGGGACCAACAGTCCAGGAGGAAGGCTCCGCTCAGGAGGAAGAGCGCCCTCTCCGACAAAAGAGGCGCCGAACGGAGACACCACTTCGATCGGCCACTTCCGCGGTCCAGCCGTCCGAACGGACCACTGCCGATTCTCGTGGCAAAGCCCCAGCGGTGGAGGCGATCTCGTCCGATCGGACCACATCCCAACTAGTCACGTCCGCAGACCCCCTCGAGGCCATACCTGTCAGCGCCCTTCTGCCCTCTCCCCGCCGAGTCCAACGTTCGGCCATTTTGTCCCAGTTTTCTGCACCGGCCTCCGATCCTTCCCCAGCTTCCGCTCAGACGACTCCCGGTCGGCACCGTACCATCAGAGTCTCCCTGCATCTCCCCACCGAAGAGTTGATGCCCGAGTCCGATCGGCCAACCGCGCCTGAGCACATGATCATGTGGGCCGAGCCGAGATGTGGGCCGACGCTCGGGCACGTGTCGCGATGATTCCACTTGGTAATCGGGCCAACAGCCACATGCAGCAGGCCACTGGAGTAACTATGTTTTCTTTGGAGTCTTCTACGCGCTTTCTCCGATCGGCTATTAATGAGTTTATTTATGTCAGAGATGGGTAGAGGCGATCGCTGTCTCCAATCGTCTGGCCCTGGTAGACGAAGAGTTAAAGAGGCTAAGGAGTTCGGGCGGCGCGCCCTCCCAGGGTCCTTCATACACCGAGCTGCAGAAAGAGCTCAAGAAGACTCAAAATCTGTTGGCGGCTGAGCAAAAGAAGACGGCCGACCAGGCCCATACTCTGGCCGAACTTGAACGACAGGTCAAATCACTGGACCAAAAAATAAGCCTGGCAACCGATCGGAAGAAAACGGCTATCGCCGATCTGGAGAAGAAAAACGTCGAGGCTCGAGGCCTGGAGCGACGAGTCAAAGAGCTGATGGAGCAGCTAGACGGCGAGAAGGCGAGCCGCTCGGCCGAGGCGATTAAACATAAGGATGAACTGAAGACTTTGCAGGAGTCTCTCGAAGCTTCCCAAGCTGCCTTCAAGGAATATCAAGAGGCGGAACCCGGCAGAGTCGCAGCGCTGAGGCTAAAGCACATCCGCTCGATCGAATTTTCAGAAAAAGTGTGCGAGCAGATGTATACTGCCTTTGAGCTTGCCATCACCGTCACGACGGACTATCTGAAGTCCAAGGGTCAGCTCCCTGACTCCGCCAGCATCCCGGCCCAAGACTATGCGGCGCTCCTCAGCACCATCCCTAAGGACCTTTATGATTTTCTGGAATAAAAGTCTTTATGTAATTCGGCCGTTCAGCAAAAAACTTCCCTTTTCATAATTCGGACGCTCGGCCTTGATTCCTCTAATTTTAATGAAAAATTTATGTGTTGTGCAACTTCATTTTTTCTTTGCATGCTTGTGGGTGATTGGTCGGGGCCTATGACACACAACTCGGCCACCTAGGCCTCCCGAGCGGGCGTAGGTACATACGACTTATGGCATACGACTTGTCACTACTTTCCCTTGTCGCTCATCTTCAAGCGTCTTTCGTTCCGGCCGGAGGGTTTATAGTCGCCGGTCCGACTCTCGATATTTAACGTCGGAGCTCGACGGTCTTCCGGCCGGGGGGTTTACAGTCGTCGGTCCGACTCTCGATATTTAACGTCAGAGCTCGACGGTCTTCCTGCCGGGCGGTTTATAGTCGCCGGTCCGACTCTCGATATTTAACGTCGGAGCTCGACGGTCTTCCGGCCGGAGGGTTTATAGTCGACGGTCCGACTCTCGATATTTAACGTCGGAGCTCGACGGTCTTCCGACCGGAGGGTTTATAATCGCCGGTCCGACTCTCGATATTTAACGTCGGAGCTCGACAGTCTTCCGATCGGGCGGTTTATAGTCGTCGGTCCGACTCTCGATATTTAACGTCGGAGCTCGACGGTCTTCCGGCCGGAGGGTTTATAGTCGCCGGTTCGACTCTCGATATTTAACGTCGGAGCTCGACGGTCTTCCGGCCGGAGGGTTTATAGTCGCCGGTTCGACTCTCGATATTTAACGTCGGAGCTCGACGGTCTTCCGGCCGGGCGGTTTATAGTCGCCGGTCCGACTCTCGGGTTTAACGTCGGAGCTCGACGGTCTTCCGACCGGGGGGTTTATAGTCGCCGGTCCGACTCTCGATATTTAACGTCGGAGCTTGACGGTCTTCCGGCAGGAGGGTTTATGGTCGCCGGTCTGACTCTCGATATTTAACGTCGGAGCTCGACGGTCTTCCGGCCGGAGGGTTTATAGTCGCCGGTCCGACTCTCGATATTTAACGTCGGAGCTCGACGGTCTTCCGATTCGGCTGACGATGCCCTATACTTGCGCTAATTTTCCGATTTTTACTCCTGCATTTCAAGTATACAGCCGAACGGAAAGTATACAGCATACATTACATTAGCGCACCTTTCACCCCGCCCGGTAAGTCTGGAGGTGGTTCGCGCTCCATGGTCGATCCAGTCGCTGTCCGTTCGGGGCGCCTTGCCTTTTCTATGGTCTCGCTTGGGCGCCTCATCGGATGAAGATCCTCAATCAAGGTTAGCTGGTGCGACTTCAGGAGGCGTACGGAATATGGCCCGATAAAATGGAATCGGGGCAGGCGGTGCTTATCCTTGGATGCCGATCGGATCCTTATCTCGGCCCCATGCTGAGATATTCTCCGGTCGGAGCTCTGCTGTCGCTCGGCCTCCTGACGCTGACGTCGCTTGTTGCTCCAGTCGCTCGGCTTGCGCCTTCTGTTTCTGTTGCTCCATGAGCTTCACTGCTCTTGCCTCGATTAGAGCGTCGAGCTCCTCCTGGGAGAGCATCACGGTGTGAGGTCGTCCAGCTTCGTCCATCTCTTCCGCTCGGATGCAGGTGCGTTCCCACAGACGGCGCCAATTTGATCCTGTCCGAGTGATGAGTGGATGGACGCAGGGAACGTGGCGCTCTCCGCTGTCTCCGGCTAGTGATGTGGATCTCCGCCGCTACCTGCAAAGAAGTCAGGCCGGGAAGGGGTTCCCGGCGACGACCCTCCGACGCTCAAGTCAGGCAAGAGGAAAACGATGAAGTGGCTCCAAAGATGAGAGATCGCGTACCTCCGGTGAAGTTTGTGGGCTCTTATATAGAGCTCTAGGGAGGCTTGTGCACACTTGTCGAGGCGTACACGTGTCCTTTACCATACCTCAGTATGGGCTTACCAGAGGAGCATGTCTGACACCATACTGCTACAGTCAGAGCACCTCTCCGATGGGACAGCAGAACCTTCCGTCGTAGGATTCTACGTATGGACTGGTCGTCGAACATGCCTGTTGTCAGAAGATGATGTTCCCCAATGTCCCCTTGTCCTTGTCTCCTTTTTCCCCGAGCCGAGCGTCCAGCCGCTCGGCAGGCACATCACTTCCGACTGGGAAGATTCCCGGTCGCGTGCTCGGCAGAGACTGTTCCTTCACAGCATTGCTGCTTTACGCCTCGGCCGAGCGGGCTACCCACTCGGCCTGGCGACCTTGTTCACCATGAGCGTCGGAGACCCAACTCCCCGTCGGGTTGTCTTTGATTCCGCCCGGACCCGTTCGGCCGGTAGACCCGACCCTTCTCCGATCAGATGGACCTCATGCTGACCCTTTTAACTTCTGACCTCTACGTGTCATTGGCTCTCCACAAAAGGGATCCCTGTCCTTACCGTCGGATCAATATATAAATTTGAATATGATACAACTGAACAAGTACAAAAGTCAATTTCCTCCCATCTTTAGCTTATGAAATACCAAAATAACTAATATATATTAAAATTAGCATTTGGAACCCCAAAAATAAACAACTATGTATATTTAACATATAAATCTCCAACAAAACTCCTACTTTTCTCTCCCCTATAAATTAAAGACCCCTCGGCCTCAGTACTCATGTTCTTGCCCCACCCGCAGCTTATATTATATCCTTAATGCAAATGTGGTCGGCACGAGCAGCTGGAATTCTTCTCTATATAATGGTTCTATCTTTGCTTTCGGGAATAAGTGGAATGGCATCGGACAACAATCCTGTCATCTATGACTACTCTCCTTACTTTCTCGTCTACAAAGACGGCTCTGTCAAGCGGCTCAAGGCCGAGGAGCAAACGCCGGCCGGCCTCGACCCCCTCACTAACGTCGACTCCAAGGATATCCGCATTTCCGCCGATGTCTCCGCCCACATCTATCTTCCTCCTATCAATATCAACTCTAATAGCACAAAGCTCTCCCTCATCCTCTACTTTCGCGGCGGCGGCTTCTGCATATTCTCTTCTGCCTCCCCCATCGTCCACCGCCATCTCAATGGCCTCACGGCCGTCTCCTCTTCTATCATCCTCTCCGTCGACTACCGTCGCGCACCGGAACACCATATCCCTGTGCAATATGATGATTGTTGGGCTGCTCTCGAATGGGTCGCATCCCATCGCAGCGACGCCGGTGAGAAAAATGATATAATAATTAACATAGAAATTAAAATAATATTCTTTTTTAATAATTTGGCACATATATAATTAATATTCCTACATGTATACGTAGAACCGTGGCTCCTCGATCATGCTGACTATGACAGAGTCTACTTAGCCGGCGACAGTGCCGGCGGCAACATCGTGCACAACCTGGCTATGCGAGTTGGGTCTTAAGGGTTGATCTCCAGTTATAGCTTGAAGCTAGCAGGGACGATACTACTAGATCCTTACTTCTGGGGGAAAAATCTGACAGCCTCAGAGAAAACAGCCGATCCAGTATTAAGGAAGAAGTTGGACCAACTGTGGGGAATGATTTGCCCTGAGTCGACGGCCGGGAATGACGACCCGCGCGTGAATCCCTTGGCGGCGGGAGCGCCGAGTTTGGCAGATCTGGGGTGCACGCGAATGCTGCTGTGCACGTCGGAGAAGGACGCGATGAGGGATCGAGCGCTGATGTACTATGAGGCGTTGACAAAGGGTAGTGAGTGGCGTGGGACGGCGGAGTTGTATGAGGCGGCAGGGGAGGATCATGAATTCTATCTGAATCATCCAGACAGCAACAGCACTGCTAAGCTCCGTGCCAGAATCGCAGCCTTCTTGACTTGAAGTTGTTGAATCATTATGTACTCTAGCTAGCATACCATGATAATAAAAATAAATGTCAACTCATGCTAGGCTAAGGTTTGCTTTTGTATACCTTTTCTATTCGACATTAATTCTGAATAAAATTATAATATATAATAACTCTAAAAAGTTGAATAAAATATACTATATTTATTGAATAAAATGTTATATCACTCATCTTTTGGTCTAGTTAAATCGACCATAATAATTAAGACTAATTATAAAATGATTGATTCTTAACGTTTATTTTATATTATTGTTTAAAATGAAGTGATTGATAGATATATAGGAGGGTTAGGATAGGGGAGTGTAATTCTATCACGGAGTAATATTCGATTCAATAAGTTTGTCAATTATTTTAATAAAACAATAGAATCAGCTTATAGGTATAGGTGGGGCAGGGCATCGTATTAGATATAGGTATTAAAATATTCAATGATCGTACTTGAAACTTTGTGAACTTTACATTCCGTTATCGTGTTGTATTACAGATAGAGCATGTATGGATGGATGAGAGCTTCGGATGGGAGCTTAGTTACCCAATGCTATTTCACTTATTTTCATAGCCTTGTAATTAAAGAAGTCATCCTCATGCGGACTTATGATTTGAGTATCACTAAGTTGCGATCGAGTACTCATAGATTAATTTTTGGATTCAATCAATGGCATGCTTTTGGGTTAATTCGTGCATAAATTAAGCTCCAAATAGCAAATGCAAAAGCAATTTAATTTGTTCCATTTACTTATGTTCCCATTCATTCTTTAGGCATTACAAAAAGACTTAGTGACATCAAATAGGATAATCATTATTCCGCGGGCTATTGAATTGGTTAATTCGTGCATGAATATAAAAATAATTTTAAAACATATTTATTCAAAAAGGAATATTAGAAAATAGGAAAAGAACAACACTACCAAAAATACTAATAAGTCAATTAAAATCTCCTTTTACATAAACTCAAATGATTATTTATATAAACTTCAAACCTAAGACACAAAGAAAAAAAATAAATCCCAACATATAAACTTTAATTCCTAACTTGTAAAGAAAAAATTCTAACATAAAGAAAAAATTCTTAGCATAATCTTAAAAATTCTTAAACAGACTCCAAATAAAAAATTATTAAAAAAATAAAAATTACCAAAAATATCCTAATTACTAAAAATATAAAATATTACCAAAAAATAGTAATAAAAATATTTGAATCTTCTTGCATCAGTTGTCCTGGGTTAAAAAAAAAACTCATTCTCGAGTTGTATCAAATGGTAGCCGAGGAGAAAGATTATTTGCTACCAAATCAGTAAAAGTTTGTTGGAGGGTGAAGCGTATCAAGTCAAAGTTTTGAGACATGAGTGGTAGTTCTTCGCCTTGTGTTGATACACTACGTAATCTCCAACTTCATGTTAGGACACTTTGCGAACTGAGAGGTAATTAGCTCTAATCACTTCATTGATGATTTGTTGCAGCGGAAACTCGAAGCAAGCATTAATTAACACCCTTGATTTTACATAATATTCACCTCCTTGAGATGACTAATCCAAGGGTACACTCTCCTCACTCATAGAACAGTAGTACACTATGAAATCCTCCTTCTTATAGGAGGCGAAGACGTCTCGTATAAATTCCAACACGAGAATTCACAAGAAATACAACAAAAGATACAACAAGAACAAGGAAATGAATACTACAACGAGGAACCTTTGCTCTTAATCTTTTATTGCTGTGGATCACTTCTTGATGATTGGAAATGTAGCAGCACTGTGCTCCAAGAATCTTCAATAACTGGCGGAAAGAATCAAAGAAGAAGTTGCATTTGAATCTTCGTCATCACCTTTATATCATGCGGTTTAGGGCTCCCAATCGATTAGTCTTAACCCCAATCGATTGAGACATTAGTTCGAGCACATCCAACCATCCAAACCTTGCAACGAATCTTTTTCTATTAGGAGATTGTTAGTGCAATCATTCTCCAAGTCAAGGTTTAACTAAGTTCAAGTGGATTCGAGCTTGAGTTTCAATGTTTAGACAATATGTTGTGGGCAACATGTTTGGACAATGTGTTGTTGGACAATATGTTAGAAAGGTCAAGTAAGTCAATGAGGACTAGTACTTGATTGGTACAGTCCTAATTGGAGGTTAGACAAGACAAGTCCTAACTTGGGGGTTAGGCAAAGGGAAAGTTCAAGTAGGTCAGGGAGGACCACACGTTGGCAAAGAAAGTCCAAGTGAGTCAAGGAGGACCACAGATTGGCAAGGAAAGTGTTGGGACCGAATGTGTAGCTAGAGGGGGGGGGGGTGAATAGCTCGATGTGCTCGTCTTGCTCTTCGTTGCTTGTTTCTTTAAGATATGTAGCGGAAAATACAAAGAAACAAAATACACAACTCAAACAAGAGGATTTACTTGGTATCCACCTCACACGAGGTGACTAATCCAAGGATCCACACACAGGCACCCTCCACTATGAAAAACACTCCTTTGTGGTAACTACCAAAGGCGGAGAAGCCCTACAAGTTCACACTACAAGAAGAAAGGGAAAGGGAACAAAATACAATCAAAAGCTTACAAGTTTGCACAAGGAAAACCCTAACCCTAGCTTTCTTCTTCAGCTGTAGATCCGCCTCTTGACTTGGAAAAACCTCCAAGAACCTTCAAGAACTGGCGATCTGAACTTTGTGGAGAAGCTGTGGAGTTGCTGTGAAGATCGAGAGTGAACATTGCAAGATCTTGAAGTTCTACCGAAGGAATCGCACGCCAACAGCTTAATACGACGCCAACGGTCGGATCCCGATCGATTGGATTGCTCCCAATCGATCAGGGAGGCTTTGGATCTATCGGTTGATCGATCCAGAGCGCCTCTGTGCTCTCGGGAGTTGCCTGGATCGATCGGCTGATCGATCCATGGCTTATCGCGCAGAATCACACCTCCCAATCGATCCACTGATCGATTGGGAGCTCTGGATCGATCGACTGATCGATCCAACGCTGTTCTGTGCGATTACGAGCCTCTCCCAATCGATCCACTAATCGATTGGGAGGAAGCTTGTTGTGGGAACTCACCCAATCGATTGACCGATAGATTGGGCATGAGCCAATTGATCGGCTGATTGATCGAGCTCCTTGACTTTGCCCAAAGTCAAGTCCAAAGCCCCCTAAACCAACATCCGGTCACATATGACTTGTTGGTACATTATTCCTAACATCCGGTCACCCTTGACCTACTAGAACTCGCTCACCAAGTGTCCGGTCAATCCTTTGACCCACTTGGACCTTTCTTCGTGCCAAGTATCCGGTCAATCCCTTTAACCTACTTGAACTTTTCTTCCTCGTGCCAAGTATCCGGTCAATTCCTTTGACCTACTTAGACTTTCCAACACCAGATGTCTGATCAGCCTTGATCCATCTGGATTTCCTCGTGCCTGGCTTCACTCACCAGGACTTCCTTCTGCCTAGCTTCACTCACTAGGTCTTTCACATCTGCCTGGCTTCACTCACCAGGACTTTCCATCTGCCTGGCTTCACTCACCAGGACTTTCTTCTGCCTAGCTTCACTCACTAGGACTTCCTTCTGCCTAGCTTCACTCACTAGGTCTTTCACATCTGCCTGGATTCACTCACCAGGACTTTCCATCTGCCTGGCTTCACTCACTAGGACTTCCTTCTGCCTAGCTTCACTCACTAGGTCTTTCACATCTACCTGTCTTCACTCACCAGGACTTTCCATCTGCCTGACTTCACTCACCAGGACTTTCTTCTGCCTAGCTTTACTCACTAGGACTTCTCATCTGTCTGGCTTCACTCATCAGGACTTTCCATCTGCCTAGCTTCACTCACCAGGGATTTCTTCTGCCTAGCTTCACTCACTAGGTCTTTCATCTGCCTGGTTTCACTCACCAGGACTTTCACCTAGCTTCACTCACTAAGATTTCCAGTCAAGTATCCAGTCAATCTTGACCTACTTGACTCTCCTTCACTCATGAATAATTGCACCTGTAATCTTCATGTATTGACTACATGTATTGTCAAACATCGAAACCACAACATCAAGACTCGAGCTTGACTCAATTCAAGCTCAGTCAACATGGTCAACCTTGACCTGGGGAATATTGCACCAACAATCTCCCCTTTTTTGATGTTTGACAATACCTTCTTTAAGTTAGGCTAATCCCATAGCCTCAACCTCCTTCATGCCACTAGGTAATGAGGACGTAAGTTAAATCCTACATTCTCCCCCTAAGAGGGCAAACTCCCTCTTAGATAATGAAGGCCTAACTTAAACCATTCATTCTCCCCCTATTATCACACATCACAAACATTCCCCATCTTTGGGCACACATCAAAAACAAACTCTTCTCCTGAAGAGTTACCCTTCGTTGTTTACAACTTCACTCGTTGCTCACAACACAATAATAAAAGTCTCATACCCTTCATTATTTTCAACGCTCATCCTTGAGCATATATCACTTGGTATATTCACACGATTCAAATGAAGGTCTCATACCCTTCATTTTCATCAAATACTCATCCTTGAGCATATATCACTGAAATAATGAAGATATCCACTCTCCATTGTAGTCAAATGCCCAACCTTGAGCATTCTCACGAAAGAAGGTTAACCACCTTCCAAGGTGTATGAAAAATAGTTTTTCATGTCCTTAAAGAGTAACTCCCCCTAAAGACATGGTCGTGACCTCTGTCATTGCACCAACAATGACTTGGAATCCCTAAACCTTTAGGAAACCCAAATTTAGAAGTTTTGAGGTTCATAAATTCAATATTGAAACCAAACCTCAACCCAAACCTCTACTTAGTTTTCCTTAACCAATCCATCCTAGTTTTCATCATGAAAACTCCCCTAGATATATAAAAATATGTTTTGAGGGGTAAGGAATGGTTACCTGGATTAAAAATGGTTCAAAATGCTGAAAATCAGGCTGTACCAGCCAAAATCAGTATTCCCAATCGATTGAACCTGGTCCCAATCGATTGAACCTGCTTGAATCGATCCATTGATCGATTCAGGAGGGCTGGATCGATCGGTGGATCAATCCAGGAAGCTTCTGTTCGTGAGAAGCTTGCTCTCAATCGATCGCCCGATCGATTGAGACCTCTCAATCGATCGGGTGATCGATTGAAACTCTGAAAAAGTTGAAATTCCATTTCAGTCAATTTCAGAAACCCCTAGAAAAATCTACAAAATTCAAAAAATCATAAAAATTTGTGTAGACATTGTTTAGGGCATATATTATCATGGAAAAATAGTTTTATAAGAAAATACCTCATATTTTCAAAGATTGACACAAACTTGAAAACTTGCAAAAACTTTAGTGTTTTCTTCAAGTTTGTGCTCAACTATTCAATGATGATTACTATCAAAAGATAGTCTTCACCAAGGTTTTCCAAAACATATTTGAAATCATTTTCAAAACCAATTTCCAACCATGTTCTTTGGGCTCAATGCACATGACTTGTACATTAGCTTTCCCAATGATTGGAAAACACATAACTATGTGTTTTGATGAATCTAAAACTCAAAAGAATGCACTAAATCAACATCTTGAGTCTTGTTCATCATTCTAACATCTCACTTGTATCTAATATGTACTAAAAACACATACAAGGCACCTTATAGTTCTTTAGTGAGATGTAAACTTTGGTTTTACCTTAATCTAGGGATTATGTATATCTACCTAGGCATTTTAAATTGTGAACATCCACCAAGGATGTTACTTGTTGATAAATACCATTATTCCTTAATTTACAAGGAAATAAACTAATGCATGATGATGTTATGACATACATCAAAAAGAAATAATTTTCAAAAGAAAATATCCTATAACTACATGATGTATGTATGACATGTCATGATATTTTTGATATTTTCATAATAAAATATGAATGCAAAAATAAATATGATGTCATGGCATATTATGGGCAAACAAATCATGGCACGTTTTAGCATAAATAAAATACCTAGATTACCTATCTAAGTATCCTTAATCCTTAGCTAGCTTAAAATTTAAACCCTACATTGCCCAAAATGTCCCAAGAAAATGCCAATAATCCAATATTGACATTTCTTTTGCTTTTTCTAATTTGTGCCAATTTAAATTAAGCATATTCCTCAAATTTTGGCACAATTTACTCTTTTAAAGAGTAAATGAAATAAGGCTTAGGTTTTGCCCTTAATTTCCTAAGAACATACCAAAATCCCAACTTGGTAGTTCTTATGATTTTTCCAATTTGTGTCACTTAGAATATCATCCAATTTATCAAATTGTGACATATTTTACTCTTACCAAGAGTAAACAAAAATTCTTTTCATTTTTCAAAGGTTAACAATAACCTTGAAAATACTCCCCGAATGCCAACTTCATCAAAGTTGGGTTAACTATCCTTCTAATCGGAGTTGACACTCTCTAATCCATCTATGGGGTAGAGAAAATGCTCCTATGAACCCAAAACCTATTGGTGCTCCTTGGATGCTCTAGGTACTCGCTAGGGATAATCTCCCTAGATACCTTCCTAGTGACTTTGTTTGGCTTCTTAGAATCCTTAGTCACCTTTTCTAGGTCAACCCTAGGGATTTCTTTCCTTGTGACATTTTTAGTGACTTTGTTAGACTTCTTAGAAGTCTTAGTCACTTTAGTTGTAAAAATACTCCTAGGGATGACTTCCCTTGTACTTTTGACTTGACCCTTAGACCTAGACTCGGTTCCATAGCTATATGGAACCCTATGGTAAGAAATTACATCCTTCTTAGCCTTAAGTTTGTATCCCAAACCTCTATGGCCATTGGATGACTTTTGTTGTCCTAAACCTAGGTTTTGCTCATTTTGCCCTTTTATGATACTTTTCATCCTTTTTAGGGTCTTTTCCATTTTATCAAGTCTTGACCTCAAGACTTGATTTTCTTTCCATAAATCCTTAGTTTTTGATTTTTTATTTAATCTTTGAGCAAGTTTATTTTTAGGTTTGTAACTAAAATCCTTAGAGTTATTGCCTAACATTTTACCTACCTTCCTAACCCTAGGTGTGGTAGTCTTAGCATGGAGAGCCATATGATTTTCCTTAAAGCTATCACGCTTTCTATTTTTATGGTACATAGCATTAAAATGATAAAATTTAGAACTACCATGCTTTTTACCATTATTTAAAGCGGTAGGCTCAATAAATGATACCTTTCGTTTTACCTTGGAGGCTCCCCCTTGACTCATGCTTCCTCCTTTAGCCTTGACCGCTTTCTTCCCCTTGGGACATTGACTCCGATAATGTCCCTTTTGATTGCAAGAGAAGCACACAATGTGCTCCTTGCTCTTCTTTGTTCCGGGGATGATCTCCTTGAGCTTCTCTTTGCCCTTTAGTGCCGCTTGGCCCTTCTTCTTGGTTAATTTGGGGCACTTGCTCTTGTAATGCCCTTTTTCCCTACACTCAAAGAAAATAATGTGATTTTTATTTTTAATTGAAATGTTTATACCTTCATGTGTAGGGATGGCACATGATCCTCCATTTGATCCGGAGGTAGATGCTTCCTCTTGATTTGTCAATGATGCTCCTCCAATAGCCTTGACTCGACTTGTGGAGGTGGAAGCTTCTTCATCCTCTTTTTCTCTTGACCCGGATGTGGAGACTTCTCCTTCTTCTTGATCCGGTGTCACTGAAAGTTGCTCCCCCTCAATCCTAGAGGTGGAGGCTTCTTCATCTTCATCTTGTACATGGAACATGGAGTATGCCCTCTCCTTGCCCTCTTCATTGCATTCCTTTGAAGATAAAGCTTCTTGGACTTCTTCTTCGGAAGTTGAGCATCTCTCAACCTCGGAGTCCTCTTCCTCTTGAACTTGATCCAATGAGTCACCCTCTTTGGATTCTTCTTGAATTTGTACAGTGGAGGGGATCTCATGAATCTTGGCCAATTTGCTTCATAACTCCTTGGCATCCTTGAATTCTCCAACTTGAGCCAAAATGTTGCTTTGCAATAAATTGACCAAAAGCTTGGTCACTTTATCATTTGCCTTGCTCCTTTGAACTTGCTCTTGACTCCATTTGCTTTTATTTAGAATTTTGTCCTTGGAGTTTGTTGGAGCTTCAAATTCTTCCATGAGAGCAAACCATTGTGACTAATCCAATGGTATCCACCTCACAACGCTAACAAGAGGATTTACTTAGTATCCACCTCACACGAGGTGACTAATCCAAGGATCCACACACACGCACCCTCCACTATGAAAAACACTCCTTTATGGTAACTACCAAAGGCGGAGAAGCCCTACAAGTTTACACTACAAGAAGAAAGGGAAAGGGAACAAAATACAAGCAAAAGCTTACAAGTTTGCACAAGGAAACCCTAACCCTAGCTTTCTTCTTCAGTTGTAGATCCGCCCCTTGACTTGGAAAAACCGCTAAGAACCTTCAAGAACTGCCGATCTGAACTTTGTGGAGAAGCTGGGGAGTTGCTGTGAAGATCTGGAGTGAACAGTGCAAGATCTTGAAGTTCTACCGAAGGAATCGCACGCCAACAGCTTAATACGACGCCAACGGTCGGATCCCGATCGATTGGATTGCTCCCAATTGATCGGGGAGGCTTTGGATTGGTCGGTTGATCGATCTAGAGTGCCTCTGTGCTCTCGGGAGTTGCCTGGATCGATCGGCTGATCGATCTAGGGCTTATCGAGCAGAATCGCACCTCCCAATCGATCCACTGATCGATTGGGAGCCCTGGATCGATTGGCTGATCGATCAAGCGCTGTTCTGTGCGATTGCGAGCCTCTCCCAATCGATCCACTAATCGATTGGGAGGAAGTTTGTTGCGGGAACTCACCCAATCGATCGACCGATCGATTGGGCATGAGCCAATCGATCGGCTGATCGATCCAACTCCTTGACTTTGCCCAAAGTCAAGTCCAAAGCCCCCTAAACCAACATCCGGTCACCTATGACCTGTTGGTACATTATTCCTAGCATCCAGTCACCCTTGACCTGCTAGAACTCGCTCACCAAGTGTCCGGTCAATCCCTTTGACCCACTTGCACTTTTCTTCGTGCCAAGTATCCGGTCAATCCCTTTGACCTACTTGGACTTTTCTTCCTCGTGCCAAGTATCCGGTCAATCCCTTTGACCTACTTGGACTTGTTGGAGCAATCCCAATGGTCCGCGGGACCATGTGTTTTGGTGTTTGGGCAAAGGGTTTAAGTTAGGTTCACCCTTGTATTTGATATGTGTATTTGAGTTGTGCAGGTTTGCAGGATACACATATGACTCAGGTTGATGGCTTCGGGTCCGGTGAAGGATGGAGCATCCGAGGGACCGTGGACAAGGCAGCGAGGACAAGGGCCGAGGGAAGCGACTTCGAGGCATACGCGAAGGATGGCATTGGGTACGAGCCGCGGGCTTGAATGCATCCGAGGGACGAGAGCCAAAGGAAGTAGGCTTGAAGGCAAAAGGTCAAAGCTGCAAAGGAAGAATCAAGTGAGTCATAAGGGTGAGGGTACGAGTGCACGAGAGATTGTACTCGGAGTAAAATCCTAGTTTTTAGGGTTTTACTGTACAGTTACTATAGCAGTACTGTAGCGCTACTATAGCAGTCAACTGGTGCAGTGGGGCAGTCGACCGGCAGTGAACAAAATGTGTGGAATCGAGCCGTTGGGATGTAACGGTCGAATTTCCACAGAGGCGACTGCATGTTTTAGCAATCGACTGGTAGGCGGGGTTTTCTAACCCGTGGCCTATAAAACCAAAGCTTGGGAGCTTGGTTTGAGTTGACGAAATAGAGGTGGTTAATCTCTATTAGTAGTCTACCTGTGCCCTAGCGTCAAAGGAGCTCTTGTGAGGGTTGTGGTGAGGTTTCTCCACCCACAAGGAGGTTTGAGCTAGCCGGAAGTTTTCCGGGGAGTAATCCACCGAAGGATCGGGATCGTCCACCTTACGGACAGCCGTGGAGTAGGAGCCCTAATCTCCGAACCACGTTAAACAACGTGTTAGCTTGGTTTGCATTTCTTATTCTAGTCTTTAGCTTTCGTATTTGTATTTGTATTGTTTGTATTCCGCTGTGCTAACAAATACGTAGGAAGCGATTATTTGGGGGCGCCGTCTATCCAACCCCCCTTCAAGCCGGCCGTCGGATCCCCAACAAGTGGTATCAGAGCGAGGCCGCTCTCCATTGGACTAATCGCTAAGGAAGCAAAGATGATCGGCTTGATTGAACCGCCAAAATTTGAAGGAGGAAGCCTTGGGGACATCACGTATTGGATGATGAAGATGGAGATCTTCTTCAATACGGATTGGGACATCATGATGATTATCAAGGACCCATTTGAAGTCCCAAGAGACAAGAAGGGAAAAAGACTCCGACCACGACATTGGACGGAAGAGCAAACCTCACGATCGGAGGCAAACTCAAAGGTAATATCAATCTTAATAGATATATTGCCGTCTAATGTGATAAATGGTGTAGGTGAGTATAAGAACGCCCACGAGTTGTGGAGAAAAATAAAGAAGGTTCAATGGGAAGAACTCATGCCTACACAAGAAGAAGAAGAAAAAGAAAAATCCGAAGAAACGGATGTAGAAGCTCAAGTAGAGGAAGATCAACAAGAAGTTGAGAAATGTTCAACATCCGAGGAGGAGAAGAAAGATGAAGTGGTTCAAGAGGAGAAGAAGGACCATTTGGATGTGGAGACCAATTCAACATCAAAAGAGGAAGAGGAAGTGAATTCGGTCACATCCAAGGAGAAGGAGGATGAAGAAAGGCCATCCACAAGTGTGGATGAGGAAGATGAGGCATCATCAACATCCTCAAGAAGTGAAGAAAAATCCAAGACAAGTGAAGAAGAGGTCTTGGAAGTCAACATAGCAAGCACCTCCACCGAAGTGAAGTCAAAGGACAACATAATATGCTTCGAGTGCAATGAGAAGGGACACTACAAGAGTAGATGTCCATTGGGTAAGAAGAAGGTAAATCTTAAACCCGTTCAAGTTAATTTAAACACTAACAAGGGTTGTAGGAATAAAGAAACCCAAGGAAAAGGATGCGATCATATGCTTCACTGTGGGGAGAAGGGGCATTACCACACAAAATGCCCCAAGAAGAGGGAGATCAAGAAGCTTGCGCAATTAAAGAAATGGGAGAAAGAGAAGAAGAAGAAAAGCTCAAGTCAAGGGGGAGCTTCAAGGGTAAGGGAGGTATACCCTAATTTGAAGTGTAATTCAAATTCAAATTCTTATCTTCCCATGCATGCTAGGAGAAATAATGATTATCATTATGTAGCAATGAAAAATTTTGGATTTAGATATTATGATAGGAGTAGGGTAAATGTGGATCATAACCCTAGGAAATCTATGCATGATAAATTTAGAAATGATAGACCTAAGGAGACCCAAGGCATTAATCCCAAGAAGGGGAGACACATGCCTAGAAAGGGTAGGTCTAGGAATGTCCATGGTGGACATGTTGACTCTAGGGTTAGGAACCTAGAGAGGGAGAATCAAGCTTTGAAGTTAAAGCTTGATAATTTGGAGAAATTCCTTAAGAGATTCACTATTGGATCTAAGGGATTAAATATGGTGTTGGGTAGTCAAAGACCCAACAATGATAGATCGGGCTTGGGATACCGATCTAGTCCCTCCAAGGTTAAAAGGAGACCATGTGCTAGGGTGGCACATGATAAGGGAAAGGGAGAGTCATCCAAGGCCAAAAATAAATATGCTAGGGTTGCATATGACTATGGCAAGGATGATGTGTCCAAGGTCAAGAAGATAAGGAGATCTTCTAAGGGACATCATTGTGGTTTGGTCATAATAGATGAGTCACCAAGGGAGGTGGCTAAGGTTAAGAGCTCTAGGGGGAGCTCAAAGAGTCAATTTGGGACCCATGGCCAATGGATCTCAGGTGGATTTTACTTGGGAGTCTAGAGGAGTCATGGAGTGTGCCAAATGGTTTGGAGACGGACTTGAGTCTCAAACCTAGGGTTTTGGCATAATTGAGTTATATTTCATGCTTGAGAATATGACATTGGGGTCATATAGCATGATAATTGGTTTTAGATGTATAGATGTCATATAAACCAATGCTAGGGATGCATTGTGGGTTAGTATGGGCAAATACATCAAGAGGAAGCCAAAACTAGGACTTTAGGTCAAGGTTCAATTGAACTTTTTAGCTAGTTTTGAGTTTTGTGTCAATCTTGGGATTGGTGATAGATACATTTTTGAATGTATTTTTCCCAAGTAGAAATGGGTAAAACAGACCTCTCCACAAAATTTGGGAATTTTTGGAGGTCTGTGGAATTTCTGGTGCATTTCTGAAATTGGGTCAGAAATGCTGAAAAAGGCTGAAAAACTGTGACAGTCGACTGCAACTTTTAGCAGTCGACTGCACCAGTCGACTGCTAAAAGTTGCAGTCGACTGGCTGGAAACAGAAGCATTCTGTTCGCTCAGCCAGTAGCGACCAGTCGACTGATACCAGTCTGAAATTGTCTTCAGCACTGAATTTTGACCAAGTCAACTCATACAAGTGTATGAAATCCATGGGGGATAAACACACGAGTTTAGGGTCAATTGGAATGACAAGTTTTCAACAATTGGGATATTGTTGGAGAACTTTTTGGATGTTAGGCAAAGGGGGAGAAGTAAGGTTTAGTTAGGAAAACCTGAAAGTACCTTTGTGTAGGGGGAGCCTTGGGATAGGTTCTTAAAAAGCCCGTTGTAAAAATCCTAGCTCAATGGAGAGCTTAGGTAAAGGGGGAGCCTTGGGATAGGTCCTTAAAAAGCCCTATGTGGAAAATCCTATCTCAATGGGAGCTTAGGTGTAGGGGGAGCCTTGTGATAGGTTCAAATGCATTGATTTTTATACGGCGGTTGCCAAGTGTGTAGCCTTGGCAACGTAAGTCCATTTGGCGTTGTAAGTCCAAGTGTGTAGCCTTGGCATCGTAAGTCCATTCGGCAGTGTAAGTCCAAGTGTGTAGCCTTGGCAACGTAAGTCCATTCGGCGGTGTAAGTCCAAGTGTGTAACCTTGGCAACGTAAGTCCATTTGTTTTAGCATGTTTATTTGCTATATGTTTTCCCTAACTTAAACGTATTGCCAAACACCAAAAAGGGGGAGATTGTTGGAGCAATCCCAATGGTCCGCGGGACCATGTGTTTTGGTGTTTGGGCAAAGGGTTTAAGTTAGGTTCACCCTTGTATTTGATATGTGTATTTGAGTTGTGCAGGTTTGCAGGATACACATATGACTCAGGTTGATGGCTTCGGGTCTGGTGAAGGATGGAGCATCCGAGGGACCGTGGACAAGCCAGCGAGGACAAGGGCCGAGGGAAGCGACTTCGAGGCATACGCGAAGGATGGCATTGGGTACGAGCCGCGGGCTTGAATGCATCCGAGGGACGAGAGCCAAAGGAAGTAGGCTTGAAGGCAAAAGGTCAAAGCTGCAAAGGAAGAATCAAGTGAGTCATAAGGGTGAGGGTACGAGTGCACGAGAGATTGTACTCGGAGTAAAATCCTAATTTTTAGGGTTTTACTGTAGCAGTACTGTAGCGTTACTGTAGCAGTACTGTAGCAGTCGACTGCATGTTTTAGCAGTCGACTGGTGCAGTCGACTGGCAGCGAACAAAATGTGTGGAATCGAGCCGTTGGGATGTAACGGTCGAATTTCCACAGAGGGCAGTCGACTGCATGTTTTAGCAGTCGACTGGTAGGCGGGGTTTTCTAACCCGTGGCCTATAAAACCAAAGCTTGGGAGCTTGGTTTGAGTTGACGAAATAGAGGTGGTTAATCTCTATTAGTAGTCTACCTGTGCCCTAGCGTCAAAGGAGCTCTTGTGAGGGTTGTGGTGAGGTTTCTCCACCCACAAGGAGGTTTGAGCTAGCCGGAAGTTTTCCGGGGAGTAATCCACCGAAGGATCGGGATCGTCCACCTTACGGACAGCCGTGGAGTAGGAGCCCTAATCTCCGAACCACGTTAAATAACGTGTTATCTTGGTTTGCATTTCTTATTCTAGTCTTTAGCTTTCGTATTTGTATTTGTATTGTTTGTATTCCGCTGTGCTAACAAATACGTAGGAAGCGATTATTTGGGGGCGCCGTCTATCCAACCCCCCTTCAAGCCGGCCGTCCGATCCCCAACAGGACTTTCCAACACCAGATGCCTGATCAGCCTCGATCCATCTGGATTTCCTCGTGCCTGGCTTCACTCACTAGGACTTCTTTCTGCCTAGTTTCACTCACTAGGTCTTTCACATCTGCCTGGCTTCACTCACCAGGACTTTCCATCTGCCTGGCTTCACTCACCAGGACTTTCCATCTGTCTGGCTTCACTCACCAGGACTTTCCATCTGCCTGGCTTCACTCATCAGGACTTTCTTCTGCCTAGCTTCACTCACTAGGACTTTCTTCTGCCTAGCTTCACTCACTAGGTCTTTCACATCTGCCTGACTTCAATCACCAGGACTTTCCATCTGCCTGACTTCACTCACCAGGACTTTCTTCTGCCTAGCTTCACACACTAGGACTTCTCATCTGCCTGGCTTCACTCACCAGGATTTTCCATCTGCCTAGCTTTACTCACCAGGACTTTCTTCTGCCTAGCATCACTCACTAGGACTTCTCATCTGTCTGACTTCACTCACCAAGACTTTCCATCTGCCTAGCTTCACTCACCAGGACTTTCTTCTGCCTAACTTCACTCACTAGGTCTTTCATCTGCCTGACTTCACTCACCAGTACTTTCATCTAGCTTCACTCACTAGGATTTTCAGTCAAGTATCCAGTCAATCTTGACTTACTTGACTCTCCTTCACTCATGAACAATTACACATGTAATCTTCATGTATTGACTACATGTATTGTCAAACATCGAAAACACAACATCAAGACTCGAGCTTGACTCAATTCAAGCTTAGTCAACACGGTCAACCTTGACCTGGGGAATATTGCACCAACAGAAAGTCCAAACTGCGGTTAGGCAAAGAAAGTCCAAGTGGGTCAAGGAGGACTGCACGTTGGTAAGGAAAGTCCTAACTGCGGTTAGACAAGTAAAGTCCAAGTGGATCAAGGAGGATCACACGTTTGAAAAAGAAAGCTTTAAATGTGGTTAGGCAAAGGGTAGTCCAAGTGGGTCAAGGGGGATCGCACGTTTGTAAAGTAAAGTCCTGACTACAGTTAGACAAGAGGAAAATCCAAGTGGGTCAAAGAGGACCACACTTGGTGACTGGAAGTCCAAGGAGAAGTTGATAAAGTTCAAGTGTGTCAAAAGATTGGCCGGACACTTGGTGGAGAAGTCCCAACAGGTCACGGTTGACTGGAGATTAGGAAAGGAAACCTTAGACTTGGGTTAAGCAAGTTAGGATTGGGTAATCAATCATGTGATCGATTGAGACCCATGAGCACATCTCTTCGCGAAGTGGATGATCGATTGGAAGGTGGTTTTCGCGAAGCACAGTGAATTACACTATGTTGAATCGATTGGGAAGAGTCCCAATTAATTGAGGATATCGTGAGAGGCTTAATCGATTAAGCTTGGTCACGAGCGAGCAGAGAGCTTTTGAATCGATTGGGTAATCAATTGAAGCTGCTTGATCGATTGGGTAATCAATCGGAAGAAGCTCGTGAGGGAACAGAAGGCTTCGTAATCGATTGGGTAATAGATTAAGTTGGCCTGTAATTGATAGTTAATCAATTAAGTGACAAAGAAAAGAGCTGTCGCGAGATTTGGATGACTAAATACGCTCGGATCTGACGTAACAATCGATTGGGGTAAGGCCAATAGATTGAGATCCCTAATCTGTGGGATATAAAGGTGATGACGAAGATTTAAATGCAACTTCTTCTCCGATTCTTTCCACCAGTTCTTGAAGGTACTTAAAGCTTCATAAATTAAAACTTAATTAAAAAAAATAAAAAAAAGCTGATGCAGCCACTTGGACTTAGTCCAGGCGCCCCGCCTCCGCCTCCGCAAAACTAGCCCACGGTTTTGCGGAGGTGCCCCAGTTTTTGTGGGTCCGGGCACTTGGTGTTAGATCCGGGTGCCCGGACAAATGCTATAAAAGTGCCCCATGGGGAACCTCTTCCACTCACCTCAAATATTTTTTCTCAAAGGTGTTGGTGCGGGAAGCATCCGACGATCAAACCCAAATTTTGATAATGACAAAAGATTCAAAGTTAAGGTTATTTGTCATCTAACATGTGTGAACGAGTTTGCAGGAAAGTCCTAACTACGGTTAGGCAGGTGGAAAACCCTAATGGGCGGTAACCTTAGGTCATAGAGGGTGATAACCCTAGGTGGAGAAAAACCCTAAAGGGTGGCAACCTTAGGTCCTAGGGGTGGTAACCCTAGGTGGTGGAAATCCTAAGGGGTAACCTTAGGTCCTAGGGAGGTAACCCTAGGTGGCGAAAAATCTTAGGGGGTGGTAACCCTAGGCAGAAAGTTCATTCGGTCTGGAGGACCGAACTAGCAACATGCATGCTCTCCTGAGTGGAGTAGGTGAGGACGTGTTCCCCGCGGAGTGAACAGTAGGCGTCGATTCGACCTAAGATTTCCAGTCGGAAACCCGAAGTCAGAATCGGGCAACCCGAAAAAACCTGTCAACTTATTTGTTTTATTTGCTATTTGTCTAACTCTGTTTTGTAGAAAACTAACATTTCTGCAGGGTCAGACTTAGCCATGATCGGTTGACCGAACGGCCTAATTAGTCTACCGAACCGCAGTATAAAAGGACCAGATTTCCATATTACAGACCGGGGTTCAGTCGAGGGATCGGTCGACTGAACCAAGGATGGGAGTTAACCAGATCAAAACCGGGGGGATCGGATTGGATGAGGAGGTCATCTGATTGGTCGACCGAACCTTGAGATCGGTCGACCGAACCAAGGATAGGAATTGACCAGATCGAAGCAGAGCGAGCGGATCAGATGAGGAGGAGATCATCTGATCGGTCAACCGAACATGGGGATCGGTTGACCGATCCGCTTCGGGTCAAACTTGATCCCGAGCTTTGAGGATCTGGATCAGTCCTGTAGAGGCTATAAAAGGAGCCTCGGGAAGCAGCTTCGAGAAGAATGAAAATTGAATAACCTGTGCTCTTGTACGTTGCTCTGAACGCTCCAACTATGCTCTATGACTCCGAGAACTGACAACGACTGTCTTCATCTGTTTGTACTGTCGGTATAATTCTTTATTCAGTACTTGTACTTTAACATTGTAAAAGATTTACGGATTGATAGTGATTGCCCACCGAAAGCGATCAACGATCGCGGGCCTTGGAGTAGGAGTCACCCAAGGCTCCGAACCAAGTAAAAATACTTGGGTCTTCTTGTGTGTGTTGTATTTTCCACTACTTTACTCGAACATTTTCGAAAACGATAAGTGAAAGCCATGAGCACTATTCACCCCCCTTTAGCGCGTCTCGATCCAACAAAAGGTTCTTCGCCGAACCTTTAATGAAAGAAACAAAATTCCATAAACCTTTAAACTTTCTCTTTTGATTCTTGAGCCATGTTGCTGAGGATCAACCGAGGCTGTCATTTATTTTATAAATATTCAGAATGCCTTGCTAATATTCAAAACATAAACTTTTTTTCTAATATTTTAGTAATAGTTTAGCCTTTAATTTTTATATCATTGAGTAGAAAGAAAACAACCGATGTTGGTGTTGACCCCTCTAGGATTCCTAGCACTGACCCTAGGTTTCTCACTGAAGAACATAAGGCTAGATTTTCATCTATTTCTTAGGTGTCTTTACCTAGCCGATACTTATGTAGGACTTTCTTTCAGCATTCATGCATTCCTAGTGTAGAAGTTATTGAGTATTATCACTTATATAGACTAGTTTATTGTTCAAGTTCGGTTAACTCAAGTTTGTGTGTCAAATTGTACAATAGCTTAGTCAAAGTAGATGATTTTACATACACCTTTAGGGTCGCCACTAAGGAAGTCACAATATCTCCCACCATCCTTAAAGACTTCCTAGGTCTGCGACCCTAAGCTGTTCCTTTTGTATGTTACCCTCCTAGGGATTTACCATATGATAATCCCTACTCCCACATCACTTTGGATACTATATATTCATATTTTTTTATAGAGGTGAGAGGGTACCGACAATCACCCAGTTTAAGTCAGTCACACTTAGTGTTCAACATTTTATTCTCTAATGGGTCCTAGTGAAGTGCATCTTGCCACTCACCACTAGAGACGTTGCTATGATGCGACATTTTCACTCCTTCCTCCTATATGCATTCTGTCAGAGGCTAGATATAGTTATTTCATACCATTATCTACTCAGTTAGTATCTGCATTAGCAGACAGGTCTGCATGCCCTATTGCCACATTCTGACCGTCTACTTACACTCATTAGGTATTGATGTCACCATAGGTGATGTCACTCCTCTAAATGTGTTCTGCATGATAGGCGCTAGGAGTCTGTCTTTAGTCTTTATATATATAGATGATCAGGGTGTCGTGTCATGAAGGGGGCCCAGCATCAGCTAGACCAACATTAGCCTGCCCAGCATCCCCTTATCCCTGAGGAGCAGCCTCAGGATGATCAAAAGGAAGATTTGTTGCTTAAGTATCAATCGGTACCTCCACCTCCAGTCGATCCTACTTTTCCAAAAAGAGTCACCTGCCTAGAGGCATCTGTGACTAGCTTACAACAAGAGAAACATAATCTTTGAGAGGAGACGAGGACTAGCCATCGGGAGACACAGGTTGGACAACCCCAAATCCTAGAGATACTCCAATCATGAAGTCTAACCCATCGTTCGTCATCCTCCTCTCAATAGACATTTTGAGTTGTATTTCTAGTACTATTTTATGTTCATAGTTTTTATTCTTACTACATTACTTGGAATTATGCATTGCTAGTTTGACTCTTATTTTGCTACTTATTTCCTTTCCATTCTATTCTTATTGTTTATTTTTTGCTTCTGATGAATATCAAAGGGGGAGGGAGGGGTTAGATAGAAAAATAAACTAACTCAATATACTTTTTTCACATTATATATATATATATATATATATATATATATATATATATTATTACTTTGCTTATTTTTCTAACTTTAACCCAGATTGTCATTACATCAAAAAGGAGAAAATTGTTGGTGCAGTTAGCACTAATGATCTAACTCAATTTTTTATGAATGACAAGTGGATTAAAGTTAGATGCTTGTGATCTAATTTGTCAACCAAGTGTGCAGAATATGAACTTGATGGATCTAGAGGACCATATGCCAGGCTGAAGTCAAGTAGGGTCAGGAGGACCAGACGATTGGCTAAAGTCCAAATTGGTTGAGATCTAGCAGGAAGTCCTAGTGGGTTAAGGGACTTGACATTAAGGAAGTCTGTAATTGGTAAGTGGAGATAAGCAACTAGAGAAGAGATCCAGTTAGGACGAGTTCCCGGTTGAGGGAAAAATAGATGTCGGTCCGACTTAGAGTTTTAGCGAAACTTAAAGTCAACACTGGACATTCTGGAGCCTGTCAAATGTTTACTTTGAGTTATATTATTTTTTCTTGTGATAACTCTGTATTGCAGAAGATTAAAAGATAGAAAATTGGGCTCTAGGCGTCTGGAGCCTGTCTAGGGACCCGGAGCCTGGGCGCCCAGAGTTGCTCAAGGGGCTTGGGTCAGGGGCTTCGAAGGAGCACCCGGGTGGCACTAAAGGCTCCTGGATGGTCCAAGCGCCCAGGGTTACTCTAGGCGCTCGGACCAGCAAAAGTCATCCGTAAGCTGAGTTAGAGCACGTCAACTGGCCAATCCACGTCAGTGGTCCAGGCGCCTGGACCGATCAGGGAGCCTGGAGATGGATAAAGTCTGCGGGATAGACTTTCGACGAGGTGCAGCCACGTCAGCACACTCCAAGCGTCCGGGGATGGATCTAAGGGTCCGGATGGAGTTGTAAAAGGAGGGTTCGACCAGCAGCTTTAACGCACCAATTTCTCCAACTTTTGTTCTTGTGCGCTGCTCCTAAAAGGCTCCTACGACGTTGTAGCGCTCTTCCAACAACCTGCGATCAAATTCTGCTAATTTTCTTTCTTGTCGGTAACTTTTTCTTATAGTTCTTATACATCACTTGTACTTCATTTTTGTAATATTCAAGCTATTAGTGGATTACCCAATGAAAGCACTCAACGAGTATGGGCCTTTAAGTAGGAGTCGCTGAAGATTCTAAACTAAGTAAACAATTACTTATGTTAGCGCTTACTTTTTTTCCATCTTATTTCTTTTTTCTTAGTTTTATTTTTGCTCTGAACTCTATTTTTTTTTTAAAAAAGAAAGAACGATTTCAAAATCACATAATTCATCCTCCCAAGTTATTATGATCCAACAATAATGATTTATCTTTAATGTAGAATTCGAGGCATTCTCATTGATTAAAGTTTTTATGTATGGATATGTTATTTAGGTGGGAAGTTTGGTAGTTTCATTTGTTTTTTTTTAAGAAAACTTTTCCATTAATTAAATGTGATTTGGAATTCATTTAAAATTGTAAAATATTTGGAATACTAATAGAAATCCAATTAATTGATATGACAGTAATTGATATTGTAAAAGCATTTTAATCGAGAGAAATTTAAAGTTAATTTACCTTTTAAAATGCAGGTTTGACCTTTTAAAATGAAGACAATGATTAGGCTTTCTATTTGAGATGCTATTTAGGTATAGTAATTTTTTTCTAGAAAACTTTTATGTTTTATTTGTAGAATAAAGGAAATACTTTTAATCCCCTCTATTTTCTGTCCCCTCTATATTTTAAAAATAATATTTAATCCCCTTTGACCAATGCCAAATGTGAAAAAAAATTTATCAAAGACAACTATGTCCTTATCTTTTTGATAATTTTAAAAGAAAAAAAATCAAATTAAATTTATTGATAATTTACGTCTACTTTTATTTCCTTGATTGATATCTAACTAATTTTAGATAATTTAAGATCCAATTTAATATTTTTCAACAAGTATATGACTGTTGATTTACTAATTAAAATCAATAAATTATATGTAACCTTCAATAATATATAAAGACTAATACTTAATTATATGAATAAAATAAAATTAATTAATTTAAAATATATTTTTTTTGTCTCCCTAGTTGTGCAACCTTAGAATATAATGTGCCATAATTATTTTCTGTACTTCTCCATAAATTTAAAATTTTAGATCCGTCCATGTCTATGATTATATAAGGTTTCACAAAAATAGATGAAGGTATAATTTTCTTTTCTTACGTGAAGATAAATTTTCTTCTTCTTCGAGTTCTTTTGCTTTCTCATTTATGCACGTGAGCCTCACATCTTAGTTTATCAATGATTTGATTGTCAAAGAGGGTAATAACGATAATACAAACCTTCAGCTGACAAGCTTTGCTTTGCAAGACAACGAGAGTGAACGCACCGATAAATCAATATCAACAATAGATCCGAGAGAGTGATGAAGGGAACCATCACTGGATGCTTATATATATATATATATATATATATATATATATATATATATATATATATATATATATATATATATAACTTTTTATGTATATTTTTCTCACACCATTGATCCAACTCCGACTCCGAAGATACTAATTAATAATTAAAGAATCGACCCCGAAGACATGTAATTATTTTAATTTCACATCAATTCAATATATTTTTTTTCCTCTTAATATTATAAACAAATATAAAAAACATAAGGAAATAATTACCTTTTATAAATTTTCTCACATTTTACTTTGGTCAAGGGGGGTTAATGTTATTTTTTTAAATACAAAAGGATAAAATGCTGCTTGATAGAAAATAGAAGAGGGTTAAAGATATTTTTCCCTTGAATAAATGTGATTTGGAATTCATTTTAAATTGTAAAGTATTTGGAATACTAACCGACATCCCATTAATTGATTTGATTGCAATTGAAATTGTAAAAGCATTTTAATTAGAGAAATTCAATGTTAATTGAACTTTTAAAATGAAGACATAATGATTTATATATAGGTAGAATTCCAGACAATTTCATATAATTGGGCTTTCTATTTATTGATAAGCTATTTAGGTGGGAAGTTTAGTTGTTACTTTATTTAGAAAACTTTTCTGTATATATATATATATATATATATATATATATATATATATATATATATAAATTTGAATATGATACAACTGAACAAGTACAAAAGTCAATTTCCTCCCATCTTTAGCTTATGAAATACCAAAATAACTAATATTTATTAAAATTAGCATTTGGAAACCCAAAAAAAAACAACTATGTATATTTAACATATAAATCTCCAACAAAACTCCTATTTTTCTCTCTCCTATAAATTAAAGACCCCTCGGCCTCAGTACTCATGTTCTTGCCCCACCCGCAGCTTATATTATATCCTTAATGCAAATGTGGTCGGCACGAGCAGCTGGATCATGAATTCTATCTGAATCATCCAGACAGCAACAGCACTGCTAAGCTCCGTGCCAGAATCGCAGCCTTCTTGACTTGAAGTTGTTGAATCATTATGTACTCTAGCTAGCATACCATGATAATAAAAATAAATGTCAACTCATGCTAGGCTAAGGTTTGCTTTTGTATACCTTTTCTATTCGACATTAATTCTGAATAAAATTATAATATATAATAACTCTAAAAAGTTGAATAAAATATACTATATTTATTGAATAAAATGTTATATCACTCATCTTTTGGTCTAGTTAAATCGATCATAATAATTAAGACTAATTATAAAATGATTGATTCTTAACGTTTATTTTATATTATTGTTTAAAATGAAGTGATTGATGATATATAGGAGGGTTAGGATAGGGGAGTGTAATTCTATCACGGAGTAATATTCGATTCAATAAGTTTGTCAATTATTTTAATAAAACAATAGAATCAGCTTATAGGTATAGGTGGGGCCGGGCATCGTATTTGATATAGGTATTAAAATATTCAATGATCGTACTTGAAACTTTGTGAACTTTACATTCCGTTATCGTGTTGTATTACAGATAGAGCATGTATGGATGGATGAGAGCTTCGGATGGGAGCTTAGTTACCAAATGCTATTTCACTTATTTTCATAGCTTTGTAATTAAAGAAGTCATCCTCATGCGGACTTATGATTTGAGTATCATTAAGTTACGATCGAGTACTCATAGATTAATTTTTGGATTCAATCAATGGCATGCTTTTGGGTTAATTCATGCATAAATTAAGCTCCAAATAGCAAATGCAAAAGCAATTTAATTTGTTCCATTTACTTATGTTCCCATTCATTCTTTAGGCATTACAAAAAGACTTAGTGACATCAAATAGGATAATCATTATTCCGCGGGCTATTGAATTGGTTAATTCGTGCATGAATATCAAAAAATAATTTTAAAACATATTTATTCAAAAAGGAATATTAGAAAATAAGAAAAGAACAACACTACCAAAAATACTAATAAGCCAATTAAAATCTCCTTTTACATAAACTCAAATGATTATTTATATAAACTTCAAACCTAAGACACAAAGAAAAAAAATAAATCCCAACATATAAACTTAATTCCTAACTTGTAAAGAAAAAATTCTAATATAAAGAAAAAATTCTTAACATAATCTTAAAATTCTTAAACGGACTCCAAATCAAAAATTATTAAAAAAATAAAAATTACCAAAAATATCCTAATTACTAAAAAAATAAAATATCACCAAAAAATAGTAATAAAAATATTTGAATCTTCTTGCATCAGTTGTCCTGGGTTAAAAAAAAAACTCATTCTCGAGTTGTATCAAATGGTAGCCGAGGAGAAAGATTATTTGCTACCAAATCAGTAAAAGTTTATTGGAGGGTGAAGCGTATCAAGTCAAAGTTTTGAGACATGAGTGGTAGTTCTTCGCCTTGTGTTGATACACTACGTAATCTCCAACTTCATGTTAGGACACTTTGCGAGCTGAGAGGTAAATTAGCTCTTATCACTTCATTGATGATTTGTTGTAGCGGAAACTCGAATCAAGCATTAATTAACACCCTTGATTTTACATAATATTCACCTCCTTGAGATGACTAATCCAAGGGTACACTCTCCTCACTCATAGAACAGTAGTACACTATGAAATCCTCCTTCTTATAGGAGGCGAAGACGTCTCGTATAAATTCCAACACGAGAATTCACAAGAAATACAACAAAAGATACAACAAGAACAAGGAAATGAATACTATAACGAGGAACCTTTGCTCTTAATCTTTTATTGCTGTGGATCACCTCTTGATGATTGGAAATGTAGCAGCACTGTGCTCCAAGAACCTTCAATAACTGGCGGAAAGAATCAAAGAAGAAGTTGCATTTGAATCTTCGTCATCACCTTTATATCATGCGGATTAGGGCTCCCAATCGATTAGTCTTAACCCCAATCGATTGAGACATTAGTTCGAGCACATCCAACCATCCAAACCTTGCAGCGAATCTTTTTCTATTAGGAGATTGTTAGTGCAATCATTCCCCAAGTCAAGGTTTGACTAAGTTCAAGTGGATTCGAGCTTGAGTTTCAATGTTTAGACAATATGTTGTGGGCAACATGTTTGGACAATGTGTTGTTGGACAATATGTTAGAAAGGTCAAGTAAGTCAATGAGGACTAGTACTTGATTGGTACAGTCCTAATTGGAGGTTAGACAAGACAAGTCCTAACTTGGGGGTTAGGCAAAGGGAAAGTTCAAGTAGGTCAAGGGGGACCACACGTTGGCAAAGAAATTCCAAGTGAGTCAAGGAGGACCACAGATTGGCAAGGAAAGTGTTGGGACCGAATGTGTAGCTAGAGGGGGGGGGGGGTGAATAGCTCGATGTGCTCGTCTTGCTCTTCGTTGCTTGTTTCTTCAAGATATGCAGCGGAAAATACAAAGAAACAAAATACACAACTCTAACAAGAGGATTTACTTGGTATCCACCTCACACGAGGTGACTAATCCAAGGATCCACACACACGCACCCTCCACTATGAAAAACACTCCTTTGTGGTAACTACTAAAGGCGTAGAAGCCCTACAAGTTCACACTACAAGAAGAAAGGGAAAGGGAACAAAATACAATCAAAAGCTTACAAGTTTGCACAAGGAAAACCCTAACCCTAGCTTTCTTCTTCAGCTGTAGATCCGCCTCTTGACTTGGAAAAACCTCCAAGAACCTTCAAGAACTGGCGATCTGAACTTTGTGGAGAAGCTGTGGAGTTGCTGTGAAGATCGGGAGTGAACAGTGCAAGATCTTGAAGTTCTACCGAAGGAATCGCACGCCAACAACTTAATACGACGCCAACGGTCGGATCCCGATCGATTGGATTGCTCCCAATCGATCAAGGAGGCTTTGGATCTATCGGTTGATCGATCCAGAGCGCCTCTGTGCACTCGAGAGTTGCCTGGATCGATCGGCTGATCGATCCAGGGCTTATCGCGCAGAATCACACCTCCCAATCGATCCACTGATCGATTGGGAGCTTTGGATCGATCGACTGATCGATCCAACGCTGTTCTGTGCGATTACGAGCCTCTCCCAATCGATCCACTAATCGATTGGGAGGAAGCTTGTAGTGGGAACTCACCCAATCGATTGACCGATCGATTGGGCATGAGCCAATTGATCGGCTGATTGATCCAGCTCCTTGACTTTGCCCAAAGTCAAGTCCAAAGCCCCCTAAAGCAACATCCGGTCACATATTACTTGTTGGTACATTATTCCTAACATCCGGTCACCCTTGACCTACTAGAACTCGCTCACCAAGTGTCCGGTCAATCCTTTGACCCACTTGGACGTTTCTTCGTGCCAAGTATCCGGTCAATCCCTTTAACCTACTTGAATTTTTCTTCCTCGTGCCAAGTATCCGGTCAATTCCTTTGACCTACTTGGACTTTCCAACACCAGATGTCTGATCAGACTTAATCCATCTAGATTTCCTCGTGCCTGGCTTCACTCACCAGGACTTCCTTCTGCCTAGCTTCACTCACTAGGTCTTTCACATTTGCCTGGCTTCACTCACTAGGACTTTCCATCTGCCTGGCTTCACTCACCAGGACTTTCTTCTGCCTAGCTTCACTCACTAGGACTTCCTTCTGCCTAGCTTCACTCACTAGGTCTTTCACATCTGCCTGGCTTCACTCACCAGGACTTTCCATCTGCCTGGCTTCACTCACTAGGACTTCCTTCTGCCTAGCTTTACTCACTAGGTCTTTCACATCTACCTGACTTCACTCACCAGGACTTTCCATCTGCCTGGCTTCACTCACTAGGACTTCCTTCTGCCTAGCTTCACTCACTAGGTCTTTCACATCTACCTGACTTCACTCACCAGGACTTTCCATCTGCCTGGCTTCACTCACCAGGACTTTACATCTGCCTGGCTTCACTCACCAGGACTTCTCATATGCCTGGCTTCACTCATCAGGACTTTCCATCTGCCTAGCTTCACTCACCAGGGCTTTCTTCTGCCTAGCTTCACTCTTCACTCACTAGGTCTTTCATCTGCCTGGCTTCACTCACCAGGACTTTCACCTAGCTTCACTCACTAAGATTTCGAGTCAAGTATCCAGTCAATCTTGACCTACTTGACTCTCCTTCACTCATAAATAATTGTACCTGTAATCTTCATGTATTGACTACATGTATTGTCAAACATCGAAACCACAACATCAAGACTCGAGCTTGACTCAATTCAAGCTCAGTCAACATGGTCAACCTTGACCTGGGGAATATTGCACCAACAATCTCCCCCCTTTTGATGTTTGACAATACCTTCTTTAAGTTAGGCTAATCCCATAGCCTCAACCTCCTTCATGCCACTAGGTAATGAGGACGTAAGTTAAATCCTACATTCTCCCCCTAAGAGGGCAAACTCCCTCTTAGATAATTAAGGCCTAACTTAAACCATTCATTCTCCCCCTATTAGCACACATCACAAACATTCCCCATCTTTGGGCACACATCAAAAACAAACTCTTCTCCTGAAGAGTTACCCTTCGTTGTTTACAACTTCACTCGTTGCTCACAACACAATAATGAAAGTCTCATACCCTTCATTATTTTCAACGCTCATTCTTGAGCATATACCACTTGGTATATTCAAACGATTCAAATGAAGGTCCCATACCCTTCATTTTCATCAAATACTCATCCTTGAGCATATATCACTGAAATAATGAAGATATCCACTCTCCATTGTAGTCAAATGCCCAACCTTGAGCATTCTCACGAAAGAAGGTTAACCACCTTCCAAGGTGTATGAAAAATAGTTTTTCATGTCCTTAAAGAGTAACTCCCCCTAAAGACATGGTCGTGACCTTTGTTATTGCACCAACAATGACTTGGAATCCCTAAACCTTTAGGAAACCCAAATTTAGAAGTTTTGAGGTTCATAAATTCAATATTGAAACTAAACCTCAACCCAGACCTCTACTTAGTTTTCCTTAACCAATCCATCATAGTTTTCATCATGAAAACTCCCCTAGATATATAAAAATATGTTTTGAGGGGTAAGGAATGGTTACCTAGATTAAAAATGGTTCAAAATGCTGAAAATCAGGCTTTACCAGCCAAAATCAGTATTCCCAATCGATTGGGGTTGGTCCCAATCGATTGAACCTGCTTGAATCGATCCATTGATCGATTCAGGAGGGCTGGATCGATCGGTGGATCGATCCATGAAGCTTCTATTCGCGAGAAGCTTGCTCTCAATCGATCGCCCGATCGATTGAGACCTCTCAATCGATCGGGTGATCGATTGAAACTCTGAAAAAGTTGAAATTCTATTTCAGTCAATTTCAGAAACCCCTAGAAAAATCTACAAAATTCAAAAAATCATAAAAATTTGTGTAAACATTGTTTAGGGCATATATTATCATGGAAAAATAGTTTTATAAGAAAATACCTCATATTTTCAAAGATTGACACAAAATTAAAAGCTTGCAAAAACTTTAGTGTTTTCTTCAAGTTTGTGCTCAACTATTCAATGATGATTACTATCAAAAGATAGTCTTCACCAAGGTTTTCCAAAACATATTTGAAATCATTTTCAAAACCAATTTCCAACCATGTTCTTTGGGCTCAATGCACATGACTTGTACATTAGCTTTCCCAATGATTAGAAAACACATAACTATGTGTTTTGATGAATCTAAAACTCAAAAGAATGCACTAAATCAACATCTTGAGTCTTGTTCATCATTCTAACATCTCACTTGTATCTAATATGTACTAAAAACACATACAAGGCACCTTATAGTTCTTTAGTGAGATGTAAACTTTGGTTTTACCCTAATCTAGGGATTATGTATATCTACCTAGGCATTTTAAATTGTGAACATCCACCAAGGATGTTACTTGTTGATAAATACCATTATTCCTTAATTTACAAGGAAATAAACTAATGCATGATGATGTTATGACATACATCAAAAAGAAATAATTTTCAAAAGAAAATATCCTATAACTACATGATGTATGTATGACATGTCATGATATTTTTGTGATTTTCATAATAAAATATGAATGCAAAAATAAATATGTTGTCATGGCATATTATGGGCAAACAAAGCATGGCACGTTTTAGCATAAATAAAATACCTAGATTACCTATCTAAGTATCCTTAATCCTTAGCTAGCTTAAAATTTAAACCCTACATTGCCCAAAATGTCCCAAGAAAATGCCAATAATCCAATATTGACATTTCTTTTGCTTTTCCTAATTTGTGCCAATTTAAATTAAGCATATTCCTCAAATTTTGGCACAATTTACTCTTTTAAAGAGTAAATGAAATAAGGCTTAGGTTTTGCCCTTAATTTCCTAAGAACATACCAAAATCCCAACTTGGTAGTTCTTATGATTTTTCCAATTTGTGTCACTTAGAATATCATCCAATTTATCAAATTGTGACATATTTTACTCTTACCAAGAGTAAACAAAAATTCTTTTCATTTTTCAAAGGTTAACAATAACCTTGAAAATACTCCCCGAATGCCAACTTCATCAAAGTTGGGTTAACTATCCTTCTAATCGGAGTTGACACTCTCTAATCCATCTATGGGGTAGAGAAAATGCTCCTATGAACCCAAAACCTATTGGTGCTCCTTGGATACTCTAGGTACTCGCTAGGGATAACCTCCCTAGATACCTTCCTAGTGACTTTGTTTGGCTTCTTAGAATCCTTAGTCACCTTTTCTAGGTCAACCCTAGGGATTTCTTTCCTTGTGACATTTTTAGTGACTTTGTTAGACTTCTTAGAAGTCTTAGTCACTTTAGTTGTAAAAATACTCCTAGGGATGACTTCCCTTGTACTTTTGACTTGACCCTTAGACCTAGACTCGGTTCCATAGCTATATGGAACCCTATGGTAAGAAATTACATCCTTCTTAGCCTTAAGTTTGTATCCCAAACCTCTATGGCCATTGGATGACTTTTGTTGTCCTAAACCTAGGTTTTGCTCATTTTGCCCTTTTAGGATACTTTTCATCCTTTTTAGGGTCTTTTCCATTTTATCAAGTCTTGACCTCAAGACTTGATTTTCTTTCCATAAATCCTTAGTTTTTGATTTTTTATTTAATCTTTGAGCAATTTTATTTTTAGGTTTGTAACTAAAATCCTTAGAGTTATTGCCTAACATTTTACCTACCTTCCTAACCCTAGGTGTGGTAGTCTTAGCATGGAGAGCCATATGATTTTCCTTAAAGCTATCATGCTTTCTATTTTTATGGTACATAGCATTAAAATGATAAAAGTTAGAACTACCATGCTTTTTACCATTATTTAAAGCGGTAGGCTCAATAAATGATACCTTTCGTTTTACCTTGGAGGCTCCCCCTTGACTCATGCTTCCTCCTTTAGCCTTGACCGCTTTCTTCCCCTTGGGACATTGACTCCGATAATGTCCCTTTTGATTGCAAGAGAAGCACACAATGCGCTCCTTGCTCTTCTTTGTTCCGGGGATGATCTCCTTGAGCTTCTCTTTGCCCTTTAGTGCCGCTTGGCCCTTCTTCTTGGTTAATTTGGGGCACTTGCTCTTGTAATGCCCTTTTTCCCTACACTCAAAGAAAATAATGTGATTTTTATTTTTAATTGAAATGTTTATACCTTCATGTGTAGGGATGGCACATGATCCTCCATTTGATCCGGAGGTAGATGCTTCCTCTTGATTTGTCAATGATGCTCCTCCAATAGCCTTGACTCGACTTGTGGAGGTGGAAGCTTCTTCATCCTCTTTTTCTCTTGACCCGGATGTGGAGACTTCTCCTTCTTCTTGATCCGGTGTCACTGAAAGTTGCTCCCCCTCAATCCTAGAGGTGGAGGCTTCTTCATCTTCATCTTGTACATGGAACATGGAGTATGCCCTCTCCTTGCCCTCTTCATTGCATTCCTTTGAAGATAAAGCTTCTTGGACTTCTTCTTCGGAAGTTGAGCATCTCTCAACCTCGGAGTCCTCTTCCTCTTGAACTTGATCCAATGAGTCACCCTCTTTGGATTCTTCTTGAATTTGTACAGTGGAGGGGATCTCATGAATCTTGGCCAATTTGCTTCATAACTCCTTGGCATCCTTGAATTCTCCAACTTGAGCCAAAATGTTGCTTGGCAATAAATTGACCAAAAGCTTGGTCACTTTATCATTTGCCTTGCTCTTTTGAACTTGCTCTTGACTCCATTTGCTTTTATTTAGAATTTTTCCCTTGGAGTTTGTTGGAGCTTCAAATTCTTTTATGAGAGCAAACCATTGTTCTATCACCATCATCAAGAAATTCTCGATCCTTGATTTCCAAAGATTGAAACTTATTGAAATAAATGATGGAGGCACCCTTGTATCGAATCCAAGACCGTCTTGGAATTCCATTGAAGTTGAGCTTCTTGAAATCTTTGAATTGAAGAATTTTGCTCCAACTTCTTCACCCTCTAGTTTGTTGACCCTTCCGGCGATGATTTCGGTGAAGAGCGGCCTCGCTCTGATACCACTTGTTGGGGCCAAATGTGTAGCTAGAGGGGGGGTTAATATCTCGATGCGCTCGTCTTTCTCTTCATTGCTTGTTTCTTCAAGATATGCAACGGAAAATACAAAGAAACAAAATACACAACGCTAACAAGAGGATTTACTTAGTATCCACCTCACACGAGGTGACTAATCCAAGGATCCACACACACGCACCCTCCACTATGAAAAACACTCCTTTATGGTAACTACCAAAGGCGGAGAAGCCCTACAAGTTCACACTACAAGAAGAAAGGGAAAGGGAACAAAATACAAGCAAAAGATTACAAGTTTGCACAAGGAAACCCTAACCCTAGCTTTCTTCTTCAGTTGTAGATCCGCCTCTTGACTTGGAAAAACCTCTAAGAACCTTCAAGAACTGGCGATCTGAACTTTGTGGAGAAGCTGGGGAGTTGCTGTGAAGATCTGGAGTGAACAGTGCAAGATCTTGAAGTTCTACCGAAGGAATCGCACGCCAACAGCTTAATACGACGCCAACGGTCGGATCCCGATCGATTGGATTGCTCCCAATTGATTGGGGAGGCTTTGGATTGGTCGGTTGATCGATTTAGAGCGCCTCTGTGCTCTCGGGAGTTGCCTGGATCGATCGGCTGATCGATCTAGGGCTTATCGAGCAGAATCGCACCTCCCAATCGATCCACTGATCGATTGGGAGCTCTGGATCGATCGGCTGATAGATCCAGCGCTGTTTTGTGCGATTACGAGCCTCTCCCAATCGATCCACTAATCGATTGGGAGGAAGTTTGTTGCGGGAACTCACCCAATCGATCGACCGATCGATTGGGCATGAGCCAATCGATCGGCTGATCGATCCAGCTCCTTGACTTTGCCCAAAGTCAAGTCCAAAGCCCCCTAAACCAACATCCGGTCACCTATGACCTGTTGGTACATTATTCCTAGCATCCAGTCACCCTTGACCTGCTAGAACTCGCTCACCAAGTGTCTGGTCAATCCCTTTGACCCACTTGGACTTTTCTTCGTGCCAAGTATCCGGTCAATCCCTTTGACCTACTTGGACTTTTCTTCCTCGTGCCAAGTATCCGGTCAATCCCTTTGACCTACTTGGACTTTCCAACACCAGATGCCTGATCAGCCTCGATCCATCTGGATTTCCTCGTGCCTGGCTTCACTCACTAGGACTTCTTTCTGCCTAGTTTCACTCACTAGGTCTTTCACATCTGCCTGGCTTCACTCACCAGGACTTTCCATCTGCCTGGCTTCACTCACCAGGACTTTCCATCTGCCTGGCTTCACTCACCAGGACTTTCTTCTGCCTAGCTTCACTCACTAGGACTTCCATCTGCCTGGCTTCACTCACCAGGACTTTCCATCTGCCTGGCTTCACTCACCAGGACTTTCCATCTGCCTGGCTTCACTCATCAGGACTTTCTTCTGCCTAGCTTCACTCACTAGGACTTTCTTCTGCCTAGCTTCACTCACTAGGACTTTCTTCTGCCTAGCTTCACTCACTAGGTCTTTCACATCTGCCTGACTTCACTCACCAGGACTTTCCATCTGCCTGACTTCACTCGCCAGGACTTTCTTCTGCCTAGCTTCACACACTAGGACTTCTCATCTGCCTGGCTTCACTCACCAGGATTTTTCATCTGCCTAGCTTTACTCACCAGGACTTTCTTCTGCCTAACTTCACTCACTAGGACTTCTCATCTGTCTGACTTCACTCACCAAGACTTTCCATCTGCCTAGCTTCACTCACCAGGACTTTCTTTTGCCTAACTTCACTCACTAGGTCTTTCATCTGCCTGACTTCACTCACCAGGACTTTCATCTAGCTTCACTCACTAGGATTTTCAGTCAAGTATCCAGTCAATCTTGACTTACTTGACTCTCCTTCACTCATGAACAATTACACATGTAATCTTCATGTATTGACTACATGTATTGTCAAACATCGAAAACACAACATCAAGACTCGAGCTTGACTCAATTCAAGCTTAGTCAACACGGTCAACCTTGACCTGGGGAATATTGCACCAACAGAAAGTCCAAACTGCGGTTAGGCAAAGAAAGTCCAAGTGGGTCAAGGAGGACTGCACGTTGGTAAGGAAAGTCCTAACTGCGGTTAGACAAGTAAAGTCCAAGTGGATCAAGGAGGATCACACGTTTGAAAAAGAAAGCTTTAAATGTGGTTAGGCAAAGGGTAGTCCAAGTGGGTCAAGGGGGATCACACGTTTGTAAAGTAAAGTCCTGACTGCAGTTAGACAAGAGGAAAATCCAAGTGGGTCAAAGAGGACCACACTTGGTGACTGGAAGTCCAAGGAGAAGTTGATAAAGTTCAAGTGTGTCAAAAGATTGGCCGGACACTTGGTGGAGAAGTCCCAACAGGTCACGGTTGACCGGAGATTAGGAAAGGAAACCTTAGACTTGGGTTAAGCAAGTTAGGATTGGGTAATCAATCATGTGATCGATTGAGACCCATGAGCACATCTCTTCGCGAAGTGGATGATCGATTGGAAGGTGGTTTTCGCGAAGCACAGTGAATTACACTATGTTGAATCGATTGGGAAGATTCCCAATTAATTGAGGATATCGTGAGAGGCTTAATCGATTAAGCTTGGTCACGAGCGAGCAGAGAGCTTTTGAATCGATTGGGTGATCAATTGAAGCTGCTTGATCGATTGGGTAATCAATCGGAAGAAGCTCGTGAGGGAACAGAAGGCTTCGTAATCGATTGGGTAATAGATTAAGTTGGCCTGTAATTGATAGTTAATCAATTAAGTGACAAAGAAAAGAGCTGTCGCGAGATTTGGATGACTAAATATGCTCGGATCTGACGTAACAATCGATTGGGGTAAGGCCAATAGATTGAGATCCCTAATCTGTGGGATATAAAGGTGATGACGAAGATTTAAATGCAACTTCTTCTCCGATTCTTTCCACCAGTTCTTGAAGGTACTTAAAGCTTCATAAATTAAAACTTAATTAAAAAAAATAAAAAAAAGCTGATGCATCCACTTGGACTTAGTCCAGGCGCCCCGCCTCCGCCTCCGCAAAACTAGCCCACGGTTTTGCGGAGGTGCCCCAGTTTTTGTGGGTCCGGGCACTTGGTGTTAGATCCGGGTGCCCGGACAAATGCTATAAAAGTGCCCCATGGGGAACCTCTTCCACTCACCTCAAATATTTTTTCTCAAAGGTGTTGGTGCGGGAAGCATCCGACGATCAAACCCAAATTTTGATAATGACAAAAGATTCAAAGTTAAGGTTATTTGTCATCTAACATGTGTGAACGAGTTTGCAGAAAAGTCCTAACTACGGTTAGGCAGGTGGAAAACCCTAAGGGGCGGTAACCTTAGGTCATAGAGGGTGATAACCCTAGGTGGAGAAAAACCCTAAAGGGTGGCAACCTTAGGTCCTAGGGGTGGTAACCCTAGGTGGTGGAAATCCTAAGGGGGGGGGGGGTAACCTTAGGTCCTAGGGGGAGGTAACCCTAGGTGGCGAAAAATCCTAGGGGGTGGTAACCCTAGGCAGAAAGTCCAGTTGGTCTGAAGGACCGGACTGGCAACATGTATACTCTCCTGAGTGGAGTAGGTGAGGACGCGTTCCCCGCGAAGGGAACAGTAGGCGTCGATTCGACCTAGAGTTTCTGGTCGAAAATCCGAAGTCAGAACCGGACAGCCCGAAAGCTATCAACTTATTTGTTTTATTTGCTATTTGTCTAACTCTGTTTTGCAAGAAACTAACATTTCTGCAGGGTCAGACTTAGCCATGATCGGTCAACCGAACGACCTGATTGGTCGACCGAACCGCAGCACAAAAGGACCAGATTTTCAGATTGCAGACCGAGTTCAGTCGAGGGATCGGTCGACTGAACCAAGGATGGGAGTTAACCAGATCAAAACCGGGGGGATCGGATTGGATGAGGAGGTCATCTGATTGGTCGACCGAACCTTGAGATCGGTCGACCGAACCAAGGATAGGAATTGACCAAATCGAAGCAGAGCGAGCGGATCAGATGAGGAGGAGATCATCTGATCGGTCAACCGAACATGGGGATCGGTTGACCGATCCGCTTCGGGTCAAACTTGATCCCGAGCTTTGAGGATCTGGATCAGTCCTGTAGAGGCTATAAAAGGAGCCTCGGGAAGCAGCTTCGAGAAGAATGAAAATTGAATAACCTGTGCTCTTGTACGTTGCTCTGAACGCTCCAACTATGCTCTATGACTCCGACAACTGACAACGACTGTCTTCATCTGTTTGTACTGTCGGTATAATTATTTATTCAGTACTTGTACTTTAACATTGTAAAAGATTTACGGATTGATAGTGATTGCCCACCGAAAGCGATCAACGATCGCGGGCCTTGGAGTAGGAGTCACCCAAGGCTCCGAACCAAGTAAAAATACTTGGGTCTTCTTGTGTGTGTTGTATTTTCCACTACTTTACTCGAACATTTTCGAAAACGATAAGTGAAAGCCATGAGCGCTATTCACCCCCCTTTAGCGCGTCTCGATCCAACAAAAGGTTCTTCGCCGAACCTTTAATGAAAGAAACAAAATTCCATAAACCTTTAAACTTTCTCTTTTGATTCTTGAGCCATGTTGCTGAGGATCAACCGAGGCTGTCATTTATTTTATAAATATTCAGAATGCCTTGCTAATATTCAAAACATAAACTTTTTTTCTAATATTTTAGTAATAGTTTAGCCTTTAATTTTTATATCATTGAGTAGAAAGAAAACAACCGATGTTGGTGTTGACCCCTCTAGGATTCCTAGCACTGACCCTAGGTTTCTCACTGAAGAACATAAGGCTAGATTTTCATCTATTTCTTAGGTGTCTTTACCTAGCCGATACTTATGTAGGACTTTCTTTCAGCATTCATGCATTCCTTGTGTAGAAGTTATTGAGTATTATCACTTATATAGACTAGTTTATTGTTCAAGTTCGGTTAACTCAAGTTTGTGTGTCAAATTGTACAATAGCTTAGTCAAAGTAGACGATTTTACATACACCTTTAGGGTCGCCACTAAGGAAGTCACAATATCTCCCACCATCCTTAAAGACTTCCTAGGTCTGCGACCCTAAGCTGTTCCTTTTGTATGTTACCCTCCTAGGGATTTACCATATGATAATCCCTACTCCCACATCACTTTGGATACTATATATTCATATTTTTTTATAGAGGTGAGAGGGTACCGACAATCACCCAGTTTAAGTCAGTCACACTTAGTGTTCAACATTATATTCTCTAATGGGTCCTAGTGAAGTGCATCTTGACACTCACCACTAGAGACGTTGCTATGATGCGACATTTTCACTCCTTCCTCCTATATGCATTCTGTCAGAGGCTAGATATAGTTATTTCATACCATTATCTACTCAATTAGTATCTGCATTAGCAGACAGGTCTGCATGCCCTATTGCCACATTCTGACCGTCTACTTACACTCATTAGGTATTGATGTCACCATAGGTGATGTCACTCCTCTAAATGTGTTCTGCATGATAGGCGCTAGGAGTCTGTCTTTAGTCTTTATATATATAGATGATCAGGGTGTCGTGTCATGAAGGGGGCCCAGCATCAGCTAGACCAACATTAGTCTGCCCAGCATCCCCTTATCCTTGAGGAGCAGCCTAAGGATGATCAAAAGGAAGATTTGTTGCTTAAGTATCAATCGGTACCTCCACCTCCAGTCGATCCTACTTTTCCAAAAAGAGTCACCTGCCTAGAGGCATCTGTGACTAGCTTACGACAAGAGAAACATAATCTTTGAGAGGAGACGAGGACTAGCCATCGGGAGACGCAGGTTGGACAACACCAAATCCTAGAGATACTCCAATCATGAAGTCTAACCCATCGTTCGTCATCCTCCTCTCAATAGACATTTTGAGTTGTATTTCTAGTACTATTTTATGTTCATAGTTTTTATTCTTACTACATTACTTGGAATTATGCATTGCTAGTTTGACTCTTATTTTGCTACTTATTTCCTTTCCATTCTATTCTTATTGTTTATTTTTTGCTTCTGATGAATATCAAAGGGGGAGGGAGGGGTTAGATAGAAAAATAAACTAACTCAACATACTTTTTTCACATTATATATATATATATATATATATATATATATATTTTATTACTTTGCTTATTTTTCTAACTTTAACCTAGATTGTCATTACATCAACAAGGAGAAAATTGTTGGTGCAGTTAGCACTAATGATCTAACTCAATTTTTGATGAATGACAAGTGGATTAAAGTTAGATGCTTGTGATCTAATTTGTCAACCAAGTGTGCAGAATATGAACTTGATGGATCTAGAGGACCAGATGCCAGGCTGAAGTCAAGTAGGGTCAGGAGGACCAGACGATTGGCTAAAGTCCAAATTGGTTGAGATCTAGCAGGAAGTCCTAGTGGGTTAAGAGACCTGACATTAAGGAAGTCTGTAATTGGTAAGTGGAGGTAAGCAACTAGAGAAGAGATCCAGTTAGGACGAGTTCCCGGTTGAGGGAAAAATAGATGTCGGTCCGACTTAGAGTTTTAGCGAAACTTAAAGTCAACACTGGACATTCTGGAGCCTGTCAAATGTTTACTTTGAGTTATATTATTTTTTCTTGTGATAACTCTGTATTGCAGAAGATTAAAAGATAGAAAATTGAGCTCTAGGCGTCTGGAGCCTGTCTAGGGACCCGGAGCCTGGGCGCCCAGAGTTGCTCAAGGGGCTTGGGTCAGGGGCTTCGAAGGAGCACCCGGGTGGCACTGAAGGCACCTGGATGGTCCAAGCGCCCAGGGTTACTCTAGGCGCTTGGACCAGCAAAAGTCATCCGTAAGCTGAGTTAGAGCACGTAAACTGGCCAATCCACGTCAGTGGTCCTGGCGCCTGGACGGATCAGGGAGCCTGGAGATGGATAAAGTCTGCGGGATAGACTTTCGATGAGGTGCAGCCACGTCAGCACACTCCAAGCGTCCGGGGATGGATCTAGGGGTCCAGATGGAGTTGTAAAAGGAGGGTTCGACCAGCAGCTTTAACACACCAATTTCTCCAACTTTTGTTCCTGTGCGCTGCTCCTAAAAGGCTCCTACGACGTTGTAGCGCTCTTCCAACAACCTGCGATCAAATTCTGCTAATTTTCTTTCTTGTCGGTAACTTTTTCTTATAGTTCTTATACATCACTTGTACTTCATTTTTGTAATATTCAAGCTATTAGTGGATTACCCAATGAAAGCACTCAACGAGTATGAGCCTTTTAGTAGGAGTCGCTGAAGATTCTAAACTAAGTAAACAATTACTTATGTTAGCGCTTACTTTTTTCCATCTTATTTCTTTTTTCTTAGTTTTATTTTTGCTCTGAACTCTATTTTTTTTAAAAAAAGAAAGAACGATTTCAAAATCACATAATTCATCCTCCCAAGTTATTATGATCCAACAATAATGATTTATCTTTAATGTAGAATTCGAGGCATTCTCATTGATTAAAGTTTTTATGTATGGATATGTTATTTAGGTGGGAAGTTTGGTAGTTTCATTTGTTTTTTTTTAAGAAACCTTTTCCATTAATTAAATGTGATTTGGAATTCATTTAAAATTGTAAAATATTTGGAATACTAATAGAAATCCAATTAATTGATATGACAGTAATTGATATTGTAAAAGCATTTTAATCGAGAGAAATTTAAAGTTAATTTACCTTTTAAAATGCAGGTTTGACCTTTTAAAATGAAGACAATGATTAGGCTTTCTATTTGAGATGCTATTTAGGTATAGTAATTTTTTTCTATAAAACTTTTATGTTTTATTTGTAGAATAAAGGAAATACTTTTAATCCCCTCTATTTTCTGTCCCCTCTATATTTTAAAAATAATATTTAATCCCCTTTGACCAATGCCAAATGTGAAAAAAAATTTATCAAAGACAACTATGTCCTTGTCTTTTTGATAATTTTAAAAGAAAAAAATCATATTAAATTTATTGATAATTTACGTCTACTTTTATTTCCTTGATTGATATCTAACTAATTTTAGATAATTTAAGGTCCAATTTAATATTTTTCAACAAGTATATGACTGTTGATTTACTAATTAAAATCAATAAATTATATGTAACCTTCAATAATATATAAAGACTAATACTTAATTATATGCATAAAATAAAATTAATTAATTTAAAATATATATTTTTTTGTCTCCCTAGTTGTGCAACCTTAGAATATAATGTGCCATAATTATTTTCTGTACTTCTCCATAAATTTAAAATTTTAGATCCGTCCATGTCTATGATTATATAAGGTTTCATAAAAATAGATGAAGGTATAATTTTCTTTTCTTACGTGAAGATAAATTTTCTTCTTCTTCGAGTTCTTTTGCTTTCTCATTTATGCACGTGAGCCTCACATCTTAGTTTATCAGTGATTTGATTGTCAAAGAGGGTAACACCGATAATACAAACCTTCAGCTGACAAGCTTTGCTTTGCAAGACAACGAGAGTGAATGCACCGATAAATCAATATCAACAACAGATCCGAGAGAGTGATGAAGGGAACCATCACTGGATGCTTTTATATATATATATATATATAAAACTTTTTATGTATATTTTTCTCACACCATTGATCCAACTCCGACCCTGAAGATACTAATTAATAATTAAAGAATCGACCCCGAAGACATGTAATTATTTTTCACATCAATTCAATATATTTTTTTCCTCTTAATATTATAAACAAATATAAAAAACATAAGGAAATAATTACCTTTTATAAATTTTTTCACATTTTACTTTGGTCAAGGGGGTTAATGTTATTTTTTTAAATACAAAAGGATAAAATGCTGCTTGATATAAAATAGAAGAGGGTTAAAGATATTTTTCCCTTGAATAAATGTGATTTGGAATTCATTTTAAATTGTAAAGTATTTGGAATACTAACCGACATCCCATTAATTGATTTGATTGCAATTGAAATTGTAAAAGCATTTTAATTAGAGAAATTCAAAGTTAATTGAACTTTTAAAATGAAGACATAATGATTTATATATAGGCATATAATTGGGCTTTCTATTTATTGATAAGCTATTTAGGTGGGAAGTTTAGTTGTTACTTTATTTAGAAAATTTTTCTGTATATATATATATATATAAATTTGAATATGATACAACTGAACAAGTACAAAAGTCAATTTCCTCCCATCTTTAGCTTATGAAATACCAAAATAACTAATATTTATTAAAATTAGCATTTGGAAACCCAAAAATAAACAACTATGTATATTTAACATATAAATCTCCAACAAAACTCCTACTTTTCTCTCCCCTATAAATTAAAGACCCCTCGGCCTCAGTACTCATGTTCTTGCCCCACCCGCAGCTTATATTATATCCTTAATGCAAATGTGGTCGGCACGAGCAGCTGGAATTCTTCTCTATATAATGGTTCTATCTTTGCTTTCGGGAATAAGTGGAATGACATCGGACAACAACCCTGTCATCTATGACTACTCTCCTTACTTTCTCGTCTACAAAGACGGCTCTGTCAAGCGGCTCAAGGCCGAGGAGCAAACGCCGGCCGGCCTCGACCCCCTCACTAACGTCGACTCCAAGGATATCCGCATTTCCGCCGATGTCTCCGCCCGCATCTATCTTCCTCCTATCAATATCAACTCTAATAGCACAAAGCTCTCCCTCATCCTCTACTTTCGCGGCGGCGGCTTCTGCATATTCTCTTCTGCCTCCCCCATTGTCCACCGCCATCTCAATGGCCTCGCGGCCGTCTCCTCTTCTATCATCCTCTCCGTCGACTACCGTCGCGCACCGGAACACCATATCCCTGTGCAATATGATGATTGTTGGGCTGCTCTCGAATGGGTCGCATCCCATCGCAGCGATGCCGGTGAGAAAAATGATATAATAATTAACATAGAAATTAAAATAATATTCTTTTTTAATAATTTGGCACATATATAATTAATATTCCTACATGTGTACGTAGAACTGTGGCTCCTCGATCATGCTGACTATGACAGAGTCTACTTAGCCGGCGACAGTGCCGGCGGCAACATCGTGCACAACCTGGCTATGCGAGTTGGGTCTCAAGGGCTGATCTCCAGTTATAGCTTGAAGCTAGCAGGGACGATACTACTAGATCCTTACTTCTGGGGGAAAAATCTGACAGCCTCAGAGAAAGCAGCCGATCCAGTATTAAGGAAGAAGTTGGACCAACTGTGGGGAATGATTTGCCCTGAGTCGACGGCCGGGAATGACGACCCGCGCGTGAATCCCTTGGCGGCGGGAGCGCCGAGTTTGGCAGATCTGGGGTGCACGCGAATGCTGCTGTGCACGTCGGAGAAGGACGCGATGAGGGATCGAGCGCTGATGTACTATGAGGCGTTGACAAAGGGTAGTGAGTGGCGTGGGACGGCGGAGTTGTATGAGGCGGCAGGGGAGGATCATGAATTCTATCTGAATCATCCAGACAGCAACAGCACTGCTAAGCTCCGTGCCAGAATCGCAGCCTTCTTGACTTGAAGTTGTTGAATCATTATGTACTCTAGCTAGCATACCATGATAATAAAAATAAATGTCAACTCATGCTAGGCTAAGGTTTGCTTTTGTATACCTTTTCTATTCGACATTAATTCTGAATAAAATTATAATATATAATAACTCTAAAAAGTTGAATAAAATATACTATATTTATTGAATAAAATGTTATATCACTCATCTTTTGGTCTAGTTAAATCGACCATAATAATTAAGACTAATTATAAAATGATTGATTCTTAACATTTTTTTTATATTATTGTTTAAAATGAAGTGATTGATAGATATATAGGAGGGTTAGGATAGGGGAGTGTAATGCTATCACGGAGTAATATTCGATTCAATAAGTTTGTCAATTATTTTAATAAAACAATAGAATCAGCTTATAGGTATAGGTGGGGCCGGGCATCGTATTTGATATAGGTATTAAAATATTCAATGATCGTACTTGAAACTTTGTGAACTTTACATTCCGTTATCGTGTTGTATTACAGATAGAGCATGTATGGATGGATGAGAGCTTCGGATGGGAGCTTAGTTACCCAATGCTATTTCACTTATTTTCATAGCCTTGTAATTAAAGAAGTCATCCTCATGCGGACTTATGATTTGAGTATCACTAAGTTGCGATCGAGTACTCATAGATTAATTTTTGGATTCAATCAATGGCATGCTTTTGGGTTAATTCGTGCATAAATTAAGCTCCAAATAGCAAATGCAAAAGCAATTTAATTTGTTCCATTTACTTATGTTCCCATTCATTCTTTAGGCATTACAAAAAGACTTAGTGACATCAAATAGGATAATCATTATTCCGCGGGCTATTGAATTGGTTAATTCGTGCATGAATATCAAAAATAATTTTAAAACATATTTATTCAAAAAGGAATATTAGAAAATAGGAAAAGAACAACACTACCAAAAATACTAATAAGCCAATTAAAATCTCCTTTTACATAAACTCAAATGATTATTTATATAAACTTCAAACCTAAGACACAAAGAAAAAAAATAAATCCCAACATATAAACTTTAATTCCTAACTTGTAAAGAAAAAATTCTAACATAAAGAAAAAATTCTTAACATAATCTTAAAATTCTTAAACGGACTCCAAATCAAAAATTATTAAAAAAATAAAAATTACCAAAAATATCCTAATTACTAAAAAAATAAAATATTACCAAAAAATAGTAATAAAAATATTTGAATCATCTTGCATCAGTTGTCCTGGGTTAAAAAAAAAACTCATTCTCGAGTTGTATCAAATGGTAGCCGAGGAGAAAGATTATTTGCTACCAAATCAGTAAAAGTTTGTTGGAGGGTGAAACGTATCAAGTCAAAGTTTTGAGACATGAGTGGTAGTTCTTAGCCTTGTGTTGATACACTACGTAATCACCAACTTCATGTTAGGACACTTTGCGAGCTGAGAGGTAATTAGCTCTAATCACTTCATTGATGATTTGTTGCAGCGGAAACTCGAAGCAAGCATTAATTAGCACCCTTGATTTTACATAATATTCACCTCCTTGAGATGACTAATCCAAGGGTACACTCTCCTCACTCATAGAACAGTAGTACACTATGAAATCCTCCTTCTTATAGGAGGCGAAGACGTCTCGTATAAATTCCAACACGAGAATTCACAAGAAATACAACAAAAGATACAACAAGAACAAGGAAATGAATACTACAACGAGGAACCTTTGCTCTTAATCTTTTATTGCTGTGGATCACCTCTTGATGATTGGAAATGTAGCAGCACTGTGCTCCAAGAACCTTCAATAACTGGCGGAAAGAATCAAAGAAGAAGTTGCATTTGAATCTTCGTCATCACCTTTATATCATGCGGATTAGGGCTCTCAATCGATTAGTCTTAACCCCAATCGATTGAGACATTAGTTCGAGCACATCCAACCATCCAAACCTTGCAACGAATCTTTTTCTATTAGGAGATTGTTAGTGCAATCATTCCCCAAGTCAAGGTTAACTAAGTTCAAGTGGATTCGAGCTTGAGTTTCAATGTTTAGACAATATGTTGTGGGCAACATGTTTGGACAATGTGTTGTTGGACAATATGTTAGAAAGGTCAAGTAAGTCAATGAGGACTAGTACTTGATTGGTACAGTCCTAATTGGAGGTTAGACAAGACAAGTCCTAACTTGGGGGTTAGGCAAAGGGAAAGTTCAAGTAGGTCAGGGAGGACCACACGTTGGCAAAGAAAGTCCAAGTGAGTCAAGGAGGACCACAGATTGGCAAGGAAAGTGTTGGGACCGAATGTGTAGCTAGAGGGGGGGGGTGAATAGCTCGGTGTGCTCGTCTTGCTCTTCGTTGCTTGTTTCTTCAAGATATGCAGCGGAAAATACAAAGAAACAAAATACACAACTCTAACAAGAGGATTTACTTGGTATCCACCTCACACGAGGTGACTAATCCAAGGATCCACACACACGCACCCTCCACTATGAAAAACACTCCTTTGTGGTAACTACCAAAGGCGGAGAAGCCCTACAAGTTCACACTACAAGAAGAAAGGGAAAAGGAACAAAATACAATCAAAAGCTTACAAGTTTGCACAAGGAAAACCCTAACCCTAGCTTTCTTCTTCAGCTGTAGATCTGCCTCTTGACTTGGAAAAACCTCCAAGAACCTTCAAGAACTGGCGATCTGAACTTTGTGGAGAAGCTGTGGAGTTGCTGTGAAGATCGGGAGTGAACAGTGCAAGATCTTGAAGTTCTACCGAAGGAATCGCACGCCAACAGCTTAATACGACGCCAATGGTCGGATCCCGATCGATTGGATTGCTCCCAATCGATCAGGGAGGCTTTGGATCTATCGGTTGATCGATCCAGAGCGCCTCTGTGCTCTCGGGAGTTGCCTGGATCGATCGGCTGATCGATCCAGGGCTTATCGCGCAGAATCACACCTCCCAATCGATCCACTGATCGATTGGGAGCTCTGGATCGATCGACTGATCGTTCCAACGCTGTTCTGTGCGATTACGAGCCTCTCCCAATCAATCCACTAATCGATTGGGAGGAAGCTTGTTGCGGGAACTCACCCAATCGATTGACCGATCGATTGGGCATGAGCCAATTGATCGGCTGATTGATCCAGCTCCTTGACTTTGCCCAAAGTCAAGTCCAAAGCCCCCTAAACCAACATCCGGTCACATATGACTTGTTGGTACATTATTCCTAACATCCGGTCACCCTTGACCTACTAGAACTCGCTCACCAAGTGTCTGGTCAATCCTTTGACCCACTTGGACCTTTCTTCGTGCCAAGTATCCGGTCAATCCGTTTACCCTACTTGAACTTTTCTTCCTCGTGCCAAGTATCCGGTCAATTCCTTTGACCTACTTGGACTTTCCAACACCAGATATCTGATCAGCCTTGATCCATCTGGATTTCCTCGTGCCTGGCTTCACTCACCAGGACTTCCTTCTGCCTAGCTTCACTCACTAAGTCTTTCACATCTGCCTGGCTTCACTCACCAGGACTTTCCATCTGCCTGGCTTCACTCACCAGGACTTTCTTCTGCCTAGCTTCACTCACTAGGACTTCCTTTTGCCTAGCTTCACTCACTAGGTCTTTCACATCTGCCTGGCTTCACTCACTAGGACTTTCCATCTGCCTGGCTTCACTCACCAGGACTTTCTTCTGCCTAGCTTCACTCACTAGGACTTCCTTCTGCCTAGCTTCACTCACTAGGTCTTTCACATCTACTTGACTTCACTCACCAGGACTTTCCATCTGTCTGGCTTCACTCACCAGGACTTTCTTCTGCCTAGCTTTACTCACTAGGACTTCTCATCTGCCTGGCTTCACTCATCAGGACTTTCCATCTGCCTAGCTTCACTTACCAGGGCTTTCTTCTGCCTAGCTTCACTCACTAGGTCTTTCATCTGCCTGGCTTCACTCACCAGGACTTTCACCTAGCTTCACTCACTAAGATTTCCAGTCAAGTATCCAGTCAATCTTGACCTACTTGACTCTCCTTCACTCATGAATAATTGCACCTGTAATCTTCATGTATTGACTACATGTATTGTCAAACATCGAAACCACAACATCAAGACTCGAGCTTGACTCAATTCAAGCTCAGTCAACATGGTCAACCTTGACCTGGGGAATATTGCTCCAACAATCTCCCCCTTTTTGATGTTTGACAATACCTTCTTTAAGTTAGGCTAATCCCATAGCCTCAACCTCCTTCATGCCACTAGGTAATGAGGACGTAAGTTAAATCCTACATTCTCCCCCTAAGAGGGCAAACTCCCTCTTAGATAATGAAGGCCTAACTTAAACCATTCATTCTCCCCCTATTAGCACACATCACAAACATTCCCCATCTTTGGGCACACATCAAAAACAAACTCTTCTCCTGAAGAGTTACCCTTCGTTGTTTACAACTTCACTCGTTGCTCACAACACAATAATGAAAATCTCATACCCTTCATTATTTTCAACGCTCATCCTTGAGCATATACCACTTGGTATATTCACACGATTCAAATGAAGGTCCCATACCCTTCATTTTCATCAAATACTCATCCTTGAGCATATATCACTGAAATAATGAAGATATCCACTCTCCATGTGTAGGACCGTTAGATTCGATATAGGGGGGGTGAATATCGATTCGAAAAAACAAGAGTTTAAACGCAGCGGAAAAGTAAAATAGACACAATGGTTTTACTTCGTTCGAAGCCTGTGACGACTCCTACTCGAAGGCCCGTGGTCCTTGACCACTTTCGTTGGGCAATCACTAGCAATTCAGAATAATAATTACAAAAGAACCGTACAGGGAATGCTAATGAAACTGAAAAACAAATACCGACAAAAGGGAAAAGAACGGAGCGTAGTGTCGGAGCTTTGTTGGCGTCGCACTGAGCGTCGAGCAGCAAGACCAGCAGTAGAAGAGTTCTCAGCTTGATTGATTTCTGAAGCTCCTGCCTGGGGCTTCTTTTATATGCTGTTCCGGGCGCCTGGATTCCTTCCGGGCGCCTGGAGTGTGACGTAACTGCTCAAACCAAGATGCTCCACGTGGCGACGACTTGGCTGGATAAAATTCGCCTTCCGGGCGCCCGGACCTCCGGGCGCCCGGATCCCCTCCGGGCGCCCGGACTACCTTGTTCCAGAAAACTCCCTTTTCCTGCAAAACAAAGTTAGTCCGAGGCAAATGTATATCCTGTAAAACAGATTGTCAGCACAGTTAAAGTTCAACAGATAAATAAAAAGAGTATGACTTAGATTCCGTCTCTCCGAGACCGGAATCTAGTCACGATCTCGACTTAGACATCCGAAATGGATCTAAGCCGGATCGACGCCTAATGTCCCCTTCCCGGGAACGCGTCCTCACAGTCACTCCCTTCCAGTGACTTACCTTGCTTACCTACCAGACGTCCGGTCAGCCCGTCGACCCGTCTGGACTTCTCGCCAAGCGTCCGGTCGGCCCGTCGACCCGCTTGGACTTCTCGCCAGCTATCCGGTCAGCCCGTCGACCTAGCTGGACTTCTCGCCAAGCGTCCGGTCAGCCCGTCGACCTAGCTGGACTTTTCCTGCACACTTGATCAAAGTGTCAGACAACAACACAACTAACTTAACCTATTTGTCATTCATCAAAACCTGGGTTAGACCGTTAGTGCTACCCGCACTAACAATCTCCCCTTTTTTGATGGAATGACAACCTGGTTAAGTTAGTGAAAACATATGCAAGAAAACAACATGCATTTATGTGGTTGTAAAGTTCGTTAGTTTGTATTTTCAAATTGGTTTAGCTAACTTAACTAACTTAACCACCTAACCCTCCCCCCCCTTTGGCATTCATCAAAAAAAATGAACAAAGGTAAATAACCATAGTGAAGAGTAACAGGTAATCAAATTTTGAAAGATAGCTAAGTTTGGTTCAAAATTTGAAAGATAAAAGTGTAATTTTTAACACCAAGTTAAAAAAATAGTCAAGTTGACTTGGGGTAGACAAGTTAGAAATTTTCAAGACAGGTTTTTCAAATTTACTTTTTATGTTTAAGTAACATTTAATTTTCAAAAAGGTAAATTTTTCAACTTCGATTTAAACTTTTCAAGAAATAAATTTTTTGCCAAAATTAATTTTTAAGGCTAATTTTGGAAATAGTTAATTTTTCAAATCAGGTGTAACGACCACCCTTCTTACTACTACTATTCTCTAAAGATGACCGTTACTTAACTACTAACTCTACTTAACCGGTGTGATTAAAAACCACATGGAAACCCTACCGAAAAATTTTGGCAGAATCTCCCCTGTACCGGTGACCATATTCAACAATACATGCAATATATATACTCAGCCACAAGCGGCTGGAACACATAACTAACAACCACGCAGTATAATAAATCTAACTCAGCAATAATAAAGGAAAACTAATCCACAACCACAACTGAATAGCAAACACAGTATCAAGTGTCCTTATAAACAGTTATCAAATTTCCTTAACACATAAAAACTTAATTAACTCAAAGAACAAATCATAATTCATCTTATTCGCAAGGATCCCTAGAACTTCCATAGTGCAGACATCACACACCCCTCTTGCATCTCCTTGTCGCCTTCCTTCATATTAGCTTTCCTTTTTCTTTATCTGCAGTAGGAGAAAGTGCAGTCTATAAGCATAAAGCTTAGTGAGCGCTATCTAACTCACAAAAACTCGATATGCATGTATGCAAATAAAAACATGCTAAAACTGAATGCTAATATGTAAAGCTACTCATGCTCATAAATAGCAAAGAAATCAACTAACAGAAAAGATAACAAGTATAACTACTCATGCTCATAAACTAATAAAGAAAGCAAACTAACTGGTATGCTAACATATAAAGCAAAACATGCACATCAACTAGCAAATAAATAACATGTAAGAAACTAACATGTAAAAGCTGCTAGCATAAAAGAAAGCTAAACTTGCTGATCTTTAAAACAAAGTGAAACTTACTTCTTTTACTCTAATCTTATTCTTTTATTTCACTTGTTTAAAATTTATACTTTAATACTTGAAAATAATAATTAACTTCTCTTGGGCCCAGGCTTAGTACCAATTATGCGCGTTCCCTAATAGGTTGGGGTAGCGAGCCGCCAATCCTAAAAGAGCAGACCTTGGTCTACCAGGGCCAAGACCTTGGAATTGGACACCTGGATTTGTTTAACGACAACCTTGGAAGTCGGGTACTAGCCTCTTCTTAAAAGTAAAATACTTTTTATCTTAAATACTTCTTCTTTAAATGCCTTGGCATTTTAATAGTATCTTATGTGCCAAAATCCCTAAAGTCTTGACTTTGAGATTTACTTAAGGCCTTGGCCTTTTCTTTCTTTTCTTTTTCTTTCTTTTTACTTGTTAATGCTTCTAAAAGGATTTGGTAGAACTCTTATTTTCCCATTAGAATACATGGTTGTTCATGCTTATTAAAATAGCAAATAAAACCAAAGAAACCGCTCATGTGTATCTAGTAATAAAGAACACTGATCATGCTCAACTTATAGCAATTAAAAACTGCACATGCTCAATAATAGCAAATGAAAACTAGAAAATCTGCATATAAAACTAATACAAATCTGCACTGTGAATGTTATAAAATTCTACAAACATTCCTACCTCGAGAGGAAACTATTGAGGCATATATGCACCTAAGAAAAGTAGGCTGAATCCTATACCAAAATCATGCCTAATGAGCTAGAGAAAAATGGATATTGCTTCTACTTAAACTCGATGTTCACTAACTACTCAACTAAATCCCTAGCAACCATTCTGCACAATAAATTGCAAAATAAAGGAATCAAGCTTGCTGAATTGAAACTTTAAAAATTAAACTTGCTGAATTGTCAAAAAGAGAGGTTGTCCTATGCTCTAATAGAGTTGTACGTTTCTGCAGTGAACACAAAGAAAACCTGATCTGGAATAAGCTCCAAAGGGGCTGTTCTAATCTCCAAATGGAGTTGTTCTTGTCTGCAAAAATACACAAAGAAGGAGGTTGTTCTCTGCTACAATTGAATCTATTCCTTATCTACTACAAATAGCACAGAGAAATGGGACTGTTGATGCCCCTTTCCTAACACAAACCGAACTAAACCTATTGGAAACTTGGAACCTAAATGAAGCTTGTTTCGTTCCAAAATCAAATCCCACATCTAACAACAGAATACTAATTCTTGCTACTACAGAATTTAAAAGAAAGGAACCAAGGATGCATGCTATTAAACTTCAATTAAACAGAACCCTAAACAAAAGAACAACATGGCAGCAATCTTCAGAACAAAGCAGAACAATCTACATAGAAACAGATTCGAATTCCATCTACAGAGCCTGAAGAAAACAAACCACATGCTAAGCAAATAAATCTATCTCCTTTCTTTGAGATTCTCGGCAGCAACTTCAACCGGAAGAAAAACTTCGGAAATAAAGAAATTAACAAGAATTAAACCTCGGAGCTATCCTACTGCAGGTGAGTAGCAACTCACCTCGTTGTTTTGAACTTACAACCGGAGGAAGAGAGGTTCTAGGGTTTCGGTAGCTCGACCTTCGGCTCCTCGTGCCCACAACCTCTCCTCGACGAGAGGATCTCAACGGTGTGAAGAGCTCTTGGAGAAAAGTGCTCACGGTCGCTGGAGACGAAGCCCTAGCCGCGGCTTCGTTTCTGCCCGAGAGAAATCGTCGACGCCGCGTGAGAAGAGGTGAGAAAAAAAAACATTAGGTTTCGGGAAATCTAAATCCTCTCCTTATAACTAGAGTTATTTTTGTTCCAACTATAACTTATATATTTGCCGCTGCCTATTTAATTAGCAACGATCGCTAGCCCAGTTGGTCCGTTGGGCTTTGCTCGAAGCCAGAGGTCTGTGCTTCGATTCTCAGCCGCGCCCCTTTTTCTCCAATTTATTTCCAACGTTCCAGCTACTGCATATATATATTTCGCTCCATATAAGGTTAACAAAAATCATGTAGCTCAGCTGGCTGGGCTGGTTTCGGCTGAGGTTTGGCTCGGGTCGAGGTTGTGGGTTCAAAACCTGGCTTCAACATATTTCTTCTCTTTTTTTTTTTTTTAAATTTCTTCCTCTTGGTAAAAATATCAAACGAACTCCAAAAATTACGTAAAAATACTCTAAAAATTTCTAAAAATCTCTAGAATATTTTAAAGGTATTTCCAAATATTTTTATGGACTTTTAGAACTTGAAATAAGGAAAATTGGGTCGTTACAATCCCCCATACCTTATAAAAAGTTCGTCCTCGAACTTAGAATAGCTCTGGATACTTCTGTCTCATACTGTCCTCCCGCTCCCAAGTGATTTCCTCGTACTTCTGGTTCTGCCAGACAACCTTCACTAGTGGTACTTCTTTGTTTCTTAGTCTCTTGACTGCTCTGTCCACTATCTGTGTAGGTCTGCTCTCATAACTAAGATCCTCTTGGATCTGCACTGACTGAGGTTGAATCACTTGGCTAGGGTCGTGGAGACACTTCTTTAGCATGGAGACATGAAATACATTGTGTATTGCTGACATGTCTTGTGGTAAGTCCAGCCTGTAAGCTACTTTCCCAATCCTTTCTGTGATCAGGTAAGGTCCTACATAACGAGGACTTAATTTGCCCTTCTTGCCAAATCTCATCACTCCCTTCATAGGAGCGACCTTGAGAAAGACTGAATCCCCTACTTGGAATTCAAGTGGCCTACGGCGTATGTCAGCACAACTCTTCTATCTACTCTGGGCAGTCTCAATTCTCTGTCTAATCTTCTGAATAGCCTGAGTAGTCTCATCCATCAGCTCTGTCTGAATGCCCAGTTCTACTTCCATTTCTTTTCTCTCACCTGCTTCTTGCCAGCAAATGGGTGATCTGCACTTCCTACCATACAGTGCCTCATAAGGTGTCATCTTGATGGTGGCCTGATAGCTGTTGTTGTAGGCAAATTTAGCTAAGCATAGATACTTGCACCAACTTCCTTTGAAATCTAGTGCACAAGCTCTGAGCATATCTTCTAGAATCTGATTTACTCGCTCTGTTTGTCCATCAGTCTGAGGATGGAAGACTGTGTTGAACTTGAATTTGATGCCCAGTGCAGTCTGAATACACTCCCAAAAGTGAGAGGTAAAGCGCTCATCTCTATCAGAAACAATAGATTTAGGAACTCCGTGAAGTCTGATCACCTCTTTAACATACAACTGCGCCAACTGCTCTATAGAGTGGGACACTTTGATGGCTAGAAAATGAGCAGACTTGGTCAATCTGTCCACTATCACCAATATCGCATCATATCCATTTGTGGTTCTTAGAAGACCTGTTATGAAGTCCATGGATATGTCTTCCCACTTCCACTCTGGTATAGGAAGAGGTTGTAGAACTCCTCCTGGTCTCTGGTGTTCTGCTTTGACCCTCTGACATGTCAGGCAGGTACTGACATATTTAGCTACATCTCTTTTGAGTCCAGACCACCAGAATCTCTGTTTCACGTCTTGATACATCTTGGTAGAACCAAGATGCATGGAATAAGGTGTACTATGAGCTTCTTCTAAAATTTTCTTCCTCAGCTCTTCATCATTGGGGACACACAGGCGGCTCCCCTGATAAAGAATTCCACTGTCTGATACTCGAAACTCCGAATTTCCTTCTTCTTGTATCCCTTGCTTGATCTTTTGGATATCTGGATCTTCACTTTGCTTTCTCTGTATATCCTCAAGCAAGGTTGACTCTAAGGTCAATGTAGAGAGTTGCCCATAAATAATTTCCATTCCAAAATCTGATAACTCCTTCTGCAGTGGTAGAGCCAATGATGACAAAGACATCAGGGATGCACTGGATTTTCTGCTTAGTGCATCTGCCACTTTATTAGCTTTGCCTGGATGGTAGAGGATTTCACAGTCATAATCTTTGACCAACTCTAGCCACCTACGCTGTCTCATGTTTAAGTCCTTCTGAGTGAAGAAGTACTTAAGACTCTGATGGTCTGTGAAAATTCTACACTGAACGCCATACAAATAATGTCGCCAAAGTTTTAGTGCAAAGACACAGCTGCCAGCTCAAGATCATGAGTGGGGTAGTTCTTTTCATAATCTTTGAGTTGTCTGGAAGCATAAGCTATCACTTTTCCTTCCTGCATGAGTACAGCTCCTAAGCCCATCTTGGAAGCATCACTGTAGATGTCAAAACTCCTGTCACTTTCTGGAACAGTCAGAATAGGAGCACTGGTCAGTCTCTTCTTGAGCTCTTGGAAACTCTGCTCACATTTATCTGACCATTCAAACTTCTTATTCTTTCTGGTGAGGGCTGTTAGTGGAGAGGCTATCCTGGAAAAGTCCTCCACAAATTTCCTGTAGTACCCAGCTAAACCCAGGAAGTTTCTGATCTCCCTGGCGTTCTTGGGTCTACTCCAGTTGTTGACTGCTTCTATTTTTGTTGGATCCACTTGAATGTCTTCTTTAGAAATTATGTGACCTAGAAACACCACTTGATCTAACCAGAACTCGCACTTTGAGAATTTAGCGTAAAGCTGCTTTTGCTGAAGAGTCTGCAGTACTATCTTCAAGTGCACGTCATGCTCCTCTAGGGTTCTGGAATAGACTAGAATGTCGTCGATGAACACGATGACAAATTTGTCAAGGTATTCTCTGAAGACTCTGTTCATCAGGTCCATGAAAATTGCAGGTGCATTAGTCACACCAAAAGGCATGACTACGAACTCGTAGTGTCCGTATCTGGTCCTGAAAGCCGTTCTGGGTATGTCTCTTTCTTTCACTTTTAGCTGATGGTACCCAGAGCGCAAGTCTATCTTCAGAACACTGTTGCCCCCTTTAACTGATCAAATAGATCATCTATTCTGGGAAAAGGGTACTTGTTCTTAACTGTCACTTTGTTCAGCGCTCTATAATCTATGCATATTTGCATAAATCCATCCTTCTTCTTAACGAATAACTCTGGAGCTCCCCGAGGTGGATGACTAGGGTGGATGAAACCCTTGTCAAGTAGATCCTGAAATTGTTCTTGTAACTCTTTTAGCTCTGCTGGAGGTATGGAGCTTTTGAAATGGGTCCGGTACTCAAGACCAACTCAATTTCAAACTCCACTTCTCTGTTGGAAGGTAGTACAGGTAGCCCTTCTGGAAATACCTTTGGATACTCACAGACTACCCGAACATCTTCTTGCTTGGGTCTTTCTTGTTATCTTTGTCCTTCCAGTTCTGATTACTTGACTGGGGTCTCTGTTTCCCCACTGTCTTGTCTTCTATCTTGACTGGCTTGTGTTGCGTTTGTTGTGCCTTGATGTTGTTCAGATAGTGCTCACTAATGCCCTGTTGACCAGCTCTTCACCAATCTGTGGTCGGTGAGTTTCACTACTCACATTAAGTGTTATTTCTGGTCTCAGCATTCGGAGCATCTGTCTGACTCATTCTTTCTCTGTACTTACTAACTCTAGGCAAAGACGAGCTAGCCTGTTGAATCTTTTGACCGCTTCTTCTACTGCTAGGTCACCTTGTCTGAATTATATAAGCTCCTCATACTGTTTATTGGTGATCCGTTGACAGAAGAATTCTTCGTAAAACTCTATCTCGAAGTCAACCCAGCTCATCTGGTTGACTGCTCTCTTACTCTCCACTCGCTCCCACCACATACAAGCACCTCCAGATTGGCAGAAAGAGGCACACTTAACCTTCTCAACTTCTGGCCAGTCAAGAAGCTCCATTGTGCTCTCAAGTATCTTGAACCAAGCCTGGGCATCCCAGGGCTCAGTCGTGCTTGAGAAGCTCTCTGGTTTCAGCTTCAGCCACTGTAAGATAAGCTTCGGGTCTCTAGGGTGCTGTGACGGCTCCCTGGGTAGCTGGTGGAGTCTCAATTACCACTGGAGCCTCTGCAGTGATAGCTGGAGGAGGGGGAGGAACTGCTGGCTGGTTTGCCATCAGATTAGCAATCACTTGCTGCTGTTCTGCTACTTGTCTCTGGAGTTAGGCAACAACTTCAAAGAGATTGGGCTCGGTTGATCTAAGCTCTTCGTTCTCCTGATCTTGGTTCTCAGTATAAACGATACAGGGATGTCCTCTTCTTGACATCCAATTATGCAGAGGAAAAAGACTAAATAGCTTCTCTAACCCTTTCTAATCATATATATATATGAATAAAGAAAAGGGAAACAAAATCTTCTATCTTACTTAAGCATTCAAAAACAAATACTCTATACTGCAGTTACTAATAAGGAAAGCAGAATAAAAAAAGAATTTAAATACTTTCTTACTTGGAGACGGCAAGGATGATGCTGATGTGTGTGTGATGCTGGAGAATGGAGCTTGGCTCTGATACCAACTGTAACGACCACCCTTCTTACTACTACTATTCTCTAAAGATGACCGTTACTTAACTACTAACTCTACTTAACCGGTGTGATTAAAAACCACATGGAAACCCTACCGAAAAATTTCGGCAGAATCTCCCCTGTACCGGTGACCATATTCAACAATACATGCAGTATATATACTCAGCCACAAGCGGCTGGAACACATAACTAACAACCACGCAGTATAATAAATCTAACTCAGCAATAATAAAGGAAAACTAATCCACAACCACAACTGAATAGCAAACACAGTATCAAGTGTCCTTATAAACAGTTATCAAATTTCCTTAACACATAAAAACTTAATTAACTCAAAGAACAAATCATAATTCATCTTATTCGCAAGGATCCCTAGAACTTCCATAGTGCAGACATCACACACCCCTCTTGCATCTCCTTGTCGCCTTCCTTCATATTAGCTTTCCTTTTTCTTTATCTGCAGTAGGAGAAAGTGCAGTCTATAAGCATAAAGCTTAGTGAGCGCTATCTAACTCACAAAAACTCGATATGCATGTATGCAAATAAAAACATGCTAAAACTGAATGCTAATATGTAAAGCTACTCATGCTCATAAATAGCAAAGAAATCAACTAACAGAAAAGATAACAAGTATAACTACTCATGCTCATAAACTAATAAAGAAAGCAAACTAACTGGTATGCTAACATATAAAGCAAAACATGCACATCAACTAGCAAATAAATAACATGTAAGAAACTAACATGTAAAAGCTGCTAGCATAAAAGAAAGCTAAACTTGCTGATCTTTAAAACAAAGTGAAACTTACTTCTTTTACTCTAATCTTATTCTTTTATTTTACTTGTTTAAAATTTATACTTTAATACTTGAAAATAATAATCAACTTCTCTTGGGCCCAGGCTTAGTACCAATTATGCGCGTTCCCTAATAGGTTGGGGTAGCGAGCCGCCAATCCTAAAAGAGCAGACCTTGGTCTACCAGGGCCAAGACCTTGGAATTGGACACCTGGATTTGTTTAACGACAACCTTGGAAGTCGGGTACTAGCCTCTTCTTAAAAGTAAAATACTTTTTATCTTAAATACTTCTTCTTTAAATGCCTTGGCATTTTAATAGTATCTTATGTGCCAAAATCCCTAAAGTCTTGACTTTGAGATTTACTTAAGGCCTTGGCCTTTTCTTTCTTTTCTTTTTCTTTCTTTTTACTTGTTAATGCTTCTAAAAGGATTTGGTAGAACTCTTATTTTCCCATTAGAATACATGGTTGTTCATGCTTATTAAAATAGCAAATAAAACCAAAGAAACCGCTCATGTGTATCTAGTAATAAAGAACACTGATCATGCTCAACTTATAGCAATTAAAAACTGCACATGCTCAATAATAGCAAATGAAAACTAGAAAATCTGCATATAAAACTAATACAAATCTGCACTGTGAATGTTATAAAATTCTACAAACATTCCTACCTCGAGAGGAAACTATTGAGGCATATATGCACCTAAGAAAAGTAGGCTGAATCCTATACCAAAATCATGCCTAATGAGCTAGAGAAAAATGGATATTGCTTCTACTTAAACTCGATGTTCACTAACTACTCAACTAAATCCCTAGCAACCATTCTGCACAATAAATTGCAAAATAAAGGAATCAAGCTTGCTGAATTGAAACTTTAAAAATTAAACTTGCTGAATTGTCAAAAAGAGAGGTTGTCCTATGCTCTAATAGAGTTGTACGTTTCTGCAGTGAACACAAAGAAAACCTGATCTGGAATAAGCTCCAAAGGGGCTGTTCTAATCTCCAAATGGAGTTGTTCTTGTCTGCAAAAATACACAAAGAAGGAGGTTGTTCTCTGCTACAATTGAATCTATTCCTTATCTACTACAAATAGCACAGAGAAATGGGACTGTTGATGCCCCTTTCCTAACACAAACCGAACTAAACCTATTGGAAACTTGGAACCTAAATGAAGCTTGTTTCGTTCCAAAATCAAATCCCACATCTAACAACAGAATACTAATTCTTGCTACTACAGAATTTAAAAGAAAGGAACCAAGGATGCATGCTATTAAACTTCAATTAAACAGAACCCTAAACAAAAGAACAACATGGCAGCAATCTTCAGAACAAAGCAGAACAATCTACATAGAAACAGATTCGAATTCCATCTACAGAGCCTGAAGAAAACAAACCACATGCTAAGCAAATAAATCTATCTCCTTTCTTTGAGATTCTCGGCAGCAACTTCAACCGGAAGAAAAACTTCGGAAATAAAGAAATTAACAAGAATTAAACCTCGGAGCTATCCTACTGCAGGTGAGTAGCAACTCACCTCGTTGTTTTGAACTTACAACCGGAGGAAGAGAGGTTCTAGGGTTTCGGTAGCTCGACCTTCGGCTCCTCCTCGTGCCCACAACCTCTCCTCGACGAGAGGATCTCAACGGTGTGAAGAGCTCTTGGAGAAAAGTGCTCGCCGGTCGCCGGAGACGAAGCCCTAGCCGCGGCTTCGTTTCTGCCCGAGAGAAATCGTCGACGCCGCGTGAGAAGAGGTGAGAAAAAAAAACATTAGGTTTCGGGAAATCTAAATCCTCTCCTTATAACTAGAGTTATTTTTGTTCCAACTATAACTTATATATTTGCCGCTGCCTATTTAATTAGCAACGATCGCTAGCCCAGTTGGTCCGTTGGGCTTTGCTCGAAGCCAGAGGTCTGTGCTTCGATTCTCAGCCGCGCCCCTTTTTCTCCAATTTATTTCCAACGTTCCAGCTACTGCATATATATATTTCGCTCCATATAAGGTTAACAAAAATCATGTAGCTCAGCTGGCTGGGCTGGTTTCGGCTGAGGTTTGGCTCGGGTCGAGGTTGTGGGTTCAAAACCTGGCTTCAACATATTTCTTCTCTTTTTTTTTTTTTAAATTTCTTCCTCTTGGTAAAAATATCAAACGAACTCCAAAAATTACGTAAAAATACTCTAAAAATTTCTAAAAATCTCTAGAATATTTTAAAGGTATTTCCAAATATTTTTATGGACTTTTAGAACTTGAAATAAGGAAAATTGGGTCGTTACATCAGGTTTGAAAATTAGGTGGGATTAAACTTTCACATTTTTCAAATACTTAGTTAAATTTAACTTTTTGTAAATCAATTTTCAAACATAGGTTAGGTTTTAAAAGGTATTTTTCAAACATACAAAATTTGAGTTTATTCTCCCCCTGAACTTGATACTTACTCTAACCAGCTGTCTAACCAATTAGCTACTAACTGACTATCAGAAGATAGTAGCTTTCACTTGGTTAGTCAGATTAAGTTAATTATAACCAGTCAGTGTTTGACTTGACTGATGAACTTTAATCTGATTAATGTCTGAATTGTATTTAACGTCCAGACTTATGTTGATGCACTGAAATAAGCATCTTAAGTCCAGACAGTTGGCCTATGCATCTCACCCCTTTCTATGTTTGTCAAACACAAGCAAGGTAAACCTAAGGTGTTGGTGAGATGCTTAAAAACTAGTCTTATGGGTACATGCTTTCTAAGGATTCAAAACTAGTCTAAGGCCAAAACTGTTTTTGAAAATCTAAAAATGGAAAGTTTTGAAAACAACCAAATTTGACTTATAATTTGAAAGAGTGATTTTTGAAAACAATTTTGAAATTTAAAATTCCTAGTCTATTGAGATATAACATAATCAATGTAGGTCTGAAATATCACTAGATAAATCCAAAATATTTTACAAGTAGTGTAGCTACAGAAGTAGGTCATCACTAAAGCTACTGAGATGATGAAGGGGGTGGTCCAGATCCCAAGGATCGAAGAAGTGCCATCAGCTCAGTGTGTCGGGTGTCTCCGGCAGCTCGTAACTCGGCAACCTCTCGCCGTATGTCCCGATGAAAATCAGAGTTCTCCTGCTGGAGACTCGCCATAGCTCTCTCTAGTCCGGTCATACGGTCGGCTAGAGTGCGGGGAGCGTGTCGTGGTGCTTGAGCTGGGGTGGTGGTGGAGCCGGTGCGGCTTCCTCTGGAAATAGTGCGAGCATGAACTCGTCCACCTGTGCGTCTGGATCGGGCTGGTGCTGTGCCACCCCTCCGCCAAGACATAGTCCCGTCATCTCTATCTATATGGATGCCGGCTAGGGAAAAGTTCCGAGCGGCTATAACATCGAACTCGGTCATATGGGCAACGTCTCCCCTAGTGACATCAATGTGCAACGAGGACATATAGGCTGTCAGAATGTGACCAAATGGCATATGGACTCTACTGTCAGTCACATATCCAGCTGAATAGATGATGGTGGAGAAGATATGTAGGCTGATGTCAATTTCTAACCTATGAATCAGGGCATAAAGTAAGAACGAATGGAATGGGCGCATCACAGCGATGTCCCGAGTAGTCAGTGGTAAAATGCAAAGGACTATAACCCTATAAAGAGCGTAGTCCTGGACTCGAAGTTCTACTGACCTAAACTGTGTCACAGTGGGATCTCTCTCTCCCCCGAAAAAATACGAATAAATCGTATCGAGAGTAATATGTGAGTAGGGATCTTCGAACGGTAGATCCCTCGGAGGATAGCACAAAAAGGAGCAAGTAGATGGACGCAACTCTAAAACTCTCGGATAGTCGTAGGGGAAAATACGATATCAGTGCCTGCTGCCCTAGTGGTATAGGTGAAATCGTCTACTTTTACTAGGTTATTGTAAAATTCGGCACACAGACTTATGTTTATTGGACTGGTACATTCAACAAGGTTCGTTAAGTTATAGTGGCCTATAACCTCTAAAGCAGAGGGACATGACCTTAGAAAGAACGATCTATCTATGCAGGTAGTCCTAATGGCCTTATAAATGGTGGACTCAAACTTAATCCTAAGTTCGTCTGTGGGAAACCTAGGGTCTGTACTAGCATTGGAGGGTCCAGCACCAGTATTTGTTCGTTTCCTACTGTATATAAATAAAAGAATATTCTAAAAAAAATTGATAAGACAAATTCTAAGAAGATTTTAGAGAGGGGAAGTATTTTATTTACCGAGGAGCCATCGAAAAATATAAATTTGACGACCTCGGTTGAATCGCAACAGCGTCTTCACCGCAAGAAAATTTTGAATTAGAGTACTTTCGCACTGAGGTTCAAAGTGAACCTTGGCAAAAGTGAGAATTGGTGGGGCAAAGGTTGGGGGCGCCTGCTGCCCCTTATTTATAGGGGATTCCGGGAGCCCGGATCCCTTCCGGGCGCCCGGGATTACTAGGGCGGGGCGCCCGGAACCCCTTCCGGGCGCCCCGGAGGGGAATACTAGGGGCGCCCGCCCCTGGTTTTTGACCCTTTTTTTTTTTTTTGAAATTAGGTTTGAAATTAAGTTTAAAATTAAAATTTTGAAATTAATTTTTAAGTTTAAAATTTAAAATTTTAAAATTTATTTTTAAGTTAAAATTAAAAATTTTGAAATTAATTTTTTAAGTTAAAATTTTGAAATTAATTTTTAAGTTTAAAATTAAAATTTTGAAATTAATTTTTAAGTTTAAAATTAAAATTTTGAAATTAATTTTTAAAGTTAAAATTAAAATTAATTTTTAAGTTAAAATTAAAATTTTGAAATTAATTTTTAAAGTTAAAATTAAAATTTTGAAATTAATTTTTAAGTTAAAATTAAAATTTTGAAATTAATTTTTAAGTTTAAAATTAAAATTTTGAAATTAATTTTTAAGTTAAAATTGAAATTTTTAAATTAATTTTTAAGTTAAAATTTTAAAATTAATTTTTTAAGTTAAAATTAAAATTTTGAAATTAATTTTTAAGTTAAAATTAAAATTTTGAAATTAATTTTTAAGTTAAAAATTTGAAATTAATTTTTAAGTTAAAATTAAAATTTTGAAATTAATTTTTAAGTTAAAATTAAAATTTTGAAATTAATTTTTAAGTTAAAATTAAAATTTTGAAATTAATTTTTAAGTTTAAAATTAAAATTTTGAAATTAATTTTTAAAGTTAAAATTAAAATTTTGAAATTAATTTTTAAGTTAAAATTAAAATTTTGAAATTAATTTTTAAAGTTAAAATTAAAATTTTGAAATTAATTTTGAAATTAATTTTTAAGTTAAAATTAAAATTTGAAATTAATTTTTAAGTTAAAATTAAAAATTTGAAATTAATTTTTAAGTTAAAATTTTGAAATTAATTTTTAAGTTAAAATTGAAAATTTTGAAATTAATTTTTGAGTTAAAATTTAAAATTTGAAATTAATTTTAAATTAAAATTAAAATTTGAAATTAATTTTAAGTTAAAATTAAAATTTTGAAATTAATTTTAAGTTAAAATTAAAATTTTGAAATTAATTTTTAAGTTAAAATTAAAATTTTGAAATTAATTTTAAAGTTAAAATTAAAATTTTGAAATTAATTTTAAGTTAAAATTAAAATTTGAAATTGATTTTAAGTTAAAATTAAAATTTGAAATTAATTTTTAGTTAAAATTTTGAAATTAATTTTAAGTTAAAATTAAAATTTTGAAATTAATTTTAAGTTAAAATTAAAATTTGAAATTAATTTTAAGTTAAAATTAAAATTTTGAAATTAATTTTAAGTTAAAATTTTAATTTTAAGTTAAAATTAAAATTTTGAAATTAATTTTTAAGTTAAAATTAAAATTTTGAAATTGATTTTTAAGTTAAAATTAAAATTTTGAAATTGATTTTTAAGTTAAAATTTTTAAATTAATTTTTAAGTTAAAATTAAAATTTTGAAATTGATTTTTTAAGTTAAAATTAAAAATTTGAAATTAATTTTTAAGTTAAAATTAAAATTTTAAAAATTAATTTTTAAGTTAAAATTAAAATTTTGAAATTAATTTTTAAGTTAAAATTAAAAATTTTGAAATTAATTTTTAAGTTAAAATTAAAATTTTGAAATTAATTTTTAAGTTAAAATTAAAAATTTTGAAATTAATTTTTAAGTCTTATTCATCTCACCCGAACTATATTATCAATCAGGGAATCCTATGATTTTGTGAGATGAAATTGGTTTGATTACAGAGTTTTGGTTTAACTTGTGTTAGATTCAGACTTAGCTTTGGTTTCCACAAATAGGCATTCTTCAGATAAACTTCTAAGCTTGGTGAGTCACAAAGACATCATTAGAAGTAACCAACCTTTCGAGGTTTTCCGAATAGTCCTATCCACGGAACTTAGTACTAAATCTTGGTCTAACTGGTTAGGATTCGTTTAAGGGTAGCTTCGGTCAGTTCCACTTGGCCAAATGCACCAGATCGAAACCATATCTTTCTAGACATGCGATGCCTAAGTTTCCCTAACGTACTATCATCCAAAAATTTCACCAATACCATGATTCAAGTTAAACTTGGTCTCTAATTCTAATTGCCCTGCCGGGATTGTTAGTTTTGGGTTACCCTATCGGGTAAGTTAGTTTTGGAGGTGCCAGCTATTCTGGAGCCTCCCCCTGAATTATTGGCCATTAATTTAAGTTTTAATTTTAGGCTTGTGTCGATTCTTTTTATAGTTATAGTTAACTTGGTGATAATTTTGTTGTTTCTTAAACTGTTTAGATTTTAAATTTGATTTAGGTTTGTATTTTGGATTTTGGTTTGGTTTATTTAATTTTATATAATGTATTTTTTCTTTAGGTATATAATATTGATTAAGTCCTACTTGCGTGGTCAGACACGCTTTCGAAACCCAAGCTAAATTGGTTGACTTGTATTGGGTTATTAATGATTTGAAGGTTTTATTTGAATTCGACTTATATCCTAGTCCGGTTTTATTATAACATGCTTTTTGATTATTTAGGATTAAGTCTAGATTTTTTGATCTTGTTGTAAATTTTTCTAGCATTTCTTTTAAATTTTTAACATCATTTTTTAACGATAGATTTTCCTCTTCAAGTGTTAGATCTTGAGTTGGATTCGAATTTTTTAATTGTTCCTTGAGGTTTTGATTTTCCTCAAGAAGTGATTTGTTTTCATTTTCTAATTTAGTTAATTTACTATTTAAACAGGAAATAATTCTAAAAAAATTTTTGTTTAAATTAAAGTATACCTTATTCGGGCCTTCGGAAACGAGTACGGACTCGTGGCTTGTTTGTCTTCATCTTCCGACTCGTCTTCAGTTTCGGCTTTGCGGGCCATCAGTGCGAGGTGACTCTGATGTTTCTGCTCTTCTTCCTCTGATTCGTCCGAGGAGTCGTCCCACGTTGCTTTGAGTGCTTTCTTTTTGGTTGGCTTTGGTTTGTCGAACTTCAGTTTTGGACATTCGTTCTTGTAATGTCCCTTTTGTTGCGCCGTAGCAAGTCACGTTCTGATCTTTTGAAGATCCTTTTGCTGAAGCTCCTCTTTCTCCTGGTGAACATTTTTCTTACCAAGTTCACCAGGTGTTCTTCGTCTTCGGAATCTTGGTCAGATTCTTCTTCAAATTCAGGCTTGCTTTTCTTTTCTTTGGAGGAACCTGCAAATAGAGCTATACCTTTCTCGACTCCAGTATTAGTTTGTTCGTGTAATTCTAATTCACAAAACAGCTCGTCTAATTTTAAGTTAGAAAGATTCTTAGAAATTTTGTAGGCATCCACTATTGATGCCCACAAACTATTACGTGGAAAGGCGTTTAATGCATACCTTATTAAGTCTCTGTTCTCCATTTGGTGGCCTATCGCATGAAGCCCGTTGAGGATGTCCTTGATCCTCGCGTGTAGTTGATTCGCTGTTTCTCCTTCCTGCATTTTTATATTAAAAATTTTATTTAGAAGCAGGTCTCGTTTTGTTACCTTAGCGTCGCTCGTTCCCTCGTGCAGTTCGATCAGCTTGTCCCATAGCTCTTTAGCGTTTTTGTGTGGACCGACTCTGTTCAGTTCTTCTCTTGTCAATCCGCACTGTAGAGTGTTGATCGCTTTATTTTCTGTTGATGCTTTTTTCTTGAGATCTGCTGTCCAGTCTTCAGGATCCACTAGATTCCCGGTGTTGTCCACTGGAATTTTGTAAGGTTTCGTAATGCTCATCCACTGGTCGAAGTCTGTTTTGAGGTAGACCTCCATGCGCTTCTTCCAGTAAGGGAAGTCGTCCCCGTTGAAGAGTGGAGGTCGCACTGTGCTGAATCCTTCTTGTTGGGACATTCTGTGCACAGGTAAATAACCAAAAAAAATCCCAAGACTTGGTCTTGGATTAGTAGTGCGGGAAGAGGAAAATAGAAAAAAAAATCTAGATTCGTGTTGCACTAATTTAAATTGATTAGAGAAATATTAAGTTAACGAAACACCAGTTTTAAAATTAATTATTGAGAAAAAAAACAAAAACAATTCACCCCCTGTCTGATTGGTGGTTGCACCAAATCAGAGCGGTACCTGCTCTGATACCACTTGTAGGACCGTTAGATTCGATAGAGGGGGGGGTGAATATCAATTCGAAAAAACAAGAGTTTAAACGCAGCGGAAAAGTAAAATAGACACAATGGTTTTACTTCGTTCGGAGCCTGTGACGACTCCTACTCGAAGGCCCGTGGTCCTTGACCACTTTCGTTGGGCAATCACTAGCAATTCAGAATAATAATTACAAAAGAACCGTACAGGGAATGCTAATGAAACTGAAAAATAAATACCAACAAAAGGGAAAAGAACGGAGCGTAGTGTCGGAGCTTTGTTGGCGTCGCACTGAGCGTCGAGCAGCAAGACCAGCAGTAGAAGAGTTCTCAGCTTGATTGATTTCTGAAGCTCCTGCCTGGGGCTTCTTTTATATGCTGTTCCGGGCGCCTGGATTCCTTCCGGGCGCCTGGAGTGTGACGTAACTGCTCAAACCAAGATGCTCCACGTGGCGACGACTTGGCTGGATAAAATTCGCCTTCCGGGCGCCCGGATCCCCTCCGGGCGCCCGGACTACCTTGTTCCAGAAAACTCCCTTTTCCTGCAAAACAAAGTTAGTCCGAGGCAAATGTATATCCTGTAAAACAGATTGTCAGCACAGTTAAAGTTCAACAGATAAATAAAAAGAGTATGACTTAGATTCCGTCTCTCCGAGACCGGAATCTAGTCACGATCTCGACTTAGACATCCGAAATGGATCTAAGCCGGATCGACGCCTAATGTCCCCTTCCCGGGAACGCGTCCTCACAGTCACTCCCTTCCAGTGACTTACCTTGCTTACCTACCAGACGTCCGGTCAGCCCGTCGACCCGTCTGGACTTCTCGCCAAGCGTCCGGTCAGCCCGTCGACCCGCTTGGACTTCTCGCCAGCTATCCGGTCAGCCCGTCGACCTAGCTGGACTTCTCGCCAAGCGTCCGGTCAGCCCGTCGACCCGCTTGGACTTCTCGCCAGCTATCCGGTCAGCCCGCCGACCTAGCTGGACTTTTCCTGCACACTTGATCAAAGTGTCAGACAACAACACAACTAACTTAACCTATTTGTCATTCATCAAAACCTGGGTTAGACCGTTAGTGCTACCCGCACCAACACATTGTAGTCAAATGCCCAACCTTGAGCATTCACACGAAAGAAGGTTAACCACCTTCCAAGGTGTATGAAAAATAGTTTTTCATGTCCTTAAAGAGTAACTCCCCCTAAAGACATGGTCGTGACCTCTGTCATTGCACCAACAATGACTTGGAATCCCTAAACCTTTAGGAAACCCAAATTTAGAAGTTTTGAGGTTCATAAATTCAATATTGAAACCAAACCTCAACCCAAACCTCTACTTAGTTTTCCTTAACCAATCCATCCTAGTTTTCATCATGAAAACTCCCCTAGATATATAAAAATATGTTTTGAGGGGTAAGGAATGGTTACCTAGATTAAAAATGGTTCAAAATGCTGAAAATCAGGCTTTACCAGCCAAAATTAGTATTCCCAATCGATTGGGGTTGGTCCCAATCGATTGAACCTGCTTGAATCGATCCATTGATCGATTCAGGAGGGCTAGATCGATCGGTGGATCGATCCAGGAAGCTTCTGTTCGCGAGAAGCTTGCTCTCAATCGATCGCCCGATCGATTGAGACCTCTCAATCGATCGGGTGATCGATTGAAATTCTGAAAAAGTTGAAATTCCATTTCAGTCAATTTCAGAAACCCCTAGAAAAATCTACAAAATTCAAAAAATCATAAAAATTTGTGTAGACATTGTTTAGGGCATATATTATCATGGAAAAATAGTTTTATAAGAAAATACCTCATATTTTCAAAGATTGACACAAACTTGAAAACCTGCAAAAACTTTAGTGTTTTCTTCAAGTTTGTGCTCAACTATTCAATGATGATTACTATCAAAAGATAGTCTTCACCAAGGTTTTCCAAAACATATTTGAAATCATTTTCAAAACCAATTTCCAACCATGTTCTTTGGGCTCAATGCACATGACTTGTACATTAGCTTTCCCAATGATTGGAAAACACATAACTATGTGTTTTGATGAATCTAAAACTCAAAAGAATGCACTAAATCAACATCTTGAGTCTTGTTCATCATTCTAACATCTCACTTGTATCTAATATGTACTAAAAACACATACAAGGCACCTTATAGTTCTTTAGTGAGATGTAAACTTTGGTTTTACCCTAATCTAGGGATTATGTATATCTACCTAGGCATTTTAAATTGTGAACATCCACCAAGGATGTTACTTGTTGATAAATACCATTATTCCTTAATTTACAAGGAAATAAACTAATGCATGATGATGTTATGACATACATCAAAAAGAAATAATTTTCAAAAGAAAATATCCTATAACTACATGATGTATGTATGACATGTCATAATATTTTTGTGATTTTCATAATAAAATATGAATGCAAAAATAAATATGATGTCATGGCATATTATGGGCAAACAAAGCGTGGCACGTTTTAGCATAAATAAAATACCTAGATTACCTATCTAAGTATCCTTAATCCTTAGCTAGCTTAAAATTTAAACCCTACATTGCCCAAAATGTCCCAAGAAAATGCCAATAATCCAATATTGACATTTCTTTTGCTTTTCCTAATTTGTGCCAATTTAAATTAAGCATATTCCTCAAATTTTGGCACAATTTACTCTTTTAAAGAGTAAATGAAATAAGGCTTAGGTTTTGCCCTTAATTTCCTAAGAACATACCAAAATCCCAACTTGGTAGTTCTTATGATTTTTTCAATTTGTGTCACTTAGAATATCATCCAATTTATCAAATTGTGACATATTTTACTCTTACCAAGAGTAAACAAAAATTCTTTTCATTTTTCAAAGGTTAACAATAACCTTGAAAATACTCCCCGAATGCCAACTTCATCAAAGTTGGGTTAACTATCTTTCTAATCGGCATTGACACTCTCTAATCCATCTATGGGGTAGAGAAAATGCTCCTATGAACCCAAAACCTATTGGTGCTCCTTGGATGCTCTAGGTACTCGCTAGGGATAACCTCCCTAGATATCTTCCTAGTGACTTTGTTTGGCTTCTTAGAAGCCTTAGTCACCTTTTCTAGGTCAACCCTAGGGATTTCTTCCCTTGTGACCTTTTTAGTGACTTTGTTAGATTTCTTAGAAGTCTTAGTCACTTTAGTTGCAAAAATACTCCTAGGGATGACTTCCCTTGTACTTTTGACTTGACCCTTAGACCTAGACTCGGTTCCATAGCTATATGGAACCCTATGGTAAGAAATTACATCCTTCTTAGCCTTAAGTTTGTATCCCAAACCTCTATGGCCATTGGATGACTTTTGTTGTCCTAAACCTAGGTTTTGCTCATTTTGCCCTTTTAGGATATTTTTCATCCTTTTTAGGGTCTTTTCCATTTTATCAAGTCTTGACCTCAAGACTTGATTTTCTTTCCATAAATCCTTAGTTTTTGATTTTTTATTTAATCTTTGAGCAATTTTATTTTTAGGTTTGTAACTAAAATCCTTAGAGTTATTGCCTAACATTTTACCTACCTTCCTAACCCTAGGTGTGGTAGTCTTAGCATGGAGAGCCATATGATTTTCCTTAAAGCTATCATGCTTTCTATTTTTATGGTACATAGCATTAAAATGATAAAAGTTAGAACTACCATGCTTTTTACCATTATTTAAAGCGGTAGGCTCAATAAATGATACCTTTCGTTTTACCTTGGAGGCTCCCCCTTGACTCATGCTTCCTCCTTTAGCCTTGACCGCTTTCTTCCCCTTGGGACATTGACTCCGATAATGTCCCTTTTGATTGCAAGAGAAGCACACAATGCGCTCCTTGCTCTTCTTTGTTCCGGGGATGATCTCCTTGAGCTTCTCTTTGCCCTTTAGTGCCGCTTGGCCCTTCTTCTTGGTTAATTTGGGGCACTTGCTCTTGTAATGCCCTTTTTCCCTACACTCAAAGAAAATAATGTGATTTTTATTTTTAATTGAAATGTTTATACCTTCATGTGTAGGGATGGCACATGATCCTCCATTTGATCCGGAGGTAGATGCTTCCTCTTGATTTGTCAATGATGCTATTCCAATAGCCTTGACTCGACTTGTGGAGGTGGAAGCTTCTTCATCCTCTTTTTCTCTTGACCCGGATGTGGAGACTTCTCATTCTTCTTGATCCAGTGTCACTGAAAGTTGCTCCCCCTCAATCCTAGAGGTGGAGGCTTCTTCATCTTCATCTTGTACATGGAACATGGAGTATGCCCTCTCCTTGCCCTCTTCATTGCATTCCTTTGAAGATAAAGCTTCTTGGACTTCTTCTTCGGAAGTTGAGCATCTCTCAACCTCGGAGTCCTCTTCCTCTTGAACTTGATCCAATGAGTCACCCTCTTTGGATTCTTCTTGAATTTGTACAGTGGAGGGGATCTCATGAATCTTGGCCAATTTGCTTCATAACTCCTTGACATCCTTGAATTCTCCAACTTGAGCCAAAATGTTGCTTGGCAATAAATTGACCAAAAGCTTGGTCACTTTATCATTTGCCTTGCTCCTTTGAACTTGCTCTTGACTCCATTTGCTTTTATTTAGAATTTTTCCCTTGGAGTTTGTTGGAGCTTCAAATTCTTCCATGAGAGCAAACTATTGTTCTATCTCCATCATCAAAAAATTTTCGATCCTTGATTTCCAAAGATTGAAACTTATTGAAATAAATGATGGAGGCACCCTTGTATCGAATCCAAGACCGTCTTGGAATTCCATTGAAGTTGAGCTTCTTGAAATCTTTGAATTGAAGAATTTTGCTCAAACTTCTTCACCCTCTAGTTTGTTGACCCTTCCGGCGATGATTTCGGTGAAGAGCGGCCTCGCTCTGATACCACTTGTTGGGGCCAAATGTGTAGCTAGAGGGGGGGGGGGGGGGGGGAATATCTCGATGCGCTCGTCTTGCTCTTCGTTGCTTGTTTCTTCAAGATATGCAGCGGAAAATACAAAGAAACAAAATACACAATGCTAACAAGAGGATTTACTTGGTATCCACCTCACACGAGGTGACTAATCCAAGGATCCACACACACGTCCAGGATGGACGCAAGGGAAAGGCCACTGCAACTTGCAGCTCTCCTAAAGAAATTAACACCTCGTTCTCGCAGAAGGTGCTAGAGGACAAGTTGCTAAAACACTATCAACCCCTAGCAATAGGGGAATACTCAGGGTCAACTGATCCTGAAAATCACCTGCTCAAGTTTGAGAATGTCGCTCTACTTCATTAGTATATGGATAGTGTAAAGTGTCGAGTGTTCTAATTGGCCTCACCACATTCAGTAGCTCAACGCAAAGATGGTTTAAACGACTGCCGGCTGAATCCATTGATAGTTTTAAGGATTTACATAAGACTTTCCTTTATCACTTCGCTAGTAGCCAGCGCTACCAAAAGACCCTCCTAAGCCTTTTCTCACTTAAACAAGGGTCTAAGATAACACTCAGAGCTTATATCAAAAAATTCAATCAAGTGATTATAGATGTCCCTATAGCCACTACTGAGATTTTGGTGAGTGCCTTTTTCCAAGGACTCGCTGATAATGACTTCTTTGGCTCTTTGATCCTCTAAGGAATTTCGACCATCTACTCGATTGAGCGATCGAGTTCATTAATGTCTAACAGGCGTAGGATGCTCTGAAGAAGGAGGCCACTGCACCTGTTATAGCTCCAGCCCCTGAGTGCTGAGCATTACTAGCTCCTCCACAAAAAGGACCTTGGACGGGTCCTCAGCTTTATCATCATGAACCATGGCGACAGGCCATCCAGCATGTGGAGACTAAACAAGAAAGATATCCCAAGCCCCCTCAGGGAGCCCCATGATGGTGGTGCATGTACCACCGGTCGACCACTCATAACACTCGAGAGTGCTATAATCTAGCAAATCATTAGAATAACAATCAAAGATTTCGCCGACACACCCCATCGCCCGACCGTTGCCCTTCCAACGGTCGAATGACTCACCCTGAAGAGACCAACGATAGGCCAAGAGATGCCAAAGGACACCTCCACCTCCAGTCGACTAGGCACAAACTCCCGCTTGGGTCCACCAAGATCTCCTGACACGGCAAGATGAGAATCACAATAACGCCGCTTGTGGGGATATCGGTATGATAGCCGGGGGTCCAATTGATGGAGAATCCTATCGAGCAAGAAAATCTCACACTCATCGATTGGAGATCCATGCGATCAGCTATAGTACAAAGTAGGCATCCAGGCCCAAAAATTAGCATCCGACCTAAAGAATAAAGACTTAGAAGGGGTCAAGATGTCCCATGCTGATGCACTAATAATCAAGGTTGTCATAACCAATTACAATGTCTACCGAACTTTTGTTGACATGGCTAGTTCGGACAACATCATTTTCCGGTAAGGATTTAAACAACCGCAGATAAAGCCGAGCGACCTCCAACCCATGATGACACCTTTATCAGCTCATGAGTAATGAAGTTCAACCGCTTGATCAGATTAAGCTGGACATATCTTTAGGGTAGGAGCCCTTGATGAGGACGCGTTGATCGACTTTCATAGTCGTAGACGCGCCCTCAGCATACAATGTTATCCTGAGCAGATCGACCCTAAATGAGTTCTGGACAGTTGTCTCAACCTTTTGTCAAAAAATAAAAATTTTCGTGGATGATCAAGTTAGGGAAGTTAAAGGAGATCAACTAGTAGCATGCAAGTGTTATGTTGATATAATCAAAACTTAAGCCAACTCTACTCGGAAGATGCGGCGGATGGAAGTTAACACCATCCAGGAAGCACCACCTACCCTGACTATGAAGAGATGGAGGAAGTTCAAATTTGACTAGGCCGATCAAAAGCCACCACCCTAGTGGTTGCCGACCTACCTTCAGAACTTAAAGAATAACTTGTTGCTTGTTTAACATGTAACAATGATGTTTTTGCTTGGGAACCCAAGGAGATCACAGGCATCTCTCCCATCATCATGGAGCATGTACTCTATGTCTTCCCGAAAGCTCGACCAGTCAAGTAGAGAAAAAGAGACTTTGGCGCGGATCAAAATAAGATCATCTGGGTAGAAATAGACAAGCTATTGGAGGCCGCCTACATCCAAGGGGTGCAGTTCCCAAGCTGGTTAGCCAACGTGATTTTGGTGTTGAAGCCGAAAAACAAATTGAGGGTCTGCATCAACTTCAGGGCTTTCAACAAACCATGCCCCAAGGATTACTACCCCTTTTCGAGAATTGATCAAGTAATAGATTCAACTTCTGGCTGCGAGTTAATTTGCATGCTGGACACCTATCATGAGTACCATCAAGCACCATTTGCCAAGGACGACCAGGAGAATGTTAGCTTTATAACTGCTGAAGACATTTACTGTTATAATGTTATGCCATTCGGACTAAAGAATACAAGTGCTATCTTCAACTATTTATGAATAAAGTGTTCCTAAAGTAGATTTGACGAAATATGAATGTTTATGTAGACGACATTCTTATTAAATCCCTTAGGGCAGCCGACCTGTGCACTGATGTGGAAGAAACCTGCCAGACTTTAAGGTGATACAAACTAAAGCTCAACTCCAATAAATGTTTGTTTGGAGCAAAAAGTGGGCGGTTCCTGGGATACATTGTGACCAAGGGAGGGATAGAAGCCAACCCGAGCTAAGTACAAGCCCTTCAAGACATGGCTCCCCCGCTCAATTTTAAAATGTCATAAAGACTGATCGATCGGATCATAGTCTTGTCTCAGTTCATCTCCTAATTGGTTGATCAAAGTTTGCCTTTTTGCAAGAGCCAAGTGTCGTTACATTGCACTCGAGAAATTAGAGTATGGAGTGGTCTTAGTTGTTCGGAGGTTGCATCCCTATTTCTTTTCTCACCCAATCATGGTACTTACTAACAACACCTTGGGTCGAGTACTTGTCAATCCAGAATCCTCCAGAAGGTTGATTAAGTGGATCATGGAGCTCAGTAAATATGACATACAATATCAACCCTGAGCAGTCATCAAGGTTCAAGGCGTAGCTGATTTTATAATAGAGGTGCAAAACTCTAAGCCTGAGGGAACTTGGAAAATTAACGTGGATGAATCATCCCCTCGGCAGAGTAGCAGAATAGGTATTCTTATGATATCACCTAGGGAAGATAGAATGTAGTTATCTGTCCGGCTAAATTATTGGGCTACCAATAATGACGTAGAATATGAAGCGTTGATAGCCGGGCTGCAAGCCGCTAGATATGTGGGAGCTTCTCCAGTTTTAATTTATTCAGATTCTCAATTAATCATCTAGAAATTATTAAGAAATTTTAAAATTAATAGTGAACGATTTAAGATCTATGCAGAGGCATTCAAGAAGCTTAGAGCTGGGTTTCAAGAAGTAATCATACAAAAGGTTTCCTAAGCAGAAAATTAGACACAGATGATTTGGCCAACCTAGCTTCCTCCATAGTTCCACGGACCCTAGATAAGCCTATAGAACAAACCCTATTAGTGGCTTGCATTGAACAACAGGCCAACCTTGAATTACAGAGTGATTGGAGAACACCAATTATTTTATTACTGTAGCAAGGTGTCTTACCAACAGAAGGAGAATAAGCACATATGATTAAGAAAAGAGACGACCAGTTCACTATGATTGGCGATCATCTTTATAGATGGACTTTCTTATGTCCTTTACTCAAATGCATCAGACCAGATGATGTACAGTATATTTTACAGGAGATACATTAGGATTCTTGTGGAAGTCATGTGGGTAGCTAGTCTCTCGCTCAGAAAATATTACTGGTCGGGTATTTTTGGCCCACGCTGCAGGCTAATGCAGCTCAACTAGTAAAAACCTACTTATCCTGTTAGAAGCATTAGAACATCCCGCACCATCCCACGGAGTTGCTGAAAACCTCTATTGTCTCCTGCCCATTTGATTAGTGGGGTATGAATATAGTGGGGCCTTTTCTCGTAGCACCTGTCTAGAAAAAATTCTTACTAGTAGCAGTGGACTATTTTTTAAAATGGGTGGAAGTTGAGTCATTAGTCAAGATAACTGAGTAGATGGTTATTAAATTCTTATGGCAACATATTATTTGCAAGTTTGGAATCCCACACAAACTAATGTCAGATAATGGAAGACAATTTCAAGGAAAAAAAAATCCAAGAGATATTCTCGACTTATGGTATCACACTGGCAGAGACGTAGCCACTCAAGGGCTATCCTGGGCTATAGCCCAGCCCTGAGTGGCTCTATATATGTACCATGTAAAAGGAAAAAAACAAAACCAATAACTCTTTTGCTTTGTTTTCAATTTTTTTATTAATTCAAAAAAATTTTAATTTACACGTACGGTTGGAAACATGGTTCACAAATCTATTGTTGACAAATCTTTTTTTACACTTTATAAATTTAGTTTTCATTCAACTATATATTTGTTTAATTATTTTTTTGTTATAATTATAAATACGGATCTATGCTTTCTCCAATCCATTCAGATTAAACTTGCAAGATACATGCTTGTTATTTCTGTTGGTGCAATATTTCCCAGGTCAAGGTTGACCGTGTTGACTGAGCTTGAATTGAGTCAAGCTCGAGTCTTGATATTGTGGTTTTGATGTTTAACAATACATGTAGTCAATACATGAAGATTGCAGGTGCAATTGTTCATGTGTGAAGGAGAGTCAAGTAGGTTAAGATTGACTGGACACTTGATTGGAAATCCTAGTGAGTGAAGCTAGGTGAAAGTCCTGGTGAGTGAAGCCAGGCAGATGAAAAGACCTAGTGAGTGAAGCTAGGCAGAAGGAAATCCTCGTGAGTGAAGCCAGGTGAAAGTCCTGATGAGTGAAGCCAGGCAGATGAAAGACCTAGTGAGTGAAGCTAGGCAGAAGAAAGTCCTGGTGAGTGAAGCCAGGCAGATGGAAAGTCCTGGTGAGTGAAGCCAGGCAGATGAGAAGTCCTAGTGAGTGAAGCTAGGCAGAAAGGAAGTCCTGGTGAGTGAAGCCAGGCACGAGGAGGAAAAGTCCAAGTAGGTCAAAGGGATTGACCGGATACTTGGCACGAAGAAAAGTCCAAGTGGGTCAAAGGGATTGACCGGACACTTGGTGAGCGAGTTCTAGCAGGTCAAGGGTGACCGGATGCTAGGCATAATGTACCAACAAGTCATAGGTGACCGGATGTTGGTTTAGGGGGCTTTGGACTTGACTTTGGGAAAAGTCAAGGAGCTGGATCAATCAGCCGATTGATTGGCTCATGCCCAATCGATCGGCCGATCGATTGGGTGAGTTCCCGCGACAAGCTTCCTCCCAATCGATCAGTGGATCGATTGGGAGAGGCTCGCAATCGCACAGAACAGCGCTGGATCGATCAGCCGATCGATCCAGAGCCCCCAATCGATCAGTGGATCGATTGGGAGATGCGATTCTGCGCGATAAGCCCTGGATCGATCAGCCGATTGATCCAGGCAATTCCCGAGAGCACAGAGGCGCTCTGGATCGATCAACCGATCGATCCAAGCCTCCCTGATCGATTGAGAGCAATCCAATCGATCGGGATCCGAACGTTGGCGTCGATTAAAGCCGTTGTCGAGCTCTTTCTCCGCCAGAGCTTACACTGTTCACTCCCGATCAACATAGCTGCATCTCCACATTTTCTTCTCCACTCTACCGCAAGTTCTTGAAGAGTTCTTGGAGCAAGGTTTGCTGGTAATCCAAGATCAAGAGGCGGGCTACAACAAGAAGTTAGGGTTAGGGTTTTTATTATGCATCTTGTAAGCTTTTGCTTATCCTGTATTTCCCTTTACTTCTTCTTGTACTGAGAGTGTTGTAGGGCTTCTCCGCCTTCGGTAATTACTGAAAAGGAGTGTTTTATTAGTGGAGGATGCGTGAGTGTGTGGATCCTTGGATTAGTCACCTCTTTTTGAGGTGGATACCAAGTAAATCCTTAGTGTTAGCATTGTGTTTGTTTTCTCTGTATTTTCCGCTGCATATCTTTGAAGAAACAAGCAACGAAGAGCACGACGAGCGCACCGAGCTATTCACCCCTCCTCTAGCTATACATTCGGTCCCAACAATTTCTTTAGCTACCAGCCAACTCTGGCCATGGAGGGTATCCCTTGTTTCTACCCTCCTTATCTTTGACTCTAAAGTCATAGTCCAATTCTTTACCTCACTCGCCTTGTTCGTCCCATCATCGTCCTCTGCTCGTCCTCCCTCGACGATATCACCTCCCTCCTCCCCTCATTTACTCATCCCCATGCCCTTTCATTGTCTCCACTTATGGCCAGGCTCTCACCCCCGAAGGCATAGTCGTCAACATGATGACTCTTGGCTACGACTGCCACAACTAAATTGACATGTCCTCCATATCGGCATACCCTTACATCGACACCGAAGGTAAGTAGTTATAGATTGAGGTCCCGTGTGAGACGCTCGAGCATGGTCTCGCACTGCGCTCATGGATAGACTACCTCTACCTCATCGTCAACAGCACACTCTCTAACATCGACCAGCAATCAAACCTTCTACGATAAACCCCTAAATTTTTAATATCTACAAATTAGATATTACTATCGGTAAATTAACTTAACAATTTCATAAATAATAAAAAAATTATTTATTAAAATATAGTGAAATATAGAAAAAGATGAGATGGTAAATTGATCGCACGAATTAAACTTGAACCTCTTCTATGGTGTCCTTGGCGGACTCACTCAATTCAGGATCAGCCCAATCCATCTCTAATTTCTGGATCCGTCCCAGCACACAGGCCTTCACATTTGTGGCTTATCCACCGAGTAATAGACAGGCCGAAGTGATAAATAGAGAAATCATAAGAGGGCTGAAAACCAAGTTAGATCACGTCAGAAGATGCTGGGTTGATGAGTTACTTAGTGTACTGTGGGCTTATCATACAATCCCTAGAGAAGTAATAAGCATAACTCCTTTTCATATGGTTTATGGTGATGAAGTGATGGTCCCGGTCAAGATTGGCGTGGAATCCGATCTAAGGTAGCTGTACGATAAGGACAATGTCGGCCGACTCCTTATGGAGCTTGATCTAATAGACAAAGTCTGAGATAAAGCAGTAACTCAACTGATAGCATACTGCCAAAGGATGAGATAAAATTATAATAGAAGGGTTATCCTTAGATTTTTACAGGTTGCTGATCTAGTCTGGAAGTGAGTCAAGCTAGTCGGGGATGTTAACAAACTGGAGTCACAATTGGGGGGGGGGGGGGACCATACAAGGTAGTGCAAAAGCTCGCCTCAGGCTCCTACTATCTCCAAGATGTGGATGGGAGAAATTTTGAGCGACCTTGGAGTGCCAACCATTTACAGCCTTACAACACTTAAGAGTATGCTTGTAATGCATTGATGTAGTACTTTAAATATTTTTTACTCAATGAAAATGTAGGCAAATTTAGCTCCAACAGTCCTAGCATATTCCAGACTCCTGAGCATCTGGCCGAGTTATAAGTGAGCATGCTCTCGTGCCTTTATATTCCAGACTCTCAAGCCTCCGACCGGGTTATAGCGAGCATGTTCTCATTGTTGGGATGCATACTATAAGCCTAGTTTTTGTATGAACATCTGTTTTGAAATATTTTGAAATGAGAATCACTTTGGTTAAATGTTTACATTTTATATTTATATATATGCAGTTGTCTATTTAATTTATATTGTAGATAACATGGTGTGTGGTGCCACACAGAAGATCATGTTATTGGTTCCTTATAAATTATAAATAGTAGCTCACAACTAAGATGAATTAGGATAAATCATTGGAACAGTTGTAGTGTAATTTGATATTAGTCTGTCTTGACTATAAAATTACACTAGTACACTATATGTGTATTGAGCAGGACCATTTGAGGTTGTTCGATTTATACTGACTACATAAAAGAATAGAATCTCTCTTATTATGGATGTGCGTCCTCTTAATCCTGATATAATAACAAGCATGTATACTTAGTATTTATTTCTTTAACTTATCAATGAGTGAGATTTATTCATTAAATCAATATGCCTGATGAGTTGGGAGATAGCATTATTTATATGGTGTGTTGTTGATTATAGAAGGAATCTGTGTCCTAATTATTTAGGCTGATGATATCCCCTTGAGGGGCTTATAAGGATTATCATGTAAATCCTACAGGTGGACTTAATTAGTCTGGCATGATAATAAAGTTGAGTGGTACTACTCTTAGAATCAGATGTTAATTAATTGGGTTGTCAGTAACTCAATTAATTAACAGACATACGATATCTTAAACATGGGGAGATTAACACACTCATGATAAGAAGGAGCCCATATTGTAATATGAGATTGGTGTGGTAGTTCAATAATAACCCTTTAGTGGTATGAGTTATTACTGATGGACTTGGGTTGGGTGTTCGGGTCGAACATAGGAAGCCCAAGCCCATCAGGAGGCCTAAATCAATTCCTCCTCTAGGTCCCTGTTGTAGCCTCTATATAAAGCCTCACATCCACCCATCCATAACTTGGTTTAGTTTAACTGGGTTTGGTTTAACTTGGTTTAGTTTAACTTAACTTGGTTTGATTTAGCTTAACTTGCTTTGGTTTAACTTAACTTGCTTTGGTTTAACTTAACTTGGTTTGGTTTAACTTGGTTATAGAAAGAGAGATTTTTTCTAAACAGAAATTGGTAATAGAAAGGGAGATTTTTTCTAAACAGAATTCGGTTATAGAAAGAGAGATTTGTTCTAAACAGAATTCTATTATTTTTCTTTCTTTGTAACCGATGACAAGCCTATAAAAAGGAGTAGGTGGTGGCTGCTAAAACCTAATTTTCTAATTTTCCCTCACCTCTTCTCCTCCTTATGGCCGGCGGCCCCTTCCCCCTTGCCTAGGGCCGGCGCCCCTCACCTCCCCTCTTCCTCTTTGATGGCCAACGCCACCTTCACCTCCACCTAGGGCCAGTACTATTCTTGCCAAGCTAGGGCCGGCGCCCCTCCCCTCATCCTTGAGGGCCGGCACCCCTCCTTGCTTAGGGACGGTGCCCCTTCTCCCTTGGTGGGCGGTGGTTTGAAGAAGAGGAAGAAGAGGAAGAAGAGGAAGAAAAAGAGAACAAAGAAGATTAGAAGGTGCCCCATCCTAGAGCCTCCTTTTATAGCCGACGGTTTGGAAACCGAGAAGAGAAGGAGGGTGGTGTTGTCTTGGTAGATCGTCGCCCACACGACGTCTAAGAAGAGGAGAGGAATACAGCAAAAGATCAAGAGGTCTTTAGCTACAATGAAAAGGTACAACTAGTTCTTTAATTCCGTTGCGTAATTAGTTAGTTTTCTTTGTATCATTTTTGGAATACCAACACAAGAGACCAGCGATCTTGTACTTCGATTAAGGTGTGATTTGATCCATCAAGAACTTACTTGATTGATCAAACACATGTCTGATCGAACATGCAGGTTGTTAGGAAAAGTTCTGTATTTGTACAATTTTTGTACAAGGAAATTTAAATAGAACGGAGTTCCAGCTCCCTTCACTCATGCCTTTATATTCCAAACTCCTGGGCATCCGACCTGGTTATAAGCGAGTATGCTCTCACACCTCTATAATGTAGACTCTCGAGCATCTGGCCAGATTATAAGAGAGCATGCTCTCGTGCCTTTATATTCTAAACTCCTAAGCCTCCAGCTAGGTTATAAGTGGGTATGCCCTAACGCCTTTATATTCTAGACTCTCAAGTCTTTAGCCAGGTTATAAGCGAACATGCTCTAGTGCCTCTATAATCCAAACTCCTGAGCATCCAGGCATGTTGTAAGTGAGCATGCTCTCGCGCCTTTATAACCTCGAGCATTCTACTGGATTATAAGCAAGCATGCTCTCGCATCTCTATAATCCAAACTCTCAAGCCTCCGGTCGGATTATAAGCGAGTATGCTCTCGTGACTTTGTATTACATACTCTCGAGCATCAGGCCAGGTTATAAGTGAGCATGCTCTCATGCCTCTATAATCCAGAATCCCGAGCCTCCGGTAGGGTTATAAATGAGCATGCTCTCACGCCTTTATAATTCCAGACTCCCGAGTCTTCGGTCGAGTTATAAGCGAGCATGCTCTCACGCCTTTATATTCCAGACTTTCAATCATCCGGCCGGATTATAAGCGAGCATGCTCTCGTGCCTTTATAATCCAGACTCCCAAGCCTCCGGCCAGGTTATAAGCAAGCATGCTCTTGCGCCTTTATAATCCAGACTCCCGAGTCTCCGGCTAGGTTATAAGCGAGCATGCTCTCACACCTTTATATTCTAGACTCCCAAGTATTCGACCGGATTATAAGCAAGTATGCTCTCACACCTTTATAATCCAAACTTCTGAGCATCCGATCGGGTTATAAACGAGCATACTCTCGCACCTTTATAATTCAGACTCCTGAGCCTCTGGTCAAGTTATAAGCAAGCATGCTCTCGTGCCTTCATATTCAAAACTCTCATACAGGTTCTAATTATAAGGGTTTCATTGTATTAACCAGCCTGGTTATGCCATTTAGCATCATCATCCCGCCGGGTTTAATATTTAGTCCAGTATTTAATTATGAAGAACTAGCTTGGAGGCCATATCATAAATATATTAAGGGGTTATAGTCATCTGGTTTGACTGTTCCGCTCGGCGTTAATAGATCACCTAGTATATTATTCAACCCGGAGATCCCTTATAAGACAATTCATACGCTTGATATGATTATCCTGCTTAGCGTTATCAGCTCATCAGTTTATTATGTGGGCTGATAAGTATTTGATGGAGGATACACACAGATTCTATTTTACAAGAAATATTAGTTATTCTGAAGATACGCAAGAAAGATACACAAGAAAATAGGTGTGATTTAATAAGGTCCCATGCACACATTGACATTTAAATTATGTTTCCTTCTCAACGATTACACAACACAAAATATATGGTTATACACTTAATCAAATTTGCTCAAGAGGTCCTTTGGAAGCTCTTTGAGAAGTCGATGATAGTCTATGAATAGTCGAGGAGGTTCGGTCGATAGATAGCTGCCCTCTTGTAACTATTAAATAATTCTTTCGCTTATATAGAAGAGTGTTCTCGACATACGCTTGGCAAATTTTTTACTAAATTTCTGGGAGTCGAGATGTGCCCTCCGTCTGACCTCAAAACGCTTGTCCTCCCTGGCCTTGTATGTTTTTAGCTCAGTCTTTGCGGAGTTTAACTCAGCCTATAGTGATTCCAGCCGGGCTTCTTGTGTGGCCAATTCCCCCTTTTGTTTTAATATTAATAAGTCCTTGGATGCTATTTCCTTGGCTTGCTCAGAGGGTCCCGAAGTATGAAAAAATTTCATCTCCTCTAGCAAAGTAGTTTTTTTGAGACATATCGAAAATGACCTTGGCGCTCATAGCCCTTTCTGCTCGAAGCTTGGATTCACTAGTCTGCAACCAAACTTCCAATCTTTTCTTGGCCACTTTTTGAGAATTCACCAATTATTAAGATTCTTTTAGGGTCTGCCCCATACTTAAAAGAAGCCCGGACTGAGCCTTCATCTCTTCTCATAAATGAGCCATCTCGGCGTCTAGAGCGAACGCGGTATCTTCTAATTCCACCACCTATTCTTATAGAATTTGTAGGATCGTAAGAGCGCGATAGAAGGGGGGGGGGTGAATATCGCGCTTTTAAAAACTTTTCTTTTACTCGTTTAAATCAAAGTCGTGAAGCGGAAAGTAAAGAACATGTCCGGTCACTTGGTTCGAAGCCTAGGTAGACTCCTACTTCAAGGCTCGTGATCCTTAATCTCACCGATGGACAATCCACTAAGACTCTTTTCTCCGAAAACCTCGGAGAGAAGCAAATTATACAATATGAAAGAATATAAGATAGTAACAACCTACTATCTTACGTGAGTTTAAGTACAATGCAAGCTTTTTTAAAATAAAAATTATACCGACACTTATATGGAAGATGTTGCTCGGTCGGCGCTTGAACGAAGTAGTTACTTGCATGAGTTGTAGAGCAGTAGCATGAACAGCCGTAGCTAGCACAGAGATGAACTTTAAACCAAACAAATTTTCTTCTTCATTGCATAGCCTCAGACCTCGAGCTCACTTTTATAAGAGTTGTCGACATTCGGTCGATTGATCCCTAGGTTCGTTCGACCGAACCAACTCCCTTCCATCTTCGTTGAGATCTGATGCTGAATTGATCTTCGTCATTTAAAGACATTAAAGTGATCGGTTGATCGATCCCCTTGTTCGGTCGACCGAACAGAGATCCTTCCCTGTTCATCGAGATCTATAATTAATACGCCATTAAGTGATGATTGTTCGGTCAACCGATCCCCTGGTTCGATCGACCAATCAGTCGCTCTTCCTTCTTTGCTTCTGCTTGATCTGAACTGTGCTGAGTCATTAGAGTTCAATCGACCGATAAAGCTTTGATTAGACCCCGCTCTGTTTTGATCTGAACTGATATATGCTCTGAGTTAGCCTTGTTCAGTCGACCGATCATCGGGTTTAGTTGACTGATCAAGCCAAACCTGAAAAATAGTGTTAGACAATAATCCTGCAAAACATATATTAGCACAGTAATAATATATCTAATGCATGAGTAATAATAATATACAGTTCAATTGTCTTGATCTCAACTTGGAAACCTTCCCGATTTCTTCAGTTGGATCAACGACCTTAGGTTGTTCCTTTTAGGAACATGACCTCACTGTCACTCCTTGAGTTGCTTACCTCAACCTACCTGCCAAACTTTGATCCTCTATATCTGTTTGGACTTGGTCTGCTCAGTGTCTGATCACCTGATCCACTAAGACTTTTCCTGTAGTACTACATTAGTCAACAGCAATAATAGTAATGCAGACTACTATGGTAAACCTAAAGTTAGATTTACCGAGATCCGCTGGTCTGGTCGATCACGCGTGGCCTACCGGAAACCATCCGATTAACCTTACTTGGAGTTCACTCCTCTAAGGCTTCTCACTACCTAAGGTTATCTCCCCCTAGGATTTTCACTATCTGGCTTCACTCACCAGAACCTAAGGTTACCACACCCTAGGATTTTCTCCACCTGAATTCACTCACAAAGACTCAGTATTCGGCTACCCAGGGATAAGGTCTTCCAGATCTATCGAATCCACCTGGCTTCCACGATCTACCGAGATTTTCCTTGCCTTAGTATTCGACTACCTAAGGATCAAGTCCTCCATACCTATCAAATCCACCTAGCTTCCATGATATACCGAGATTTTCCTTGCCTAGCCTGCAACTAGGACTTCCCTTGTCTAACCACAGTTAGGACTAGTCGCTCGGTTGACTTCTCACCCCTGCCTCGTCATGACTAGGACTTCCCATAATCAAGCTCAATTAAACATACTTAAACATACTTACTGTACATTAAAACCTTGGAGGTTGATTGCACCAATAGAATTTTATTATCCTGCTCCAGGTCCACGACCAGTTGGCTTAAGTTTAGCGCAGAGACGTAAAGATGAAAATAATAAACAATGAGGGAATAATTCATACAGTAGGCTAAGTCAGGAGCTTATCATAGTGGTATTCTAAGCGTGCTCGTCTGGCGCGCCGATGCAATGGACCCTTTTAACTAGCTCTGTGCTTTCACCCAAGATTCGGCTAAGGGGCCGCCCAACTTCAATATTGTGTAAGAAGATGAGGCGGTGGCTCCAAGCCCTTGTTAAGCGGGTAATACATAAGTTTGTTTGAAATGACGATGAGGGCCAGTTTGAGAACCATGCCTTTAAGGAAGAGCACATGAAACCCTTGTTGATTCTTAGTGAACAGTTGGAGGGAGTCAGTATTGTCCCGATCGACCCAAAATATCATGCGACTCTAGAAGAAGCAAATGTAGGAGTGGTAGGGCTCATAGCGGGCATTGGTGTCGAACTCCTCGATATGATGGAAGGAATGGCTAAGACCTACGGTGAAGTCGGACGAGTGGATAAGGGCTCAAGCATTGTCTCGGCCAACTCAGAAGCTTGTACGGCCTCAGAAGGTGTGAGTGTAGGACTGGCTGGCTTCATAACAAGCTTAGATCGACGACATTTCAGAGGCATGGGCTCCTTTCCTCGAGCAGAAAAAACCTCAGCCATGTCAACTGAAGCTCGCTCGTCCGGAGCTTGTTTAGATAAATCAAGAGCTTCCGATCGAGGCCTTTTGCACTTGATTATGACGGAGTACTGTTGGAATCGGAGGAATCAGAATTAGGGGAGGGGGCTTCTATGGGGGGAAGGCAGCCGATAAAGGACGAGGCTTGCTCGGCTTTGCACTCCTCTAGTAGGGCCTCACCCAGTCGGTCCAAAAGATCTTCCTTTATCCGAGTATTCTTGAAAAGGAAGGTTGGGACAATAGTCTTTGCTATAAAAATAAGTAAATATTATGAGAAAAGACTGCATGAATAATTGAGGGAAAAAGAAAAATTCCTTACTAAAAGTGGCGCTTAGCCCAAGGTCGATAGGAGTAAGCCCAAAAACATATAACAAGCCCTCTATAGTTAGCCTAGTTAGATTAAACTTTAGGCCTCTTAGCTTCTCTAAGGCCTTGTGTAGGGCTGGTTCTGTATGGATATTACCCAAATCTGGGATAGGGGGAAAGTGTTGTTGCCACGTAGTTAGCCAAGTCGAAGAAGTTGGACTCAAATGAAGAAATATTTATTTCTCCACTTGCCTTGAGGTGGAATTCTATCAAATAAGGTCACTTTAAGACGGGTGCGGAAGCAAAATCAATCGTTTGTCACTTGTTGAGGGTAAAAGTAGTGATGAAATAAGAGAGAATATAAAGGGATACCGAACAGGTGGAAAATAATAGTGACGCTGCTTAGGATGCGAATGAAGTTTGGAATAAATTGATGAAGTTGTTGGATCGAAGCGTTCGATAGAGGGGGGGGGTGAATATCGATTAAAAAAAATTCTCGAGTAAGTAAATATGTAGCGGAAAGAGTAAAGTAAAAAGAATGACACAAGTAATTTTTTACTTGATTCGGAGCCTGTGTCGACTCCTACTCCAAGGCCTGCACACAAGGGTGCTTTTGATGGACAATCACTAATAATTCGAAATATAGATTACAAAAGAAGTACATGAATTATTAGAAATAAAACAACCGACAATAAAAAATACAAACAAATTAGCAATTTGTCGGAGAGCTTTCGCAGTGTCGCAGGAGCACAGAAGAGCAGATCGTGAGTTGTGTTTTTGACTCCAGCCTTGACCCTCCTTATATAGGAGGTTCGGGGCGCCCGGAACCTTCAGGGCGCCCTAGATGTGACGTAGCCGAGCCAATCAGTGAGCTCCACTTGGCGAGGCGACGTTGGGATAAAATTTCACCTCTGGGCGCCTGGACCCTCATTTTCCAGCAGATTCCTTCTTACAGGAAAACGTTAGTCCGGAGGTAAATATAAGATATATATATCCTATAAAACAGAGTATTAGCACAGTTAAAAATCAAACAGAATAGTAATTAGATTTCGTCTCCTCGAGACCGGAATCTAGTCACGATCTTGATATAGAGTTCTGAAATGGTTCTAAGTTGGATCGACGCCTAAATTCCCCTCCCAGGAACGCGTCCTCACAGTCACTCCCCTCTAGTGACTTACCTCCACTTACCCGCCGGACGTCTGGTCAGCCCTTCGACCCGTCTGTGCTTCGTGCCAACTATTCGGTCAGCCCGTCGACCTAACTAGACTTCATGCCAAACGTCCGGTCAGCCCATCGACCTGTTTGGACTTTGTGCCAGCTATCCAGTCGGCCTGTTGACCTAGCTGGGTTTCGTGCCAGACATCAGGTCAGTCCGTCGACCTGTCTGGGCTTCTCCTGTACACTCGGTCAGAGTGTTAGATAACAACGAGACTAACTGAACCTATTTTGTCATTCATCAAAACTTGAGTTAGACCGTTAGTGCTAACCGCACCAACAATCTCCCTCTTTTTGATGCAATGACAACCTGGTTAAGTTAGTGAAAAAATTATGTAAGTGAAAACAAGCATAAGGTTGTTAAGTTAGCTTTTTAAATTTTGTTATTTTTGCTGTTTATTTTATTTAACTAACTTAACCACCTAACCCTCCCCCTTTGACATTCATCAAAAGATTAACATAAAACAACTAGTAATTGAAAAAATGCAAAGTAAAAACAATCTAGAAATGTAAGTCAGATTATCTTGGGGGAGTATAACATAGAAAAATAACTTAAGCTTTTAACTCTTATCTTTTTCAAAAAGTAGCTACGCTTAACTTTAAAGATAATTGTAATTTTAACTTAATCTTTCGAAAAGAGTTTTGCAATTTGGAAACATAATTTGTAAAGATAGTAAAAAATATTAGGGTTAAGTTCAATTTATAAGTCAAGTTTTTAAAACTAAGTAAAATCAAGTTTTAGTTTGTAAAACTTAACGAAGTAAAATTTATTTTTAATATGACTTTGTAACTTTTTAGATAAATATCCAAAACTACGTTTTGAAACCCAAGTAGAATATAATTTTCAAAATAAAAAATCTAATTTTCAAAACCAACTTTTTTAAAACTTAAGTTTGGAAGGTTTAAACTAAGTTTAGAAGGTGTCATTTTCAAAATTAAATTTGAAAATAAAGCTAATTTTCAAAAATAATTTTAACTGTCAAAACTAATTTTGAAAAATCTAAAGTAATTTTTAAAACACTTAGTTTGACTTGATTTAAAAAGAGGTATTTTTTAAAAATTAATTTTAAAATAAGTATAAAAATAATTAACCTCCCCCTAAACTTGACATTACAAAATCTGTCTAAATAGTTAGCTACTCACTGACTATTAGAGGATAACAACTTTCACTTAGTTAGTCAAGTTAAGTCTAAGCATCAGTTAATGTTTGACTAAACTGAATGACTTAACCTGATTAATATCTGTTTGGTATTTAATGCCCAGACTTATATCGATGCACTGACATAAGCATCTTAAGTCCAGACAATTTACCTATGCATCTCACCCCTTTCTATGTTTGGCAATCACAAACAAGGGTATCCTAAGGTGTTGGTGAGATGCTCAAGTCCTAGCCCTAGGAGAACATGTTTTCTAAGGGATTATCCTAGTCTAAGGCTAAAACTGATTTAAAATTCTAGAAATGGAAGATTTTAAGAAAATACAAAGATTTTATCCTAGAATTTGAAAATATTATTTTTGAAAACAGTTTTTGTAATCCTAGTCTATTAAACAAATCAGAATAAATCATTTTCAAAGTCGAGATATACCTAAGTTGGAGTAGCCTAGAATATCATAAGTCAAAGTCAAAGTCAAAATACAATGATCATAATAGAATATACATAGTGATCAGGAAGTCTATCGAGATGAGGAGGGGGGTGGTCCGGGTGGTCCGGATCTCAAGAAACGGAACATCTCGATCAACTCAGTGTGACGAGTCCGGGCATCCTCTCGGGAACTGGATAGATCACGTCGAAGGTCAGAGATATCCTGTTTCACGTCTCGTCTCAAGTTAGAGACCTCCTGACGAAAACTCGTCATGGATAGCTCGAGTCCGGAAACTCCATCGCCTAGAGGGCGATGAGCGGGGCGAGGTGCTCGGCCTGGAGGTGGAGGTGGTATAGGGGCTGGAGAGTCCTCGCCGAATAGTGCGACTATAAACTCATCCTGCTCTACCTCCTCCTGGGCATCTGGGTCTGGCTGGTGCTGTGCCCCCCTCCGCCAAGATAGGACACCCTCATCATCTATATGGACACCTCCTAGAGAGAAACTCCTAGGTCCTATGACATCGAACTCAGTCATGACTCGAATATCACCTCGAGTGATGTTAATACGTAGGGAGGTGAAATATGCCGTCAAAATATGACAATACGACATATGAACTCGAGAGTTGGTGGTGACTCCAGCTGAGTGGATAATGGTCTGAAAGATGTGTAAACTAATATCTATGTCTAATCTATAGTAAAGGGCATACAAGAGAAAGGAATAAAATGGACGCATCATCGCTATGTCGCGAGTGGACAGTGGTAAGATGCATAAAACTAAAATCCTATAGAGTGCATAATCATGAACTCGAAGGCCTACTGACCTAAACATAGTCACAGTGGGTAGGGATCACCAAATAATAGATTCCTAGGAGGATAACACTGAAAAGGACACGTAGATGGTCGTAACTCTAAGAAGTCCTGAATAGTGGTAGGAGATAATGTAATATCTGTATCAGCTACTCTAGTAACATAAGTAAGATCATCTACCCTAACCAAGTTATTATAAAATTCAGCACATAAATTTATGTTTACTGAACTGGTACAATAAACAAGATTCTGCAAGTTATAGTGGTTAATGACCTCTACAGCTGGTACACAAGAACGCAAGAAAAACTCCTTATCTAAGCACTTAGTCCTAATAGGCATATAGATGGTCGACTCAAATTTAATCCTAAGTTCGTCAGTAGGGAACCTAGGGTCAATACTAGCAGTAGAGGACCCAGCACCAGATCTAGAACGTTTTCTACATTATATAAAAAAACTATACTAAGCAAAAAATTAGTGAAATATTTAAGGAAACTAAGGAAGGACGAAGAAATTTACCGAGGCATCGTGAGTAAAATTTTTAGAGATGACGACCTCGGTTGGTTCGCAACAGCGTAATAACCGTAGAATGAAATAAAATTTTAATTTTGATCACTCTTGCGATAAAGCTCGAAAAGAGCCTTGACAAGAGTGAAGATGATGTGGGGCAAAGGGAGAAGGTGCCCTTGCCCCCCTATATATAGGGGGCTCCAGGCGCCCGAACCCTTTTCGGGCGCCCGGGATCAGATGGGGCGGGGCGCCCGGAGTCCCTTCCGGGCGCCCCAGAAGGGAATACCAGGGGTGCCCGCCCCTGGTTTTTGACTTCAATTTTTTTTTTTAAAGAATTTTTAAATTTTTTTTAAGGAATTTTTAAAAGTTTTTAAAATAATTTAAAGTTTTTAAGAGAATTTTTAAAAGTTTTTTTTAAAAGAATTTTAAAAGTTTTTTTTAAAAGAATTTTTAAAAGAATTTTTAAAGTTTTTTAAAATAATTTTTAAAGTTTTTAAAAGAATTTTTAAAGTTTTTTTAAAAGAATTTTTAAAGTTTTTAAAAGAATTTTTAAAATAATTTTTAAAGTTTTTAAAAAGAATTTTTAAGGTTTTTTTTTAAATAATTTTTAAAGTTTTTTTTAAAAATAATTTTTAAAGTTTTTTTTAAAAATAATTTTTAAAGTTTTTTAAAAGAATTTTTAAAGTTTTTTTAAATGAATTTTTAAAGTTTTTAAAATAATTTTTTAAAATAATTTTTAAAGTTTTTAAAAAAGAATTTTTAAAGTTTTTTTTAAAAGAATTTTTAAAGATTTTTTTTAAAAGAATTTTTAAAGTTTTTTAAAAGAATTTTTAAAGTTTTTAAAAGAATTTTTTAAAATAATTTCAAAGTTTTTTAAAAGAATTTTTCAAGTTTTTTTTAAAAGAATTTTGAAAATTTTAAAAGAATATTTTAAAATAATTTTTAAAGTTTTTTTAATAGAATTTTTTAAAAGAATTTTTAAAGGTTTTTTTTTAAAAGAATTTTTAAAAGAATTTTTAAAGTTTTGTTTAAAAGAATATTTAAAATAATTTTTAAAGTTTTAAAAGAATTTTTAAAGTTTTAAATTTTTTTAAAAAGTTTTTAAAAGAATTTTTAAAATATTTTTTTAAAGTTTTAAAAAGTTTTAAAGAAATTTTTAAAAGAATTTTTAAAGTTTTTGAAAAGAATTTTTAAAAGAATTTTTGAAGTTTTTAAAATAAATTTTTAAAATAATTTTTTTTGTTTTTTTTTAAAATTTAATTTAATTAAATTAAAATTTTATTGAGTTCTTAGTCATCTCGCCCGATCTACGTTTTAAATCAGGGAATCCTATACTTTTGTGAGATGAATTAGGTTCAGTTTTAGGATTTGGTTTAACTTTGTGTTAGATTCAGGTTTAGTTTTGGGCTCAACAAATATGTATTATTTGGATAAACTTATTGGCTATGGTGAGTTACTTTGACATCATTAGAGTAACCATGCCTTCGAAGTTTTCCAAATAGCCCTATCTACTGAACTTAATACAAAGCCATGGTCTAACTGGTTAGGATCTATAAAGGGTAGCTTCGGTCAGTTCCACTTAGCCAAATGCACCAGGTCGAAGCCATATCTTCCTAGACATGCATAGACTAAGCTTCCCTAACGTACTATCATCCCAAACTACACCAGTACCATAAGTCAAGTTAAACTTGGTCCCTTTCTAATTAGCCCTAATTACCTTGCCGGGTAGCTTAGTTTGAGTTACCCTGTCAAGTAGGTTAGTTTCGGAGGCGCCAGCTATTCTGGAGCCTCTCCCTGAATTATTGGCCTTTATTTAATTTTTGGTTCTTGGTTTATGTCTGTTCTTTTTATAGTTATAATTGACTTGATGATATTCTAAGTCTTGGTGGAGTTTAAAATATTTAGATTTTGAATTTGTTGGTCTAGGTTTGTATTTTATTTTTTGATTTGATTTATTTGATTTTATTAATATATTTTTTCTTTGGGTATGTAGTATTGGTTAAGTCCTACTTGCGTGGTTAAGCACACTTTCGGAACCCAAGCTTTACTCGATTGTTTGTGTTGAGTTATTAATGATTTAAATGTTTTATTTGAACTTGACTTGTAGCCAAGTCCAGTTTTGTTGTAGATTGCCTTTTGATTATTTAAAATTAGATCTAAATTCTTAGATCTTGTTGTAAATTTTTCTAAGAAATTTTTTAATTTATCAACTTCTATTTTTAAATTTTCCTCCTCAAGTATCTGGTCTTGAGTTGAATTTGAAATTTTGATTTGTTCCTTGAGGTTTTGATTTTCCTCAAGGAGCAATATATTTTCTTTTTCTAATTTAATTAATTTACTATTTAGACATGCAATAATTTTAAAGAATTCTCTATTTAAATTAAAATTTACCTCGTTGGGACATTCGGAAATGAGTACGGACTCGTGGCTTGAATCGGGTTCGGACCTGTCTTCCGATTCTTCGTCCGATTCTTCTTCGAGGGCCATCAGCGCGAGGTGGCTCTGGTGCTTCTGATCTTCGGCCTCCGATTCGTCCGAGGAAGAGTCGTCCCAAGTCGCTATGAGAGCCTTCTTCTTGGTTGTCTTCGTCTTGTCACTCTTCAGTTTCGGACACTCATTCTTGTAGTGTCCCTTCTTGTTGCACCCGAAGCATGTTACGTTCTTTGGTTCGGGGGAGTTGATCTTCTGCAGGTCCTTCTTGCTGAAGCTCTTCTTTCTCCTGGTGAACATTTTCCTTACTAGGTTCACCAGGTACTCTTCATCTTCAATCTCCTGATCAGACTCTTCTTTGGGTTCAGGCTTATTTTTAGATTTCTCCTTAGAGGAACCTGCAAATAAGGCATCACCTTTCTCGGATCCAGCGTTAGTCTGCTTATGCAACTCTAACTCACAAAATAATTCATCAAATTTTAATTTGGATAAATTTTTCAAAATTTTGTGGGCATCCACGATAGATGCCCACAAAGTGTTACGTGGAAAAACGTTTAACGCGTACCTGATTAGATCTCGGTTTTCCATTTGGTATCCTATCGTGTGGAGTCCATTGAGGATATCTTTAATCCTCGCGTGAAGCTGACTCGCCGTTTCTCCTTCCTGCATTTTAATGTTAAATAATCTATTTAAAAGCAGGTCGTGTTTCGTTATCTTGACGTCGCTTGTTCCTTCGTGTAGTTCAATCAGCTTGTCCCATAACTCCTTAGCGTTCTGCTGCGGTCCAACCCGGTTCAATTCTTCCTTCATCAGTCCGCATTGAAGCGTGTTGAGTGCTTTGAAATAAGTTGACGCTTTCTTCTTCATATCCGGAGTCCACTGTTCTGGTTCCAGTGGGATTCCGGAGTTGTCGACTTGTGCTTTGTACCCTCTTGTGACGCTGAACCACTGGTCGAAGTCCGTCTTCAGGTAGACCTCCATCCGCTTCTTCCAGTATGAAAATGATCTCCATTGAACAGGGGAGGACGTACTGTGCTGAAGCCTTCAATTTGAGACATCCTGCACACAAGAGAAATGATAGAAAAAAAAAGGTCCCAAGACTAGGTCTTGGATTAGTAGTGCGGGATAATATGGTAATAATTTAAAAACTGAATTAGTGCTGCACCAATTCAGATTGATTACGACGAAAAAAATTTCCAAAAAGGTAATAGAAACAGTTTGGAAAATTACGAAAATCTGAAAATCGAAAAAAAAACAAAAGGAACTAGTTTCACCCCCTGTCTGATTGGTGGTTGCACCAAATCAGAGCTGTACCTGCTCTGATACCACTTGTTGGATCGAAGCATTCGATAGAGGGGGGGTGAATATCGATTAAAAAAAATTCTCGAGTAAGTAAATACGCAGCGGAAAGCGTAAAGAAAAAAGAATGACACAAGTAATTTTTTACTTGGTTCGGCGCCTGTGTCGACTCCTACTCCAGCGTCCGCACACAAGGGTGCTTTCGATGGACAATCACTAATAATTTGAAATATGGATTACAAAAGAAGTGCAGGAATTATTAGAAAATAAAACAACCGACAATAAAAAATACAAACAAATTAGCAATTTGTCGGAGAGCTTTCGCAGCATCGCAGGAGCACAGAAGAGCAGATCGTGAGTTATGTTTTTGACTCCAGCCTTGACCCTCCTTATATAGGAGGTTCGGGGCGCCCGAAACCTTCAGGGCACCCTGGATGTGACGTAGCCGAGCCAATCAGTGAGCTCCACTTGGCGAGGCGACGTTGGGATAAAATTTCACCTCCGGGTGCTCGGATCCCTCCCGGGCGCCCTGACCTCCGGGAGCTAGGAACCATCCCGGGCGCCCGGACCCTCATTTTCCAGCAGATTCCTTCCTGTAAGAAAATGTTAGTCCGGAGGCAAATATAAGATATATATCCTGCAAAATAGAATATTAGCACAGTTAAAAATCAAACATAATAGTAATTAGATTTCGTCTCCTCGAGACTGGAATCTAGTTACGATCTCGACTTAGAGTTCTGAAATGGTTCTAAGTCGGATCAGCGCCTAAGTTCCCTTCCCAGGAACGCGTCCTCACAGTCACTCCCCTCTAGTGACTTACCTCCACTTACCCGCCAGACGTCCGGTCAGCCCTTAAACCCGTCTGGGCTTCGTGCCAACTATCCGGTCAGCCCGTCGACCTAACTGGACTTCGTGCCAAACGTCCAATCAGCCCATCGACCTGTTTGGACTTCGTGCCAGCTATCCGGTCTGCCCGTCGACCTAGATGGGCTTCGTGCCAGACATCAGGTCAGCCCGTCGACCTGTCTGGGCTTCTCCTGCACACTCGGTCAGAGTGTTAGATAACAACGAGACTAACTTAATCTATTTTATCATTCATCAAAACTTGAGTTAGACCGTTAGTGCTAACCGCACCAACAGAAGTGGAATGCAAATGTATTGGCTGACAACGGCAAAGAAAGGGAGAATAAGGAAGCAATGTCCCGCCACAACCTACTCTCTAAAAATAGTGACACTTTCATTGGGAGGAAGGTGGGGATGATCCTGGCTAGTAGGTATGACTACATAGGTGGGAATCCAGTTGTTAAAACAGAGGTTGTCGACATCCATAGCTTGAAGTTCTGAGGAATAGAGCGTGTACCACGTGTTATCTTCAGCCATTTTAAGAGGAAAAGACGAGGAGAACGAAGAGTTTGGGGACAACAAAGAAGAAGAAAATATGACAGCCTTAGAGTTTTCTAAGAGTTCTCATGAAAGGGAAGAGAAAGAGAGCGAAGGGTTTGGGAGCAATGAAGATGAAGAGGAACAAAATGCGTTCAGGGTCCTTGAAAATTTCTAAGGAAACATCTTAAAAATCACTTTTCAAGCCTTTTTTAAGTAGACCCATCGGATTATAATAGTAAAAAGGTGGGCTGAAATGAGGACCGTAGGATGATAAGATGGAATGATGGGTAGGTGGAAAAGTGTGCACCGGTAATAATAGGAATACACACATGTTACCAATAGGAAGCATACGTTTGTAACCGATGTGACAGATACTTAGCTCAAAACATCTGTGCAATTACTGAGGTAAACTTTGATCTTTGCACTAGCCCATAGAAAATCTTGATCAGTCCTAAGCTCGATTGACTTTTCAAGACTTGTCCAAAGGGACAATGATCGAGAATCCGGATGGATTCATGCTGGACTAGTTTTAACTCCGTGCGGAGCTAATCTTGGATGAATTTAATATCGAATGATTTTTTATATTAAATAGGCATCACCTATTGAAGTCCGCTTGACCTTAAAATCTAGACAAATTTGAGGTCGGATGGTCTCTAATAATCGCTGACTTTCCTAAAGCAATTTTTGCCTCCCTAAAGCCCATTCGAACTTTGACCTGAATAGATTTACGTTGTCCTTAATTTATCATATACACTTGGGGGGAAAAGAGATCATATACATTCAAGAAAATAAAAAAACTATTAGAAAACCAAACACCAGATTAAAGATAGATGACAAATGTAATAGAAGCTTTGTTGTAAGTACTAACAGATACAAGTACCAAATTTTTGTTCATCAACCAAGAGGAAAACATGAAGACCAGGTAAATCATAACAAATTAGGAAATAGGCTGGATGGGAAATTCTTGACTAGTTTCTTGCGGTCCAGAAAGTAGGCAAGGGGTTCAAAAGCCATATATCCGCCCTCCCTTAGTTGGTCCAATGCACCATCAGCTCCTAGTAGAAGGGCTTGATTGATGAAGCTAGTGATTGGTGCATTGAAGTCACATGATTGGAGGAGAGCTTTCTTCCTTGTTTCAAATTGTTCGTCCTCCCCCACTTGATAGGCTGCTAACTCTGCTCGAGTAACTATTAATTGGGTCGAGAGACCTACCAGTTTAGATTCTTTGTTAGATAAGGCGGTCTGGGATGTTCTTAAATTCTAGCTCAGAGAATCTTGCTCAATATTTCAAGCTGCCAACTTAGACTCCTTGGTCCGTAGTTCAGTGTCATATACAGTTTTTAGTTCCTTTAGTTGAGCAGAGAGATGCTCAACTTCTACAATTTTCCCGTCCAGCTCCACTTTCAGTTTCATTCAACCGGATGTTTCTGATCATAGCAGGGCTTTAGAAGTCTCCAGGGTGATCTTTAATTTAGTCTCTTTCTCGAGCTCAGTTTTAGCCAACCCTTGAGCTTCTTGAAGTTGAGTCTCCAACTTGTTCAGCCGATTGGGGGCATGTACAGTAGCGACTTTAGAGACAAGTTACTTCAGGGATTCATTTTCTTAGGCCAACATTACCAATCTTTGTGCCAGGCCCATCTTGGTCACCCATTGCTAAGAAGACAAACAATGTTAGAAACATGCAGTGTGAGAAACAATAACTAAATTGTATTACATTGGTTAGTTCATATGAGTACTTATCAGCTAGCGTTATGGGAGTAAGCTTACTCAGTTAGTTGCTCGCTACCTCCTAAGCCTCCATTAGGCTACCCCTCAGAAGTATTTGACCAGTAATTTAGGGATCGGTCGATGGAGAAGTTATAACCTGGTGTATAGTAGGTCAAGGTTTGCTGAAAATTGATAAGGCCTCCTGGGCACAGTAGAGGTAGACACAGAAAGAGTTCTCGCACGAGGGGGTACAAGAAGGGTAGGTGTTGGAGAGTCGCTCGATGGAGAAAGAACTTCTTGTGCCTTGCCCTTTCTCCTATATTGGACTGGAAGGAGGAAAAGCAAACAAGATCCGCTCGAAAGGTTGTTCTTGCACCTCCTCCCGGGCAGGCGCTTCCTGGGCGGGAGATAGATGCGGGGAGGGCGCTTCGGTGGAGCGTGTTCGTCCATTAGGGACTTGGGCATGGATGAGCTTATTGTTAGCTAGAGCCCTAGAGCCAATCATTTGATGATTGTATTTTGGACTTGTTGTATCATATTCTATATATAAATAAAGGCATTTGATTTTTGGTTATTATACTTACTTGTATTGGTGCCAAATAAACTAAGTATAATAACGTCCTTGAGTAGAAGGTTCTTACCTATATCAATCGATTGGTTGAATCGATAGTGAGATGATATAGGAAACACTACTCTTAATCATTCCTAGTCAAGTATTAACATTCAGGGACAATGTTAATGCAATAAGACTAGCATGTAAGTCAACTCGATGACTTGATCTCACAAGTCATGGATATAGAGATATCAAGTTGACACATGTGTATACATTAGAGAATGTATACAGAATGACCCGCCATGAGAAAGTATCATGGATCGTTATATGAGTGTCATATACTTTCTCATGTGGCTATTAGTATGACTACTAGTCCTTAGACCTGAAGTCACCATGGTTCCCTACATAAGGAGTTATGTACTTTGGTTTCGTCAAACATCACCCGTAACTGGGTGGACTATAAAGGCGATTACTGGGTAAGTAACAAATTATGCGGAGAGATGTGAGTGATGTAGATGGAATCTATCCCTCCTATATGACGGGAGAGGCATCGGTATTCTTGATAGAGTGAGACCACGAAGTGCATGACCATGCTCAAATGAGTCAATATGAGATATTGAGCTCATGTGATTTAGTGAGTCTACTTGGAGTTGAAGATTTAGATTGATCAGAGGATGACATGGTCTATGCCTCACATTGATCAATCTAGATGTCTAGGATAGAAGGACACTTGTCATATTTTGTGAGGAGTCACAATTAGTAGTCACAAGGTGATGTTGGATCTCAACATTCTTGTAACTTGGGTAGTAATGATGTGTTGCTAGATACCGCTCATTACTTATGCTCCTAAATGGGTTTAGGGGTATTGCCAACGTTACAAGAACCTATAGGGTCACACACTAAGGATAATTAGATGGAGATTAGGTTCATATGATGAACCAAGAGGATTAGATTCATTTGATGAATCAAATTGGATTAAGAGTAATCCTAATTGGGCTAATTGAGTTGGACTCAAGTTGATTCATGTGGTCAATGAGTCTAATTTAGATTATGACTCATTGAATCAATTTAATTAAATGAATTAGATTCATTATATTAAATTGGCTTGAATTAAATGGTTGGATTAGATCAACCATGAGAGAGATTAAGTCAAGTTTGACTTGACTTGAGAGGAAGATAAAGAGTCAAGTTTGACTTGACTTTATGCCACCTCATTGGTGAGTTGGCATTAAGTGGCCAATGATGAGGTGCCACATCATCATGTTTAGCACATGTGTGTGCCACCTCATGGAGGTTACAAATCTCTTAATGGCCACACTTAATGTAAAAATTGGGGGTTACACTTGGGAAAGTGGCCAGCCACTTTTGGTTGTGAATGTGAATTCATTTTCTCATTCATGTGCATTCACTTCATCTCCTTCCTCTAGCTATTTTTGCTCTCCCTCTCCTTTCCTTGGCCGAATCCCATAAGGTGCTAGCACACCTTGTTTTGGTCATCTCCACCTAGTGTGTTCGTGTGGATACGTATAGAGAAGTATCTATTTTGATACTTTCGAGATTCGGCGAATCTTGGACGAGCGGGATACGAAAAAGGGCACGCATCGAAGGTATAGATCTCTTCCATGTAGATCTAGGAGTAGATCTAAGTTTTAGTAAACTCGTAATCGTATTTAAATTTTTCTTCGCACGGATCCGTTGGCTAGGGAGTTTCGGGGTTTCCGCGATGCGAAAAGCGGTTTTCGCGGCCCGAAAAACCCAACAGTGGTATCAGAGCCACGTGCGAAGACGAATACGAGTTTATTTTGTGTTTTATGAAAACTTTTCAGTTCTGTAATATTCTGTAAATTTATGATTTTTATAGTTTTTAAGGGTATTTTTCTCGTAGAAGCGAAGCACAAGTATTTCGGCACTTGTAGGCTTCGACTACCAAGAAGTTTTTCCCAAAACGGCTAAGTTTCGCCCCAAAATTTTTTGGGACAGTGGGCTAAGGCGCTGTTAGATCGCAAAGGAACCCTCGCGATGGTTAGATCGCGGGTAGTCACCCCTGGCCCCGCAAGGGGATTCGTTTCGCGATTGCGCCCGAAAATCGCTAAACGGAACCGCCGGGAAATTGTACTCGTAAAAATTGTAAAAATTATAGAAAAATTACAGAAAATTATAGAAATATATAATTTCGAATTATATATTATTTTTGTGATAGTCATGGCCCAAAGACCCAATTCGATTGGATAATTTGTGTTGTAATTCATAATACGGCCTGCGTGCCGTGATGTGATGTGCGTGTTGTATTTTTTTTATTTTTCGCGACCTGCGCGTCGTGCCTTTCTCTTTTATTCTTGTTGTAAATTAGTTTAGACTCGAATGTAACTCGAGTTTCAAAATGTAATGTACAAAATTTGAAGCGGTGGAAGGTCCACTCAAGACGGAGTTACGAGGAAGGCGCGAGCAACACAAGGTGGTCAAAAGGAAGGCGCTTGAGAAGTTGTTGACCTTAGGTTGACCATCCGATCTTCTCATTGGCTTGAGAAGATCGTAGTAGGGCCATGACATAATCAAAAAATTTAGTTAATTACTTGTGTATGTGATGCATGTTTAATTAAGTAATTAATTAGTGCCTAACGATTAAGATTAGATCTAAATCGTGCACAAGATGCACCCTTACGATTAGATTAGATCTACATCGTGTACAAGATGCACCCTATCGATTAGATTAGATCTATATTGTGTATATGATACAACATCGACATTTAGATTAGATCTAAATCACGTCAACTCTATTGCCTACCGTGCCGTGATACCTACCACTACCTCGATCGCATGCTGTTGTTGAATCTGCCAAAGCAGAGCAACACATACTATCTTGGTAGGGTACGGAGGGACAATCTTGGTCCCGCCTATCAATGCATGGGTGAGTACAACTCAATTAGATTGAGTAACTAGTTAACTCGGTTGGATCGAGTACAACTATAGGCATTCTTCCAACGGTTGGAAAGGTAGGACAAAATTACGTTTATATTAATTCTCGGGCGTATTAGCCAAAGCTAACTCGAGTTTTAATATCAATGCGGATCTTGATCCTATAAACAAGAGTTGCATAGAGATGTAATTGGTAATCGTTACCTACCGATCATACTAAGTCTTGGGCGTATTAGCCAAAGCTAACTCAAGGGTTAGTATGATGTGGATCTTGTTCCACATGAATTATAGAATTCAGTGGGAGCATCATTTAGTTAAAGACCTAATTAAATGATTAAGAATATGATATTTATTTCTGCATTTATTTCTGTTGTAGATTACCATGACGTCGAATACGAACACCTTCTCCCTGCGATCTGTCCTCGAGAAGGACAAGCTCAACGGAGCAAACTTCCTGGACTGGTACAGGAACTTGAGAATAGTTCTCACCCAAGAACGTAAACTGTACGTTCTGGAGCAGCCCATTCCGGATGCTCCTCCTTCCAATGCCTCGCGAGCTGACAAAGATGCTTACAAGAAGCATCAAGATGACGCATTAGATGCGTCCTGTCTAATGCTCGCGACCATGAACTCTGAGCTTCACAAGCAACACGAGTTAATGGGCGCTTACGATATGGTTGAACATCTTCGTCAACTGTATCAAGGACAAGCGAGGCATGAGAGATTTGAGATCTCAAGGGCACTGTTTCAGTGCAAGATGTCAGACGAGGCTCCTGTAGGCCCATATGTACTCAAAATGATTGGGTACATAGAGAACCTACAAAGACTGGGGTTCCCACTTGGCCAAGAGCTGGCCACTGACTTGATCTTGCAATCCTTGCCGGATAGCTACAGTCAATTCGTTCTAAACTACAATATGAACGAAATTGACAAGCCACTGCCCGAGCTGCTTAGCATGTTAAGAACTGCTGAGCTGAACCTTAAGAAGGCTAAGCCCAACACTGTTCTGATGGTTCAGAAACATAAGGGCAAGGGCAAGCCCAAAGGCAAGGGAAAGTCCCAAGCCAAGGGCAAAGGCAAGGCACTGAAGCCTAAAGGAGGGGTCGCCAAGGATGCTACCTGCTTCCACTGCGGTCAGACCGGGCACTGGAAGAGGAACTGCAAGGTATACTTGGAGGATCTTAAGAAGAAGCGAAGTGAGACTTCCACTTCAGGTATATATGTTATAGAAGTCAATCTATCTATTTCTACATCATGGGTATTAGATACTGGATGTGCTTCTCACATTTGTACTGATGTGCAGGCGCTGAGAAATAGCAGGGCATTGACAAAGGGCGAGGTGGACCTACGAGTAGGCAATGGAGCACGGGTTACTGTAGGGACTTACTTTCTATCTCTGCCCTATGGGCTTGTACTAGAGTTAGTCGATTGTTGTTATGTGCCTGCATGAACTAAGAACATTATATCAGTTTCTTGTTTGGACAAGAAAGGTTTCTCGTTTACAATAAAGAACAAATGTTGTTCCGTCTATTTAAATGATATGTTCTATTGTAGTGCACCTCTGATAAACGGACTCTATATTCTAGATCTTGAAAGCCCTATTTATAACATAAATACCAAGAGGTTCAAGTCAAATGACCTGAACCAAACCTATCTCTGGCACTATCGCTTAGGTTATATAAATGACAGGCGCTTATCCCAGCTCCATAAGGATGGTTTGCTGGACTCATTTGATTTTGAATCATATGAGATATGCGAGTCATACCTACGAGGCAAGATGACGAAGACTCCCTTTAGTGGGCACAGCGAGAGAGCGACTGATTTGTTAGGACTTATACATAGTGATATATGTGGCCCTTTTAATGTCGCTGCTAGAGGCGGTTATAGATACTTCATCACATTTACTGATGACTTCAGTAGATATGGTTATGTGTACTTGATGACACATAAGTCTGAATCCTTTGAAAAGTTCAAAGAATTCAAGAATGAAGTACAGAACCAGCTTGGGAAGAGTATTAAGATACTTCGATCAGATCGAGGTGGAGAATACCTTAGCCATGAGTTTCATGACTATCTAGCTGAGTGTGGGATCCTATCCCAACTCACTCCTCCTGGAACACCACAGTGGAATGGTGTATCCGAAAGGAGGAATCGTACCTTATTAGATATGGTAAGATCTATGATGAGTCACACAGATCTTCCGAGATACCTTTGGGGTTATGCTCTAGACACGGCAGCTTTTATACTCAACCGAGTTCCATCTAAGGCCGTGATAAAGACACCATATAGGATATGGACTGGGAGAGATGCCCAGGTGTCTTTCATGAGGATTTGGGGTTGTGAGGCTTACGTTAGACGTCAAGTCTCAGATAAATTAGGACCCAAATCTGACAAGTGCTACTTTATTGGATATCCCAAGGAAACTAAAGGATATTACTTCTACATTCCCAGTCAGCACAAGGTAGTTGTGGCAAAGACTGGAGCCTTTCTAGAAAGGAACTTTGTTTCTAGAAAGACTAGTGGGAGCACGTTCGATCTTGAAGAAGTTCAAGATGCGAACAATAGCACTGATGCCTTGATGGAAGTTGAACTAGAACCACAAAGTGTTGTGGATGATGTTGTTTCACAAGGAGTTGAGGAACAACAATCAGTTCAAGTAGACATACCTCTTCGCAGGTCTGATAGGGTACGTCTTCAGCCTGAGAGATACTCATTTCTCTTGTCTGACCATGATGATGTTGTGCTCATAGAGGATGAGCCTACCACCTATCAGGAAGCTGTGATGAGACCAGATTCTGAGAAATGGCTAGAAGCCATGAGATCCGAAATGGAATCCATGTACACCAACCAAGTATGGACTTTGGTTGATCCACCTGAAGGGGTAAAACCCATAGGGTGTAAGTGGGTCTTTAAGAGAAAGACTGACATGGATGGACTTATCTATAAGGGTCGCTTGGTAGCTAAAGGTTTCAAGCAGATTCATGGTATTGATTATGATGAAACCTTTTCACCAGTAGCGATGTTTAAGTCGATTCGGATCATGCTTGCTATTGCAGCTTACCACGATTACGAGATCTGGCAGATGGATGTCAAAACCACGTTTCTGAATGGAAACCTACTCGAGGATGTGTACATGACACAACCTGAGGGTTTTGTAGATTCAAAGCATACTAGCAGAGTATGCAAGCTGCATAGGTCCATTTATGGACTAAAGCAAGCTTCTCGAAGCTGGAATCTTCGATTCGATGTTGCAATCAAATAGTTTGGTTTCATCAAGAATGAAGATGAGCCTTGTATCTACAAGAAGGTTGTAGGGGATATAGTTATCTTCCTCATACTGTATGTGGATGACATACTACTCATTGGGAAGGACATCCCTATGCTTCAGTCTGTCAAGACCTGGCTAGGGAGTTGCTTCTCAATGAAGGACTTAGGTGAGGCATCCCGCATTCTAGGGATACAGATCTATAGAGATAGATCTAAGAGATTGCTTGGCCTAAGTCAGAGTACATATATTGACAAGGTACTCCTTCGGTTTGCCATGCATAACTCCAAGAAGGGATTTCTGCCGATGTCACATGGCGTGAGTCTTTCGAAGACTCAGGGTCCCTCTTCTAGAGAGGAGAGAGACCGCATGAATCAGATCCCTTATGCTTCAGCCATAGGATCGATCATGTACGTCATGTTATGTACTCGACCTGATCTCTCGTATGCTTTGAGCATGACGAGCAGATACCAGTCAGATCCAGGTGAAAGTTACTGGATAGCGGTCAAGAATATTCTTAAGTACTTAAGAAGGACTAAAGAGTATTTCTTGATATATGGAGGCGATGATGAGCTAGCTGTAAAGGGTTACAGTGATGCTAGCTTCCAGACCGACCAGGATGATTATAGATCACAGTCGGGGTTCGTATTTTGCATTAATGGTGGTGCTGTGAGCTGGAAGAGTTCGAAGCAAAACACAGTAGCTAATTCTACGACAGAGGCCGAGTACATTGCTGCATCAGAGGCAGCAAAGGAAGCCATTTGGATTCGCAAGTTCATCACTGAATTTGGGGTGGTTTCTAGCATTGCTGACCCTATTGAGCTCTATTGTGACAACAATGGAGCTATAGCACAGGCGAAGGAACCTCGCTCACACCAGCGGACCAAACACATACTACAGCGCTTCCATCTCATTCGAGAGATCATCGAGAGAGGAGATGTGAAGATTTGCAGAGTACCTACAGAGGCAAACATCGCAGATCCCTTAACCAAGGCTTTGGCACAGAGGAAGCATGATGGTCACACTAGGTCATTGGGGCTTAGAGCCTACACTGATTGGCACTAGTGCTAGTGGGAGATTATTAGCTAGAGCCCTAGAGCCAATCATTTGATGATTGTATTTTGGACTTGTTGTATCATATTCTATATATAAATAAAGGTATTTGGTTTTTGGTTATTATACTTACTTGTATTGGTGCCAAATAAACTAAGTATAATAACGTCCTTGAGTAGAAGGTTCTTACCTATATCAATCGATTGGTTGAATCGATAGTGAGATGATATAGGGAACACTACTCTTAATCATTCCTAGTCAAGTATTAACATTCAGGGGCAATGTTAATGCAATAAGACTAGCATGTAGGTCAACTCGATGACTTGATCTCACAAGTCATGGATATAGAGATATCAAGTTGACACATGGGTATACATTAGAGAATGTATACTGAATGACCCGCCATGAGAAAGTATCATGGATCGTTATATGAGTGTCATATACTTTCTCATGTGGCTATTAGTATGACTACTAGTCCTTAGACCTGAAGTCACCATGGTTCCCTACATAAGGAGTTATGTACTTTGGTTTCGTCAAACGTCACCCGTAACTGGGTGGACTATAAAGGCGATTACTGGGTATGTAACAAATTATGCGGAGGGATGTGAGTGATGTAGATGGAATTTATCCCTCCTATATGACGGGAGAGACATCGATATTCTTGATAGAGTGAGACCACGAAGTACATGGCCATGCCCAAATGAGTCAATATGAGATATTAAGTTCATTTGATTTAGTGAGTCTACTTGGAGTTCAAGATTTAGATTGATCAGAGGATGACACAGTCTATGCCTCACATTGATCAATCTAGTGTCTAGGATAGAAGGACACTTGTCATATTTTGTGAGGAGCCACAATTAGTAGTCACAAGGTAATGTTGGATCTCAACATTCTTGTAACTTGGGTAGTAATGATGTGTTGCTAGATACCACTCATTACTTATGCTCCTAAATGGATTTAGGGGTATTGCCAACGTTACAAGAACCTATAGGGTCACACACTAAGGATAATTAGATGGAGATTAGGTTCATATGATGAACCAAGAGGATTAGATTCATTTGATGAATCAAATTGGATTAAGAGTAATCCTAATTGGGCTAATTGAGTTGGACTCAAGTTGATTCATGTGGTCAATGAGTCTAATTTAGATTATGACTCATTGAATCAATTTAATTAAATGAATTAGACTCATTATATTAAATTGGCTTGAATTAAATGGTTGGATTAGATCAACCATGAGAGAGATTAAGTCAAGTTTGACTTGACTTGAGAGGAAGATGAAGAGTCAAGTTTGACCCGACTTTATGCCACCTCATTGGTGAGTTGGCATTAAGTGGCCAATGATGAGGTGCCACATCATCATGTTTAGCACATGTGTGTGCCACCTCATGGAGGTTACAAATCTCTTAATGGCCACACTTAATGCAAAAATTGGGGGTTACATTTGGGAAAGTGGCCGACCACTTTTGGTTGTGAATGTGAATTCATTTTCTCATTCATGTGCATTCACTTCATCTCCTTCCTCTAGCCATTTTTGTTCTCCCTCTCCTTTCCTTGGCTGAATCCCATAAGGTGCTAGCACACCTTGTTTTGGTCATCTCCACCTAGTGTGTTCGTGTGGATACGTATAGAGAAGTATCTATTTTGATACTTTCGAGATCCGACGAATCTTGGACGAGCGGGATACGAAAAAGGGAACGCATCGAAGGTATAGATCTCTTCCATGTAGATCTAGGAGTAGATCTAAGTTTTAGTAAACTTGTAATCGTATTTAAATTTTTCTTCGCACGGATCCGTTGGCTAGGGAGTTTCGGGGTTTCCGCGACGCGAAAAACGGTTTTCGCGGCCCGAAAAACCCAACACTTATGTCACTTGCATCTCTTCTTGGGGATGACCTCCACCTCCAAAGGGGAACCCTCAGACACCAGGAGGGGATTGGGAGGTAACTTCCTAGAAGCAGTGACATCACTAGATTTGCCCGTCCGACTGTCGGAGGCCCCACTAGAAGGGATAGCTGGTGAAGAAGTCCGCTCGGCCAACAATGCCTGCCCCTGCATAAGGAGTTCTTCTTCTTCTTGTTGGTTAGTCCTAGGAAAACGTATCGGTTCCACTTTATAAAATTTTGTACAAGTGTCGAACCTTTCCTTAAATAACTTATTGTGTTCTTTAGAAGTTAAATTAGGAATCGTAGACGGAGCTTAACATCATTGATTCCAAATTTAACTTATCTGTTCTTAATGGTTTAGATTTGAATCGCAAGCGGAACTTAACACTATTGATTCAAATCTACCTAAGTTATTAATTACATAAATATTAATTTCCAAAATTGGCTTCCAGGACTGCATGGCAAGGCACATGGCCTTCTTGGATATGGGAGCAACCACCACCGCCTAGGCAAAGCCTTTTAAGGAAAACTAGTATTTATTTCCTTAAATAACTCTAGGTTAACAAAAAAGAACAATCGAATCACAAATTCGAAAAAGAAGAAAACACAAACTCAAAAAACTATTCCAAAAAACTAGATCTAATTGCCTCTTGTATTTAGAATTCTTACAAAGAAAATAACTAGTATGACGCGGAAGAAAATTACTAGTTATACCTTCTCTTTGTAAGCTAATGACCTCAAGATCTTCTGCCGTATTCCTCGCCTCGCCTTGGACGTCGTGTGGGTGACGATCCTCCAAGATGAACACCACCCAAAAGATCTTCTCCTCTTCTTCTAAAATTCGGCCACCAACACCACCAAGGAGAAGAGAGCAAAAGGGAAAAGAGAGAAGAGAGGGAGGGCCGACCACTTGATGATCTCCAAGCAAGAGAATAAGAATTGTATCTCATGAAGCCCCCTCACCCCTTCTTTTATATTACTTGTCCAAGGCAAATAAGGAAAAATCTTTTACAAAAAATAAAATCATCCAAGAGTTTTTCCTTTTCCCTTTTTATTTTTCCTTTTCTTTCCTCTTGATTGAATCAATCACCAATCAATGGTTATGATCAATCCTATTTGGTTTAGGATTGTGTTTTGGCCGGCCCCTTGCTTGGGCACCAAGCAAGGTGGCCGGCCACCATATTTAGGAAAGAAAAATAATTTTTTTTTATAAAATTTTACAAGAAGAAAAAGCTCTTATAAAATTTTACATGCTCTCTTTCCTAGAGTTAAAAAAGGAAAGTTCTAAAAATTAAAACCATGTTTTAAAATTTAAAACTTCTCTAACAAAATTTCTTTTTTTAACATGATGATAGAAAATTTTAATTTTAAAACTTATCTCCCCTTTTTTTCTTAAACCATGAGGATGGTTAAAAAAGGAAAGTTTTAAAAATTTTAAAACTCTCTCTTAAAACATGTGGCCTAATTCAAATAAGGATAGTTTTAAAAATTAAAATCTCTCTTTTAAAACTTATAGTTTTCTACAAAGAGAAGATTTTAAAAATTCAAAACACCTCTCCTATTTGAAATAATTGTGGCCGACCCCTACATGCTTGGTCACCAAGCATTAGGGCCGACCCTATTAAAAGGAGATGTGATCGGCCATTGCTTGGTCACCAAGCAATGGGCCGGCCCCCTTCTTGGACACCAAGACGGGCCTTTCTTTGGATGGACTTGAGGCTTTAATGAGGCTACGACAGGGATCTAGAGGAGAAATTGATTTTGGCCTTCCGATGAGCTTGAGTATCCCGTGTTTGCCCCGAACACATAACTCAACTTCATCGATAATAACTCATTCCACTAGAGAGTTATTACCGCACTACCGCACCAATCCCAAATTACATTATGTGCTCCTTCTTATCATGAGTGTGTTAGTTTCCCTGTGTTTAAGATTACGAATGTCCACTAATTAAGTAAGTTACTGACAACTCACTTAATTAATATCTAGCTCCAAGAGTAGTACCACTCAACTTCATTGTCATGTCGGACTAGGTCCACCTGCAGGGTTTAACATGGCAATCCTTATGAGCTCCTCTTGGGGACATTCTCAACCTAGATAACTAGGACACAGATTCCTTCTATAATCAATAACACACACTATAAGTAATATCATTTCCCAACTTATCGGGCAAATTGATTTATCGAGCTAAACCTCACCCTTTGATAAGTCAAAGAAATAAATATTAAATATATGTGCTTGTTATTATATTAGGATTAAGAGCACACACTTCCATAATAACTAAGGTCTAGTTCTTTTACTAAGTCAGTACAAAAAGAACTTACTTAAATGATCCTACTCAATACACTTAAAGTGTATCAGTGTAATTTATTAGTCAAGATAAACTAATACTTAATTACACTACGACTATTCTGATGGTTTGTTCCTTTCCATTTTAGTCATGAGCAACTTGTTTATAATTTATAGAGAACCGACAACATGATCTTCTGAGTGTGACACCACACTCCATGTTGTCTACTATATAAATTAATTGAACAATTACATTTAATAAATAAATACAGATATTGACCAATGTGATTCTTTTATTTCAACAAATAAATGTTTACAAAAGCTAGACTTTCAGTATACACTCTAACACTTCTAGAGTAATCTCTAGATTGACAAAAGCTTCAAAAATGGCATCCACTACAAAAATAAAAAATATCTTAGTTAGTGATAATGTAATGACCAAGTTATCAAGACTTACCAAAAGAGCAGGGAAGCTTCTTTTTGATGGGGCTTAAGCCAAACAAGTATAGAAGGCTTTCGTGTAGCTATTTATGGATTTTAAATATAACGACCCAAATTTCCTCATTTTGAGCTCCAAAAATAATTCAAAAATATTTATAAATACTTTATAAAAATTCTAGAGATTTTTAGAAATTTTTAGAGTATTTTTATGGAATTTTTGGAGGTCGTTTGGTATTTTTACCAAAAGAAAGAAGTTGTGACAAAAAAATATCCAAGCCGAGGCTCGAACCGGCAACCCCTGACCCGAGCAAAACCCGGCTAACCAACTGGGCTAGCAATTATTACTTAATCAAATAAAGGGAGAATTTTATTTAATGAGTAGAAGTTAATAACAAGAATTAATGGGCAGAAAATGGTTGCAGCCGAGTTTCGAACCCGCAAGCCACACCTTAAGCAAAATGCAGCCAACCAACTTTTCCGCGAGTATTTCGTGAAAAGGTAGGGTGCGAAATATTCTTAAGCAATGGTTAGTAATAAAAATAATCCTAGGTTATAAAAAGAGATTAGGTTAAGAGAGGAAATTATTTCTCTCGATCCCTCTCCCCTTCTCTCGAGTTCGACGGCACGACTCTTCTCGGCGAAGACGCAGCGAGCAGCCCGGCATCTCCGGTGGCCGGCGAGGACCTTTCCCGTGGGATCTTCACGTTCTCAAGACCCCTTCAGCGAGAGGAAGGTGTAGACGCAAGAGATCGTCGAGCAAGCGAGTCCACCCGAAACCCTAGAGCAGTGGAAGCCTTCTTCTTCGGCTGTAAGTCCAAGAAACCCAAGGTAAGTGCTTCCTAACCTGCAGTAAGAGTAGCTCTCAGATTTTTGTTCTTCTTGATCTTTGAAGCATGCTGTGAAATGTGTTGTTTTTGAAGTTGCTGCCGTGAATCTCTAAAAAAGGAAATAAAATGTATAGGTTAGGCATATGGCTTGGATGATTGCAAGGTTGCTTTATTGTGTTATTAGACTGGGTTCTGGACAGGGTTGATAGTAGTAACTCTTTATTTGGTGTGTTCTAGTATGTTGCAATAGAATTCAACCATTAAGAAATTAAAGAAAGCATTTGATTTATGAAGTAGCATGCACTGAGATAACAACACTCCATGAACTTACGAGGAATTCCCGTATGAACTTAAAGCATTTGATTTAAAGAAAGCATTTTCCCTCGAGTTGATATAGCAGATTTGGGATTTTATCGTAGAGTTTTGGGCTCGATTGGTTGTTCTGGACATACCTGCAGTCTTTTGGGGTTTGTTTTTGGTGTATTGTTGGATTGTAACTAAGTGTCTCTTGTTAGGGAATTGGATTATAGATAATTCTTGGTTTTTGATGTTGAAATCGTTCATACTAGATTCTTAAGAATATAGCATTATAGACTTGAATGGTTGTAGAAGATGTAACATGTGAGTGGTTTGAACGCTATATTACATATGGCTAATAGTGAGGTTCAACAGATGATGAATAGCTACCCATTTATGATGAAATGCTATATAAACTGCTGATGATGATGAAGGTTCATTATACTGGATAGGTGGTTTCAAATACGAATAGAATTAATTGCTTCACCTGCATGTTACTTGGAACACTAGGAAAATTATGCTAAGTTTTACTGCTAGAGATTTAATTCTATAAATTTTCCTGTACCAATTGCTATGAAAGATAGTTCAGATTTTATGAAGTTTAGAATGCAGATTTTATTAAGTTTACAAGTGCAGAATTTTATTAAGCTTACAAGTGCAGGAATTAGTTAGTGTAGTAAGCAGATTTTGTTAAGCTTAGTATGCAGATTTTTGATAAGCTTAGTATGCAGACTTTAGATGAGCTTAATATGCAGATTTTAGTTAAGCTTAATATGCAGATTTCTGTTTAAACTTGTATGCAGATTTTGTTTAAGCATTGCAGTGTTAGAATTTATTTAAACATTTCAGTTTTGTAAGAAGCATTCTTTTATAAGAAAAGTATAAGAAAGATTAAGAAAAGAAAGAAAAAGGCCAAAGCCTTAAGTAGATCCCAAAGTCAAGACTTTAGGGATTTTGGCACATAAAGTGCTTATTAAAATGCCGAGGCATTATATATTAGAAGTATTAAAAGATAATAAGTATTTTACTTTTATCAATAGCACTGTATTGGACTCTCAGTTGTCCTTGGGTTGGGCTCCCATAGTCGTCCCTAGGTTTAGATAACCTAGTAGTAACGGCACGGCCGACGGTCGACGATCCGAGGGTCGCCAAATGGGCCGCCAAATGGGTCGGGTCTTTACAAAAGTAAAAGCAAGTACAGTTGTCGGGCCCAAGAAGAAGTTGATTATTATTTTGAAGTATTATAAGTATAAGTTTTTGAACAAGTAAAACGAGTTTTACATTTACATAAAGTATTAAAGATTAAGTTTAGAACAAATGAAATAATGTTCATATAGTTCTAAAAATCAGTAAGTTTAGTTCTTTATTCTACCATGTTTATCTAGTAGATGAGTAGTTTTTCATGTTTATCTATTAGATGAGCAGCATGATTAGCTATTAGAATTACATGAGTAGATTCTTTAGCTTTTCTTTGCTATTAGTTTGACATGAGCAGTTATGTTTATGCTTTATTTCTTTTTAGAGCATATAGTTGTTGGTTGCTACTCGGATAACCTATAGGTTCCACTGTACAAAAATTTTGTACAAAGATCTGAACCTTTTCCTAGCTACCATGTGTTCTTTTAAATTAAATTTTGGATCGCCTGCGGAACTTAACACGTTTGATCCAAAACTTAATCTATTTGTTCTTTTAGGTTTTGACTTGGATCTCCTACGGAACTTAACACGTTCGACCCAAGTCTCCTTAAGTTATTAATTCCATTAAATATTAATTTCCATAAAAGGTTCCCAGTACTGAAGTGGTGAGGCACATGGCCTTCTTGGATATGGGAGCAACCACCACCGACTAGACAAAACCTTTAATAGAAAGCTAATATTTAATTTCCTAAAATAACTTTAGGTTAACCAAAGAGAACAATCAAATCACAAGGAAAAGAATGAAACAAAAGAACACAACATCGAAAAACATATTCGAAATACTAGAACGTAAGCCTCTTGTATTTGGTATTATTTCCATAAATAACTAGCATGATGCGGAAAAGGAAAAACTACTAGTTATACCTTCTAGAAAGACCTCTTGATCTTCTACCGTATTCCTCTTCTAACCTCGGACGTTGTGTGGGCAACGATCTACCAAGATGAGTAAACACCAACCACCTTCTTCTCCTCCAAGCAAGGTTCGGCCACAAAGGAAAAACTTCACCAAGGAGGAAAACCAAAATACTAACCAAGCTCCAAGAGATGCTAGCTTTCTCTCCTTCTTCTTCTTCTTCTCCGAGTAGTATCCGGCCACCACAAGAGCTCCAATGGAAGAGGGAGATTCGGCCACCACAAGAGAAAGAGAGGGAGAGATTGGCCGGCCACACCAAGGAACAAAAGAGGGAGAGAAAATAATAGATGTTGTATCTCATGAAGGCACCCTCACCCCTTCTTTTATATTCCTTGGCCTAGGCAAATTAGGAAATTTAATTACAATAAAATTTCCTCAATTTCCTTGACATGATTTAATTTAGAAAAATAAAATAAATTTTCCAAATCAAACTTCAATGGCCGGCCACATCATTGGAGAACAAATTGGACAAGTTTTAATCAACAATTAAAACTTCCTAATTTGTTTCCGGAAATTTTAAAAAATAAAATTTCTCTTTAAAATCTCTTCATGGTTGATAAAAGGAAATTTCTATAATTTTAATTTTATCAACATGTGAATAATTTTTAAAGAGAAAATAAAACATCTCTCCAATCTACAAATAAGGAAAGAGATCTAATCTCTTTCTTTAATCTTTTGTAGATCTTTTACAAGAGAGATATTTTAATTTTAATTCTCTTTAAATTATATCTTCCACATAATAATAAAAATTAAAATTAAATTTCTTTTTAGTTTATTTTGGTCGGCCCTACTAGCTTGGGTTCAAGCTAGGGCCGCAATTTTATACCTAGGCGGCCCTAGCTTGTTCCCAAGCTAGCTTGGCCTGCCCCTATTGGGTGGGTATAGAAGGTGGGTATAGGTGGGTATAGAACTCTACAAATAAGAGGCTACGATAGGGACCGAGAGGAGGAATTGGTTTTGGTCTCCGATAAAATTAAGCATCCGTGTTCGCAACACACAACTTAATTTTATCAATGATAATTCATTCCACTAGAGAACTATCATTGAACTACCGCACCAATCCCAAATTACATTTTGGGCTCCTTCTTATTATGAGTGTGTTAGTCTCCGTGTTTAAGATATCGAATGTCCACTAATTAAGTGAGTTACTGACAACTCATTTAATTAATATCTAAGTCCAAGAGTAGTACCACTCAACCTTATTATCATGTCGGACTAAGTCCACCTGCAGGGTTTAACATGACAATCTTTATGAGCTCCTCTTGAGGACATTATCAACCTAGTATCTCTAGGACACAGTTTCCTTCTATAATCAACAACACACACTATAAGTGATACAATTTCCCAACTTATCGAGTTTATTGATTCATCGAACTAAATCTCACCCATTGATAAATTAAAGAAATAAATATCAAACATATGTGCTTGTTATTATATTAGGATTAAGAGCACACACTTCCATAATAACTGAGGTCTTTGTTCCTTTATAAAGTCAGTATAAAAGAAACGACCTCTAATGGTCCTACTCAATACACTCTGAGTGTACTAGTGTAATTATATAGTCAAGATAAACTAATACCTAATTACACTACGACCTTCTAATGGTTTGTTCCTTTCCATTTTAGTCGTGAGCTACTGTTTATAATTTATAAGGTACTGATAACATCATCTTCTGTATGTGACACCACATACTATGTTATCTACAATATAAATTAAATGAACAACTACAAACAAATGTAGACAATTAGACCAAATGTGATTCTTTATTCATAATGAATGTTTACAAAGCTTAGGCTTTCAGTATACACTCCAACAATAGTTTCTAGTTCTTTCTGTATACATGCATATTCGTATTTTTTTGAGTTAGATAGCGCTTACTAAGCAAATTTTGCTTATAGATTGCACTTCCTCTTACTGCAGATACAGGAAAGGAAAAGATATAGAAAGGAATGCGACAAGGAGGTGGTCGAAGGATGTGTGATGCCAGGACTATGGAAGCCTTGGGACTAGGAAGGAGTTTCCTTTAGTTTTCTTTTTCTTTTGCTATGTTAGACGTATTTGTGACAGTATATGTTATTTTGATGTGATTAGGACATAGTAGATGAATTGTGTTCTTGTGTGATGATTTGTGGTATTGTTTTCTTTTGGTTTTAACACTTATATAACTGCGTGAGAGTTTGTTATCTGTTCCAGCCGCCTGTGGCTGTGTATATAGTGTTTGTATATCAGTTTAAGGTCACCGGTACAGGGGAGATTTTGTCGACATTTTTCGGTAGGGATTCCTCGTGATTTTTAATTATACCGGTTAAGTAGAGTTAGTAGTTAAGTAACGGTCACTCTTAGAGAGTAGTAGAGTAGTAAGAAGGGTGGTTGTTACATTAAAGAACTGTCCACTCAACTTATTGGAGTAGGAGATAAAAGATGGGTCGCGCTTATAATTTCCCTGGGCAGGAAGAGGAGGAAGAGAAGACTGCCATTTAGTAGACTAAGTTGTAACACCCCAAATTTCCTCAATTAGAGTCCTAAAAGTAATTTAAAAATATTTAAAAATGCTATAGAAATATTCTACAGATTTTTAGAAATTTTTAGAGTATTTTTATGCAATTTTTGGAGGTCGTTTGATATTTTTACTAAACGAAGAAAGTTTCGACAAAAAAAATGTCCAAGCCGAGAATTGAACCCACGACCTTTGACTCGGTCAAAACCCGGCTGACCAGGTGGGCAAACGGATTTTTTTGTTTAGAATTGGTCGCAAATTTATTTAAGTATTAGTTAATTAACAGAATATTAAGGTTATAAAGAGAGGAACCTAGGGTGGGATAATTACCCGTAACCTAGCTTTTCTCTTCCTCCTCTCGCGTGCGCGGCCATTTTTGCCCGAGCGAAACCTAAGCCAAGATTAGGGTTTTCTCCGGCGTCGGCTTGAGGTTCTCCGAGGGGTTTCTTCACCTCCTTAAGCTTTTCTCGTCGAGGAGAAACGGAGAGCACGAAGAGGAGCCGGAAATTTCAATCTTCCGAGCCCTAGAAGCACTAGAAGGTTTCTCCTTCGGCTGTGAGTCAAGGAAACGAAGGTAAGTCGCTTACTCACCTGCGGTAGGATAGCTTCGAAGTTTAATTCTTGTTCCTTTTCTTGTTCCCGAAGCTTTGGATGAAACCTAGGGCTGTGTTGTTGCGATTTGAACGGTGAAGCTTTGGTTTCCTGTGGTTTGCAATAGAGTAATTCGGGTTCAAGTTGGTTTCTTGTGTGGATTCCTTTCTCTTTAGATGGCTTTACCTCTTTAGATGGTTCTGTTTTTGGGATAGGCTGCAGGTTGTGTGTTTTCCGGTTGTACATGCAGTTTTTAGATCCATTGATAGTGTAGTTTAGTATTTCAATTTAGAAATTTCTTTGTTAAATCTGAGTATGAAATAGTTTAGTTCTTTTGAGCAAGTAGTCTTTATTTCATTTGTCACAGTGATGAGTAGTTTCAGATTCCTTTATTTACTGCCATGAATTGAAGTTTATGTTGTTGGTTTTCTTTGCCATCTGATGAAGCATGATTTGGAGAATTAGGGTTGCTTACAAAAAGGGTTAAGCTGTGAATTTGATATATATGTTTGTTTGAATAGCTATGTATAGCATTTTGCTTCCCTTATATTACTTTCTTGCCGTGGAACTATAGACAACTCCCACCAGTAGGCATGAGCCTGAGCAGATCTATTCAAGTGAGCATTTATATTCATTCAAGTAGAAGTAGGCAAGAACAGATTCATTCAAGTGTGCATTTATATATTCATTCAGTTCCTTTGCTATTTAGATTTAATAAATAATATGAACATGTGCAGATTTAGATTTCTAGTTCCTTTGCTATTGGAATAACATGGGCAGATTTCTAGTTTTTTTATGTTATTAGATGTGCATGAGTAGCCTTCCTTTTAAAACAATCAGTTTCTAGTTTCTTTAGAGCTTAATATGCAGAATTGTGTTAGCTTAATATGCAGCATTTTAGTGTGCAGATTTTTATTAAGTATTAGTGTGCAGAATTCATTTACCCTTAGCTAAACATGTGCAGATTTTTATAAGCATAGCATGCAGATTTTTATAAGTATAGTATGCAGATTTTAATATGCAGAATTTTATTAGCATAGTAGGTAGATTTTGGGTTAAGCATTTCAAAGTTAGAATTTGCTTAAACATTTTAGTTCCTTTTTAAAGAAGTATTCTTTTAGAAGTATTAACAAGTATAAGAAAGATAAAGAAAAGAAAGAAAAAGGCCAAAGCCTTAAGTAGATCCCAAAATCAAGACTTTAGGGATTTTAGCACACAAGGTGCTAAAGAAAATGCCGAGGCATTATATAGAAGTATTAAAAGATAACAAGTATTTTACTTTTATCAGTGGTACTGTGCTGGACTCTCAGTTGTCCTTGGGTTGGGCTCCCATAGTCGTCCCTAGGTTTAGATAACCTAGTAGTAACGGCACGGCCGACGGTCGACGGTCGACGACCCGAGGGTCGCCAAATGGGCCACCGAATGGGTCAGGTCGTTACAAAAGTAAAAGCACAATTGTCGGGCCCAAGAGAAGTTGATTATTATTTTGAAGTATTATAAGTATAAGTTTTTGAACAAGTAAAACGAGTTTTACATAAACATAAAATATTAAAAATTAAGTTTAGAACAAATGAAATAAGTTTCATATAGTTCAAAAAATCAGTAAGTTTAGTTCTTTATTCTACCATGTTGATCTAGTGGATGAGTAGTTTTCATGTTTACCTATTAGATGAGTAGCATGATTAACCATTAGAATTACATGAGTAGATTCCTTAGCTTTTCTTCGCTATTAGTTTGACATGAGCAGTTATGTTTATGCTTTATTTCTTTTTAGAGCATATAGTTTCTAGTTCTTTTCGTATACATGCACATTCGTGATTTTGTGAGTTAGATAGCGCTTACTAAGCAAATTTTACTTATAGATTGCACTTCCTCTTACTGCAGATACAGGAAAGGAAAAGATATAGAAAGGAAGGCGACAAGGAGGTGTTCTAAGGATGTGTGATGCCAAGACTATGGAAGCCTTGGGACTAGGAAAGAAGTTTTAATTTTAGTTTCCACATTTTAGTTATTGTAAACATTTGAGTTGTATTTTAAGTTCATGTCATTTGAGATTATTCTGTTTAGATTGCATGTAGGATGAGTTCAGTTTAGTAAGTAGATATTTGTGTGTTTGATACTTATTTAACTGTGTAGTTGATTGATATGTGTTCCAGCCGCTTGTGGCTGAGTATATATTGCATGTATTGTTGAATATGATCACCGGTACAGGGGAGACTCTGCCAAAATTTTTCGGTAGAGCTTCCTTGTGAATTTAATCATACCGGTTAAGTAGAGTTAGTAGTTAAGTAACGGTCACTCTTAGTATGTAGTAGTAGTAAGAAGGGTGGTTGTTACAGTTGGTATCAGAGCAGTTCCCATTCTCCAGCATCACACATCAGCACCATCCTTGCCGTCTTCAAGTAAGAAAGTATTTAAGTTTCCTGTTATATTTTCTTTATTATTTGCAGTATGGAGTAATTGCTTATATGTGCTTTAGTAAGATAGAAGCTTTGTTTCTCTTATATTCATATACATAAGTATATTTAGAAAGGATAGAGAAGATATCAAGTCTTCCAAAGACCACTAATGGGTACGATGCGAGATAAATGATAGAGGACCGAGAAGTTAAGAGACTAAGGAGCAAAGAGTACCATTAGTGAAAGTCATTTAGAATCAGAAGCACGAGGAAGTTACTTAGGAGCGTGAGAACAGTATGAGACAGAAATATACGGAATTATTCTAAGTTCGAGGATGAACTTTTTATAAGGTAGGGAGAATTGTAACACCCCAAATTTCCTCAATTAGAGTCCTAAAAGTAATTTTAAAATATTTAAAAATGCTATAGAAATATTCTAGAGTTTTTTTAGAAATTTTTAGAGTACTTTTATGCAATTTTTGGAGGTCGTTTGGTATTTTTACTAAACGAAGGAAGTTTCGACAAAAAAATGTCCAAGCCGAGAATTGAACCCACGACCTTTGACTCGGTCAAAACCCGGCTGACCAGGTGGGCAAACGGATTTTTCTATTTAGAATTGGTTGCAAATTTATTTAAGTATTAGTTAATTAACAGAATATTAAGGTTATAAAGAGAGGAACTTAGGGTGGGATAATTACCTGTAACCTAGCTTTTCTCTTCCTCCTCTCGCGTGCGCGGCGATTTTTGCCCGAGCGAAACCGAAGCCAAGATTAGGGTTTTCTCTGGCGTCAGCTTGAGGTTCTCCGAGGGGTTTCTTCACCTCCTTAAGCTTTTCTCGTCGAGGAGAAACGGTGTAACGACCCGCCTTCTACTAACTAAGCTGTAAGGCCGGACCGTCACAATATGCTGTGCTAAGCTATATCCACGACCACTACTAAGTCTAGGTGCGGAAAACTGTACCAATTTAAAACTTTGCTAAACTATTATCATTTCTTCATTCTACATGTGCTAAGGGGTGTAATCTAAACTATTCATGACATATTTTACATCCCCCATGGTCAAGGAACTGAGCTAAGGGTTTTCCAGCTGTTATCAGGCCTCCCAATTGATCCATGGATCGATTGGAATGGTCGAATCGATCCAGTGATCGATTTAGCTCGTTACTGTACCCGGGTAAAATTCTGGATCGATCGGCTGATCGATCCAGGCTAATCAATCGATCCAAGAATCGATTCGGGAGCTCTCTTTTCGCGAGGCTAATTCCCCCGATCGATCCCGCGATCGATCCCAGGGCCTTCTGATCGTGACAGACCGCATCCGGATCGATCGGCTGATCGATCCAGAAGCTTTCTGTTCGCGGTATGAACTTCTCAATCGATCGGCTGATCGATTGAGAAGCCTCCAATCGATCGGCCGATCGATTGGGGTTTCTGATTTCGTACCACCAGTCTGATTTCAGCACTGTTTTGTGCCAAATTCACACAGACAAGTTCTAACATGACCATAAACATCCCAATAACACTAACTGACATTCTAAGCAGGAACACTAGCCATCTAACCAGGTCTTTCATAATTCATAACATTAAAATAACTGAAATAAGAAAAGTAACAACTTAATAAAATGCTAAAGTTTCAGATTTATTTCTAGTTTCTCCAAGGTCTTTGTTCCAAATTCCATCCACACACATCTTCATCAATGCATTGACCTCCAGCCTCCGCTAGTCCATTTTCCCTTTACCTTTATCTGCAGTATAAGGAAAATAGTATCTGTAAGCTTGAGAGCTTAATAAGAAACCATCTACCTCACAAACACATGCATACGATGCAATTTATGTTTTTAAAACATGCTATTGAAACACATACTGAAAATGCTAAGCATGGCATGACATACAACACATAGGACAAAGAAACTAATCATGGCAATAAGAGCTAACCATAAACTATCATGTTGTATCAACGGAAAACTAAACTGATACAAAAGCTGAGTTAAGCTAACACTATTCTGATGCTAAAGCTGTCCTGAATTCACATGACTATTTTATGAAAGCTTGAAAACTATATATATAAGTAGATTAAAATAATAATCATGCTGCTGGTGGGCCCGACATCTGTACGTGCTATGCACGCATCCCTAACTAGACCCGGGTTTGCAAGTCCCGACTTTAGTAGGGTTACTAGGTTATCTGAACCTAGGGACGACTATGGGAGCCCAACCCAATGGATATCTAATCCTGTACAGTGCCACTGAAAAGTAAAATACTGAACATAGCTAATATTTCTTTTCTTGCTTTTACTAGGTTATCTAAACCTAGAACTAGGTTGTCTGAACCTAGAGGCGACTGTGGGAGCCCACCCATTGGACGTCGAGTCCCATAATAGCTGTAGCAAGACTAATAAGCTGTAAAATGCTTCTATTGCATTTATCTAGGCTATTAAAATGCATAAGGTGGCATTTACCTGAGCTAGACATTTAATCGAGCACTCGGTGTGCCCTAATGCACACCCTGTGTGCCAAAACTGCATAAAATTAAACTAGTGCCTAGAAATCATACGGAAGCTACTTATACTGCAGGTGAGGGGTTTCTTACCTCCTGTGCTAGTTTTCTTACGATTCAAATCGTTAGATTTCCGGTGGAGACAATCTTCTCGACGATTTTCCCGCGTCCACGTGTTCCTCTCGTGAAGGGAAGCGTCCTCGTGTCGGAGTCGTCGCCGGAAGGTGCTCCTAGAGCCCTTAGGCTTGGTGCGCCAAGAGAGGAAGAGGAGGGAGGGGGTGGCGTGAGGTTAGGATGAGGAGGAGGAAAGTCACGAATAAAATCCAATAACTCCTCTTTTAGTTTCCTATTTATATTAAGTGGTTAAATTCACCCAACTCAAATATAAATATAATTGTTTCCCTTCCCTTTCAGCACGGCCCTGCTGGGTTCACTTGGTTACTAGAGTCCGCTATAAGTCGTAGGATCCAATAGGTCTCGGGTTTAAAACCCGCGTAGGCTATTTTACGACTCCATTTATTTTTACTACTTCCGCTACTCTAAAAATTCTGTAAAAATATCCTAAAATTCCAGAAAAATACTAGGATATTTCTAATAATTATTTTGAGAATTTTCGGGTGTTACAATCCCCCATACCTTATAAAAAGTTCGTCCTTGAACTTAGAATAACTTTGAGTACTTCTGTCTCATGCTGGCTTTTGTCTCCCATGTTGCCTCTTCTGCTGTGTGACTTTGCCAAATGACTTTTACTAATGGTACCTCCTTGTTCCGTAATTTCTTAACTGCTCGGTCTATTATCTGAATAGGCCGACTATCATAGCTGAGGCCTTCGCGGACTGGTACCGACTAGGGCTCAATCACCTGGGTGGCATCTGGGATATGCTTCTTCAGCATAGAGACATGAAATACATTATGGATGGCTGACATCTCCTGTGGTAGCTCTAGCTCATATGCTACCTTGCCAACTCTTCTAGTGATAAGGTATGGTCCCACATATCTGGGACTTAGTTTGCCCTTCTTCCCAAAATGCATTACTCCCTTCATGGGATCTACTCTGAGGAACACTGAATCCCCAACTGAAAATTCTAAAGGTCTGCGCCGTGTATCAGCATAGCTTTTCTGGCGGCTCTGAGCTGTCTCTATCCTCTGGCGGATCTGCTGTATAGCTGCTGTGGTATCTGCCACTAGATCTGTCTGAAGTTCTAGTTCTTTCTGTTCACCACTCTCATACCAGCAAATTGGAGATCTACACCTCTGCCCATAGAGAGCCTCGTAAGGTGCCATGCCGATAGTGGCCTGATAGCTGTTGTTGTATGCAAATTCTGCTAAGCTCAGATATTTGTGTTGGTTGCTACTCGGAAAGCCTAGAGGTTCCACTGTACAAAAATTTTGTACAAAGGTCTGAACCTTTTCCTAGCTACCATGTTTTCTTTTAAATTAAATTTTGGATCGCCTGCGGAACTTAACACGTTTGATCCAAAACTTAATCTATTTGTTCTTTTAGGTTTTGACTTGGATCTCCTGCGGAACTTAACACGTTCGACCCAAATCACCTTAAGTTATTAATTCCATTAAATATTAATTTCCATAATTGGTTCCCAGTACTGACGTGGCGAGGCACATGGCCTTCTTGGATATGGGAGCAACCACCACCGACTAGACAAAACCTTTTATAGAAATCTAATATTTAATTTCCTAAAATAACTTTAGGTTAACCAAAAAGAACAATAAAATCACAAGGAAAAATAAAACAAAAGAACACAACTTCGAAAAACATATTCGAAATACTAGAATCGTAAGCCTCTTGTATTTGGTATTATTTCCAAAAATAACTAGTATGATGCGGAAAGAAAAAATACTAGTTATACCTTTTAGAAAGACCTCTTGATCTTCTACCGTATTCCTCTTCTAACCTCGGACGGTGTGTGGGCAATGATCTTCCGAGATGAGAATCCACCAAAGCACCTTCTTCTCCTTTCTTCAAGTTTCGGCCAAGCACAAAGCTTCCAAAAGATGAAGATCTTTTTCCACCAACCAAGCTCCAAGGGATACAAGCTTTCTCTCCTTCTTCTTCTTCTTCTCCAAGTAGTATCCGGCCACCACAAGAGCTCCAAGCAAATAGAGAAGGTTCGGCCACCACCAAGAGGAAGAGAGGAAGAGAGGTTGGCCGGCCACAACACCAAGGAAAAGAGGGAGAGAAATAATAGAGGTTGTTCACCATGAAGCCTTCGCTGCCCTCTCTTTTATAATCCTTGGTCTTGGCAAATAAGGAAATTTAATTAAAAACTTCCTTAATTCTTTTGCCATGAAAAGGAAAAATTTATTTAATTAAAAACAATTTTTCTTTTCTCAATTTACATGGCCGACCACACCAAAGCTACAAACAAGGAGAGTTTTAATTAATTAAAACTTCCTAATTTGTCTCCAGAAATTTATAAAATTTCTCCAATAATTTAATCCCTTCATGATTGGTTTATAAAAAGGAAATTTAATAAATTAAAATCTTTCTTTTAAACATGTGGATAAAAAGAAAGTTATCTCTAAAAATTAAAATCTCTTTTAATCTACAAATAAGGAAAGATATCAAATCTTTTCTCAATCTTTTGTAGAAACTAATAAAAGAGAATTATTAATTTTTAAACTCTCTTTTAAATCATGAACATGGTTAAAAAGGAAAGTTTTCTTAAAATTTAAAATCCTCCTTTAATCAACAAATAAGGAAAGATTTCAAATTTTAAACTCTCTTTTAAACATGTAGATGATTTACAAATAGGGAAAGTTTTTACCAAAAATTAAAACCATCCTTTTAATCTACAAATAAGGAAAGAGATTAATCTCTTCTCTTAATCTTTTGTAGAAAGCTATAAAAGGAAATTTTTAATTTTTAAACTCTCTTTTAAAATCATGATATCCACATAAGAAATAATTTTAATAAAAATCCATTTTAATATTCTAGTGGTCGGCCACCTAAGCTTGGGACCCAAGCTTTGGCCAGCCACCTACATGGCTCATCCACTTGGTCTTGGCCGGCCCTAGCTTGGGTTCCAAGCTAGCTTGGCCGGCCCCATTGGATGGGTAAGAAGGTGGGTATGCGGTGGGTATAAATCTCTATATACTAGAGGCTACGATAGGGACCGAGAGGAGGAATTGGTTTTGGTCTCCCGATGAAATTAAGCATCCCGTGTTCGCCCCGAACACACAACTTAATTTCATCAATAATAATTCATTCCACTAAAGAACTATTATTGAACTATCGCATCAATCCCAAATTACATTTTGGGCTCCTTTTTATTATGAGTGTGTTAGTCTCCTGTTTAAGATAACAAATGTCCACTAATTAAGTAAGTTACTAACAACTCGCTTAATTAATATCTAGCTCCAAGAGTAGTACCACTCAACTTCATCGCCATGTCGGACTAAGTCCACGCAGGGTTTAACATGACAATCCTTATGAGCTCCTCTTGGGGACATTCTCAACCTAGATCACTAGGACACAGATTCCTTCTATAGTCAACAACACACACTATAAGTGATATCATTTCCCAACTTATCGGGCTTATTGATTCATCGAACTAAATCTCACCCATTGATAAATTAAAGAAATAAATATCAAATATATGTGCTTGTTATTATATTAGGATTAAGAGCACACACTTCCATAATAACTGAGGTCTTTGTTTCTTTATAAAGTCAGTATAAAAGAAACGACCTCTAATGGTCCTACTCAATACACTCTAAGTGTACTAGTGTAATTATATAGTTAAGATAAACTAATACCTAATTACACTACGACCTTCCAATGGTTTGTTCCTTTCCATTATGGTCGTGAGCTATTGTTTATAATTTATAAGGTACTGATAACATGATCCTCTGTGTGTGACACCACACACCATGTTATCTACAATATAAATTAATTGAACAACTACATTTATCATAAATGTAGATATTTGACCAATGTGATTCTTATTTCTAGATAAATGTTTATACCAAAAGCTAGGCTTTTAGTATACACTCTAACAATCTCCCACTTATACTAAAAGACTAAGCTGCCATATCTGCTGCCATACATCTGATTCCCATGCCTTTCAAAAAGCTCTTGCCTTAAGGACCTTAGGTTATCATCTGATGCAATCTAGGCGGCAACAACTTCTCCTCGTTATATAATTTCTCGTATTGGGTGGTACTTGCGCTCTATTGTGTTTACTTGCCTTATAGACTTATGGTTTCTTCGAGTTTGCTACTGCACCAACATTATTACAATAAATTGTAATAATCTTTGGACAAACCAGAAATCATATCTAAGTCTATCTTGAGGTTATTGAGTCATTCAGCTTTTATGGCTACCTCAGAGGCTTGCCATATACTAAGCTTCTATGGTGGAGTCTAGAAAAACACCTATGCTTATCACTCTTCCATAGTTATGACTTTACCTCCTAAAGTAAACACAAAACCCCGAGGTCGACTTATTATTGTCCCTATCCGATTGAAAGTCAAAATCCACAGGGACCAAATTAACTGCCTTGTAAGCTAGCATATAATCTCTAGTGCCTCTAAGGTACTTTAATATATGCTTTACTGCAGTCCAATGTCCTTGTCTAGGGTTACTTTGATATCTGCTAACTATGCCCTTGGCAAAACAGATTTCTGATCTCGTGCATAGCATACATTAGGCTTCCAACAGCCGAAGCATAAAGAACTGCCTTTATTTCCTTTATCTCCTTTGATGCCTACAGAGACATATCTTTAGATAAAGTTACTCCATCCTGAAAAGGTAGAAACCTTTCTTGGAGTTTTGCATGCTTAAAATGAGCAAGGATTTTTCTGATATATGAAGCTTGGGATAAGTAAAATATTCTTTTCTTGCGATCACTTATTACTTTGATCTTAAGAATATATACATTCTCCCAAGTCCTTTATATCGAATTGTTTGAACAACCATACCCTTACTTCTGACAACATTTTGATATTGTTTCCAACTACAAAAAATGTTATCTACGTATAGTACAAAAAATACCACCACGCTTTCATCACACCTTTTGTATACACAAGACTTATCCGGTTACTAAATCCATAGATCTGGATCACTTTGATAAACCAGATGTTCCAAGACCTTGAAGCTTTACCTCAGTCCATAGACTGATTGAGCTTGCACACAAGATGCTCTTAGCCCTTTGCAATGAACCCTTCTGGTTGCTTTATATGGATGCTTTCTTCAAGACTTCCATTAAGGAATGCTGTCTTGACATCCACTTGCCAAATAGATAAAAGAATCCGGATAGACTTAAGCATGGCTACCAGTAAAAAGTTTCCTTTTTCATCAAGCCTTGCTGTGAAAGCTACTACCTTCCTGTCTATCCCTCTTTTCCTATTATAGACCTTTTACACCCAACGACTTTTACACCATTTGGTGATTCTACAAGCTTCCAGATTTTATTAGAATATATATATTCTAATTCTGTTATTCATTACTCTTTGCCAAGATGCTGCATCTTTATCTTGGAGTACTTGATCATATGACCGGAGATCAGGTTCATGTCCTCCAAGGATCGAATCCAAAAACTCTCCCAAAACATGAACCTATTTAGGTTGCCTAACAACCCTCCCACTACGACAAGGCACTTTCTGCAATTGTGTATCATTTGTGATACGTGTTGCAGTTTTCTTGTGGTATCTCATCTTGTACAGTTGGTACTAGGTTAGACATGTCCTTTATTATTTCCTTAAGAACAAATTTACTTATGAGCACGTGGTTCATTATATAGTCCTTTTCTAAAATCAGTCATTGATGCTAACAATGACCTTCTGATTTTAAGACTATAAACCTACTTTTGTTTATCTAGGATAACTTACAAACAAGTGAACTCCTATCCAACTTATCATTGTCTCTCTTTAACATATGTGCTGGATTACCCGAATCCGAATATGCTTCAAAATAAGTTTTCACCTATTCAGCAATTCTATATGAGTAGAAAGTTCTAACTTGGAAGGTACTATGTTCACTTTCGTTTTCGAGTTTATCCTTAAAACAAATTTGGTAATTTTCTGAATAACTCATCATCTATCTAATTATTCCATAAGAGTCCTTTACCTTCTTTCTACTACACCATTTTGTTGGGGTGTACCAGATGCAGTTAGTTGGGATTGAAATCCAACTTCTGATAAGTGACTCCTAAAATCTCTCAAGAGGTACTTGCCACTACGATCTTCCATAGTGACTTTTTACTTTAACATTTCTCCGCATCAATCTTGTACTCTTTGAACTAATCAAAGTACTTAGTCTTGCGGTACATTAAGTAAATTTATTTGTATCTTGAATAGTTGTCTATAAAATAGACGAAACATTCAATACTACCTCTTGTCTGGATAGTCATAGGATCACACAAATCAGAATGAACCGATTTCAACATATCTTTGGCTTCATACCCCTTAGACTTAAAAGCTTCTTGGTTATTTTTCCTTCCAAGTAAGACTCGCAGGTTGGAAAGATTTCCACTACTAATGAACCAAAAAGTTCATCAGCTACCAATGAATCCTACTCAAGTTAATATAACCTAGCCTTAGATGCCAAAGATATATTGGTTCATTTCCGAAGGTTGCTTCCTCTTAAAGTTTAGAAGATGTGTTATAATTTTCATTTATTACATCGTAGGAGTTATTGGATTATAAATTGTCAACCAACATACCAGAATAGATAACTTCTCTATTTTTCTTGATAACAGCTTTGTTATCAAAATAGACACAATATCTATTTTATAATAGTTTAGAAACTGAAATCAGGTTCTTTCTAAACTTAGTACGTAAAGACAATTTCTAATAATCCATATTTTATTCTTATCAAAGGATAAACATCTCCCACTGCAACAGCTACCACTTTTACAGTAGTGCCCATGTGGACGGTGATTTACCTTTCATTTAGTTGTCGGGTTTCCTGGAATCCTGCAATGAATTGCATACATGATTAATGGCATCTTGTATCTACACTCCAGGTTCTGGTAGATAACACCATTAGACATATTTCAACTAATGAATTAAATACACCTAAATTGTTCTTAGTTCTAAGAAGACAGTCTACCTTAATGTCCAAGTCCTATTTCCAATCATTACAATTGGGACTACTAAGTCTTTTTCTATAGTATGACTACTAGGGATTTAACAAACATCCTAAGAATCACAAAAATATTTGGTCAAGATCAACTCCTTAAAATCTTCATGAATTTTGTGTATACAAAATCGAAGAGGAGATTTTATTCATTAATTTTATTATCTCGTCAACTTTACTTTATGACGAATAAAATTAATAGTTGATCTGTCTTTGATCAAATATTTGGTCAAAGCTCTTTGAATTTAAAATAACATTGATTCCTCAAACAATATTATTTAAATTTACCAACACCTCAAACACCGTGAATTTTGCATGCCACGTTAGTGTGGACGTATACAAATTCATCATTTGTAAGAGGAGGATTTTACCCATTGACTATCTTGTCAATATAACTTTTGACAAATAAAATTACCTCAAACACCATGAATCTTGTATGCCACATTAGTGTGGACGTATACAAATTCAAACATTTGTAAGAAGGGTTTATTAATTTTATTATATTGCTAATCTAGTTTTATGACAAATCAATAGTTGGTTTCCCTTTGGTCACACAAGTGATAGTAGTGACTCCGTTGGGGAGGATACTATTAAATGTGTCTAAGTGTATACCATTACTTGACACTAAGTCCATTAATAAGATTATGCCCCTTCTGTTGGGGAAGATCACACGCTCTTAATTAACTTCCTATAGTCATCCAAAAATGGAAGTCTGTTCTAGTGATCCACAAACAAGCTCATCCGTTATGGAGGAAGGCACTCAGAGCCAACGCGCAAGCTTGTTTGTATCACTTACAAACCAGTAATGGAGACCATGAGATTTACTTAAAAATCCCTCTCCCACTTAGTTATTTATAAATGAGGAATTTTAACTATGCTAGCCTACTAAATATGTAAACCAACATGCACACACAGCACAATATAAAAGCAATAAATAGAAAATATAATTTTCAACTATTATGGCTTTTATCTCTAGTTGTCCTCCATGTGTTGTTATCCCAAGCTGCTGCCATATTTGGCCACCGCCACCGGGATTAGCTGTCGCATCCATCTTGCTCCTAGTTCCGCTGCGCCTCTGGTCCTTAGAAGGTTCCACGCTTTGCAAGATTCGATCCGCGACATAAATAGAATTTTACATTTTTGATCCTATATTCCATAAAAGGAATGTACATGTATCTAGATCAAAAATAAAATCCTAATAAAACTAAATACAGCTCCTGCTGTATTTTATAATACAATCATGCACACACATATAAATGCCCTTGACATGTCCAAGGGTCCAATCACACACATAATAACTAAAAGCCATAATAGATGGATCCTGTATCCACAAAGTTAGCACATCCTACTATTAACCTGCCTAAATTATGTATGACATGTGCATAATTAAACTAATACCAAATACACAGAGGCAAAACCCTAGCTCTGATACCAATTGTTGGTTGCTACTCGGAAAGCCTAGAGGTTCCACTGTACAAAAATTTTGTACAAAGGTCTGAACCTTTTCCTAGCTACCATGTGTTCTTTTAAATTAAATTTTGGATCGCCTGCGGAACTTAACACGTTTGATCCAAAACTTAATCTATTTGTTCTTTTAGGTTTTGACTTGGATCTCCTGCGGAACTTAACACGTTCGACCCAAATCACCTTAAGTTATTAATTCCATTAAATATTAATTTCCATAATTGGTTCCCAGTACTGACGTGGCGAGGCACATGGCCTTCTTGGATATGGGAGCAACCACCACCGACTAGACAAAACCTTTTATAGAAATCTAATATTTAATTTCCTAAAATAACTTTAGGTTAACCAAAAAGAACAATCAAATCACAAGGAAAAATAAAACAAAAGAACACAACTTCGAAAAACATATTCGAAATACTAGAATCGTAAGCCTCTTGTATTTGGTATTATTTCCAAAAATAACTAGTATGATGCGGAAAGAAAAAATACTAGTTATACCTTTTAGAAAGACCTCTTGATCTTCTACCGTATTCCTCTTCTAACCTCGGACGTTGTGTGGGCAACGATCTTCCGAGATGAGAATCCACCAAAGCACCTTCTTCTCCTTTCTTCAAGTTTCGGCCAAGCACAAAGCTTCCAAAAGATGAAGATCTTTTTCCACCAACCAAGCTCCAAGGGATACAAGCTTTCTCTCCTTCTTCTTCTTCTTCTCCAAGTAGTATCCGGCCACCACAAGAGCTCCAAGCAAATAGAGAAGGTTCGGCCACCACCAAGAGGAAGAGAGGAAGAGAGGTTGGCTGGCCACAACACCAAGGAAAAGAGGGAGAGAAATAATAGAGGTTGTTCACCATGAAGCCTTCTCTACCCTCTCTTTTATAATCCTTGGTCTTGGCAAATAAGAAAATTTAATTAAAAACTTCCTTAATTCTTTTGCCATGAAAAGGAAAAATTTATTTAATTAAAAACAATTTTCCTTTTCTCAATTTACATGGCCGGCCACACCAAAGCTACAAACAAGGAGAGTTTTAATTAATTAAAACTTCCTAATTTGTCTCCAAAAATTTATAAAATTTCTCCAATAATTTAATCCCTTCATGATTGGTTTATAAAAAGGAAATTTAATAAATTAAAATCTTTCTTTTAAACATGTGGATAAAAAGAAAGTTATCTCTAAAAATTAAAATCTCTTTTAATCTACAAATAAGGAAAGATATCAAATCTTTTCTCAATCTTTTGTAGAAACTAATAAAAGAGAATTATTAATTTTTAAACTCTCTTTTAAATCATGAACATGGTTAAAAAGGAAAGTTTTCTTAAAATTTAAAATCCTCCTTTAATCAACAAATAAGGAAAGATTTCAAATTTTAAACTCTCTTTTAAACATGTAGATGATTTACAAATAGGGAAAGTTTTTACCAAAAATTAAAACCATCCTTTTAATCTACAAATAAGGAAAGAGATTAATCTCTTCTCTTAATCTTTTGTAGAAAGCTATAAAAGGAAATTTTTTATTTTTAAACTCTCTTTTAAAATCATGATATCCACATAAGAAATAATTTTAATAAAAATCCTTTTAAATATTCTAGTGGTCGGCCACCTAAGCTTGGGACCCAAGCTTTGACCGGCCACCTACATGGCTCATCCACTTGGTCTTGGCCGGCCCTAGCTTGGGTTCCAAGCTAGCTTGGCCGGCCCCATTGGATGGGTAAGAAGGTGGGTATGCGGTGGGTATAAATCTCTATATACTAGAGGCTACGATAGGGACCGAGAGGAGGAATTGGTTTTGGTCTCCCGATGAAATTAAGCATCCCGTGTTCGCCCCGAACACACAACTAAATTTCATCAATAATAATTCATTCCACTAAAGAACTATTATTGAACTACCGCACCAATCCCAAATTACATTTTGGGCTCCTTCTTATTATGAGTGTGTTAGTCTCCCTGTGTTTAAGATAACAAATGTCCACTAATTAAGTAAGTTACTAACAACTCGCTTAATTAATATCTAGCTCCAAGAGTAGTACCACTCAACTTCATCGTCATGTCGGACTAAGTCCACCTGCAGGGTTTAACATGACAATCCTTATGAGCTCCTCTTGGGGACATTCTCAACCTAGATCACTAGGACACAGTTTCCTTCTATAATCAACAACACACACTATAAGTGATATCATTTCCCAACTTATCGGGCTTATTGATTCATCGAACTAAATCTCACCCATTGATAAATTAAAGAAATAAATATCAAATATATGTGCTTGTTATTATATTAGGATTAAGAGCACACACTTCCATAATAACTGAGGTCTTTGTTTCTTTATAAAGTCAGTATAAAAGAAACGACCTCTAATGGTCCTACTCAATACACTCTAAGTGTACTAGTGTAATTATATAGTTAAGATAAACTAATACCTAATTACACTACGACCTTCCAATGGTTTGTTCCTTTCCATTATGGTCGTGAGCTACTGTTTATAATTTATAAGGTAATGATAACATGATCCTCTGTGTGTGACACCACACACCATGTTATCTACAATATAAATTAATTGAACAACTACATTTATCATAAATGTAGATATTTGACCAATGTGATTCTTATTTCTAGATAAATGTTTATACCAAAAGCTAGGCTTTTAGTATACACTCTAACAATCTCCCACTTATACTAAAAGACTAAGCTGCCATATCTGCTGCCATACATCTGATTCCCATGCCTTTCAAAAAGCTCTTGCCTTAAGGACCTTAGGTTATCATCTGATGCAATCTAGGCAGCAACAACTTCTCCTCGTTATACAATTTCTCGTATTGGGTGGTACTTGCGCTCTATTGTGTTTACTTGCCTTATAGACTTATGGTTTCTTCGAGTTTGCTACTGCACCAACATTATTACAATAAATTGTACTAATCTTTGGACAAACCAGAAATCATATCTAAGTCTATCTTGAGGTTATTGAGTCATTCAGCTTTTATGGCTACCTCAGAGGCTTGCCATATACTAAGCTTCTATGGTGGAGTACAGAAAAACACCTATGCTTATCACTCTTCCATAGTTATGACTTTACCTCCTAAAGTAAACACAAAACCCCGAGGTCGACTTATTATTGTCCCTATCCGATTGGAAGTCAAAATCCATGCAGCCCACAGGGACCAAATTAACTGCCTTGTAAGCTAGCATATAATCTCTAGTGCCTCTAAGGTACTTTAATATATGCTTTACTGCAGTCCAATGTCCTTGTCTAGGGTTACTTTGATATCTGCTAACTATGCCCTTGGCAAAACAGATTTCTGATCTCGTGCATAGCATACATTAGGCTTCCAACAGCCGAAGCATAAAGAACTGCCTTTATTTCCTTTATCTCCTTTGATGCCTACAGAGACATATCTTTAGATAAAGTTACTCCATCCTGAAAAGGTAGAAACCTTTCTTGGAGTTTTGCATGCTTAAAATGAGCAAGGATTTTTCTGATATATGAAGCTTGGGATAAGTAAAATATTCTTTTCTTGCGATCACTTATTACTTTGATCTTAAGAATATATACATTCTCCCAAGTCCTTTATATCGAATTGTTTGAACAACCATACCCTTACTTCTGACAACATTTTGATATTGTTTCCAACTACCAAAAATGTTATCTACGTATAGTACAAAAATACCACCACGCTTTCATCACACCTTTTGTATACACAAGACTTATCCGGTTACTAAATCCATAGATCTGGATCACTTTGATAAACCGGATGTTCCAAGACCTTGAAGCTTTACCTCAGTCGACTGATTGAGCTTACACAAGATGCTCTTAGCCCTTTGCAATGAACCCTTCTGGTTGCTTTATATGGATGCTTTCTTCAAGACTTCCATTAAGGAATGCTGTCTTGACATCCACTTGCCAAATAGATAAAAGAATCCGGATAGACTTAAGCATGGCTACCAGTAAAAAAGTTTCCTTTTTCATCAAGCCTTGCTGTGAAAGCTACTACCTTCCTGTCTATCCCTCTTTTCCTATTATAGACCTTTTACACCCAACGACTTTTACACCATTTGGTGATTCTACAAGCTTCCAGATTTTATTAGAATATATATATTCTAATTCTGTTATTCATTACTCTTTGCCAAGATGCTGCATCTTTATCTTGGAGTACTTGATCATATGACCGGAGATCAGGTTCATGTCCTCCAAGGATCGAATCCAAAAACTCTCCCAAAACATGAACCTATTTAGGTTGCCTAACAACCCTCCCACTACGACAAGGCACTTTCTGCAATTGTGTATCATTTGTGATACGTGTTGCAGTTTTCTTGTGGTATCTCATCTTGTACAGTTGGTACTAGGTTAGACATGTCCTTTATTATTTCCTTAAGAACAAATTTACTTATGAGCACGTGGTTCATTATATAGTCCTTTTCTAAAATCAGTCATTGATGCTAACAATGACCTTCTGATTTTAAGACTATAAACCTACTTTTGTTTATCTAGGATAACTTACAAACAAGTGAACTCCTATCCAACTTATCATTGTCTCTCTTTAACATATGTGCTGGATTACCCGAATCCGAATATGCTTCAAAATAAGTTTTCACCTATTCAGCAATTCTATATGAGTAGAAAGTTCTAACTTGGAAGGTACTATGTTCACTTTCGTTTTCAGAGTTTATCCTTAAAACAAATTTGGTAATTTTCTGAATAACTCATCATCTATCTAATTATTCCATAAGAGTCCTTTACCTTCTTTCTACTACACCATTTTGTTGGGGTGTACCAGATGCAGTTAGTTGGGATTGAAATCCAACTTCTGATAAGTGACTCCTAAAATCTCTCAAGAGGTACTTGCCACTACGATCTTCCATAGTGACTTTTTACTTTAACATTTCTCCGCATCAATCTTGTACTCTTTGAACTAATCAAAGTACTTAGTCTTGCGGTACATTAAGTAAATTTATTTGTATCTTGAATAGTTGTCTATAAAATAGACGAAACATTCAATACTACCTCTTGTCTGGATAGTCATAGGATCACACAAATCAGAATGAACCGATTTCAACATATCTTTGGCTTCATACCCCTTAGACTTAAAAGCTTCTTGGTTATTTTTCCTTCCAAGTAAGACTCGCAGGTTGGAAAGATTTCCACTACTAATGAACCCAAAAGTTCATCAGCTACCAATGAATCCTACTCAAGTTAATATAACCTAGCCTTAGATGCCAAAGATATATTGGTTCATTTCCGAAGGTTGCTTCCTCTTAAAGTTTAGAAGATGTGTTATAATTTTCATTTATTACATCGTAGGAGTTATTGGATTATAAATTGTCAACCAACATACCAGAATAGATAACTTCTCTATTTTTCTTGATAACAACTTTGTTATCAAAATAGACACAATATCTATTCTATAATAGTTTAGAAACTGAAATCAGGTTCTTTCTAAACTTAGTACGTAAAGACAATTTCTAATAATCCATATTTTATTCTTATCAAAGGATAAACATCTCCCACTGCAACAGCTACCACTTTTACAGTAGTGCCCATGTGGACGGTGATTTACCTTTCATTTAGTTGTCGGGTTTCCTGGAATCCTGCAATGAATTGCATACATGATTAATGGCATCTTGTATCTACACTCCAGGTTCTGGTAGATAACACCATTAGACATATTTCAACTAATGAATTAAATACACCTAAATTGTTCTTAGTTCTAAGAAGACAGTCTACCTTAATGTCCAAGTCCTATTTCCAATCATTACAATTGGGACTACTAAGTCTTTTTCTATAGTATGACTACTAGGGATTGACAAACATCCTAAGAATCACAAAAATATTTGGTCAAGATCAACTCCTTAAAATCTCCATGAATTTTGTGTATACAAAATCGAAGAGGAGATTTTATTCATTAATTTTATTATCTCGTCAACTTTACTTTATGACGAATAAAATTAATAGTTGATCTGTCTTTGATCAAATATTTGGTCAAAGCTCTTTGAATTTAAAATAACATTGATTCCTCAAACAATATTATTTAAATTTACCAACACCTCAAACACCGTGAATTTTGCATGCCACGTTAGTGTGGACGTATACAAATTCATCATTTGTAAGAGGAGGATTTTACCCATTGACTATCTTGTCAATATAACTTTTGACAAATAAAATTACCTCAAACACCATGAATCTTGTATGCCACATTAGTGTGGACGTATACAAATTCAAACATTTGTAAGAAGGGTTTATTAATTTTATTATATTGCTAATCTAGTTTTATGACAAATCAATAGTTGGTTTCCCTTTGGTCACACAAGTGATAGTAGTGACTCCGTTGGGGAGGATACTATTAAATGTGTCTAAGTGTATACCATTACTTGACACTAAGTCCATTAATAAGATTATGCCCCTTCCGTTGGGGAAGATCACACGCTCTTAATTAACTTCCTATAGTCATCCAAAAATGGAAGTCTGTTCTAGTGATCCACAAACAAGCTCATCCGTTATGGAGGAAGGCACTCAGAGCCAACGCGCAAGCTTGTTTGTATCACTTACAAACCAGTAATGGAGACCATGAGATTTACTTAAAAATCCCTCTCCCACTTAGTTATTTATAAATGAGGAATTTTAACTATGCTAGCCTACTAAATATGTAAACCAACATGCACACACAGCACAATATAAAAGCAATAAATAGAAAATATAATTTTCAACTATTATGGCTTTTATCTCTAGTTGTCCTCCATGTGTTGTTATCCCAAGCTGCTGCCATATTTGGCCACCGCCACCGGGATTAGCTGTCGCATCCATCTTGCTCCTAGTTCCGCTGCGCCTCTGGTCCTTAGAAGGTTCCACGCTTTGCAAGATTCGATCCGCGACATAAATAGAATTTTACATTTTGATCCTATATTCCATAAAAGGAATGTACATGTATCTAGATCAAAAATAAAATCCTAATAAAACTAAATACAGCTCCTGCTGTATTTTATAATACAATCATGCACACACATATAAATGCCCTTGACATGTCCAAGGGTCCAATCACACATAATAACTAAAAGCCATAATAGTTGGATCCTGCATCCACAAAGTTAGCACATCCTACTATTAACCTGCCTAAATTATGTATGACATGTGCATAATTAAACTAATACCAAATACACAGAGGCAAAACCCTAGCTCTGATACCAATTGTTGGTTGCTACTCGGAAAACCTAGAGGTTCCACTGTACAAAAATTTTGTACAAAGGTCTGAACCTTTTCCTAGCTACCATGTGTTCTTTTAAATTAAATTTTGGATCGCCTGCGGAACTTAACACGTTTGATCCAAAACTTAATCTATTTGTTCTTTTAGGTTTTGACTTGGATCTCCTGCGAAACTTAACACGTTCGACCCAAATCACCTTAAGTTATTAATTCCATTAAATATTAATTTCCATAATTGGTTCCCAGTACTGACGTGGCGAGGCACATGGCCTTCTTGGATATGGGAGCAACCACCACCGACTAGACAAAACCTTTTATAGAAATCTAATATTTAATTTCCTAAAATAACTTTAGGTTAACCAAAAAGAACAATCAAATCACAAGGAAAAATAAAACAAAAGAACACAACTTCGAAAAACATATTCGAAATACTAGAATCGTAAGCCTCTTGTATTTGGTATTATTTCCAAAAATAACTAGTATGATGCGGAAAGAAAAAATACTAGTTATACCTTTTAGAAAGACCTCTTGATCTTCTACCGTATTCCTCTTCTAACCTCGGACGTTGTGTGGGCAACGATCTTCCGAGATGAGAATCCACCAAAGCACCTTCTTCTCCTTTCTTCAAGTTTCGGCCAAGCACAAAGCTTCCAAAAGATGAAGATCTTTTTCCACCAACCAAGCTCCAAGGGATACAAGCTTTCTCTCCTTCTTCTTCTTCTTCTCCAAGTAGTATCCGGCCACCACAAGAGCTCCAAGCAAATAGAGAAGGTTCGGCCACGACCAAGAGGAAGAGAGGAAGAGAGGTTGGCCGGCCACAACACCAAGGAAAAGAGGGAGAGAAATAATAGAGGTTGTTCACCATGAAGCCTTCTCTACCCTCTCTTTTATAATCCTTGGTCTTGGCAAATAAGAAAATTTAATTAAAAACTTCCTTAATTCTTTTGCCATGAAAAGGAAAAATTTATTTAATTAAAAACAATTTTTCTTTTCTCAATTTACATGGCCGGCCACACCAAAGCTACAAACAAGGAGAGTTTTAATTAATTAAAACTTCCTAATTTGTCTCCAGAAATTTATAAAATTTCTCCAATAATTTAATCCCTTCATGATTGGTTTATAAAAAGAAAATTTAATAAATTAAAATCTTTCTTTTAAACATGTGGATAAAAAGAAAGTTATCTCTAAAAATTAAAATCTCTTTTAATCTACAAATAAGGAAAGATATCAAATCTTTTCTCAATCTTTTGTAGAAACTAATAAAAGAGAATTATTAATTTTAAACTCTCTTAAATCATGAACATGGTTAAAAGAAAAGTTTTCTTAAAATTTAAAATCCTCCTTTAATCAACAAATAAGGAAAGATTTCAAATTTTAAACTCTCTTTTAAACATGTAGATGATTTACAAATAGGAAAGTTTTACCAAAATTAAAACCATCCTTTTAATCTACAAATAAGGAAAGAGATTAATCTCTTCTCTTAATCTTTTGTAGAAAGCTATAAAAGGAAATTTTTAATTTTTAAACTCTCTTTTAAAATCATGATATCCACATAAGAAATAATTTTAATAAAAATCCTTTTAAATATTCTAGTGGTCGGCCACCTAAGCTTGGGACCCAAGCTTTGGCCGGCCACCTACATGGCTCATCCACTTGGTCTTGGTCGGCCCTAGCTTGGGTTCCAAGCTAGCTTGGCCGGCCCCATTGGATGGGTAAGAAGGTGGGTATGCGGTGGGTATAAATCTCTATATACTAGAGGCTACGATAGGGACCGAGAGGAGGAATTGGTTTTGGTCTCCCGATGAAATTAAGCATCCCGTGTTCGCCCCGAACACACAACTTAATTTCATCAATAATAATTCATTCCACTAAAGAACTATTATTGAACTACCGCACCAATCCCAAATTACATTTTGGGCTCCTTCTTATTATGAGTGTGTTAGTCTCCCTGTGTTTAAGATAACAAATGTCCATTAATTAAGTAAGTTACTGACAACTCACTTAATTAATATCTAGCTCCAAGAGTAGTACCACTCAACTTCATCGCCATGTCGGACTAAGTCCACCTGCAGGGTTTAACATGACAATCCTTATGAGCTCCTCTTGGGGACATTCTCAACCTAGATCACTAGGACACAGTTTCCTTCTATAGTCAACAACACACACTATAAGTGATATCATTTCCCAACTTATTGGGCTTATTGATTCATCGAACTAAATCTCACCCATTGATAAATTAAAGAAATAAATATCAAATATATGTGCTTGTTATTATATTAGGATTAAGAGCACACACTTCCATAATAACTGAGGTCTTTGTTTCTTTATAAAGTCAGTATAAAAGAAACGACCTCTAATGGTCCTACTCAATACACTCTAAGTGTACTAGTGTAATTATATAGTTAAGATAAACTAATACCTAATTACACTACGACCTTCCAATGGTTTGTTCCTTTCCATTATGGTCGTGAGCTACTGTTTATAATTTATAAGGTACTGATAACATGATCCTCTGTGTGTGACACCACACACCATGTTATCTACAATATAAATTAATTGAACAACTACATTTATCATAAATATAGATATTTGACCAATGTGATTCTTATTTCTAGATAAATGTTTATACCAAAAGCTAGGCTTTTAGTATACACTCTAACAATTTGCACCAACTTCCTTTGAAATCTAGGGCACATGCTCGGAGCATATCTTCGAGTACCTGATTTACTCGCTCTGTTTGACCATCTGTCTGAGGATGGAAAGCTGTGCTGAACTTTAACTTCGTGCCCAATGCTGACTGTACACACTCCCAGAAGTGTGATGTGAACCTACTGTCTCGGTCTGAAATAATGGTTCGTGGGACTCCATGTAATCTGACAATCTCCTTGAGATACAACTGAGCTAGCTGTTCCATGGAGTAGGATATCCTGATAGCTAAGAAGTGGGCTGATTTAGTCAATCTGTCGACTATTACCCAGATGGTATCAAAACCATTCGTGGTTCTGGGTAATCCCACTATGAAATCCATAGAAATGTCTTCCCACTTCCATTCTGTAATCTGGATAGGCTGCAGAACTCCTCCTGGTCTCTGATGTTCTGCCTTAACCCTCTGACAAGTCAGACAGGTGCTAACATATCTAGCGATGTCTCTTTTCATCCCAGGCCACCAAAAACGTTTCTTCAAGTCCTGGTACATCTTGGTGGAACCTGGATGCATCGCATAAGGAGTCCTGTGAGCCTCATCCAAAATCTTTCTCTTTAGTTCCTCCTGATCTGGAACACAGAGTCTGTCGCCAAAATACAACACCCCACCATCGGATACTCTGAATTCTCCACTTTCTATTTCTGCTAATCCTTGCTTGATTTTCTGAATTTCAGGATCCTGTTCTTGAGCTGTCTGGACGTCACCAAGCAAGGTAGACTCTAATGTCATAGTAGAGAGCTGTCCAACTATGAGTTCGATACCGAAATCTGTGATCTCTTTCTGTAGGGGTGGTGACATGGCTGCTAGCGATAATAAGGTAGCACTGGACTTTCTGCTAAGTGCATCTGCTACCCTATTGACTTTCCCTGGGTGGTAGAGGATGTCTATATCGTAGTCTTTGACCAGCTCCAGCCATCTGCGCTGCCGCATATTCAGATCCTTCTGAGTGAAGAAGTACTTCAGACTCTGATGATCTGTCTACACTCTGCACTGAGCTCCATACAAGTAATGTCTCCAAATTTTGAGGGCAAACACAACTGCTGCAAGCTCGAGGTCATGAGTGGGGTAATTCCTCTCATACTCCTTGAGTTGTCTGGAGGCGTAGGCGATTACCTTGCCATGTTGCATCAGCACTGCTCCTAGTCCCAACTTAGAGGCATCACTATATATATCAAAACTATCTGTGTTCTCTGGTAGAGTCAGAATAGGTGCACTGGTCAATCTCCTCTTTAGCTCGCTAAAGCTGTTCTCACAGTCCTCTGTCCACTGAAATTTTCTGTTCTTTCTGGTAAGAGCTGTCAGTGGGGAGGCTATCCTGGAGAAGTCCTCTACGAATTTTCTGTAATAACCTGCTAATCCCAGAAAGCTCCTGATCTCACTGGCGTTTTTGGGTCTTTTCCAGTTACTCACGGCTTCTATCTTACTGGGGTCTACCATGATACCATCCTTTGAGATGATGTGACCCAGGAAGGACACCTGATCCAACCAAAATTCACATTTTGTGAACTTGGCGTACAACTGGTTCTACTGGAGGGTCCGCAGTACTATTCTCAGGTGCTCTGCGTGTTCTTCCTGAGTTCCTGAATAGATAAGGATGTCATCGATGAATACGATAACGAACTTATCTAAGTATTCTCTGAATACTCTGTTCATGAGGTCCTTGAAAGTAGCTGGAGCATTTGTCACGCCAAAGGGCATGACTACGAACTCGTAGTGTCCGTATCTCGTCCTGAATGCTGTCTTGGGTATATCCCCTTCTTTAACTTTCACCTGATGATAACCTGATCTGAGGTCTATCTTAGAGAACACTGCTGCTCCCTTTAGCTAATCGAACAGGTCATCTATTCTGGGAAGAGGATACCTATTCTTGATGGTGACTTGGTTCAGTGCTCTGTAATCTATGCACAGGCGCATGCTCCCGTCCTTCTTCTTCACGAACAGTACTGGCGCTCCCCATGGTGAGTGACTCGGACGTATGAAGCCCTTGTCAAGCAGCTCCTGTAGTTGCTCATAAAGTTCTTTCAGTTCTGCTGGAGCCATGCGATAAGGTGCTTTGGAGATAGGATTTGTGCCGGGAATGAGTTCTATCTCGAATTCAATCTCCCTGTCTGGTACTAGGCCTAGTAACTCTTCAGGGAAGACTGCTGGGTAGTCACATACAACTCGGATCTCTACTAGCTGTCGGTCCTTGTCCTGACCGGTACTGACTACGTGTGCTAAAAATCCCGTACATCCTAAATCCATTAATCTCTGTGCTTTCATAGCTGAGAGAAACTTTTTGGCCTTTCTCTTGGGTTCTCCGATGAACTCGAACTATGCTTCTGCTTCAGGTTGGAATACGACTTTCTGTTTACGACACTCGATGGAGGCACCGTATCTGCTCAAGAAGTCCATTCCAAAGATGACATCGTAGTTAGTCATATTTAGCACTATCAGATCACAAAAGAGTTCTCTGTCTGCTATAACGACTGGCACGGCTCTGAGCCAGTGCGTGGATGCCATAATTTCTCCTGAAGGTAACATTGTCAAGAACTGACTACTGAGTACCTCTGGGGGTATCGCTAACTTCTCAACAAATGCCCTGGATACATAAGAATGGGTTGCCCTAGTATCGAATAAGACAGTTGTACTTTGCTGTAAAATACTAATCTAACCTGAAACAACTGTCGAGGCATTTGCTACGTCCTCTCTGGTCAGTGAGTAGATCCGTGCATTTGTCGTAGCTGGAGGGGCTTCTAGTCTGCCCTAGCTGATCTGTGGACCATCTATAGCGGCCTGCATCTGATGTAACTGAGCTGGCTGGCCTCCATACTGAATCGGCTGTGGTAGAGGAAGACTAGTCTTGTTCGGGCACTGCTTAACCATATGCCCTTCCTGTCCACACTCAAAGCATCCTCGTGTGCCCTTACGACAAACTCCTGGATGGAATTTCCCACAAGTAGCACACTTTGGATAACTGGGCTGTTTGCTAGCTGGCCCTCCTTTTGGGTAACTCCCTGGTTTGTGCTTGTTGCTGGAGTTCCCTTTCCAGTTAGAGCCGTGGGAGCTGTGGCCCTAGTGTTTCTGGGTGCCTGAGCCTCCTTGACCTTTGGATTCTGAGAGAACTTGCTTCTGCTGCTTAATATTATTCTGGTAGTGCTCGGTGGTTAGAGCACTGCTGACTAGTTCTTCGGTGGTTTGCGGCCTATGAATGCCGCCAGCCACGTTCATCGCTATTTCCGGCCTCAGCATCTTGAGTATCAACCGAACTCGTTCTTTTTCTGTGCTAACTAGTTTAGGGCATAGGCGAGCCAATCTGTTGAATTTCTTCACGGCTTCCTCCACTGAAAGGTTGCCCTGGCAAAATTCAGTGAACTCGTCGTAGTGGTGGTTTGTGACCCGCATGTGAAAGAACTCCTCGAAGAATTCTGTCTCGAAGTCTGCCCATGTCATCTGGTTCACTGGGCGCTTCGCTCTAATTCTCTCCCACCACATATGTGCATCTCCTGTCAAGCAGAAGGAGGCGCACTTCACCTTCTCATGTTCTGGCCAGTCCAGAAGCTCCATCGTACTCTCCAGTGTCTTGAACCAGGCTTGAGCATCCCATGGTTCACTGGTGCCTGAGAAGTTCTCGGGCTTGACTCTCTGCCACTGGATCAGATAGGCTTCTTTCTTTGCCTCTGCTGCTGGGGTCACTGGTGCTGTAGGCTGGACTAGTGGAACCTCCATAACTACTGGGGTTGCTAAGTTTGGTTCCGGGGTGACTGTGGGAGTATTCTGCTGATTAGCCTTTAAAGTGGCTATCTCCTGTTGCTGCTCAGCTAACTGCTACTGTAACTGAGCCACTAATGCTGTCAGATCTGGGGGAGGCACTGAACTGCCTACCTCATGCTGGGGCTCAGTGGCTGGTGCCCTTCTGGCTGGGCGTCCTCGTGCCATCTCTAAAGGAACAAAGGACATACATAACTAAAGCAATCATGTTTATACAACTACTATCACTATCATGTTAAGTACTATCACAGATAAGCATACTCTAGTTATCTACAAACATGAAAGCAATAAACATAACAAAGTGAGAGGTATTCTTACTTGGAAGCTGCAGGTTCAATGTCGATGTGTGTGTAGGAAGTATGGTACTTTTGCTCTGATACTACTCTGTAACGACCCGCCTTCTACTAACTAAGCTGTAAGGCCAGACCGTCACAATATGTTGTGCTAAGCTATATCCATGATCACTACTAAGTCTAGGTGCGGAAAACTGTACCAATTTAAAACTTTGCTAAACTATTTTCATTTCTTCATTCTACATGTGCTAAGGGGTGTAATCTAAACTATTCATGGCATATTTTACATCCCCCATGGTCAAGGAACTGAGCTAAGGGTTTTCCAGCTGTTATCAGGCCTCCCAATCGATCCATGGATCGATTGGAATGGTCGAATCGATCCAGTGATCGATTTATCTCATTACTGTACCTGGGTAAAATTCTGGATCGATCGGCTGATCGATCCAGGCTAATCAATCGATCCAAGAATCGATTCGGGAGCTCTCTTTTCGCGAGGCTAATTCCCCCTATCAATCCCGCGATCGATCCCAGGGCCTTCTGATCGCGACAGACCGCATCCGGATTGATCGGCTGATCGATCCAGAAGCTTTCTGTTCGCGGTACGAACTTCTCAATCGATCGGCTGATCGATTGAGAAGCCTCCAATTGTACCACCAGTCTGATTTCGTACCACCAGTCTGATTTCAGCACTGTTTTGTGCCAAATTCACACACACAAGTTCTAACATGACCATAAACATTCCAATAACACTAACTGACGTTCTAAGCAGGAACACTAGCCATCTAACCAGGTCTTTCATAATTCATAACATCAAAATAACTGAAATAAGAAAAGTAACAACTTAATAAAATGCTAAAGTTTCAGATTTATTTCTAGTTTCTCCAAGGTCTTTGTTTCAAGTTCCATCCATACACATCTTCATCATTACATTGACCTCCAGCCTCCGCTAGTCCATTTTCCTTTTACCTTTATCTGCAGTATAAGGAAAATAGTATCTGTAAGCTTGAGAGCTTAGTAAGAAACCATCTACCTCACAAACACATGCATACGATGCAATTTATGTTTTTAAAACATGCTATTTGAAACACATACTGAAAATGCTAAGCATGGCATGGAATACAACACATAGGACTAAGAAACTAATCATGGCAATAAGAGCTAACCATAAACTATCATGTTGTATCAACGGAAAACTAAACTGATACAAAAGCTGAGTTAAGCTAACACTATTCTGATGCTAAAGCTGTCCTGAATTCACATGACTATTTTATGAAAGCTTGAAAACTATATATATAAGTAGATTAAAATAATAATCATGCTGCTGGTGGGCCCGACATCTGTACGTGCTATGCGCGCATCCCTAACTAGACCCGGGTTTGCAAGTCCCGACTTTAGTAGGGTTACTAGGTTATCTGAACCTAGGGAGGACTATGGGAGCCCAACCTAATGAATATCTAATCCTGTACAGTGCCACTAAAAAGTAAAATACTGAACATAGCTAATATTTCTTGTCTTGCTTTTACTATGTTATCTAAACCTAGAACTAGGTTGTCTGAACCTAGAGGCGACTGTGGGAGCCCGCCCATTGGACGTCGAGTCCCATAATAGCTGTAGCAAGACTAATAAGCTGTAAAATGCTTCTATTGCATTTATCTAGGCTATTAAAATGCATAAGGTGGCATTTACCTGAGCTAGACATTTAATCGAGCACTCGGTGTGCGCTAATGCACACCCTGTGTGCCAAAACTGCATAAAATTAAACTAGTGCCTAGAAATCATACGGAAGCTACTTATACTGCAGGTGAGGGGTTTCTTACCTCCTGTGCTAGTTTTCTTACGATTCAAATCGTTAGATTTCCGGTGGAGACGATCTTCTCGACGATTTTCCCGCGTCCACGTGTTCCTCTCGCGAAGGGAAGCGTCCTCGTGTCGGAGTTATCGCCGGAAGGTGCTCCTTGAGCCCTTAGGCTTGGTGCGCCGAGAGAGGAAGGGAGGGAGGGGGCGGCGTGAGGTTAGGGTGAGGAGGAGGAAAGTCACGAATAAAATCCAATAACTCCTCTTTTAGTTTCCTATTTATATTAAGTGGTTAAATTCACCCAACTCAAATATAAATATAATTGTTTCCCTTCCCTTTCAGCATGACCTTGTTGGGTTTACTTGGTTACTAGAGTCCGCTATAAGTCGTAGGATCCAATAGGTCTCGGGTTGAAAACCCGCGTAGGCTATTTTACGACTCAATTTATTTTTGCTACTTCCGCTATTCTAAAAATTCTGTAAAAATATCCTAAAATTCCAGAAAAATACTAGGATATTTCTAATAATTATTTTGAGAATTTTTGGGTGTTGCAAACGGAGAGCACGATGAGGAGCCGAAAATTTCAATCTTCCGAGTCCTAGAAGCACTAGACGATTTCTCCTTCGGCTGTGAGTCAAGGAAACGAAGGTAAGTCGCTTACTCACCTGCGGTAGGATAGCTTCGAAGTTTAATTCTTGTTCCTTTTCTTATTCCCGAAGCTTTGGATGAAACCTAGGGCTGTGTTGTTGCGATTTGAACGATGAAGCTTTGGTTTCCTGTGGTTTGCAATAGAGTAATTCGGGTTCAAGTTGGTTTCTTGTGTGGATTCCTTTCTCTTTAGATGGCTTTACCTCTTTAGATGGTTCTATTTTTGGGATAGGCTGTAGGTTGTGTGTTTTTCGATTGTACATGCAGTTTTTAGATCCATTGATAGTGTAGTTTAGTATTTCAATTTAGAAATTTCTTTGTTAAATCTGAGTATGAAATAGTTTAGTTCTTTTGAGCAAGTAGTCTTTATTTCATTTGTCACAGTGATGAGTAGTTTCGGATTACTTTATTAACTGCCATGAATTGAAGTTTATGTTGTTGGTTTTCTTTGCCATCTGATGAAGCATGATTTAGAGAATTAGGGTTGCTTACAAAAAGGGTTAAGCTGTGAATTTGATATATATGTTTGTTTGAATAGCTATGTATAGCATTTTGCTTCCCTTATATTACTTTCTTGCCGTGGAACTATAGACAACTCCCACCAGTAGGCATGAGCCTGAGCAGATCTATTCAAGTGAGCATTTATATTCATTCAAGTAGAAGTAGGCATGAACAGATTCATTCAAGTGTGCATTTATATATTCATTCAGTTCCTTTGCTATTTAGATTTAGTAAATAACATGAACATGTGCAGACAGATTTAGATTTCTAGTTCCTTTGCTATTGGAATAACATGGGCAGATTTCTAGTTTTTTTATGTTATTAGATGTGCATGAGTAGCCTTCCTTTTAAAACAATCAGTTTCTAGTTTCTTTAGAGCTTAATATGCAGAATTGTGTTAGCTTAATATGCAGCATTTTAGTGTGCAGATTTTTATTAAGTATTAGTGTGCAGAATTCATTTACCCTTAGCTGAACATGTGCAGATTTTTATAAGCATAGCATGTAGATTTTTATAAGTATAGTATGCAGATTTTAATATGCAGAATTTTATTAGCATAGTAGGCAGATTTTGGGTTAAGCATTTCAAAGTTATAATTTGCTTAAACATTTCAGTTTCTTTTTAAAGAAGTATTCTTTTAGAAGTATTAACAAGTATAAGAAAGATAAAGAAAAGAAAGAAAAAGGCCAAGGCCTTAAGTAGATCCCAAAGTCAAGACTTTAGGGATTTTGGCACACAAGGTGCTAAAGAAAATGCCGAGGCATTATATAGAAGTATTAAAAGATAACAAGTATTTTACTTTTATCAGTGGCACTGTGCTGGACTCTCAGTTGTCCTTGGGTTGGGCTCCCATAGTCGTCCCTAGGTTTAGATAACCTAGTAGTAACGACACGGCCGACGGTCGACGGTCGACGACCCGAGGGTCGCCAAATGGGCCGCCGAATGGGTCGGGTCGTTACAAAAGTAATAGCACAATTGCCAGGCCCAAGAGAAGTTGATTATTATTTTGAAGTATTATAAGTATAAGTTTTTGAACAAGTAAAACGAGTATTACATAAACATAAAATATTAAAAATTAAGTTTAGAACAAATGAAATAAGTTTCATATAGTTCTAAAAATCAGTAAGTTTAGTTCTTTATTCTACCATGTTGATCTAGTGGATGAGTAGTTTTCATGTTTACCTATTAGATGAGTAGCATGATTAGCCATTAGAATTACATGAGTAGATTCCTTAGCTTTTCTTCGCTATTAGTTTGACATGAGCAGTTATGTTTATGCTTTATTTCTTTTTAGAGCATATAGTTTCTAGTTCTTTTCGTATACATGCACATTCGTGATTTTGTGAGTTAGATAGCGCTTACTAAGCAAATTTTGCTTATAGATTGCACTTCCTCTTATTGCAGATACAGGAAAGGAAAAGATATAGAAAAGAAGGCGACAAGGAGGTGTTCGAAGGATGTGTGATGCCAAGACTATGGAAGCCTTAGGACTAGGAAAGAAGTTTTAATTTTAGTTTCCGCATTTTAGTTATTGTAAACATTTGAGTTGTATTTTAAGTTCATGTCATTTGAGATTATTCTGTTTAGATTGCATGTAGGATGAGTTCAGTTTAGTAAGTAGATATTTGTGTGTTTGATACTTATTTAACTGCGTGGTTGATTGATATGTGTTTCAATCGCTTGTGGCTGAGTATTTATTGCATGTATTGTTGAATATGGTCACCGGTACAGGGGAGACTCTGCCGAAATTTTTCGGTAGGGTTTCCATGTGATTTTTAATCATACCGGTTAAGTAGAGTTAGTAGTTAAGTAACGGTCATCTTTAGAGTGTAGTAGTAGTAAGAAGGGTGGTCGTTACTGTCCACTCAGCTTATTGGAGTAGGATATAAAAGATGGGTCGCGCTTATAATTTCCCTGGGCAGGAAGAGGAGGAAGAGAAGACTGCCATTCAGTAGACTAAGTGGCAAGTTCAGGCATCTCGATGAAGAAAAAGTGAGATTTTCATCCCTTGTTCGAGGAAGGCATATCTTAAAAAAAAAAATTGACTTCAAGTGAGACTGGAAGAGGAAAACCCCTAACACCGACTTCTTGGGGTAAGAAAATAGATAAAGATTGTGGGACTTAGGAGGAATGCCAAAAAGGTAAAACAATATAAATATCCCACACAGGTAGCAGAAGGCGTTCAGGGCAAACTTTTGTAAGGGAACATTAAAGTATCGAACCATCTCTAACAAAAATGGATGGATGGGAAAACGTAGACTAACCACTAACTGGCCCTTAAAGAAGGTGATATGGTCAGCAGGAGGACGACGAGGACGAGTGTCCAGAGAAGGGATAATAATGTGATAATTCTTAGGGATTTCATATTTAGGGCAAAGGTAGTGTAAGTACCCCATGGTGGTTTTGATGTGATCAACCAAGTCAAGTTAGGTCTTGTTGTGGTTGATCCTTGTGTCTAAGTGTACAGGAACTTAGGAGCACAAGAAATTGAGCAAAAGACAGAGCTAGCGAGAAGGACGACACGGGAGAGAGTTGATGGGTTTGGTGTGTCCGAGGAACGAGGTGCTACTGAAGAGTATGCTGGTGGACGAGAAGGAGGCGTGCGACATTTCCGAGGAATGAGAAGTCAGAGTGGAAGGTTGCTCGAGAAGATAGAAAATGGGTTCGGGTGAGCCCTATCCCGGATGACTGAAATCACCCAAGAGAGCGGAACCGAAACGAAAGACCCAGACAGAAAGTCAACTAGAAGTTGACTCTGCTCGGGGTTCTCGGATCACCTGGGGCAGCCAGGGCGCCTTGGGTGCGCACCTTGGTCGAGGGCTGGTTCATCCCGATCTAAGCGCCCGGATTTGGTCTAGGCTCTCGGACCAAAAAACGTATCTTTTGCCGAGCTGTCATGATCCGTTGCATCGTCGATAAAATTTTATCCACCCCCAGGCGCTCGAAACCCTTCTAGGCACCCGAATCAGTGCTATAAATATAGATATGATTTCAATAGTTGATGAACAACACTTGTGAACGATTCTTCTTCTGTTTAGTTTTATAACTGAGTGCTTTAACTGCTATAAGAGGCTTCTCCTTTTGAAGAAGATTTTTAGTGAGATTTCAACATCTTGGATTAGCAATCCCCTGATTACGAACTAAGTAAATCTCTGTGCCTCTTTCTTTTGCGTCTTAATTCTTTTGTACAAGTGTCTATTTTAATCAAGCTGTAAGTTTTGAGAAAGGTATTTTTGTTTGTTATTGTGCAGGACAATTCACCCCCCCCCCCCTCTTGTCGGCTGCTAGGGGACCAATAATTGGTATCAGAGCGAGGACGCTTCAGAAGGACTAACCGCCGACCGAAGCAAAATCAATGGCCAGACCAAGCCTCATCCCACCAAAGTTCAAGGGGGAGTTCGCACACTGGAAACACCGAATGGAGGTATTCCTAAAAGCTGACTTTAAAATTCTTTTAATAATTAAGTACGGTTTTGTAGTTCCCAAAGATCAACAAGGCGTAGAGAAAGAAGAGTACCTCTGGACAAAGAAGGAGCAAAGCGATTCATAGCCAATAGTAGAACGGAATATCACTTATTAAGTGTATTACCGTCTCAAGAAGTAAATCACATCGGAAGTTACACATCGACAAAAGACCTCTGGGAGAAGTTCCTGGAACTCCATGAAGGAACATCCAAAGTAAAGCTTGCATGATGGGACATTCTTTAGGACAAGCTAACAAACATCCATCTGGAAAAAGGTGAGAAGGTAGCCAAAGTACACGCGAAGATCAAGGAGCTGATCATCGGATTGGTCAACCTCGGCGAAACGGTAACCAACAGAGACTTGATATGCTATGCACTCAACGCTTTCCCAGGACTCCAGAATGGATTTCGATAATCGATGCCTGCTACATCTCGAAGAACCTGGAGGTAAGTATACTAGAAGAACTCTTTTCAAATTTAGAATTACATGAAACCAGATATGCAGATATAATCAAAGAATCAAGATAGAATCTACCAATAAAAGCCACCTAAAAGGATGAACCAGAGTTAGACTCAGATCTAGAAGGAGACCAGAAGCTTACATGGTAAGGAAATTTAGAAATTTTTTTAGATCTAACAAATTTAAAGAAATGCAAAACAGAAAAAAATCCAAGAAATAGGAGAAAGGTTCGATGCTACCAGTGTCAAAAAGAAGGACACATAAAGGAGGACTGCTTGGAACTCAAAAATAAAAAAGACAAGAGGCCCATGCAAAACAAGCACAAGAATCTCAAGGTCATCTGGGGCGAAAGCTCATCATCTGAGTCAGAAATAGAATCATATGCCGGACTAGCACTGATGGCTAGCCACAAAGAACAAAGTACCTCAGAAGCCAGCATTGATGAAGGGGGAGCTACTTCAGATGAATACAGTGAAGCAAGGGGAGAATCAAGCTTTAGATCCTATATGGTAAGTGAGGTATGCCTCTTACCACCTGATCAACTGTATTTCAGAATTAAATGAATGACAAAATCAATGTGCAAATTAAAAACTAAATATAAAAATTTTAAAAATAAAAATTTAGAAATAAAAAGAATCTTGATAAAATCTTGCTCAATAAAGGATCTTGAAAATTTAAAAATTGAAAATGCTAATTTAAAGGAACAAATAAAAATTTTAAAAATTCTACATGCTCAAATTTTAGATATTCTGAAGGATTAAATTTGTATTATAGATTTCACAAGGGTAAAATTAGAAAAGTAATAAAAGCATACATTCCTAGAAAAGACTTGATCAATTCAGTAGGAAGGAACCTATATTGGGTTCCAAAGTCATGCTTAGTTTAATTTATGCAAATTTCTAATTTTAATTTGATTTAATATTTACCTTTTAATTACCTATTATGCTAAAACAAATATCTTCATATAATTTCTATTTAAAATTAATTAGTTATTAATTTTTCTTAAAAAGGGTATCTTATTTCCTATATGTAGAAAAATTTTCAAAATTTTTTACCGTTGTATTATTTTTATGATTTATTTATTAGATATTATAGTTTTCAATTTAAAATATGTCATAGAGTTTTTTTTTACAAAATATATGTTTTGTTAAAAACTTATAATATTCTCTATCCAACAAAATATTTTTGAAATATTTTGACTAATATTTAATTTTCTATGAATTATTTATCCAATCTTAATTTTTAATATTAAAAATTCTTGAACATTTAATTTTCTAATATTTATTTTTTTTTATAAAATTACTTACTCTACTATATTCACAGAAAATTTCTCAAGGTTTTTTTAATCTCAAATATATTTTTAAATATTTTTAAGAAAAATTTATCTTTCTATAGTAAATAATTTAGTACTACTTAAATTGATTTTATTTTTCATGAAAATTTTATTACTATTTTGGATACGCTTGACACTTATAAAAATTCTTAGAATTTTTTAACAACTAAAATAATTTTTCAAATTATTTTTGTTGAAAATTACTTTTTAATCACAAAAATTTGAATTTCGAGAATAAATTTCACAATATTTTTTTTCCAAGTCTTAGTTATTGTTTTGTACCTTCGTTAGACTTTAATTTCAATTTATTTTAGTAAAACCCCTATTTTTAGTATGATTAAAGGGGGAGAGTTAGAAGTTAAGTTTAAATGGGAGATATATTTTTTTTTTCAAAATATTGCATATCTAATGTTTTAAAACTTCCATATTCATTTAATTTAATGTATTGTTTTACCCTAACTTAACTTGGGTTGATTCACATCAAAAATGAAGAGATTGTAAGTACCCCATGGTAGTTTTGATATGATCAATCAAGTCAAGTTAGGTCTTGTTGTGGTTGATCCTTGTGTTTAAGTGTGCAAGAACTTAGGAGCACAGAAGATCAAGCAAAAGACGCAGGTAGCGAGAAGGATGACACGGGAGAGAGTCAACGGGCTCGATGCGTCCGAGGGACGAGGTGCTGTGGAAGAGTATGCTTGCAGACGAGAAGGAAGCACACGACATTTCCGAGGGACGAGAAGCCAGAGCGGAAGGTTGCTCGTGAAGGCTGAAAAATAGGTTCAGGTGAGTCCTAGTCCGGATGGTCGAAATCACCCAAGCGAGCATAACCAGAGTGAAAGACCCAGACATAAAGTCAACTGGAAGTTGACACTGCTCCGGGTGCCCGAACTCCGGGTGCTCGGACCTGGTCCGGGCGCCCGAATCAACTGGGATAGCCAAGGCACCCCAGGTGTGCACCCTGGTCAAGGGTTGGTTCAACCTGGTCTGGTTGCCCAGATCTCGTCCAAGTGCTCGGACTAAAAACTTATCTTTTGCTGAGCTATCATGATCCATTACGTCGTAGATAAAATTTTATCCACCCCCAGGTACCCGGAACCCTTCCAAGCAACCAGATCAGTGCTATAAATACAACCCTGATTTCAATAGTTGAAAAGCAAAACTTGTGAACGATTCTTCTTCTATTTAGTTTTGTAACTGAGTGCTTTAATTACTGTAAGAAGCTTCTCCACCTGAAGGAGATTTATAGTGAGCTTTCAACGTCTTGGATTAGCAATCCCTTGATTGCAAACTAAGTAAATCTCTGTGCCTCTCTTTCTTTAGCGTCTTAATTCTTTTGTACAAGTATCTATTTTAATAAAGTTGTAAGTTTCGAGAAAGGTATTTTTGTTTGTTATTGTGCAGGGCAATTCCCCCTCTCTTGCCGGTCGCTAGGGGACCAATAGGTAGGTTCTATCAGAATCATCAAAGTCCGAGTAAGTATGGGTATACCATGGGGCAAAGGATTCATGAGCCATGGAATATCATAAAGAAAGACAAGGAACAAGCAACTTACTGAGTTACAATGGAGGAAAGGAGTTTGTAGAAAAAAGGTCGTCGGAGAAGAGATCGAAGTAGACAAAGAGTAAAGTGCTAAAAGTTTGCGTCATTTAGGGTTTTTATGAAGTTCAATTTAATTGCAACCATTCAATCAAAATAGTAGTCTCACAGAGAATCGTTGATCTACAAGAAGAGAGATGTCGTTGAGCCGTACGAAGAGGCGTGCATCAGGGGTCATTTCAAAAAATGAAAAAGTGGAAGCCATGTGGCATTCACCCATGAATGAGCATTTATGATGGAGATGACAATCAAATCATTATACGAGCAAAGCACCTCTCCGCATGTCTTTGGTGCTCTCTTTTGAACTGCCAACCTCTAATAGATGGTTTTTGAAAAATGTTACTAAGTGTCCAAGGTGCAGAGGAGAACGTGAATTTCTAGACGACCCTAATAAAAGGGGCGAGCAGATGAAAATCAGACTTGGGTCTAGTCAGTCGGCTACACCTCTTTTGACTAGAATTGAAGGGGAGGCTAGTGATATGAGATGTAATGAGCAGACCCATGAGATGATGTGATAGTCAAAGTCAAGGTGATGTGGCGGTCAAAGTCAAGGTGATGTGGTGGTCAAAGTTAAGGTGATATGACAGTCAAAGTCAAGGGGAGAGAACATTCCATATCTGGCTTCATTATTCGCTCAGCGTTAAGGCTCTCAGCGCAAGCCTGGCCAGATTATAGGTTGTTCGAAAGAGGCCCAATCGGCCCTTAGGCTGGTCAAGCTTAGGAGGTTCAGTGTATTATTCTTGAAATAGGAAGTTGGTATATCTAGTCATTCAATCACCGACTAAGTTTATGGGATGCCCGACCCACCTCATATTTGGTCAACCTTAGGGTCAGTCGAAGTAAAGGTCAGACTCCCCACTTTACACGAGCCTCTTTTTGCACACTTGGTCGGACTTATTATAGGTTAACCCTAAGGGTCCCCACATGGTGTAGAACGTCTCCAAGTGTATTTGACCGATGTTATGGCCGGATGGACCCATACATCTCTGATGTACTCTTCTCTTATGTGCACAAGTGTAAATCCGGTCAGAATGTCAGATCTCTGGTTATTTTACCTACATAAATTACTGATTGAACCACTCAAAATACTGCTCCATTTCTCAGGGTAGCCCATTACACGACCGGCCGGGTATAAGGTTGGTCGGGTCTAAGGCACTCGGCTTTACATTACTTCCTAAATGGATTTTCAGTATGTCCAATGCATTATATTATTTTCCAAATAGATTTCCAATAGCATTTCATACACAACAAAGCGTACATAACAAAGCAGATTAATGTAAAGACATGCATAATATGAGAACAGGCACAAAGACGATCATCCTTATAGGCCGATCGGGATATACTCAGCCGATAACATGAGCAGAGAATCCTAACAACCTTTCAGATTAATAACCATATGTTAGAGAATATTTTTCTGGAACTTTTTTAAGGATTATCATATTTCTCGTTAGTCAACCACTTATAACAGCATATTCCTTCAATCACCCTATCAATGGCGTAAACTATAAACAACAAAAGAGGTATACAAGTGGGTAAAGGAAAGATTCCTCAAACAATAATGCACAGGTGGTATACTTTCCATCACTTGACAACCTTTGACATTCTAGGTCACCTCATGATTATGGAGGTTCTGAGAGGTGGTATATAAAGGGAAGGGGGGGGGGGGGGGGGGGGCATCTCCATTGGCAAGGTACATTCTCGGTACATCTGAATCTTACTCTTGTGAGCATGGTCTTTACTGTTCTTTATTCACCCGTCCGGAATTGTACTGACTTGAGTGTCAGAGGGTCTTTACTAGGGACTTCCCTTGGTTTCTGGGTGCTGATGTTTTGTTAGCTCGTCTGAGTGTACGCAAGATCAAAGAAAGGATTCTTCTTGGAGTAAAAGGTCTTCTACCAGTCAACAACCAAGTCATTGTGCCCAGCACGCCATCTCTACAGTTTTTAGACAGGATCAATATACAAGTAAATTATGGAGGACATTTTACTTTATTACAATGACCCTTTGCACGAGATAGGTTAAACATCTAATGAAATATTTTTCCCCTAAAATCTATGGAAGCAAATACTCATATAAGTACCAACTATGTAAATATGTGGAAGTTAAAATATATCATTTATAAATTAATATTGAGTGGTAAAATCGATCATAATAATTAAGACAAATTGTAAAATGATTGATTCTTCACTTTTATTTTATATTATTGTTTAAAATGAAATGATTGATAGATATATAGGAGGTTAGGATAGCTTATGGGAGTGTAATTCTATTACGGAGTAATATTCAATTCAATTAGTTTATCAATTATTTTAACAAAACAATACAATCAAATAATAGGTATAAGTGGGGCATCGTATTCTATAGTTACTAGCCATCATGCACACGCATTACATGTGTCATATAATGCATTAATATACGTAAATTAGTACCCCAGACTCATAAATTGGACTTAGTAAGAATGCATTAGACCCATGTAGTAAAACCCCAACAGTAAACTATTATAACGAACTCTTCATCATAAAAAATTAATTTAATTTTTTATACCAGATATTAAACTTATAAGAATAGATACTACATTTGATCTTAGTCAAAAGGCGGGAAAGATATACATTCTAACGTCGTCTGCCCAGGATATTTATAGAAGTTTCTCTACTTGAAGTATTGCCAATTCTAAAATGTAAGACTAAAGATAACCATGACAGTACATATTTTTTATATAAAAAATAACCAGAGAAAGTTACTAATAGGTCTTAAATGTATTTTTAGTGTGAAAAGAAAAAAAGAATATTAACATAATTTAATCTTGGGCATCACCAAAATTAGTTAGTAAAGGCTAAATTCTTAATAAAATTGTAAGATTAAAATATTCAATGATTGTTCACAAAGAGTGTTAAGGTTTGACTCAAAATTCATATTACTAATGTCACGCCCCGGGGGAGTCCCTGGCAGAGGAAATTCCGACAGCATCTCTCCTGTATGGGTGACAATCTAAAACTTATCTACAAGCCCTCAGGGCCCCTCAATCCTCGGCCAACACGGCCGGAACATATACAATAAAATAAACAAACATCCACACAGTTTATATAGTACAGTCTCCGGCTGACAATCACAACCACGCAGTTTAATAAAAACCTACACCACTACAACGAAAAACCTTCGCAACGGAAAACATGCGCAACATACTCGAATCACGATATATAAATTCAAGAGTGCAAAACACACACATCACAACTATGTAGTTCACTAACAAGGAAACACAACTCTGAAAATAGATAACCATCTCAACTCCTAGTAGGGACTAGCGACTGGAACCTCCTGACGACTTCAACCTGAAATAGAAAAATAAAGCAACGGTGTGAGTTCAGCGACTAAGTGGGTATCAAGCTGACATGCATACTAAAATATAACCAACAGTAATAATCATGCAGTACAGTCTTCTGGACAATAACTAGAAATGCAAAACTGAAAGATAGGAGAATAACTGTACTCACCAGGGCCTCCTAGCTTGACATAAGGGTCGTCAGACCAAATACATCATGTTTCCTGTATGCATGTCAATCATATACAACCACAGAAATGCAACATCCAATATGTAGCAATCACAAGCAATAAATGTAATCCATGCATATGATGCAAAAATGTTCTGGTCAGCCCTGACGTTAGTCAGCCATCTCACACACGATGGTGAGACCGAATGGGTAGGGCTATGACAACTGTGCACTCTACCATCACTACTCCTAAGTGACCGAGTGGATAGGATGTTGTCGCAGTACACCTATCCTCCTACCCCAAATCATAAGTGGGGGAGCCCAATGCAGAGATCCTGCTACCACACTGCAATCACACTACCCATGAGCAGGCCAGTGGAGCCCTTGACAGAGCAACCTGCTACAATACACCCTACCTGATATACCACTAGCCCATGAGTGGTTGTGTATACAGATCCATGTAACTACCGATGTGCTCAACAATAATGGAGCCGGCATGCAATAGTGCAAGATGGTGCATGTCACTAAGCATGTAAATCCTGAACATATCTATCTCCATAAAGTATGTACCAAAAGGTAAATGGATCCAACAAAATGATCTAGGTACACTTGACTGGTATAGCAAATAACTAGTTCTGTACACAATAAGGCATGGTAGGTCGCTACCTCTATGAACATAAAATACACATGGCAATAATCAAGAGGGTATAAACATGGATGTATAGCAGACAACAAATAAAGCATGTTATAGGTATCAAGTAAAGACCTAACCTACCAATGCAGATATAGACATAATCATTACTACTTGTTATAATCTACTATGCATATCAAATGACAATATCAAAAAGATAAGTCAAGGTACCCGCCTCAAAAATGAAGATCGTATCGGAACAAATCCCATGTAGTGATGTCGTCTCAACAGAGCCCTACATCAACTTATTTAGCTAATTCAAATTACAACAATTAGCTAAATCCAATCCCCAACTGATCCAATTAGTAACCACCCCATACATAAATCTCTAAACCATAATCTAATAGATTAAACAACCCTAACTATTTCACCTTCCGATTAGGATTTACTATAAGCATAAAGCAACCCAAAACTCACCTAATTCCAACTCACTCTACTGTTGGCTCGCGATCAGGGCAACCCACTGCCGAAATTGTAGCTGGAGGGACTCTTGCTACCGGAACTGTGGCTGGAGCAGTAAGTAGCTGACCTCCAAACCAGATACCCAAATCAACACTAAGCAAAGATCAAATGCCCAAATATATCTCACCCAAAACTGAAGTGGTTGCTGGTGGTTGCAATGGCCGGAGCTAGGGCACGATAGTGAAGACCAAACTAGGGCATAGAGGTGTCGACAGGGATAGCACGATGTTGGCGTCGATCGGGTGTGGTGGGGAAGAGATCAAATCGGGAACTAGGGTTTGGATCCTTGCTTTGGTCGAAAACCAACCCGTGCAAAGGCGGCGCCTCGGATCGGGAAGACGAGAACTTGGGTACTCGGCTTGGTGAGAGCAGCTCGGGTGGCTGGCAATCAGTGTCGAGTTGTGGCAGCCGACAGTGGCGCATAGGGAGATCAGAAGGGGAGGTCGGCGGAAATCGGATGAGAAGGGAGACAACGCTAGGGCTTCGGGGCTTCCCTTGGCCGATGGCTTTATCAGCAAGGAGAAGAAGAGTCGCGTGGCGGCACAAGGGCGGCGCGTCGATTGGGGAAGACAATGAGATCGGCGGCCGTGGCTCGACATCGCCAGAGGGGAGAGCCGACGTCGGGCGAGGCTTAGGGCACGGGTAAGAAACGAAGGAAAAGAAAAAAAAATAAATAAAGAAATTAAACATTTCCTCGTTCAAACAGGGTAGCTTAAACATGCTTTCCCCTAACTCAATAATTGATCCCCATAACATATGTCATACGAGCTCTGAAAAATTCCTAAAAATTTCTAAAATTTCCCTTAAGGTTATTCGTCCTTTTTTCGGTATTTTACATTCTCCCCCACTAATAAAAATTTGGTCCCCAAATTTTTGTTATTTACCATCAGCAAATATTAACAATCAACAATCTATATAAATGCTGAACAGAAAACTAACCCACATACCTCAAGTAAAAAGATGAGGGTATCGAGCTCCCAAGTAGCCTCCTCATCAAAATGATATTGCCATCCGACTTTAACCAGCTGGATAGTTTTGTTCCGCAGTTGACGCTCTTTGTGGTACAGAATCCGTACCGGAACCTCCTCGTAGGTAACGTCAGGCTGAATGAGAACTGATATATCTGACAAAGCGTATGCGGGGTCGGGCACATATCTCCTTAGCATGGACACATGAAATACATCGTGAACGTCTGCCAAAGCCTGTGGTAGCGCCAGACGGTAAGCTACCGCTCTAATCCTCTCCAAGATCTGGAAAGACCCAATGTATCGTGGAGCTAGCTTACCTCGGAGACCAAATCTCTTCACCCCTTTCGTAGATGAGACTCTCAAAAATACATGATCATCAGTAGAGAACTCCAAGGGTCTTCATCTCCGATCAGCATAACTCTTCTGACGATCCTACACCTCGGACATCCTCCGTCTGATAATTCAGACCAACTCTGCCTCCTGCTGAGCTCTATAAGGTCCTAGCAACTGGGCCTCCCCAACCTCCTCCCAGAGGATGGGTGTCCGACAAGGTCTACCATACAACGCTTCAAACGGTACCATCTGGATAGCCGAATGATAGCTGTTGTTGTAGGTAAACCCTGCTAATGGTAGGTGATCCTCCCAGCTGCCTCCGAAATCCATAACGCAAGACCTCAGCAAGTCCCCTAATGTCTGAATGGTCCACTCTGATTGTCCATCTGTCTGCGGATGGAATGCTGTACTGAAATAGAGCTGTGTGCCAAAGGCATACTGCAGACTCTGCCAGAACCAGGACGTGAACCATGGGTCTCTATCCGATATAATACTCAAAGGAACACCATGCAATCTAATGATCTCCCAACAATACATCTCTGCCAATCGATCCAACGAATCGGTCTTTCGGATCACTAAGAAGTGCACAGATTTGGTTAATCGATCAACGACTACCCAAATCGAGTCATGGCATCGTTGTATCCTAGGCAATCCCACCACAAAATCCATAGTGATGGCGTTGAGATGAATGTTGAGAAATCCATTAGTCATTTGTACTAATGTGCATGCGTTGAGAAATAGCAGGGCATTGACGAAGGGCGAGGTGGACCTACGAGTAGGCAATGGAGCACGGGTTGCTGCTGTTGCTGTAGGGACTTACTTTTTATCTCTGCCCTCTGGGCTTGTACTAGAATTAGATGAATGTTGTTATGTGTCTGCTCTTACTAAGAACATAATATCAGTTTCTTGTTTGGACAAGAAAGGTTTTTCGTTTATAATAAAGAACAAATGTTGTTCAGTTTATTTAAATGATATATTCTATTGTAGTGCACCTCTAATGAACGGACTTTATATTCTAGACTTAGAGAACCCCATCTATAACATAAATACCAAAATGTTCAAATCAAATGAAATGAACCAAACCTATCTCTAGCATTATCGCTTAGGTCATATAAATGACAAACGCTTATCTCCGCTCCATAAAGATGGTTTACTGGACTCATTTGATTTTGAATCATATGAGACATGTGAGTCATGCCTACTAGGCAAGATGACCAAGACTCCCTTTAGTGGACACAGCGAGAGAGCGATTGACTTGTTAGGACTTATACATAGTGATGTATGTGGCCCTTTCAATGTCGCTGCCAGAGGTGGTTATAGATACTTTATTACATTTACTGATGATTTCAGTAGGTATGGTTATGTGTATCTAATGACACATAAGTCAGAATCCTTTGAAAAGTTCAAATCATTCAAGAATGAAGTACAAAACCAGCTTGGCAAGAGTATTAAGATACTTCGATCAGATTGAGGTGATGAATACCTTAGCCATGAGTTTCGTGACTATCTAGCTGAGTGTGAGATTCTATCCCAACTTACTCCTCCAGGAACACCATAGTGGAATGGTGTATCCGAAAGGAGGAATCGTACCTTATTAGATATGGTGTGATCTATGATGAGTCACACAGATCTTCCTATATCTCTTTGGGGCTATGCTCTGGACACAGCAGCCTTCATACTCAACCGTGTTCCATCCAAGGCTGTGATAAAGACACCATATAGGATATGGACTGGGAGAGATGCCCAGGTGTATTTTATGATGATTTGGGGTTGTGAGGCTTACGTTCGACGTCAAGTTTCAGACAAACTGGGACCCAAATCTGATAAGTGCTATTTTATCGGATATCCCAAGGAAACGAAGGGATATTACTTCTACATTCCTAGTCAACACAAAGTAGTTGTGGCTAAGACTGGGGTTTTTCTAGAAAGGGACTTTGTTTCTAGAAAAAATAGTAGGAGTACGTTCAATCTTGAAGAAGTTCAAGATATGGACCATAGCACTGAAGCCTTAATGGAAGTTGAACTGGAGCCACAAAGAGTTGTGGATGATGAGATTGTTCCACAAGGAGTTGAGGAACAACAACCAGTTCAAGTAGACCTACCTCTTCGCAGGTCTGATAGGGTACGTCGTCAGCCTGAGAGATACTCATTTCTCTTATCTGACTAGGATGATGTTATGCTCGTTGAGAATGAGCCTACCTCCTATCAGGAAGCTGTGATGAGACCAGATTTTGAGAAATGGCTAGAGGCCATGAGATCCGAGATGGAATCCATGTACACCAACCAAGTATGGACTTTGGTTGATCCATCTGAAGGCGTCAAACTCATTGGGTGTAAGTGGGTCTTTAAGAGAAAGACTGACATGGATGAACTTATATATAAGGGTCGTCTGGTAGCTAAAGGTTTCAAGCAAATTTATGGTATTGACTATGATGAAACATTTTCTCCAGTAGCGATGTTTAAGTCCATTCGGATCATGCTTGCTATTGCAGCATACCACGATTATGAGATCTGGAAGATGGATGTCAAAACCGCATTTCTGAATGAAAACTTGCTCGAGGATGTGTACATGATACAACCTGAGGGTTTTGTAGATCCACAGCATACTGCCAGAGTATGCAAGCTGCATAAGTCCATTTATAGACTAAAGCAAGCTTCTCGGAGCTGGAATCTTCGATTCGATGATGCAATCAAATAGTTTGATTTCATCAAGAATGAAGATGAACCCTGTGTCTACAAGAAGATTGTTGAGAACACAGTTGTCTTCTTTGTATTGTATGTGGATGACATACTACTCATTGGGAATGACATTCCTTTGCTGCAGTCTGTCAAGACTTGGCTAGGAAATTGTTTCTCAATGAAGGACTTAGGAGAAGCAGCCTGCATTCTAGGCATAAAGATCTATAGAGATAGATCTAAGAGATTGCTTGGCCTAAGTCAGAGTACATATGTTGACAAGGTATTACTACGGTTTGCCATGCAGAATTCCATGAAAGGATTTCTGCCGATGTCACATGGTGTGAGTCTTTCGAAGACTTAAAGTCCCTCTTCTAGAGAGGAGAGAGACCGCATGGATAAGATCCCTTATGCTTCAGTCATAGGATATATCATGTACGTCATGCTATGTACTCGTCTTGATGTTTCGTATGCTTTGAGCATGACGAGTAGATACCAGTCAAATCCAGGTGAGCGTCACTGGATAGCGGTCAAGAATATTCTTAAGTACTTGAGAAGGACTAAAGAATATTTCTTGATATATGGAGGCGATGATGAGCTAGCTGTAAAGGGTTACAGTGATGCCAGCTTTCAAACTGACCAGGATGATTATAGATCGCAGTCTGGGTTCGTGTTTTGCTTGAATGGTGGTGCTGTGAGCTGGAAGAGTTCGAAGCAGGACACAGTTGCTGATTCTACAACAGAGGCCGAGTATATTGCTGCATCAGAAGCAGCAAAGGAGGCAGTTTGGATTCGCAAGTTCATTACTGAGCTTGGGGTGGTTCCTAGCATAGCCGATCCCATAGAGCTCTATTGTGACAACAATGGAGCAATTGCACAGGCTAAGGAACCTCGCTCACACCAGCGGACCAAACATATACTACGACGCTTCCATCTCATTCGAGAGATCATTGATAGAGGAGATGTGAAGATTTGCATAGTACCCACTGAGGCTAACATCGCAAATCCCTTGACCAAGGCTTTGGCACAGAGAAAGCATGATGGTTACACTAGGTCATTGGGGCTTAAAGTATACACTGATTGGCACTAGTGCTAGTGGGAGATTGTTAGTTAAAGCCCTAGAGTCAATCATGTGATGATTTTTGTATGGACTCATTGTATCATATTCTTGTATATAAATAAAGGTATTTCTTTATGGTTATTATACTTACTTGTATTGGTGCCAAATAACTAAGTATAATAGCGTCCTTGAGTAGAAGGTTCTTATCTATATCAATCAATTGGTTGAATCGATAGTGAGATGATATAGAGAACACTACTCTTAATCATTCCTAGTCAAGTATTAACATTCAGGGACAATGTTAATGCGATGAGACTAGCATGTAGGTCAACTCGATGACTTGATCTCACAAGTCATGGATATAGAGATATCAAGTTGACACATGAGTATGCATTGGAGAATGTATACTGAATGACACACCATGAGAAAGTATCATGGATCGTTATATGAGTGTCATATACTTTCTCATGCGGCTATTAGTATGACTATTAGTCCTTAGACCTGAAGTCACCATGGTTCCCTACATAAGGAGTTGCATACTTTGGTTTCGTCAAACGTCACCCGTAACTGGGTGGACTATAAAGGCGATTACTGGGTATGTAACAAATTATGCGGAGGGATGTGAGTGATGTAGATGGGATCTATCCCTCCTATATGACGAGAGCAACATCATTATTCTTGATAGTGTGAGACCACTAAGTGCATAACCATGTCTAAATGAGTCAATATGAGATATTGAGCTCATTTGATTAGAGTGAGTCTACTTGGAGTTCAATATTTAGATTGATTAGAGGATGACATGGTCTATGCCTCAAATTGATCAATCTAAATGTCAAGGATAGAAAGACATTGTCATATATTGTGAGGGTCACAATTAGTAGTCACAAAGGTGATGTTGGATCTCAACATTCTTGTAACTTGGGTAGTAATGATGTGTTGCTAGATACCACTCATTACTTATGCTTCTAAATGGGTTTAGGAGCATTGCCAACGTTACAAGAACCTATAGGGTCACACACAAAGGTCAATTAGATGGAGATTAGGTTCATATGATGAACCAAGAGGATTAGGCTCATGTGATGAACCAAATTGGATTAAGAGTAATCTAAATTAGACTAATTGAGTTGGACTCAATTTGATTCATGTGTCCAATGAGTCTAATTAGATTATGATTCATTGAGTCAATTTAATTCAATGAATATAGATTCATTAGATTAAATTGATATGAATCAAATGGTTGGATTTGATCAACCATGGGAGATAAGAGGTCAAGTTTGACTTGACTTAAGAGGGAAGATGAAGAGTCAAGTTTGACTTGACTTTGACTTGACCAAATGCCATGTCATTGTGACTTGGCATAGGGTCGGCCAATGATGGTGTTACATATCATCAAGGCCACATCATTTGGTCAAGATTGACTTGACCAAATGCCACCTCATGAGGGAGACCAAGATCCATGACTCTTGGTATCCCATGGAGGTTTATAACCTCTCTATTGTGGCCGGCCACTTGCATGTGCGAGTGATTGCATTTGTGTGCTCATTCAAGAGGTCTTCTTCTTCCTCTTCTCTTCCTCTCTTCTCTCCCTCTCTTCTCTCCCTCTCTTCCTCCATTGCCTTGAGCCACAAAGAGTGCTAGCACACTCTAGTGTCTTTTCTCCATCTCGTTGTTCATGCGGATACATATAGAGGAGTGTTCACTTGACACTCTCGATATCCGGCAACCTTGGACGAGCGGGATAAGCGAATGGCTTCGCATCAAAGGTATAAAATCTCTACCATGTAGATCTAGAGTAGATCTAGGATAGAAACAAGTACATGAATTTATTTTAATCTTCGTACGGATCCGGTGGCAAGACTTCGGGGTTTTCGCAACACAAAAAGCGATTTTTACAGGCCGAAAGTCCCAACATGAGCAACTATGATAACCAGAATACCCTACTCCGTTTGTCCCTGCTCCTCAAGGCCAAACTCGGAGAAACCCTAAATCAAGTCTGTGACCAAAACTCGGTGGCATGCTAAAGTCCCTCTAGAGTTCCGGCTAAGTGCATCGGCAACCACATTAGCTTTCCCCGGGTGGTAGCTAATAGTATAGTCATAATCATTCAGGAACTCCATCCATCTCCTCTGTCGGAGATTGAGTTTCTTCTGAGTGAAAAGATATTTGAGACTCTTATGATCAGTGAGAATCTCAAATGTAATATAATAAAGATGATGCCACTAAATCTTCAAAGCAAATATAATGACGGTCAGCTCCAGATCATGTACTGGGTAGTTCTTCTTATGCTCCTTTAACTGACGAGAAGCATAGGAGACTACCCTGCCATGCTATATCAAAACATCGCCCAAACCCTATAGAGAAGCGTCGGTGTAGAGTACGAATCCGTCCTCTCCAGAGGGTAAAACTAGAATTTGTGCCGACACTAATCTCCGCTTCAGCTCCTGGAAGCTGGTCTCGCAAGCTTCTGACCATGTGAACATCACGCATTTCTTGGTCAGGCGTGTCAGCGGCATAGCAATGTGAGAGAAACCCTCAACGAACCGTCTGTAATATCCGGTCAATCTCAAGAAACTACGGATCTCCTGAACTGATTTCGACCTCTCCCAACTGGTGACAGCCTCGATCTTCTGAGGGTCTACGGAAATACCTCTGCTAGAAACCATGTGTCCTAGAAAACTAATTGAGGATAGCCAGAAAGCACACTTGCTAAACTTCGCATATAGATGATGTTGTCGAAGAGTCTCCAAGACTATGCGAAGATGTTGTGCATGTTCCTCCTCGAAACGCGAGTAGATCAAAATGTTATCAATAAAAATGATAAAGAACCGATCTAGATACTCCAGGAAGACGTGGTTCATTAAATCCATAAATACCCTGGAGCATTGGTAAGCCCAAATGACATTACCAAAAACTCATAATGTCCGTATCTGGTGTAGAATGTTGTTTTCTGAATGTCAGAATCTTTAACTCTCAATTGATGATATCCAGGCCGTAGATCAATCTTAGAATACACTGATGCACCTTTGAGATGATCAAACAAATCCTCAATCCGTGGTAAGGGGTACTTATTTCTGATGGTCACTGTATTCAGTTGTCTGTAATTGATGCACAACCTCAGAGTACCATCCTTTTTCTTGACGAATAATATCAGAGAACCCCACGGAGATGCACTAGGGCGAATAAACCCCCTGTCCAATAACTCTTGGAGTTGGACCTTTAGCTCGTCCAACTCTTTCGATGTCATACGATAAGGAGCTTTTAATGCTTGCGCGGTCCCCGAAATCAGCTCAATAGCAAACTCCACTTTGTACGTGTGACCATTTTTTTTATTAATAGCCTTATACTTTGGTTGACAAAGTGTCATATATTATACTAGAATTTATGAAATTGATCTTTTAGCTTAAGTGGAGAAGAGATTATCACGTTGAATCTTAGAAGCTCTTCTTTATTTTGACCACCAAATCTTTATTTAATTTATTATACCTTGAACAATATCTTCCTTGTAGAATAGTAAATTTGGGATACCTAAAACTCTTACCTAGGGTTTCCATATTCTCCTATCTTAAGCTTCAATTACTTTCTTAGCACTAGGATTATGTAATTGAATTTCTTTACAATTTGAGCTTCAAATTTAATCTAACTAAACTCTTTGAATTAACAAAATATCATCTATCAAAATATTCAGCAAAGATGTCTATTTTGAAATATAATTGGTTATTAACATCATATTCCTTAATTGCATCATTAACAACAAGAAATTTTTGATTTCCAACTTGCATCTAACATTACCCAAGCCTCTATATTTTCTCTCTCTTTTTCAATCTAATAAAAAAATTTCGAATTCTAACTTTGCCTCATATAGTATTGTAGGTCATTCTCCATCATAGAATTTTTTTAATATAAGGGGTTGCTAAAGGCTCCACTAGTGATCCTACGAATAGTTGAACTCTCTGTAACTAACCTTGCATGTTATTTTTAGATAATTCTAACATTAGAAGCATGAAAATTTCACTTTTAAGGAGCTCATGTTATAAAGTTCTTTTCTAATTTGAAGTTCATTATCTACTTCACCCCATTGTCGTGGGTTCTTTCAATTTAGGTTTGTAAGAATATTCTTTTTCAAGCATTCTCATGTTAAAGGTTTTATGGTTAACTAATGCCAACTAGCTTGGATTAAATAAAAAAAAAAATGAAATGTGACAAGCAAGATCATTCTTATTGTTTAAATGAGTCATTCTACCACTACAACAAAATCTCTCATAGACATCAGTGGAACAACAACGGTTTTAAGCTAAAACCGATGTCTTTGAATATTTTACACCGGTTTTTCTAAAAACCGGTGTCTATGAGCGCAGATTTTAGCTCATAGACATCGGTTTTTTAGGCGATGTCTATGAGCGCCCTTTTTTTCGTTAATAGACACCGATTTTAACAGCGGTTTTTAAAATCCGATGTTAATGAACCAAAATAAAATATTTTAATTTCCCCACAAGCCAAAATTTGCAACACTTGAAGTTCCCTCTAAACCTAAATCTATATCCCGCCCCTTCCTCCGCGCGACCATTTCTCTCGCGTAAACCTAAACCTAAAACCTCCGACCATCCGACCATCTCTCTCAGCCTAAACCTAAACCTCCGACCATCTCTCTCAACCTCATCTCCCTCTTCCCCCTTCCTAGATCCTCTCCCGATCAGGATCAAGACACGAGGTGGTTCACTCTAGCCCCCCGTTGTCGTGGGCGATGATGGCGCCACACAAGCCCTTGTTCTTCAGGTTCTGCTTTCACGACTGCGCCTTCTTGGGCCACCTGTACGACCCTTGCTTCGTCCAGTGGTATAACTTCGACTTCCCCCGCTTAGAAAAGAGCATTTGGCGCACGTCCTCCTCCGGTGGCCTGGTTTGCTTGATGAACACCAATGACGGAGATCGCTTATTGGTCGGCAATCCCATCAAGAGAGACTGGAAGTTGCTTCCTCGAGTCCCCGGCGGCTCCTCCCCCCAGTTCAACGCGCTCGCCTTGTCGTTCGACTGCCTCACGCGCGACTACACCGTGGTCTCCTCGTGTGGGTCCCTTTCTGAAGAAGCATCTCATCTCTCTCCCTGTTTCCGCTCGCTCTCCTGGCGAGATCTCTCCAGCCTCCTTTCTCTTCTCCGATATCCAGCTATGGATCTGGTGGCCCCAATCGCCATGCTCCTCGTCGCCGCGGCGGTGACCTTGGGGACGGAGGCCTCGATCCACGCCTACGACCTCGAGCCCTTCAGGGAGGTAGGAACGCGGTCCTCCTCTCCGGCGGCAGCGAGGGCATCGTCGCATCCCGCCTCGACGCCCTTGGTCCCCTACGGATCGGAGATGGTCGGGCTTACATCAAGTAACTACTTTATTTCTTTATTCTTCAGCTGCTTCGTGACTTGGTTTTTTCTCGTGGTTGAATTGCATTGTGAGGATCCGGCTGCAAATTCCATTTTTAGACGTGATTTTAATGAAACCGGTCATTTTTAGCTCCTAGCACGTTTCCTTCCTTTTGTATTGGGCATTTGTCGCCAGAAGTTACTGTGGATCTTCTGTGATCTATCAGAAGTTAGGGTTCATAGATTTTTGTAGATTGAAAGCGGTTGGGATTGCAAGATACCAGTTTGACTGAAGTTTACTTAGCTTTTAGTGCTGCTCGCTTTTGCATTGTTTCATTATTGGGATAGTTCACCACCTGCAGAGACCTATGTCATGCTGTTAGAGAGATTTTGAAAGGCTAATTCACTTTCGTAGCTTGTTTTGTTTAATTCTAGATGGATCAATCACTAACTTGTGTTATAGATAGAGATCAAACTATCGTTTTGCTTATGAATTTTACATATTTATAATATACTTCAACAGATATTATATTTAATTAGAGGAATGAACAACTCTCTTATGTTTATCATGAGAATACAAAAGATGAATAATTGAGGTAATAATCTGAGTTCTCTGGGTAGCGTTTGTCTTGATATCTAAGGTCAGCTAGGAAAGTATTCAATTTAACTTGGGATTACGGCAGATACAAGGTTTTTGTTTATCATGCTAACAGCTATGGTACTAGGATTTTCTTCAAGAGAACATAGACCATTTGAGGATATTCTCACGAAGGCCTTGAATTCTAACGAACATGGTGGACGTGTGAGAGGCATAGGAGCAAATGTCACTCCATCATCCTTCTTCAAGCTTGCTAGAGGGGAGGTGCAAATTGATAAGGCTGCCTATGAAAGGCAACAGAAAGAGTTTAAGGAGGCAAAAGCTATGCTTTCTGACCAAGGTGACAGAATAGAAAAATTGGAAGCAATGGTGTTGGAACTTTCTGGTCGAGAATTTGAGAGTGAGGAGAAGGGTAGCTGCTCAGTTAAACCACAATGCCTCCTCGATATAAAACCTGAAGTTGAACGTCATAGGCGCCTCTCAAATGAAGGCCTAGAAGAACATGATGATGATGATGTGACAGTTATTGAGAAGGATTCGGCTTTACAGGTTAAATATATATTTCACGTTGATATTATTATCCCATCGTTAGTATCTAATGAATCTTGTAAAGCACTATCTGTTGAAGATTCATGAATTGTTTGTCTTATAGGGAAAAGCAGTGATGTTGTTATTGCAGCCTAACGACAAGACTGTTGCATATGGGACAATTGTCTCTGTTAATGGACCTGGCAACTTTATTGATGATGTTCCATTACCCGTGAATTGCATGAGGATTGCCATTGATAAAGCAATTGATCAATCAGCACCACTGCCTGTTGCAATCCCGTCTGCATGTCAGAGTATTGGGGATGCTGTAGGTGGTCATGTGGCTTGGCCTGTGCACTTAATCAGCATGCGGGATGAGGTAAATGTGATAAAGTGTTGTCTAAATTTTGTGTACATTTAAAGTATGTCACATATCTAATATATATATGGTTGCATCTACATATGTAGAAGACCAGGAAGAAACAAGTTGACAACAGACAAGAGAATTCTAAGTTACAATCGTCCAATGTGCCAAGACCCTTACACATCTTATATAGTTATTTTCAGCGTCTTGATGAAACAGAGAATGTGATTTTGGAATTAGTTCCTGATGTATTTGGCATGGAGCGCACAGTCCATGTTAATTGCGATGACATATTTCCCTTTTGTGAATTGAAGCCAATCACAGACACTTGCATAGTTGTGTATATGGGGTAAGCTTTCAATTGAATTGGACTTTATTTATGTGTTTCATTAATTTAGATTTCATCATTTTTTTTGGATATTTTCCAATTGTAGGCATCTATATAGAAAGATGCAGGAAAAGATGTTGCTGCAGGATTTCAGATTGGTGGATCCAGTGCCTGTGGAATATATACCATCAAGAAATCAAAATAGAGATTTCATCCAAGAACAGTTGAATAAAAGGGCTTGTTACTTAAGAAGTAGGATAATTGGTACCTCATCTGGTCAATTGGTTGTTGTGCCATGCAACGTTGGGTGAGTAAGAATAACATTATATATCACTCTCACTTGCATATTTTGAGAACTTGCAAGATGCATATGTACACTAATTATATTTCTTTGTGTAGTTTTTCACTGGATTTTGACTATCATCAATGTTGAGAAGGAGATTATTTTTTTGTTGGATCCTCTTAGTCACCGCATTCGTGACCAAGATTGGAAATATGTTGTCAACATGTAAGTTTTTTGGCTTCTTTTCTTACCTTTGTTGAAACATGTAAGTATTTTGATGTGGCAATACAATTCCCACGGGTTATATGCATGTAGGGCCTTGAAAATGTATAATGCGGAGGCTGGAAGGAAAGGGAAAAAACAACCAACATGGGTAGTTGTCAAGGTATGTCCTTTTGATTAGCAACTATTTCACTATCCTTGAAGGAGTTTGTCACACCCCGAGAGTAAGGTTGTCCGACGAAAATCGGACAGCACCTCCCCTGTAGCAGTGACAAATAAAACCGGTATACAACACCACAGATAATACATAAACAAATATATATCACAACCACGCAGATAATATACAGCCCAAACTGCTGTAAAGTCAAACACAGCGGAAAACAAGAATAACAAAGATAAAATAACAAAAACTCACCGCGGGCCGGCCCGGCTTGACTCATCGGCAAAACAACTAAATACAAATAACAAGTCCACAGCTCAATTATTACAATGCTAAATTCAAAGGTTTAACTCACAATAAAATGAAAACCAAAACCATAAAACCATCCTCAGAAGTGACATGGGACCGGCAGTCGGGATCCTCCTCCAAGCGTACTAGCATCGCTATCAGCTACCTGGTGAAATTACCAATGCGGGTGGTGAGTATAAAGAGTACAACAGGATACAGTGCATGAGTATCATAAACAGCTAAGAGTACAACAGGATACAGTCTCGGGAAAGATAAATAGCAGATACTACTGAGTAAACAAAGTACATAACCATACCTGAAACTATATCCTAGGCTAACAGTGTAAGGTCTGAGATAACATAAACTGCTACAGTACTGCTCATAACTACATGGTATCGTGTGAGGTATATACATGTCAACAGTAAGTAAGTCAGTGTCTAAACACATATCACATGTATAAATCTCAACCTAAGTAAACATAACAGCATAAATAAACGACAGCAGAATAATCTAATAACAGCAGCATAGATAAGCAACAACAGCATAAGAAAACAACCAGCAGATATAAACAACAGCGTATGCACGGATGGTCATCCCGCCCACCTCTCTGCACCACGACCCCTGTATGGTCGAGAGGCCGGATCGATGACAAACTGTACCACCCAAAGGCCGCCACTACTCTCGAGTGACCGGATGGATAGGTGCATAGTAGCTGAATAGCTACGTCTGCGACGGGGGTCCCTGCTGCCGCAACTCCAGCCGCCACTACCCATGAGTGACCGAGTGTGACACGATAGGACAAGTGGCACGCTCCAGCTACCACTACCCATGAGTGGCCGAGCGTGCGGCCCAGGCCAACGACCGCCTCAACCACAAGGGAAACAGGGTCGTCGGCAATGCATGCAATGACATGATGCAAACAATGCAACAGTCATCATATATATATATAAACAGAAATAGGTATGCTACATGAAGCCAGCATGCTCAGTAAGGTGTGTAAATAAACAGCAACCAAAGCATATAAACATGGTATCAGGTGTCTATATATCCAATACCTAATATCTAATGTCTAACATCTGGTATCTGGTATCTAATACCTAGTAATATAGTATCTGCTAAATATCATCGATAGCAACGAGAGACTGTATAGATACAGAAACGAGTAGCTCAAAGATTGAGTGGATAAAGTATCAAGCACAAGAGATAAGACGAGTGGAGTCAAGATAAATACTACGTATATGAAACTAACTCATGCACTAAGATCGATATCTAAAGAAGCAAGTCAAGAAGTACCCGCCTCTAAATGTAGGCTGAATCCGACGTCCACCTCGTCACGACACCTTCCTCGATCAGAGTCCTGTGTCAACGTATCAATTAACTAAGTACATTTGAAACCAAACAACTAAACCACTGTGTAAGACAGGTGAATTTAATCTAAATTCCATTCATTACCCCAATGAAACCATTCCAATCTACTACTAACCAATCCAAAATCCTAACCGTATGCCTTCAGATCATAAACTTAGAATTTCCCCCAAATCATGCATTTGTTCCTACTACACCAATGCACCAATACGTATTTAAATTAAACCATGTATCCCAAAATCTAACACTTACCTTACAGCAATCTCACCCACTGATAGCCACCGCCGAACGATGCTACTGCCGGAGATGGAAATCGCTGGCACAAGCGCACCAGTGCTGCCGGCTGCCAATATACCACAGACCCGGGCTCCTATAGTGCTACATACACCCAATTCTCACTGAATTCATCACTAGATCTACAAATCGAACTTCTGGAGTTGTGGAGACCTTACCTACTATTTTCTGAGTGAAGAATCGCTGCTGGAAGATGGACTCGCTGCCACTAGCACACTGATGCTGCCCAATTGCTGCTGATTAACAGATCCAAGTCCTCACAGAGTTATATGCATCACAAGCATCCCAAACATTACCTAATCAGTAACAAATTCAATCTGAAACCAACATTTAGATCTGAAACCTAACATCTATAGAGGTAGAAACCTTACCTACTAATCCCCGGATGAAGCACAACAGTTGGGAATTGTGGCCGGACTCCTCACAGTGAGCCACTGCCAGAATCGAACCTCAGTCAATCCAACCTCTCATTCCGGCATCCCAATCACAGGTTTCAACTAAACAAAAATCCCAAAACAAGTACCAAAACCTAACTTACCTTACTGCCAGGAGCCACCACAAGCGGCGGAAGGGAAACCCGACGGTATCAGCTTGGCGTTAGGGCTAGGGAACGTCGTGACCACTGTTTGGAACGCGTCCTCAGCTAAGATCGAGCTCAGGGTTCCGGCGATTCGACCTCAGCGTCTCCGATCTTCAGCTCAGCTCCTCCTGCCCGACGGTCCTCGCACGAGGCAGCAAATCCGAAGAGAGGAAGGGGTAGAGGGTCGAGGTAGAGGACTGAAGGCTTCGGCGAGGCTTCGCTGAACTCTGCGTCGCCGTGAGCTCGGGTGTGGAGGCGCCGTCGCGAGGTGGGGTTAGCGGAGATCGGGAGAAAGGAGACACGAAGAAAAGAGAAACAGCGTTTTTTTTTTAGGGCTTGCACTGTAGTTTCTAAATATATAAGTAGGGTTGTTAATTAAGCCACTTACAACTAACTCCTCACTTGCTAGCGGTGATCTCCATTACTATCTTATACTTAATAATTTATCCCCTTAACCATGGTCATACGTCCTCCAAATAAATTCAGAAAAATACCTAAAAATCCCCATAAATCATGATAGGTTGTTTTATTTTTGCCGTATCTCACAGAGTTATTCCAATATTTCTTTTCTAACATAGGTTCCTCAACAACCGGATGTGGAGCAATGTGGTTTTTATATCATGTGATATATGAAAGATATAATTGAAAATTTTAGAGTTGACCACAAGGATTCACTTCCAGCAATGGTAATAATACAATATTTTCCATTTTCCATTTTCCAACACTGTTTTAGTATCATAATTGATACAAACTCATTGATTTTGATTGATTATGAACATCTCTTAGCTTTTGAGATCTTGCTGCTGCTATGCTTTTCCCCTGGTGCTTGATGTGTTTCTATGTTACAATGATTTTTTTGTGAACAACCGGATGCTTTTCCCCTGGTGATTTTGATAATTTCTATGCTTTTCCCCTGGTGCTTGCTATGATTTTTTTGATACAAACCGGATGCTATGCTTTTGTTACAATGATTTTTTTGATACAAACCGGATGCTATGTTTTTGTTACAAACCAGATACTAGTTGGAGACTAAATGATTGCCTAAGAAGAAAGGAATTAGAGATTAGGAGCTGCAGTGAGTAGAGTGGCTGGATAAGCTATCTTAAATGGTAACCTTAGGATTAAAGTATTGATTACATTTTTTGAACCTTAGGATATTCATTTAAATAATTTTATGCAACTGAATTTCATAAAATTTATATTACAAGAATAATCAGTTTATCAATGTGATAACAACCAAGATCATGGTATAAAAATGTTATCAATATTATATAGAGTCTAACAAGTAATGGTATATGAAATCTAGCACTTGTTACATCAATCTATCTGATTAACCCTTTTCTGAATCCAAATTTAGCCTTAAATAAAAAAGGATGAAAAATCACCCAGCTCAACGGTAACCGTTGTATCAATTCACTAGCAAGAAAAATTTCTCCCAACAGGACTTCATTACTTACTAAACAATGATTTTATGGAATTTATATAGAAATCGCAAAAAAGAAACACACTGAATCATAGTGAGGAAATGATCATGTTGATCCCTAATCTTATCCCTAGCCGATCATTAAACATTAAATGTGTGGGAATTTACTAGAATCTACTCCTACATGAAGCAAATGAATAAAAACTACAAGTAAAGTTTACCTACCCTATTATGACTTCAGCAGAACATGCTGAATTTTCCATGTATGCTGGCCTTTAATATAGAGGGCTACAAGAGGATTATATCTTAGGTCAAGACACTCCAAATCCATCATAAACCAAAGGGAAAATAGTTTCTACTTACTAGAGGATTGAATGGACCCAAAAGGAAGCTCTAACTTGCTGTTTTGGGTGTTGAACTAAGGAGGCAGCTGCCTTCTTGTCGCATTCCTTGCTGCTGTGGTTGGTAGCAGAAATCACAGAAAATAGGGGGCTTAGTGCAGGATATTCAGGATACCAAGATAGCATCAGAGGTAGTACAATAAATAGTATATCTCTTCATCAGAGGTAGCTTTGTTCTTCTATGCTTCCTTCACTGGATTTGTTGTGTAGTCATATTTCTTTGTTCAACCATTATCATGCATGCCTAGTAAGTTGTTGTATGATGCTGTCGGTTCTTATCAATCTGTACACTTGAATTAGAAGGAGCAAATTATCTATGTTATATTCTAAGCAGCATATACTAAGTGTCATATATGAAAGTTTTAGATTCTATGTTATATTAGTTATCTTCCACAGCAGCCTTTAAAAACTCAGTATTCTATTTTATTTGATACATGTACACATTTGTTTTAGTTATTTGACATATGGTGGATTTATGTGTTTTTACAGTTTACAAATCTCAAGTACTCCAGAGTTGAAATTGATGAAGTGCGGTTCGAGTGGGCTGAATGCATGCTAGATTACATTTGAAGTGCGGTTCTACCTTGATGTGTTAAAAGAATGTTCTACCTTGATTTTGATATCTATTAGCTAGCTTTTGATGTAAAAAGAATGTTTGGGTATTTTATGGATATTGTTGTAAGAAGATTATTTATATAATTTGTGAATATTTGTGTATTTTATGGATATTATTGAATGAAGAATATTAGTATAATTTGTGAATATTTGTGTGTTTTTTTTGTTATTGTCGGTTTTTCATTGTTTCGGAAATCAAATTTGTGTTGTTAAAAAATATACATATTACATCGGTTTTCCACCGCTGCAAAACCGGTGTTATTAACTAATATTACATCGGTCATTTACCGCTGCCAAAACTGGTGTTATTAACATACAATATTACATCGGTTTTACACCGTTGATGAAATGGTATCGTTAAGTGATACTACACCGGTTAATAACCGATTCGAAGACCGGTGTCGTTAAGTGATACTACACCGGTTTTAACCCGATGTCTAAAATGGCAGACTTTTAACATCGGCTTCATAGATATCGGTCGAAAATGAAATAGACACCGGTGGAAAACCAATGTCTATGAAAATTTTTATTATAGTGTACCAAGCATTATCCCAATTACAAAGCAATGACACAAAAGAGAGCATTAGTAAAGAGGCTGAACATCCCATTTGTGAGTTCAGCTATCAGCTGTGACATCTAAAGTAATGACATCTCAAAAAAGTTTCAGTATTTTTTTTTGCCTATTTGCTTAACTTTTGGTTGGCCTACTCTTTATTGTGGAAGAGAAATAACCCTTCTATCCAACTTTTCTTTATTGCACATCACATGCATGCATCCTTTATGTTATGGTAAAGCCACCTCATTTGGCTTTACCTCAAATCTCTTTTTTTTTTCTGTCCTAGAGTCTTATCTACAAAAGAGAAAATAGCAAAGATGTGTGGAATCAAATATCACGAAACACTTCCTGTTTATTGATACTTTCATTGTTTCTTGAAAGTAGCATGTCTCCAATTCCTCACTTCAAGTTGCAAAAGCTAGTATCTATTAATGGAACACATGGGTCATTTGGTTTTTTTTGTTTTCGACTCTTCTACATTTATCTGACAATAAGTAAATTTTTGAATCTAGTTCTTTGCAAGGTTTGCAAGAAGTGCATAAAATCTGTTAGCATAATACTGTAGTCTTGTACACTGAGAAGGAATACCAACTTCTTTGTAATTTGTCAACTAGATGAATGCATATGTTAATTTGGACTGTTGTTACATAATGATTAGTAACTTCATTTCCTATTACAAATAAATTTACCTTTTTTAACAAATAAATTCACTTTTTTATTACAAACAAGTTCACTTTTTTATCCACAACTTGCTTGCCAAAGGCTTGGAAACTAGTTCAACCTGTGTCCTTCATATTTCTATCACACAATTTCTATATACTTTATTAAATTAGTTACTGAGATCATTCTGCAATTGCAATATCTTACTTATGGTTATATTTCCTCTTGAATTGTGCAGTCGTTTTCTTTAGTTTTGTACCTTTCTTGTACCAAGTGTGTGGCTCTGGTCTCTGCTTCAAGTATGAGTATTTTTTTTCAGTACTATTCAAGCCAAACTCATTGAATGTATCTGTATGTTTTCTTGGTTTCTTTACAGAATCATTACGAAGAGTTGGAGGATTTCTTTATCAGAGTTGATCATCACAAAAAAAAGTAAGTTAAGTGGGCAATTTTTAAATTTTAGACATTTTCAAATTTCTTATTGAAACATGCTTTTAAAATGATTTATATATTAATTGTCTTTACAATTTTGCTACATGTATTGTATATATGTTTATTGAAACATGCTTTTAAAATGATTTATATATTAATTGTCTTTACAATTTTGCTACATGTATTGTATATATGTTTATAAGGAGTGATCATGTGAACATAAGTTTGTAGTTCTTATTGCTACAACTACACTTGTATATATATTTTCTATAATTTGTTAGATTTAGCATGAAAAAGATTCTCCAGAAGAAAGTTATACTACTGCAGTTTGTTAACACACTTATATCTCCTCTCTTTAGTTTGTTTTATTGTTTCTTCTAGTTTATTATAACTCATATGTAGCTACATCAGTTCAGAAGAACTACCGATGTTAGAAAATCCAAAAAGAGTTCATACATTTGAGAACTAATGCTTTGAAATTTCAGGTACTATGTTGAGTAATTTAGCTTTCTTTTGGATAGAAAGTTAGTTTTTTTGGTGGAACTATACATTATGTTGAGTAATTTGGGATTGGATAGTATTTAGTATTTGTTAGATTGTTCACCTTACAGATTAGAAAAATTTTACAATTATGGCTTTCTGTTATTCTCCTTTCTCCATCTTGTTTATATTTTCTTCCTGTTGATTGTGAAGTTCATGTTCTCTGCGTGATTATTTTTATGATGCAGTATTTTTTTAAGTGAGTCAAAGTTAGGTAGTTGTGGGTGTTAACTAGTTGTTGACCTAGTGCGTTGCAGTCAGAATCTTTATCAAGTTGTTTGGTTATTCATAATGGATGTCAGACCTTCCATCCTTTTTAATGTGATAACTACATGTTAATCTGTATGCAACATGATAATTTAGTAGTAACCATGAGAAGACAAAAAACTAGTTGATTACTTTCTAGTTCAATTAAAGTGATACTAGTCAACTAAATATTGGTTAAAAGTTTTGTTTTTTGTTATTGTATATGTTGGCACAGCGGCAGGGCTGGTGAGAGGGCGCAACGTCTGTAAACAAAAATAAAACCTTTCCCTTCTTTCCAACCAAGATTAGTAGCAATATCACAATTAAAATAAACTGAAATGAACAACTAATTAAAAAGAAAAGAGGCAAACAGATTTGACTTGATTACAATCTAGGTGGTTGTTAATCTAAGGCGGTTGCAAAGCTCTACTAGAAATATCTCCTTCTCTGTAGGCGAAGAAGCCTCTTACACTCTTTGAAAAGCTCAGAAAATCTCCAGGATATGATTACAGTAGTTGTTCTAAAGTTATTGTATCGTTCCTAGGTTCAGGGGTCCTTTTATAGCCCCTAGAAAATCTTATCTACTGCTTGAGGGTACCTCCAAGGGGCTTGGAGGGCGCCTCCAGCGAGGCAGCGGATAAAGCTTTATCCGTTGCCAAACGGCTACAAAGACTGGGTCAAGGGCGCCCTCTATAAGCATGGAAGGCGCCTCCCATACTTATGGAGGGCGTCCTCTGCCTGCAGCATATAAAATAGCTCTAGCATTCTTTTGGATCTTTCGTTGCTCCGTTCGCTTAGGTGATTGTGGCCAACCGAAATAGGGCTAACCCAAACCTAATTTCTAGCTTTCTCCTCGAGCAGGCATCCGCTCCGGCTTCTCGTCCCTTGAACGTTGTACTCTTCCGCACCCTTTTCGTCCCTCAAATGCACCAAACCCATCGACTCCCTTCCCATGCCATCCTTCTCGCTAGTTGCGTCTTCCGCTCGACTTCCTGTGCTCCTAAGCCCCTGCACACTTAGACACAGAGATCAAAATCAAACAGGACCCAACCTAATTTGGTTGATCACATCAAATAATCACGGGATCCAACAATCCCTCTCTTTTTGATGTGCATCAACCCAAGTTCAAGTTAGGTTAATAATAGACAAATAAAAAATATTTTAAGTATAAAGTTTGCAATAAAAGAAATTGCAACACTAAGTAAAAGATAAACTGATTTGAATTTGAAAAAATTCTAACTCCTCCTACTCCCCCTAAACTTGTACCTATTTCTCCTCCTTTGATCACATCAAAAAATATGGAGATTTAAAAAAAAAACTTAATTTAATAAAAAATATGTAAAATAAATTTAAAAAAATTTCTAACTTGTGGAGTTTTTCAAAAATTGACAAACATTGAAAGCAATTATCTTAATTAATTTCACAAGCTTATCAGTTTCTCAATTAAATATCTAATTCAATAATCGACTTCCAGGCTGTGGCAAGGCACTAGGCCTTCTTGGTTATTGGATCATTAACCACTTATAGATAAAGCTTTTTAGAGAATTTAAACATTTAATCTTTTCTGAAAGCCTTAGAAAAGTGTTTAATCTAAGTAAGACTTTGGAACCCAATATAGGTTCCTTCCTATTAGGTTAACTAAGAATTTGGGGGGTACATATTCTCCGGAAATTTTTCTAAGTTGACCTTGGTGATGTCTAATATACCAATTTAATTTACTATAAATTCTAAGTTTTGATTTTTGAAAGTTATTCAAGCATGCATGGTGATTTTTTCAGTTTTTCTATTTCTATTTCCAATTTTTTATTTTCTATTTTTAGATTATCATACAATTGTAGAGGACATGCTTTTGCTAAATTCAATTTTAATTCAGCATTTTCCTTTTCTAGTTTAACTAGATCTTTGGTAAGACTTTTAATAAATTTAAAGGACTATTTGGGAGATAGAGTACATACCTCACTTATCTCAATTTCTGATGCTCCCCCTTCATCATTGCTTTCATCCGATGATCCTCCCCCTTCATCTATGCTCATCTCTAAGCTGATCTCATCTTCTTCTTGATGGATTGCCATTAGGACAAGTCTGACATAGGCTTCAACTTCAAATACAGAGGACGATGATTTATCCCATGTGGCCTTCAGACTCTTACGTTTGGAGGATGTTGGTCTTTGGGACTTTTCTTTCTCTTTGTCTTTTTTCTTCAATTTTGGGCAGTCATCTTTGATGTGCCCTTCTTCGTTGTAATTGTAGCATCGGATGGTCCTTTTGTTTCGATACTGCTTTCTCATCTGTGACTTAAATTTATTAGATTTAATAAATTTATTGAACTTCGTTACCATCAGCGCTGCTTCGTTTTCATCAATCGATTCTTCAGAGTCTAAATCATTGGTTCTTGCCTTCAGGGCAATGTTTTGACTCGGTCCTTTTCTTTGTCTTGTGCAACGAGATTCGTGTAATTCAAAAATAGATAAAAGATCTTCTAAAGTACTTACCTTGAGATCCTTGGAAATATAGTAGGAGTCTACTATAGCTGACCATTCGGGTGTTCTTGGGAACGCATTTAATGCATACCTTTGTGTGTCCCGATTCGTTGTTGTTTCTCCGAGGTTTGTTAGTCCGGTGGTCAGCTCCTTGATTCTTCCGTGTAGTTGTGCTACTGACTCTCCTTCTTCCATCCGGAGGTTCGTCAATTGATTCCGGAGCACGTCCCGTCTCGCAAGCTTCGTTTCAGAAGTTCCTTCGCGCAGTTCCAGGAACTTCTCCCAAAGTTCCTTTGCTGAGTCGTAGCTGCCGATTCAATTGACCACCTGGTGCGGAAGAACATTGAGCAGATGGAATTCTGCTTTACCGTTCACCACGAAGTCAGCTTGCTCCTTCTTCGTCCACTGATATTCTTCTTTGTCTTTTGTAATTGAAAAAGCATATTTCATTGTTAAAAGAATTTCGAAATCTGTTTTGAAAAATGCCTCCATTCGGCGTTTCCATTGAGCAAAGTCTCCTTCGAACTTTGGTAGATGAATGCTTGTATCAGCCATCATCTTGATCTTGATGCTTCAGTTGATGGTTAGTCCTTCTGAGGTGGTTGAGCTTTAATACCACTTGTTGGCGCATCGGCGGGGCTAGTGAGAAGGTGCAGCGTCTGTAAATGAAAGTAAAATCTTTCCCTTCTTTCCAACCAAGATTAGTAGCAATATCACTGATCCTGTCCGAACCAGAAGTCAAAGGACGCTGGGGACGTGGCGCTCCCTGCTAGATCCTCGAGTGCTCCGGCGAACCTGCAACAAAACCGAGCCGGGAGGGGTGTCCCGGCGACGGCCCTCCTGTCAGGGTGAATAATAACAAAGAAGACCAGCGTACCTCCGGTGAAGAAATGGAGACCTTATATAGACCTCTTGAAGGAGCCTGGGCGCGCCAATCAAATCAATCACCTGCTTTCGACCATGCCCAGGTATGGGTCTGTCAGAAGGACATCCATAAGGTCATACCGCTACCGTATTAACCTCTCCATGATGTGACGGTGAGATACTCCCTCGTGCAAACTTGTGTACGGCATAATCATCAGACACGCCTTTGCTGACATCCCATATCCCGAGCCGAAAGAATAGACCGCTCGGCTAACCTTTGTATCCTCGCCCTTATCCTGGCCGAACGGACCACCCGCTCGGCCCTTCGGTTCCAGCCGGGTAGACACCCGCTCGGCCATTCGGTTCTCCCGCCTTGGCGTCGGAAACCCAAGCCCATGGCTGGGTTATCTCTAGCTCCGCTCGGACCTGCTTAGCGCGACCATTACCCGCTTGGCCAGCCCTCCATCCGTTCTTAAGCCGGGACCCTTCAGGAAGTGGGTCCCCCATTCTTACCGCCGGATCACTTGCCTCCCCTTCAAGTCTAGTCGAAGGAGGCAGGGAGTCCGACTGACTGGACTATGTGTCCGAGCGGGTGCTCATCGCCTTTTGTTTTAAAAGTATTCCACAGGCCGCTCGGTATGTGCGCCGAATTCAGCCGTTCGGCGCTCGCTCAGATGTGACTCATGCGGCCTGTCGTCGTTGCCTCCTATCTAAATCCCCTCGGGAACGGCGGCAATCCATTCCATTAAGGCTGCGCGTGCGTGGCATGGTGCACATTAAATGCGCCGAATCGCTCAGCGCCACGTGTCGACCATTGCGTGGCGGCGGCGTTACTTCTGATGGGACGCCATCGTTTGAAATGGACGGCCCGATGGCGTTCTTGTTTCTCGTGACCTGGATCGGACGGCGGAGGCCGACCGGCCTCGGCCGTATAAAGCCTCAGTCTCCCTCTTTGGCCGCACGCTTGCTCGCGCTTCGTCCTTCTGCTTCTTCTGTTACTGCGGCCTCCGGCGATCCAGTTTCTGTTTTTAGGCGGCTATCATCTCACCGGTGATCCTTTCCGCCCGTTTCCTTCTCAGTGAGTCTTCTTCCTTCATTTACTAGGTCTTCCCTGCTCATTTTGCCTCTTTCGTTCCCATTCCTTCGATTTCTTGCTATCCTTTTGCCTCTCCGAGATGGCAAGCTCCTCCGAACCCGCCACCAACGTTCACGGTCCATGGTATGTGACCATGGAGAGTCGGTTTGATGAAGAGGGCGCTCGGCGTCTTGTTCAGACGTACGGGATCCCGGACGACCATGAAATAGTTGTAGCCGACCCGACCGACCGACCCCATAACCCGCCGATCGATACCATTTGTTTTTTTCTGGACCAATTCCAGGGCGGCCTTAGATTTCCTACCCATCCTTTTGTTTTGGAAGTTTGTAATTATTTTCGCATCCCGCTCGGCCAACTTGTGCTGAATTCCTTTAGGCTGCTGAGCGGGGTGGTCGTCCTCTTTAGGCTGCACAGTATCCCACTCGACCCCAAAATATTCCACTACTTCTTCTACCCCAAACAATCCGAGTTGGGTACTTTTATTTTCCAAAGTAGAATAGGCTTCAAATTTTTTGAGAATATGCCGACCTCCAACAAGCACTGGAAGGAGTCCTTCTATATACGACTTCCCGAGCGGCCAGCATTCAGAACCACATGGCAGACCGCTGTGCCGACCCAGCCGGAGCTCGGCAAATTCAGAAGCAATCCAGCCTACCTTCATGCGGTAAACTGGTTGTCCGGTCAGCGGTACAAAATCGACCAGTTGCTTCTCAAGGGGGTGTTGTACATTTTTGGATTATCTCCTGTTCGGGCCAATCTCCCCTACCGCATGGGTAAGGACTCTTTACTCCCTTCGCCTTTTTTATCTAACTGATTTTAATTTTTTTCTACTGCAGCTGAAGTCATGTGGCGCTCCAAGGCTACTGATCATCTGAAATTGAAAGCCGTGGAAATTGAGGCGGCTACCCAAAAAGAACTCGCCGAGCGGGATCTAATCCCCAGCCGCCCGGCAGCTACAGGAGAGGGGGGGACGCAGTCCGCCCCTGAAACAGAAGTTACCCCAGCCGCTTCAACGGAGGTCGAGGCGGATCCTGTTTCCTCTGCTCCAGCCGAGCTGGGAATCCCCCAGGCCGGGGATTCACCACGGGAAGTTCGGCGAAAACGTCGAAGAGATTCCAGCCTTCCGCCGACCCAAGAGGGCGAACCACGGGCGCCGATCGAGATCGCCCCGCCCGATCGCACGGAGTCGCAGATCGGGACCCCCGTGGCCTCGCCCACCGCACAGCCCTCTGGCTCTCCTCCACGGACCCGTCGTCGCTTACGACGGTTGGGTGAGACTTCAACCATAGGGGAGTCCTCGGGCCAGGCGACTGCGGCCGAGGAAGGGCCGGCCGGCCACCCGACCATCAAGACGACCCTTCGATTTCCTTCGGAGGAATATTTATTGTCTGCTGACCGGCCATCAAGCCCCATTCATGAAATAACCCTGACGGGTCCGCTCGCCAAACTTTTCGAGGACGCCCAGATTCGGGTGGCCCTCATGACGCCCAAGCAGCTCGGCGATAACCATATGCAGCAAGCCACTCAGGTAGGTTCGTTTTTCTTCCTGTGCCATGCTACTGTTCAGTTCCTGATTTTGTTATTTCTCTTACAGCATTGGGCGGAGCAAATCGCCACTAGCCATCGGCTGGCCGAGCTGGAGGACCTCATGGAAAAACTCCAAGTCTCGGGGGGTCCATCGGCCGAGCGGGAGAAACAAGCCCGTGAGGCCGAACAGAAGAAGGCCGCCGACCTGGCTACAGAGGTGGCTCAACTTGAAGGCCTAGTGAAGAAGCGCGACGAAGACGTGAAGCGCGCCAATAGCCGGAAGAAGCGGGCGATCGCTGATATGGACAAAATGAAAGTTGAAGTCCGAGCCCTAGATCAGCGATCTAAGGAGCTGTAGAGCCGAACGGGATGGGCGCTCGGCATGCTTTCGCAGAGAGGTGGCGCGGAGTCCTGTCTTGAGCATCTCAGCTCAGTCAAGGCCGAACTAGGGGGAGCCGAGTCGTCTGGCTGCTGCACGTCAAGATTATCTCCGCTCGGAGAGGTTTGGCACGAAATTTGGCGGCAGCGTCTCTTCAACCTTTGCCGAGGCCGTTAAGGTCACTGTGGCCTACTTGAAGAAGGGTGGCCACCTTCCTGCGGGAATGCACATTCCCGCCTCCGATCTGGCGGCCATGATAGATGACATTCCGGACGGCTTCTTCAACTTCAAAGACCCTGAGTGAGGAGTGTTCCTTGTCTGTACCTTGTTTTTACGTTTCCTAAGCCCAGCGCAACTTTTTGTACTTGCCGTTCGGCATGCTTTCCTTTTAATGTAATTATGTCTTTGCTTGTGTCTTCCTATCCATAATATTCTTCTGTTTGCTTTGTTAGGACCAAAAGTAGCTAGAGGGGGGGTGAATAGCTCGTCGTGTTCGCTCGGTGCGCTTCGTTGCTTGGCGTTGCTTGTTTCTTCTTGGATGTGCAGCGGAAAATACAGAAACAAACACAAACACGCTAACACTAGGATTTTACTTGGTATCCACCTCACAAGAGGTGACTAATCCAAGGATCCACACCAACGCACACACCCTCCACTATGAATAACACTCCTTTATGGTAACTACCAAAGGCGGAGAAGCCCTACAACACTCTCAATACAAGAAGAAGAAAGGGAAATACAAGTTAAGCAAAAGCTTACAAGATGTGCAATAAAAACCCTAACCCTAACTTCTTCCTCTTGCAATAGATCCTCCTCTTGACTTGGAAAGCCTCCAAGAACCTTCAAGAACTGGCGATCACGTGCTTGTAGAGAGCTGTGGAGGAGCTGGAATGAATCTGAGAAGAGCTCGTGAAGAGATCTACCGAAGACCACGCTCGCCTGCGGCTTTAAACCCGACGCAACGGTCGGATCCCGATCGATTCGAATGTTCCGAATCGATCGGGGAGGCTTTGGATCGATCCACGGATCGATCCAGCGCTGTGCACAGAAGCGCGCTGGATCGATCCACGGATCGATCCGGCGCTATCGCTCAAGCGACATCGTTCCGATCGATCGGCGATCGATCGGGACCTGATCGATCCACGGATCGATCCGAAGCTTCTGGGGAAGAACGGATCGATCCAGCGATCGATCCGGCATTGGTTTTTGCCCAAACCAAGTCCCAAACCTCTAACCAACATCCGGTCAACCTTGACTGTTGGTACATCATGCCTCGCATCCGGTCACTGACTTGCCGGGACTCCCCACCAAGTGTCGGTCAATCCTTTGACCCACTTGGACTTTTACTCGCCGTGCCAAGTATCCGGTCACTCCATTGACCTACTTGGACTTCCACCAGATGTATGGTCAACCTTGACCCATCTGGAATTCCTTCCTTGCCAAGTATCCAGTCAATCCTTTGACCTACTTGGACTTCCCAACACCAGATGTCCGATCATCCTTGATCCATCTGGATTTCCTTCCTTGCCTGGCTTCACTCACCAGGACTTTCACCTAGCTTCACTCACTAGGGTTTTCCATCTGCCTAGCTTCACTCACTAGGACTTTCACCTAGCTTCACTCACTAGGGTTTTCCATCTGCCTAGCTTCACTCACTAGGACTTTCACCTGGCTTCACTCACCAGGACTTTCACCTAGCTTCACTCACTAGGGTTTCCTTCTGCCTAGCTTGCCAGTTAGGACTTCCCAGTCAAGTATCCGGTCAACCTTGACCTACTTGACTCTTCTTCGATCAATATCTTATTGTCAAACATCTAAACCCAAACCAAGACTCAGCTTGGTTAACCAGGTCAACCTTGACCTGAGGGATGTTGCACCAACAATCTCCCCCTTTTTGATGTTTGACAATACCACAATAACACTTACAATCCCACATGTAAGTTAGGCTAATCCTATAGCCTCCTTCTTCATGCCACTAGGTAATGAACCCATAAATTAAGCTTTTCATTCTCCCCCTAAGAGGGCAAACTCCCTCTAGGTAATGAAAACCTAACTTACTTCCTTTCATTCTCCCCCTATTGGCACACATCAACCCCCTACTAATAAAACACATCAACCCGTCTTTGGACACACATCAACCTATGCTCCAATTTTGGGCACACTTCAACAACTCCATTTGTTGAAGACTCTCCCCCTGAAGAGTTGCTCATCGTGATCACAATTTCACTCATTGTGATCAACTCAATATTGAAGGTCTCATACCCTTCATTATCCTTAACTTCTCCCTCAATGTTGACAAATACCCAACCTTGAGCATTTTCAACCACTTGAGCTGCCACTTGAAATGATGAGGATATCCACTCCCCATTTATCCCCATTTCAAGTTTAAATGCTCAACCTTGAGCAAGTTCACAACAGAAGGTTAACCACCTTCCAAGGTTCATGAAAAATAATTTTCATGTCTTTAAAGAGTCCCTCCCCCTAAAGACATGGTGGTAACTTCTGTCATTGCACCAACAATGACTTGGAATCCCTAAACCATTAGGAAAACCAGATTTAGAAGTTTTGAGGTTCAAATGTTCAAAATTTGAAACAAACCTCAACCTAAACTTCAATGAAGTCTTCCTTAACCATTCCATCCTTGTTTTCAACACGAAAACACCCTTTTTATGTATACAAATGTATTTTAAGGGTTTGGAATGGTTACCTAGACTAAAATAGGTTCAAAGTGCTGAAATCAGGCTTTCCCAACCAAAATCAGCAACTTGGATCGATTGGGTTGGGTTCCAATCGATTGAACCTTCTTGAATCGATCCAATCGATTCAGATCTACTGGATCGATCGGCTGATCGATCCATGACTAATCGTCAGCTGAGCTTCGATCGATCCATGGATCGATTCAGCACTCAATCGATCCATGGATCGATCGAGACTCGATAGTTGCTGAAATTCCATTTCAATCAACTTCTAGAAAATTCTACAAAATCCAAAAATTATGAAATTTCGTGTAGACATTGTTTAGGGCATATATTATCAAGGAAAAATAGTTTTCTATGAAAATACATCATCTTTTCAAAGATTAACACAAACTTGAAAACTTGCAAAAACTTTAGTGTTTTCTTCAAGTTTGTGTCTAACTATTCAATGGTGATTACTATCAAAAGATAGCCTTCACCAAGGTTTTCCAAAATCATTTTGAAAACTTTTTCAAAACCAATATCCCATCATGTTCCTTGGGCATAATGCACATGACTTGTACATTAGCTTTCCCAATGATGGGAAAACACATAACTATGTGTTTTGATGAACTTAAAAACTCAAATGAATGCACTAAATCAACATCTTGAGTTTTGTTCATCATCCTAACATCTCACTTGTATCTAATGTGCACTAAAACACATACAAGTCATCTTATAGGTCTTTGTGAGATGTAGATTTTGGTTTTGCCCTAATCTAGGGATCATGCATATCTATCTAGGCATTTTGGAGATATTAGACACCCACCTAGGATGTCACTTGTTAATAAGTGTTGTTAAATGCCTTTTGTCCTTAATTACAAGGAATTAAACTTAATGCATGATAATGTTATGGCATACATCAAAAAGAAATAATTTTCAAAAGAAAATATCCTATAATTACATGATGTATGAATGTCATGACATGGTATTTTTGGATTTTTCATAATAAAACATGAACGCAAAAATAGACATGATGTCATGACATATGATGGGCAAACAATCATGGCAAGATTTAGCATAAATAAAATATACCTAGATTAACTATCTAAGTATCCTTAAAACCTTAGCTAAACTTACAACTTAAACCTAGATTGCCCTAAAGTGCTTCAAGAAAATGTCAAAGCCTAAATTGGCATTTCTAATTCCCTTGATTAATTTATGTCGGTCGAAATTAAGCATATCCTCAAATGTTGGCATATTTCATTTTTCCACAAGAGTAGCACTTCAACATAAGGCTTCAATTTCCTTTAATTTTCTAAGAACATACCAAAATCCCAACTTGGTAGCTCTTATGAATTTCCCAATATGTGCCTTTTAAGATTAAAATCAAATTTTCACCACTAGGCACATTTTACTCTTTCAAGGAGTAAATAATAGTTCCATTTCATTTTCAAAGGTTAACAAAAACCTTGAAAATGCTCCTTGAGTGTCAATTTCCTCAAAGTTGGGTTAACTACCCTTCTAATTGGAGTTGACACTCTCTAACCCATTTATGGGATAGAGAAGATGCTCCTAGGAACCCAACACCTATTGGTGCTCCTTGGATGCTCTAGGTACTCACTAGGGATAACTTCCCTAGATACCTTCCTAGTGACCTTGTTGGGCTTCTTAGAAGCCTTGGTCACATTTTCTAGGTCAACTCTAGGGATAGCCTCCCTTGTGACCTTGTTGGTGACTTTCTTGGACTTCTGAGAAGCCTTAGTCACTTTTATTGCAAAAACACTCTTAGGGATGACCTCCCTAGTATTTTTGACTTGACCACTAGACCTAGGGTTTGTTCAATAACTGTATGGAACTCTATGATAAGAGGGAGCATCCTTCTTAACCTTTGGTTTGTATCCCAAACCTCTATGGCCATTGGATGACCTTTGTGCTCCTAGCCGTAGGTATTGCTCATTTTGCCCTTTTAGGATATTTTCCATCCTTTTTAGGGTCTTTTCCATTTTATCAAGTCTTGACCTCAAGACTTGATTTTCTATCATTAAATCCTTAGGTTTTGGTCCATGAGCATTTTTGATCTTGGGCATGTATCTATTTTCCTTAGTGTTCCCGCCCAAGTGTCTATCTACCTTCCTAACCTTAGGTTGGGTAGTTTTGGCATGTAGGGCCACATGCTTTTCCTTAAAGCCCTCATGCTTTCTATTTTTATGGTAAATAGCATTAAAATGATAAAAATTAGAACTATCATGCTTTTTACCATTTTGCAAGGGAATAGGCTCAATGAAAGTTACCTTCCTTTTTACCTTGGAGGCTCCCCCTTGACTAGTGCCTCCTTGAGCCTTGACCACCTTCTTCCCCTTGGGGCATTGACTCCGGTAATGCCCCTTTTGATTGCAAGAGAAGCATATAATATGCTCCTTGCTCTTCTTTGTATTGGGGATGGTCTCCTTGGGCTTCACCTTGTCCTTTTGTGCCACTTGGCCCTTCTTCTTGGCCAATTTAGGGCACTTGTTCTTGTAGTGCCCATGTTCCCTACATTCAAAGCATATGATATGATTTTTATTATTAATTGAAATATTTATACCTTTGCTTGTAGGGGTGGCATCTTTTTCTTTGGATCCGGAGGTAGAAGCTTCCTCTTGATCAACCCTTGATCCTCCTCCATTCGATTTTTCTTGACTTGTGGAGGTAGAAGCTTCTTCCTCCTCTTCTTCTCTTGTCCCGGATGTAGAAGCTTCTCCTTCTTCTTGATCCGGTGTCACCGAGGATTGCTCCCCCTCAATCCTAGAGGTGGAGGCTTCATCATCTTGAATATGAAACAAGGAGTATGCTCCCTCCTTGTTCCTTTCGTTGCATTCCTTTGAGGATGAAGCTTCTTGGTTTTCCTCTTCTTCGGAGGTTGAGCATCTCTCAACCTCGGAGTCCTCCTCTTGGTCTTGCTCCAAAGAGTCACCCTCTCTGGATTCTTCTTGATCTCGTACAGTGGAGGGGATCTCTTCATGGAGCTTGGCCAATTTGCTCCAAAGCTCCTTGGCATCTTCGAATTCTCCAATTTGAGCCAAGATGTGGCTAGGCAATATGTTGACCAAAAGCTTGGTCACTTTGTCATTTGCCTCGCCCCTTTGAATTTGCTCCGAGCTCCATCTGCTTTTCTTTAGAAGCTTGCCCTTGGAGTTCGTTGGAGCTTTGAAGCCTTCCATTAGAGAAAACCATTGCTCTATCTCCATCATAAGAAAGTTTTCGATTCTTGATCTCCAAGAATCAAAACTCGTGGAAGTGTATGGTGGAGCCACCCTTGTGTCAAATCCAAGTCCATCTTGGAATTGCATCTTGAAGTTGAGCTTGATGAAGTCTTGAACTTGAAGAATTTGCTCCAACTTCTTCACCCTCTAGCTTTTCTTGATATGCTTGACCCTTCCGGCGATGATTCCGTTGAAGAGCGGCCTCGCTCTGATACCACTTGTTAGGACCAAAAGTAGCTAGAGGGGGGGTGAATAGCTCGTCGCGTTCGCTCGGTGCGCTTCGTTGCTTGGCGTTGCTTGTTTCTTCTTGGATGTGCAGCGGAAAATACAGAAACAAACACAAACACGCTAACACTAAGATTTTACTTGGTATCCACCTCACAAGAGGTGACTAATCCAAGGATCCACACCAACGCACACACCCTCCACTATGAATAACACTCCTTTATGGTAACTACCAAAGGCGGAGAAGCCCTACAACACTCTCAATACAAGAAGAAGAAAGGGAAATACAAGTTAAGCAAAAGCTTACAAGATGGGCAGGAAAAACCCTAACCCTAACTTCTTCCGCGTGCAATAGATCCGCCGCGTGACGTTGAAAGCCTCCAAGAACCTGCAAGAACTGGCGATCACTTGCGTGTAGAGAGCTGTGGAGGAGCAGGAATGAATCTGAGAAGAGCTCGTGAAGAGATTCCGAAGACCACGCTCGCTGCGGCTTTAAACCCGACGCAACGGTCGGATCGATCGATCAATGTGATCGATCGGAGGCTTGATCGATCCACGGATCGATCCGGAGCCTTTTTCGGAAGCGGCTCCGGATCGATCCACGGATCGATCCGGGCATGAACAGAGAGTTCGTTCGGCGGTCGATCGGGCCTGAATCGATCCACGGATCGATCCGAGCTTCGACTGGGAAGAACGGATCGATCCACCGATCGATCCACATCTGAATCGATCCACGGATCGATCCGACCATTTTTGCCCAAAACAAAGTCCCAAACCTCCCTAACCAACATCCGGTCAACCTTGACTGTTGGTACATCATGCCTCGCATCCGGTCACTCCCTTGACCGCCAGACTCCCCACCAAGTGTCGGTCAATCCCTTTGACCCACTTGGACTTTTACTCGTCGTGCCAAGTATCCGGTCACTCCATTGACCTACTTGGACTTCCACCAGATGTCTGGTCAACCTTGACCCATCTGGACTTCCTTCCTTGCCAAGTATCCAGTCAATCCTTTGACCTACTTGGACTTCCCAACACCAGATGTCCGATCATCCTTGATCCATCTGGATTTCCTTCCTTGCCTGGCTTCACTCACCAGGACTTTCACCTAGCTTCACTCACTAGGGTTTTCCATCTGCCTAGCTTCACTCACTAGGACTTTCACCTGGCTTCACTCACCAGGATTTCCTTCTGCCTAGCTTCACTCACTAGGACCTTCACTCACCAGGATTTCCTTCTGCCTAGCTTCACTCACTAGGACTTTCACCTGGCTTCACTCACCAGGATTTCCTTCTGCCTAGCTTCACTCACTAGGACTTTCCTTCTGCCTGACATTCCAGTTAGGACTTCCCAGTCAAGTATCCAGTCAACCTTGACCTACTTGACTCTTCTTCAATCAATATCTTATTGTCAAACATCTAAACCCTAACCAAGACTCAGCTTGGTTAACCAGGTCACCCTTGACCTGAGGGATATTGCACCAACATGCTTAACGTTTATGCTTAGAGTTAGTCATGCTCTTAAGCGTTCTCCGTCACGCGGCCGGTCAGCTTAACCCATTAAACAAAGTCCGAGCGGGAGGGCCTACTCGCTCTGCACGCATCTAGCCTGTGTGAAGTCAACAAACGCCAAGTATCGAAGGACCAACGCCCGAGCTGGCCTAAATGTTTTAATACTTGTGGTTTCCGCGGTTTCTTATTCTCTGATATTCGTTCGTCCGCCCGGGGTATTTATAGTCGCCGGACCGACTCTCGATTTTTAACGATGGTGCTCGTCGGTTTTCCGCTCGATTTTTATAGACGCCGGCTCGTCTCTCGATTTTTAACGTCGGAGCTCGACGGCGCGGATATTTATAGCCGGTCAGCGCGGCTCTCGATCTTTAACGACGGAGCTCGTCGGCGCGGATATTTATAGCCGGTCGGCGCGGCTCTCGATCTTTAACGACGGAGCTCGTCGGCGCGGATATTTATAGACGCCGGACCGTCTCTCGATCTTTAACGACGGAGCTCGTCGGCGCGGATATTTATAGCCGGTCGGCGCGGCTCTCGATCTTTAACGACGGAGCTCGTCGGCGCGGATATTTATAGCCGGTCGGCGCGGCTCTCGATCTTTAACGACGGGGCTCGTCGGCGCGGATATTTATAGCCGATTGGCGCGGCTCTCGATCTTTAACGACGGGGCTCGTCGGCGCGGATATTTATAGCCGATCGGCGCGGCTCTCGATCTTTAACGACGGGGCTCGTCGGCGCGGATATTTATAGCCGGTCGGCGCGGCTCTTGATCATTAATGACGGAGCTCGTCGGCGCGGATATTTATAGCCGGTCGGCGCGGCTCTCGATCTTTAACGACGGAGCTCGTCGGCGCGGATATTTATAGCCGGTCGGCGCGGCTCTCGATCTTTAACGACGGAGCTCGTCGGCGCGGATATTTATAGCCGGTCGGCGCGGCTCTCGATCTTTAACGACGGAGCTCGTCGGCGCGGATATTTATAGCCGGTCGGCGCGGCTCTCGATCTTTAACGACGGAGCTCGTCGGCGCGGATATTTATAGCCTGTCGGCGCGGCTCTCGATCTTTAACGACGGAGCTCGTCGGCGCGGATATTTATAGCCGGTCGGCGCGGCTCTCGATCTTTAACGACGGAGCTCGTCGGGCTTTTAATCCTAATTTGGACAACGTTTACCTGGCCGAACGGCACAGGATCTTCGGAATTGAGCCTTTGGCTCGTACAATATACCTCCGGCTGAGCAGCTCGGGGCCTTCGTTGTCGAGCGCTTGGCTCGGATAATTTACCTCCGGCCGAATGGCTCGGGGCCTTCGTTTTCTCGTCGACGATGCCTTATATTTGTTCTCTTGATCTTTCATTTCTGCATTTCAAGTATTCAGTCGAAAAAAGTACACAGGATGATTTACATTGGCACACCTTTCACCCCGCCCGGTAAGGCTGGAGGTGGTTCGCGCTCCACGGCCTATCTAGCTACCGACCGTCTTCATCCTCTAGATAATACGCGCCCGAGCGGAGCTTTTCGATGATTTTGAAGGGACCTGCCCACGGAGCTTCAAGCTTACCGACGTCGCCGATCGGCTTGACTTTCTTCCAGACAAGGTCGCCGACCTGGAATGATCTGGGAATGACGCGCCGGTTGTAGTTTTGCTTCATCCGTTGCCGGTACGCCATCAGCCGAACGGATGCCTTGGCTCACTCCTCGTCAATCAAATCCAGCTCCATGTTCCTCCACTCGGCATTGCCTTCATCGTAACATAGGACTCGGACGGACTCGACGCCGACTTCAACTGGAATGACCGCTTCGCCGCCGTACACCAGATGGAAAGGTGTGACGCCCGTTCCTTCCTTAGGAGTCGTTCGGATGGCCCATAAAACGCCCGGCACTTCATCCGGCCAACTTCCTCCCAAGTGGTCGAGCCGAGCGCGCAGAATACGGAGAATTTCCCGATTGGTCACTTCGGCTTGACCGTTGCTTTGGGGGTAAGCCACGGACGTGAAGTGTTGCTCGATGCCGTAGCTTTTGCACCAATCTTCTAGCACCTTCCCTGTGAATTGCCGCCCATTGTCGGAAACCAATCGGCGAGGGATACCGAACCTACAGATGATGTGTTGTCAGATGAATTCTTTGACCATCTGTTCGGTGATCCTGGCTAGCGGCTCGGCCTCCACCCACTTGGAAAAATAATCGACCGCCACTAGCAAAAATTTCCTCTGCCCGGTCGTCATCGGAAATGGACCCACAATATCCATTCCCCATTGATCAAACGGACATGAAACGGTCGATGCCTTCATCTTCTCTGCCGGTCGGTGGGAGAAGTTGTGATATTTCTGGCACGAAAGGCATGCAGATACTGTCCGAGCGGCGTCTATTTGTAAGGTCGGCCAAAAGTACCCAGCTAGCAGGATCTTCTTAGCTAGTGATCGTCCGCCCGGATGTCCTCCGCACGATCCTTGATGTACCTCTTGGAGGATGTAAGCCGAGTCTTCCAAGCTCACGCATTTCAACAGCGGGCGAGAGAAAGCCTTCTTGTAGAGCTGATCGCCGATGAGTGTGAACCGACCGGCCCTCCTCCGGAGCAGCTGGGCTTCATCCCGATCGGCCGGTGTGGCGCCCGAGCGCAAGAACTCCGTGATGGGTGTCCTCCAGTCGTCCGGAAACATGGGGCCTTCCATCCGGTCAATGTGTGCCACCAAAGATACTTATTCAATTGGCTTCGGGATAATGACCGGCATTATAGAACTTGCTAGTTTGGCCAACTCATCGGCTGCCTGGTTCTCCGTTCGGGGAATCTTCTGGATAAGAACCTCTCGGAAATTAGCTTTGAGTTTTTCAAAGGCCTCAGCGTAGAGTTTGAGCCGAGCGCTGTTGATTTCAAAGGTGCCAGAAAGTTGCTGAGCGGCCAACTGTGAATCCGAATAAAGTGTCACCCGACCGGCTCCCACATGCCGTGCTGCCTGCAAGCCGGCTATGAGGGCTTCATACTCTGCTTCATTGTTTGTAGCCCTATAATCCAGCCGGATGGATAAGTGCATCTTCTCTTCTTCAGGGGAGAGCAATAATATTCCAATCCCGCTTCCGAGCCGAGTGGACGATCCGTCCACAAATATCTTCCACATGCTTCTGGCTCTGGCCTTTGCACTTCGGTGATAAAATCTGCCAAGGATTGTGCCTTGATTGCCGAACGGGGTTGGTATTGAATATCGAATTCGCTCAACTCTGTAGTCCATTTGATGAGCCGTCCGGACGCTTCTGGATTTAACAGTACTCTTCCCAGTGGACTGTTCGTCCGGACAATGATGGTATGAGCCAAGAAATATGGTCGGAGGCGCCGAGCGGCTAGAATCAGAGCAAAGGCCAACTTCTCGAGCCCGGTGTAACGAGATTCAGCATCTTTTAAAATGTGGCTCAGAAAATACACCGGCTGCTCTTCGCCGCTCGCCCTCACAAGTGCTGAGCCTACAGCATGCTCAGTTGAAGACAGATAAATATAAAGTGACTCACCCCCGATCGGCTTAGCAAGTACAGGCAGGGAATTAAGATATGTCTTCAATTCTCCGAACGCTCGGTCGCATTCTTCATCCCACTGGAACTTAGTAGCCTTGCGCAGGATCTTGAAGAATGGTAGGCTCCGGTCGGCGGTTTTGGAGATGAATCTAGACAAAGCAGTTATCCGACTGGTCAACCGCTGCACTTCTCTTGTATTTCTTGGAGGCGGCATGTCTTGTAGAGCTTTCACCTTGCTGGGATTTGCTTCGATTCCCCGCTCGGTCACTATGTACCCCAAGAAACGCCCTCCTTTTGCTCCGGACAGGCACTTCTGGGGATTTAGCTTGACTCCATATTTGCGTAGCGTTCGGAAGGTTTCTTCCATGTCCTTGAAGAGATCGACCGCTCGGACGGATTTGATAAGAATGTCGTCCACATAGACTTCCAGATTCCGCCCGATCTGCACCCTAAACACTTTGTTCATCAAGCGTTGATAGGTGGCCCCGGCATTCTTCAATCCGAACGGCATCACATTATAGCAATATGTGCCGTCGGCCGTTACTCTTCTCGGGCGAGCGACACTTGATGATATCCCCGATAGGCGTCGAGCATACATATTAATTCGCAGCGACCGTAGAGTCCACTGGGCAGGGGATAAAAATCTTTGGGGCATGCTTTGTTTAAGTCCCGAAAGTCGATGCAGACTCTCCACTTGCCGCCCGCTTGGAGACTAATTCGCCAGCCAGCCCGGGAACTGCACCTCGCGTATATGGCGGCCTCTAGAAGTTTCTCTACTTCCGGGATAATGGTATTCTGCTCGACCGAAATCCTTTTCTCCTTCACTTTGGCGTCGAGGTCGGACATGTAACTCGTGCTGCGCTATGCTCGGCGAAATTCCGGGCAGCTCGTGTGTCGACCAGACGAAGACATCATGATTCCTTTGGAGGCATTGGATCAGTTCTTCTTTCTGTTTTTCCTCCAGATCAGACGCAATAAAGGTTGTGGCCTCCGATCGGGTGGGGTGAATCTGCACTTCCTCTTTTTCTTCATAAATTAAAGAGGGTGGCTTTTTAGTGATGGCGTTTACCTCGATCCGGGGCGTCTTCTGAGCGGAACAGGCTTCTGCTCGGATCATCTCTATATAGCACCGCCGAGCTGCTAGCTGATCTCCCCGTACTTCTCCCACTTTGTCCTCCACGGGGAACTTGATCTTCTGATGGAAGGTTGAGACGACCGCTCGGAATTCGCTGAGCTCCAGTCATCCCAAAATTACGTTGTAGGACGAGGGAGAGTCGACCACCACGAAGTTTATTGTCCTTGTCCTCCTGAGCGACTCTTCTCCCAGCAAGGTAGCTAGCCGAATCTGTCCGACCGGCTGAACTTCGTTGCCCGTAAACCCGTAGAGCGGGGTCGTCATGGGCAGCAGCTCGGCTCGATCAATTTGCAACTGATCGAACGCCTTCTTGAATATGATGTTGACCGAGCTCCCTGTGTCAACAAATACGCAGTGAATAGTGTAATTGGCTATTACCGCTTTGATGAGTAAGGCATCGTCATGGGGTACTTCGACTCCTTCCAAGTCCCCTGGTCCGAAACTGATTTCTGGTCCGTTCGCCCGCTCTTGGCTGCAGCCGACAACATGAATCTGGAGTTGCCGGACGCTCGCCTTTCTAGCTCGGTTGGAGTCTCCTCCGGTCGGCCCACCAGCAATAACGTTGATCTCGCCTCGGGAAGTATTGCTTCTATTTTCCTCTTCCCGAGCGGACGGTCGGGACCATTCCCTGGACGCTCGGCGATTCTCCTGCCTGGGAGAACGATGCCGATCGGGGGTCTGTTGTTGCTGTGGCCTATCAGCTCGCGTCCGATCGGCTTCATGTGTTCCCTGTCGCCTGTCGACTCAGGGCGACCGTCGTCCGGCATTCCGAGGCACAGGATGAGCCACGAAGGGAAGACTTCGACAAATCCCTTGTGTTGTGTGTATCCGTCCGGTGGAAGGAGCAAAACATCGGGGTCCATCTCTTCTTTGGCTTGGACCGAGCGGCAGCTACCTCTTGTACGTGTGATCTAGCGTGAGGGGATCGGATTGCTTCGGCCCTCGGTCCTCTAGGCGGCTAATGAGCGGCGTGCTGTTTCCGCTCGGCATGAGTAGGTGCCCGCTCGGTTGGAGTTTCCTTTTTCCGGGCGGCTTGCGCTTCTTCCACACTGATGTATTCGTTGGCCCGGTGTAGCATGTGATCATAATCTTGGGCCGGCTTTTGGATGAGCGACCGGAAGAAGTCCCCATCCACTAGGCCTTGGGTGAAGGCATTCATCATGGTCTCCGATGTGGCCGTTGGAATATCCGTCGCCACGTTGTTGAATCGCTGGATGTAAGCTCGGAGCGATTCACGGGCTTCTTGCTTGATGGCGAACAGACTAACGCTGGTTTTTTGATATCGCCGACTGCTTGCAAAGTGGTGGAGGAAGGTCGTTCGGAAGTCTTTGAAGCTGGTGATAGATCCGTCCGGCAGCCTCCGAAACCATCGTTGAGCCGATCCCGAGAGAGTGGTAAGAAAAACTCGGCATTTTACTCCATCTGTGTATTGATGGAGTGTAGCTGTGTTATCAAACTTACCCAGATGATCATCCGGGTCGGTTGTCCCATTATACTCGCCGATCGTCGGGGGCACGTAGTGCTTCGGCAGAGGATCTCGCAGAATAGCCTCTGAAAACTGGCGATTAATCCTCTCGGGTGAAGCGTCCGCTCGGGGGGCTTTCCCCTTTCTATCATCTCGTCTAGGCATTTCATCCGAAGAAGATCCCCTATCTCTATGAGCTGGTACGGCCTCAGGGGTGCGGAATAGAGCCCGATGAAATGCAACGGTGGCCTGCGGTGCTTCCGCTCGGCCACCAGACGCAGACGTTGCTTGCTGCTCCGGCCGCTCGGCTGTTGCTTTCTGTTTTTGCTCCACAAGCTTGGCGGCCCTAATTTCGACCAGAGCATCGAGTTCCTCCGTGGAAAGCGTCACCGTGTGTTGTCGTCCAGCCTCGTCCATTGTTCCCGTTCGGATGCAGGAGCGTTCCCACATACGGCGCCAAATTGATCCTGTCCGAACCAGAAGTCAAAGGACGTTGGGGACGTGGCGCTCCCTGCTGGATCCTCGAGTGCTCCGGCGAACCTGCAACAAAACCGAGCCGGGAGGGGTGTCCCGGCGACGGCCCTCCGACGCTCAAGTCAGGCGACGAATAACAAAGAAGTGGCTTCAGATATTCAGACCAGCGTACCTCCGGTGAAGAAATGGAGACCTTATATAGACCTCTCGAAGGAGCCTGGGCGCGCCAATCAAAGCAATCACCTGCTTTCGACCATGCCCAGGTATGGGTCTGTCAGAAGGACATCCATAAGGCCATACCGCTACTGTATCAACCTCTCCATGATGTGACGGCGAGATCCTCCCTCGTGCAAACTTGTGTACGGCATAATCATCAGACACACCTTTGCTAACATCCCATATCCCGAGCCGAAAGAATAGGCCGCTCGGCTAACCTTTGTATCCTCGCCCTTATCCTGGCCGAACGGACCACCCGCTCGGCCCTTCGGTTCCAGCCGGGTAGACACCCGCTCGGCCATTCGGTTCTCCCGCCTTGGCGTCGGAAACCCAAGCCCATGGCTGGGTTATCTCTGGCTCCGCTCGGACCTGCTTAGCGCGACCATTACCCGCTTGGCCAGCCCTCCATCCGTTCTTAAGCCGGGACCCTTCAGGAAGTGGGTCCCTCATTCTTACCGCCGAATCAATCACAATTAAAATAAACTAAAATGAACAACTAATTAAAAAAAAAGAGGTAAATAGATTTAACTTGGTTACAACCTAGGTGGTTGTTAATCCAAGGCGGTTGTAAAGCTCTACTAGAAATATCTCCTTCTCTGTAGGCGGAGAAGCCTCTTACATTCTTTGAAAAGCTCAGAAAATCTCTAGGATATGGTTATAGTAGTTGTTCTAAAGTTAAAGTTATTGTATCTTTCCTAAATTCAGGGGTCCTTTTATAGTCCCAGAAAAATTTTATCTACTGTTTGAGGGTGCCTCCAAGGGGTTTGGAGGGTGCCTCCAGCGAGGCAGCGGATAAAGTTTTATCCGCTGCCAAAAGACTACAAACACTGGGTCCAGGGCGCCCTCAATAAGCATGAAGGGTGCCTCCCATACCTTATGGAGGGCGCCTCCCATCCTTTATGGAGGGCGCCTCCCATACTTATGGAGGGCGCCCTCTGCCTACAACATATAAATAGCTCCAGCTTTCTTTTGGATCTTCCGCTGCTCCGTTCGGTTGGGTGATTGCGACCAATCCAAATAGGGCTCACCCGAACCCAATTTCTGGCCTTTTTCTCGAGCAAGCTTTCGCTTCTGTTTCTCGTTCTTCGAACGTCGCGTATGTTCTTCTCGTACATTGGTGTAGTCTTCCATAGCCTTTTTGTCCCTCGGATGCACCAAGCCCATTGGCTCCCTTCCCGTGTCATCTTTCTCGTTAGCTGCGTCTTCCGCTCGACTTCCTATGCTCCTAAGCTCTTGCACACTTAGACAGGGATCAAAACTAAACAGGATCTAACCTAATTTGATTGATCATATCAAAACAATGACTGAATTCAACAATATATTATATATTATTATTTTAGATTGATCTTTCCCTAAACATAGAATACAAAAACAACATTCAATGATAGAGAACACTTTTTGACACAATCAATGATCCCTGGAAATTAAAATTGGAAAATAAAACAAGTGGGTGAAATTGAGCAATCGTCAAAGAAAATTCATATAAATCTTGTAGAGCCTATATAATGGTGCATTCTAGTATGTTAATGAAGTTTGAAGTCAAAATATTTTCTATTTTTTCCTTTCAGTTTTCATGCTGTGCCCTACTTCAAGTCACTTAGGTAAAAGTGAAGTACTTTCTCTTTTCTTGGTAGGACATCTGCTTTTCCACAAAGTAGCAACTTTACAAATATTAATCATGTCGATTCTCTTTATAAACATCCATAAAGAAGAAACCTTACTAATATTAATCACGTCCCTTATTTTTTCTGCGACATTAATCATATCCATAAAGACCATGCTACTAGTCCTATGCTAGAAGTTTTAGCTAGCTGCCAAACTAAAAGTCGTTACTTTGTCCTTAGGCAGATACTTTAACCAACAAATTAATATTTTACTAGGAATTTTTTATATGAGCTTACTATAATGTAAATAGTAGTGTCACTCCAAGATGAACTACCATTTTCAGAGTTGAAAATGAACTATATCATTTTTCTTGCTCTATTAACAATTCTAGTATTGCAATCTCTAGGTATGCCAGGTCTTATAGCTTATGCTGGATTTTATGGCATTTGCTTTCCAAAGAAGGGGGAGCACGTTTTCATATCAGCAACATCTGGTGCTGTTGGCCAACTTGTGGGAGAATTTTCCAAACAATTGGTTTGTTATGTTGTCGGAAGTGCTAGTTCTGATGAAAATGTTTGACAATATTTGGCTTATTTTTTACTTCCATAAGTAAATTTGTTCTAGTAGTTATGAAACATCCTAAGTTTTTTTTTTTTTTTTTTTTTTTTACCAATCTCTCTCAACAACTACGAATTTGAATGATCACAATGCAGTATCATAAGAGAACTATCATAATCAATAGACATGACTGTATCAACGAATGTTTATCAATAAGAACAATAACTCCTCAACATTCCCCACCCGAATAACAAAGAAACGAATATCTCCCGCGGTGGATCTAGTATGCACTGCACTCCCGGACAACGAACAGTACCATGCGTCTATCCTGCCTCCTCGTCTACTCCATCCGTAGGCCTTCCGTATCCTGATAATTTTTTTCACCTGTAATATAGGCATCATGAGTCTACGGCTCAGCAAGTACAATCCATTATGTATAACAAGACATCCATAAAGTAATAGGGTTAGCAACTAGAAGGCAAAGAGAAAAACAGAACGTATCCTGATTACGATATAAGGAAGAGATAAAACATGTACAAGTGATATTATGTAGCTAATAGAGTGAATATGTCACATATCCGGTAACCACAATTAGAGCCAGTCAACAGTCCCATGAACCTAGAGGTACCTCCTAGAGAACATGCAGTCAGTCATATAGCCGAAGCTACCATATATAATTTATCAGTAAAGTTTGGATAGGCCCTTCCCGGAGCTCATCCCGGGTCACTCATCCCATACTGCTATCACATATGCTCATACTCATCCTATTCGCCACAGAAGGAAAGAGAAGAAAAGAGGGAAAAAAAAACATAATCTGTCCACATTATTCTGTATCAGTTAAACATGCCTTTCCATTCCTTACATACTGTAACCATTTATACATTGAAGAAAACAATGGAATCATACATCCTCAAATGAGAGCTATCAATAGTGGAAGTTCATCCTTTAATCAAATAACAGTACTAGGAGAATCTAATGGAAACTTGCATCATGGTAAGGAGATGAAGTGAATTACAATCTTACAGCAACTATAATATGTACCAAACCACACCAAAAATTAACTCCCAACGAATCAAAATCTTCCACATAACTAAACAAATTCTCATTGAGTTCTATGATCATCTAATAGCTCACAAATCAAACTGTGTAATAACAGACAGAATACACCAAATAGATACAACCTAAACTTTAGAGATCTACAACTGCTAAATGATATAATTCAATCAAAACTTGCAGTAGGTGGAAAACAGAGTAACCAGTTTTATTTACCCAATCCGCAAATCACAGCAACTCGATGAATTCCCCAATCAACAATGAAATCTCATAAATTAACCAGCTACGTTAGTGACCGAAACAGAATTCAATCAAGACTTGAAACATCCACCTCAATCTAAACAAAACTTCATGAGCCAATCAACAAATGAAATCTCATAAAATAACCAGCTACGTTAGTAACCGAAAACAGAATTCGATCAAGACTTGAAACATCCCCCACAATCTGAACAAGAAACTTCATGTGCCAGAAAAGAATTCGTAACAAGTTAAATTCCCCTAACTGCCTAAACATTCAAGAAATGACAAGAAGAACAAGAGCAGTATCAATCAAACCTAACTATCTAAAGGAGAAATCAAACCGAAATCTTCGTCAGAGAAAGAACCGAGGAAACAACACCACCTTAAGACCCGTTCTACAACACCGTTCAACCAGAAGAACTGAGCACCTTGCATAATGGTACTGAGTTGGAATACATCTCAGCCAAGCATTTTAACGAACGAATGTCATACAGACTCGAAGCATCGGTAGCCCAGAAACAAACGAATCCGACTCTGTCACGCAAACAGATCCATCAAAATACAAAACCAAGACCCGATTCTGCAAGAACTCGAGCAGAAAGCGTCATTACTCATCTTCACACAGAAATTCAAAAGGTTACATTACAATCGGAGTCAAAACCTTGCAGAGATCATCACGAAAACCCTAAATCAAGCAAAGACATCATGAAATGAAACGATCCGAGCTCATAGAAAACATTCCAGCGTCCCCTAGGTTCCAATCCCATACCTCACAAATTTCACCGTTGCATAAGGAAAAGTACTTCCTTTCCCTTGTCATTCCCTTCCTCGTGCAGCCTCCGGAACCATCGCGAAATGCTACCGCATCGATCGTTGTTCTCGTCCAATCGTGTCACCCTCACCGTGGAAGTTGGCCGTAATCTGTGGTGCGTGACGCGGCGGTGATTTCGGGAGGCTGTGAGGAAAGTCGGCAAACACTAGGTTTTTTACCTAGGTTGTTTAGTATAGACTTAAGGTAATTAAAGTTAATCACTCCTAACTTAATTGGATATTAACCTGGACTCCCTCATGCTTAATTGTTCCATCCCCTTGAGCATGTTATATAAGTTCATTTAAATCTTTGAAAATTTTCTAACATTTATAGAAAATTTTATAAGTTAATCCTTTAATTAGCGTTTATATGATCACAGAAAATTTTACAATTAATTTTCTTAATTAGGTTTGTGAGATCTTACAAGTTAAGTTGAATAATATGGTGAGATCTATGCATGTGAAAAAAAATTTCTTAATTAGGTTTGTAAGATCTTACAAGTTAAGTTGAATAATACGGTGAGATCTATGCATGTGAAAAATTTTCAACCTTTTTTTATATATTTATAATTCAGAGGATAATATATTTTATGTATTAGTGCATGATAGATACAAAACTCATGTTACATATAATAAAGATTATGATTAGTTGTTGCTTCTTAAATTCCTCAGGTTGAAGCATGGTCAAAACAAAGAAGGGTCTCGACATAGAGGAAGATCACTGGAGATTGGCAAGGGTATTGACATGTCACCATCAGTCTACTTTCATAAAACAATTGCTTGCACTTGAAAATCTAGAAGATAAAGAGGATTTATAAACTTGTAGGATTGTATATAATGTTGGTGTGGGAAGCATCCAACGATCAAACCTGTGTTTTGATTATGTCAAAGGGTCCAAAGTTAAGTTGTCTTGTTATCTAATGTGTTTGAATGAGTTTGCAGGAAAGTCCTAAGTGTACTTAGGCAAAAGTCCTAGCTGCGGTTAGGTAGGTGGAAAACCCTAGAGGGCAGTAACCCTAGGTCCTAGGGGGTGGTAACCCTAGGTGAAGAAAAGTCCTAGCTGCGGTTAGGAAAAGGGAAAACCATAGGGGGCGGTAACCCTAGATCCTAGGGGGTAGTAACCCTAGGCGGAAAGTCTTGGCGGGTCGAGAGCTTCGGGTAAAATCCTAGGGGGTGGTAACCCTAGGTTGAAATTATGGTGTCGCGAACCAGGTGGAAGTCTAGGCAGGTCGTGGAGCGGGCGTCCAACATGAAGACCGAAAGCTTCGAATGCTGAGAAAAAGTCCAGTTGGTCTGGAGGATCAACTGACAACAGGTAAACTCTCCTGAGTGGAGTAGGTGAGGACGCATTCCCCGATGAGGGAGCAGTAGGCGTCGGTTCGACCTAGGGTTTCTGGAGGATATCCGAAGACAAAATCGGACAGTCCGAAGGCTGTCAACTTATTTGTTTGATATTATTTGCTACTTGCCTAACTTTGTTTTGCAGGGAACTAATGATTATGCAGGGTCGGACTTAGGCTTGATCAGTCGACCGAACGGCCGGATCGGTTGAACGAATTGCCGGATCGGTCAACTAAATTCCAGTACAATCGGATCAGATTTCCAAATTGCAGACCGAGTTCGATCGAGGGATCGGTTGATCGAACCCGGGAATCGGTCGATCGAACGAAGGATATGAGTTGACTTGATCGAAGCGGGGTGATCGGATCGGATGAGGAGAGATCATCTGATTGGTCGACCGAACATGGGGATCGATCGACCGATCCGTTTCGGGTCAAACCAGATCCCGAGTTTCGAGGATCTGGATCGGTTCTAAAGAGGCTATAAAAAGGAGCCTCGGGTAGCACTTCAAAGACAACGAAAAACAGAACAACTTGTGCTCCAGTGTGCTGCTCCAAACTCCTCAACAACGCTCTGCTGTTCCGACATTAGACGGCTACTTCCATCATATTTTGTATTGTCGATATAATCTTTCTAGTTCAATACTTGTACTTGTAACTGCATACTTGTAAAGGATTTCCGAATATAGTGATTGCCCACCATAAGCGATCAACGATCGTGGGCCTTGGAGTAGGAGTCGCCACAGGCTCCGAACCAAGTAAAAGAAACAGTGTTAGCATTGCTTCTGTGTTTATTACTTTTCTGCTGCGTGTTTACTCGTTAAGCTTTCCGAAACGAAAGTGAAAGCCACGAGCGCTATTCACCCCCCCCCCCCCTCTAGCACTTTTGATCCAACAATTGTATCAGAACGGGGTCCCTTTGAATTGGTGTAACCACCATTCAAGCATTATTTTCGTGGTAGTCTTTAATTTTTCGGAGTCAATCGGAGTCGGTATAATTACCTCCTTCCGATATAATTTTTCTCGCAATCGAAGTTTTTGCTCGAAGCTGGTGCAACACTACTCGAGTTCGGGTTTTATTTTTCCTTATCCCGCTCTACTAATCCAAGACTAAGTCTTGGAACAAGTTTTTATTTTTCTTTGTGTGCTAGATTCCAAATGGCCCATCAAGAAGGTTATAGCACAGCCCGACCACCGCTCTTCTCCGGGAAAGACTTCAGCTATTGGAAGGGCCGAATGGAGTCCTACCTCCAACCTCAGTTTGAGGTATGGATGATCATCAAGATTTACATTTCACTCCCACTTGACGGCGCAGGAAAACCCGTATCATGCGAAGACTGGGATCCTACATAATAAAGAAGGTAGAAGCCAATGCAAAAGCAACGTGCATCCTTCAATGTGACCTTACAAAGGAGGAGCTGAACCGAGTCGGCCCATTCTTAAGTGCAAAAGAATTGTGGGAAAAACTGATCGAGCTGCACGAGGGCACGTCCAACACAAAAGTAAGTAAGCGTGACTTACTATTTAATAAATTGTATAACATCAAAATGAAGGAAGAAGAGACAGCTAGCCAGCTCCACGTAAGAATTCAAGATCCACTGAACGGACTGCACGCGATCGGACAGAAAGTGGAGAACCGCGACATTATAAGGTACGCACTTAATGCCTTTCTGAGGAACACTTTGTGGGCATCCATGGTTGATGTTTGCAAAGTATCCAAGGATCTTTCTTAAATTAAACTAGACGAGTTATTATCCAAATTCGAATTGCATGAACATACTAATGCACGTCCAGCCGAGAAAGGTATTGCATTAGTTGCAGGTACAAGCAAGGGAAAGGAGGCAAGAAAAAAGCATCAGATTAAACCCGAGTCCAAAGATGAATCAGACTCAGAAGATGACGATGAGATTACGACCGAACTAATAAAACTCGTACGGAAAATGTGCAAAAAGAAGAAGGCGACTCAATCAAATTCAAAGGTCAAGACTGGAGTTACCTGCTACAGCTGTAACTAGAAGGGGCACTACAAGCCGGATTGTCCAAACCAGAAGCAACGAAGAAAGAAGGTGTTGAAGGCAACATGGTCTGAGTCATCAGATGAATCCGAATCCGACGAAGAAGACAAGCAAGCTTCCTCGCTTTACCAGTACAAACACATGTTGCCGAAACCGAGTCCGAATCAGAAACCGAGTCTGATTTAAAAATCAAGAGCGAATAAAAAACCGAGTCCGAATGAAGTCACGGATCCGTATCCGTTTCTGAAGGGCCTAACTCCACTGTAAGCTCTCTAATTTCTGGCATCAATGTAAATAATTTAGAAAATTTAGTTTCTTACTTATTAAAGAAATTGGCTAAATCTAACGTTCGGGTCATGTCACTCTAAAAGGAGGTAACAACCCTTAAGGAAGCGACTAACTCAAGTCCTTTGACTGAGCCAGTTCAAATTGGAAGTTCAACTCAAGTCCAACAACTTGAGGAAGAAAATTTTAATTTGAAACTCAAGTTAAAGAACTTAAAGACACGTTGGAACGGTTCACGTTGGGTTCCAAGAATCTTAATCTGATTCTTGGAAAACAAAGAGTCGTTTACAATAGATCCGGTCTTGGATTTAAGCGTAAACAAAAATTCAAATTGTATTTGTCAATTATAATAGATCAAATAGAAACATAGTCCAAACATGGGTCCCCAAGTCAAACTTGGTTAATTAAGTTGGACTTGGACTATATTGGGTCCCCAAGGATAAAATCCACTACCTTGATAGACCCTATCGAGGCTATGATCCAAGGGGAGCCAATAGAAAAACCATCTTTATCAATAGATAAAATTGTTTGATGCTTGCTTTTACTACTTTTTTACTATGCATGCTTAGACTAGGATAGTTAAGGACCTAGGCGTGATTTACACTTGACTAGTTAAACTTAGGAGTTAAAATAAGAAAATTAAATATTCAATTTCTTTGAAAGACTTTGTCTAGAAGTAGTGGATGATCTCATACCCAAGAAGACCTAGTGCCTCGCCACAGCTTGGAAGCCGATCTTCGAAATAAAATATTTAATTAAATTATTTTAAAACCTGAGTCTAACTCAAATATAAATCAATCCTTAGATGGAATTTAAAATGAAGATTAAAATTAACCATTTCACATAATTATTAAGGTTTCCTGATTGATAATTTAGAAAAAAAAAAGTGAGATAGACCTAGGATTAAAATAGTTAATCAATTCAATGAACTTAATTAATTTTGAAAAATTAATTTTAATCTTCATTTCAATTTTATAATTAATTTTAAAATCATAATTAATTTCAAAATCTTACTTAATTGTATAATTTTAAAATCATAATTAATTTCAAAATATTCCATAAATATTTTAAAAATGATAATTACTTTCAAATCATTATAATTATCAAAAAGTTAATTATTTTCAAGTAATTTAATTTTCAAAATCTTCATCATAGTAAATATTCAAAAATCTTAATTATTTGATTATTATTAAAATTTTAAATTATTAGACTTTCAAAAATCCTGATTAATTTTCATGATAACTAATTTTCAATTCAAAATCTTCATTTTTTTTAATATATTTTAAAAATCTTTTAAAATTTTTTTAATGTTTACTCATATTTTAAAATATGAAGTTCAAACTCATTGAAAATTTAAATTTATAATCTAATTCTCAATATTGATAAAATTAAAATAACTCCATCTCACACTCACTCATAAGCTGAACATGCATAATAACATAGAATGGGTGAGATGGAAAATTAGGAAGATACATAACATTTTTTTTTTATGCTTAGACTCTAGAACAAAAAAAAATTATTTTGACATTAATTAAGGGGGAGTTAAAGAAAGGTTAAGGCATTAATTTTTTATTATTTCAAAAGTTTTTTTTGGTTTTAAAAATAAACCTTATTTGTAAAAGCAAGGTCAAATACTTTTGAAAAATTTTAAGTTTGAAAAATATTTAACTATACTTTTTATCTAATTCTTTTTAAGGCTAAGTATTTTTCAAAACTAAGTACTTAACTATGCTTTTATGAAAACTCCTTTTAAGCTAAGTACTTAAATAAGTTTTTTTTCAAATATTTTTAAACTAAGTACGTAATTAAGTTTTTTAAAATCTTTTTAATATAAGTACTTAATGTTGGATCGAAACGCGCTAGAGGGGGGAGGGGGTGAATAGCGCTCATGGATTTCACTTTTCGTATTTGAAACGATCGAGTAAAATGCAGCGGAAATTTAAATAAAACACAGAAGGATGCCAAGATTTACTTGGTTCGGAGCCTAGGGCGACTCCTACTCCAATGCCCAAGCTCGTTGAGCGTTTACTTTGGCCAACAACTATAATCGCGAAATAGTACAAGAGATTATTACAAATTAGATGCACAAAAACTTATACCGACAACAAGAATTTGAAATTCGCAGCTCCGGGTCATCGGGGTTGTGTTATGGCTCAGCCGGAACGTCTCTTTAGCAGCAAATAGTTGTATGATTGTTTGGGAGTTGAGGGCTGATGGTCGAGACTGCCTTGTAAAGGCTGTTGAGGGCGCCTCCATCACCACCGGATCCGCGGCGCAGATAAGCTCCGAAGCATTCTTCGCCTATCCACTTGAGGGCGCCTCCAGCTTGGCTTCCTGCGTAGCTTCTGCCTTTCAATTGAGGGTGCCTCGGGTACTGTTCATCCGAGGCAAAACATGCCCCTTTATCCCTACAAGATATGTTAGTCCCAAAATACCTTGCACCACAAAGTTAGCACATAATAATGAATATAAAAGGATGTTCGACAGTCACTGGACTGTCCAGTTCTGACTTCGGATTTTCGACCGGAAATCCTAGGTTGAACCGATGCCTACTATTCCCTCAGCGGGGAACACGTCCTCACCTACTCCATACAGGAGAGAATACTTGTTGCCAGATCGGTCCTCCAGATCGACTGGACTTTCTGCTTAGGGTTACCACCCCCTAGAACCTAGGGTTACCACCCCCTATGGTTTTTCGCCACCTAGGGTAACCTCCCCCTAGGACCTAAGGTTACCGCCCCTTAGGATTTTCCACCACCTAGGGTTACCTCCCCCTAGGACCTAAGGTTACCGCCCCTTAGGATTTACCACCACCTAGGGTTACCACCCCCTACGACCTAAGGTTGTCGCCCCTTAGGGTTTTCCATCACCTAGGGTTACCACCCCTAAGACCTAAGGTTGCCGCCCCTTAGGGTTTTCCACCTGCCTAACCGTAGTTAGAACTTTCCTGTAAACTCATTCACACATATCAGATAACAAAACACCTTAACTTTGAATCCTTTGTCATTATCAAAACTTGGGTTTGATCGTTGGATGCTTTCCGCACCAACAATTTTTTCCTTTTTGATTATGACAACTAAAATTCAAAGTTAAGCAAAAAGACATAAATAATAAAGAGATGTTGTAAAGTACTTTTAATAACAATGCAAGCATAACTGTATAACCAATAATAAGCATAAATTTAGTGCAAAGCCCCCCCTTAATAGAAGCTTAAGTGAAAAACTCCCCCTTAATAAGAGCTCTCCTTTTTAGAATTTTCTTTGGACTTTTAAATTTTTGAATTTTCTTTGAATTTTCTTCTACTCTCCCCCTTTGCCATATATCAAAAGAAGATAGCACAAAGAAAGTAAAGAAAAATTAAGAAGTTAATCATAATTGGTTTTGTAGCTTTAAAATTTAGCTTTCCAGAAGATTTTAAAGAAAACTTATCATTCAAAAACTTAATTTTAGAAAGATAAATGATAAATTGTTAAAAGAACTTAGCCTTAGAAAAATTTTGAAGACTTAGCTTTAAAGAAAAACTTTAGTTAAATCTAACTTAGCTTTAAAAGGAGGAAGTTTAATTGGAGAATTGGAGATAGAATAAATACTTAGCTTTAGTAAGATAGATGAAAATTTTAGCTTTAAAAAGATTTTTAAAACCTGGAAGAGTACAAACTTTAGCTTAAATTTGAAATACTTTGATAAACACTTAGCTTTTCAGAAAAACTGGCTAAGTGAAATCAAAAGTTAAGTATAGTTCTTAACATAATATGATATTTGGAAAAAAAATTCTTAAGAAATTGTTCAAAAACTAAGTAAGGAAAAGTTTTTGACTTGAAAATTTTTTTTTAACTAATTTTTTAACAGTTGAAAATTTTAGTTTAAAAAGAGCAGAAATTTTTTTTGATAAACTTTTAAAGAAAGACTCTAAAGATTAATTTCACTTAGTTGAATTTGGAAAAAAAATTAGCTTTAAATAGTATCAACTTGTAAAATTTGAATTAAGGCCACTTTCACTTAGAACCATAAAGAGTAAGTTGATTTTAAGTAAAAGTTAGTTCTCTTTCCAAAAGTCCTAAAGTCCAAGCATGAGTAACTTAAAAATTTTAAAAATTATAATTAAATACTTAATTTTCTTGGCCAAATGTCTAACTGTTAGCTACTAGCTATTTACCTAGAGGGCAACAGTTTTCATTTGGTTAGTCAAGTTAAGTCAGTAATCCAGTTAGATTTGACTAAGACAGGATAACTTAACTTGATTAATGTAAATCAGGTGTTTATTGCCCAGACTCATGTCGATGCATAGACATAAGCATTCTTAAGTCCAAGCAGTACCCTATGCATCTCACACCATTCTAAGTGTTGTCAAACACAAGCAAGGTAGACCTAGGGTGCTTGTGAGATGCTCTGGCTAAAATTAGGGGTACATGATTTCTAGGGGTAAGTTCCTAGGCTAAGCCCATATTTTTTAAAACTAAAAAAATTAGGATTTTGAAAAACATTTTTCCTAGTATTTAAAAACCAATTTAAAAAAAAACTAATTTAAAGAAATAATTTTAAAATTAAGTTCTATTCTACTAGACACATCCCTATTTGTCTTCTAAGTGCACTGAACTCAAGTTCAGGTAAGGGCTTTGTGAATATGTCAGCTAGGTTTGATTTGGACTCAACATAGTTAAACACAATATCACCCTTAGCTACGTGATCCCTTACAAAATGATGTTTTACTTCTATATGTTTAGTTCTTGAGTGGTGAATTGAGTTCTTAGTTAGATTAACTGAACTTATGTTATCAATTGAAATCTTTGTATTTTGATATTCTAGTTGATAGTCTTTTAGGGTATGCATCATCCATAGTAATTGAGATGCACATTCACCTAGGGCTATGTACTCAGTTTCAGTAGTGGATAAAGCAACACAGTGTTACTTTCTGCTTGATCAACTTTGTAACGACCCGCCTTCTGGGCATTGGCTGTAAGGCCGATCGTCACAATAATGCTAAACTATACTGTGCGGAAAGCTGGGATAATTAAAATTTTACTCTACTAATGACGGATACAACTGATAAGAAAGGTCTAAAGACCTTCTTTGCTGGTGTGCATATGCTAAGGAGGGGAAACTGAACATCCCAACTGAGCTAGGGACTAGAAACTAACTTCCCAACTACCTACCGGCCTGCTGATCGATCTACAGATCGATCGAAGCTGGGGATGTTTCTGTTCCCAACTGGATCGGTCGGCTGACCGATCCAGGTGTGGCTGGATCGGTCGGTCAGACCGATCCAGGTATGTCTGGATCGGTCGACTGACCGATCCAGGCACCCGAAACACCTGCAATCGCTACTGTATCGCGCTGGATCGGTCGGCTGACCGATCCAGGAGGATACAGTAGCATACTGTATCTATCTGGATCGGTCGGCTGACCGATCCAGTGATCGGTCTGGAGACCGATCAGAGTTCTGATTTCGCCCGGGAACTCTGATTTCAGCACTTTGGCGTGCCAAAATCTCACACAACAATTCTAAAATCAACGGAAATACATTCTAACAACTATCAACCAGCGTTCTAATATAATTACTAACAAACTAAATGAATCTCCCATGATTTAAACACTCTAAGGTTCAAAATTGCGTAAAAGAAGAAATACTAAGACTTCTACTATTTAAGCTTGCTAAAACCCCTGAGGATCTTTTATTCCAGTTCCTTCCACACACATCTTGATCTGCATTGACCTCCAGCCTCCGCTACTGGTCCACTTTTCCTTTACCTTTATCTGCAGTATAAGAAAAGTAGTATCTATAAGCTAAAAAGCTTAGTAAGAAACCATCTACCTCACAAAAACATGCAACGATGCAAATATGATTTTAAATCATGCTGTTTAAAACCTATGCTGGATATACTGAATAAACTAAGCATGACATGGCATATAAGCATACAATCATGGCATATCTAAAGCTGAACATATAAACATGGATAACAACTGCACATAAAGTTATCATGCATATTCACATGGGAAAAACTAAGCTGGAGCATGATACTGACTGAAACTGAACTAAGCCAAAATTGATCTTAAACTATAATCACTGGATTACATTAAGAGTTTGGAAGCTAATATCATAATAAGTGAAAATAGTAATCATGCTGTTGTTTGGGCCCGGCAACTGTACTTGCTATGCGCGCATCTCTAACTAGACCCGGGGTTGCAAATCCTGAATTTAGTAGAGCTACTAGGTTATCTAAACCTAGGGACCGACTATGGGAGCCCAGCCCAATGGATATCTAATCCAGTACAGTGCCAACTGAAAAGTAAAATACTGAGTATAGCTAAACTGTTCTAAATAGCTATTTCTAGGTTATCTGAACCTAGAGGTAGGTTGTCTGAACCTAGAGGCGACTGTGGGAGCCCACCCATTGGACCGTAGTCCCATATAAGCTAGGATAACTGATTCACTGATTTAGATGCTTCTAATGCATTCAACTGTGCTAATAAAAATACCTAGGTTGCATTTTTTTTCTAAGCTAGTTATTTAATCGACCACCTAGTGTGCTTTAACTCCCCTCTCTATTAGGGAGACTACCTTTAGGCACCCAACAACATCTAAACCTCCAACTGAAGGAGAAAAGACGTGTCCGGCCCATCTAAAGGTACTCACTAAATCCCTAAACCTGCGAGGAAGGTTAAAAACACCCTATATGTCGAAAACATACGCATATAACTAAACTAATGCACAGGAAATCAAACGGTAGCTATTATACTGCAGGTGAGGGGTTTCTTACATCCTGTTCGTAATTTCTTACGATTCTATTCGCTAGAATTCCGGTGGAGATGACCTTCTCGACGATCCGCTCACGTCTTTGCGTTCCTCTCGCGGAGAAGAACCTCTTTCGTGTTGGAGTCGTCGCCGGAAGATGATCCGAGAGCCCTTGGGGCTTGGGCGCCGAGAGAGGAGGAAGAAGAGGAGTGGGCGGCGGTGAAGGTTTTTGGGAGAGGGATAGGTCACGGTGAAATTTGATGTTGCCGAACCCAGTTCTCAAAATAAACCAACCCCCAACTTAACCTTCCTATTTATACTAAGTAACTAATTCGGCCAACCCAATTATAAATATAATTGGTCCCCTTTCCTTTCAGCACGGCCCTGCTGGGTTCAACTGGTTCCCAACATTATCCCTAAGCCATAGGTCTCGGGTTCGATTCCCGCCCAAGCTATTTAGCGGTTCTAATTATTTTTGTTGCTTCCGCTACTCGGAAAATTCCGGAAAAATATCTAAAAATTCCAGAAAAATCATAGAATATTTATAATGTAGTTTCGAGAATTTTCGGGCGTTACAAACTTACTAGGCATTGACCTAGAAATTGACAACTACCACTTGTACTCTTTCTATCTAGTTTGCACCCGGCATAATCTAAGTCAGAATAGCCAGTTAGATCAAAGGTGCAAGACCTAGGATACTAGAGTCCTACGTTTAGGGTTCCCTTAATATACCTAAGTATTCTTTTGACGTATATCAGGTGTGACTCTTTTGCACAAGATTGGTATCTTGCACACATACCTACTGCAAAAAGAATATCTGGTCGACTTGCAGTTAGGTACAGTAGACTCCCTATCGCACTTCGATAGTATTTCAAGTCTTCCGATTTTCTTTCTAAGTCTGAGTTAATTTTAATGTTAGTAGCCATTGGTATATTAATATTTTTTAAATTTTCCATTCCAAATTTTCTAATTAATTCCTTAGCATATTTTGTTTGAAAGATGTAAATACCATCTTTGGTTTGTATAATTTGTAGGCCTAAGAAAAAATTGAGTTCTCCTGCTAGGCTTATTTCAAACTCATTTTCCATTAACTTGGTAAACTCTTTTAAAAATTTAGAGTTGGTGGAACCAAAAATTATATCATCTACGTAAATTTAGGCTATAAATATGTCTTTTTCTAGGATTTCTACAAACAGTGTTGGATCTATTTGACCTTGATTAAACCCTTTAGATATCAGATGATTCGATAAATGTTCATACCAAGCCCTAGGTGCTTGTTTTAGTCCATACAGAGCTTTCTTTAACATAAAAACATGGTTTGAATGTTCTAAGTTCTCAAATCCTGGAGGTTGACTTACATATACCTCTTCTTTGATAAATCCATTTAGGAAGACAGATTTTACATCCATTTGATATAGCTTGAATCTTTTATGTGCTGCATACGCCAGCAACATCCTAATAGATTCAAGTCTAGCTACAGGGGCATAGGTTTCATCATAGTCTAACCCTTCTACTTGGATGAACCCTTTAGCTACTAATCTTGCTTTGTTTCTAATTATTCTGCCCTGATCATCTAATTTATTCCTAAAAACCCACTTAGTGTCAATTATGGTTTGTTAATGGGTTTAGGTACTAGTTCCTAGACATGGTTTCTTTCAAATTGAGCTAACTCCTCTTGCATTGCTAATGTCCAGTCTGGGTCTGGTAGGGCTTCGTCTATAGTTTTGGTTTTAATTTTGGAGATCAGGGCTATTTGACTTAGGTTTCTAAAAGATGACCTAGTTCTGACTTCTAGAGTTGGGTCACCCAAAATTTGGTCGGATGGGTGATAGGTACTTGCTCTTATTGGTCTTATATTTGAGTCAATAACTGGTTCTTGTAATTCACTCGGTTTAAGTTGAATTTCTTCATCATCTTCTATATTTCTTGAGTTAATATTTTCATTTATTACACTAGGTAAGCTATTTTCTTCATCAAAAATTACATTGGTTGATTCTTCAACTTTTAGGGTGTTTTTATTATAAACTCTATATGCCCTACTTGTTGTTGAGTGCCCTAAAAGTATTCTTGGGGTTGTTTTTGATGTAAATTTTTCTAAGTAGTCTTTGGTGTTTAGAATGAAAACTTTACACCCAAACACCTTTAAGTAGTTTAAGTTAGGGATTTTATTATAATATATTTCATAATGTGTTTTATTTTGAAATTTATTAATTAAAATTCTATTTTGTATATAGCAGGCGATATTAATTACTTCCGCCTAGAATTGATTAGACAGATTGTATTCATTTAACATGGTCCTAACAGCTTTTTGTAGGGTTCTGTTTTTACGTTCTACTAGACCATTTTGTTGGGGAGTCCTAGGGCATGAATATTCGTGTTTATACCCATTGATTTCACAAAATTCAATAAACTTGTGGTTTTCAAATTCTCCCCTATGGTCACTTCTAATTCTTTTTATCTGAGTGTCTTTTTCATTCTCTATTAATTTACAAAAGATTTTAAAGACTTCGAAGGTTTCATCTTTAGTTTTTAGGAATTTTACCCAAGTAAATCTTGAATAGTCATCGATTATTATTAAGCAATACTGGTTTTTGCTTAGTGACTTGGCCCCGTGTGAATCAAACAAGTCTAGGTGAAGAGCTCAAGTATCGAGGTTGTTCTATTCAGGTTGGTTAACTTATGGTTTGACTTGGTTTGTTTGCCCTGTTGACAAGCGTTGTAAATTGAATTTTCAGTAAATTTTAATTTGGGCAAACCTCTAATTAAACCATTTTGACTCATTTTTGAAATGAGTCTAATGTGAGTGTGACCCAGTCTCCTGTGCCACAACTCAGTTTCCTCTTGTTGTGTCAAGAGACACTCTAGTGAGGAGGTTGGTAGGTCTATTATATAGATGTTCTTTTTCCTAACTCCCTTAAGCGTGATTTCAGGATTTTTAGTATTCCTAATTATACACTCAGTTTTTGATAATGTGACTAAGTATCCTGAGTCACACAATTGGCTAATACTAAGTAAATTAAAATTGAATTGTTCAACCAATAAGACTTTTCGAATGTAAAAATCAGAATTTAATTGAATATTACCTATTCCGATTACCTTAAGGGTTCCGTTGTTGCCGAATGCAACAGATCCTAGGTTCTTGAGTTTCAGCTTAGTGAATTTCAATCTATCTCCAGTTATGTGTCTGGAGCATCCACTATTTAGCATCCATTGATCCAAATCTTTATGTTCCTACATAAAGTGTTTGATTTGGGTCAATTTAATGGATTCAGAAGATAGCTTGACTGAAATCAATTCTTTAATGTTCCATCTCACCCAGTCTAGATGATCAAACATGGTATTCCTATGGGTGATTGTGAGATGGTTTATTAAGTTATACTTAATTTAATTAAATTGATTTATTAGTTAAGTGGATTAATTAAATTGAGTTAAGTTAATTAAGTTGGTTAAGTTAATTAATTATATTAAGTTAATTAAGTGGTTAAGTTAATTAATTATATTAAGTTAATTAAGTGGTTAAGTTAATTAGATTAAGTTAATTAAGTAGTTAATTTTAATTAAGTTGAATATATTTGATAAGTTAATTAAATAGTTAAGTTAAATAATTTGATTAGTTAATCGAATTGATTAATTTAGTTAATTTGAGTAAGTTAAATTAATTAAGAATAATTTTAATGGAGTTATTAATTTGGTTTGTTTAATTAAGTTGTATTTGAATTAGTTAGTTAATTAAATTAAGATTTAAATTGAATTAGGATTAAGTAAATTCAATTAAGTTCAACCTAGATCCATCTCACCCGATTCTAAGTTATCAATCAGGGAACCTTATGTATTTTTGTGAGATGATTATCTTTTAATTTAGATTATATTTAAGGATTAATTTACATTTGAGTTATACTTAGGTTTTCCAATTAGTCAATTAAATACATAATTCAAAGATTGGCCCCCAGGCTGTGGTGAGCCACTAGGCCTTCTTGGATATGAGATCATCCACCACTTCTAGACAGAGTCTTTCAAAGAAATTATATATTTAATTTTCTTTTTGGAATCCCTAGGTTTAACTAATCAAGTATAAATTACGCCTAGGTCCTTAATCTATCCTAATCTAAGCATGCATAGACGTAAAGCAGAAAATAACAATCATCAAACAATTTTATTTATTTATTAAGATAGTTTTTCTACTGGCTTCCCCTGGATCATAACCTCGATATGGTCTATCAAGGTAATAGACTTGATCCTTGGGGACCCAATATTTACCAAGTCCAACTTGATTGACCAAGTTGGACTTAGGTACCCATTCTTGGACTATCTTTCTATTTGGTCTGTTAACAAGTGACAAATATGAACAGTATTTTATTTTTGATCTAAATCCTAGTCCGAATCGATTGTATACGGCCTTCTGTTTTTGAAGAATCAAGTTAAGATTCTTGGAACTCAGTGTAAATCGTTCCAATGCAATCTTCAAATCCTTGACTTGAGTTTTCAGGATGGAATTCTCTTCCTCAAGCTTTTGGACTTGAGTTGAGGTTCCAGTCAGAATCGGGTCAGTCAAGGATTCAGAGATAGTCACTTCTTTAAGGGTTGTTACCTCCTTTTAGAAGTGATTTGATCCGAATATTAGATTTAGTTAATTTATGCATCATATAATTAATTAAATTATATAATCGAGAAGTACTTACAGAGGGGTTAGGCCCTTCGGAAACGGATACGGATCCGTGGCTTCTCTTGGACTCAGCTTCCAATTGGTCCTCGCTTCCAGATTCGTTGACTCGGTCCCGGGCCCTCATTGCAAGGAAACTCGTCTGTTCGAGTTATTTATCGTCGGACTCTTCTGAAGAAGACTCGTCCCAAGTTACCTTCAGAGCTTTCTTCTTTCTCTGCTTCTTTACATCCTTCTGATTCAGACAATTTGCTTTGATATGTCCCTTTTGGTTGCAGCCGTAGCAGGTTACTTCGAATTTCATCTTTGAGTTTGGTTGGGTCTCCTTGGACTGGATCACCTTCTTGATGTCCTTCTTGTTGAAGCCCTTCTTCTTTTTGTAGAGTCTTCTCACCAAGTTGACGAGTTTGGTCGTGAGTTCATCATCGTCATCTTCTAAATCCGGTTCTTCTTCTATCTCCTGTTCAATTTTATGTCTTGCTTTTGGTTTGCTTGTACCTGCAATCAAAGTTATACCCTTCTTGGTCGATCGAGCGTTAACTTGTTCATGCAATTCAAATTCAGCAAATGGTTCATCTAGTTTAATTATAGATAAATCCTTAGATACCTTGTAAGCATCTACCATGGATGCCCACAACGTATTCCTCGGAAAGACATTTAAGGCGTACCCTAGGATGTCGCGATTCTCCACTTTCTATCCTATTGCATGGAGTCCGTTGAGCAGATCTTATATTCGGGCATGGAGCTAGCTAGCCGTCTCACCTTATTGCATTTTAATATTATACAATTTATTATGTAGTAAGTCAAGCTTACTTACCTTTGTATCGGACGTGCCCTCGTGCAACTCGATCAGCTTTTGCCACAGTTCTTTGGCACTCGAGAATGGGCCGACACGGTTCAGCTCTTCCTTGGTTAGGCCACACTGAAGTGTATAGGTTGCTTTGACATTTGCTTCTACCTTCTTGATTATGCTTGTATCCTAGTTCACGCACAATACCGGTTTTCCAGAGCCATCGAGTGGAAGTTCAAGACTGATTTTGATGATCATCCAGACCTCGAAATTAGTTTGAAGGTACGATACCATCCGACCCTTCCAGTAACCGAAGTCATCTCCAGTGAAGACTGGTGGGCGGGCAGTGCTATAGCCTTCTTGGAGTGCCATAAAATCTTACACACAAAAGAACAAAAAAACTTATACCAGGACTTGATCCTGGATTAGTAGTGCGGGAAACAAGAAAACTAATTCGTGATCTCGAGTGGTGTTGCACCAACTTCGAGAAAAAAATCGATTACGAAAAAAAACTGGATCGGAAGACGGTAAGAATACCGATTTCGATCGACTCTGAAAGACTGGAAATTACCACAAAAAATATGCTTGATTGGTGGTTGCACCAAATCGAAGCGGCCCCACTCTGATACCAATTGTTGGATCGAAACGCATTAGAGGGGGGGATGAATAGCGCTCATGACTTTCACTTTTCGTATTCGAAACGATCGAGTAAAATGCAGTGGAAATTTAAATAAAACACAGAAGGATGCCAAGATTTACTTGGTTCGGAGCCTAGGGCGACTCCTACTCCAAGGTCCACACTCGTTGAACATTTACTTTGGGCAACAATTATAATCACGAAATAGTACAAGAGATTATTACAAATTAGATGCACAAAAACTTATACCGATAACAAGAATTCGAAATTCGCAGCTTCGGGTCGTCGGGGTTGTGTTATGGCTCAGTCGGAACGTCTCGTTAGTAGCAAACAGTTGTATGATCGCTTGGGAGTTGATTGATTAGGTTGTTGGTCGAGACTGCCTTATAAAGGCTGTTGAGGGTGTCTCCAAGCCCCTTGAGGGTGCCTCCTTCACCGCCGGATCTGCCGCGCAGATAAGTTCCGAAGCATTCTTCACCTATCCACTTGAGGGCGCCTCCAATCCCCTGGAGGACGCCTTCAATGTCGTCCGAGGTGCCTCAAACCTCCATAAAGGCGCCTCAAACCTCCATAAAGGCGCCTCCAGCCTGGCTTCCTGTGTAGCTTCTGCCTTGCACCTAAGGCGCCTCCAAGCTCCATGGAGGGCGCCTCGGGTACTATCCATCCGAGGTAAAACATGCTCCTTTGTCCCTGTAAGATATGTTAGTCCCAAAAATACCCTGCACCACAAAGTTAGCACATAATAATGAATATAAAAGGATGTTCGACAGTCACCGGATTGCCTGGTTCTGACTTTGGATTTCCGACCAAAAACCCTAGGTCGAACCGAAGCCTACTGTTCCCTCAGCGGGGAACGCGTCCTCACCTACTCCACACAGGAGAGCATACCTGTTGCCAGACCGATCATCCAGACCGACTGGACTTTCTACGTAGGGTTACCATCCCTAGAACCTAGATTTACCACCACCTAGGGTTACCACCCCCTAGGACCTAAGGTTGCCGCCCCTTAGGGTTTTCCATCACCTAAGGTTACCACCCCGTAGGACCTAAGGTTATCTCCCTTTAAGGTTTTTCACCTGCCTAACCCAGTTAGGACTTTCCTGTAAACTCATTCACATATATCAGATAATAAAACACCTTAACTTTGAATCCTTTGCCATTATCAAAACTTGGGTTCGATCGTCGGATGCTTCTTACACCAATAATTAATTGAGTTTTTATCAAAATTAAAGCTTTTATGAAAACCTTTTTCAAGTTGAGTACTTCTAACTAAGTTTTTTTTTTAAAAAAAAATCCTTTATGTTTACAGCTAAGTACTAAATTCTTTTTAAAGCTAAGCCTTTAATAACTTCTTTTGAAAGCTAAGTACTTGACAAAATAATTATTTTCAAAGTATTTTCAAAATAAAAAATTTATCTAAGTTTTTTTTAAAAAGCTAAGTATTTTCAAAGAATCCCTAATTTAGCTAAGTTGTTTTTTCAAATCTAAGTCATTTTCAAATCTTAAAAATATAGTTTTTAAAACTAAGTAAGTTTCAAAGAACTTATTTTTAAAAGCTAAATTTAGCATTTTTAACACTTAGCTAAGTTTTTTTAAGGGCTACCCTTCAGGGGGAGCTTGAAGTTAAATAGAATAATTTTTTTTTAATAACCTTCTCTCTACTTAGTATTATTTTTTATTTATGTCAAAGGGGAAGAGAAAGTCAAACTTAAGAATTTAATCATAAAGAGTTTAAACATAACTTTTATGAAAGGGGGAGCATTTTATGAATGGGGGAGCATAAGGAAATTTTTACAACTTTGTATTTATGCTCATTCTTAAATTTCTTTATTATCTTGTTATATTTTACTTAACTTTGAACCATATTGTCATAATCAAAAAAGGGAGATTGTTGGTGCGGGAAGCATCCAACGATCTAATCTGTGTTTTGATTATGTGAAAGGATCCAAAGTTAAGTTATCTTGTTATCTAATGTGTTTGAATGAATTTGTAGGAAAGTCCTAAGTGTACTTAGGCAAAAGTCCTAACTGCGGTTAGGCAGGTGGAAAATCCTAGGGGGTGGTAACCCTAGGTCCTAGAGGGTGGTAACCCTAGGTCCTAGGGGGTGGTAACCCTAGGTGAAGAAAAGTCCTAGCTGCAGTTAGGCAAAGGGAAAACCCTAGGGGGCGGTAACCCTAGGTCTTAGGAGGTGGTAACCCTAGGCGGAAAGTCTTGGTGGGTCGAGAGCTTCGGGCAAAATCCTAGGGGGTGGTAACTCTAGGTTGAAATCCTGGTGTCGCGAATTAGGTGGAAGTCTGGGCGGGTCATGGAGCGGACGTTCAGTATGAAGACCGGAAGCTTCGGGCACTAAGCAAAAGTCCAGTTGGTCTGGAGAATCAACTAGCAACAGGTAAACTCTCTTGAGTGAAGTAGATGAGGACGCGTTCCCTGGTGAGGGAACAGTAGACATCTGTTCGACTTAGGGTTTCCGAAGTAAATCCAAAGTCAGAACCGGACAGTCCGAAGGTTGTCAACTTATTTGTTTGATATTATTTTATATTATTTGCTACTTGCCTAACTTTGTTTTGTAGGAAACTAATGATTCTGCAGGGTCGGACTTAGGTTTGATCGGTCGACCGTACGGCCATATCGGTCGATCGAACCCCAGTACAACCGGATCAGATTTCCAAATTGCAGACCGGGTTTGATCAAGGGATCGGTCGATCGAACCCGGGGATCGGTCAACCGAACCACGATATGAGTTGACCTGATCAAAGCGGGGTGATCGGATCGGATGAGGAGAGATCATCTGATCGGTCGATCAAACATGGGGATCGGTCGACTGATCCGCTTTGGGTCAAACCTGATCCCGAGTTTCGAGGATCTGGATCGGTTCTAAAGAGGCTATAAAAAGGAGCCTCGGGCAGCACTTCAAAGACAACGTAAAACAGAACAATTTGTGCTCCAGTGTGCTGCTTTAAATGCCTCAACAACACTCTGCTGTTCTGACATTCGACGGCTACTTCCATCATTTTTTGTATTGTCGGTATAATCTTTTCAGTTCAATACTTGTACTTGTAACTGCATACTTGTAAAGGATTTCCGAACTTATAGTGATTGCCCACCGTAAGCGATCAATGATCGCGGGCCTTAGAGCAGGAGTCGCCACAGGCTTCGAACCAAGTAAAAGAAATAGTGTTAGCGTTGCTTCTGTGTTTATTACTTTTCCGCTACGTGTTTACTCATTTAGTTTTTCAAAATGAAAGTGAAAGCCATGAGCACTATTTATCCCCCCCTAGCGCTTTCGATCCAACATATAATTGTGTGTGTGTGTGTGTATATATATATATATCATTTAAAATAGGATGATATATATGTTTATAGACAATGATTTATTTGTATATATGTTCGTAGAAAATGATTTATTATTCTCTAGTATGCTGAGAAATGACAACGGTTAAATGGTTAAAATGATAATATTTCAATACAAATGACAATGGTTAAAAACTGTTGTCTAATATCCAAAAAAATCATGAAAAATTGATGCATTGAAAAAGATAGGGTGTTCAAAGACAATGGGTATAATCCATTGTCTTTGCACTTAAAATAAAATGGTTAAAAATCATTGTTAATTGACGCGTTGAAAAAGATAGGGGCGCTCAAAGACTACGGTTTAAAATCATTGTCTCTTCACCTGAAACACAACAGTTTTTCACTGTTGTGTTTCAAGTTTAACTGTTGTGTTTCAGGTAAAAAAACAGCGGTTATTTCCTAAAATGACAGCGATTTTTAACCGTTGTATTTAAAGTAAAAAAGATAACGAATTTTTACCGTTGTCTTTGAGCGCCCCTATCTTTCTCAATGTGTTAATTAACAATGGTTTTTTTGGTCTTTCACTGTTGGTGCAGCGGGGCCGACAAAAGGAAGGTGAATTGCCTGCACAATAAAAATACCCTCCTCGTTTTCTCAACTCAAAAAATGCAATAATAATAAAGAAATAAACTAACAGAAATAAAGAGGAGACAGAGAATTTAACTTGGTTACAACCCAGGGGGTTGTTAATCCAAGGCGATGAAAAAGCTCAGAAAGATCTCCTTCTCTGAAGGCGGAGAAGCCTTTTACACACTGAAACCTCTAAACTATTGCTAGGAATTGAATACTGAGTTGATTGATTAATTTCCTAACTCTAGGGGCCTTTATATAGCTCCTGAAAATCTTATCCCGAGTGTTGAAGGCGCCTCCAAGAGGGTTGAGGGCGCCTCCAAGCAGTTTGACCGGATAAAGCTCTATCCGATTGTAAACGGTCACGAAGATTGGGTCTGAGGCGCCTCCAATGCCCTTGAAGGCGCCTCAGACTGGTCTGAGGCGCCTTCAATGTGATGGAGCCGCCTTCAATGTTGAGGGCGCCCTCAATGATGTTGAGGGCGCCCTCAATGATGTTGAGGGCGCCTTCAACCTTCATGGTATAAATACTACCTTCAGGTTGCATGGTATAAATATGTTCCAACTTCTCTTTTTCCTCTTCTTCTGAAGCTCCGATCGCTTGGGTGATTTCGGCCAACCGAAATAGGGCTCGCCCGAACCCAATTTCCGACCTTCTCCTCGAGCAGACTTCCGACCCGGCTTCTCGTCCCTCGAAGGTCATGCACATTCTTCTCGTCCACCGGTGTACTCTTCCACAGCTCTTTCATCCTTCCGACGCACCGAGCCCGTCGGCTCCCTTCCCTTGCCATCCTTCTCGCTAGTTGCGTCTTCCGCTCGACTTCCTGCGCTCCTAAGTTCCTGCACACTTAGACACAGGGATCAAATAACAAGCAGGACCTAACCTAACTTGGTTGATCACATCAAAACACCCACGGGGTTCAACAATCTCCTCCTTTTTGATGTGCATCAACCCAAGTTCAAGTTAGGGAAACAAAATAGACAAACAGTAATTTATAGAAATTACTAAACTAACAGTTCAAGCATAAGGATTGCAATAGAATTTGCAACACAATTAGTTAAAAATAAATTTTAAGTAAAAACATTAAAAATTCCCCCTAAACTTGTACCTATCTTTCTCTCCCTTTGATCACAGCAAAAAGAATGGGGTAATAATTATCAAGCAAAAAAAATTCGAGTAAAAAAATGATTTTTTAAATCCAAGTGCAGCATTTTCAAAATGATTTCTAAGAAAAATATTTTCTAAGTAAAACTTAGGTAAGACAATTTTTTGAGAAAAAGATAAATACACATTTCTAACTTCAGAAGAAATTTTAAGTAACAAACATTTTTCTTAAGAAAAAAAATATTTTTGAAGATTTTTAAAAAAGATGTTTGAAAAACTTTTTAAAGTATTATTTAATTCTAATTTTAATGCTTTTACCATAAAGTTAATTAAACATTTTATTTCGATATTTTGGCTTCCAGGTCGTGGTGAGATATTAGACCTTCTTGGTTATTGGAGCAATAACCACTTTCTTAGACAAAGTCTCATAAAGAAATTTTAACGTTTAATTTTCTCACTGTAAGCTCTAACTTAAAAAAAAAATTAAACTAGCAAAGATTTTGGAACCCAGTATAGGTTCCTTCTTACTGGATTTTTTAAGAACTTAGGGAGTACATAACTTTTGGGAACTTTTCTAAGTTGACTCTGGTGTTTTCTAATATACCAATTCAATTTTTCATAAATTTTAATTTTTTATTTTGGAAATTTATTTAGGCATGCATGATCATTTTTTAATTTTTCAATTTCAATTTTTAATTTTTCATATTCTAATTTCAAATTATTATACATTTCTAGAGGGCATGCTTTTGCTAAGTTTAATTTTAATTCAGCATTTTCTTTTTTTAATTTTGCTAGATCTTTCGTAAGCACTTTGATAAATTGAAAGGACTGAGTAGGGGTTAGAGCACGTACCTTACTTACCTCACTTGGTGATGCTCCCCCTTCATCGTAGCTTTCTTCTTCTTATGATCCTCTCCCTTCATCTATGCTCATCTCCGAGCTGATTTCTTCAAAAAGATGGTTGGCCATCAGTGCTAATCCCGAGAAGTCTTCGACTTCAGATTCTGAGGATGAAGATTCATCCCATGTAGCCTTCAGACTCTTGCGTTTGGAGGACGTCGGTCTTCCAGACTTCTCCTTGTCCCTTTTCTTTAATTTAGGGCAGTCATCCTTGATGTGCCCTTCTTCGTTGCAATTGTAGCATCAGATCGTCCTTTTGTTACGTTGATGTTTCTTCGACTGCGATCTAAATTTATTAGTTTTAACAAATTTATTCAACTACCTTACCAATAATGTCGCTTCAGTTTCGTCGATTGACGCTTCAGAGTCGAGATCGTCCATCTCGGCTTGTAGGGAAACATTGAGACTTGACTTCTCTTTAGGTTCTGTAATTCTTGGTTCGTGAAGTTCAAACGTAGAGAATAAACTTTCTAAAGTACTTACCTCAACGTCATTAGAGATGTAGTAAGCATCTACTAAGGAAGCCCACTATGGAGTTCTTGGGAAGGCGTTGGGCGCATACCGGATAGAATCTCAATTCGTTACCGGTTCTCCGAGATTGGCCAGTTGAGTTATCAACTCCTTAATTCTCGCCTGGAGTTGCGCTACCTTCTCACCGTTGTTCATCCGGAGATTCATCAGCTGAGTTCGGAGGATGTCACGCCTTGCTAACTTTGCTTCTGAGGTGCCTTTGTGGAGCTCCAGGAATTTTTTCCATAGGTCTTTAGTGGAGTCATAGCTTCCGATCCGACTTACCTCCTAGGGTGGCAAGACGCTGAGCAGGTGGAACTCTGCCTTTCCGTTGGCCATGAAATCGGCTTGCTCCTTCTTCGTCCAGTTGTATTCTTCCTTGTCTTTGGGGGCTACAAAATCATATTTCATAATAAGAAGAATATCAAACTCAGTCTTAAAAAATACCTCCATTCTTCGCTTCCACGTAGCGAAGTCTCTGTCAAATTTCGGAGGATGAATGCTTGTTCCGGCCATTATTTTGATCTTCGTGCTTCAGTCGGCGGTTAGTCCTTCTGAGGCTGTCGGACTCTGATACCACTTGTTGGTGCAGCGGGGCCGACAAGAGGGAGGGTGAATTACCTACACAATAAAAATACCCTCCTCGTTTCTCTCAACTCAAAAAATGTAATAATAATAAAAAAATAAACTAACAGAAATAAAGAGGAGACAGAGAATTTAACTTGGTTACAACCTAGGGGGTTGTTAATCCAAGGCGATGAAAAAGCTCAGAAAGATCTCCTTCTCTGAAGGCGGAGAAGCCTTTTACACACTGAAAGCTCTAAACTATTGTTAGGAATTGAATACTGAGTTGATTGATTAATTTCCTAGCTCCAGGGGCCTTTATATAGCTCCTGAAAATCTTATCCTGAGTGTTGAAGGCACCTCCAAGAGAGTTGAGGGTGCCTCCAAGCAGTTTGACCGGATAAAACTCTATCCGGTTGCAAACAGTCACGAAGATTGGGTCTGAGGCACCTCCAATGCCCTTGAAGGCGCCTCAGACTGGTCTGAGGCGCCTTCAAGGTGATGGAGGCGCCTTCAAGGTGATGGAGGCGCCTTCAATGTTGAGGGCGCCCTCAATGATGTTGAGGGCGCCTTCAACCTGCATGGTATAAATATTGCCTTCAACTTGCATGGTATAAATAGCTTCCAACTTCTTTTTTTCCTCTTCTTCCGAAGCTCCAATCGCTTGGGTGATTTCGGCTAACCGAAATAGGGCTCACCCAAACCCAATTTCAAGCCTTCTCCTCGAGTAGAATTCTGACTCGGCTTCTCGTCCCTCGAATGTCGTGCACGTTCTTCTCGTCCACCGGTGTACTCTTCCGTAGCTCTTTCGTCCTTCCGATGCACCGAGCCCGTCATCTCCCTTCCCGTGCCGTCCTTCTCGCTAGCTGCATCTTCCGTTCGACTTCCTGCGCTCCTAAGTTCCTGCACACTTAGACACAGGGATCAAATAACAAGCAAGACCTAACCTAACTTGGTTGATCACATCAAAACACCCACGGGGTCCAACATTCACAACAATTTTTAACCGTTGTCTATTAGTAATTTTGTTGTAGTGATTCATATCCACGTCAAGCTTTCGTTAAGATGGCTTCCTTAGCCTGACTCGAGTCTCCGCTTTGGTTCTAGCCAACGTGGGAAGATAGAATGATCCGAGAGAGGATCCCTCTCACGTTTCGGTATCTGGTGGCATATGCAACCAACACAATATCTAACATGGAGTTTAGCCACTAGCTTCGATGCCTGACGGCATTCGTAACCCAATGGCACGTAGCGAGGTGAACGACAACAACACTTGTCGTGGTTCTGGGCTAAAGGCACTATTGTTGGCTATCACACCGGTAACAAGGTCTCCAACGATCAACTGTTGACTACCAGATGAAGGGTAGTCGTTGGCAAGAGATCCAATGACCACAGTGATGTTCCGGCAAGCTCACAGCTGCTAGAAACTTTTTCAAGCAGCTAGAAGTTCTTGGCAGCAAGCAAGGAGAGGCTTCTCGTTGCTGTCCTGCAGCTACAATGGCTGGAAGTTGTCGAATGACTAGAAGAGGTCGGTGGATGGCCAGACTCCCTTCTGAAGGGATTGTCGTACGAGAAATAGCAGCGACACTACTGGCTTGTGTCGGTTGTCGGCGACCAATGCTGGCTGACGGTGGCTGTTGCCCTCCGAGGTTGACCGTGAGAATAAGGAAAAGGAGAGAGAGAGAGAGAGAAATTAATAAGGAAAAATAAAAACTAATTTCAAAATTAAATTTAATTCTAAAATTAAATTTATTTTCTCTCTTATTCTTTTCCTTATATAAATCTTCTATCGGATTTGGATCAAATCCAAACCCATTTCCACTAACCTGCATCCCATACGACCATACCATTAGTCTCAAGTTTGGTTCAATAACCAAACTCTTGATTCAATAACTAAACAACTATTGATTAAAGAACCAAACCATTTTGCTTCATTAATTAAATCAAAGAGGGTCCAATTTATCTTCAAAAGATAAGGTCCATCCGCGCTTTTGTTCTAATAAAATATATTCCATATTTGCCCTCCGTCTGGTCTAACTAGACTCAATCTATCTTGATTTGAAAATCTAATTCTCAAATTTGTTTTAAATCCTTCGGATAAACTCGTAGTGCGTGTGATATAATAGGTTTCTAGTTATATTGGTCTTCCATAATTAACTATTAATTATGGATCGATAATGAGTGATACTTAGTAGTACATTATGATCCCCGATTGACTAGAAAATTAAACGGTTGATTACATAACCATTTTTGAACCTTTCAGCAGTTATAGTGAGTCGTGTCTCATTTCTTTCACTCGTCTTATACCTATTTGGTTTAGAACATGGTCTATGTGTCATTTCCCATTAGGCTTACTACGTCACACCTAGCCCAAGTATTACTTCCTTATTCATGCGAATTCAAGTTACTCGTACATGTGTCCAAGAGTATAATACTCTTAACATGTGATGCTTTGGCCAAAGACTTTGAGTAACAATCCCGACAAGTGCCCATAGGGTATACATCTCTTTGTAAGGATCATGATGAATACTTTATAGGCTATTCAAATATCTTCAGACACTTCGACTTATACGTATCATTTCGGGTTGACACCTTCTCAAAGATGCTTACTTAAGATATCAAAGTATAACTCTACATGACTAAGAAGACTTGTATACCTCAAGTTGAAGGAAACTCGCACTTAAGCTACAGTAAGAGTTTCATTGACATATCTATATATCTAGAAAACCATATGAAGTCTCACAACATGTCACTTTAATGAACTAGTTATCAAAACTAGCATCCACATGTAACTCTTGACATCCCAATGTCTCCAGCCAGTGAAGAGCAGCTGCTTGGATAAATCAAGGAGTATAACACGTGATGGTTTTACAGAATTGATGATATCTAAACTCATCAATTCAATGACTAGGGGTTATGTCAATACATTAATAATTGCACATATAGAGATACTCATTAGTTATGATCCAATCATAAGTTCTCTTATGCTATGAATCGTATTACGGACATTCAATAAATGAATTTAAAATTAAATGATACACATAGAGAATGCACACTGAAATAGTGAATTTCTATTTATCCAATAAATACTACATATCATAAGGCGATTGCCTTAAATATCTATCAAATATAATAGTTACTAGGTCAATGTTAACCATACTCCATTAAACATATTGTTTAATAAATCATTAAAATTTTAGATGGAGTTAGTTTCATAAGAATAATTTTAAGGCAGTAAAATTCTTATTCTACGAGTCCCTAGATATTGTAACGACCACCCTTCTTACTACTACTACACTCTAAGGATGATCGTTACTTAACTACTAACTCTACTTAACCGGTATGATTAAAAATCACATGGAAACTCTACTGAAAAATTTCGACAAAGCCTCCCTTGTATCGGTGACCATAAACCAAGATACAAGCATAGTATACATCAACCACAGGCGGCTGGAACATTTATCAAACACCCACGCAGTTAAATAAGTATCAAACACACAAATATCTACTGAACTTATCCTACATGCAATCTAAACAGAATAATCTCAAATTTTTACAATAACTAAAATGCGGAAACTAAAATTAAAACTTCTTTCCTAGTCCCAAGGCTTCCATAGTCCTGGCATCACACATCCTTCGAACACCTCCTTGTCGCCTTCCTTTCTATACCTTTTCCTTTCCTGTATCTGCAGTAGGAGGAAGTGCAGTCTATAAGCATAAAGCTTAGTGAGCGCTATCTAACTCACAAAAACTCGATATGCATGAATATAAATAAAGACATGCTAAAACTGAATACTAACATATAAAACTACTCATGCTCATAAATAGCAAAGGAATCATACTAACTGAAATACTAAATATGTATAGCTAATCATGCTCATAAATAGCAAATAACAGTAAACTAACTCATGCTCTTCTATTAGTAAAGAAACATACTGAAAGGCTAAACATGTAAAGCAAGTCTATACTATCATGCTTGCATAAAGAACTTAACTTACTGAATTCTAAACACCTTCTGTATCTTATTTCACTTGCTTAAAGACTTATTCTTTAATACTTATGTGAAACTTATTTTTTTTAATACTTTTATACTGATGTGAAACTTATTTTACTTATTCAAAAACTTATACTTATAATACTTCAAAATAATAATCAACTTCTTCTTGGGCCCAGGCATAATACCATCTTATGCGCGTTCCCTAATAGGTTGGGGTAGCGAGCCACCAATCCTAAAAGAGCAGACCTCGGTCTACCAGGGCCAAGACCTCGGAATTGGACACCTGGATTTGTTTAACGACAACCTCGGAAGTCGGGTACTAGCCTCTTCTTAAAAGTAAAATACTTATAATCTTAATTACTTCTTCTTTAAATGCCTTGGCATTTTAATAGGCACCTTATGTGCCAAAAATCCCTAAAGTCTTGACTTTGGGATCTACTTAAGGCCTCGGCCTTTTCTTTCTTTTCTCTTTCTTTCTTTTTACTTGTTAATGCTTCTAAAAGAATTTGATAGAACTCTTATTTTCCCACTAGAATATATGGTTGTTCATGTTTATTAAAATAGCAAATAAAAACTAAAGAAACTGCTCATGTGTATCTAGTAATAAAGAAAACTGATCATGTTCAACTCATAGCAATTAACAACTGCACATGCTCAATAATATGCTTAAACAATTCTACAATTTCAGTGCATGAATAAAGTCTAATAGCAAAACAAAAAGAATTGCTCATACCCAACTAGTAGCAAATGAAACACTGCATACGTTCAGCTAATGGTAAATGAAAAAACTGCACATGATCAGCTAAGGGTAAGTGAAAACAAAACATGCTCAGCTAAGGTAAGTTCAAACATCAAAGGAAAACTAGAAACTCTATCTATCATGCACAATGCAGGCAACTCAAAGATGATCAGTGCCACAGCAAATCCGGTGATCTCATATTCAACCTAACAGGTTCGGAATTAATGGTCATGGCAGCAACCAACACAAGCAATTTTACAACATGCTTCAAAAAATCAAAAGACACAAGCATATTCTTTACAGCATGATTCGAAATCAAGAAGAACAAGTCCGAAAACCACTCCTACATGCCATAAGGCCTGAGGTGAACACCCACATGCTTAATCTATACCCTTCATCCTCCTTCATACCTGGAGGCTCACGGCAGGAGGCACAAAACCACTAATCTTTACCACATGCTTAAAAAATCAAACTCACGGCAATAGCATAAAACCAAAATCCTTAAATCACGGCAGCAAGGAAAACAAATCCCGGAGCTATCCTACTGCAGGTGAGTAGCAACTCACCTTCGTGTTCTTGGGCTTACAACCGAAGAAGAGAGAGATCTAGGGTTTGCGGCGAAGCTTGAGTTTCCCCGGCCGCTTCCTCGTGCCTACGGGCCCTCCTGCCGAGGTGGTCTCAATTGGTGAAGATCCGCCGGAAGGAAACCTTCGCCGGCCACCGGAGGAAGGAATCCTGGCGTCGGTTGCGATTTCGCCCGAGAAGGAGTCGTGGACACCGCGTGAGAGAAAAGAAGAGGAAGGGAATAGGTTTCGGGAGAAAGAAAACCTAATCCTTTATAACTAAATCTAACTTTGGGTTCTCTTACGATTTAAATACTATTGGGTTCAGGTTTTACCGAGAAACTCACGGCTGGTCTGTTGGTTAAACGAACTTCTGCTTAAACCCGAGGTTTCCGGTTCAAACCTCGGCTTGGACATTTTTTTGTCGAAACTTCCTTCGTTTAGTAAAAATACCAAACGACCTCCAAAAATTGCATAAAATTACTCTAAAAATTTCTAAAAATCTCTAGAATATTTCTATAGCATTTTTAAATATTTTTAAATTACTTTTAGGACTCTAATTGAGGAAATTTGGGATGTTACAATTCTCCCTACCTTATAAAAAATTCGTCCTCGAACTTAGAATAATTCTGTATATTTCTGTCTCGTACTGTCCTCACGCTCCTAAGTAACTTCCTCGTGCTTCTGGTTCTAAATGACTTTCACTAATGGTACTCTTTGTTCCTTAGTCTCTTAACTTCTCGGTCCTCTATCATTTATCTCGCATCGTACCCATTAGTGGTCTTTGGAAGACTTGATATCTTCTCTATCCTTTCTAAACATACTTATGTATATGAATATAAGAGAAACAAAACTAAAATTGTCTCTATTCTTTCTAAGTATATGTATCAAAACATAGAAAATTAAAATATGAATTTTCTTCTTTCCTAAGCACATATAAGCAGATACTCTATACTGCAAATAATAAAGAAAGCATAAAAGAAAATTAAATACTTTCTTACTTGAAGACGGCAAGGATGGTGCTGATGTGTGATGCTGGAGAATGGGAACTGCTCTGATACCAACTGTAACGACCACCCTTCTTACTACTACTACACTCTAAGGATGACCGTTACTTAACTACAAACTCTACTTAACCGATATGATTAAAAATCACATGGAAACCCTACCGGAAAATTTCGACGGAATCTCCCCTGTACCGGTGACCTTATTCAACAATACATGCAATATATATACTCAGCCACATGCGGCTGGAACACATATCAATCAACCACGCAGTTAAATAAGTATCAAACACACAAATATCTACTTACTAAACTAAACTCATCCTACATGCAATCTAAACAGAATAATCTCAAATGACATGAACTTAAAATACAACTCAAATGTTTACAATAACTAAAATGCGGAAACTAAAATTAAAACTTCTTTCCTAGTCCCAAGACTTCTATAGTCCTGGCATCACACATCCTTCGAACACCTCCTTGTCGCCTTCCTTTCTATACCTTTTCCTTTCCTGTATCTGCAGTAGGAGGAAGTGCAGTCTATAAGCATAAAGCTTAGTGAGCGCTATCTAACTCACAAAAACTCGATATGCATGAATATAAATAAAGACATGCTAAAATTGAATACTAACATATAAAGCTACTCATGCTCATAAATAGCAAAGGAATCATACTAACTGAAATACTAAATATGTATAGCTAATCATGCTCATAAATAGCAAATAACAGTAAACTAACTCATGCTCTTCTATTAGCAAAGAAACATACTGAAAGGCTAAACATGTAAAGCAAGTCTATACTATCATGCTTGCATAAAGAACTTAACTTACTGAATTCTAAACACCTTCTGTATCTTATTTCACTTGCTTAAAGAATTATTCTTTAATACTTATGTGAAACTTATTTTTTTTAATACTTTTATACTGATGTGAAACTTATTTTACTTGTTCAAAAACTTATACTTATAATACTTCAAAATAATAATCAACTTCTTCTTGGGCTCAGGCATAATACCATCTTATGCGCATTCCCTAATAGGTTGGGGTAGCGAGCCACCAATCCTAAAAGAGCAGACCTCGGTCTACCAGGGCCAAGACCTCGGAATTGGACACCTGGATTTGTTTAACGACAACCTCGGATGTCGGGTACTAGCCTCTTCTTAAAAGTAAAATACTTATAATCTTAATTACTTCTTCTTTAAATGCCTTGGCATTTTAATAGGCACCTTGTGTGCCAAAAATCCCTAAAGTCTTGACTTTGGGATCTACTTAAGGCCTCGGCCTTTTCTTTCTCTTCTCTTTCTTTCTTTTTACTTGTTAATGCTTCTAAAAGAATTTGATAGAACTCTTATTTTCCCACTAGAATACATGGTTGTTCATGCTTATTAAAATAGCAAATAAAAACTAAAGAAACTGCTCATGTGTATCTAGTAATAAAGAAAACTGATCATGTTCAACTCATAGCAATTAACAACTGCACATGCTCAATAATATGCTTAAACAATTCTACAACTTCAGTGCATGAATAAAGTCTAATAGCAAAACAAAAAGAATTGCTCATACCCAACTAGTAGCAAATGAAACACTGCATACGTTCAGCTAATGGTAAATGAAAAAACTGCACATGATCAGCTAAGGGTAAGTGAAAACAAAACATGCTCAGCTAAGGTAAGTTCAAACATCAAAGGAAAACTAGAAACTCTATCTATCATGCACAATGCAGGCAACTCAAAGATGATCAGTGCCACAGCAAATCCGGTGATCTCATATTCAACCTAACAGGTTCGGAATTAATGGTCATGGCAGCAACCAACACAAGCAATTTTACAGCATGCTTCAAAAAATCAAAAGACACAAGCATATTCTTTACAGCATGATTCGAAATCAAGAAGAACAAGTCCGAAAACCACTCCTACATGCCATAAGGCCTGAGGTGAACACCCACATGCTTAATCTATACCCTTCATCCTCCTTCATACCTGGAGGCTCACGGCAGAAGGCACAAAACCACTAATCTTTACCACATGCTTCAAAAATCAAACACACGGCAATAGCATAAAATCAAAATCCTTAAATCACGGCAGCAAGGAAAACAAATCCTGGAGCTATCCTACTGCAGGTGAGTAGCAACTCACCTTCGTGTTCTTGGGCTTACAACCGAAGAAGAGAGAGATCTAGGGTTTGCGGCGAAGCTTGAGTTTCCCCGGCCGCTTCCTCGTGCATACGGGCCCTCCTGCCGAGGTGGTCTCAATTGGTGAAGATCCGCTGGAAAGAAACCTTCGCCGGCCACCGGAGGAAGGAATCCTGGCGACGGCTGCGATTTCGCCCGAGAAGGAGTCGTGGACACCGCGTGAGAGAAAAGAAGAGGAAGGGAATAGGTTTCGGGAGAAAGAAAACCTAATCCTTTATAACTAAATCTAACTTTGGGTTCTCTTACGACTTAAATACTATTGGGTTCAGGTTTTACCGAGACACTCCCGGCTGGTCTGTTGGTTAAACGAACTTTTGCTTAAACCCGAGGTTTCCGGTTCAAACCTCGGCTTGGACATTTTTTTGTCGAAACTTCCTTCGTTTAGTAAAAATACTAAACGACCTCCAAAAATTACATAAAAATACTCTAAAAATTTCTAAAAGTCTCTAGAATATTTCTATAGCATTTTTAAATATTTTTAAATTACTTTTAGGACTCTAATTGAGGAAATTTGGGATGTTACAATTCTCCCTACCTTATAAAAAGTTCATCCTCGAACTTAGAATAATTCTGTATATTTCTGTCTCGTACTGTCCTCACGCTCCTAAGTAACTTCCTCGTGCTTCTGGTTCTAAATGACTTTCACTAATGGTACTCTTTGTTCCTTAGTCTCTTAACTTCTCGGTCCTCTATCATTTATCTCGCATCGTACCCATTAGTGGTCTTTGGAAGACTTGATATCTTCTCTATCCTTTCTAAACATACTTATGTATATGAATATAAGAGAAACAAAACTAAAATTGTCTCTATTCTTTCTAAGCATATGTATCAAAACATAGAAAATTAAAATATGAATTTTCTTCTTTCTTAAGCACATATAAGCAGATACTCTATACTGCAAATAATAAAGAAAGCATAAAAGAAAATTAAATACTTTCTTACTTGAAGACGGCAAGGATGGTGCTGATGTGTGATGTTGGAGAATGGGAACTGCTCTGATACCAACTGTAACGACCACCCTTCTTACTACTACTACACTCTAAGGATAATCGTTACTTAACTACTAACTCTACTTAACCGGTATGATTAAAAATCACATGGAAACCCTACCGGAAAATTTTGACAAAATCTCCCCTGTACCGGTGACCTTATTCAACAATACATGCAATATATATACTCAGCCACATGCGGCTGGAACACATATCAATCAACCACGCAGTTAAATAAGTATCAAACACACAAATATCTACTTACTAAACTAAACTCATCCTACATGCAATCTAAACAGAATAATCTCAAATGACATGAACTTAAAATACAACTCAAATGTTTACAATAACTAAAATGCGGAAACTAAAATTAAAACTTCTTTCCTAGTCCCAAGGCTTCTATAGTCCTGGCATCACACATCCTTCGAACACCTCCTTGTCGCCTTCCTTTCTATACCTTTTCCTTTCCTGTATCTGCAGTAGGAGGAAGTGCAGTCTATAAGCATAAAGCTTAGTGAGCGCTATCTAACTCACAAAAACTCGATATGCATGAATATAAATAAAGACATGCTAAAATTGAATACTAACATATAAAGCTACTCATGCTCATAAATAGCAAAGGAATCATACTAACTGAAATACTAAATATGTATAGCTAATCATGCTCATAAATAGCAAATAACAGAAAACTAACTCATGCTCTTCTATTAGCAAAGAAACATACTGAAAGGCTAAACATGTAAAGCAAGTCTATACTATCATGCTTGCATAAAGAACTTAACTTACTGAATTCTAAACACCTTCTGTATCTTATTTCACTTGCTTAAAGACTTATTCTTTAATACTTATGTGAAACTTATTTTTTTTAATACTTTTATACTGATGTGAACTTATTTTACTTGTTCAAAAACTTATACTTATAATACTTCAAAATAATAATCAACTTCTTCTTAGGCCCAGGCATAGTACCATCTTATGCGCGTTTCCTAATAGGTTGGGGTAGCGAGCCACCAATCCTAAAAGAGCAGACCTCGGTCTACCAGGGCCAAGACCTCGAAATTGGACACCTGGATTTGTTTAACGACAACCTCGGAAGTCGGGTACTAGCCTCTTCTTAAAAGTAAAATACTTATAATCTTAATTACTTCTTCTTTAAATGCCTTGGCATTTTAATAGGTACCTTGTGTGCCAAAAATCCCTAAAGTCTTGACTTTGGGATCTACTTAAGGCCTCGGCCTTTTCTTTCTTTTCTCTTTCTTTCTTTTTACTTTTTAATGCTTCTAAAAGAATTTGATAGAACTCTTATTTTCCCACTAGAATACATGGTTGTTCATACTTATTAAAATAGCAAATAAAAACTAAAGAAACTACTCATGTGTATCTAGTAATAAAGAAAATTGATCATGTTCAACTCATAGCAATTAACAACTGCACATGCTCAATAATATGCTTAAACAATTCTACAACTTCAGTGCATGAATAAAGTCTAATAGCAAAACAAAAAGAATTGCTCATACCCAACTAGTAGCAAATGAAACACTGCATACGTTCAGCTAATGGTAAATGAAAAAACTGCACATGATTAGCTAAGGGTAAGTGAAAACAAAACATGCTCAGCTAAGGTAAGTTCAAACATCAAAGGAAAACTAGAAACTCTATCTATCATGCACAATGCAGGCAACTCAAAGATGATCAGTGCCACAGCAAATCCGGTGATCTCATATTCAACCTAACAGGTTCGGAATTAATGGTCATGGCAGCAACCAACACAAGCAATTTTACAGCATGCTTCAAAAAATCAAAAGACACAAGCATATTCTTTACAGCATGATTCGAAATCAAGAAGAACAAGTCCGAAAACCACTCCTACATGCCATAAGGCCAGAGGTGAACACCCACATGCTTAATCTATACCCTTCATCCTCCTTCATACCTGGAGGCTCACGGCAGAAGGCACAAAACCACTAATCTTTACCACATGCTTTAAAAATCAAACACATGGCAATAGCATAAAACCAAAATCCTTAAATCACGGCAGCAAGGAAAATAAATCCCGGAGCTATCCTACTGCAGGTGAGTAGCAACTCACCTTCGTGTTCTTGGGCTTACAACCGAAGAAGAGAGAGATCTAGGGTTTGCGGCGAAGCTTGAGTTTCCCCGGCCGCTTCCTCGTGCCTACGGGCCCTCCTGCCGAGGTGGTCTCAATTGGTGAAGATCCGCAGGAAGGAAACCTTCGCCGGCCACCGGAGGAAGGAATCCTGGCGGCGGCTGCGATTTCGCCCGAGAAGGAGTCGTGGACACCGCGTGAGAGAAAAGAAGAGGAAGGGAATAGGTTTCGGGAGAAAGAAAACCTAATCCTTTATAACTAAATCTAACTTTGGGTTCTCTTACGACTTAAATACTATTGGGTTCAGGTTTTACCAAGAAACTCGTGGTTGGTCTGTTGGTTAAACGAACTTCTGCTTAAACTCGAGGTTTCCGGTTCAAACTTCGGCTTGGACATTTTTTTGTCGAAACTTCCTTCGTTTAGTAAAAATACCAAACGACCTCCAAAAATTACATAAAAATACTCTAAAAATTTCCAAAAATCTCTAGAATATTTCTATAGCATTTTTAAATATTTTTAAATTACTTTTAGGACTCTAATTGAGGAAATTTGGGATGTTACAGATATGCACATGTTAACATACGATAGGCAACACAATTTAGTTTTAAATTATAATTTGAATACATAAATTAGAATTTAACATGGTAAGTGTGGTATACCTCTTACCTCCTGAGCAATTCTACAATGATATTAAAATGCTATCTAGATCACTTTCAAAAAATAGAACAAAATATATAAATGAAAATAAGAAAAATGCATGTTTGTTAGAAAATCTTAATAAACTTAAAACTGCAAATACACAGTTAAGAGGTAAATTAGAATTATTTAAAAATTTTGCATACTCAATTCCTAACATTATTCGTAGTTTAAATTTTAGAAATTATAATAATGGACTCAATTGGTATTTAAAAAATCATAGGTGTCAAATTATGAAAATGGCTAGAAATAATATTCCTATAAAATACTTGATAAATCCAGTAGTTAGGAACTTATTTTGGATACCAAAATCGGTACTAAATTGTTGAATTCATTACATGTGTGTGTTTTTATTTTAAAATTGTTTTTAGCAAAAAAATTAAATTCATAGACCTTATGTTTATATTATTATCCAAATTTTCAACTAATAAAAAATTTTCAAATTTTTTTGAAAGTTATATAATTTTTTATGAATTTGTTAATGAAAATTAGATTTTTTATTAAAAATTATTTTTAAAAAAAATTATTTTTGAAAAACTTAGAGGGTGTTTGGTTTGCGTTTTCCACGCTGTTTTCTGTTTTCATTTTCTGAGAAAATGGAAAATGTGTTTGGTTTGCGTTTTCTACGTTCATTTTTAAGAAAATGAGGGAGCATTTTCTAAGAAAATGAAAAACGCAGAAAAGTCATTTTCTAAAAAATGAAAAATGCGCGTTTTTCAGAAAATGAAAATGAAAATGGGGCAAACCAAATGCCCCCTTAATTTTTTTGTGTTAATGAATTAGGTTTTCTTCTAGAATAAAATTTTTGAGATTTTTTGATAATTATCTGATTTTTTATAATTTTTGATAAAAAATATTGAATATTGAAAAAATAGCAAGATTTTTTAGATGACAAATTCTATTTTTAATTATTTAAATTCATAATTAATTATTTTTGTTTAAAATTAGTTATTTTGGTCAAAATAGAAATTTTTATTCCTGATCCTACTTTTTCTATTTGACTATGATAAAAAATTTTAATATTTTTTGAAACTTTAAAATAATTTTTAAATTATTTTTGTCAAAACATAGAATTAATTGATAAAATTCATTATTTTGAAAAATAATTTTGGTAACAATACAAATAATAGGAAATTCTATCTTAAACCCTTAGAAAAAAGTTTCACTATTTTTTCAAACTATTTTCACTTTCCCTAATGTGTTTTTATGTGATTATAGGGAGAGAAAATTAAGGATTAAGTTAAGGGGAGGATATAATTCAATATTTTTTCTTGTACTGATTTGATTGCGTTGTATTGCAAATTAATATTGTTTTATTGTTTAGTTTAACCTTAACTTAACATAGGTTGATTCACATTAAAAAAAGAGGAGATTATAAATACACCGGGTAGGTTTTAATATGATCAATCAAGTTAAGTTAGGCTTTGTATTATTTAATGTATTGTGTCTAAGTGTGCATGGACTTAGAAACACAAGAAGTCGAGCGGAAGATGCGGTGAACAAGAAGAATAACACGGGAAATGAGTTGACAGGTTCAGTGCATCCTACGGATGAAAAGTTGTGGAAGAGTACACCGATGGATGAGAAGGAATGAGTGAGGGAATCTGAGGGAGATAACCCGGGGAGGAAGCCTGCTCAAGGAGAATATCAGAATTGGGTCTGGTGAGCTCAACTCTGGATAATTAGAGTATTATCCAAGTGATTGAAGATGTTCATTCTCAGATGAACAGTGATAGAGGTACCTCCAAGTGCATTTAAAGCGCGCTCGTGCCTCAAGAAAGAGGCGCTCAGCTGCCAGAGTGAATGCGCCTCCAAGGAGAATAAAGGCACCCTCGCGCCTCGAGGAGGCACCCTCGCTCATCTTTTGGAGGTGCCCTGGATCTTCGATAGAGACTCCTCTAATGAATAGTAGCCTTTGAGTGAATGTTGCTTAGTGGATAAAATATTATCCATGCTGGATGCGCTCTGGATGTCTTTGGAGGCACCTTAGCTCAACAATAACTTTTTTCCAGGGGCAACAAAAAGTTCCTTGGAGTTAGGAATTATTAATCAATCATTGTATCCATTTTTCTAGTAATTCTTGTGCTTTCAAAGTGTGTAAGAGGCTTCTCCACCTTCAACAAAGAAGTTTTTAGTGAGTTTTAAATATTCTTGTGTTAACTGCCTCCCGTTCCGGCTCAGTTTGCTCCGACTCCATTCACTTGGGTGATTTTGGCCATCCAGAATAGGGCTCACCTGAACCCATTTTCTGACCTTCTCGAGAAACCTTTCGATCCAGCTTCTTGCCCCTCGAAAACGCCACCCGCCTCCTTCTCATCCACCAGTGTACTCTTCCGCAGTGCCTCATTCCTCGGATGCACTGAGCCCGTCGACTCTCTCCCATGTCGTCCTTTTCGCTAGTTGCGTTCTTCGCTCGACCTTCTATGCTCCTAAATTCCTGCACACTTAGACACAGGGCATCAAAACATAATAGAATTTAACTTGACTTGGTTGATCACATCAAAACTATCACGGGATACTTACAATCTCCCATGATGTGAGCAACCCAAGTTAAGTTAGGATAAACTAAAAACAAATAAGAGTAAAAATGGCAAGTACATATTTTGCATTTAACAAAAATGTGCAAAAATAAAAAAATGCACCATCCCATCTAGACTTAACCTCTAATTCTCCCCCTTTGATTACATTAAAAATAAGGGTACTCTTAAAATGATTTGAAATAAGTTTAAAACAGAGTCAAAGGGATAAAAATATAGTAACTATTATTCAAAATCATCATCAACTTTAAATTTCGAAAATCTAATTTTTTTACCATTTTTGAATAACATATTTAAAATTATTATTAATTGTTAAAAAATTTTGAGGATTTTTACAATAGTTAAGCAGAAATATCCAAAGTTGGAAAAAATTTCCATAAACAAGGAGAAATTAATTTAAGCAGTAATAATTTCTTTTCTACAACTAGATGGAATTGCTTAAAAAAATTGTTATAAATAGTTTCTTAGTTTAAAAAAATCTTGAGATATTTTCTGAAAATGGAACGAAGCAAGTATTTTTACAAAAAAAATACATTTTTAAAAATTACATTTTCAAGAATTTCTAATATTAAAAATGTGTATTTAGATAAATAATTCAAAAAAATACTAATGGTCAAAAAATTTAAGAAAAAATTTCTTAGATAGATAAAATGATAAGATTTCACAGAAAAAATAAAGTTCACAATGATAACCCTAAGAAATATTTTTAAATTTAAAAAAATAATTTTCATTAGAAAATTCATAAAAATAATATAATGAACAAAAAACTTTAAAAAAAATTTCATAGATAAGAGATGTAATTATCTTTCTTAAAAAAAATTAATATCTACTTAATTTCAAAAATAATTTATACGAAAAATGTTAGACGATTTTAAGATTTTAAGCAAGAAAAAAATTGAAATCAAATTAAAAATAGAGCATGCATAATGATTTTTAATTTAAACATGATTTTAAAATCCAATATAGATTCTTTCTAATAAAACTAATCAAAAATTTATTAGGGATATATTTTGATAATAATTTTTTAATTTGACCCTTATGATATCTAAAATACCAATTTAGCCTATCATAATTTTTAAAATTTGAAAGAATAACATTCAAATATGCAGAATTTTTTAATTTTTATATTTATTCTTTTAAATTTTTATTTTCTATTTTTAGTTTGTCAAAATCTTCTAATTGACAAGATGTTGCTAAGGTTCCTTTTAATTCATTATTTTCTTTTTATAACTTTTTATTATCTATTTCTAATTTTCAAGAATTTTTTGATAAAGTATTAATAAATTTAAATAATTGGCCCGGAGGTAGAAACCATACCTGATTTACCTTGTCGATCTTTAATGCTCCCCTGTAGAACTGTTTTCTTTTGATGTTACTCCCCTTCATCGATGCTCTCAATGCTTATCTTCAATGAACTTGCTCCATTGTCTTCTTGATGACTTGCCATCAACGCAAGTACACCATAGGCTACGACATCCGAGTCTAATGACGATGTTTCATCATATGTTGCTTTTAAATTCTTGTACTTCTTCTGGGCCGTCCTTTTATCTTTTTCTTTATCCTTGTCCATGTTCTTCAGTTTTGGGCAGTTGTTTTTGACGTGTCATTCTTCATTGCATTGGTAGCATCTTACCTTTCTTTTCCTTCTTTTACCCTGCACTTGATTAAACTTATTAGTTTTAATATACTTTTTGAACTTTCTTACCATAAAAGTCATTTCATCATCATCGAGAGATGTTTCAGATTCAAATTCGTCCATTTTTTCCCTTAAGGCAATGTTGTACTTGGGATCCTTCTTCAGATCTACACATCTAGTTTCATGCACTTCAAGTGTAGAAAATAATTTTTCTAATATACTTCTAGATCCTTAGAAATATAATATGCATCTACCAAGGTTGACCATTCAGGAGTTATAGGAAAAGCGTTAAGTGTGTACCTTAGTGAATCTCGGTTGGTTACCTTTTCTCCGAGATTCGTGAGTCCAATGATGAGTTCTTTGATTCTTGAGTGGATGTGTGTGACAATTTCACCTACTTTTGACTGGAGGTTGCTGATATGATTCCGGAGCAGATCCCATCTCGTGAGTTTTGCCTTTGAGGTCCCTTTATATAGTTCTAGGAATTTCTTCTAGAGCTCCTTGGCTGATTCGTAGATTTTGATCCGGTTGACTTCTTGTGGCGGTAAAATGCTCAGCAGATGAAATTCTACCTTACCATTTACCACAAAATCGGCTTGCTCCTTTTTGGTCCACTGATATTCTTCTCTGTCCTTTAGTGCTACAAAACCAAACTTCATTATTAATAATAAATCAAAATCCATTTTGAAAAATACCTTTATTTTCTTTTTCTAGTTCACAAATTCTCCCTCGAACTTAAGCAGGTAAATGCTCGGTTCAGCCATCGTCTTGTTTGCTTCAGTCGGCGGTTAGTCCTTCTGAGACGTCCTTACTCTAATACCACTTGTTGGTCCCTTGCAACCGGCAAGAGGGGGGTGAATTGCCCTGCATAATAGGAAATAATAATAAACCACTTGTATAAACATAATTAAGAAACTAATTAAAAAGAGAAAGAGGCATAGAGGTTTTTACTTGGTTTGCAATCAGGGGATTCCTAATTCAAGACACTAAAAGCTCACTATAAATATCCTTCAGGCGGAGAATCCTCTTATAATAGTTAAAGCACTAAATTATAAAACTAAATAGAAGAAGAATCGTTTACAAGTGTTCTTTTTAGCTACTGGGATTAGAGCTGTATTTATAACCCTGATCGGGCACCTGAAAGGATTCTGGGTGCTTGAGCATGGATAAAACTTTATCCACATCGCAACAGATCGTGATAGTTAGCAAAGCGAAAAACTTTTTGGTCCGGGCGTCTGGACGAGGTCCAGGCTCCCGGACAGGGCTGAATCAGCCCATGGACAAGGCACGAACCCTAGGTGCCCTGGCTGCCTCGGGGGGTCCGAGCGCCTGGACCAAGTGCAGGTGCCTGAACCAGTTTAGCAAGTCAACAGCCTTGTTGACTGCCTCCGGTTTTGGCTTCGTTCGCTCCAGCACCGTTCGCTTGGGTGATTTCAGCCATCAGAAATAGGGCTCACTCGAACCTATTTTTCGACCTTCTCGAGCAACCTTTCGCTTCGTCTTCTCGTCCCTAAAAAACTGTAAACCCTCATAGGCCTCGGTCCATCCACCCGCTCGAATTCCACATTCGCTCGGCCACTAACTCGATCAGCCTTTGCGTTCGCTCGACCGCTAACTCGGTCATCCATTATATCCAGTCAGCTGGACGCCTATCTGGTCTCTCAGTTCGGTCGGCCGCTCTCCCAGTTCGCACAGCAGCTCGCTCAGTCCTCTCGGCTGAACACTCATTTGCTCGGTCATTCGATCGCTCAGCCTCTTAGTCCACTTGGTTGAACACTCACTCGCTCGGCCTCTTTGTCTACTTGATCGTAAGCCCGTCCGACTGTATGCTCTCTCAGTCTCTCACTCATCCGGCTGCTCACTCGGTTTGCTCAATCGGTCACTCGCTCAGCCGCTCGCTCGGTCCACTAGACCACTCGACCCTCTGCCTAGTCTGACATTTGGCCGATCTGCTTGCTCGGCCCCTCAACTCGCTCGGATACTGTGCAATCTACGTTCAGCACTTGGTAGAAATCAGCCCTTGTTGATAGCCTGAGATTATCTGCTCAGGTCATCTCGACAGATAAATTGAATTTAATTTGGTATATTTAAATTCGACTAATTTCCTAATATCTCTGGTAATAGATTATTTTGTCCTATAATTATATCTTTTGTGATGCCCATGAATGAATCAGAACATAAGTAAATGGAACAAATTACTTCTGCATTTGCTATTTGGAGCTTAATTTATGCTCCGAATTAAGACATAAGCATGTCATTGATTGAATCCTAAAATTGATCTGCGAGTACTCGATCACTACTTGGTGATACTCAAATTATTATAGTAAAAATGTATTATGTTCATCCCAAATATTTTTTTTTACAGTCCGTCCCAGATTATGTGAAGGATGATAAATCACGAGATTAATTTATAGTCGATCGCTATGAGAATAAGTGAAATAGCATTGGGTAACTTGCTCCCATCCAAATCTATCATCCATCTATATATATGCTCTATTCATAATATAATTTGACATAGTCGAGGAAAATACTTCCCTCATGTATCAGTCACTATTCTAAGGACTAGTAGCTATCCATGATTTACCTTCTCTGTATTAGCTCAGAAACTAAGTAATAGGGATACTAAGGGCGAGTGAAGTTACCTTTTACCAACTCTATCTGTGATACAACACGTCAACACAATGCAAAGTTCACATAGTCTTCCAGTAATCTATGTTTCTTCACCTTGGATAAACTTCACACTTTGGTCGTAAAATTAAATAATAAATATTATTGGACGGAAAATCTTATTGGATTTTTTCAAAATTTTTAGAAATTTCTCGGGATTTAAATGGAGTCCATATGACTCATTTTAAGAGGATGAATTTCAGGGCTAGTTGGAGACCTACTTGGGACACCATTTAGGTGGAAGTTGATTAAGGAGTTAACTTAGGATTTAATTAAGTTAACCTAAGCATTTAATTAAAAACTTAATCCCTAAATTTCGGATTTTCCTCTCCCGATTCCCATTTCTCGCGCAACCTCCACCTTCTCCGATTCATCTCCATTGTCGACGTCGAGCTCGTGATCGTCGGCCATCTTCCTTCACATGAGGTTAGGGCAAAGACTCCATCGGCTGTGTGAGCACAGTTGGCATTCTTCCTCTTGCAGTTTTCTCTTCTTCCTCTCGCTCTCTCACACGCACGGATGACCCGACACCGACGGGGATCTCCTCCTACCCGCGATTCGTCCTCGTCGAGTTGCCTGAAGAAAGGCCGCTGGAACTCAAAGGGGTGCCGATTATCTTCGGCTGTGCAGACGTCTCGGTGGCTGTTTCTTGCGTGCAATCAACGGTGATCCAGCGGAGCTAGGGCACGACGGGGAGAAGTTGTTTCGTATCTTTCCCGGCCGATCGAGCCCCTTTCGCTTCTCCTCTTCGATCTGCTCGCTGGGGGGCGAACTAGATCATCACCAGCTGAGGTGGATCATGCGACACCAGCTGTAGGTGATCGATTTAGGTAAGGCTTTGACGGGAAATTTTGTGGATTCAAGAATTCTTGTGTAATTGGTTTTGTTTGTGATGATCTACCTGTTCTGGATTAGATGAAGCATTGGATCGGTGTACGGTGGACCTTCTCTGTTGTCGTTCACTGCCTCTTCACTTCTTGTAGCTGTTGAGGTCTCGGTTGAAGAGGTGGGGATTGATTTAGGTGAGTACTATTTGTTTGTTAGAGTTCAGCAATTCTTTGCCGTATAATTTGGATTCTGGACTGATTTTTGGAGAGGATTGGTGAATATTGTCTTTTGTAGCTTCCGGACAGTGTTCTTGCTGGGATATGTGCTTCAGATTTATTGTCTATACATCAAGGTGAGTTTCCTTTGGTGATGTACCTCTAGATTTTTCTTATTATTGCTTTGTTCTATCAGTATTATTAATGGTTATTAGGTATGTCTAGTTTAGAGCTCATGGAAGCATGTAGAAGGATTTGTTGTAGTTTTGGCCAGGAGTTTCCAGTAGCATGCTTCTTCGGATGAGTCAACATTGAAGTCTCTGGATTTGGGTAAGTTTTGGAGTTGATTTGTAATGGTTATTTGGTGAATGATTTATGTAGATATATACATGATCGTTATTGGTATGTGTAAGATTGATTAGGGTTAATTAGAGAGATTAAAACATAATTTAAGGAGGATGATGGATTAATTAGGGTTAAGCTGACTTAACTCTAGTTAGGTGGTTAATCGAGGAGCATATTCGATTTATAGTTACCCTAAATAGATTTGGTGATTTGATTTAGCTATTTAATTTATACGTGATTAGCTAAATCTATACATCCTGTATTGCAAGACTTTTGTTTGAGACGAGTGTCTTGACGCGGGTTTGGTTTATCACGGTCGACAGATAAAGGCGGGTATTCCTTCCTTGGCTCTATGTAGATTTTTATTGAGCTTAGTGCATGGTTGTTATGTGATGATTTAGGCTGCTTTACCTTATATCGTGTTCGGTTGTTGCTTTCCTGCTTGATACTTATGCTTGACCCTTGTGATTCTATTTAATTCATATACAGTCTACACTTTGGATTATCTATACTCTATGATATTTTTACATGTAGAGTATGTATGATAGGGGATACTTCGTTGGTGGTGTTCATATGATGATGGTCCATTTGTATGTCGTGTATACATTATCTGGTGTGATGATTGGAGGAGTTGTGTTGATTGTATATTTGTGGTATATACACATGTCTGATGTGTTCTACTGGAGGATACATGTTGATTATACCTACGTTCTGTGTACATGTATCTAGGGGGATTATTGGAGATTCTTGGTTGATTATACATGTGTAGTTGTGTATATGTGTTTGGTGGGATATGTGGAGGTATCATGACGATTATACTCATGTTGTGGGGTACTTAGGTGGATTTAGAGTTTGCATGGATGATGACGGTGTCTGTATCATGATTATGTATATATATCATGTTCATCATTCATTGCATACTGACGACTATCGTCTCCCTTGTGGTTGAGAGGGTTGTCAGTCTTTTATAGTTGTCCATTCAGCCACTATTGGAGAGTGGTAGCTTAGAGTAGAGCTAGTCCTGTCACGCTTACTCAGTCGCTCAGTGTTCTGTCAGCCTCGACCACTCTGGAGTAGTGAGTCTTGAGGGTACAGTAGTCAGAGGGCTAGAGATGTGAGTGGTCAGGGACCCTTAGCTATATAGTTAGATAACTACTTAGCTTACCGTCTGCTTCGGCCGCCTATAGCGGTGCATGTACGGGAGGCTAGTACGGTTTGTCACGGACCCAAGCCTCTCGGTCATACAGGGGTTGTGGTGTCTAGAGAGGTGGCGGGGGTGACCATAGAGCACACATACGCATTTTTGCATATGATGTACGGTGTTTCTTTAGAGATATATTTGCATACATACCTAGTAGATACTAGATGCATGTGATTGTGGTTGTTGCACTTGTTTAAGATATGCTTGTTGCATATGGTTGTCATGCTGCATACATGTCATTTATTTTACATGTATATGCAGTTGTATTTTTATTGCACAGGTGTCATAAGTGAGTTTGTTGCAGATCCGGTGAGTTTACTTATCATTGTACCATGTGTCGTTTCCCGATTGGGTATGTGTTTATCATTTTGTCAGTTGTAGTATGTGCAGTTTTTGTATGTCAGTTATGATCGTTATACCATGTGAGATAGACTGGTACTGGTAGTTGTGTTCATTAGATATGTTAGTATGATCATGTTCTTTATTCCCTACTAAGACTGTATACTTTGATCTCCATGTTTATTTATAGACCATGCACTATCCTGTCTATTACCCGCTGAGTTACCTATACTCACCACCGTATATATATCTTATGTTTTCAGGTAGATGTTTGGAGTGTCACTCGGAGTATCCTGTCTGCCGGGTCCTACGTCACATCCGAAGATCGTTTCGAGTTTTGTATATGTTTTATTTATATTTGGTATTTGCTGTATTTGGTGTGTTGTTGTATTTGTTGTTGTGGTTGTTGTATAAAGCCTAGCCGGCTAGCAATGTGTTGATTTGTGTTGTATTAGACTTTCCGTTATCGTTTTTCCACTATGTTGGTTTTTAATGCAGCCAAGTGGGCTGTTCATTGTATATATATAACTGTGTGGTTGTGTTTTATTATGTTCCAGCCGAGTAGACTGAATATAAACTACGTGGTTGTGTATATATTCCAACCGCATGTGGCTGATGTATTTTGTTTGTATGTATGTTTCAGATTGTCACTAGTACAGGGGAGATGCTACTGAAATTTTTTGGTAGGGACTCCTTTGGGGGTGTGACATTCTAAACTGATAGTGGATTAATTAATAGAGGTATTTTAAATTCATTAGTGGTCTTAGAATACTCTGAGGGGCAAAAGCTTATCAAATTGGTCATCCAAAATTATAGATGAATTGATAAATGTATTATGAACTCATCAACAATCTCATATATCATCTTAGTGAGTTTTAGACATGTTCCTTCATGACAGTGCGATGGTTAAAATATAGAGTATTGTCATATAAAATTTTGAGGTTGAAATTTGGCGCATTCAAGCATGTCCTCTTCCATACCTTAGTCAATTACAATAATGTCTAGTAGCACCAATGATTTATCTCCTCCGTATAAATCTAAAAATAGATTAATGAAAATATAAGACGAATGAATCATCTTTTACCACTTGGAGAATTTTAGACCTCCTGCGCTGGGTCCAACTGTGGTTCAATGCACTATTCATTATTATAATAATTTACAAACTCGTACATTGTAATAATAATGTACATCCTAACTAGTAATATAGAAGTGTGAATGTGAGTGTTGAAAGTGGTAAAAAATGTGATATCGCTCGTCCCCAGTGCTCTCGTCGCACCATGCCCAAGGCCTTCACAAAGGAGGTAAATCACGATAACTGAAGAAACTAGTGCGCAGTGATGAGTGTTGAAAGTGTGATCTTAGACTCAGTGATGATAGATGGACACAGAAGAAGTCATCATTGTAAGATTTTACCTTCGTTTTTTTTTTACATTCATGGATGAATGGCTTGATGATGCATAGTTCATTTCAGGCGATACATTGCTTGCTGTGAGAGCTATTTGAGAGAAGGGTTCTTTTATTTTAGCATCTCACTTTAATGAAATTCTTTGGTAAATTTGAAGCTACAATGTGCATATTGGATATTGTAAAATTTAAAATGTGAAATTGTCGATACTTCCATTTTCTACCACAATGCATTTATATCATCCCTCAAATTAGAATCAACTAACTCACATCCAGAATACAAAATACAAGCCATTTTTCTCTTGATCTTACCTTCAACATAAACCATAAGACCATGCGAGTTGATTATAGGAAACTCTTTACACAGTGTTTAAATTTTAGAGCCAATAAATAATATTAAAGATAAAAAAATAACAAAGGTGGACATAATGGGATAGGCTAGACGATTTAGATTTTAGCATAGCAGTAGTCCGTGAGCTGAAAACCCTTTTACTAGGGAGCAGCCTTATCCTGGGCCTGGGCCCACAATCAAAGGCTGCCCTCAACTGCCGTCACGTAGACGTAGGTAATTTGGCGGGCGTCGCTGTAAAAGAAAAGTGCTTATTTGTTAATTTAAGAAAAAAAAGTATGAGATGAGATGACAGCCATAGTCACCCCTCCCCTTCCTCCCTTTCACATTGACGACTGACTGCTCAAGTCTTCCCTGATCCTGCTCCTCCTAGCCCTAGCCCTAGCCCTTGCCTCCCCCGATCTTCACTCCAACCGCCCCGAAGTAGCTCCAAATCGATCACCACCACCGGATCTCCGACGGAGTGATGGCGACCGCCGCGGCCAGTGGCGACGGCCAGGAGAAGGTGATCGCGGTGGCGAAGCACATCGTCAGCAGCCTCGCCTCATCCAAGAACACCGCCGAAGACATGATCCGCATACTTTCAGGCTTCGACAATCGCCTCTCCACAATCAATGACCTCTTCCCCCCTTCCGCCGCCGATGACGGAGGGAATCCGGATGGGGACCGATTCGATCCCTCGGAGGCCGAGATCCGACTCCAGGCTGCCCACAAGGTCGTACGCTTCTGGGATGCATCCGATTCCCTCGTGTGGGAGTCTTCCACCGAGGACGCAGAGGAGTACCTCGCTGCGGTTGGTGATCTCATCCGCTTAGTAGAGTATAAAACCTCTCCGGGATTCGGAGGCGGCTCCACTGTCGACCTCGTCAGTCGTGCGGAGATCGCGCTCCAGATGGCAATGTCCCGGCTCGAGGAGGAATTTAGTAACTTGATGGTGCGCCACGCCGTCCCCTTGGATTCCAACTACTTGAGCTCCTCCATTCGCCGTCCCTCCCTTTCGTTTGCATCTGACATAGGTGAACCCATAGATGACTTTGAGAGTTCCGTTGAAGATGAAAGTCACCACCACCATCACCAGTCCCCACCGCAGCAGCAGGAAGGAAGCCCTGAGGATAGATCCGGAACAAGTCTGGCGGACGAGCGGTGCTTAGATCTGATCAACCCGGAAGTTGTCCCTGATCTCAATGCGATCGCAGACTATATGCTATTGGCGAAGTATGACCGTGAGCTTCATCAGGTGTTCTGCACCGTACGACGGGATATCCTCGATGAGTGCCTCTCCATTCTTGGCATCGATAGGATGAGCATTGAGGAGGTACAGAGAATTGATTGGCGGATGCTCAATGACAAGATGAAGAAGTGGATTCAGGCCCTGAAGATAGTCGTTCGAGTTCTGCTCTGGGGAGAGAAACGGCTCTGTGACCAGATTCTCGCGTCTTCAGAGGAGCTCAAGGAAGAGTGTTTCATAGAGACTGTGAAGGGGCCAGTCATGCAACTACTCAACTTCGGTGATGCCATTACCATATGCCAGTGGTCTTCTGAAAAGCTCTTTGGTATCCTGGATATGTATGAGGCTCTTGCCGATGTTTTGCCAGATCTTCAGACATTGTTTGTCGGAGACCCAAAGGACCTTATATGTGTAGAGGCAGAAGGGATTCTACAAAGATTAGGCGAGGCAGCAAAAGGAACTCTCATGGGGTTTGGGAGTGCAATTCAGAAGGAGCCATCTCGGAAGCCAACACAAGGAGGAGAGATTCATCCCATGACTCGTTACGTGATGAACTATGTGAGATTACTTGCAGAATACACGAATACCCTAAATCTTCTTTTAGATGATGGGAAGATTGGCAGTGATCAGGGCAATGGTGAAGGTTATGACAATAGGAACTCTGATGGAGAGAATTTGGAGATGACTCCATTAGGCCTCCGCACAGCTCTGATAATTTCATATTTGGAATCTAATTTGGATGAGAAATCTAAAACCGATGAAGATGGAGCGATGCAGTATGTATTTCTGATGAACAATATACACTATATTGTCAACAAAGTGAAGGATTCAGATCTCGGAAAGCTTTTGGGAGATCACTGGATAAGAAAACGCCTCGTCCAAATCCGGCAATATGCCACAAACTACCTTAGAACTTCCTGGACCAAAGCCTTGTCTTGTTTGAAGGATGAAGGAATTGGGAGTGGTAACTCCAGCAGTGTCTTGAAAGTCACTTTAAAGGAGAAGTTTAAAAACTTCAACTTGGCATTTGACGAAATTTATAGGGTTCAGACAACTTGGAAGGTTCCGGATCCTCAGCTCCGAGAAGAACTGAGAATTTCAATATCAGAGAAGGTCATCCCAGCGTATCGGGCATTTATGGGAAGGTATGGCAATCAATTAGATGGTGGAAGACATGGAACAAAATATATAAAGTATACATCAGATGATTTGGAGAGCCTGCTTTCAGATCTGTTCGAAGGTGTCCCTGGTCCGGCTCCAAAAAAGAAGACTTAGTTTATGAAGTCACAGGTATGATCTAAGGTAAGACTCATCTAGGGTCTTTTTGTGCAAAGTTCAGATATACTACACTAGATGTGAACTTGACTATGATCCTTTGTAGCCCTAGTATTGCTTATGCATGGTTACAGTTCTTCATATATAGTTCCTGTCATAATGACAATGCATTGTGATAAAACAAAAAAAAAATGCATGTATAAATATTCTAGAATTGTGAATTTTTTTGAATATTGCTAAGGGTCGATATGAATTGTTTTAGCATATAAAGTCATCAAACCAGCCATTCCTGAAGATGTTTGTAGCCTACTTCACGTGGTTAGTTATCCGCATGCCATATCTTGTTTGGTTGGATTTCGTTGGGTCGTATATTTATTTCTTCCAATTTGTTGTTTTATTATTAGTATTTGGAAGTTTTTGCAGTACGTATTCCATTTTTTCCCATGAAATCTTAAACTGACCGCTCATTGGCTTTGAGCTGGTCACCGCCTCTCACATGATGGTCTACTTGATTTCTTGATTTAGGCCAACTTGTGGGGTGCTTGGGTATGCCCTTTTTATAGAATTTATTGATAATTGTGATCGACCTTATTTGAATTTTATTTAGTCATCTATTACTTATGAATTGACTTTATGATTTATTCCCTTCGTATAATTTAAGGATTGATTTTATGATTTATCTCCCACCATATAATTTAAGATGAATGTTGAGGTGTCTCAATGAGCAATTGAGCATAATCATCTATTTATTATAATAATCACCCTGTAAATATAATGTCATATATTTTTTTTCTCTTTCCATCACAGCTACAGGTTGTTGGCACTCTTCATATTTTGAGACTGATTGCCCTTAATTAGCAAATATTACATATTTGACCCTCAAAATTTTTCAGATTCACAATCTTACCATTGTTAACTTTTGGATAGCTATTCTGAATTATAAAATGCCACTCAGTAATTTTTAATTATCCAGTTAACTATAAAAATTAAATATAAAAACTCGATGTTTTGTACTTCTCAGTTTTTTTTTCTTATAAATTACAAGTGATTCATGTTTTCTATTAATAGAAATATTCACGTTTTTACTCTATTTTAACTCAATGATGATCATGTAAAATTATAGATTGATCAACTCTCTAATAATTCAGGCGGGATCCTTTGATCTATATTTTGTGAACCACAGAAAAGATCATAGAGGTTGATTTGAATGAATTCTATCTGTTAAATAGATAAGATCTATCTAAATCAACTAATCAATATATTAGTCCATTCTTTAAATCGTAAAGTGCGGTTTAGAGGATCTACTCTCCTAATAATTATGGATAATATTATACATTTGTAAATGACAAATGTAGTTTAATTAAATTATATGATCCTGAGAGTTTTATTTTATTTGAACTTTTAGATATCATTCCTCAATAAATCAGTCATGTTGCTTAAACCCGATCTTATTAATTTAAATTACTTTTTTGATAAAGTCAAAATAAGAGTAAATATTCTAAAATAAACTATTTATCTCTATAATTATAACTATTAATGGGCCTAATTTTTCTCTTGTAACTATGACACTTTTTGACGAATTGATTTTTAAACTATAAAATATAAAATAAAATTTATAAATTGATCCATAATTACAGAAACTAAATCATTCACTGTAAATTAGAATGTGACTCTAGAAAAATTATTTTGGTTAAAATTGTTACATGGCTTTTCAAAATGCTAATATTACTCGAAAAGTTTTAAAAAACAAAATAAATTAAATGCTTGTTTGTGAATTTTAGATTAGGTATATTGGAGCTGATATGGCTCTCATATTAGATTAGATACATGGAGCAATTGCTAAAGATTTACAATAATTTAACATGTTTCAATACATACTTGATATTTTGAAAATATGAGATAAATTTTAAGAAATGAGTTCTTTTAGTTATTTTTTAATTAAATTTTTATTAATAAGATGTTTTTTAAAAAATAAAATATGTAAAAATTTTTAAAAATTTTAAACCCCAGGATCGAACACCAATATATATTAAAATGGAAAAAAATTGAATAAGATGGAATATAATAATTAATAAAAAAAATATCCCTTAATGAAAAAGATATAAATTATCAAAAAAAGTTGAATGTGTTGGTGTAGCAGAACCGGTAAGAGGGGGTAAATTACCTACAAGACAAAAAATAACTCCTCATTCTTTTAATTTTAGTAGCACAATAATAATAAACAGAATAATAAAATTAAACAATTAAAGAAAAGTAAGAGGACAATCTATTTACTTGGTTACAACTTAGGTGGTTGTTAATTTAAGACATTGAAAAAAGCTCTACTAGAAAAACTCCTTTGTTGAAGATGGAGTAGCTTGTTACAGATGTTGACAGCTCACAGAATGACTAGGAAGTGAATACAAAACTTGTAATTCAGTTATTGTTTCATCCTAGCTCCAGGGATCTTTTTATAGCCCTTGGAAAATCTTATTTGAGGCTAGAAGACGTCTTCAATAGGGTGGAAGGCGCCTCCAACGTGGCAAGTTTTATCCGTGCGAAGATAAACTTTATCTTCACTAACAGTCACTTGAAAGACGCCTTCGTACTGTTCATGGAAGGCGCCTTCCATATGGTAGCTGATCTCTTCGCGTAGGTGATTCTCTAGCTAATCCGAACCCAATTCTAACTTTCTCTTTGAGCATACTTCCTTCCTGACTTCTCGTCCCTCGAATGTCATGCACGCCCTTCTCGTCCGCCGGTGTACTCTTTCGCAGCATCTCATCTTTCGGATGCATCGAGCCCGTCAACTCTCTTCCCGTGTCATCCTTCTCGCTAGCTGCGTCTTCCGCTCAACTTCTTGTGTTCCTAAGTTCTTGCACACTTAAATACAAGGATCAAATACAACAGGACCTAACTGAACTTGGTTGACCACATCAAAATTACCCGGGATACTAACAATCTCCCTCTTTTTGATGTGCATCAACCTAAATTCAATTTAGGGTTAAAAAAGCAATGAAATAGTAAAACAAATTAAACAAGTTAATTGTAAAAATATACACAATGATAAAAATTACGGGAATTGAATTATCCTAACTCCTTAATCCCCCTTAACTTTTAGCTATCTCTTCCCTTTTGATCACATAAAATAAATTAACATGAACAGTTAGAAAATTTTGAAATAAATTTATAGGGATATTTTCAGTAAACTTTTTCAAAAATAATTATCTGACATTTTTTTTTAATAATTAATCTTATGTAATGTAACTAATTCTTGATAATTATTTGACTTATTTTCTAAGATGTGAAAACACATATTTTAACAACAGAAATAAAAGTTTTTAAATTTCTATTTACTTTGAATTTTTAATTTTAAAATATGATTTTTTTTTAATATAATAAAAAAATTTAAGATAGAAAGTATTCTGTTTTATCACAGAAAAATATTTTTTTAAAAAAAATTTGAAATCATTTTTATTAATAACTTCGTAGAAAATAACTTAATGGTAAAAGAAATTTCAAATATTTTTCTAATTGAGACAATTTCTAAAAAATAAAATTTAATTTGAAAAAAAATTAGAATCCAATATAGGTTCCTATTTACTATATTTATTAAAAATTTTAGGGTACATAGTTTTTAAGGATTTTTCTAATTTATATTTGGTGATTTCTTATGTACCAATCAATTCTACCATTATTTTTTAATACTAATTTTTGAAAGATATTCTAATTTAAATATGCATAGTCATTTTCTAGTTTTTCTATTTGTGCTTTCAATTTTTTATTTTCTATTTTTAGATTATCAAACATATCTAAGGGGTATAACTTTGCTAAGTTTAATTTTAATTATCTTTTTCTAACTATACTAAGTTCTTTGAAAGCATTTTAATAAATTGAAAAGACTGTTTGGAAGAAAGTATACGTACCTCACTTACCTCGTATTCTGATGCTCTATTTTCATCGTAGCTTTCCTCTGATGATCCTCCCCCTTCATCAATGCTCATCTATGAACTGCTTTTATCTTCTCCTTGGTGGTTTGCGATTAGAGTTAGTCTGGCGTAAGCTTCAATCTCCTACTCGAAGGATAACGATTCATCCTATGTAGCTTTCAAGATCTTGTGCTTCGATCTTGTTGATCTTTTGCCCTTGTCCTTCTCCTTCTTCTTCAGTTTGGAGTAGTTGTCCTTGATATGCCCTTCTCCTTGGCAGTTGTTGTCACATCCCGGGGGAGTCCCTACTAGAGGAAATTTCGACAGCATCTCCCCTGTACGGGTGACAATCTGAAACTTATCTACAAGCCCTCAGGGCCCCTCAATTCTCGGCCAACACGGCCGGAACATATACAATAAAATAAACATCCACGTTGTTTATATAGACAACCTCCGGCTGACAATCACAACCATGCAGTTTATTATAAAACCTATACCAGTACTCGAGGAAAACATAACCCACCACGGAAAACCATCGCAGCGGAAAAACATGTAGTAGACCAAAACACAATATAAAAATCCTCGAGTACAACCACACATAATAAGTATGTAGGAACATAACAAGGAAACCAAAAGTCCAAAAATAGAAAATCGTCGCGACTCAGAGTGGGGACTAGCGACTGGAACTTCCTGACGGCCTCAACCTGAAATAGAAATAATCAACGGGGTGAGTTTAACAACTCAGCGGGTATCCATCTGAAATGTATAGTAAGATATATCTAATAGTAATAATCATGGAGTATAGTCTCCTGATCAATAATAGGAAATGCAAAAATTGAGCAAGCAAAGAAGAACTGTACTCACCAAGGCCTTCTATCCTGGCATAATGGTCGTCAGACCAGATACCTCATGTCTCCTGTATGCATGTCAATCATATGCAATCCAAACAAATGCAACATCCAAAATACAGCAATCACAAGCAATAAATGCAATCAATGCATATGATGCAAATGACATGATCACCCCTTACGCGAGTCAGCCATCTCACACACGATGGTGAGACCGAGTGGGTAGGGTTATGACAACTGTACACTCTGAGTGACTGAGTGGACAGGATGCTGTCGGAGTACACCTATCCTCCTACCCTAAACGTAGTGGGGGAGCCTAAGCTCTCATCTCCCTGTATCATGGTCAAGGGGAGGGATCCTTGCCCGCTACACGCTGCAGTTATCGCTATCCATGAGTGGACCAGCGAAGCCCTGACAGAGCAAACCACACACACCTTGTCTGATGTACCACTAACCTGTGAGTGGTTGTGTGTGCAGATCATGTAACTAGCGATGCGCTCAACAATAATGGAGCCGACAATTGCTCAGCATGCAATCATACAAGATGGTGCATGCCACTACAGTATATAAATCCTGACACCTCCATAAAACATACCAAAAGGTAAAGAAATCCAACAAGGGTCTAAGTATCATGAAACTAGGTACATATATCAGATATGTCAAGTAATTAGTCCTGTACATTGTAAGACGATGTATGTCACTACTTATATGATTATAAGTACACATGACAAGAACAAAAGAATATAAGTCTAAATGCATAACAGATAATAACAAACACATGCATGCTATAGGTATCAAGTAGTGGCATACCAATGGTAGATAAAAACACAACCATTACTACTAGCTATAAATTACTACACATATCATAATAACAATATCAAAAGAGATAAATCAAAGGTACCCGCCTCAAATATAGCGCGTGTAAAATACTATCTCTACGTCAAACGGTTCATCGTGAATCAAGGTCCTATAACAACGTGCATATAATTAATTCAACCAAATTTAATTCCATTATTGACTAAGTAATCCAAGCATCTATAAAGAATCACAACCCCACATACTAACACATCCACATCAAGGCATCAATCCAAACCTCAATCCACCACCTCTACACTAAACAACGTACCCCTTATCGACCTCTGATTTCTGATCTGAACCGTGCTGGTCAAGCTGAAATTTCACGTCGTGCCAAGGAAAGAAATCCAGCACCAATCTCAAACTGCAAGATGAAATCAGATCGATGCTAAATCTAATGCCAAGCCTTTTCTTAGCCAAAACCAAAGATCACTTACCCTGCTACAAGCCTTCTCCTGTTAACGCACCGCCAAGAAGATCAGCTGATAGAAATTGCTAGCCAAAAGTACTCGCTGCCGAAAATTTGTGGCCAAAGCTACAATGAATCTACAACCAGAGACAACCATCCCGTGATTAGCATAACATCCCATAACAACACTGGAACCCAGATCTCTATAAATCGAAAAGCCAAATCCATCCAACTTACCCTTTCTTAATATTGTCAGTTTCTCTCCAACCAAGCCTAGGTCAAGCGATGGTAGAGATTGGCGATGAAGGGATCCAAGGTGGTCGTTGACTCGAAGCAATGGAGGATGGCGACACTACCAGGTTAGACTCGGCACCCAGAAACTAGGGCACAGTGATGGAGAATCTGTGCCAACACAGCAACAACGTTGGGATCGAGAGGGCGATGGATCTACAAAGAGAGCTTTGCCAGAAAGATAGGATCGAGCGTTCGGCTCCCGACGATTTCTTGGTGTTCGCGGCTAGGGCTGGGGAAAGCGGTCGACGCTATTTGGAGAAGAATGGGAGGCGACAATGCAAGGGAGAGGGCGGTGCGTCGGTTGGGGAAGATGAAGAGATCGTCGGCGTCGGGTTGGGGTGGCTGTGGCTTGGCGTTGCATGAGAGGGGAGAAGGGAGATGGGTTCGGCATGAGGATGGCTAGGGCACGGGTTCGGTGGGGTAAACGACGACTAGGAAGAGGAAATAAGAAAAGAAAAAAATTCAAACATGTCCTCGTTTAAATTGGGTAGGTTAAACAAGCTTTCCCTTGGCTCAATAATTGATCCCCTTAAATTCGTCATACATGTTCCGAAAAATTTTCAGAAATTTTTTAAAAATTCTTAAAAATTTCGTTAAGATTATTCCTCAAATAACCTTATTATTTTATTACTATTTTATTCAGTATTTTATAGTTGTAGCATCAAACATTTTTTTTTGCTCCGAAAGTACTTTTTCGCCTATGACTTATTAAATTTATTGGATTTAATAAACCTATTATATTTTCTTACTAATAATGCTGCTTCATCTTCGTCGATTGATTCTTCGGAGTCTGGATCTAGTTCACCTTTCTAGTTAGCCTTTAGAGCTGTGTTATGGGTTGTCTTTTCTTCTTTATTTTATAAGTCTACACATCTTGATTCGTGATGTTCAAAAGTGGAAAACAGATTTTCTAATGAACTAACTTCGAGGTCTTTAAATATATAAAATAATTCGACTATAAGGATCCACTCAGGTGTCTTAGGAAATGCATTTAAAGTATACCTTAATGAATCTTGGTTTGTTACTTTTTCTCCGAGATTCGTGAATCTGGTGATGAGTTCTTTGATCCTCAAGTGCAGCTGTGTGATTGTTTCACTTTCTTCCATCAAGAGGTTCATCAGTTGGTTTCCGAACAGGTCTCATCTCTCGAGCTTTGCTTCGGAAGTTCCTTCGTGTAGCTCTAGGAACTTCTCCCAAAGTTCCTTTACTGATTCGTAATCTCCGATCCGATTGACTTCCAGGGGTGGAAGTACGCTGAGCAGGTGGAACCGGCTTGTCCATTCGCTACGAAGTCTGCTTGCTCCTTCTTGGTCAATTGGTATTTTTCTTTTTTATTTTCTTGTGGATCTTTGGGAGCTACAAAATCGTATTTTATAATTAAGAGAATCTCAAAGTCTATTTTAAAAAATACCTCATCTGACGTTTCCATTGCGGGAAGTCTCTCTTTCTGAAGTGGTTGGGCTTTGATACCACTTGTTGGTATAACATGGCTAGTAAGAGGGGGGGGAATTGCCTACAAGAAAAGGAAATAATCCCTTCTCATTCTTTTGATTTAATTAATAGCACAATAATAATAAATAGAATAATAAAATTGAACAATTAAAGAAAAGTAAGAGGACAATCTATCTACTTAGTTACTGTTGGTTGCTACTCGGAATACCATCCTAGTTTCTCTGTACAAAAATTTGTACAAGCATAGAACTATCCTAGCTACCCATGTGCTCTACTAAAGTTAAATTTGGATTGCAAACGATGCTTAACATTATTAATCCAAATTTCCCTTTAGAAGTTAAACTTGGATTGGGAATGAAACTTAACATTCTTACTCCAAATTCATCCGATGTGATCTTCCTAAGTTAAATCATATTACAGAAGTTATCAAATATCTATTTCAAAGATCGGCTTCCAGGTTAAACATGGCGAGATACTAGGCCTTCTTGGGTATGGGATCATCCACTACTTTCTAGACAAAGTCTCACAAAGAAATCAAATATTTAACTTCTTACAGTAAACTAGGTTTAACTATAGAGACCTCAATAGAAACATATTATCGAAACATAAAATCGATAACAAAAACGATAACTTAAAAACCGATAACCTCTTGTGTTTGGTTTTTCAAGATCTATTCAAAAGATGAACTAATTATGATGCAGAAACTAATAACTAGTTATACCTTTTATAGCTTATAGACCTCTTGATCTTCTATTATATTTCTCTCCTTCTCTTGGACGTCGTGTGGGTGACGATCTTTCAAGATGAAATCCACTCAAGCTTCTTCCAAGGCTTCCAAGATCCGACCACCAAATAACCTCCAAGGGATGCTAGACAAGAGAGTTTCCTTCTCTTCTTCTTCTCCTTCAAGCAACCGACCACTAAGAGATCTCTCACAATTGATGCTGCGGGCCTCCAAGAGAGAAAACAAAAGGAGAGAAGAGAAAGAACAAGGGTCGGCCACTAAGGAAGAATAGAGAGGAATAGAAGATGTATTGTAAGGTAAGGCACCCCCTCCTTCTCTTTTATATTTCTTGGTCTTGTCAAAAAAGGAAAGTTTTATAACAAAAAATAAAACTTCCTTTTCTTCTATGATATGGACGGTCACAAGCTTGTGCTCCAAGTAAGGAAAGATTTTAAACAAAATTAAAATCTCTCTATTAAAATCTCTTTTATGAATAGTTATAAAAGGAATGTTTTATAAATTAAAATCTCTCTCTTTTAAATCCTTTTATAGATATCTATAAAAGAAAAGATTTAAAATAAAACATGGTTACAAAAAGAAAAGTTTTATAACTAAAATTAAAATCTTTCTTTCACATTATAGATAACTACAAATAAGGAAAGATTTCAAATTTCTCTTTTATTCCTTTGTAGAAAGCTATAAAAGGAAAGATTTTAAAATTTAAAACTCTCTTTTAAAACCATCATAAAAGAAAAGTTTTTAACAAAATAAAAACTCCTTTTATTTCTTTTTGTGACCAAACTAAAAAGGAAAGTTTTATATTAAAATTATCCTTTTAAATCCTTTTTATGAATCTCTATAAAAGGAAAGATTTTACAAAAAATAAAACTTCCTTTTCTTCTTGTGTGTGGCCGACCCCCTTGCTTGGGCACCAAGCAAGGCTTGGCAAGCCCTTGCTTGGTCTCCAAGCAAGGCTTGGCCAACCCTAGCTTGGGCCTTAAGAAGCTAGGCTTTTGGGTGGATATAAGGTTTTATATAAGAGGCTACAATAGGGACTTAGAGGAGGAATTAGTTTTGGTCTCCCGATGAGCTTGAGCTTCTCGTGTTCGCCCGAACACCCAACTTAAGTTCATCAATAATATCTCATTCCACTAAAGAGTTATTATTGCACTACTGCCCCAATCTCATATTACAATATGAGCTCATTCTTATTATGAGTATGTTAGTCTTCCTGTGTTTAAGATATTGAATGTCCACTAATTAAATGAGTTACTAATAACTCAATTAATATCTAGCTCCAAGAGTAGTACCAGTCAACATTATCGTCATGTCGGACTAAGTCCACCTACAGGGTTTATATAACAATCCTTATGAGCTCCTCAAGGGGACATTATCAACCTAGATTACTAAGACACAGTTTCATTCTATAATCAACAACACACCATATAAATAATATCATTTCCCAACTTACCGGGTCTATTGATTTAACGAACTAAATCGCACCCTTTAATAAATTAAAGAAATAAATATTAAGTATACGTGCTTGTTATTATATCATGAGTAAGACTACACACTTCCCTAATAACAGAGGTTTTGTTCTTTTTAACAGTCAGTATAAAAAGAACAACCTTAAATGGTCCTGCTCAATACACTCAGAGTATACTAGTGTAATTTTATAGTCAAGATAAACTAATACCAAATTATACTACAACCATTTCAATGGTTTGTCCCATTCCATCTTGGTTGTGAGCAATTATTTATAATTTATAAGGAACTGATAACATGATCTTCTGTGTGGCACCACACACCATGTTATTTTCAATATAAATTAAATGAACAACTACACTTAGCATATAAATGTAGACATTTGACCAATGTGATTCTTATTTCAAAATAAATGTTTACAAAAAGCTAGACTTTTAGTATACATTCTAACAATCTTCCACTTATACTAAAAGACTATGCTGTCATAAACTCTGCCATACATCTGATTCTCATCCCCTCAACATGCCGATCAAAAGCTTTCACCGGAAGAGCCTTAGTGAAAGGATCTATCAGGTTATTTGCTGATGCAATCTTGGCGACAACAACTTCTCCTCGCTTTACGATGTCTCGTATCAGGTGGTACTTGCGCTCAATATGTTTACTCGCCTTATGGGCTCATGGTTCCTTCGAGTTTGCTACTGCACCGCTATAATCACAATAAATTGTGATGATTTTGGGCAAATCAGGAATCACATCTAAGTCCATCAAAAAGTTCCTGAGTCATACAACTTCTTTGGCTGCCTCAGAGGCTGCCACATACTCAGCTTCCATGGTTGAATCAGAAACGTATTTCTGCTTAACACTCCTCCATGCTATGGCTCCACCTCCTAAAGTAAACACATAGCTTGATGTAGACTTACTATTGTCCCTATCTGATTGGAAGTCAGAATCCGTGTAACTCACAAGGAGCAAATCATCTGCTTGGTAAACCAGCATATAATCTCTAGTCCTTCTCAGGTACTTTAATATATGCTTTACGGCAGTCCAATTTCCCCATCTTGGATTACTTTAATATCTGCTAACTATGCCCACGGTAAAACAGATATCCGGTCTCGTGCACAACATAGCATACATTAGGTTTCCTACAGCTGAAGCATAAGGAACTGCCTTCATTTTTCTATCTCTTTTGATGTTTTCAGAGACATCTCTTTAGATAAAGATACTCCATGCCTAAAAGGTAGAAAACCTTTCTTGGAGTCTTGCATGCTAAAACAAGATAGGATTGTATCGATATATGAAGCTTGGGATAAGCACAACATTCTTTTCTTACGATCCCTTATTACTTTGATCCCGAGAATATGTGCACATTCTCCCAAGTCCTTCATATTGAATTTCTTGGACAACCATACCCTTACTTCCGATAACACTTTGATATTGTTGTCAACTAACAAAATGTCATCTACGTATAGTACAAGAAATATCACTACGTTTCCATCACACTTCTTGTATACACAAGACTCATCCGGACACTGAATAAATCCATATGACTGGATTACTTCATTAAACTGGATGTTCCAAGATCTTGAAGCTTGCTTCAGTCCATAAATTAACTGGTTGAGCTTACACACTCGATGCTCTTTGCCCTTTGCAATAAACCCCTCTAGTTGCTTCATATGGATGTTTTCTTCAAGACTTCCGTTAAGGAAAGTTGTCTTGACATCCATTTGCCAAACCTCATAATCCATATGAGCAGCAATAGATAAGAGTATCCGGATAGACTTAAGCATAGCTACTGGCGAAAAAGTTTCCTCATAATCGATTCCCTCTTTCTAAGTGTACCATTTCGCAACAAGTCTTGCTTTGAAGGTTTTCACCTTCCTGTTTGTCCCTCTTTTCTTTTTGTATATCCATTTACATCCAATGACTTTTACACTATTTGATGGTTCTACCAGCTCCCAGACTTTGTTAGAATACATAGATTCTATTTCTGAATCCATTGCTCTTTGCCAAGATGCTGCATCTTTATCTTGGAGTGCTTCGTCATATGTTCGAGGATCAGGTTCATGTTTACCCGGGATCAAGTCCGAAGACTCTCTCAAAAACATGAATCTCTCAGGTTGTCTCACAACTCTCCCACTACGACGAGTCACTATCTGTAGTTGTGTATCATTTGTGATACGTGTTGCAGTTTCTTGTGATATTTCATCTTGCACTCTTGGTCCTAAAGTAGACGTGTCCTCTCTCATTTCTTCTAGTACAATTTCACTCATGGGCTTATGATTTATTACATAGTCCTCTTCTAAAAATCGGGTATTCGTGCTAACAATGACTTTATGATCTTTAGGACTATAAAACAAACCACTTTTTGTTCTTTTAGGATATCCTATAAACAGACGAACTTCTGTATGAGATTCCAACTTATCAGTATCTCCCTTCAACACATGTGCTGGATTACCCCAAATTCGAACATGACTCAGACTAGGCTTACGCCCGTTCCACAATTCTGTGGGAGTAGAGGGTACTGATTTAGAAGGTACCAAGTTCAGAATGTACACTACCGTTTCTAAAGCATAACCCCAGAACGAACTTGGTAATTCTGAATAACTCATCATCGATCTAACCATTTCCATAAGAGATATATTCCTTCGTTCTATCACACCATTCTGTTGGGGTGTACCAGGTGCAGATAATTGGGATTGAATCACAACCTCTGATAAGTAATTTCTAAACTCTCCCGAGAGATACTCGCCACCACGATCAGACCATAGTGTCTTGATACTTTTACCATGACGTTTCTCCACAACAGCTTTGTACTCTTTGAACTTATCAAAGCACTCAGACTTGCAGCACAACAAGTAAATGTACCCATATTTCGAATAGTCGTCTATAAAAAAAGATGAAATATTTGAAACCACCTCTCGCCTGGATAGTCATAGGTCCACACAAATCAGAATGAACCAATTCCAACACATCCTTAGCTCTATACCCCTTGGCCTTAAAAGGTCTCTTGGTCATTTTTCCTTCCAAGTAAGATTCACAGGTTGGAAAGTTTTCCAACACTAATGAACCCAAGAGTCCATCGGCTATTAGCCTTTAAATCTTACTCAAGTCCATCGACTAATGAAGGTTCCTTTCTCTTATTAGAATTAGAAGATGTGTTATTAATTTCTATTTGTTGCTTAGTGGGAGTTATTGGATTTAGAGTATACAAATTGCTAACTAATGTACCAGAATAGATAACTACCATATTTTTCTTGATAACTACTTTGTTATCAAAAGAAACAGTATATCCATCCAAAAACAGTTTAGAAACTGAAATTAAATTCTTTCTAAAACTTGGTACATAAAGACAATTTCTCAAAATCAAAGTTCTATTCCTATCAAATGATAAGTAAACATTTCCCACTGCAACAGCCGCCACTTTCGTTGCATTGCCCATGTAGACGGTTATCTCTCCTTCACATAGTTGTCGGGTTTCCTGGAACCCCTGTAATGTATTGCAGACATGATCCGTGGCTCATGTATCTACACATCAGGTACTGGTAGATAATATTGCTAAACATGTTTCAACTACTAGAGAATAAGATATACCTTTATTGTTCTCTTTCCTACGAGGACAATCCGCCTTCCAATGTTCAGACTGCTTGCAAATGAAGCACTTGCCCTTCGGCTTCTTCACTCCTGCTTTTAGTCCAGTACCTAGAGATCGATTCACTTTCTTTGCAGAACTAGCTTATTTTTTCTTCTTCTTCTTGCCTTTCGACTTAGAAGTTGAAACATTTTCAGCAAAGTGGATTTGATAAGTATGAGGAAATAGCCCTTCTGCTGCCTAAAGTTTTGTAAATAGTTCTGCCAATGAATAAATCCTTTTATTCATATTGTAGTTCAGGCGGAACTTCTCAAAACTTTTGGGTAGCGATTGGAGAATTATATCGACTTGGGTTTCCCCATCGATTTTAGCTCCAAGGATTTGTATCTCGTTCAAGTAAGTCATCATTTTGAGGATATGATCCCTTACGGGTGTCCCCTCTAACATGGTGGTTGTCATTAAGTTTCTCATAGCCAGTTGCCTAGAAGCCCGATTCTGGTGTCCGAAGAGATCCTTGAGATTGCTCATTATGTCATAGGCAGTTGACATGTCCTAATGCTGATGTTGCAGTACATTTGACATTGAAGTCAAAATGTAACACCGTGTCATCTCATCAGCCTTGACCCATTTCCTATGATGCTCAATCTCCTCTTCACTAGAATCGCTATTAGGTACATTAGGGCAGACCTCCATCAGTACAAACTTATAGACTTCAGCAGTTAGGACAATGTCCAGGTTTCTTTTCCAATCTATATAATTGTGACCAGTAAGTTTGTTCTCTTTCAGAATAATAACCAGTGGGTTGAAAGTCATCCTAAGAATCACAAAATAAGTCTAGGTCAAAACTTTAGAATTTAGAATAATATTGAATCCTCAAACAATATTATTTAAATTCACCAACACCTCAAAACACCGTGAATTTTGTATGCCACAATAGTGTGGACGTATACAAATTCAAACATTTGTAAGAGGAGGTTTTACCTATTAATTTTATTCTTGTCAACCTAACTATATGACAAATAAAATTAATAGTTGGTTTTCCTTTGGTCACACAAATGATAGCAGTGACTCCGATGGGAGGATATTATTAAATGTGCCTAAGTGTATACCATTACTTGATACTTAGTCCATTAAATAGGATTGTTCCCCTTCAGATGGAGAAGATCACGCGCTCCTAAATAATTTCCTATAACCATCCATAAAGGAAGTTTGATCCAGTGATCTGCAAACAAACTCATCTGATGTAGAGGAAGGCACTCAGAGCCAACGTGCAAGTTTGTTTGCATCACTTACAAACCAGTAATGGAGACCGTGGAATTTATTTACTAATCCCTCCCCCACTTAGTTATTTAAGATGAAGATTTTAACATGCACACACACATCACAGCAAATAAAAGCAATGAATATGGAAAAGTAATTTTTCAACTATTATGGTTTCTTTCATCACTGTTCTCCGTGTGCTGCCAACCCTAGCTGCTGTCATCTTTAGCCACCGCAATCGGGTCTAGTCGCCGTATCTATCTTGCTTCTTTTTCCGCTGTGCCTCTGGTCCTCAAATAACACCACACATCGCAAGGATACGATCCGCGACAAAAATAAAATTTTACATATATCGATCTTATATTTCGCAAATGAATGTATATAGAGTCTAGATCGAACAATAATGTAAAATCCTAAAACTAATATAGCTCCTGCTGTATTTTAATACATACAATCATGCACACACATAAAATGCCCTCGACATGTCCGAGGGTCCAATCACACACAATCACAATAGGTCATAACAGTTGGAGCCTGCAACCACAAAGTTAATCTATTTGCACATCCTACTATTATCCTGCCTAAAATATGTATGACATGTGAATAATTAAACTAAAAACCAAACACACAGAGGTATACCCTAGCTCTGATATCAATTGTTGGTTGCTACTCGGAATACCGTCCTAGTTCCCCTGTACAAAAATTTGTACAAGCATAAAACTATCCTATCTACCCATGTGCTCTACTAAAGTTAAATTTGGATTGCAAACGATACTTAACATTATTAATCCAAATTTTCCTTTAGAAGTTAAACTTAGATTGGGAACGAAACTTAACATTCTTACTCCAAGTTCAACCGATGTGATCTTCCTAAGTTAAACCATATTACAGAAGTTATCAAATAGTTATTTCAAATATCGGCTTTCAAGTTAAACATGGCGAGGCACTAGGCCTTCTTGGGTATGGGATCATCCACCACTTTCTAGACAAAGTCTCACAAAGAAATCAAATATTTAACTTCTTATAGTAAACTAGGTTTAACTATAGAGACCTCAATAGAAACACATTGTCGAAACATGAAATCAAAAAATAAAATCGATAACAAAAACGGTAACTTAAAAATCGATAACCTCTTGTGTTTAGTTTTTCAAGATCTATTCAAAAGATGAACTAGTTATGATACGAAAACTAATAACTAGTTATACCTTTTATAGCTTATAGACCTCTTGATCTTCTATTGTATTCCTCTCCTTCTCTTGGACGTCGTGTGAGCGACGATCTTCTAAGATGAAATCCACTCAAGCTTCTTCCAAGGCTTCCAAGATCCGACCACCAAATAACCTCCAAGTGATGCTAGACAAGAAAGCTTCCTTCTCTTCTTCTTCTCCTTCAAGCAATCGGCCACCAAGAGATCTCCCACAATTGATGTTGCCGGCCTCCAAGAGAGAAAACAAAAGGAGAGAAGAGAAAGAACAAGGGCCGGCCACCAAGGAAGAATAGAGAGGAATAGAAGATGTGTTGTAAGGTGAGGCACCTCCTCCTTCTCTTTTATATTTCTTGGTCTTGTCAAAAAAAAGAAAGTTTTATAACAAAAAATAAAACTTCCTTTTCTCCCATGACATTGCCAGCCACAAATTTGTGCTCCAAGCAAGGAAAGATTTTAAACAAAATTAAAAATCTCTCTATTAAAATACCTTTTATGAATATTTATAAAAGGAATGTTTTATAAATTAAAATCTCTCTCTTTTAAACTTTTTTATGGATATCTATAAAAGAAAAGATTTAAAATAAAACATGGTTACAAAAAGAAAAATTTTATAACAAAAATTAAAATCTTTCTTTCACATTATAGATAACTACAAATAAGGAAAGATTTCAAATATCTCTTTTATTCCTTTGTAGAAAACTATAAAAGAAAAGATTTTAAAATTTAAAACTCTCTTTTAAAACCATCATAAAAGGAAAAATTTTAACAAAATAAAAACTCCTTTTATTTCCTTTTGTGATCAATCTAAAAAATGAAAGTTTTATATTAAAATCATCTTTTTAAATCCTTTTTATGGATCTCTATAAAAGGAAAGATTTTACAAAAAATAAAACTTCATTTTCTTCTTGTGTGTGGTCGGTCCCCTTGCTTGGGCTCCAAGCAAGGCTTGGTCGACCCCTTGCTTGGTCTCCAAGAAAGGCTTGGCCAGCCCTAGCTTGGGCCTTAAGAAGCTAGGCTTTTAGGTGGATATAAGGCTTTATATAAGAGGCTACAATAGGGACCTAGAGGAGGAATTAGTTTTGGTCTCCCGATGAGCTTGAGCTTCCCGTGTTCACCCCGAACACCCAACTTAAGTTTATCAATAATATCTCATTCCACTAAAGAGTTATTATTGCACTACCGCCCCACTCCTATATTACAATATCGGCTCCTTCTTATTATGAGTGTGTTAGTCTCACTGTGTTTAAGATATTGAATGCCCACTAATTAAATGAGTTACTGACAATTCACTTAATTAATATCTAGCTCCAAGAGTAGTGTCACTCAACCTTATCGTCATGTCGGACTAAGTCCACCTGTAGGGTTTACATGATAATCCTTATGAGCTCCTCAAGGGGACATTATCAACCTAGATTACTAGGACACAGTTTCATTCTATAATCAACAATACACCATATAAATAATATCATTTCCCAACTTATCGGACCTATTGATTTAACGAACTAAATCGCACCCTTTGATAAATTAAAGAAATAAATATTAAGTATACGTGCTTGTTATTATATCATGATTAAGAGTACACACTTCCCTAATAACAGAGGTCTTGTTCTTTTTAACAGTCAGTATAAAAAGAACAACCTCAAATGATCCTGCTCAATACACTCAGAGTGTACTAGTGTAATTTTATAGTCAAGATAAACTAATACCAAATTATACTACAACCATTTCAATGGTTTGTCCCATTCCATCTTGGTTGTGAGCAACTATTTATAATTTATAAAGAACTGATAACATGATCTTCTGTGTGACACCACACACCATGTTATCTTCAATATAAATTAAATGAACAATTATACTTAGCATATAAATGTAGACATTTGATCAATGTGATTCTTATTTCAACATAAATGTTTACAAAAAGCTAGACTTTTAGTATACACTCTAACAGTTACTGTTGGATCGAGAAGCGCTAGAGGGGGGGTGAATAGCGCTCGTGGCTATTTCGTTTTTTGATTATCAGAATCGTATCGAGTAAGTCATTCGAGTATAAGCGCAGCGGAGAGAAACAGAAACAAGTGCAAATAAAGACACGAAAGATTTACTTCGTTCGGAGCCTAAGGCGACTCCTACTCGAAGGCCCGTGATCCTTGATCATTTCCGGTGGGCAACAACTATAAGCTCGATAAGAATTACAAATTACAATGAAAGTAGTAAAACAACTTTGTACCGACAACTTAAAGAAGAAGAAAGCAGAGCTCCGAGTCGTCGGAATTTCGCAACAGCACTTCAGAATGATTTTGTTAGCAGCACGTTGAAGACAGAAAGCCTGGAACTTGATTCATTGAAGTGCTGGTCGAAACCCCCTTATAAAGGGTGTTCAAGGCGCCTTGAAGGCTGTTCAAGGTGCCTCCATGCTGCCGAGTCTCCCGCGAGGATCAAACTTGAACTGGTCGAACTTCATCTGCTTAAGGCGCTTAAAGCCCTACTCAAGGCGCCTTCCAAGGCACCTTAAACTCCCTTCAAGGCGCCTCCATTAATGCTTCGCAGCCAGGTCAGCTTTTGCACCCGAGGTGCCTCCAAACTCCATGGAGGCGCCTCGGACACTGTTCATCCGAGGGAAAACTTCATTATTTTGTACCTGCAAGACATGTTAGTCCCAAACAATATCCTGCAACACAAAGTTAGTATAAAACGCAGTATGAATATGATAACGAATGTTATGACAGTCACCGGACTGTCTGCGTCTGACTTCGGATTTCCGACCGGAAACCCTAGGTCGACCCGACACCTACTGTTCCCTCTATGGGGAACACGTCCTCACCTACTCCACTCAGGAGATTTACCTGTTGCCAGTCGATCCTCCAGATCGACTGGACTTTTGCTCAGCACTCGACGCTTCCGGACTTTCTGCTGGACATCCGCTTCCCGGCTAGTCCAGTCTTTCACCTGGTTCGCGACACCAGGACTTTCCACCTAGGGTTACCACCCCCTAGGACTTTTGCCTGAAGCCATCGACCTGCCAAGACTTTCCGCATAGGATTTCCACCCCCTATGACCTAGGGTGACCACCCCCTAGGGTTTTCCCTTTGCCTAACCGCAGCTATAACTTTCCTGAAATGCTCAAGCAGAGTTGTTAGATCACAAAGACACATTAACTTTGAATCCTTTGCCATTATCAAAACACGAGTTCGATCGTCGGATGCTTCCCGCACCAACAATCTCCCCCTTTTTGATTATGGCAACTCGAATTCAAAGTCAAGTAAACCGATATCACAAACGAGTAGATTAACACATTTAACACAAGCTTAGCAATTTTGCTAAATTAAATTCTATGAATTTAACATATTTCACACAATTAAATTCTATGAGTTTAAAGTATAGGCTCCCCCTTAACTATTGCTCCCCCTTCAATATTCATTAAGTATTAAGTATTTTGAATTTGCTACTTTTGAATTTGCTATTCTCCCCCTTTGCCATATATAAAAAAAAATAAGTAAAAATAGTCATTTGATTTAACAAGATTTTGAAAAATATTTAACAGTTTTAAATAAGTCTGAACTTTTTAGAAAGCAAGTCAGTTTGATTCTTAACTTTTTAAAGAGGGATAAAAGTAGACAAGTTTTGAATATCTATCACTTTTTTTTTTAAATCTGGAATTTTTAAAGATTAGTAATACTTAGAAAAATTTGAAAGAGTTTTTATAACACTTAGCTTTGTTATAATTAATTTTCATTGTTTAACTTTGAAGTAGCTTTGAAATCTTTGCTCTACTTAAGAAAATAAGAATTTATAAAGTTAGATTTCAAAGTGAGCTAAGTCTTAAAGTTTTGAAAATAAATCTAAGCTCTTTGCAAGTATTGGATTTTGAAAGCTATAGCTTAGAGAAAAAACTTAGTTTAATTTTAAACAATACTTATTAAATTCTAGGGCTGGGAGGGAGCAAAGTAGCTAAAAAAAATTTGGCTTAGGAAGTCAGTTGGTCCTTAAGTCCAAGCATGAATCAAGTATAATAGATTGACTTTATAATTTAATTTCGATTTTTGAATTTGATTTTGAATTTTAAATTTTGAATTTATAATTTAATTTTGAATTTTTAATTTGATTTTGAATTTTAAATTTATAATTTATAATTTAATTTCGAATTTTTAATTTGATTTTGAATTTTAAATTTTGAATTTATAATTTAATTTTGAATTTTTAATTTGATTTTGAATTTTAAATTTTTAAGATCGTTTTTCTTTTTGCTCCCCCTGGATCATAGCCTCGATATGGTCTATCGAGGTAGTGTATTTGATCCTTCGGAACCCAGAATTGGCCAAGTCCAACTTGGTTGATCAATTTGGACTTGGGGACCCATGCTTGGACTGATTTTCTACTTTGTTTGTTTATTAAGGATAAATAAGATCTATATTTACTTTTATATCCCAGCTCAGTTCTATTGTAAACGGCTCTTTGTGTCCCAAGAATTAGGTCAAGATTCTTGGAACCTAAAGAAAACCGTTCTAAGGTATTTTTTAAATATTTTACCTGATTTTTCAAACTAGAATTTTCTTCCTCAAATTTTTGAACTTGAGTTGAATTTCCAGTTTGAACTTGATCAGGTAGGGATTTAGTGTTAGTCACTTCTTTAAGGACAGCTACTTCCTTTAGAAGTGATTTAATCCTAAGGTTTGACTTAGCTAATTTGCGAAGTAAATAATTGACTAAATTATTAAGTCTCGGAATACTTATAGCGGAGTCTGGCCCTTCGGAAACGGATGCGGATCCGTGGCTTTGCTCGGAGTCGGCCTCTGACTCACTCTCAGATTCGATGATCTGGTCTCGGGCCATCAGTGCGAGTAAACTCGTCTGCTCGAGTTCGTCGTTGTCGTCCTCCGAAGAAGATTCGTCCCAGGTTGCCTTCAGGGCCTTCTTTCTTCTTTGCTTTTTGGCTTCCTTTTGGTTGGGGCAGTTGGCTTTGATGTGCCCCTTCTGGTTACACCCGTAGCAGGTGACTTCAAACTTTACCTTCGAGCTCGGTTGGGCCTCCTTGGATTGAACTGCCTTCTTCAGATCCTTCTTGTTGAAGCCCTTCTTCTTTTTGTAGAGCTTCTTCACGAGATTCACTAGTTCGCTGGTTAGTTCGTCTTCTGAGTCCTCTGAGTCGGGTTCGTCTTCTGATTCCAGTTCAATTTTTCGTCGGGATCTTGGTTCACGTGTTCGACTAGTACCTGCCATCAAAGCAATACCCTTCTCGGTCGGCTGTGCATTAGTTTGTTCATGAAGTTCAAATTCACTAAACAATTCATCTAATTTTAAGGATGACAAATCCTTGGAGACTTTGTAGGCATCTACCATCGATGCCCACAATGTGCTCCTAGGAAATGAATTGAGAGCATACCTTATGATATCCCTATTTTCTACCTTCTGCCCGATTCTGTGAAGGGAGTTAAGGATATCTTGGATTCTTGCATGTAGTGAACTCGCCGTTTCGCCTTCCTGCATTTTTAAATTGTATAATTTATTAAGTAACAAATCACGCTTACTTACCTTGGTTTCCGAGGTGCCCTCGTGAAGTTCGATCAGTTTCTCCCACAGCTCCTTTGCGGAAGAGAATGGACCGACTCTGTTGAGCTCTTCCTTGGTAAGCCCGCACTGGAGGGTGCAAGTGCCTTTGGCGTCGGCTTCCACCTTTTTGATGAGCGATGGTTCCCATTTATCGCAAGATGTAGGCTTGCCATCTTCATCAGTTGGTAATTGTAGTCCCGTCTTGACTATCATCCAGGTGTCGAACTGGGTTTTCAGGTATATCTCCATTCGCCCCTTCCAATATCCGAAGTCTTCTCCGGAGAATAGTGGGGGACGAATAGTGCTATATCCTTCTTGTTGAGCCATTTAGATCTGGAAAAACAAAAACAAGAAGATCTATTCCAAGACTGAGTCTTGGATTAGTAGTGCGGGAAAAAGAGGAAAGGAAAACGAGCTCAAGTGGTATTGACAAACTTTGAGCAACACTGATTTTGAAAATAATTAGAATTTTAGCTACTAAGCTAATTTCTAATTGACTCCGAACAAAAAATACCACGAAAAAAAAATGTTTTAAATGGTGGTTGCACCAATTCAAAACAACCCCGCTCTGATATCAATTGCTGGATCGAGAAGCGCTAGAGGAGGGGTGAATAGCGCTCGTGGCTATTTCGTTTTTCGATTATCGGAATCGTATCGAGTAAGTCGTTCGAGTATAAGCGCAGCGGAGAGAAACAGAAACAAGTGCAAACAAAGACACGAAAGATTTACTTCGTTCGGAGCCTAAGGTGACTCCTACTCGAAGGCCCGCGATCCTTGATCGCTTCCGGTGGGCAACAACTATAAGCTCGATAAGAATTACAAATTACAATGAAAGTAGTAAAACAACTTTGTACCGACAACTTAAAGAAGAAGAAAGCAGAGCTCCGAGTCGTCGGAATTTCGCAACAGCACTTCAGAATGATTTTGTTAGCAGCACGTTGAAGACAGAAAGCCTGGAACTTGATTCATTGAAGTGCTGGTCGAAACCCCCTTATAAAGGGTGTTCAAGGCGCCTTGAAGGCTGTTCAAGGCGCCTCCATGCTGCCGAGTCTCCCGCGAGGATCAAATTTGAACTGGTCGAACTTCATCTGCTTAAGGCGCCTAAAACCCTACTCAAGGCGCCTTCCAAGGCGCCTTAAACTCCCTTCAAGGCGCCTCCATTGATGCTTCGCAGCCAGGTCATCTTTTGCACCCGAGGCGCCTCCAAACTCCATGGAGGCGCCTCGGACACTGTTCATCCGAGGGAAAACTTCATTATTTTGTACCTGCAAGACATGTTAGTCCCAAACAATATCCTGCAACACAAAGTTAGCAAAAAACGCAGTATGAATATGATAACGAATGTTATGACAGTCACCGGACTGTCTGGGTCTAACTTCGGATTTCTGACCGGAAACCCTAGGTCGACCTGACGCCTACTGTTCACTCTACGGGGAACGTGTCCTCACCTACTCCACTCAGGAGATGTACCTGTTGCCAGTCGATCCTCCAGATCGACTGGACTTTTGCTCAGCACTCGACGCTTCCGGACTTTATGCTGGACATCCGCTTCCCGGCTAGTCCAGTCTTTCGCCTGGTTCGCGACACCAGGACTTTCCACCTACAGTTACCACCCCCTAGGACTTTTGCCTGAAGCCATCGCCCTGCCAAGACTTTCCGCATAGGGTTACCACCCCCTATGACCTAAGGTTACCACCCCCTAGGGTTTTCCCTTTACCTAACCACAGCTAGGACTTTCTGAAATGCTCAAGCAGAGTTGTTAGATTATAAAGACACCTTAACTTTGAATCCTTTGCCATTATCAAAACACGAGTTCGATCGTCGGATGCTTCCCGCACCAACAGTTACAATGTAGGTGGTTATTAATCCAAGGCATTGAAGAAAGATCTACTAGAAAAATTCCTTTGTTGAAGGCGGAGTAGCCTTTTTCAGACGTTGACAACTCTTAGAATGACTAGGAAGTGAATACAAGACTTGTAGTTAAGTTATTGTTTCATTCCTAGCTCCAGAGGTCTTTTTATTATTGGTGCAATTTCCCTAGGTCAAAGTTGACCATATTGACTAAGCTTGAATTGGCTCAAGCTTGAGTTTTGATATTTGACAATGTATTGAGATTACAGGTGCAATCGTCCATTTGGGGAGATTGTTGGAGCAATTCTTCTCTAATCAATGTTTGACCAATTTGGTGTGAAGAAGAGTCAAGTATTCAAGATTGATCGAATACTTGAATGGGAAGTCCTAGCTGGAAGTTAGGCAAGGACAAGTCCAACGAGGAGGCTGGCAGATGATGAAAATTCAAGTGGGCCAGTGTTGATTGGACACTTAGTGTGGAAAGTCCTGGTGAGTGAAGCAAGACAGATAGAAAGTCCTAGTGAGTGAAGCTAGGCAGTTAAAAAGTCCTAATGAGTGAAGTGAGGCAAATGAAAAGTCCTAGTGAGTGAAGCTAGGTAGTTAAAATGTCCTGGTGAGTGAAGCCAAGCAGATGAAAAGTCCTAGTGAGTGAAGTCAGACAGATAGAAAGTTTTAGTAAGTGAAGCTAGACAAATGAGAAATCCTGGTGAGGGAAGTTAGGTGAAAGACCTAGTGAGAGAAGTTAGGCAGTGAGAAAATTATGATGAGTGAAGTTAGATGAAAGTCCTAATGAATGTAGTCAGGTATGTGAAAATCTAAGTGGGTCCGGGGTGACCAGACACCTGCTGTTTGGAAGTCCAAGTGGGTCATGAAGGATAGACACTTGGCATGAGACGGTAAGTCCTAGTGGGTCAAGGTTGACCGGATACTTGGCACGACTAGAAAGTTCAAGTGGGTCAAAGGATTGACTAAACACTTGGTAACGGAGTCCCAACAAGTCAAGGTTGACCAGATGCTAGGCATGAGGAGTCCCAATAGGTCACGGCTGACCGGATGTTGGTTTGGGACCATAGACTTGAGTTAGTCAAGTTAGGGTTGGTCAATCGATCAACCGATCGATTAAACCAGAGCCCAATCAATCAGTTGATCAATTGGGAGAACTTTGCGAGAAAGGACAGCCCAATTGATTAGCCGATCAATTGGGGCTACGCCAATCGATCGGTGGAGGCCACTCGCGCGAAGAGCATAGTGTGCTCCCCAATCGATCAGTCGATCGATTAGGATACTCGAATCGATCGATCGATCGATTGGGGCCTATTTTCTTGCGAGAGCACATAGGCGCTCTGAATCGATTCATCGATCGATCAAAGCCTCCCCAATCGATTGGTCAATCGATTAGGATATGATTGTTGCGCAGGATGCAAGCTTTAGACAGCTAGGATTATGTGGATCTGATGTAGAAATCGATTGAGACCAAGCCCAATCGATTGAGAACCCTAGATCGCGAAAGGATAAAGTCGTTGGCAAGGTTCAAACGCGACAAGTGCTCTCCCTTTCTCTTCACCAAGCTCACGACTGCTCATCGCCGGTTCTGGAAGCTTCTTAGAGATAAGTGTTGTTGCACTTCCAAGGTCAAGAGGCATTCTAAACAAGAGGAAGGAGCAAGCTAGGATCTCATTAATTGTAATTTTGTCAGATTTCATTTTGTATTAGCTTGTATTTCCTCTTCTTATATTTCTTTGGGTGTGAGCTTGTACGAGGCTTCTCCGCCTCCGGATTGTTTTTGAGAAGAAGTGTTTTATAGCGGAGAGTGTTCATGAGGGCTGGATCCTTGGATTAGTCACTTCTTCTTGAGGTGGATATCAAGTAAATCCATATTATTGCATGGGGGAGCTTTGCGTCGAGTTTATCTGCTAACATCATCATCGAAAAAGCGTGAGAAGTTATTCACCCCCCTCTATCTCCGAAGTGACCCAACAAATGGTATCAGAGCTAGGTCGCTCTTTACTGAACTCATCGCCGGAAGGGTAGCGAGCTAGAGGTTGAAGAAGTTGAAGAACTAAAGTTAACGAGTCAAAGATTTCAAAGCTCAACTTCAAATGGATTTCTGAGATGGACTCGGATACGACACAAGGATGCCTCCACTATTCACATCCACGAGTTTCGATTCTTGAAAATCAAGAATCGAAAACTTCTTAATGATGAAGATAGAGCAATTGTTTGATCTAATGGAAAACTTTCAAGCTCCAACAAATGATAAAGGCAATCTCATCAAGAAAAGCAAATGGAACGAGGAACAAGTCAAAAGAAGCGAGGCTAATGATAAAGTGATCAAATTGTTCGCCAATTTATTGCTAAGCATTATCTTGAGCAAGATAGGAGAATTTGAAGATGTCAAAGAGCTTTGAATCAAATTGACTAAGATTCATGAAGATCCCTCCATTGTACCAAATCAAGAAAATTCAAAGAGGACAACTCATTGGATTAAGATGAAGAGGAAGAAGAGTCAGAAGTTGAGAGATGCTCAATATCTGAAGAAGAAGAAAGTAAAGAAGGTTCATCCTCTAGAGAGCATAAAGACAAAGGCAAAGGAGTGTACTCCTTATTTCATGTGCATGAGGATGAAGATGAAGAGGCCTCCACCTCAAGGATTGAGGGGGAGTGTGGAACATCAATGTCAGATAAAGAAAAAGTCTCTTCATCCAGATCAAATGAAGAAAGTGTCACCCCTATAGGTAAAGGTATAGAAATTCAATTGTAAATAATAAAGATCATATCATTTTTTTGAGTGTAGAGAAAAAGAACACTACAAGAGTAAGTGTCTCAAATTGGCCAAGAAGAAGGGTCAAGTGGCACCAAAGGGCAAGGAGAAACCCAAGGAGGTCGGCCCCATGATACATAAGAACAAGTGTCACGCCCCAGAGGAGTCCCTGTCCGAAAAAATTTCGACAGCATCTCCCCTATACGGGCGACAATCTAAAATATTTCTACATACAAACATACATCAGCCACATTCGGCTGGAATATATACACAACCATGCAGTTTATATCATCAGCCCACTCGGCTGGAACAAAATAAACACAACCACGCAGTTTAATAAGCCTACACGGTTGAAAGGAAACACACAACAGTGTAAACGCAGCGGAAAACATAAAACAATACGAACATAAGACCAGCAACGGCAATAACAAAATATACCTGCAACCACCAGACTAGACTCTATAAATCCGCAGTGACTTGTTCAAAAGTGAAATACACAAAATTAATATACCACCCAAACAGTAACAAAACCCAAAAAGAAAACTATCCTCGAGTGTGACGCGGGACTGGCAGCCGAGACTCTCCAAGCATCCATAACTCATCTACTGTTACCTGATGAAAGAAAACCATTTTACGGGGTGGTGAGTATTGGAACTCAGCGGGTAAAGAAAGAGATAGTGCACGAACATAACACATAAGTAGCGAGTGTCAACAGTATACAGTCTCATAAGAGGAATAGCAGATACTAAAACAAAATCATAATAAATACTCGTACCTGGAACCCTATCCTAGTCTAGTAAGAGAAGGTCAGAAGTAGTACTAGTCTACTACGATACAGCTCATAACTACAGAAAAAATAAATAAGGTATATACAAATTTTCAATGAATAAACCAAAGTCTAAACATCTACAATGAGAGTATATCTCAATATAAGTAAACATATCAGCATATGTGAAAAACAGCAGTAAGTAATCAATAACAGCATATATAAACAGCAGCCAAAGCAAATATAATAATAAACAGTGTATGCACGGATGGTCACTCCTGCCCACCTCTCCGCACCATGACCCCTGTATGATCGAGAGGCCGGGTCAGTGACAGACTGTACACCACTCCAGCTACCACTCACACGAGTGGCCGAGGGGATAGTTGCATAGTAGCTAACTATCTACTTCTGTGACGGGGTCTCTGCTGCTCGTACTCCAGCTACCACTCACACGAGTGGCCGAATGCGCCATGACAAGACAAGCGACATCAACTCCAGCTACCACTCTCTCGAGTGGCCGAGGATGCGGTATGCATGCAATGACATGATGCGAACAATGCAACAGTCATCATATATATATAAGCAGAAACAGGTATGCTACATGAAGCCAGCATGCTCAATATAGTACATAAATAAACAACAGTCAAAGCATACAAACATGATATCTAGTATCTGCTACTGATCATGGACAATAACAAGAGACTGTATAGATATGGAACGAATTTCTCAAAGATTGTGTAGAAGTATCAAGCGCAGGAAAGTAAGAGTGGAGTCAAGGTAAACAGTCCTTATCCAAAATAATTCATGCACTAAGGTCAAAGTACTAAAAGAAAACAAAGCAAGAAGTACCCGCCTTTATTGCGAAGCTCGTGCCAAACCAACCCAATGTCAAATCACCCGTATCGAATCAAAATCCTGCAAACACGTGATGCATATTATAGCTATGTCAAACATGAACTACTTAACTAAACCCATCATGAATTGGGTGGCTAACCCATAACCTGAATCTGATTAGGGAAAACCCTAATTTACTAAAAACAAAATCGCGTATCACCATATAGTTGTGTTGTCCTAGACATATCCTACTTCATAAGTCAAGATGTGTTTTGCCATAAACGTTGAGATCCCGTAAGGAAACAGTTTCAATTGGAAATAAACTAACCAAACCACTAACCAAATCCTTAATATCAAAAGACTCCTAACTAGCATACAACATAACTTCATAACAAATCCATTAACAGGAACACCAAAAGCTGCATAAAAATTCCCAAAACTAGAATTCAACAGACTTAAACCCCATAACATCACGAGAACAGACCCCAAAATGGATTCCACAAGATAGTAATACTTCTTTTACAAACTCTATTCCATAGAACAGACTGGGAACAATTTCACCCAAATTCAAAAGCATCATCGATCAAGGCTTAAAACTTCTACAACAAGAATTAACCGAAACCCAACTAGTGAGAAGAATGCAGCACATCAAATTCAATCAAAATCCCCAAATCCATGGAACCAAAAAGGATCGCAAGAAGGACCAACCCATCAAAGGCAACCATGTCACAACTACCCTATGCCAAAATCTGTCCACCATATTACAACTAGTTTGAGGGATCTAGAACTCCATCAAAACCAAATGACTATACCTAAATCCACAGCGGGCATAAGAGGAACAAGATGGAAAACAACTACCTTGATGCCCTAGACATCATCCCGGATTGTATCGTAATCTACGGAAAGAAACATTCATCTCATACTTACAAAGGAAATTTGTTTACTGGACAGCTCTTGTAGGGGCCGGAGGTGGAAGAAATCCGGCTGCCGGCGCTAGGACAGGAAGAAGTCGGTCGACGCTAGGGCACAAGAAAGGCGGCGCTGGGGTGTTCGCGTGCGAGAAAGGGCCGGTTGTGTGGTGCTCACGCGAGGGTCGACGGCTGCTAGGTGCTTGCAGAAAAGAGGAGATCGCCGGCCGTGTGGCTCACGTGAGGGATGAAGAGGCCGACACCCGCGTGGTGCTCGTGCGCGGGTCAGAGAAGAGGCCGGCTGAGCTCGGCGAAGGAGAGGGAGGCGGTGTCGTGAGGGCTCGGGAGAGAAGAGGGAGCTCGGCGCCGTGTGGGGAGTTAGGGCAAGGGAAATTCTCCCTTTTATAACTTAGGGAAGTTTGATTAAACCCTAGATCTGTTTCTCAATTAACTCCCACCTCTGGGTATTCCAAACGGACTTTTTCTCGGCCATAAGTGCATCCCCTCTAAATACGTCACACGAGCTCCGATTAAATCCCAGAAAATTTCTAAAGATTCCTAAAAATTCCATTAAGATTTTTCGTCCATTAAATCTTATTATTTAATTATTATTTGGCTTCGGTATTTTACAGGAACATATTGTGTACTTCTTGTGTAAACAAAATGGACATTATCGGAGTCAGTGTCCAAAGGAGAAGAATCCGGCCAAAGTCAAAGGAGGAACTTCTAAGGGAAAACTCAAAGTATCATTTATTGAACAAATTCTTTTGACACAAGATAAAAAGCATGCTAGGTCTAGGTTATATCATTTTAATGCTATTTATCATGAAAATAGGAAGCATGATAGGGTTAAGGAAAAACATGTAGCGTATCGTGCAAAGACTACCTCACCTAAGGTTGGAAGATAGAAAATAGGTTAGGTAATAATTCTAAGGATTTTGGATATAGGCCCAAAAATAGAAGTGTCTAAGGATTTGAGGAAAAACAAAATCTAAGAATTTAAGGATTGAAAACCAAGCCTTGAGGTCAAGGTTTGATGAATTAAAGAAGACCCTAAAGAAAATGGAAATAGTTTTAAATAGGTCACATGGACATAACCTAGGGTTAGGAATAGATAGACAAGAGTCATCCAATGGCCATAGAGGTTTGGGATACAAATCTAAAGCCAAGAAGTATGTGACGTCATACCATAGGATTCTATATAGTTATAGAACCAATTCTAGGTCTAGGGGTCAAGCCAAGGTTACAAGGGAGGTCATCCCTAGAGTTAACCTCGAGAAGACCAACGTGACTAAGGCTTCTAAGAAGCCTAAGAAAGTCACTAAGAAGGTCACAAGGGAAGTTATCTCTAGAGTTGACCAAGAGGAATCTAGCATGACCAACGCTTCTAAAGAGCCTAGGAAAGTAATTAGGAATGTATCAAGGGAAGTTATCCCTAGTGAATACCGAAAACACTCAAGGAGTACCAATCAGTTTTGGGTTCCTAGGAGCGTGTTCTCTGCACCCTAGATGAATTTAGAGAGTATCAACTCTAATTGGAAGAGTAGTTAACCTAACCTTGAAGAAGTTGACACTTGGAGGGCATTTTCAAGATAGTTGTACTCCTTGAAAATGAAAATGGTTTAAGCATTTACTCTTTTGGAAGAGTAAAATGTGCCAAAATTTAAGGAATTGAGATTAATTTAAATTGCCACATATAGAAAAAGGTGAAAGAAATGTCAAGTTGGGATTTTGGCATCTTCTTTGATGATGAGGGAAACTTAGGATATATTTTGGCTAAGGTAATTCATTAGGGATACTTAGATGGATAATCTAGGTATATTATTTATGCTAAAGTGACAAACTTTGTTTGCTCTTCATATGTCATGACATCATATTTTGTATTCATATGTATTATGAAAAATAAAAATATAAAAATATTATGTCATGTCATACATACATCATATAATTATAGTAAGTTTTCTTTTGAAATTTATTCATTTTGATGTATGTCATAATCATTTTCATGCATTATTTTAGTTTTTTACAATTAAGGATAATGACATTAATCAACAAGTGACATCGTAGGTAGATGATCAATCTTACAATGCTTAGATAGATATGCATGAGCCCTTAGATTAGGGCAAAACTAAAGTTTACATCTCATAAAGACTATAACTTGACTTGTATATATTTTAGTGTACATTAGATACAAGTGAGATGTTAGGAGGATGAACAAAACTCAAGATGTTGATTTAATGTATATTTTTGAGTCTTAATTTCATCCAAAATACATAGTTATGTGTTATCTAATCATTGGAAAAGCTAATGTACAAGTCATGTGAATCTAATCCAAAGAACATGGTTAGAAATTGATTTTGAAAATCATTTCAAAATGCCTTTAGAAAACCTTGGTGAAGTATATCTTTTAATAGTCATCACCATTCAAGAGTTAGACACAAACTTGGAAGAAACATTGAAGTTTTTCAAGGGTTTCTAATTTTGTGTCAATCTTTGAAAATATGGTGTATTTTCTTAGAAAACTATTTTTTTCATGATAGTATATGACATAAATAATGTCTATATGAATTTTTGTGATTTTTGGAATTTTGTACAATTATTTGTGGATTTCTGAATTTCGACTGAAATCTGATTTCAGGAAATCAGAACCTCAATCGATCCGATCGATTGGGGAGGTTTGATCGACCGATTGAATTGGATTTTTCCATGAATAGAAGCTCGCAGAATCGATCAACTGATCAATTGAGCCATGCATAGATTGATCAGCTGATCGATTCAAGTACTTTTTCGTGACAAGCCTTACTGAATCGATCAGTGGATCGATTGAAAAGCTTCAATTGATTAAGTCTCAATTTCAATCGATTGGAAAAGTTGATTTTGGCTCTAAATGTCTAATGTCACTCATTTAAGTCATGTTTAGTTGTGTTAATCATCCTAAACCCTAAGAAATTCATATATAAACATTTAAGGGTAGTTTTCTTGATGAAAACAAGATTGGATTGGTTAAAAAAAATTAAGTTGAAGTTTAGATTGAGGTTTAGTTTCATTATTGGATTTTAGACCTCAAAACTTCAAATTTTGGGTTTCCTAAAGGTTTAGGAACTCCATGTCATTGTTGGTGCAATAATAAAATTTTAAAGCATGTTTTAAGGGGGAGCTACTCCTTAAAGACATGAATTTATTTTTCACAAAACCATGGAAGGTTGTAAACCTTCATTATCGTGAACGCTCAAAGTTGAGCATTGGAAAACAATGAAAGATTGGATATCTTAATTGTGGTGTGTGAATGCTCTAGGAAGAGTATTAGAGACAATGAAGGGTATGAAACCTTCATTGTGATGTTGTGAACAACATATGAAGTTGTGGACAATATGTGGATAACTCTTCAGGAGGAAAGTTTTTTATGTGTGCTAAAGAGGAAGAATGTAGGGTTTAAATTAGGCCTTCATTGCCCAAAAAGGGGAGTTTGCCTTCTGGAAAAGGGAGAGAATGAAGGAAATCCTCATTCATGCTTTGGTATGAAGAAGTTGAGGTTATGAGATTAGCCTAATTTAAACGTATTGTCAAATATCAAAACAAGAGATTGTTGGTGCAATTTTTTTAGGTCAAGGTTGACTAGGTTGACTAAGCTTGAATTGGCTCAAGTTTGAATCTTGATGTTTGACTTTTGATGTTTGACAATATATGAAGATTGTAGGTGTAATCGTCCATTTGGGGAGATTGTTGGAGCAATTCTCCTTTGGTCAATGTTTAATTAGTTTGGTGTGAAGAAGAGTCAAGTAGGTTAAGGTTGACCAGTTTTTTTCCTAATTGGAAGTTAGAAAAGGGCAAGTCCAACGGGGAGGTTGGCAGATGATGAAAATCCAAGTGAGTCAGTGTTGATCGGACACTTAGTGTGAAAAGTCCTGGTGAGTGAAATAAGGCGGATGGAAAGGCCTAGTGAGTGAAGCTAGGTAGTTGGAAAGTCCTAGTGAGTGAAGCCAGGTAGATAGAAAGTCCTAATGAGTGAAGTCAGACAGTCAGAAAGTCCTAGTGAGTGAAGTCAAGTAGATGAAAAGTCCTAGTAAATGAAGCTAGGCATATGAAAGTCCTAGTGAGTAAAGCTAGGTAAATGGAAAATTATGGTGAGTGAAGCTAGGTGAAAGACCTAGTGAGTGAAACTAGGCAGTGAGAAAATCCTGGTGAGTGAAGCCAGGTGAAAGATCTAGTGAGTGAAGCTAGGCAGTGAGAAAATCCTGGTGAATGAAACCAGGTGAAAGTCCTAGTGAGTGAAGTCGGGCATGTGGAAATCTACGTGGGTCCGTGGTGACTAGACACTTGGTGTTTAGAAGTCTAAGTGTGTCATGGAGGACCAGACACTTGGCATGAGACTATAAGTCTAAGTGAGTTAAGGTTGATTGGACACTTAGCATAGCTAGAAATGTCTAAGTAGGTCAAAGGATTGACCAGACACTTGGTAAAAAAGTCCCAGCAGGTCAAGGTTGACCAAATGCTAGGCATGAGCAAGTTCCAATAGGTCACGGCTAACCGAATATTGGGTTTGGGACTCTAGACTTGAGTTAGTCAAGTTAGGGTTGGTCAATCGATCAGCTAATCGATTGAATCAGAGCTCAACTGAGTTGATTGATTGAGAGAGCTTCACGAGAAAGGATAGCCCAATCGATTAGCCAATCGATTGGAGGCCACTCGTGCGTGTTAGTTAGTCCTAGGAAAACGTACCGGTTCCACTATACAAAAAATTTTTGAACAAGTGTCGAACCTTTCCTTAAATAACCTATTGTGTTCTTTAGAAGTTAAATTAGGAATCGCAGACGGAACTTAACATCATTGATTCCAAATTTAACTTATCTGTTCTTAATGGTTCAGATTTGAATCGCAAGCGGAACTTAACACTATTGATTCAAATCCACGTATGTTATTAATTTCATTAAATATTAATTTCTAAAATTAGTTTCTAGGACTGCATGGCGAGGCACATGGCCTTCTTGGATATGGGAGCAACCACCACTGCCTAGACAAAGCCTTTTAAGGAAAGCTAATATTTAATTTCCTTAAATAACTCTAGGTTAACCAAAAAGAACAATCGAATCACAAATTCGAAAAAGAAGAAAACACAAACTCGAAAAACTAATTCTAAAAACTAGATCTAATGCCTCTTGTGTTTGGAATTCATACAAAGAAAAATAACTAGCATGATGGGGAAACAATTGCTAATTATACCTTCTCTTTGTAAACTAACGACCTCGAGATCTTCTGCCGTATTCCTCGCCTTGGACGTTGTGTGGGTGATGATCCTCCAAGATGAACACCACCCAAAAGTTTTCTTCCTCTTCCTCTAAAATCCGGCCACCACCACCACCAAGGAGAAGAGAGCAAGGGAAAAGAGAAGGAGAAGGGGTCGGCCACACCAAGATCTCCAAGCAAGAGAATAAGAATTGTTGTGTCTCATGAAGCCTTCTCACCCCTTCTTTTATAATGCTTGCCCAAGGCAAATAAGGAAAGAATTTTTACAAAAATTAAAATATTCCAAGAGTTTTTCCTTTTCCCTTTTAATTTTTTCTTTTCTTTCCTCTTGATTGAATCAATCACCAAAAATAAATTTAATGATTTTATTTTTTTAAACATGGCCGGCCACCTTGCTTGGGCACCAAGCAAGGGTGGCCGGCCCCCATAAGAGGAAAGGAATTTTTTTTTATATATAAAATTTTACAAGAAGAAAAATTCTTATAAAATTTTACAAGCTCTCTTTCCTAAAGTAGGAGTTAAAAAAGGAAAGTTCTAGAAATTAAAACCATGTTTTAAAATTTAAAACTTCTCTTATAAAATTTCCTTTTTTAACATGATAATAGAAAATTTAAATTTTAAAACTTATCTTCCTTTTTTTTTCTTAAACCATGAGGATGGTTAAAAAATGAAAGTTTTAAAACTTTTAAAACTCTCTATTAAAACATGTGACCTAATTCAAATAAGGAAAGTTTTTTAAAATTAAAATCTCTCTGTTAAAACTTATAGTTTTCTATAAAGAGAAGATTTTAAAAATTCAAAAACAACCCTCCTTATTTGAATATTGTGGTCGACCCCTACATGTTTGGACACCAAGCAATAGAGCCGGCCCCTATAGATGAGGATGTGGCCGACCCTTGCTTGGTCACCAAGCATTAGACCGACCCCCTTCTTGGACACCAAGATGGGCTTATATTTGGATGGACTTGAGGCTTTAATGAGGCTACGACAGGGATCCAGAGGAGAAATTGATTTTGGCCTTCCGATGAGCTTGGGTATCCCATGCTCGCTCCGAACACACAACTCAAGTTCATCGATAATAACTCATTCCACTAGAGAGTTATTATCGCACTACCGCACCAATCCCAAATTACATTATGGGCTCCTTCTTATCATGAGTGTGTTAGTCTCCCTGTGTTTAAGATAATAAATGTCCACTAATTAAGTAAGTTACTGACAACTCACTTAATTAATATCTAGCTCCAAGAGTAGTACCACTCAACTTCATTGTCATGTCGGACTAAGTCCACCTGCAGGGTTTAACATGGCAATCCTTATGAGCTCCTCTTGGGGAGATTTTCAACCTAGATAACTAGGACACAGATTCCTTTTATAATCAACAACACACACTATAAGTAATATCATTTTCCAACTTATCGGGCATATTGATTTATCGAGCTAAATCTCACCCATTGATAAATCAAAGAAATAAATACTAAATATATGTGTTTGTTATTATATTAGGATTAAGAGCACACACTTCCATAATAACTAAGGTCTAGTTCTTTTATCAAGTCAGTATAAAAAGAACTTACCTAAAATGGTCCTACTCAATACATTTAGAGTGTACTAGTGTAATTTATTAGTCAAGATAAACTAATACCTAATTACACTACGACTATTCCAATGGTTTGTTCCTTTCCATCTTAGTCATGAGCAACTGTTTATAATTTATAAAGAACTGATAACATGATCTTCTGTGTGTGACACCACACACCATGTTATCTAAAATATAAATTAATTGAATAACTACAAATAAATGTAGGTATTTGACCATTGTGATTCTTTATTTCTAAATAAATGTTTATACAAAAGCTAGGCTTTTAGTATACACTCTAACAGTGCGAAGAGCACAGTGTGCTCCCCAATCGATCAGTCGATCAATTGGGATACTCCAATCGATCGGTCGATCGATTGGGATACTCCAATCGATCGGTCGATCGATTGGGGCCTATTTTCTTGCGAGAGCATAGAGGCGCTCTGAATCGATCGGTCGATCGATCAAAGGCTCCTCAATCAATTGGTTAATCGATTGGGATATGACCGTTGTGTAGGATGCAGGCATTGGACAGTTGGGATTGCGTGGATCTGATGTGGTAATCGATTGGGAGCCAACCTAATCGATTGGGAGCCCTAGATCGTGACACGATAAAGCCGTTGGCTAGGTTCAAATGCGACAAATGCTCTCCCATTCTCTTCACTGAGCTCAGGACTACTCATCGCCGATTCTTGAAGCTTCTTGGAAATAAGTGTTGTTGCACTTCCAAGATCAAGAGGCGTTCTAAAAAAGAAGAAGCAAGCTAGGGTCTCATTGATTGTAATTTTGTAAGATTTCATTTTATATTAGCTTGTATTTTTCTCTTCTTGTATTTCTTTGGGTGTGAGCTTGTACGAGGCTTCTCCACCTCCGGATTGTTTCCGAGAATGAGTGTTTCAAGCAGAGTGTGCAGGAAGGTCGGATCCTTGGATTAGTCACCTCTTCTCTTTGCGTTGAGTTTATCCGATGGACAAAGTGCAAGAAGCTATTCAACCCCACTCTAGCTCCGAAGTGATACAATATTTGTAGCTCCTGAAAAATTTTATCCGAGACTGGAAGACGCCTTCAATAGGGTAGAAGGCGGCTTCAATAGGGTGGCAAATTTTATCCGTACGAAGATAAACTTTATCTTCGCTAACGGTCACTTGGAAGGCGTCTTCCAAGTCATGGAAGGCGTCTTCCAAGTCATGGAAGACGTCTTTCATACGGCAAATCAGCTCTTTTGCTAGCTGATCTCTTTGCGTAGGTAATTCTCCTGTTAACCGGAGTTAAGCTCACTCGAACTCAACTCTGACCTTCTCCTCGAGCAGGCTTCCTTCCCGGCTTCTCGTCCCTCGAATGCCGCACATGTCCTTCTCGCCCGCCGATGTACTCTTCCACAACATCTCGTCATTCAGATACATCGAGTCCATCGACTCTCTTCTCGTATTATCTTTCTCGCTAATTACGTCTTTCGCTCGACTTCTTATATTCCTAAATTCCTATATATTTAAATACAAAGATTATTGTATAATCTAACTAAATTTCATTCATCACATTAAAATCACGCAGGGTACTAACAGATTGTATCGTCGATTTGCCATTTACTAATACGACCGTAAAGTCATCATCATATCACGACGTAATGCAGATAATTTTTATTTATCTTTTTTTGACAATTATGAATCCTCTATATGTTTCGATAATTAAGTTGTTTAGAATTAAAAATATTGCTAACTTGTTGTAACGCTGCCAAGAGGTATTTGTTTGTGAAATTTAACCTGGAGTAAGCAAGTATAATAATTTCGGGGGAAAAATTCACCTAAATAATTTTTTAAAAATAGAGAATTTAAAAGAGATGAATAAGAGAGTTCAAAACTACTATGGATTACTGCAAATTTATGTTCAAAATTACTATATATAGTCCTCTAATCTCTTATAATGGCACGGTTACATAGGCTTCAAAGAACATAAATTCTAAAAAAAATATACAAATCATTGTCAGCAATAAACTTTGAAACTGCTAGTGACTTCGTATGGTTCTCTATATATCGATAAAGATTTCATTATAATTTGCGTGTAGATTTTCTTAGATTCGAGGTATTCAAGTCATCTTGATCATGAATAATTATACTTTGACATCTTGGCGCGCAATCATCTCTTAGGAGGTGCAAGTCTAGGTGATCGGGTATAATTCAAAATATTTGAAAGTATTTAAGTAACCCACAGAAGATTCACCGCTCTTTTATAAGGAGACGTATACCTTGTGACCTTTTGACTTATTACTTATAAGTTAGGATTATTACTCATCAAGAAAATAGTCTGCTTGGACGCGTGTTTGATTAATTTGAATTCGCATGACAAAAAACTACTACTTGGGTTAGATATGATGTAGTCAGCCTAGTGAGGACTATAACATAGATTATGTCTTGAACTAAGTGGATATAATATGAGTGAAAGGAATAGACACGCTAATAATCGTAGTTGCTGAATGGTTCAGATTTAGTTCTGGGATCAACAATGATTTTTCGATTAATTGGGGATCATGACATACTTCTAGGTGCTACTCATGATCGATTAATAATTAATGGTTAATTATGAATATCCAACATAAATTGATAACATATTGGGTCACACGTACTACAATGATATTTAAAAGATTTAAAATAAGTTTGAGAATTAGATTCTCAGATTGAGAGAGACTAAGTCTGGTAGGACCAGACGAGATGTAAATATGAAAGATATTTGATGGAACAGAAGTGGTGGTGGGTCACGCCTCTTACAGGCATGGTTGGATCCCCTTTTGGTTTAGTTATGAGCCAAAGTTGGTTTGATTTAATAATGAACCAAGAATATTTTGATTTTGAACTAAGTTGGTTTAGTTTTGAACCAAACTTAATGATAGTGGATTAGGTTACTATTGGATTTTGGGTTTGGAGAGATGACTTACTTCCAAAATCATTGTGAAGAGATATAAATATACCCTTCCATGAAGAGAAGAATTCATTTATTTTCATTGGAGAAAAACCTAATTTGATTAACGTTTTCTCTCCTCTCTCTTCTCCCTCCCCTTGCTGCCGCCAAACCAAAGAGGGTTGTCGTCCCTTTGTGCCACCGCAAACCACCGCCAATGCCACCCTGCTGTGGTTGGGCATCCAGGTACCTGCTGTTGGACCTCCCGCCAACATTCCAACCATTGGAAAGCAGCACAGTTTCTGTTGTGTCATTCGACAGCAACAAGAGGTTGTTGTCCTCTTGGTTGTCACTGCCTCTAGCCTGCTGCTAGTCACTTTCTGGCCATCGGCCGACCTACCCTCATGTTGCATGCCTCCAAGCTGCCAGACAGAAGCTCCTGCTACCGATACCAACTTCTAAGGCCTCCGGACAGCAAGACGAAAGGTTGTTGCCCTTCTCACTTTATGTCTTTAGGTTGCCCTCGCCGCTGGGCACAAAGTTAAGCTAGGTTTCCTCTCTTGGATCATGTCATCTCTTCGTTTGGCTAATACCAAATCGGAGATGAAAACTTGTGGCTTAGCAAAGTCGTCTTGAAGATATCTCGACATGGGTGAGAGAGGCAAACTTGGTCAAGTTTGTTAATTGATGTCGTTTCCTCTGCACGTCATCTAGCAGGTATAATTTTATTATGAAATTTTTATCCTATGGTTATGTATGTACATGTGTATCTCATGTATGTGTGTGATATGTGTGCTGTAATAATTTATGAAATTATTACACTTCCGCTACTTGTTTTCGAAACAAAAATTTAAAACACGTATAGAAACACCCAACAGTAGTAGCTACGAACTCGTAGCTACTGCTACACAATTGTAGCAGCTATGAACCCGTAGCTACAACATAGTTATAGTAGCTACAGTATCATAGATGCTATAACTGAGCTGCCACCTATAGTAGCTACGGTTTCGTAGTTACTATTATATAGAAAAAAAATAAGACTAAAATTGTTCGAAGTCTTTAAAAAGGATTTAAACGATATTTTTTGAGCTTGAAACCTGATCATTACAGGTTCCACCCGATAACAAATTGAAGATATTTGAACGAGCTCAATTCATCCTGTGGTTCAATTCGAGTCAAAAGTTATAATATCTCAAAATTTAAGATTTAAAATTCACGTTGTAGTAGCTGCAAAATCATAGTTACTACAACATGAATGTTAAATTTTAAATTTTGAGATATTATAACTTTTGACTCTAGTTGAACCATAGGATGTATTGTAAGTACTCTGGATAAGTTTTGATATGATTAACCTGGTTAAGTTAGGTCATGTTTGTGTTTGATGTCTTATGTCTAAGTATGCAAGAACTTAGGAGCACAAAAAGTCGAGCAAAAGACGCAGCGGATGAGAAGGATATCATGGAAAGTGAATCGACAGGCTCGATACATCCACGGGACGAGAAGCTGTAGAAGCGTACATCAGTAGACGAGAAAGATGCATGCAACGCTTCAGAGTGATGAGAAGCCGGAGCGAAAGTCTCCTTGAGGAGAACGTCATAGTTGGGTTCGGATGAATTCAACTCCAGATAACCGGAATATTATCCACACGAAGAAGACCAATTGGAAGTTAATCTGCCTTGTGGAAGACGCCTCCAAGCCTATGGAAGGCGCCCTCAAAGCCTCATGGAAGGTGCTTTCAAGCCTATTGAAGGCGCCTTCAATACCCGTTAGTCGAAGATAAAGTTTTATCTTCGGCGGATAAAACTTATCTCGTTGAAGGTACCTTGGACCATCTTGGAGGCGCCTTTGAGCCACGGATAGGATTTTTCAGGGGCTATAAAAAGACCCCTAGAGTTAGGAAATAAACAACTTTATTTATATCCTAGTATCTTTTGTTGGGACACTCCGGAGCTAGAGGGGAGGTGAATAGCTTGTCTTGCTCACTTGCTTGCTTCATCAATGTTGATTTTGTAATGAATAAACTCAAGGCAAGCTCCAAATGCTAACAAGTAGGATTTACTTGGTATCCACCTCTAGATGAGGTGACTAATCCAAGGATCTACGCTAAGCACACTCTCCACTATGAAAACATTCCTTCTCGGAATAATCCGGAGGTAGAGAAACCTCGTGCAATACTCTCTATACAACAAGAAGAAAAGATAATCAAATACAAATAAAATCTTACAAGATTTACAACAAGAAAACCCTAGCTTGCTCTCTTCTTGTTTGAAAATGCTTCTTGATGCTTTGAAATGTAGTAGCACTTTGCTCCAAATGCTTTCAAGAACCGGTAGTGAGAGTCGGAGAAGAATCGTGTGAAGAGTTGTAGCATTTGAACTTGCAGTCACCTTTTTTATATCTGCACTTTTAGGGTTCCCAATCAATTGAGCCTACTCACAATCGATTGGCACATCAGATCCCAATCATCATAGCCATCCAAAGCTCGCAACCTGCGTAATGGTCATATCCCAATTGATTGATCAATCAATTGGAGAGGCTTCAATCGATTAACTGATTTATTCAGAGTGCCTATATGCTCTCACATAAGACTCAGAATCGATTAATCAATCAATTTTGGCTACCTTGCGATCTTGCCAAAACAAACCCAGCCCAATCGATCAACTGATCAATTAGGGAGTAGCCCAAATCAATTGGTTGATTGATTGAAAATATTTCTGTGCTTGAGAAAATGGATGTCCATCGATCAGCGCATAGGCCTAATCGATAAATTGATCTATTGGGCTGCCTTTGTTTGCAGCACTCTCCCAATCGATCAACTAGGCTCTGACTAAATCGATCACTTGATCGATTGACCAACCCTAACATACTTAGCTCAAGTCAAGGGTTTCCGTTGGACTTGCCCTTGCCTAACATCTAGTTAGGACTTTCCAATCAAGTATCTGGTCAACCTTGACCTACTTGACACTTCCAATCAACCTTTGACCATCAGTCTCCCATATGGACAATTGCACCTGCAATATTCATATATTGTCAAAAATTAAAACTCAAATATTAAGACTCAAGCTTAAGTCAACTCAAACTTAGTCAACCTTAACCTAGAGGAAATTGCACCAGCATCTTTCTGAGCATCAAAGAGTGTAAGAGGTTTCTCCACCTTCAACGAAGGAGATTTTTCTAGTGCTTTCATCTGCCTTGGATTAACAACCATCAAGATTTTAACCAAGTAAATTCCAGCTTTCTTACTTATTCTTTTTAAGCTGTTATTATTTTCATTAATGTTAATTGTCTATAGTCACTTAATTTAATTGTGCATCCTTGCTAAGCAAAAGTAAGATATTGTTTTATTCTAACTTTGATCATAAACTATTCACCCCCTCTAGTCGACCGCACTGGGACTAACACATATAATATATCAAATTGAAACTTGCTAAAAGATCTTCGATTTGATATATTGTGCGTCTTGTGGTTCAAACCAAATTAAAAATTATGGTCTCTCAAAATTTACTCAACATATACATTATAGCAGCTACAGAACTGTAGCCATGCAACTATAAGTTCAACTTTACGAGGTTATAATTTTTATTTCGGGTTAAACCATGAAATACACAATATATCAAATCGAAGATATCTGAATGAGCTTTGATTTAATATATTGAGTATCTTATGTTTCAATCCAAGTCAAAAGTTATATTATCTCAAAGTTTATCTAGTATACATGTTATAGCAACTACGAAACCGTAGTTGTTACAACTACAAATTATAATTTTGAGAGGACATAACTTTTGACTTAGATTCAACCACGAGACATATAATATATCAAATCAAAGATCTCTGAATGAAATTTGATTTGATATATTATGTATTTTATAGTTCAATATAAATCAAAAATCATGATATTTCAAAGTTATAACTTGTAGTTGTAGCAGTTACAGTTTTGCAACTGCTACAACTGAGTTGTCATATAGTTGTAACAGCTATGGTTTCGTAGTTACTACAAATTTTAAGAGGCCATAACTTTTAATTTTGGTCGAGTCATGAGACGCACAATATGTCAAATCAAAGATTTATGTACAAGCTTCGATTTGATATATTGTGCATCTTATGGTTCAACCCGAGTCAAAAGTTATGGCATTTCAAAGTTTAAGATTTAATATTCACATTATAGCAATTATGAAACCGTAACTGCTATAATGTGAATATTAAACCTTAAACTTTGATAGACCATAACTTTTGATTCAAGTTGAACCATGAGACGTACAATATATCAAATTGAAGTTTATTCAGATATCTTCAACTTATTATGAGGTGGAAATCATAGTGATTAGGTTTCAGGCTAAAAAAATATAATTTAAATCCTTTTTAAAGGCTCCAAATAATTTTAGTCTTAACTATAGCTGCTAAAACTGTGTGGCAGCTTAGTTATAGCACTACTATAACTGTGTAGCAACTATGGGTTTGTAGCTGCTATATCACGCCAATTTAGACTAAAAATAGAAGAGAGATAATAATAAGAATAAATTTTTACTTTATAATGGAGGTCAGTTGGGTCATTTTACAAGAGTAGGACGCCCTTCTGATAATTACCCAATTAAGAATACTTAGGGTTTGTTCAATTATTTATTTATACCACATAAGATTTTAAAGATATTATAAAACTAAAAAATGTTAAATATAAAAAGAATATGCTTAAAATAAATCATACTATTTATATTTATGGTCGGTTGATTTTCAGTTTGTTGGTATAGGAAGCATCAGATGATCAAACCTGAGTTTTGATAATAGAAAAGAGTTTAAAAGTTAAGATGTTTTGTTATCTAATAAGTGTGACTGAACTTGCAAGAAAGTCGTAAGTGCTCTTAGGTAAAAGTCCTAGTGGATTCTAGAAAGGTGAAAACCCTAGGGGGAGGTAACCCTAAGTTATGGAAAGTCCTAGCTGTAGCTAAGCAACGAAGTCTTGGTCTGGGAGACTGGGCGAAGTCTTGGCGGGTCGAGGACGTTGGGAAAAATCCTAGAGTCAAGGATTCTAGGTAAAAATCCTGGGGGTCACAGGCATTAGGTGGAAGATTGGTCAGATGGGGGATCGGACGTTCAGCGTGAAGTCTTGATGTCTCAGACGCTTAGCAAAAGTTCAAACAGTTTGGAGAACTGGTCTAGCAAAAGGTAAACTCTCCAGAGATAAGTAGATGAGGGTGCATTCCTCGTTGAGGGAACAGTAGGCGTCGATTTGGCCTAAAGTTTTTAGAAAATCTAAAAGTCAGAACCAGACAGTCTGGAGACTATCAAACATTTCATTAATTATATTTTATTGTGCTAACTTTGTGTTGTAGGGTATATTTTATATTTGAACTAATATGCCTTGCAGGAAGTGGAAAGCACAAAAGAGTCTCGGATGAACAGTGTTGCAAGGCGCATTCCATGTGGCTGAAGGCCCTCAATAAACAATGTTTGAGGCGCCTTCCATGTGGTTAAAAGAGCCTTCAAAGGGATAAACTTCGCAGAAAGCGGAAGTTATCATCTTCGACGCTGAGGGGATAAGTGTCCCAGCTGGAGGCGCCATTAAGGGGATTGAAGGCGCCTTCACAACCCATAAAAGGCTGGTTCAAGCAAAAGGCTAAAGATAACTTGAATTCACGACTACTCTCTTGTGCGTTGCTCCGAAGATGATCTGACGAATCTGTAATGCTGCGCCGACAACCAGAAGCTTGCAATTTTAACATCGTTGTTGTCGGTATATTGTAATTAAATTACTGCACTTGTAATTTTGATACTTGTAAAGGTTTTTCAAAATTATAGTAATTGCCCAACAAAAGCGATCAACGATCATGGGCCTTCGAGTAGGAGTCGTCATAGGCTCCGAACCAAGTAAAACTTGGTCTTGTTAGCGTTGTTTCTCTTTTCTTTCTTTTCCCTGTGTTATTCTTTGTGTTTCCGAAAAGTGTGAAAAAACCACGAGTGTTATTCACCTCACCCCTCTAACACGTCTCAATCCTACAATTGGTATCAAAGCTAGGTTGCTCTGAATTGGTGAAACCACCTATCAAACAGGGGGTTCCTTTTTGAAAAAGAAAATTATATATTGTTTTTGTTTAAAAAATATTGGTGAAACCACCTACGCCTTCATTTTTTCCCTCCAATTTTTTTTTAAAAAATCACTTTCATTTTTTCACCATTAGTTAGAGTTGGTGAAATATCTCATTTAACAAAATTTATCATAATATTTTTTATTATTATTTTATTATTTTTCTTAAAATTAGTGAAACACCCTTATTTTATCTTTCTCCAGCATTACTAATCCAAAATCAAGTCTTGGGACATTTATTATTTTTTGATTGTGTGTAAGATTATTCTAAATGGCCCACCAAGAAGGCTATAGCACCACTCATCCACATTTTTTCTTTGGTGAAGACTTCAGGTACGGGAAAAGTCGGATGAAGTACCATTTCAAAACCCAAGTGGAAGTGTTGATCATAATCCAAACCGGATTCACATTTTCCACAAAAGATGGAGTACTCATCCCCTGCGACAAGTGGGATGTACAAACAAAGAGGAAAATCGAGGCGGATGCAAAAGCGACATGTACTCTCTAATGTGGCCTAACCAAAGAAGAATTGAACCGGGTTGGCCCCTTCAATAGCGCCAAGGAGTTATGGGAAAAATTGATCAACTACACGAGGGCACCTCTGATGCAAAAGTAAGTAAACATGACTTAATATTAAATAAGTTATATAACATTAAATTGCAAGAAAGTGAGTCGGTGAGTCAGTTATATGCTTGCATCCAAGATCTTCTGAACAACCTTCGCGCGATCAAGCAAAAAGTGAAGAATCGTGACGTCATCAAGTACGCATTAAACGCCTTTCCTAGGAATACACTGTGGGCATCAATGGTAGATGCTTACAAGGTATCTAAGGACCTTTTCATAATTAGATTAGATGAATTATTTTTCGAATTTGAATTTCATGAAGAAATTAATACTACCCGGGTTGAGAAAGGTATTGCGTTACTTGCAGGGAAACTCATAAACAAGAAGTCGAAGCCTAAGTACTAAACCAAACCTAAATCCGAAGATGAATCAGATTCCAAAGACGAAGACGAAGTCACCACTGAACTAGTCAAACTAGTTCGAAAAGTACTTAAGAAGAAGAAGGTGACTCAATCGGACACGAAGGTCAAGTCTGAAGTTATCTACTACGATGGTAATAAGAAGGGACACTACAAACCGGAATATCCAAATCAGAAGCAAAGAAGGAAGAAGGCTTTGAAAGCAACATGGTCTGAATCCTCGGAAGACTTTGATGAAAAAGATGAGAAAGCAAGCTTCTTTGCTCTACTACTACAAGCGTACGTTGTCGAAAACGAATCTGAGTCCGAAACTGGAGCTGAATCAGAAACCGAATACGAAAGAAGCCACAAATCTGTATCTGTTTTCGAAGGGCCAAACAATATTGTAAGTTCTCTAGTTGTTGGTACTCAAGTAGATGAATTACAAAACTCAATTACATACTTATTGAGAGAGTTGGCCAAATCTAATATCCGGATCAAATCACTCCAAAAGGAGGTAACAACCCTTAAGAATGAGACTAACCTGAACTCTTTGACTTAACAAGTTCAAGATGGAACCTCAACTCAAGTCCAACTTGAGAAAGAGAATTTCAATTTAAAAACTCAAGTCAAAGAACTCAAGGACTCATTAGAACGGTTCACTTTGGATTCTAAGAACCTTGATCTAATTCTTGAAAAATAAAGGGTCGTATACAATCGATCCGGACTTGGATATAAGGTCAAACAAAGATTCAGATCATACCTATCTTTAGTAAATCGATCAAATAGAAATTTAGTCCAAACGTGGGTCCCCAAGTCTAACCTGAGCAATCAAGTTAAACTGAATCAATATTAGATCCCCAAGGATTAAATTCATTACCTTGATAGACCTTATTGAGGTATGATCCAGGACGAGCTAATAAAAAGACTATTTTTGTTATTAAGTAGACTTGTTTGATGTTTGATTTACTACTTTCCATATACATGCTTAGATTAGGAAAGATAAGGACTTAGAGTTGATCTATACTTGACTAGTTAGACCTAGAATTTTTAGGAAGAAAATTAAATATTCAATTTCCTTAAAAGGCTTTGTCTAGAAGTGGTGGTTATTCTAATACCAAAGAAAGCCTAGTGCCTCGCCACAACCTAGAAGCTAATTATTGAAATGAATATTTAATCGACTAACTGTTAAACCTTAGTCTAACTTAAATGTAAATCAATCCTTAGATTTTAATCAAACTTTAAAATATAAGTAACCATCTCACAAACAAATAAGGTTCCCTAATTAACAATTTGGAAAAAAGGTGAGATAGATTTATGTTTAAGATTAGTTAATTAAAAGCTTAAACCTAACTTAATCAAAACAAATTAATCAAACTCAATTTAAATTTCAATATTTTTAAAATATTATTCAAATTTTAAAATCTTAATTAATTTTCAAATGTTAATTAATAGTAATTAATTTTCAATTTTTAAAATCTTAATTAATTTTTTAAATATTAATTAATAATAATTAAATTCAAATTTAATTATTTTTCAAATGTTAATTAATTTTTAAAATTTTAACTATTTTTAAATATTAATTAATTTTCAAATCAAAATTAATTATTTTCAAGAAGTCAGACTCATATAAATTCAAAGTTCAATATTTTTAAATTCAAATTTACATATTTTTTAAAATTTAAATTCAAATATTCTAAAATTCAAAAATTAAGAGATACTTAAAATTAATATTAATTTCATCTCACATAAATTCATAAGCTTAACATATTTGATAACTTAGAAAGGGTGAGATGAAAAATTAAGAAAATAAATAATTATTTTAAATATATTCTTAATTTTTTATCTTGGACTCTAGGATTCCCAAATATAAATAAGTTACCTAGCCCCCAAGGGCGTAGCACAGACAATGGGTGCATGACACTTCTGGCGTAATGGTCAGAGGTTGATTCTCAGGAACTGATGACATGGGGTTTACCCCATCATGCGTCTGATGCCTGTGTACTTGCATGTACCTCCCTTCATATATATGGAGCCAACACTAGGGGATCATTAATGTAGCGGATCTACATTTAAATAAGTTATCTAAATTTTTTTGATATTAATCAAGGGGGAGAAAAAGAAAGTTAAGTTAAATACTTTTATTTTCAAATGTCAAAGTATTTTTCAAAAGGAAGTTAAGTTTTTCTTTGGTTTAACTATTTTTGAAAGTTTAACTATTTTAACAAAACTAAGTTTTTATAAAATCTTTTCAAAAAGCTTAAATAAGTTTTTTTTTGGAATCTTTTACTTAACTAAGTTTTACAAAAAAGCTAAGTACTTAACTAAGTTTGTTTGAAATTTTTCAAAAGCTAAGTATATGACATAGCATTTTTCAAATCTAAGAATTAGCTAAGTTTTTGAGGAAGAAGCTAAAGCTTTTAAGTATACTTTCAAAGATACTAAATCTTTCAAAAATAAAGTATTTTCAAAAGTCAAGTTCTTCTTCAAGACTTTTACATAAATGCTATGTACTTTCAAAACATATAGTCTATTTGAAATTGTCTTTAACTCTCCCTTGTCAAAAGTTTTTCAAAGAAAAATTCTACTATCTCAAAAGCATAGTTTGTTTCAAAGTATTTTAAAAACTAAAATATTTTATTTTAAAATTAAGTATTTTTTTCTCCCTAAATTATTTTTGATATATTTCAAAGGGGAAGAGAATATTCAAAAGTTAAGGGGGAGATAAAGTTAAGGGATTAAGAGAGACCTAACAAATTAATTCTTTTCTTTAAATGAATGAATCTCTTAACTTTTGCTATATGGAACACTTTTGCTATACGTTGCTATATGTTTTACTTAACTTTTGAATCAAGTTGTTATTATCAAAAAGGGAGAGATTGTTGGTGCAGGGAGCACCAAACGATCAAACCTAAGTTTTGATTATGGAAAAGGGTTCAAAAGTTAAGATGTCTTGTTATCTAATAAGTGTGACTGAGCTTGTAAGAAAGTCCTAAGTACTCTTAAGCAAAAGTCCTAGTGGTTTCTAGGCAGGTGGAAAACCTAGAGGGAGGTAACGCTAGGTCCCAGGGGGAGGTCATTCTAGGTTATGGAAAGTCCCAACTGCAGCTAAGCAACGAAGTTCTGATCCAGGGGACTGGGCGAAGTCTTGGCGGGTCGAGAACGTTGGCCAAAATTCTAAAGTCGAGGACTCTAGGTGAAAATCTTGGGAGTCGCGGACACCAGGTGGAAGACTGACAGATCAGGGATCGGACATTCAACATGAAGTCTTGACGTCTCGAATGCTAAGCAAAAGTCTATACGGTCAGGAGGACTAGTATGACAAAAGGTAAACTCTCTTGAGAGAAGTAGGTGAGAATGCGTTCCCTATTGAGAGAATAGTAGACGTCAGTTTGACCTAGGTTTTTCAAAAAATTTAAAAGTCGGAACCGGATAGTCCGGAGAATGTCAAACATTTTATTAATCATATTTTATTGTACTAACTTTATTTTGTAGGGTATATTTATATTTAGACTAATATGTCTTGCAGGAAGTGGAAAGCACAAAAGAGTTTCAAATGAATAGTGTTGCAAGACGCCTTCCATGTGGCCGAAGGCGCCTCTAATGAATAGTATTTGAGGCACCTTCTATGTGGTTGAAGGCGCCTTCGAAGGGATAAAACTTCACAGAAAGCAGAAGTTATTGTCTCCGATGCTGAGGGGATAAGTGTCCCAGTTAGAGGAGCCTTCAAGGGGGTTGAAGACACCTTCAACATCCCATAAAAGACTAGTTCGAGCAAAGGGCTAAAAATAACTTGAATTCACGACTACTCTCTTGCGTGTTGCTCCGAAGATAATCTGACGAATCTGTAACGCTGCGCCGACAACCAAAAGCTTGCAATTTCAACACCGTCGTTGTCGGTATATTGTAATTAAATTACTGCACTTGTAATTTTGATACTTGTAAAGATTTTCTGAAATTATAATGATTGTCCAATAAAAGCGATCAATAATCGCGGGTCTTGAAGTAGGAGCCGTCATAGGTTTCGAACCAAGTAAAACTTGATCTTGTTAGCGTTGTTTCTCTTTTCTTTCTTTCTTTCTGTTGCGTTATTCTATATATATATATATATATATATATATATATATATATATATATATATATATATATATATATATATATATATATATATATATTATATTTTAAATTTTTTATATAAATACTTTATTTATTATATATAATTTTAGATATAAATATCATAAGTTAGTTGATGTTGTTATTAAAGTCATGAAGATTCTTAAAAATTTATATAATGTTTTGATTTATTTGTAGCTATAAATTTAAATTCTAAGATTAAATATATATAATTATATATCATGAAAATATACTATTAAAAAGATCACAATATAAATATTATTAATTAAAAGTGTACTAAATTAAATGTATTTAATTGTGTACATATCCCCTGTGAACGGTTATTCCATGTTCACTCATTTTTCCATCCTTTTATGCCGTAATTTGACATGTCTAATCAAATTTAACACAAATTGATACGCAGTATATTACGTACATTTTTTTAAACTATAAAACATGATAGAACACGTAATAAAAAACAATTCAATAATATCATATATTTATTAACTTATTTCAAATTGGGTTAAAAAAAAAAAGAATTTGACACAAAGGTATATTACTTATCATGTAACTTTGAGGTTTCGGATTCGAATCACAAAAATAATCACTTAAAAAAAATTATAAATAAGACTGCATGCAATTGATATAATATAATCCGACCTTTCTCGAGACCCTACAATGAAGTTTTGCACATCGAAGTAGTTATTACATGTGATCATTGGTAACTCGATAGTGTTTTCATTGACAGTGTTTTCATTTCTATATCATGAAAAAAGTGCAGAAATAGGGCATTTCTGAGTGTAATAAGAATGCATCAGGAGATATGGATTTCAGAAGCATTCCTCTGTCTTCTTCCATGCTCGGTCAGTTTCCTCCAGACCATCTGCCAGCAATAGTACATAGTTATAGCTCCAACGCAGCAAAGAAGAGGAACACCTATACTGCAACCGCCTGGTGCAAGATTCATGAGCGTCTGCATGAGCAATAGCAAGGAAATGTAGATCAGAATGTGTTAGTGGTGTATAAAATATACAAGATAATTTACAATACTGTTCTATGGATTGTCATAATAAACAAGAACTTTAGAGGTTGTACAGCTTTTGATCAATACCAAAGTTTCTCAATGGTTATCCATGCAATTAATGGGGAATCCACCTACAAAGAATTTCCAGTTTATAATCTATGGCAAAAATTTTAGGATTCTATTTCTACTGATTTGGACCATAAATGGACAACTGTTGGATATGTCACAGTTAGACCAGACATGCTTAATGAAGAGAATCTGTAAGCACAACTCATATTTGTCCACACTTTGAACAACATCAAACTGACGCCTAACACATGAACAATGATGAACTTCCATAGTATTGTGTCATGGCATCTTGACTAATGAATGCATCTGGTTCTTGAGATCTTAGCTATGTTCTTACGAAAACCTACAAAACCCCATTGACAGATGCTAAGTTCATAGAGGTTTGAGATGAGTCTGTTGAGTGTATAACGTATCTAGCCTACTAACCACCAATACTATCACCCGTTTCATTACTAGATTAATAAATGGCTCTGATGAAGGAAATGGAAGTTATGGTTTGGGATATTCAATTGTAAATCAGCTTCTTTTTTTTTCTAATTTATAATTGTTTTGGTTCCTTGAAATGAATCCCACACAGATAAACCTTAGAACTTTACAAATATGAGTTTAAGTTATATTTCATCATCTTCATCAAGACATAGTAATCTCAACTAGATGAATAATCAGAAACAATGTATTTTTGAAAAATTATGTATAGTGTGACTGAAATAACAATTACTGAACTCAAAACCGCAGAGATTAGGAAATATCATCTGACGAGAACTTATTCTGGAAAAAATGTAAGAAATTAAATAACATCCAATTTTTCATGAGGTTGGATTCTCACCATGACAGCAGCAAGAATATGAACGACAGGAACCACTACTTGGTCAACTTTCCTCCCATCAGCATATCCATTGAACGCAATAATCATGGAAAAAGTATGAATAATCACGAATACAAGGGAAATAATGGCTGCAGAATAACAAAGGACTAATCAAATACAGAAAATAGGAGCAAAGCAGAGTCAAAGTTAAATAGAAGGTAAATACTAATATTAACTTCAGTCACTGTCAAATCTCTAAAACATTATTGCTGAAGAATGTTCCGCAATTTCTGACGTTGAGGTTTTCCAATTTTCATTTAACTACACATTATAAGACTTATAACTTAGTTCTATAACCAACAAAGTACGAACCTATAACAAGGTAATTATCATTGAGATCCTACCTAAGAACCTGCCTAAGTACGAAATGGTTACAAGATCGTAAGATCCTACAATTTAAGTAAATTATCCTAAAATAATACTTGGCATTTATAATTTATTGTGTGCAGTACTGATTTTCAACATGTATTACTATGAGCATTTTAACCACTATCATTCCATTACAATTTAGTATAAACAAATATATGAAAAATAAAATACAATTTTAAAATGCTTCATCTTTATATAGCAATAAATAACGTCTCTAATGAATGATAAGTATAAAATAGATGATGATGATGATAATAATTAAAAAGAATCCTTCTAAGTGTTCAAAGGAACCTTATTATATAATTGAAGACATCATGTAATTATATGACATGGAAAAAATTATTTGCAATATATAATGTTATTCTTTAAAATGTATAATTGGATTGAATGTATATATATTTTATCTAATTAAGGTTGTTCGAAGTCCGGATAAAGACGGAGGATTGTGTTAGGTTGACAGCCAACATCAAAACTATGACACATATTCAATGAATGGATTCATTAAACTATTGTGCTAATGGTAGGTTGTTCCCCGGAAGGAAAGCGTTGCAGGGTCTGACTGTAACGTCTCGGCAAGGACCGCTACATCTCCAAAACTCGGATACAGTGCTAAATATGTAAGAGTTCGCGTTACAGGGTCCGACTATAATGTATCAGCAAGGACCGCTACATCTCCATGAGAACTTGGGTATAATGTTAAATAGACAACAGTTTTCACACCATAGGTTGGATAAGAACAAATATGATAGGAAAACTAATAATCTAAGATTTGGAACATGGAACAGAAACTCTGTAAATCAATAGAGGTAGTAGATACAATGATTAGGAGAATAATTAGTATTTTATATATACAAGAGACAAAATGGATAAAAGCAAGAAGACAAAGATTATAGAGAACTCGGGTTTTAAGTTATGATACATTGAAAAAGCGTAAAGAAAGAAATAGAGTGAGTATTATTGCAGACAGTTCGTTAAAGGATAAAGTTGTAGTAGTTAGAAAAGGGAATAAAATTATAGCCCTTAAGATAATAGTGACGAAAGAAACTATGAATATAATTAGCGTATATGCACCGCAATTAGGATTAGATAAAGCTATCAAATCAAGGATTTGGGACGACTTAGATGAAATATTACAAAATATTCCACCAAATGAAATGATTTTAATAGAAGGTGATTTAAATAGGCATGTCGGAGTGAAAAATGAGGAATATGAGAGGGTACATGGGAGTTATGAGTTTGGAATGAGAAATGAGAAAAGGAAAACTATATTAGATTTTGTGATAGCATATGACCTTATATTAGCTAATACGTTTTTTAAGAAAAGAGAACACTTGGTCACATTCAAAAGTGGAAATAATAAATCGCAAATTGACTTTATTATAATTAGGAAGAAGGATAAAAAGATTTGTAAAGATTACAAAGTCATCCCTACAAAAAGCTTAACTACCCAACATAGGTTAGTAGTGTTGGATATACGCCTTAAATATAGTATCAATAGAAAGAAAATATATATAACTCATAGAATTAAGTGGTGGAAGTTAAAAGATGGGTAGTAAAATATATTCAAGGAGAAGGTAAAATATACGATGACTCTAATACAACATAGGATAAGATGGTATCAAAATTGAAAATAGCAACTAAGAGTGTACTCGGTGTGCACCACTAAGAAATCTTGGTGGTGGAATGAGAAAATACAAGAGAAAGTGAAGGAAAAACAAATAACTTATAAGAAATTATATATTTGTAAGAACGAGGAAAACTTAAAAAAATATACAATAGCCAAGAAAGATGCTAAGAAAGTAGTGAGTGAAACAAAAAATGAAACCTTTGAACGATTATATCAAAAATTGGATACAAAAGAAGGGAAAAGAGACATTTATAGAATAGCTAAAGTGAGAAAGGAAAACAAGAGATCTTATCCAAATAAAATGTATTAAAGATAAATGTAATAGACGATGGAGAAATAAAAGAGCGATGGAAGAGGTATTTTCATCAACTTTTTAATGAAGATTTAGGTGACCAACTTAACTTAGGTAATTTAAGTAGGTCAAATGAGCATAAAAATTTTAATTTTTATCGTAGAATTCAAATGTTAGAAGTAGAATAAACTTTAAATAGGATGCACAATGGAAAAGTCGTTGGACGAGATGTTATTCCGATAAAGGTATGAAAGTTTATAGGGAAACAAGGTATTGAATGGCTTACAAAATTATTTAATATGATATTGAAAACGAAAAAAATGTCTGATCAATAGAGGATAAGTACTCTAGTTCCCTTATATAAGAACAAGAGAGACGTACAAAATTGTGCAAACTATAGAGGTATTAAACTAATGAGTCATACCATGAAACTTTAGGAAAAAGTAATAGAAAAAAGATTAAGGAGACCACAGTAACTGAAAATCAATTTGGGTTCATGCCTAAAAGGTCGACAATAGAAGTTATACATCTTCTTAGACAATTAATTGAAAAATATCGAAAGAAAAAACAAGATCTACATATGGTATCCATTGACTTAGAAAAAATTTATGATAGAGTCCCAAGAGAAATTATATGGAGAATTCTAGAAAAGAAAGGTGTTAGCATAACATATATTGAATTAATTAAGGATATGTACGAGTATGTAACAACCAGAGTAAGACTTTAGGCGGAGTAATTGAAGTATTTCCAATAAAGATAGGATTACATCAATGATCAACTCTAAGTCTATATCTTTTTACACTAATTATGAACTAACTCACTGCGCACATTTAAGACACAATACTGTGGTGCATATTGTTTACATATGATATTATTTTGGTAGATGAAACATGTGAAAGAGTAAATGCTAAAATAGAATCTTGGCAGGAAACACTAGAAGGGAAAAGTTTTAAGCTTAGTAGATTAAAGACAGAATTTAAGTTTAGCAATATTAGAAGTAATTAGACAATTGTTAAGATAGGAGAGGACAAGTTGTCCGGAACCGAGAAATTTAAATATTTAGGATCATTTTTGCAAAACGATGAATAGAATACAAACAGGATGATTGAAATGGAGGGGAGCGTCGAGTGTTTTATGTGACCGTAAAGTACCTCTAAAACTTAAAGGTAAGTTCTATAAAACCGCAGTTAGACCTGCTATGTTATATGGAGTTGAATGTTAGGCTATGACTCGAGCACATGAGCAGAAGATGAGAGTTGCAGAGATGAGGATGTTAAGGTGGATGTGTAGATATACGAGAATGGACAAAATAAGAAATGAGAGCATCAAAGAGAAAATTGGAGTTGCATCTATTGAAAAAAAATTCTGAGAGACATATTTAAGATAGTACGGGCATGTACTTAGACTACCAAAAAATACTCCAGTTAGGCGATGTGAAACTATGACAGGCACGCATATCAAAGGAGGAAGAAGAAGACCAAAAAAGACTTGGTTAGCAACAATAAAATAGGATAAAATTTATTTAAGTATAGATGATGATATAGTAGGAGATAGAGTTCAATGGCATAAAAGGATTCATATAGCTGACCCTACCTAGTGGGATAAGGCTTGGTTGTTGGAAGTTGGGACCAAGATTTGACATAGGAACAATTAGTCGTAAGAATCATAGATTCATAAGATCATAACCTAATTTAGATCATCCTGTAATCTAACTTAGATCAGTGTGGAAACATATGACCATAAGATCCTAAAGTTTTGATCATAATTTTAGCTACCATGGCCTCACTAGAGAAGCCAAAACATTAAATGGATAGAACATATGATTGCTTGTGACAAGGGCACACATAGGTAGTTGGTTCACTTAAATGGATGTCAATGGTAGTTAAGGTTTAAAATTTTGACCCGTGTCGAGATTTCGATATCGTATCGTGCCGTGCTGAAACACTTTCGGTATTTATTTTATTTATATATAGTAATTATAAGATAAATATGTTTATGGTATATATAAAAATAAGTTGTATATTGATTTTGTATAATTTCTCAATTATTGAATGATTTCATATTGTTAGAAAAAATAATTAAAAAAAAAATTATTTAAATAAAATTGATATATCAATAACTCAAATTAAAATAGATTTATCTATAATAATAAGTATATAAATTAATACAAGATATATATATATATATATATATAATAATTATATAAATTAACTATTTATTCATTTAATTAATTATTAATTAAATAATATATATTTTAAATAGTAAAAAATATCAAGTAAAAAAAATACAAAATAATGAAAAAATATCATAATATAAATATAATTTATTAAAAAAAAGAATTTTTAAAGAATTTTTTTAAAAATTAAATGAAATTTAAAATAATAAAAAATATATATTAGAATATAAATAAGAATTATTATATTTTTTTATTTTTTAAATGAAATTTAAACATTAAAAAAATAAGAATATTAATTAATAAAATTTACTAAATTTATTTTAATTTTAAATATATTTTTTATATATTTTATTATGATACTTTAATTAGGATTTATAAAAGTCTGTTCGAAATATCACACATCCTTAGGAATTGTTTAAATTAATTAAATAACACAATTCATTATCGAAGAAAAGAAACCACGTCCGTCCGCGATCAATTGTCGCGGGGGCGTTTGGCGAACGCATCCGACGGCGTCGGAAGGGTTGCCGGACGCGTCCAACGACGCCGGGAAGGTCGTCGAACGCTTCCGGCGACACCTTCAGCGCCAGAAGGCATCACATGACACCTTCAGTGCCGAAGGCGTCTTGGGACGCTTCTGACGGCGCTAGAGGCGTCCTGCGACTCCTCTAGCACCGCAGGAGGCGTTCGACATCTCCGGCGCTGACAAGACAAGGACGCTTCCTGTGACAGTTTCGGCTGCCTGACGGAATGGTAAAAATCGTTCATGCCGGGCGACACGGAACAACATTTCATTCCTTGATGGTAGTAACTTAGTACTTTCTCAAATTCTTATGAAAAATTAAACCGAAATTGCAAGCTTATTTATTTGAAAAGGCATAGGAGAAGAAAACACGACAAAATTCCATAAGATACAAAAACTCTACAAAGGCATTTCCAAGGACAAAACACATTCCATGCAAAAGATATTTCAGAAAATAATACAAACTCCATTCAGGACCTTGGTATAATTCTTGTTTTACTATCTTCATGTCATGAATTTTCTTTACAAACGAGTATGCTAAATTTACCTAGAAAATGGTAAAAATACTATTCACTGAGGATTTGTTAAAAGAGCTGGAGTAATGTCTCTGAACATGAGGGGGACTTGCCCGATGTATTGAACCCTGTGTAGAACATATTATTTTCCTTCCCTTAATACTACTTCCAATAGGTCTGATATTTAATCACTTGAAATGGTTGACCAAATTCTAAGTTATGGTTTTTAATAAAGGTGTTTGACAAACTATTTCACAGGAACATTCAAGGTGAGGTGCAACACTGCTATAGGAGAGATGACTAAATTCAGGTTTTCTTAACAGATGCTTTGAAAATCAACATCTAAGTCAGACAAATTTTAAAATATTGGTAAATCAGCAAAAAGGAAAAATAGTACTAACACAGGTACAAATAATGTCTATTTGGATATAATACACACCATCAAAGAAAAATAAATGAACTACCTGAAACAAGGAAAAATGGAATCCTTGAGCACCTATCGACAAAGTATGTCGCCGGTCCAAACGAAGGAGTCAAAAGACTAACACAGAAGAAAACAGCATGAGCCACGCCATGCCCTAAACCACCAGCTGAATGAGAAATGAAATAACCTCAGTGGATATCCTACCTAGAGACTCCCATAGTCAATTTAAATACAATAGATGAAATTTCTTAAAAGCTTACCCAAAGCAATTTGCATCTTATCAGTCCAAGAAAGGCGAGATCTGAATTTTTCTTCAGCAAAAGCATCTAATATGACTTCCAACCTCCTGGCTAAGTTTAAATAAGTAAATTCAAGAGCAAAAGACTATGATGTATGATCTAAAAGTCAAATACTTGTAGAAATATTTAGCATGATAAGTGGCAACCACTACAAAATGCAACTAGTATAGTTATACATCCATGCATAGTTTCACATACTTGTAAAGCTTCCAAAACATAAGCCTTGTAGCTTCTTGAAAACCAACAGATGTGAATATTAAAATGACATATGGCCACCAAGCTGCAGAATTCAGAGGAAGAACAACTCTCCATGCACCTGATAGGACTATCAAACTTATGAGCCAAAACAGCAAGCTGCAATTGAAAATTACCATCTGGAAATCAGCATACTTTATAGGATAGTTAAAACATGGAGTAAAACAGAAATTGTCTTTGCAGCTTCTTCACAAAAGTTTCCTTAAAGATTCCATTGCATTACAACTAATTTCAAAAGATAGAAAGCTAAGCACGAAAAGAGAACATATACATGTATCAAAATAGAAGCTCTATAAAAACAGCTGAATTTGAGGATAAACAGCTGAATTTTCTATAGGAGCCATAGGCTCTACACAGAAGCCATAAAGATGAAACAGAAGTTTGAGGATAAAACAATGGAAGGCTGATGGATCAAAAACAGGTTTAACAACCTAATAAAAATCAATTCATTGCAAGTTACAATAGAAATCCTCAACTTATTCCTTCAGCACTATGCTTGTGGATGGCGATTTCATTACATATTTTATACTGAACAAAATTCTGATCTTGCACAGTTCGAATTATTACCATCAATTTTTCCTCCTTGTAAGATGATTCATGGAAGAATTTGAACATGTTTAAAAATAGAAGGATAACCAAACTCTCTCTCTCTCTCTTTCTGCTTCCTCTGCCTTTAATCAGGATCTGGCTATGGTTGTTAGAATAGTAGTATAATAATAATTGTTAAAGACCAATCTGGTATCGAATCCAATTAAATAATATCAGACATATCTGTAATACTTTCATTAGTTAATAAAATAGATAGAAGAACTATTTAAGATAATTAACCGAATTCTTTCCCTTAACATGGTATCGAATGCCATACCCATCTCTTCTACCTTCCATTCTGTGCGTCGGTACTATTTTGTTCAATTGACGAGTAAATCTTCCCCAGAGAACAGTGTTGCACAAACTTTTCTTGTTTGGCAAGACATGAGAACTCCCAAACACACTAAAGACTGCATCTCCCATTTACGCTCAGCACAACAACCCCAGACAATGCATTGATTTTGTTCATCCCTTACATTCCCTCGCCTGCTGCCCCACTACCGTCTTGATGAGGATGAATCCAAGTTTCCAGCTATTCCCGCCACCACCTTGACAAGGGTGAGCTCGCTACTGACTGGCTCGACAATGCCAAGTGATCCCGAGTCCTTGGCTGTCCCCATTGCCACCACCCTCTAAGACAATCCACGGTGTGTGCCTCCTGCAGCCATCACCAACATGCTCATTCATCAAAGACCACTGCATCTTCCGAACGTCTCCTGAATTGAACATCATGAGTCCCCATCCACCTCTCATTGAGAAGCCTTTACCTTCATCCAACTCATCACTACACTTGTCCAACATTGCCTATTGGGAAGCAGTGGATCTTCACCAACCTAACACAGTTTCTGGTATATGTGAAGTGGTGGATTTTCTCAATAGAGACAAGTGACTTTCCACTGGCCAAACATACCATATCCTTTACCCAAAGGATCACCTAAGTAGCACTCTTCTGGCATTCCAAATTTGCAGGTTTAGCAGCAAGTTTGCACTACCCACTGATGTTTTAACTGCAAGTTTGCTCCACTGGGCAGAGGTTCATCAATAGATACAGGAGGAACAGTATTGCTTATTCAGATTGGAGAGTGATGGATCTTCCCCAATTACAGTTTCTAACATAGGTGTGGTGGATCATGCCAACTGAGTGATGTAACCTTCCACTTCCTGCCTGTCCAAGCATACCATATCCTTCAATCAAGCCATCACCTAAGAAGCCCTCTTCTGGCACAACAAATTAGCAGCTTCGGTTACAAGTTTGCTCTGCCCAACTGAGCAGCATAGAGTATGTTCCTTGTTGACATAACACCAAAATTGAACAATCAAACTACATATAAAATTGATGAAAATAATGAAATTAATGAAATAAAGGATATTTATCGCGCAAAGTGAAAATAAACCTCGCATAGAAATTAGCAAAGAAGAAATTTGATTAATCAACACTTAATTATTATAAAGACTCAACATCACTTTTATAGATCCACTATTGACTATATTAGGAGATAAATAATGGCTTGAGAACATATATTTCCAATAAACGCTTACCAAATTAAAGAACCCCTACCATGCTAAATATACCTATTAAACTCAAGTAAATTATTCCTATCAAATAAAGCTACCAAACTCCAACACCTAAATTAGAAAAATGATCAAAATTAATTACAAAGTCAAAATTCTAATTAAAGCATTATTAGGTTGTCCTTTCTAAATTATATATAAAAAACATTAGCATAAATTGTGGGCTTCTTCAATTACTCATCCTTTCCAGCATATAAAGCAAGGTTTAAAATCTCGACCCGGTTTCGATCCTCGAACGATACGGTTTCGATACCATATTGTGTAGTAGTGATATGGTTTCAATTATTTTTAACTATAAAATATAAAAAAATAAAAATTAATCTAAATATTTTTAAAGTAAAAAATAAAAGTAAATTTTTAAAAATATATATTAAATTAATGGGATAGTTTTATTAAGGTTTAATTAAAGCTATTTAAATTATCCCAACTATAGTTAGGAGTTGATTGAAATTATTAACGTACGTCTTTTTAATTAAAAGTTAAGTTGACTGTTCCGCCCTCTGCACCATGTTCCGCTGCGCTAGTGAATACGAGGCCCATGTGTGGCATCTACGACTACCTCGAGGCCCGTGCAAGCCCCTCCGCGGAGATCTTGAGGCCATTGCAAGGCTATTGGGAGATCCTTGAGAAGCCTCCGTGGCAGCCGCGAGGCCATCGCAAATCCTCTGCGACGGTCATGAGGCCATCACAAGGCCTCCGCGGCTGTTGCAAGATCCTCGTGACGACTCCACGGTGGCCGTGAGGCCATCGCGACGCCTCCACGGCGACCGCGAGGCCATCGCAGGGTGCATGTGACGCCTCCGCGATCGTAGTACCTTGGGCATGTCGGTGCCAATTTCGGTCGACGGGAGGAACGGAATATTTCCCCTATACCAGGTGACACAACATGCTATTTTAAACCTCGAAATAAAGACAATTAAAATATCATTTGAATTTTGCCTTTAATAAAGCATAAAGTGTTTGTCATCTTGTTTTTAGACAACCCTTTTAGTGGATAAGAAATAAGTCCACTTTATTTGTCCTTATGAGCTTTGATTTTGTTTAGGGTTTAGGGTTTGTCCTTCCTTTTTGGTCGCCCATTCTAACAAACAAGAAATGCTCTAATCTAACCTATCATGTGGCAAAGATGATGTTCATGCTAGCATAATAGTGATAATAGTGGCATAGCGCGAACCACATAATGTTGAGGATGAATACAAAAAATCAGTACCTATGAGAAAGTCAATATACAAAGTTGGGTGCTCAAATTTCTCCAACAAATTAGCAGATCCTTCAATTTAAAAGTTGAACTAATGTTTAAAAAAGTTAGCAAGTTAAATAAATAATCATTATAATCAATTTTTCTCATAATAGTCACATGAAGTACACATGAAGGATATGAATGCATCTAAAATAGATGAAAATTTAAGTTTCATAAATGCATCATAAAATTTTAGTGTATTAAGTACATTATAATAATTATTATTTAGTACAATTTCATTTCTAGTATCAAGAGATTTAACTCTTAGATGTAAAGTGGAGCTCTCAATTTGGTGGAGAGAAGTAAACAAAGAAAATAACTCAGTTGCTTGACACATTAAAACCATAAGCAACTTATGGAAGAAAATGTACCAATAAAAGTCTTAATTGATTTACAAATTTTTAAGTTGATGTATTGCATTAAAATTTGATAATATTTATTTTGCTAAGTTTTCTCTTTTAGCTTTTTTGGATATTATGAATAAGTTATAATTTAGAGGACTCTTCTAAAATTTCATAATCAAGTGTTCATCTAAGGTGTCATTAGAGAGCTCTTCTAAAATGTCAATAGAGGATTTTGAGTTAAGTTATCAAGAGGTTTCTTTGAGCACAACTTAATAAAAAGTTTACTGATTGTAAGTAAACTTAGGATGTTATTTTTAAATTTTGTTCACTTAAAAAATGTTAGCCAGTCGTCTCTTAAAATTTGGCGCGACATATTTTTTTCATCGTCTTTTCATTTCATGCCAATGTGTGATAGTTCTTATTCAATTTTTTCAACTAACTACTAAGTGTTGAATTTAGCAATTTGTACTTATTGGTTATGTTATATAGGTCAAAATAATTTTTAATATCATTTAACCAATTAAGAAATATATTAGATTTAATAACCTAGATATTCCCCACACTTCATTAAATCCAATCAATATCTAAATTGAATTTGCCCCTACTCACCAAAATCAACATACAGGAGATCAAATATAGGAGTTAGACACACTCAAGAGTCTACTAGCCAAAGAATTCAAAAACAAAGATTTGGAAAGTGTCAGGTGCTTTCTTGGAATGGAAATAGCTTGGTTATAATCAAGGATCTCAGTCTCTAAACGAAAATATGTTTCTGGATCTTCTGAAAGAAACTGGAATACTTAGATGCAACTTGCAAGCCAGCAAACACTCCCATTGACTTGACAGTCAAACTAGGAACCAAAGAGTGTACACTAGTTGATAAAGGCAAATATCAAAGATTCGTGGGCAAGCTCATATACTTATCTCACACAAGCTAGTCAGTTAGTATGGTGAGTCAATTAATGAACGATCTAAATGAAGAACATATGGAGGCAATCTATAGGATCCTATGGTATTTAAAACTAACACCAGGAATTGGACAAGATCAGTAGTAGATTTAAGATCAACTTCCAGCTAGTACACATATGCAGGGGGAAACTTAGTTACATGGAGTAGCTAGTTCGGCAAGGTCAATAGTAGTAGATCAAAGATCAACTTTCAGCTAGTGCACATATGTATAAGGAAACTTAATTACATGGCATGGCAACAAACAATCTATTAAGAAGCAGTGCAGAAACTAGGGCAGAAACTGAATTTAGAGCAATGGTGTTGTGTATCAAGAAGCAGTGCAGAAACTTAATTTAGAGCAATGACACATGGTATATGCAAAGTGATGTGGCTATGAAGACTCTTAAAAGAGTTAAGGATCGTTATTGAAAAACCTATGAAAATATTCTACAACAATTAGTAGTATTGCCAAGAACCAGTATATCATAATCATGATATAACGAAGCACATGAAGATTGATTACTACTTCAAGGAAAAGATAGAAGAGAAAATAATCAAGTTACTATATCTATCAACTAGTTTTCAAACAACAGACATGGTCACTAAGGCTCTACCAAGGAAGAACTTTGAAAATTTAATCACCAAATTAGGCTTAATCAGCATCTATAACCGGCTTGAGGGTGAGTGTAGAATAATGAAGATTCCTAGGATATCTTAATATAGGCTACTATTCCTCTGTTGTTTCTGTTTTTAAAAGATTTGATAAGTTGTCTTTCCTTATTTTGATGTGTTATCATCTATAAGTTAAGGTTGTACATATATTCTGATTTAAAAGGAATAAAATTCCTCTTCTCCAATTTCCTCAACATGATTTCTAAGTTACTATCGATTTTGTGTCAATTATGTGACAACATTTATTCTTCCCATGTCGGTTCACATTGGCTATCACTAACTTTGTATCTTCATATGACAAGATTTTATTTGACCTTTTATACTTCTATCATATAATAAAAAATCTTCATTATAATAAATTTAGTTTAATCTCTAGTATCTTGGATTTATTTTATTTCTTTATAGGTTTGATTTACCTTTATGTTAGTTAGAGTTAACTTTTAATAAGTTTTCTTTCAAATTTTTAGAATCGTAAAAATAAGAATCATATATCGATTTGTATTAAATTGAACTAAATTGTATGATTCTTTTCATTCCTGATTCATATGTAAGACTTGTACTGTTTTATACGTGAATTACAACCTATTGTATGACAAAATAACGGTCGTATCAGAGTTTTGAACTTTAATAGGACTATAGTATTTCAGTATTGTTTGGACATATGGGGTTAGTGGAGAATTGGAGAGAGACGGAGAAGGAAATGAAAAATAAGAAGAGAATACATATATGTAGCTAACTTCGGACTTTGTGTCAAATCTGGAATAATACATTGACATTGCATTATATGTACACAAGCTACAAAAAATGACAAACATTATGCCATTTCATCTTGACACATTTGTAATATGTCATGTAATGATGAGTTTCAATATGACATGACAACAATACAGGAGAGATTACCTGTACTGAGCAGTATCGACTTTCACTAACCTATGTCGAGTAGTACGGAATTTCAATATCTTTCGACTGTACTGTCCGGCACAATACAAGTATTTAAGCATGATTCAAATTGTATATGATATGATTTTGGTAAATATGTTATTTACATTGCTAGTGATCTAGTTTCTTAGAGCAAACAAAGAATATTAAAGTTTATAGCCACTAAATTGGAGACACTGTGATGGATTAGGACCTCCACTCCCATTATCTATTTTGAAGATCAATTGGTTAATTTCTCCACTAAAGGACTTAGTTTAACACGTTTTTCTACTAGGTTCCAAGGTTGCGTTATTAACATTTATGGTCAAAAGAGTTAGAATAGTCAATATAGCAAGTCACGCATAAGTTATTTTATATTTCCTTCATGTGTATTGCTGGACTATAGAAGGTGCGTCATACATATCGTATTAATTGATTGATATTATTTCCACTCAAGCCCTATTGACGTTGACTCAAGGTGTAAATGCAAGAGACATCTAAACCAGAGATAGGGACATTGAAACAAATACATTTAGAAGAGAATTATTTTAATCACAAAGGAAAGTAAACTAGAAATGTTTCATCTCCTAATTTGTGAAAAGAACGTCAATACCCAAAGATGGGAGCTATATATTGAAGCAGAGTGATTTTCTAGGAATAGTCTCTCTCCATTTCTTTTTCCCCTACTCATTATTGTCTTGATACCAAATTGGCTAGTTCAAATATATCTAGGCATCAAACAACAGACCATGTCTCTTTCTCGCACGGACAACTCAAGAAAATCAATTTTGAATTAGAATCCCACAAATCATTTATGGATCAAAAAGTTAACTATGTAGTAATTAGATCAGTTCCAAATCCTATATTGATACCTGGTTCATTGACAGACCCACAACAAATGCAAACATCAAAAGCCACTTCTATCAAATTATGCACCCTAGCCACCAAATATTCTCCTATTGTTCACACAACAAACATTAGACTAGTAGCAACTACGCATCCACAACCACTTTTTTCATCACCGAGCAAACAATGCCCTTCAAATTGATTATTCTGTTGTTATCCAATACATTTCACGTCCAATCCCCAACATTGCCCCTCAGCTATAAAGCAACTCAAGACAAACCAAACACCAGAGGAACAAAGATCCAGATAAGACATATAACCACAATCCAACTGCAGAAATAATCGTAGGCATCAGACTTGCAATTGATGATAACCATTGCAATCCAAAAGACTAATTAGACTCTAGCTATCAACTGTAAACAAGAGAAACCAACACTCTTATACTGACAATTCCAGTAACCCCCGGTAGTTCAATCAGAATACATACAAGAATGATAAGCACAGACAACCTACAAAACCACAAGAAATTTGATATCTTTAACATTTGCATAAAAATACACACTTTTCCCCCTGGAAATCCAACAAATAAACTACTCAATTACCGATCCTCACAAAAATTAGATAAGAGAAAAAGGAAGCTGGTCCGAATGGTTCGATTTTCTGTTAAACCTATTAGATGTAAGAACGAAAAGGAATGCGAAATGCAGGGATGTGTCTGCGATGGCCAAACCCTAAAACAATGTCTTTTGGCAAGTATATATGAAGATAAAGAGTGTAGAAAAGGACGAAGGCATAAAACCTGGCAAGAAGGGTGAGGACGAGGAAGGGCTTCTTGGCGACGATGGCGACGAAGAGGGAGAGCGCGGGGCCGAGCGAAATTAGCACGTACCCCAACCCCGCCGCCACTGTCATCAGATCCGATCCCTACCACGACTCCTCACCGTCACCGCCTTCACTTCGCGGCCGACACGCAACCGACGGCCGGATTCGGGCCTTACCGGGCAGCAATTCCCTTGCGAGCTTGCTTTCTCACGGCTGCTATTTCCGTACACCTCAACGGGGCGAGAAAACAACACAGAGGCAGAATCAGGAGAAATGCAACTTGATCCGCGTTTACTGGATTTACATTGACTCCGCCGGTCTGTTTCAGATGCAAGTTAAATTGACCCGATATTTTATCCCAAATCAGTAATTAATGAATACTTTGGTCCAGTGATCAATTCAATGGTTTGGACTCTGCAATTAGGTGTTAGCAATTTATTTTCCTAATCAATTAAGTAATTGAGTAGGATATATCAGCTATAGATAATCTATTTCATAGGTATATTAATTTATATATTTTTTCTTGAATAAAAAAATATTTTAAATCAATTTACTATTTTACTTTACGTTGTAATAAAAAATAATTACCCTCATCCGAAAATCTTTCAAGACTGTGTCATACGATTTAAAAGGAAAGTAATATGTAAATATCTACTATGTCAATTTGTAAAATACAAAAGCTCAATATCAATATATGATCGGACGAAGGCATAAGTTTCAATATGAGCATGAAATGAAACTAATAGACTTACTAGCACAAGATGTAATCCTATTATCCTAAGGTAGATGTGTATTGTCCGTAGGTGAAAGGTGTGTGTCCATTTGAAGGACCAAAATAACGTAACTTGACCATAAGTTTGTGTACATTCAACATTTCAAAATAACTTCCTTCGATTTTGATATCTAAGTGATGTGTTAACTAGTTGTAGATGAAATGTTGAAGTCCTGAAGACACCTGATTGATAGAAATCTTAATTTATCAACATTGACCTAAGCAATATGTAAATTTTAAGTTTGCTCCTAATTTATAATAGTCAATTGAAATGGTCAATTAGCAAACTTGTTGTTTGCTCTGTGCCAAAACTATTAATTCAAATGACCTTGTGGTTTCATCAGCTGACTTTATTATAATTATCAATCGATTCTTTCATACTAGCACTTATGATATCCTCAATAGGCTGCTATAACTTCTCTAATCGATCGGACCTATATCACAAATTTGGATGTTAGCATTCAAAAGATAAAAAGGTGTTGACGTTAAAAAGAAGAAAGCACACCCTTTCTCTTTTCTCTTCCAATTCATTCATCTATATATATATATATATATATATATATATATATATATATATATATATATATATATATATATATATATACACACGAGCGACGTGTATATGCGGCATTGCTAACTCAATTTCTTTATAAAAAATATTTCTTTTATTCTCTCTCCTCCTTCCCCCTTCTATTCAAAACGGCAACGAGATTTTTTTTCCAAATCTAAATTTCTCTCGCGGCCATCTTCCATCGTAGCTCTCTCCTATTAGGCAAGCAAAGTAAAGACGTTGCAAGTTATGCATAGCTTACAGTCGATGTTTGTTCTCAAGCTAGCTGGAAGCTCCCCAAACTGCCGCCGGACGCATAGCCGATGTTAGTTTGTTTGGCACCCCTCTCCATTATCGATCCTAAGTCTTTCACCTCCATTGTCTATTTTTCAGCTCTATAGTATATTTTTTTTAGCTTTGATGTATCCTACAACGTACAAGCTTTAGTTGCTTTCTTACCAATTTTTTACTTATATAATTTATAGGGAACTTGCCAAACATCAATTCCTACATTTCATAATCAATAATAATTCATTTCATTTTAATTATAATTTATGATCGTGGTCCTAATATATATTAGAAGGATTTAACTACAACGTATAAGGTTGACGCCTACTACAACTATTGCAACCACTTGGACAGTTAGCTGCTGCATGTTGTAGCAGCTACTTGATAAATCATTTTATTTTAAGTTGTAATTCCCTCTATTCCTAACATATATTATTTATATATTATTCTAAATGATCTATTTAATTAATATAGAGAAAAATATATATTTTCTTTATTGGATGTTAGCCGAGTGTTTATGGCATTTGGATAGAAGCATCTACATAAGTTAATCGTTTTAAGGGTTACACCAGTCTTTCAAGAATAAACAAGATGCAACAAGTGCTTTTGAAGCTTACAGTGTACTATCTTATAATGTTAATAATGTTTTTTAATAAAATTTAATTTTTTAATTATATAATTTACAGTAAACTTGCCAATTTGGGGAGCTTCAATTTCTCATATTCCATTCGATGGTAAGTCATTTCAATTTAAGTTGTAATTTTCTCTAATCCTAATATATTATTAGGATTTATGCTACAACTTAAAATCTCTGCACTAGCTGCTACAACATGTAGCAGTTACTTCGACAGCTAGCTGCTACACGTTGTAGCAGCTACTTCGACAGCTAGCTGTTATAATGTTGTATCAACTATTTGGAATGTTAGCTGATATAACATTGTAGCAGCTACTTCAACGATTAGCTGCTATAATGTTGTAGCAGCTATTTCGACAACTAGCAATTACAACGTTATAGCAACTACTTCGATGGTCAGCTGTTACAATGTTGTAATAGATACTTTGATGGCTAGCTGCTATAACATTGTAGCAGCTACTTCGACGATCAGTTGACACAACATTATAGCAAGTACTTCGACAGCTAGCTGCTACAAACGTTGTAGCAACTACTTTGACACTCTAAGTAACCTTTTCTTACTATTTTTTGTTGTATAATTTGCAAGAAACTTGCCAAACATCATTTCTCACTGACCATTCGATGGTAAGTCTTTTCAATTTAAGTTGTAATTCCATTTAATCCTAACATATATTATTAGGATTTATGCTACAACGTACAACCCTAGCTACCACAACGTGTAGCAACTATTTTGACATTTCTTGGACAATTAGCTACTTTGTTGCTACAAAATAGTTAATAGACATTTATATTTTTCATGTTGTCATTTTTTATATCCAGTATTATAGTTCGCATGTTTGAGACATTTTAATGTTTTATTATTTAAGTTGTAACTACTACAACATGTATCAGCTATCAATGGGGTAGCTGCAACAACTTATAGCAGCTATCCGATAGTAGCTGCTACACAACGTAGTAGCTACCCTTCAATAGCTACTCCACGTTATAGTAGTTACTCTACATTAACTGTTACACGTTGTAGCAACTAGCTGACACTAATTAATATATGACAACTTATCAATTAATATTTTAATGAAGACCTACCTACTATGGTTCATTAATCTATTACTTTCATAGAATGACCACTCATACCTGTTATAAATCATGGCCCATGAACATAGCCAAAATCTAATTTTGTCAAAAGGGCAACTGTGGGTGTGTGATACTCCTATTACTAGATTTTACAGCGGTCTTATTTTCCTATAAAATGATGGTGACATAGAGGGACGCTTCTCATTATCGCTTCCACATTATCACTCTTTTATGAGTCTTCTCACTTTCTTCATCATTCTTTCTTTCATGACACTTTTACGAGTAACATAACTATGACGTCATCTTCCCTATACCATCTTCATCATTCCTTTCATGACATCCACTACCTTTGTCCGAAATCTAGTATTGTGTCTTCCTCCTAAAACGGAAATGATAAGGTGGTCATGTTGTCTTCCGCGGTGTATTGTAAGCTTTCATATGGTTGTACGCAACCAGTTTGGATTTCAAAAAGGAATATCTTTGTCCGAAATCTGGTTGTATGTCTTCCATGTGCTATTCTTTCATCTTCCAGACAATGTGCGTCAATGAATTTCAAGAAGGCTCTTCTGTTGATCTGATCGCCCAAACTTTTCCCACCACTACATGAGGTAAATGGAAAAGGCAGGAAGGCAATCAGCTAGTCAATTAGCATATTCTTGGAATGTCATGGTAGTGTCTATAAGGCTCAATTATATGTCAATGTTCACACATCTACATCTGCAATACAATAAGACAAGAAGCTCTCTGGCTTGCCATTATATTCTGCCAAAGAAATACATCAAATTTTAGTGATAATTTTGATGATACATTAAAAAGTTAGTTTTCAACTAGTAGTAACTAACTATCTAACTATCTACTAGATGTTATAGTAGCTAGGGCTTGTATGTTGTATCGTTGTAGTATAAACCCTATTAAAAAATATTTGGTAAATAATCTTTTCTTTCATTATAAATATTTTTTTGATAAATTTTAATTTTTTTTGTTATATATTTTTTTTTTTGCAATAGCTATATTTTCTAGCAGATAATATCCCTAAAAATATTTTTTTATGTATATCAACTTGGTAAAAAAAATAAACCATTTTAAGCTTTAATTATCTCTAATCCTAATATATTATTAAGATTTATACTGCAATATACAAGGCCCAATTGCTACACGTTGTAACAGCTACTTTGACAGTTAGATGCTACAGCGTATAGCAGCTATTTGGAAAGTTAGCTGCTACATACTGTAGCAACTACTTAGTCAATTAACTGCTACAATGTATAATAGCTACTTGGTAAGTCATTTCATTTTAAGTTGTAATTCCTTCTATTCCTAATATATATTCTTTATAGGTGACTCTAAATAATCTATTTAATTAATATAGAGGAAAATATATGTTGTCTTTATTAGACGTCAGCCGAGTGTTTATAACACCTGGATAGAAGCATCTACATAAGTTAATCATTTTAAGGCACTATACACCAGTCTTTCGAGAGTAAATAAGATGCAATAAGAGACTTTAAAACCTACAACGTACTATCTTACAATGTTAATAATCTTTTTTTTAATAAAATTTAACTTTTTTGGTTATATAATTTACAATAAACATGCCAATTTAGGGAGTTTCAATTTCCCACATTTCATTCGATGATAAGTTGTTTCGATTTAAGTTGTAATTTCCTCTAATCTTAATATATTATTAGGATTTATGTTACAACGTAAAATCTCTGCATTAGCTACTACAACATATAGCAACTACTTCGACGACTAGCTGCTACACATTGTAGCAGTTACTTTGACTGCTAACTGTTACAACGTTGTATCAACTACCTGCAATGTTAGTTGTTATAATATTTTAGTAACTACTTTGATGGTTAGCTACTACAACGTTGTAGCAGCTACTTCGACAACTAGTTGCTACAACCTTGTAGCAGCTATTTCGATTGTTAGTTGTTGTAATGTTATAGCAGCTACTTCAATGGTTAGTTGCTACAACGTTGTAGCAGCTACTTCGACGGTTAGCTGCTATAATATTGTAGCAGCTACTTCGACACTCCAAACAACCTTTTTGTTATATAATTTACAAGAAACTTGCCAAATATCATTTCCCATAAAACATCCAATGGTAAGTCTTTCCAATTTAAGTTGTAATTTCCCCTAACCCTAATATATATTATCATGCATGGCCGGAGAAAGTGAAATTATATTGTGCAATTATAGTTTTGCCCTCATGCTTTTGGCCAAAGTTTTAACCCCTAAACTAAGGAGTTAAACCCAACTCCAATGAGAGAAGAAGAGTCACTACAAATAGAACGTAAACCTCTCTCACCGACCATCATATATGAATTTCTTAAACCCAATACTACCTATCCTGTGATTGTCAATTAAAGTTTGAATGATGTTGAAATTGAAAAAAAAAATACTTAGGGTTCTTAGATTGTATAAGAAGGTCAAATGATATATTATTAATGATATTAAGGGGATTAGCCCATCTATATACATGCATAGATTTTTTTTTTGTAAAAATGACCATAAATCTTCCACTAAACACCAAAGAGGTTAAACTCTAACATGAAAGATGTTGTTAGAAAAGAAGTTTTGAAATTACTAGATGCGGCTATAATTTTTTTCTATCTTTGATTGTGAATGGGTGAATCATGTACATGTTATTCTTAAGAAAGGGAGGGACCATGGTAATCACAAATGAAAACAATGAATTAATCCCTAATAGGATGACCACAAGAGGATGTGTGCATTGATTATATAGGAAATTGAATAAGGAGATTAGAAAAGATCACTTCTTGTTGCCAATCATTGATCAAATGTTAGAAAGGTTGTCTAACCATTCACATTTTTGCTATTTGGATGGATATTTTGATTTTTATCAAATCCCCATACATCCAAATGATCAAGAAAAGGTCACCTTCACAAACGCTCATGATATCTTTGCATATAGGCATATGCCTTTTGTTCTTTGTAATCCTCCAACCACTTTCCAGTGTTACATGATAGTGATTTTTTCTGACTTGATTGAAAATATAATGGATGTTTTTATGGTTGATTTTCCTATTTATGGTGTTGATTTTGATTCTTGTTTGACTAACCTGACAAAAGTGCTATAGAGATGTAAGGAGACAAACTTAATTTTAAACTGGGAGAAATGTTATCTCATGGTCAGGGAAGGTATTGTGTTAGGGCACATGGTGTCGAAGTGAGGCATTGAAGTTGACAAAGCGAAGATTGAAGTAATCAAAAATCTACCCCCACCAACGAATATAAATAGAATACACAGTTTTTTGAACATGCATAGTTCTATAGGAGATTCATAAGGGACTTTTCAAAAATCTCTAAACCTTTGGCTAACTTACTGATCAAAGATGCTAAATTTAATTTTTACCAATCTTGTCTTGATGCCTTTGATGGGCTAAAGTAAGCTTTGATATCGACACTAATAATGTCATCAGTCGATTAGAGTACACTTTCATTGTTGTACATATGCTAAAGAAGGGAATCTAAACTTTCCATTTGATTAAGGAGCTGAAATCAGACTTCCCAATCGATTGAAGCTGAGACTCGATCGATTGAAAGGGCTTCAATCGATCCACCGATCGATCCAACGTGGTTCTGTGCACGGAAATCCTTTCTGAATCGATCGGCTGATCGATCCAGCCTGGGACAATCGATCAGCTGATCGATTCAGCATCTCTATGTTCGTGGAAATTACTTTCCGATCGATCGGCTGATCGATCCATGGCCAATCGATCAGCTGATCGATTTATCAGCTCTCTGTACGTGGAAAATCACTTCCTAATCGATCGGCTGATCGATTGAGGGCCCTCCAATCGATCGGCTGATTGATTGGAGCTCTGATTTCTACTGTATTTCACCATTAATCCATATACAATGCAAATGTATCAACTTAAAAGCATCATAAGATTCCTAGGCATGCCCTTACTGTCATTATTCATGGTTTATTAACTAACATCAAGATAACCAGTGGTCTAGGCATAGCATGGTGCATACTTTCACAATTCATGATATTTAAACATTCTAAATGTGCGGAATAATAAGAATGTAAGAAATTCTAATTCTTTAAACTTGCTAGTTCCCAAGAGTCTTTATTCCAAGTTCCTTCTCACACACATCTTGACACATTGCCCTCCAGCCTCCGCTAATCCATCTTCCCTTTACCTTTATCTGCAGTATAAGGAAAAGGAAACTATAAGCTTGGGAGCTTAGTAAGAACCATCTACCTCACAAAACATGTATTCGATGAAATCATACTTTTAAAGATGCTATTGGAAATGCAAGCTGATATTTATACTGAAAATGCTAAGACATGGCATACTGATATATGAGTCATGGAAATCAAATACTGATCATAGAACTATCTTATTGTATCAATAAGAAAAACTGAACTGATACATAAACTAAGCTAACTAATACTAGGCTAATGCTAAATCTGAATTGTATTCACATAACTGAATTGTGAAGTTTTGAAAGCTATTTTTCATAATAGATAAAAATAATAATCATGCTGCTGATGGGCCCGGCAACTGTACTTGCTATGCGCGCATCCCTAACTAGACCCGAGGTAGCTAGTCCCGAATCTAGTAGGGTTTACTAGGTTATCTAAACCTAGGGACGACTATGGGAGCCCAACCCAAGGACAACTAAGAGTCCAGCACAGTGCCACTGATAAAAGTAAAATACTGATTCATAAGCTAATTTATCTTATCTTGCTCTTACTAGGTTATCTGAACCTAGAGCTAGGTTATCTGAACCTAGGGGCAACTGTGGGAGCCCACCCATTGGACCGTAGTCTCATATAAACTGAAGCAAGACTAAGCATGCTATTTAAAATACTTCTATGGCATTTAACTGAGCTATTAAAATGCCTACTGTAGCATTTAACTGTGCTAGTCATTTTATTGAACACTTAGTGTGCTCTATCTCTCCTCCCTATTAGGGGACCACCTCTAGGCAACCGACAGCGTCCAAAACCCCAAAACTAGAGAGGGAAACATGTTTGGCCCATCTAGAGGTGCTTAAATAAACCCTAAACTTGCGAGGAGGGTCAAATACACCCTACGTGCCGAAAAAAATCTGCATATGGCTGAACTAAAACATGAAAACATACGATTAACTACTTATACTGCAGGTGAGGGGTTACTTACTTCCTGCGCTAGGTTTCTTATAGTTCTGATCGCTAGGTTTGTGAAGAAGAAGATCTCCTCGACGATCTTCTTATGTCTACGCATTTTTCTCGCGGAGATGAGCGTCCTCGTACTAGAGTCGTCGTCGGAAGGTGCTCCTACGACCCTAGGGATGGAACCCTAGGTCCCTTGGGGCTTGGTGTGCCGAGAGGGTGAGGAAGAGGGAGAGGGCGGCGATCGAGGGTGAGGGTGAGGAAGAGTTGCCGATCCAAAAATAATAAACCCTCACTTAAATTTCCTATTTATATTAAGTGATTAATACAAACCAACTAAATCATAAATATAATTTCTCTCCTCTTCTTTCAGCACACCCCTGCTGGGCCACCTGATTACTAAAGTCATGCTACAAGTTGTAGGGTCTAATAGGTCGCGGGTTCAATTCTTGCTTAGGCTAATTTATGTTTTTATTTAATTTTGCTACTTCTGCTACTCTAAAAATTTCATAAAAATATTCTAAAATTCCTGAAAAATAATAGAATATTTCTAAAATTTATTTGAGAATTTTCGGGCATTACAATCGAGCATATGCTAGTAGTCACTTCTACTATGGCGGCAAAGTTGGTAGTATGTTATGAAGTATCCAATCACGGGATTTGACTGTGAATCTTCATTACAGCATTATAGATCATTAATGGCATTGACAGGCCATTGAGGATCTACTATGATAATAAAGCTGTAGAACTTTATGCTAAGAACAACCGTAGTTCGTTGAAGTCCAAGCATATCGACATCAAGTTTCTAGCAGTTAAAAAAAGAGTTCAGAGTTGTCAGATCGTGGTAGAGCACATTAGCACAGATTCCATATTGGTCGATCCACTCACCAAAGACTTGGTGCTTAAGGTGTTTCATGCGCATGTTGTGGATATGAGAATCCTTCTTATGGGATATGAACACATCTAGTAGGAGTTTATATTTATTTATTGCTCTATATTTGATAATAAAGATAAACATTTTGTTTTAATTATTGTACATACTTAAAGTTCAAAACATTCATGGGATTTTATTTGTTTGTTAGACGCTCTGAAATACAATATCATGATTTATTGTTGCTATTTAGTATTTCGTATTTGTAAATATGATATAGATTCCATTTAGGAATCATAAGGTTTAGATCACGATTTACTATTGCAGTTTAGCATATAATATTCGCAAATATGATTTGACCTCTTTTGAGGTCATCTTAGGACCAGTTGAAAATTTACATGTACTAATCACATTTCATGTAATTTTCACTCTACACATCTACATCTTGATCTATGTCATTAATGACATTGGTATTGTGATTACTGTTGGGGTTTGTTATGATCATATACAGTAACTATGCCCTTTTTAATCTTATACCAATAAAGTTAATGGACCAGATTATTTACAGAGATATTCTGTACTCATAAAGTTTGATATCAACTAAAGTTTTACTTGTATTTTATATACAACTTACAAGTAGCCCAAGTGAGATATTGTTGATTATTATCTCTAATTGGTGGGCTTAATTGTAAATTGTGCATATGAGTAAAAACCAAACCTATTAAAGTGATCTAACTTAGGCTTATTGGGTTTTGGTTGTTGGATGTAGACCTTATATGTGTAGAACCTATAGTCCTGAATCTATTATCATCTATGAGCTGATAATAGATGTCCACTATATATAGGGTCGGTCCTCAAATATTTAGGGTATCATCTTGACCTAGTTTCTTATTCCCCATTGACAAGAAGCTTTTTGACACCGTCATCTCCTAACCCCTTGGAAGATCCTCTCCATTTGCTTCCGCTTCTTCTTGCTTAAGATCTTCTAGACGACCCTAAAGGACAAAGACATGGTTCTTTAATCAAGTTCTTTGTTATTATGTTTATGTATTTACTTCCTTGTGTCATGATTAATTATTGAAACGAAGATCCATGCTCATATGTTCTTATATTTTCTATATACGAATTCTTATACCGTTCTTAAAATTCATGTGGCTTAGGTTTTACAATAACTAACAATTTGATCTTTCTCTACTTGATGTCTGATCATCCTGATCCACTAAGACTTTGTTACCTAGTGTCTTATTCTCATCCTTTTGATCCACTAGAACTTCTCTTGTTAAGTGACCTGCATACTCACACTCACATCATATCCATAATATCTAGCTTTAAATATTTTGTTAGACATCAAAATACGAGTTCGATTATATAATGCTGCCTACACCAATATATGACCTTTGAAATTCATTAAAGTTGCTAAGAATTTCTCATTTTTAAGAATTCTGTATCCGTGACTTATCACCTGCTAAAAATTCACTTCTCCTAAACTTCTCGTCTACAAAGATCCCCTTGGAATTCCATCGGAAGTTCACTTCTCTAACACTGCTTATTTGATAATATCACTTGGACTTTCATTGTAACGCCTGAAAATTTCCAAATAAATTATTAGAAATATTCTACTATTTTCATGGAATTTTAGGATATTTTTATAGAATTTTTAGAGTAGCGGAAGTAGCAAAAATAAATAGAAATCGGAAAATAGTCTAAGCGGGAATTGAACTCGAGACCTATGGGACTCTACGTCTTATAGATCACTCTAGTAACCAGGAGGCCCCAGCAGGGGTGTGTTGAAAGAAGAGGGAAACTATTATATTTATATTTAAGTTGGCCGAATAAACCACTTAATATAAATAGGGAAATTATTAAGTGGGGGAATTGTTCTTAACGCAACTTCCTCTCCCCAAACCCTTACACGCCGCCCCCTCTCCCTTCTCTTCTTCTCTCGGTGCACCAAGCCAAAGGGGCTAGGGTTTCGTCCCAAGGGCTATAGGAGCACTTTCCGGCGACAACTCCGGTACGAGGACGCTCCCCTCCGTGAGAAGAACAGATAGGCGTAGGAGGATCGTTGAGAAGATCGTCTTTCCGGAAAACCTAGCGATCAAATCGTAAGGAAAACTAGCGCAGGATGTAAGAAACCCCTCATCTGCAGTATAAGTAGCTCTTCGTATATTTTTATGCATTAGCTTAGTCGTATGCAGATTTTCAGTACGCAGGGTGTGTTCTAGTGCACACCAAGTGTTCCATAAAATGTTTAGCTTAGTAAAATGCCACAGTAGGTATTTTAATAGCTCAGTAAATGCAGTAGAAGCATTTAAAATAGCATATTTAGTCTTGCTCCAGCTTATATGGGACTACGGTCCAATGGGTGGGCTCCCATAGTCGCCTTTAGGTTCAGATAACCTAGCTTTAGGTTCAGATAACCCAGTAAAAGCAAGATAAATTAATTAGCTTATGATCCAGTATTTTACTTTTATCAGTGGCACTGTACTGGACTAGATATCCTTGGGTTGGGCTCCCACAGTCGTCCCTAGGTTTAGATAACCTAGTAACCCTACTAGATTTGGGATTTACAACCCCGAGTCTAGTTAGGGATGCGCGCGTAGCAAGTACAGTTGTCGGGCCCATCAGCAGCATGATTAGTATTTTCACCTATTTATGATAAATGGTTTTTCAAAGCTCCACAATTTAGTTATGTGATTACAGTTCAGAATTTGTATCAGCTTAGCATTAGTTTAGTTAGCTATTGTATCGGTTTAGTTCTATCTTGTTGATACTAGGAGATATTGGCATGATCAGCTTTGATTTCTATGTTTTGTATGATAGTATGTCATGCCATGCTTTAACATGTTCAGTATATATTTTAAATAGCATGTTTTAAAAGCATAAATTGCATCGTATGCATGTTTTGTTAGGTAGATGGTTTCTTACTAAGCTCCCAAGCTTACAGATACTCCTTTCCCTTATACTGTAGATAAAGGTAAAGGAAAGATGGATTAGCGGAGGCTGGAGAACAATGCAATGAAGATGTGTGTGGATGGGAACTTGGAATAAAGATCTTTGGAGAAACTGGCAACTTAAGAACTTAGTATTTCTTGTAGCGTTACGTTTCTGCACTTTTAGTTAATTAAGTGCCTTGAATTGCAATGGTTATGCTTAGATTACTGATTGTCATGACCTTAGTTAGCTAGCCATGAGTAATGATAGGTCTAGTAGTTTTGTTTTTGCTTATAGAGTTGATATATGTGATTGGAGCACGAAACAGTGTTGAAATCAGACTTCTAATACGAAATCAGAAACCTCAATCGATCAGCCGATCGATTGGAGGCTCCTCAATCGATCAGCTAATCGATTGGGCAGCTTGTTCCGCGAACAGTAAGTTTCTGAATCGACCAGCCGATCGATCGGACTAAGTTCAATCGATCAGCCGATCGATCGAAGCTATTGTCGCGAACAGTAAGCTTCTGAATCGATCAATCGATCGATCGGGGAATTAGCCCTCGCGAACAGAGAGCTTTGGAATCGATCACTGGATCGATCAGCCGATCGATCTAGAATTTACCCCGTGCACAGTAGCGAGTCGGATCGATCAGTGGATCGATCCAATAGCTTTCAATCGATTGAGTTCGATCCCAATCGATTGGGAAGCTGGGTTTCGACCAAAAAACCTTGTAGTTCAGTTCCTTGACCATAAGGGATGTAAGATATGACAGGTACATCCTAGCTTATACCCCTTAGCATATGATTGATGATAAAAAAAAATAGTGATTGAGTATTAGTTCCAGATTTGTGGTAGCAATTAGCAAAGTTCGAATTAGTGCAGCTTTCCGCACCTAGACTTTAGTGATGGTCAGGGAGTAAGTTAGCACAGCATAATGTGACGGTCCGGCCTCGCAGCCTAATAGTAGGAGGTGGGTCGTTACATTCATCGACTAAGCGTTCATTTTTCTAAAACTTCTCACTCAATTGCAATTGCAATTGCAGCTACAGTTCCAATCAAGATTTTGAATGTACACAGTTGGCATAAATTAAAATTTGAATTACGTCTAATTACGTGAAAACTTACCAAATTCAAATATGATTGCATTAACAATCTCCTTCCTAAATTAATTGCAATCCTGATTGATTGTAACTAACCAGAAGGTTCCCTTGTTAAAATATGTTCCCTCTAGATTAGGAGATGAAAGTTCATCCGGTTGTGATCACTGAACTAGGAAGGAAGTTTTAAAACGTTCCTGTTGTTGATCATAGTTTAAAATTTTGATTTGTACTTGTCAGCTCCATCGTTGCATCCCTCTACCATAACTGAAATCAGTTAGCACACACAAAAATTACTTGAATTTAGGTGATGAAAAATTACTGTGCCGATCTCACTTGGATGTGTAAGAACTGTGCTTTCATCTAATTGTGATGGGCATTACTAGAAGATTCTTGCCAAGAAAACATTAGTAGAGATGCTCTATTATTAAAGTATGTTATAAGATGAGATATAACGTTATATATTTTCAGTTGTTTTTTCTGATATTTTAATTCAATTTAGTATTTCTCATCTCCCGACAGTGATAAGTTGCACCTAAAAATCAATTAAGTAAATCTTTCATGGCTACTATCAGTTATGAAATGAGTATTGTTGCTATTCTTTAGAGATACAATGTATATTTATCATTGTTGATGCCATCTTCTTTGAGTTTACTCTATTCTTTTCAGACTCCTCATCTACTTCTAGTATGAAATTGAGGTCTTACACATATCATTCCATTATCCCACAAAACTATTAGCAACAACGCCTCCATCTTTAAGGACTTACAATAGATAGCCGTATGACTCAGTTGCTCAACCACCACCGCCGTTTGTTTTGAATTCAACCTCTTATTTTAATCTTCTTATTACTCTCCAAAATGCAACTTACAATTATTCTACCTGTCATCTCGTTTCTTATTTTCTATCTTTTGTTGCATTTTCACCTAGTTACTCAATATTTTTTTTTTTAAATTTTGAATTTATATTCTATTGTTAAGACTATTTCAGAGGCACTCTCCACGTTCAAAGTGAAGACAAGCTACAGTTCAGAAAATACAAATCCTACATTCTAATGCTACGTGGGAGCTTGGCACCTCCTCCTCTTAGCAAGTCCACAATAGATTACAAAGGAGCCTCATGTACTTAGCTGAGTTGGTAAGTAACAGGTTGATTGTCACATAAAGTCTTGGGGTCGAATCTCAAACCTTGCGGGACGCAAATCCTTGCAATTTTTGTAAACTCACTCCATTTGTCACTTGCCTTCTCAATCATAGTGATTTACTTTTTCCGTATTAGTCCTGAGGTGGGCTGACGGAGACACTGGAGACGAGCGTATTCATCTTTTGCCACACAATATATTGCAAAGGGGTATTCAAAGTGCATACATTAGGTATAGGCATTGGATGAGTTGAAAGCTAGATTAGCGGCTAAAGGATACATCAAAATTTGAGATACTTTTGGAATGCAAATACCATCTATAGGCATTATGGATGGGTTGTAAGCTAGAATAGAGGTTAAGATATACATCCAAGTGTTTCGATCGAGCTAATTTTTCATTGTGGTTAAAATTGCTCATTCTACTCCTTTAAGTGTCATGTTTTAGTGACCTCTACTTATAACCTTATGGAAAAAGTATATATGGAATAAATTTTAGATTTGTTGTTCAAGTGGAGGATGATCTAGTATACATATTAAAAATGTTTGTCTATGTATCATTTAAATAATCTCCTAAAGCAAGATTTAGTAAAGTATTGCTCTAGGTTAATGGGAGATGATCAAAAGTGCTGAAATCACTCAATATTTTATCTTACCTCCTCATACGCAAGACATATTTTCCTTGTATATGTGGTGGATATGATCATCGTAGATGATAACTCTACATGGATCATGAGGCTGAAAGCTATCTTCATCAACACTTATAAACCAAGGATTTGGATGATTTAAGATATTTTCTTAGCATAAAGGTGATGCACTTGAGCATTTGGAGATAATATTTTGAATTTTATGGTACCTGATCCTGTCTGAGAAGCTTGACAAAACAGAGAGTCGGGAGAAAAAACCTACTGGTGGTGAAGAATAATACCTATAGAACGCCAATCCGAGAAATCCAAAGCGGATCTAAGAAGATGAAATCCCGGAATGTCCTTCTGATGCAAAGTTCCAATGGCGATAAAGAAATCCGACCGAAGAGAACCCAGATCCGGAACTTCCAAGGCTTCCTGCGTACAAGAGACCAACCAACACTATCGTCAGTGACCTAAGGCCGGGGTGGGAATCCCTGGCTAGGCCCTCCGACGCTCAAGCTAGTGATCTCTCTCAGTGTGGAAGAGGGAAGTAGAAGAAGATGAATAGTAGTTGAGAATTAGGGTTATGAATGTGCGCAATGATGTGAACTTACCTTGCCAACGGAGAGGATTCCTCTTTTTATACCACTTCATATAACCTCCGTAGTCATGAAGTGGACCCCGGTTTGTTAGACTTTGTTATGAGATGACGTAAGCTGCGTACTTGTGGTAAATGACTTTTAAGGAATCTTTTTTGTACCCCAGATGTACCTTCTTTGTCGTCTAGTATCTGCAGAAAAGTCTAAAAACACATTTCCCGCCAAATATGTAAAATCTGTTATACGATCACATATTACAAATATCTTCATTAAACTACTTTATTTGAAATATTTACTTCTGTCCTGTTTCTCAAGTTATTTCAAAGTGTATCTATCGTTCTTACTTGTCCCTCCTGTTTTTGCTATATCATAGATAGCTTAATATAACATTGTTCCTTGCATCGGTCGAAGTTGAACTTAAACTAGGTCTGGTCAATTATTATCACCTCTCATGAGGCTCCTTGGGCAATACCTGTCCGTGCCCCTCTAGGTTTATTATCTCAGCTAGCACCGGGTTATATTTTATCAAGTATGTAATCTTGATCAATATTGGTATATCTTTTCAAGGTATTATTCAGCCTAGATTGGTCTACCTCTTTCAAGGTATGTCATGGTCGGTATTGCCTTACTCACTTGGAAGTATATCTCGGCCGATATTGGCCTTCCTCCATGAAGATATGTCTCGATCGATATTGGCTTACCTCCCTGGAGGTATATATCGGCTGATATTGGCCTACCTCATTTGAGGTATATCCCGGCCGATATTAGCCTACCTCCTTGGAGCTACATCCTGATCGATATTGGCTTACCTCATTTGAGGTATATCCCGACCGATATTAGCCTACCTCCTTGGATCTACATCCTGATCGATATTGGCTTACCTCCTTTGAAGTATATCCCGGCCGATTTTAGCCTACCTTCTCGGAGGTATATCTTGATCGCTATGGGTCTGCCTCCCTGGAGGCATATACCGGCTGATATTGGCCTGCCTTCCAGGAGGTATATTTCGATCGATATTGACTTAACTCCTTTGAGGTATATCCCGGCCGATTTTAGCCTACCTCCTTGGAGGTATATCTTGGACGCTATGGGTTTGTGTTACGCTCCGCAAGTGTACGGAAATGTCGCAAGTAATATAAAAGATTATCGTATCCACAGGGACTGGAATAAGCACTAGAAATGTCTCAATGCGAATTAGCTAAACAACTATCCAATTGTTTCAAATGCAAAGTGAAGGTAAACAAATCTAATATTAAAGATCAACAAACAAGAGTTTAGTGTTTTGGGTTATGATAAGGGGAGATTCTAGGAGTTTCGGTTTTTTTGTAAAATTTTTTGAATGTAAATGGTTCACCAATTCTTATCCCTCAATTGCCAAACACTTGTAGAAAGTTGTCGGTTCTCTCTTGCAATAGATAACCGGCTAAGGACTGAGAAATGTATCTAAATATGATCAATTAGACGTGAACCTACGTTGTCCTTACACAGAAGCGCACCTATTACTATGCCTTCCTCGGATATCAACATAGAAGCCCACAACTTATTAATCTATCAAGATACAAGAAACTAATCACAAGATCCATCCTACTCTCTTGAATATTCCTATTTCCTCTTCAAGATTATCTCTCAAACGTCCTTACACGGGCTTGCACCTGTCACGTGGATCCCTCGGATGATCAAGTGAGAGTTTATCTTTACTAAGTCCACAAGAAATCCAAACAATCAATCAAGAATGAGAATTAAGCACAAATCACCATTAATCATTCAAGATCTAATTGATACAAGCAAGACAATGCCATTGAAACAAGAAATTGGCAAATCCATAAGAGATTACATCAATCCATCATACAAATACTCCCTTAATCCTAGAATACAAGATCTACTCCATGAATCGAGGAAGAATACCCGAAGAAATAAAGATTACAAGCATTTCTTAAATCCCCAATCCAAGAAACCAAGAAAAGGGGGAAAGAGAAAACTTATCTACGAAGAAGCCTCGTCTTCAGATCCAATCCTCGCTCCGGAGTCGAAATCGTCAAGAACTCCCCTCGAATCGCCCAGAAATCCTCCCAAGAATGGGAGGATACCACCAAATCTTGCCTTCTCCCAAAGGGGAAGAGAGATCCTTTCAATTCATGAAGGAGGGTTTAAATAGAGGAGGAAATCGGGCGCCACACGGCCCCATGACACGGCCGTGTGAGATTCACACGGCCATGTCCAGTTCCTTCTCTGCTAAAGCTGCACGGCCGTGTGACTCACACGGCCAGGACCCTTCTCTTCTCTGGAAATGCTACACGGTCGTGTGGTGCACACGGCCACCACCTGCTTGGCCTCTGGAAACCTCACACGGCCGTGTAGATCTACACGGCCATGTAAGGCATCTGCTCTAATTTCTTCAAATCAAGACACGGCCGTGTGAGATTCACACGGCCATGTCCTCTTCCCTTCCTGTTAAAACTACACGACCGTGTGTGGTACACGGCTTGATGCTCACTCCCTTCAATTCCTTCCAAGCTTGCCCGAGGACGCATAATCTTCACCAATTTCGACTCCTGTGTACAGAAAATGCACAAAAAGCAGATCTCCGAACCAAAAGAGTAAATATGCTAAAAGGAAAGCTGGAAGTATAAAAGTGCATAGATCAAGCATGCTCAAAGTATGTAAATGTGCGTAAAAACATGCATAAAAGAGTATATAATCTACGCACATCAGTCTGCCTCCCTGGAGGCATATACCGACCGATATTGGCTTGCCTTCCGGGAGGTATATTTCGATCGATATTGGCTTACCTCCTTTGAGGTATATCCCGACCGATTTTAGCCTACCTCCTTGGAGGTATATCTTGATTGATATTGGTCTGCCTCCCTGGAAGCATATACCGGCCTATCTTAGTCTACCTCTTTGGAGGTATATCTTGATATATATGGGTCTGCCTCCCTGGAGGCATATACCGGCCTATCTTAGCCTACCTCTTGGGAGGTATATCTTGATCGATATGGGTCTGCCCCCCCGGAGGCATATACCGGCCGATATTGGCCTGCCTTCCAGGAAGTATATATCGATCGATATTGGCCTACCTCCTTTGAGGTATATCCTGACCGATATTAGTCTTCCTCTCCGGAAGTATATCTCGGTCGATATTGATCTATCTTCTCAACTCGGCTATCTCCTTTCCCTTCCTCACCGGGGATCCATGAAACCTAACCCATATCACTAGCCTTCCCTTCAAGTCTAGTCGAAGGAGGTGTAGCCGACTGACTAGACATAGGCCTGATTTTGTTTTTCTTTACCCGTGACTCTGCCACGGGTACTGAAGTGACCTTACGAATTTTTTGTATAGCTATCTTGTGAACTTGAGTACAGTGATCCCGTGAACCTTAGTACAGTGATTCCGTGAACCTTAGTACAATGATTCCTTAGGTCCTTTGATCCTTTAAATAGGGCTACCACCCTCTCTTCGTTCATCACCTATCTCAGTTCTTTTCCCTCCTCGCCAACTTTTCCTGCTAAGAGTATGACCTTAGATCCCCCTCTTTGGGGGCGGCTCTTGTTGGACAAGGCAAGATCTATACATGAGTTTATTCAAGTTTTTGCTTTAGCTAACTCCATGGTTCGAGAAACCATCCTAAAAAATGACGTTTCTCGAGATTTAGAATCTCCAGCCGAAGACACAACTGCTCTGGAGACTCAACGAGCTTCAGAGGAATTCTCCTTACTTACGGAGGACCAACTCAATAGCCCAGGGATGTCGCTACAAACGCGTAGCCCATGTTACCCTCGGGCTAGGATTGGTTACTCTGGAAGCAGAGCTCTAGGGCTCGAACAGGGGAGAGGCTCTTTCAGTCACCTTTGCACCAGGGCCTGAATAGATCTGTCCCCTTCCCCTTGCCCTTGAGACCACCCTGCTTCATAGTTTTCTTCGTCCCGGGCAAAATATTGCCACTTCTGTCACCCGGGCAAGCTTCCTTCGTGCCAGGTGAAATATTTCCACTTCTGCTCCCTGGCAAGTTTGACTCCGGTGGGATTTGAAATTTACTAAGCATCCCGAGAGCCTATGTTTGTAATTTTTGTTGACCTTTCGAGGTTTAATGTTTTGAGGGGGAAATGTAATGTTATGCATTTGATCAGATTCTAAATGTAAATTCAAGCAGTCTTTTGTACTGAATTAGGTAACTCTATTGAATCCCTCTAATTCATAAGAATAGACGTGATGTTTTGCCCAATATCCACTAGTGTATTATAAACGTTGTCGTTTCGACAAATATTCTCTTGTTTATCATAGACAAGGTTATCCTGACCGATGCTATACTTACTTATTATGACTAACATTATACCGACCGATATTCGCTTGTTTATCACACACAAGGTTATCTTGGACGATGTTATACTCACCTATTATGGCTAACATTATACCGACCGATATCCGCTGGTTTATCGCAGAAAAGGTTATCTCGGACGATGTTATACTCACTTATTATGGCTAACATTATACCGATCGATATCCACTGGTTTATCGCAGAAAAGGTTATCTCGGCTGATGTTATACCTATCTATCGTGGCTAACGTTATACCGACCAATATTATAAGTAAAATTATTTCGATCAATGCTGGTTTATGCTTTATAATGATATTAGTTGGGACCGTGTTTTATGCCCAAATAACTTTCCTTATTCTTTCTTGTCCTTGACCTGGATTTAGTCAAATTCACTCCCTCTTCCTTTATTATGCCTAGTAAACTACGTCTTCTCTTCATAATTTCCTTGCTTGTGATTGGCTTTTCACTAGTAAGAGAATGTTGGAGGCGTATGACAAGGTGTTACCAATCCCAGCATGATTCAATTTGTCGCGTCCAACATAAATGCTCCTTTATGATTATGTAACACATATCTTCTCTCTCTGCTACATCACATGAACATTTGCCCCTTTTCTATAATCCTCAACGTCTATTGAGAGAAAAGTGTTTTGATCTAACGACGGTTGTGTATTTTCCAAATCCTAAACCCTTCGTCTTCTTATCAACTTTGTCCCTTCCTTTCTTGCCATAGTGTTCTTTTCTCGCTGCAATCTTTGATCAAAACTCACGCTCACCGCTTTTCGGCGATCTCCTTTCTTGCTTCCAGTAAGTAACTTGTTATTCAGCTAACCTTTACTTCTGTCTATGGCTGAGGAAGCAATTGCTCCTTGGTATGTCCAGATTTCTTCTTCATTTGATAAAAATGCTAGGCTTTCCATCCACCATCAATATGAAATCCCCCAGGAATATAGCATCTTAATCCCGAAACCAGATGATCATCCTCATCGTCCCCCCGCTAATTGTGTGACTTTTTTCAATGATCAATTGATAGAGGGTTTAAGGTTTCCCATTCCTCCTTTCCTGATCGAAGAAAGCCAGTATTTTGATATTCCTTTGCAGCAATTTGCACCTAACGCCTTCCGTTATCTATGTGGAACCTTCATGCTATTTCGTCTGTTAGATATCCCCCCTACTCCCCAAAATTTTTTCATGTTCTCTTACCCCAAGTGTTCAGAGCCCGGTGTTTTTCTGTTCCAATCCCGGATTAAGATGGTCCTTTTCGAGGATATGCCCTCGTCTCTTAAGGCTTGGAAATCTCGTTTCTTCTTTATAAAGTTTCCAGGGCCAATTCCTTGGTCTCATGCCTGGAAATCCTCCTTACCTCCCCTACCCGACGTCAGGGAGTTTCATCTTCATCCTTCTTTTCGTATTTATTGTGAAAAATTGTTATGTCGTCAGCTTTCTATCCCTAAGTGGCTGAGGGTCGATCTTCTATACTTATTTGGTCTAAGCCCCATCAAGCCTGCTACACAAGTCTCTTTAAGTAAAATCCTGCTTCTTCCTTATTGATTTTAACTAACTAAACTATTTTTTCTTTCTCTGAAGTGGACAATTTTTATTCTGCTTTAATCGATGAAGAACTGCGTCTAGAAGAGGATGTAATTCGTGCAAAAGAACAAGGGCTTCTTGCTGCCGTTACTCCGCCGCCTCCAATTGAAGATCCGACTCCTTTAGCTGAGGTATCCAGCTCTCAGGTGGTTCTTGAGGCTCCCGAAGGCCTTCCTGCAGAGATCCCTGTTGTTTCTTTGCCAACTGTTGCTTCACCAATGGTTGCTGCTACCTCATCAGCCACTCCCCTTCCTATCATTAAGCTTACATTTCCTGTGAGCTCTGGTAAATTGAAAGTTGAAGTTGCTCCCGGTAAACGCCCGGGGCGCAAACTTATTAGAGCTCCTCCTCCCAAAAGGAGACTCATCCTCTCTGCCGAAGAATTGTTCTCAGAAGACTTTACTTCTACTACTCTTCCTTCTGATGAACTTACTTTGGATGACCTCTATCCTTCTCTCGTTTTCTCGGCTCCACCTTCCTCTAGTACCACCGCTCCTGGTGGCCCTTCTTTCACCTTTCCTCTGTCTGTACCCACATCTGGATCTTTACCTTCTTTACCTTCTTCTTATCTAGTTTTTGCTCCCCCTTCTATTCCAACTTCTTCTTTTTCTACAAGCTCTTCTACCATTCCCGTTCTCCCTATCTTACTGGGAGGTTCTTTTGCTGATGCCTGGGAAAAAAATTCAATCTCTTTTTGGGGAGCTCTCTCCTCTTGAGGCAATTGACCGATTTTCTAACAAGGAAACCCAGGTATGTTCGTCAAAATTTATTTATTATCTGTCTTTTACTATTTTATGATCCTTTATCATGTTCCCAACGATGGCTAGAGAATATGGGTCTATCTCGGTTGATGCACAACTTATATGATGAGAACAAGAAGCTAAAATCCAAGAACAAAAAACTGAAACAACGGGTTACCAAGTTGTCTTCTGCCACGTTTTCCCCTGTCTCCAAGAAACAACTTGAAGTCTAAATTGAGAGTCTCCAGTCGTAGTTCAAATCGGCTACGGATCTTAACAAAGAATTAACTTCCAATTTGGAGAAACGGACGGCTGAGCTTGGCAAGTTAAAGGTTAATTATGAGTCGGCATTGGCTGATAAACTTAAGGCATTGCGGCTGAAGGATGACGAAATAACTTCCTTGAATACTTCCCTAAATTCTGCTAAAACCGAGGTCTCCGCCAAAGAAGCCGAACTGAAAACTTCCCAAACAGCTTTGGTCGTCTACAAGGCTAATGAAGACACTCGCTTCAAGGATAGGGCCACCCTCATGATTAACTCTATTGAGTTCAATAGGCCAATCGTGAAGTCGATCTTTGTAGCCTTCACTGCTGGAGCTGAAGGGGCGGTGCAACAATTACGAGAAGAAAGCTTCTTATCTCGTGATCCTCCCCCCAACTTCCTGAACCGTCGTAAACTTCTCGATAACAGGCCTCCTGATCTGTTTCCCCAGTTGACAATAGAATGATTTTCTTACTTGAATTCAAACTATTGTAAGGTGGACTAGGATTTGTGGTGACAGCCTGGTAAATTTATGTAAAGTTGAACTTCCCATTTTATTGTTAAATCTGTTCCTCTTTATGGTGATTGTTTGTTTTGTCTAAATATGTTGAATGTCGCCCGGCTGGCCGCCATAAAACTTTACTCAATATACTATAATGTCCTTTATTTCGACTGATCTATTGTGACCGATCGATGCATACTAGTATTGACAAGTATCACCCGGTGCTTCGTAGTTAATTAAGTCCTGTTCGATTTAGCACAGTCCTATAACAATATTCTCAATATCGGTCGGTTTATTATACTCGATTAATTTATACTTGTATTTATGAATATCGTCTAATGTATTATACTTAACCAAATTTCATCTGGTTCATTATGGTGGATGTCACCTGACTTACCATTATAAACCTCTGATCAACATATTAGAATAGTATTTATCTTGGCCGGTCTATTGCGACCGACCGATTCATATTTATGTTTATGAGTCTCGTCCAGTAGTTTCTAACCAAGTCCTGTTTGCTATGCTAATTTTGACATCAATTGGTTTACTATACCTGGTCGATATATCCTTATGCGGGAACATATCGACTAATGCCTTATACCCAACTAAATTTTGCCCGGTCTATTATGCCCCTCTAGGTTTATTGTTTTACTCAAACAGATAATCTGAACTTATAGCACCCGACCGATTTTCCCCATATTTATTTCATTCTCTTAAGAATTAAGCTCATATCAAGAGAAACTTGGTCGCGCTTTCCGAGGAAGATTGCCCAACTTAACATCTTTTTCTTGGGATTCATCCTTCTTTTTGAATTCGATTTTATCCTTTGATGACATTACCTATTTATGACAATTAGGATTCCGAGTACTTTTCCTTTTTCTATTCCTTCTGCTATCTTTATTTGGGGATTTTAGCCTAGGATCGAAAGGAAAAACAAGGGTTTAAGAAGTTCTCTTCCGCTTCCCAACTTTTTCTTCGTCTTCCTCGATTCACCTTCCTTCTACTGTTCCGCCATGGCTTCTTCTCCTCCTGCGTGGTTTCTCTCGTGTGTTTATGACCTCACAGAGACAGAGGAAATGGATTTACGAATGAGCTATGGCTTTCCTTCATATATAGTTTGTCCCACTCCTCAGGATAGTCCTCATCTCCCTCCTCTTGGGTGTATATCTATCTTTCGAGACCAAGTTTTACAAGATTTTTGATTCCCTCTTCATCCCTTTTTTCCTGATGTTAGTACCTACTTCAATATTCCCCTTAACCAGTTTATCCCTCAGTCTTTTTCTATCCTCATGGGTTTCATTAGAGTATCTAAACTGCTAGATTTTCCTTTATCCCCTCGTCTTTTTCATCACTTCTTTGTTTCGCGCTAAGTTGACATAGGTGTCTTCAAATTTCAGTCTCGCCCTAAGGCTATTTTGTTCAACCGAATTCCCCCTCAAGGGGAATGCCATCACAAATTCTTCCTTATGTGTCTCCCTTCTCCTCCTCCTTTTCCTATCCAATGGATATATGACCTACCTCCAGTTCCTAGTACCAACAATCTCCTCAATGATCCCTTTGTTGCTTTTGCTTTATCTAAATTAAAGGGGGTGAAATTCAGCTTACCCCATTTGATTGTGGAAGGTTTGATGTTCCCTTTTGGAATAAGTAACATTGTCGCTCCCTTGGATGACTCTTTTGGTATGTATAAACATTTTGCACTACATTTACTGATTGGTATATCTCCTCCATAATGATGCCCAATTCTTGCATTTCAGCTGATGCTCTTCTTCCGGCTTTCATGTATAAGAACACCACTATGACTAAGTCTTTTGTGAATAATCTCGGAGAGGAATGGCTGCAAGCTTGCCAGGCTAATCCTTCCTCTACCCTGGGTCTGCTGTCTAAAGAAGAGCAAAAAGCAGAAGCTGTGGCAGCCATGGAAGAGGAAGAAGAAGAACCCTTCATTGCCTTAGTCAAAAAACCAAAGCTTACTGAGGATGCTCCTTTTAGCGATCTTTTTGGTACTTTTGTGTAAGCTCTTCTTGTTCCAGCGCCTATTTCTTTTGAGAGAGGTAAGGCACCAATGTCCCCTACTCATATTATCTCCAATCCTACTCTTAGGATGATGAGACCTGCTCTACTCATCCCCTCTTCTTCTGCTATTGTTTCAGCTCCTTCTGCTTTTGCTTCTGAGATGGCTGTTATCCCCTCTATATCTTCTCGACCTCTTGCACTGGCCTTGGCTCCTAGGCCGCGAGCAAAACGAACACCTTGCCGGAGATCTTCTCCAAGTGCAGATCCCTCAGTGATTCGTGTTTCGACGATTGAGTCAGCACCCCTTGCACTACCACCTTCCATCCCATCTAGTTCTTCTTATGCTGCTCTTGTTTCTACTACTTCTTTCCCTTCTGTTACGTCTTCTTCTTCCCTACCTTCTTCTTCTTCAGTTCCCTCACCTTTATTCAGACAAGCTTTGGGTCTACCTTCCCAAATGGGGCAGACTCCTGATCCCCCTAGTTATGGTTCTCTCCAGTTACAAGGCTTATTGGCCGAATCTTGGCTACACAGCCAAGAGCAATTAAGGGGCATCAATATTTCAGATCGGGTTGACAATCACAGTCGCCAAGCTATTGCTATATATATTCTTAATTATAGGGTACTACCTACTTGTCATTTTTTCTAATTCTCATTATTGTTTTGTTTAGTTTCTTGCTTCAAGTATTCATATAGACCAGCTACTCATGGCTCGGGACCGGGAGAACAGTAAGCTAAAAGCTCAAATAGAAACGTTAAAAGCCACTCTCCCTCCTTCTCACAATGACATGACTCAGTTGCAAGAGAAAGTAATCTCGCAAGCTCAGCAACTAAGGGTACTGGGGCAGGAATTATAGGAATCACAACAATTATTGAAAGACAAAGAGCTTGAAAGGAGAACCTTGGAGCTACAGGTGGACCGATTACATTCTGGTCTTCGACTAGAAATTGCTTTGAAGGAAAAAACTCTCTCAGATGTTTCTCATAAAAGCTTTATTTTAGAGAAAGCAGAGAGGCTTCATAGTGTCTTTCTTTCTGAGTAGGCTCAAGATTCAACCTCACACGACTTTGCTATTCTACAAGAACAAGAACAAGAACAAAGGAAAGCTCAAGATGTCGAGTTATCGCTGCTCCAAAAGGAACTGGAACAACTGAAATTAGAGAGAGATGCTCTAAAAGATCAAAACATTACACTACAAGCTGATTTTCAAAGTTATAAGGAGCAGGAGGAGAACCGATGGGAAGAGTGGCGCCTAGCTTATCTAAAGTCTCTGGCGTTTGTTAAAGAATATGTTCGTCAAATTGTAGGAGCATTGAATCATTCTGTGTCAGGAATTCTTTAACAACTAAGAGAGGGTGGTTATCTACCTAGGGAACCCCCTTCTTCATTCATAAGACGTCGCAGACTAAACAAAGAATTACCCGAAGATTTAACGAGTCATTTTAAGTAAGCATGGCTATGTATTCAAAAAGATTGGTAATGAAAGAACTTGCAATGAAAAGACTTGTAATGAAAGAAATTGTAACTGAAAACTCTGTAATTAAGTGATTGCAATATAGGGTAAAGTTTGATACTTACCTATTTCTTTTTCCAGTTTGTGTTATCTTGAGATTGCTTCCTTTGAAATGCTTCCAGAAACTGAGCATAAGTGCTACTTTATTCAAGAATTCCTGGCTTAATTCTTGGAATTAATTTTTGTTCTAATAAACTCCTTTGCCAATAATATCTTCCTTGACCATATAATTGTAAGCAGTAAAAATTTCCCACAATCTCCTTGAATTTTACCCAGGGAGGCATGTGCCGAGTATCATTCATGTAAGACCGATAGGTTCGATAGAGGGGGGGGTGAATATCGATTCGAAAATATAGAGTATTAGCACAGCGGAAAAAGTAAAGTAGACACAGTTGTTTTTTACTTCGTTCGGAGCCTGTGACGACTCCTACTCGAAGGCCCGTGGTCCTTGACCACTTTCGTTGGGCAATCACTAGCAATTCGAATATAATTACAGAATGAATACAGGAAATGCTTAATGAAACAAAGTAATACCGACAAGAAAATTAACCAAAAACGAAGAAGCACTTTGTCGGAACTTTGTTAGCGTCGCAGGAACGTAGAGCAGCGGGACCAGCAGTCGAAAGTTCTCAGTTGATGATTGATTCTGAAGCTCCTGCCTGGGGCTTCTTTTATATGCTGTCCCGGGCGCCTGGATCCCTTCCGGGCGCCTGGAATGTGACGTAGCTGCACAAACCATGATGTTCCACGTGGCGACGACTCGGCTGGATGAAATTTGTCCTCCGGGCGCCCGGACCCCTCTTCTCAGGTTAGTCCGGAGGCAAATATATATGCTGTAAAATAGATTGTTAGCACAATTAAAGTTCAACAAAGTAATTGCAAAGAGTATGACTTAGATTCCGTCTTTCCGAGACCGGAATCTAGTCACGATCTCGACTTAGATATACGAAATGGATCTAAGCCGGATCGACGCCTAATGTTCCCTTCCCGGGAACGCGTCCTCGCAGTCACTCCCCTCCAGTGACTTACCTCACTTACCGCCAGAGGCGGCCATGAGGGCCGTCTGATCCTCTAAAGGTCGCTAGAGCTCTGAGACCAGGTACGTGCACATATCACGTCAACGCTAATTCCTATCCAACGTCCCTTTCCTTTCTAGGACTTCTCGACTATCCGGTCAGCCCGTCGACCTAGCTGGACTTTTCCTGCACACTTGATAAAAGTGTCAGACAACAACAAACCTAACTTAACCTGATTTGTCATTCATCAAAACCTGAGTTAGACCGTTAGTGCTAACCGCACCAACAATCTCCCCCTTTTTGATGGAATGACAACCTGGTTAAGTTAGTGATAAGAAATATGCAAAAACAAGCATGATTTTTGAGGTTTTTAAGGTTTAAGTTAGTTTTTTTTTGTTTGCATTTAGTTGCTCTAACTTAACCAACCTAACCCTCCCCCTTTGGCATTCATCAAAAAACAAGGGTAAACAATCACAGTGAGAAATATTGAAAACAATAATACCTTTGAACAATAACTGAGTTTTTAAATTCAAGAGAAGATCAAATTGACTTGGGGGAGTATAAAGTTTTGAAAATTTGTTTAAAGCATTAGCTTTTTAGAAAAAATGCTAAGTTTAGATAGGTTAATTTTCAAACATAAGTGTATAAGGTCTAAATTTCAAAAAAAATTTCCAGAACAAGTTTCAACTTTGAATTGCTACTTAAACATAAGTTTTCAAAACCAAAATCCCAAAACTGAGTTTGAAAAGTCTAGTTTTCAAAACTAATTGGAATTTATTTTTCAACACTAAGTGTACAAGATTCAATTTTCAAAGTCAAGGAAAATAATTTTGAGAGGCTTAGTTTGTAAAAAAAATTTATCTTTCAAATTAAATTGTCAAAGTTAAGTAAAATCAAATTTTTCAAAGTTTAAAAGTATTAGATTCAAAACCATGGTTTAAAATACTTGAAAAGTTAAAAAAAATTTGTGAGTTTAAAAAATTTCACAATTTTAAACAATTTATTTTTAAACTTTGATTTTCAAAATTAAGTTTAAAATTCAATTTGGAAAAATAAATAGTTATATTTCTCCCCCTGAATTTGATACCTATCTTCAACCAGCTGTCTAACCAATTAGGTACTAACTAACTATCAGAAGACAGTAGCTTTCACTAGGTTAGTCAGATTAAGTTAATTGTAGTCAGTCAGTGTTTGACTTGACTGATGAACTTTAATCTGATTAATATTTGATTTGTATTTAACGTCCAGACTTATACTGATGCACTGAAATAAGCATCTTAAGTCCAGACAGATGGCCTATGCATCTCACCCCATTCTATGTTTATCAAACACAAGCAAGGTAACCCTAGGGTGTTGGTGAGATGCTCAAAAACTAGTCCTATGGGTACATGCTTTCTAAGGATGTAAACCTAGTCTAAGGCCAAAATTGTTTTTGAAAGTCTAAAAGTGGAAATTTTGAAAACAAACAAGTTTAGCCTATAAGTTGATAAAATCATTTTTTGAAAGGATTTTTGAAATTTCCTAGTCTATTGAGCAAGAACATATTCAATGTAAGTTTGAAATGTCACTAGATAAATCCAAAATATTTTACAAATAGCGTAGCTACAGAAGTAGGTCATCACTAAAGCTACTGAGATGATGAAGGGGGTGGTCCAGATCCCAAGGATCGAAGAAGTGTCATCAGCTCAGTGTGGCGGGTGTCCTCGGCAGCTCGTAACTCGGCAACCTCTCGCCGTATGTCCCGATGAAAATCGGAGTTCTCCTGCTGGAGACTCGCCATGGCTCTCTCTAGTCCGGTCATACGGTCGGCTAGAGTGCGGGGAGCGTGTCGTGGTGCTCGAGCTGGGGGTGGTGGTGGAGCCGGTGCGGCTTCCTCCGGAAATAGTGCGAGCATGAACTCATCCATCTGTGCGTCTGGATCGGGCTGGTGCTGTGCCCCCCTCCGCCAAGTCATAGTCCCGTCATCTCTATCTACCTGGATGCCGGCTAGGGAAAAGTTCCGAGAGGATATAACATCGAACTCGGTCATATGGGCAACGTCTCCTCTAGTGACATCAATGTGCAGTGAGGACATATAGGCTGTCAGAATGTGACCAAATGGCATATGGACTCGACTGTCAGTCACGTATCCGGCTGAGTAAATGATGGTGGAGAAGATATGTAGGCTAATGTCAATCTCTAACCTATGAATCAGGGCATAAAGTAGGAATGAATGGAATGGGCGCATCACAGCGATGTCCCGAGTGGTCAGTGGTAAAATGCAAAGAACTACAACCCTATAAAGAGCGTAGTCCTGGACTCTAAGTTCTACTGACCTAAACTGTGTCACAGTGGGATCTCTCTCTCCCCCAAAAAAATACGAATACATCGTATCGAGAGTAATATGTGAGTAGGGATCGTCGAACGGTAGATCCCTCGGAGGATAGCACAAAAAGGGGCAAGTAGAAGGACGCAACTCTAAAAACTCTCTGATAGTCGTAGGGGAAAATACGATATCAGTGCCTGCTGCCCTAGTGGTATAGGTGAAGTCATCTACTTTTACTAAGTTATTGCAAAATTCGGCACATAGACTTATGTTTATTGGACTGGTACACTCTACAAGGTTCCTTAAATTGTAGTGGCCTATAACCTCTAAGGCAGAGGGACATGACCTTAGGAAGAACGCTCTATCTATGCAGGTAGTCCTAATGGCCTTATAGATGGTGGATTCAAATTTAATCCTAAGTTCGTCTGTGGGAAACCTAGGGTCTGTACTAGCATTGGAGGGTCCAGCACCAGTATTTGTTCGTTTCTTACTGTATATAAAGAATATATATTAAAAAATTTAGAAGACAACAACAAAAAATATTTTAGAGAGGGGAAGAATATTTTACCGAGGAGCCATCGAAAAAGTATAGATTTGACGACCTCGGTTGAATCGCAACTGCGTCTTCACCGCACGAAAATTTAAATTTAGAGTACTTTCGCACTGAGGTTCAAAGTGAACCTTGGCAAAAGTGAGAATGAGTGGGGCAGAGGTTGGGGGCGCCTGCTGCCCCTTATTTATAGGGCACTCCGGGCGCCTGGACTCTTTCCGGGCGCCCGGGGTCGCTGGGGCGGGGCGCCCGGGACCCCTTCCGGGCGCCCCCGACGAGAATACCAGGGGCGCCCGCCCCTGGTTGTTGACTTTTTTTTTACTTTTTTTTTTTTTTTTTTTTTGGGTAAAATTTTGAAAACTTAAGTTTCAAATTAAATTTAAGTTTCTTTAAAATTAATTAAGTTTAAAATTTTGAAAATAATTTTTAAGTTTAAAATTAAAATTTTTGAAAATAATTTTTAAGTTTTAAAATTAAAATTTTGAAAATAATTTTTAAAATTAAAATTTTTGAAAATAATTTTTAAGTTTAAATTTAAATTTTGAAAATAATTTTTAAGTTTAAAATTAAAATTTTGAAAATAATTTTTAAGTTTAAAATTAAAATTTTGAAAATAATTTTTAAGTTTAAATTTTTGAAAATAATTTTTAAGTTTAAAATTTTGAAAATAATTTTTAAGTTTAAAATTTTGAAAATAATTTTTAAGTTTAAAATTTTGAAAATAATTTTTAAGTTTAAAATTTTGAAAATAATTTTTAAGTTTAAATTTTTGAAAATAATTTTTAAGTTTAAAATTTTGAAAATAATTTTTAAGTTTAAATTTTTGAAAATAATTTTTAAGTTTAAATTTTGAAAATAATTTTTAAGTTTAAAATTTTGAAAATAATTTTTAAGTTTAAATTTTTGAAAATAATTTTTAAGTTTAAATTTTGAAAATAATTTTTAAGTTTAAATTTTTGAAAATAATTTTTAAGTTTAAAATTTTGAAAATAATTTTTAAGTTTAAATTTTTGAAAATAATTTTTAAGTTTAAAATTAAAATTTTGAAAATAATTTTTAAGTTTAAAATTAAAATTTTGAAAATAATTTTTAAGTTTAAAATTAAAATTTTGAAAATAATTTTTAAGTTTAAAATTAAAATTTTGAAAATAATTTTAAGTTTAAAATTAAAATTTTGAAAATAATTTTAAGTTTAAAATTAAAATTTTGAAAATAATTTTAAGTTTAAAATTAAAATTTTGAAAATTTAAAATTAAGTAAGCTTTATTCATCTCACCCGATCTATATTATCAATCGTGAATCCTATGATTTTGTGAGATGAAATTGGTTTGATTACTGAACTTTGGTTTAACTTGTGTTAGATTCGATTTAGTTTTGGTTTCCACAAATAGGCATTCTTCGGATAAACTTCTAAGCTTGGTGAGTCACAGGACATCATTAGAAGTAACCAACCTTCAAGTTTTCCAAATAGTCCTATCCACTAACTTAGTACTAAATCTTGGTCTAACCGGTTAGGATCTTTAAGGGTAGTTCCACTTGGCCAAATGCACGATCGAAGCCATATCTTTCTAGACATGCGATGCCCAAGCTTCCTAACGTACTATCATCCAAAAACTTCACCAGACCATGAGTCGAGTTAACCTCGCTCACTAATCTAATTACCCTGTCGGGTTAGTTTGTTTTGGGTTACCTTGTCGGGTTTTGGAGGTGCCAGCTATTCTGGAGCCTCCCCCTGAATTATTGGCCATTAATTTAGATTTTGGGTTTGTGTCGATTCTTTTTATAGTTATAATCAACTTGGTGATAGTCTAAATTTTGTCGAGTTTTGAATTTTGATTTTAAGTTAAATTTATTTTTTAGTTTTTGATCTGATTTATTCAAGTTTATATAATGTATTTTATCTTTAGGTATATAGAATTGATTAAGTCCTACTTGCGTGGTTAAGCACGCTTTCGGAACCCAAGCTTGTTTAGTTGCTTTGTGTTGGGTTAATAATGATTTAAAAGTTTTGTTTGATTTTGACTTATATCCAAGTCCGGTTTTATTATAGCATGCCTTTTGGTTATTTAGAATTAAATCTAAATTTTTAGATCTTGTTGTGAATTTTTCCAACAATTCTTTTAACTTATTAATTTCACTTTTTAATGATAAATTCTCCTCCTCAAGTGTTCGGTCTTGAGTTGAATTCGAATTTTTTAATTGTTCCTTGAGGTTTTGATTTTCCTCAAGAAGCGATTTATTTTCATTTTCCAATTTAACTAATTTTTTATTTAAACACGAGATAATTCTAAAGAATTTATGATTTAAGTTTCGGTATACCTCTTCGGAACCTTCGGAAACGAGTGCGGACTCGTGGCTCGATTCGGGTTCGGACCCGTCTTCCGATTCCTCTGTTTCAGCTTCGCGAGCCATCAGCGCGAGGTGACTTTGGTGTTTTGCCTTTCTCCTTCCGATTAGTCCGAGGAGGAATCGTCCCATGTTGCTTTGAGGGCTTTCTTCTTTGTTGACTTTGGTTTGTCAAGTTTCAATCTTGGGCATTCGTTCTTGTAGTGCCCTTTTTTACACCGAAACATGTGACATTTCTTGAGTCGGCTGGCGAACCGATCTTCCGAAGATCCTTCTTGTTGAAGCTTCTTTTCCTGGTGAACATCTTCCTTACAGGTTCACCAAGTGTTCTTCGTCCTCGAGTCTTGATCGGAATCTTCTTGATTCGGGCTTGTTCTTCTTTTCTTTAGAGGAACCCAATTAAAGCTACACCTTTCTCGACTCCGTTAGTTTGCTCATGAAGTTCTAATTCACAAAAGAGTTCATCCAATTTTAATTTAGATAGATTTTTTGAAATTTTGTAAGCATCTACAATTGATGCCCACAAATTATTTCGCGGAAAAGCATTTAACGCGTACCTTATTAAGTCTCGGTTCTCCATTTGGTGTCCTATCGCGGGAGACCGTTGAGGATATCTTTGATTCTCGCGTGGAGCTGCCGTTTCTCCTTCCCGCATTTTATATTAAAAATTTTATTTAACAGTTACCTTTGCGTCGCTTGTTCCTTCGTGCAGCTCGATCAGTTTATCCCAGAGCTCCTTAGCGTTTTCATGCGGTCCGACCCGGTTCAGTTCTTCTCGTGTTAGTCCGCAGTGTAGAGTGTTGATGGCTTTGTTCTCCATTGATGCCTTTTTCTTTAAATCATTTGTCCATTCTTCAGGGTCTATTATTTTCCCGGAGTTGTCTACTGGAATTTTATAAGCCTTTGTGACGCTCATCCATTGGTCGTAGTCTGTCTTCATGTAGACCTCCATTCTTCTCTTCCAGTACGAAAAATCATCCCCGTTGAATAGGGGAGGACGAACTGTGCTGAAGCCTTCTTGTTGAGACATCTTATCCTGCACACACTAAATTAACTAGAAAAAAATTCCAAGACTTCGTCTTGGATTAGCAGTGCGGTAAAAAATAGAAACTTTAAGTGTAACGAAAAAAATCTTCCAAAAAGATAATAATATCAGTTTGGAATTAAAAATTTTTCACCCCGTCTGATTGGTGGTTGCACCAAATCGAGGCGGTACTGCTCCGATACCACTTGTAAGACCGATAGGTTCGATAGAGGGGGTGAATATCGATTCGAAAATATAGAGTATTAGCACGGAAAAGTAAAGTAGACACAGTTGTTTTTACTTCTCGGAGCCCGTGACGACTCCTACTCAAGGCCCGTGGTCCTTGACCACTTTCGTTGGGCAATCACTAGCAATTAATTATATTATCTACAGAATGCTTAATGAAACAAAGTAATACCGACAAGAAAATTAACCAAAACGAAGAAGCACTTTGTCGAACTTTGTTAGCGTCAGAACGTAGAGCGGCGGGACCAAGAATGAAAAGTTCTCGATGATGATTGATTCTCAAGCTCCTGCCTGGGCTTCTTTATATGTCGCCCGGCGCTGGATCCTTCCGGCGCCGAATGTGACGAGTCACAAACCATGATGCTCCACGTGGCGACGATTCGGCTGGATGAAATTTGCCTTCCGGGCGCCCGGACCTCCGGGCGCCCGGATCCCCTCCGGGCGCCCGGACCCCTCTTCTCCAGAAAGTCCTTCTCCTGCAAGAAAAGGTTAGTCCGAGGCAAATGTACCCTGCAGCAAAAGAATGTTAGCACAGTTTTATAGATGAGCAAAGTATGACTTAGATTCCGTCTTTCCGAGACCGGAATCTAGTCACGATCTCTACTTAGATATCCGAAATGGATCTAAGCCGGATCGACGCCTAATGTTCCCTACTCGGGAACTCGTCCTCGCAGTCACTCCCTTCCAGTGACTTACCTCACTTACCTGCCAGACGTCCGGTCAGCCCGTCGACCCGTCTGGACTTCTCGCCAAGCGTCCGGTCAGCCCGTCGACCCGCTTGGACTTCTCGCCAGCTATCCGGTCAGCCCGTCGACCTAGCTGGACTTCTCGCCAAGCGTCCGGTCAGCCCGTCGACCCGCTTGGACTTCTCGCCAGCTATCCGGTCAGCCCGTCGACCTAGCTGGACTTTTCTTGCACACTTGATAAAAGTGTCAGACAACAACAAACCTAACTTAACCTGATTTGTCATTCATCAAAACCTGAGTTAGACCGTTAGTGCTAACCGCACCAACAATTCATACTTCAGAAGAACGGGTAATTCCGAGCGATTTTATGTAAGGAATTTCATGGGATTTTTGAGCTCTTAGCTGAGTATAATACTCCTAGTGGTTTTAAATAAAGAGCCTCATATGATTGGGCCTCCAGATAGGGAATGTAATGTATATATATGTATGTCTGGAATTCCCCTTGAACCTTGGTTTTTGATTCAGTGTGGAATACCAAATGATTTTTGTGAAGAAATCTGTATAACTTTGAATTTACCTCGACAATATAATCCTGATCAATTATACTTTTATGACAGTTTAAAGTCTCCAGGTCCCCTTAATGAAGATCCGTCTGGGCTATTTCATGAGATTTCCCGATCGACTATGTTCTGTGATAGTTTAAAGTCTCCGGTTCCTCCCCTGAAAACCCGTCCGAGTTACTTCTGTTGGTTGCTACTCGGAAAACCTAGAGGTTCCACTGTACAAAAATTTTGTACAAAGGTCTGAACCTTTTCCTAGCTACAATGTGTTCTTTTAAATTAGATTTTGGATCGCCTGCGAAACTTAACACGTTTGATCCAAAACTTAATCTATTTGTTCTTTTAGGTTTTGACTTGGATCTCCTGCGGAACTTAACACGTTCGACCCAAGTCACCTTAAGTTATTAATTCCATTAAATATTAATTTCCATAATTGGTTCCCAGTACTGACGTGGCGAGGCACATGACCTTCTTGGATATGGGAGCAACCACCACCGACTAGACAAAACCTTTTATGGAAAGCTAATATTTAATTTCCTAAAATAACTTTAGGTTAACCGAAAAGAACAAACAAATCACAAGGAAAAGAAAAACAAAAGAACACTATATCGAAAACAAATTCGAAACTCTAGAATCTCATGCCTCTTGTATTTAGTATTATTTCCAAAAATAACTAGTATGATGCGGAAAGAAAAAATACTAGTTATACCTTTTAGAAAAACCTCTTGATCTTCTACCGTATTTCTCTTCTAACCTCGAACGTTGTGTGGGCAACGATCTTCCGAGATGAGAAACCACCAAACACCTTCTTCTTCCTTGCAAGTTTCGGCCATCAAAACTTCTTCTAGGATGAAGAGGTTCGGCCACCACCACCATGCTCCAAGGGATGCTAGAAAAGAGGCTTGTTTTCTCTCCTTCTTCTCCTTCTTAGATCCGGCCTCCAAAGCTATCTCCACCATGAGAAGGTTTCGGCCACACAAAGGAGAGGAGAGGAAAGAAAGGGCCGACCACACCACCAAGGAAAAGAGGGAGAAAAATAGAATAGAGATCTTAGCCTTGAAGTCTCCTTTACCCCCTCTTTTATAATCCTTGGTCTTGGCAAATAAGGAAAATTTAATAAAACCTTCCTTAATTCTTTTGCCATTGAAAAGGAAAATTTATTTAATTAAAAATAATTTTTCTTTTCAATTTTGCAATGGCCGGCCACACCAAGAAATCTCCAAGCAAATAAAATTTTAAACACCAATTAAAACTTCCTTATTTGCTTCCGGAAATTTATAAAAATTTCTCCAATAATTTAATCCCTTCATGATTGGTTTATAAAAAGGAAATTTAATAAATTAAAATCTTTCTTTTAAACATGTGGATAAAAAGAAAGTTATCTCTAAAAATTAAAATCTCTTTTAATCTACAAATAAGGAAAGATATCAAATCTTTTCTCAATCTTTTGTAGAAACTAATAAAAGAGAATTATTAATTTTTAAACTTTCTTTTAAATCATGAACATGGTTAAAAAGGAAAGTTTTCTTAAAATTTAAAATCCTCCTTTAATCAACAAATAAGGAAAGATTTCAAATTTTAAACTCTCTTTTAAACATGTAGATGATTTACAAATAAGGAAAGTTTTTACCAAAAATTAAAACCATCCTTTTAAACTACAAATAAGGAAAGAGATTAATCTCTTCTCTTAATCTTTTGTAGAAAACTATAAAAAGAAATTTTTAATTTTTAAACTCTCTTTTAAAATCATGATATCCACATAAGAAATAATTTTAATAAAAATCCTTTTTAATATTCTAGTGGCCGGCCACCTAAGCTTGGGACCCAAGCTTTGGCCGGCCACTAACTCATCCACTTGGTCTTGGCCGGCCCCAGCTTGGGTTCCAAGCTAGCTTGGCCGGCCCCATTGGATGGGTAAGAAGGTGGGTATGCGGTGGGTATAAATCTCTATATACTAGAGGCTACGATAGGGACCGAGAGGAGGAATTGGTTTTGGTCTCCCGATGAAATTAAGCATCCCGTGTTCGCCCCGAACACACAACTTAATTTCATCAATAATAATTCATTCCACTAAAGAACTATTATTGAACTACCGCACCAATCCCAAATTACATTTTGGGCTCCTTCTTATTATGAGTGTGTTAGTCTCCTTGTGTTTAAGATAACAAAAATCCACTAATTAAGTAAGTTACTGACAACTTACTTAATTAATATCTAGCTCCAAGAGTAGTACCACTCAACTTCATCGTCATATCGGACTAAGTCCACCTGCAGGGTTTAACATGACAATCCTTATGAGCTCCTCTTGGGGACATACTCAACCTAGATCACTAGGACACAGTTTCCTTCTATAATCAACAACACACACTATAAGTGATATCATTTCCCAACTTATCGGGCTTATTGATTCATCGAACTAAATCTCACCCATTGATAAATTAAAGAAATAAGTATCAAATATATGTGCTTGTTATTATATTAGGATTAAGAGCACACACTTCCATAATAACTGAGGTCTTTGTTTCTTTATAAAGTCAGTATAAAAGAAATGACCTCTAATGGTCCTACTCAATACACTCTAAGTGTACTAGTGTAATTATATAGTTAAGATAAACTAATACATAATTACACTATGACCTTCCAATGGTTTGTTCCTTTCCATTATGGTCGTGAGCTACTGTTTATAATTTATAAGGTACTGATAACATGATCCTCTGTGTGTGACACCACACACCATGTTATCTACAATATAAATTAATTGAACAACTACATTTATCATAAATGTAGACATTTGACCAATGTGATTCTTATTTCTAGATAAATGTTTATACCAAAAGCTAGGCTTTTAGTATACACTCTAACAATCTCCCACTTATACTAAAAGACTAAGCTGTCATATCTGCTGCCATACATCTGATTTCCATGCCTTTCAAAAAGCTCTTGCCTTAAGGACCTTAGGTTATCATCTGATGCAATCTAGGCGGCAACAACTTCTCCTCGTTATACAATTTCTCGTATTGGGTAGTACTTGCGCTCTATTGTGTTTACTTGCCTTATAGACTCATGGTTTCTTCGAGTTTGTTACTGCACCATTATTATTACAATAAATTGTAATAATCTTTGGACAAACTAGAAATCATATCTAAGTCTATCTTGAGGTAATTAAGTCATTCAGCTTTTATAGCTACCTCAGAGGCTTGCCATATACTCAGCTTCTATGGTGGAGTCCAGAAAACACCTATGCTTATCACTCTTCCATAGTTATGACTTTTCCTCCTAAAGTAAACACAAAAACCCCGAGGTCGACTTATTATTGTCCCTATCCGATTGGAAGTCAAAATTCGAGTAACCCACGGGGACCAAATTAACTGCCTTGTAAGCTAGCATATAATCTCTAGCGCCTTTAAGGTACTTTAATATATGCTTTACTGCAGTCCAATGTCCTTGTCTAGGGTTACTTTGATATCTGCTAACTATGCCCTTGGCAAAACAGATTTCTAATCTCGTGCATAGCATACATTAGGCTGTCTAACTGCCGAAGCATAAAAAACTGCCTACATGTCCTCAATCTCCTTTGATGTCATCGGAGACATCTCTTTAGATAAAGACACTCCATGCTTAAAAGGTAAGAAACCTTTCTAGGAGTTTTGCATGCTTAAAACGAGTAAGGATTTTTCCGATGTATCAAGCTTGGGATAAGTAAAATATATTTTTTCTTGTGATCCTTTATTACTTTGATCTCAAAAAATATATACATTCTCCCAAGTCCTTTATATCGAATTATTTGGACAACCATACCCTTACTTCTGACAACATTTTGATATTGTTTCCAACTACCAAAAATGTTATCTACGTATAGTACAAGAAATACCACCACGTTTCCATCACACCTTTTGTATACACAAGACTTATCCGTTTACTCAATAAATCCATAGGTCTGGATTACTTTGATAAACTGGATGTTCCAAGACCTTGAAGCTTTGCATCAGTCCATAGAATGATTGATCTTGCACACAAGATGCTCTTAGCCCTTTGCAATGAACCCTTCTGGTTGTTTTATATGGATGCTTTCTTCAAGACTTCCATTAAGGAATGTTGTCTTGACATCCACTTACCAAATAGATAAAAGAATCCGGATAGACTTAAGCATGGCTACTAGTGAAAAAGTTTCATTTTTCATCTAGCCTTGCTTTGAAAGTTTCTACCTTCCTGTCTATCCCTCTTTCCTATTATAGACATTTTTATACCCAAAGGCTTTTACACCATTTGGTGGTTCTACAAGCTTCCAGATTTTATTATGATACATATATTCTAATTCTGTTATTCATTACTCTTTGCCAAGATATTGCATCTTTATCTTGGAGTGCTTCGTCATATGTCCGGAGATCAGGTTCATGTCCTCCAGGGATCGAGTCCAAAAACTCTCCCAAAACATGAATCTTTTTAGGTTGCCTAACAACCCTCCCACTACGACAAGGCACTTTTCTGCAATTGTGTATCATTTGTGATACGTGTTGTAGTTTCCTTGTGGTATCTCATCTTGTACAATTGGTACTAGATTAGACATGTCTTTTATTATTTCCTTAAGAACAAATTTTCTTATGGGCACATGGTTTATTACATAGTCCTTTTCTAAAAATCGGTCATTGATGCTAACAATGACCTTCTGATTTTTAAGACTATAAACCTACTTTCATTTCTCTAGGATAACCCACAAACAAGTGAATTCCTATCCAACTTATCATTGTCTCTCTTCAGCATATGTGTTGGACTACCCGAATCCGAATATGCTTGAAGATAGGCTTACGCCTATTCAGCAATTCTATATGAGTAGAGAGTTCTGACTTTGGAAGGTACTATGTTCACTTCCGTTTCCAGAGTATATCCTTAAAATGAATTTGGTAAAATAACTCATCATCATTCTACTTATTTCCATAAGAGTCCTATACCTTCCTTTTTCTACACCATTCTGTTGGGATGTACCAGGTGCAGTTAGTTGGGATTGAATCCCTACTTCTGATAAGTGACTCCTAAATTCTCCCAAGAGGTACTTGCCACTACGATCTTACTATAGTGACTTTTACTTTAACATTTCTCCGCATCAGCCTTGTACTATTTGAACTAATCAAAGCACTTAGTCTTGCGGCACATTAAGTAAATGTATTTGTATTTTGAATAGTTGTCTATAAAATAGACGAAATATTCGATACTACCTCTTGACTGGATAGTCATAGGATCACACAAATCAGAATGAACCAATTCAATATATCTTTGTCTCCATACCCCTTAGACTTAAAAGCTTCTTGGTTATTTTTCCTTCCAAGTAACACTCGCAGGTTGGAAAGATTTCCACTACTAATGAACCCAAAAGTTCATTAGCTACCAATGAATCCTACTCAAGTTAATATAACCTAGCCTTAGATGCCAAAGATATAATTGGTTTATTTCCGAAGGTTACTTTTTCTTAAAGTTAGAAGATTTCCATTTATTGCATCGTGGGAGTTATTGGATTATAAATTGTCAACCAACATACCAGAATAGATAACTTCTCTATTTTTCTTGATAACAGCTTTGTTATCAAAATAGACACAATATCTATTCTATAATAGTTTAGAAACTGAAATAAGGTTCTTTCTAAACATAGTACGTAAAGATAATTTCTTATAATCCATATTTTATTCCTATTAGAGAATAAACCTCTCCCACTGCAATAGCTGCTACTTTTGCAGTAGTGCCCATGTGGACGGTGTTTTTATTTTCATTTAGTTGTCGGGTTTCCTGGAACCCTGCAATGAATTGCGGACATGATTAATGGCATCTGTATCTACACTCCAGGTTCTGGTAGATAACACCACTAAACATGTTTCAACTAATGAATTAAATACACCTATATTATTCTTAGTTCTAAGAAGACAGTCAACCTTAATGTCCAAGTCCTATTTCCAATCATTACAATTGGGATTACTAAGTCTTTCTTATAGTATGACTACTAGGGGATTGACAAACATTTTAAATCCTAAGAATCACAAAAATACTTGGTCAAGATCAACTCCTTAAAAATCCCCATGACTTTTGTATGCCACGATAGTGTGGACGTATACAAAATCGAAGAGGAGATTTTATTCATTAATTTTATTATCTCGTCAACTTTACTTTATGACGAATAAAATTAATAGTTGATCTGTCTTTGATCAAATATTTGGTCAAAAACTTTTGAATTTAAAAAAATATTGATTCCTCAAACAATATTATTTAAATTCACCAACACCTCAAACACCGTGAATTTTGTATGCCATGTTAGTGTGGACGTATACAAATTCAACATTTGTAAAAGGAGGGTTTTAACCCATTAATTTTATTATCTTGTCAACCTAACTTTTTGACAAATAAAATTAATAGTTGGTATCATTTGGTCACACAAATAATAGCAGACTCCGATGGGAGGATACTATTAGATGTGTCTAAGTGTATACCATTACTTGACACTAAGTCCATTAATAAGATTATGCCCCTTCCGTTGGGGAAGATCACACGCTCTTAATTAACTTCCTATAGTCATCCAAAAATGGAAGTCTATTCTAGTGATCCACAAACAAGCTCATCCGTTATAGAGGAAGGCACTCAGAGCCAACGCGCAAGCTTGTTTGCATCACTTACAAACCAGTAATGGAGACCATGGGATTTACTTAAAAATCCCTCTCCCACTTAGTTATTTATAAATGAGGAATTTTAACTATGCTAGCCTACTAAATATGTAACTAACATGCACACACAGCACAATATAAAAGCAATAAATAGAAAATCTAATTTTCAACTATTATGGCTTTTATCTCTTGTTGTCCTCCGTGTGTTGTCATCCCAAGCTGCTGCCATATTTGGCCACTGCCACCGGGTCTAGCTGTCGCATCTTGTTCCGCTGCGCCTCTGGTCCTTAGAAGGTTCCACGCTTTGCAAGATTCGATCCGCGACATAAATAGAATTTTACATTTTGATCCTATATTCCTCGAAGGAATGTACATGTAAACTAGATCGAACATAAAATAAAATTTACATCCATCGATCCTATATTCCATAAAAGGAATGTACATGTAACTAGATCAAAAATAAAATCCTAATAAAACTAAATACAGCTCCTGCTGTATTTTATAATACAATCATGCACACACAATAAAATGCCCTTGACATGTCCAAGGGTCCAATCACACACATAATAACTATAAGCCATAATAGTTGGATCCTGCATCCACAAAGTTAGCACATCCTACTATTAACCTGCCTAAATTATATATGGCATGTGCATAATTAAACTAATACCAAATACACAGAGGCAAAACCCTAGCTCTGATACCAATTGTTGGTTGCTACTCAGAAAACCTAGAGGTTCCACTGTACAAAAATTTTGTACAAAGGTCTGAACCTTTTCCTAGCTACCATGTGTTCTTTTAAATTAGATTTTGGATCGCCTGCGAAACTTAACACGTTTGATCCAAAACTTAATCTATTTGTTCTTTTAGGTTTTGACTTGGATCTCCTGCGGAACTTAACACGTTCGACCCAAGTCACCTTAAGTTATTAATTCCATTAAATATTAATTTCCATAATTGGTTCCCAGTACTGACGTGGCGAGGCACATGGCCTTCTTGGATATGGGAGCAACCACCACTGACTAGACAAAACCTTTTATGGAAAGCTAATATTTAATTTCCTAAAATAACTTTAGGTTAACCGAAAAGAACAAACAAATCACAAGGAAAAGAAAAACAAAAGAACACTATATCGAAAACAAATTCGAAACTCTAGAATCGCATGCCTCTTGTGTTTAGTATTATTTCCAAAAATAACTAGTATGATGCGGAAAGAAAAAATACTAGTTATACCTTTTAGAAAAACCTCTTGATCTTCTACCGTATTCCTCTTCTAACCTCGGACGTTGTGTGGGCAACGATCTTCCGAGATGAGAAACCACCAAACACCTTCTTCTTCCTTGCAAGTTTCGGCCATCAAAACTTCTTCTAGGATGAAGAGGTTCGGCCACCACCACCATGCTCCAAGGGATGCTAGAAAAGAGGCTTGTTTTCTCTCCTTCTTCTCCTTCTTAGATCCGACCACCAAAGCTATCTCCACCATGAGAAGGTTTCGGCCACACAAAGGAGAGGAGAGGAAAGAAAGGGCTGGCCACACCACCAAGGAAAAGAGGGAGAAAAATAGAATAGAGATCTTAGCCTTGAAGTCTCCTTTACCCCCTCTTTTATAATCCTTGGTCTTGGCAAATAAGGAAAATTTAATAAAACCTTCCTTAATTCTTTTGCCATTGAAAAGGAAAATTTATTTAATTAAAAATAATTTTTCTTTTCAATTTTGCAATGGCCGGCCACACCAAGAAATCTCCAAGCAAATAAAATTTTAAACACCAATTAAAACTTCCTTATTTGCTTCCGGAAATTTATAAAAATTTCTCCAATAATTTAATCCCTTCATGATTGGTTTATAAAAAGGAAATTTAATAAATTAAAATCTTTCTTTTAAACATGTGGATAAAAAGAAAGTTATCTCTAAAAATTAAAATCTCTTTTAATCTACAAATAAGGAAAGATATCAAATCTTTTCTCAATCTTTTGTAGAAACTAATAAAAGAGAATTATTAATTTTTAAACTTTCTTTTAAATCATGAACATGGTTAAAAAGGAAAGTTTTCTTAAAATTTAAAATCCTCCTTTAATCAACAAATAAGGAAAGATTTCAAATTTTAAACTCTTTTTTAAACATGTGATTTAAAAATAAGGAAAGTTTTTACCAAAAATTAAAACCATCCTTTTAAACTACAAATAAGGAAAGAGATTAATCTCTTCTCTTAATCTTTTGTAGAAAACTATAAAAGAAAATTTTTAATTTTTAAACTCTCTCTTTAAAATCATGATATCCACATAAGAAATAATTTTAATAAAAATCCTTTTTAATATTCTAGTGGTCGGCCACCTAAGCTTGGGACCCAAGCTTTGGCCTGCCACCTACATGGCTCATCCACTTGGCCGGCCTGGGTTCCAAGCTAGCTTGGCCGGCCCCATTGGATGGGTAAGAAGGTGGGTATGCGGTGGGTATAAATCTCTATATACTAGAGGCTACGATAGGGACCGAGAGGAGGAATTGGTTTTGGTCTCCCGATGAAATTAAGCATCCCGTGTTCGCCCCGAACACACAACTTAATTTCATCAATAATAATTCATTCCACTAAAGAACTATTATTGAACTACCGCACCAATCCCAAATTACATTTTGGGCTCCTTCTTATTATGAGTGTGTTAGTCTCCTTGTGTTTAAGATAACAAAAATCCACTAATTAAGTAAGTTACTGACAACTTACTTAATTAATATCTAGCTCCAAGAGTAGTACCACTCAACTTCATCGTCATGTCGGACTAAGTCCACCTGCAGGGTTTAACATGACAATCCTTATGAGCTCCTCTTGGGGACATTCTCCACCTAGATCACTAGGACACAGTTTCCTTCTATAATCAACAACACACACTATAAGTGATATCATTTCCCAACTTATCGGGCTTATTGATTCATCGAACTAAATCTCACCCATTGATAAATTAAAGAAATAAATATCAAATATATGTGCTTGTTATTATATTAGGATTAAGAGCACACACTTCCATAATAACTGAGGTCTTTGTTTCTTTATAAAGTCAGTATAAAAGAAACGACCTCTAATGGTCCTACTCAATACACTCTAAGTGTACTAGTGTAATTATATAGTTAAGATAAACTAATACCTAATTACACTACGACCTTCCAATGGTTTGTTCCTTTCCATTATGGTCGTGAGCTACTGTTTATAATTTATAAGGTACTGATAACATGATCCTCTGTGTGTGACACCACACACCATGTTATCTACAATATAAATTAATTGAACAACTATATTTATCATAAATGTAGACATTTGACCAATGCGATTCTTATTTCTAGATAAATGTTTATACAAAAAGCTAGGCTTTTAGTATACACTCTAACAACTTCATGAGATTTCCCGATCGACTATGCTCTGTGATAGTTTAAAGTCTTCGGTTCCTCCCATGAAGACCCGTCCGAGTTACTTCATGAGATTTCCCGATCGACTATGTTCTGTGATAGTTTAAAGTCTCCGGTTCCTCCCATGAAGACTCGTCCGAGTTACTTCATGAGATTTCCCTATCGACTATGTTCTATGATAGTTTAAAGTGTCCGGTTCCTCCCGTGAAGACCCGTCCGAGTTACTTCATGAGATTTCCCGATCGACTATGTTCTGTGATAGTTTAAAGTCTCCGGTTCCTCCCATGAAGACCCGTCCGAGTTACTTCATGAGATTTCCTGATCGACTATGTTCTATGATAGTTTAAAGTCTCCGGTTCCTCCCATGACGACCCACCCGAGTTAATTCATGAGATTTCCCGATTGACTAGATTTCCCGATCGACTATGTTCTGTGATAGTTTAAAGTCTCCGGTTCCTCCCATGAAGACCCGTCCGAGTTACTTCATGAGATTTCCCGATCGACTATGTTCTGTGATAGTTTAAAGTCTCCGGCTCCTCCCATGAAGACCCACCCGAGTTACTTCATGAGATTTCCCGATCGACTATGTTCTGTGATAATTTAAAGTCTCCGGTTCCTCCCATGAAGACCCGTCCGAATTACTTCATGAGATTTCCCGATCGACTATGTTCTGTGATAGTTTAAAGTCTCCGGTTCCTCCCATGAAGACCCTTCCGAGTTACTTCATGAGATTTCCTGATCGACTATGTTCTTATGCAAAACTAAAGCGCTTGCACTAACCTTGTAACGGTTTAATGTTTTCTGAGCTTTTCTTAAGGAAATTGGATAGGCCCTTCTGTAAGATTCTCAATTGTTGATCACTTGAATAGATTACAAAGGTTCGGCCAATAATTGTCAAACTGTCGGAACCACTTTTATTTCTCGGGCGACGTTTGTCTTGCATTGTATCCATTAAGAGAAATAGAGTATATAAACTATAGGCACACTTGTTCTTAGTTCGCCTGGAACTTGCTTCAAATAATTAGGATTTGTTCCTTCAGACGTATTCTTTGAATGATGTGATCTTGTTAGGTGCGATAAGGCTGTAAATGATTTGCACTCCAGGGATGCTCGAGAATTCTTCCTTCAGTATCCTGAAGATAATATGAACCCAATGCGAACTTTTCTATCACTTTGTAAGGTCCTCCCCATTGTGGTGCTAACTTGCTGACATCCCCAACGGGTTTAACACGCTTCCATACCGGATCTCCTACTTGTAAAAATCTTGGGATAACTCTTCTATTATAATTTTGCCTCATTCGTTGTTGATATGAGGTGAGACGAGTTGCAGCCTTGTCTCTAATTTCTTCTATCAAGTCTAGCTCCATGAGTCACCGACCGGCGTTGTCTTCGTCATATAATTGTTTTATATCATATTCTACCCCTACTTCGATGGGAATTATTGCTTCTCCTCTATAAACCAATTGAAAAGGAGTAATTCCTATTGCTTCTAGAGGTGTAGTACGATAGGCCCAAAGAATACTGGGTAATTCATCTACCCAGCTACCTCCAACATGATCCAGTTTGGTTTTTAAGCCCCTTATGATTTCTCTATTGGTTACTTCTGCTTGACCATTACTTTACGGATACGCCACGGAGGTGAATGCCTGAATAATACCATAACTTTTGCACCAGTCCAGGATTCTGTCTCCTTGAAATTGCCTTCCATTATCAAAGACTAACTTATGAGGGATACCGAATCTGTATATGATATTTTTCCATAGGAGTTTAATAACTGCATCTTCAGTAATCTGAGCAAGTAGTTCCGCTTCTACCCATTTAGAAAAATAGTCTACTGCTACTAATAAAAACCTTCTTTGTGCAGCTGCCATAGGAAACGGGCCCACTATATCCATGCCCCACTGATCGAAGGGACATGAGACTATAGAGGTCCTCAATAACTGCGTAGGATGATGCGGAATATTTTGATGTTTCTGACAAGAAATACAAGTTCTTACCAATTTGTTGGCAACCTCATGCAGAGTAGGCCAGAAATATCCTGCTAATAAAATTTTACGAGCTAAGGATCTTCCTCCTATATGACTACCACAAGAGCCTTGATGAACCTTTTGTAAAATAAATTGTATATCTGTTGTGCCAACACACTTTAGCAAAGGTCGGGAGAAAGCTCTCTTATATAACTGCTCCCCTATCATAGTATACAGAGTAGCTCTCTTCTTAAATACCCTTGCCTGTTCTGCATCTCTGGGAAGAATGTCTTGTTGTAAATACAATATGATTTGTGCCCTCCAGTCGCCTTGTATTTCTACGTCAGCTTGCCTTTCAATACAAGATATTAACAGAGTATGTTCCACTAGCCAATCCAAATTCCATGGTGTTATAGCGGAGGCCAGCATGTTATAGCGGAGGCCAACATAACCAGTTCATCTGCTACCTGATTTTCAGACCAAGGAACTTTTTGTATGTTCACTTCTTGAAACTGAGACTTCAACTTATCAAATGTCTCAGCATATAACTTGAGCCCGTCGTTATTAATTTCAAAGTTACCTGATAGTTCACTACAACAAAAATCCTCATAGATATCGGGTTTCCACCGGTGTCTATTTCATTTTCGACCGATGTCTATGAAGCCGATGTTAAAAGTCTGTCATTTTAGACATCGGGTTAAAACCGGTGTAGTATCACTTAATGACACCGGTCTTCGAATCGGTTATTAGCCGGTGTAGTATCACTTAACGACACCGTTTCATCAACGGTGTAAAACCGATGTAATATTGTATGTTAATAACACCAGTTTTGGCAGCGGTGGAAAATCGATGTAATATGTATATTTTTTAACAGCACAAATTTGATTTCCGAAACAATGAAAAACCGACAATAATAAAAAAAATACACAAATATTCACAAATTATACAAATATTCTTCATTCAACAATATCCATAAAATACACAAATATTCATAAATTATATAAATAATCTTCTTACAACAGTATCCATAAAATACCCAAACATTCTTTTTACATCAAAAGCTAGCTAATAGATATCAAAATCAAGGTAGAACATTCTTTTAACACATCAAGGTAGAACCGCACTTCAAATGTAATCTAGCATGCATTCAGCCCACTCAAACCGCACTTCATCAATTTCAACTCTGGAGTACTTGAGATTTGTAAACTGTAAAAACACATAAATAATATATTAGTAAACCAAGACCAAAGATCATAGTTGAAAATGCAATAAGAGCACCAGGTAACAAGATAACTAATTGGAATGCTTAAAAAGATAAACATTCATCAATTATCTCAACCACATCATATAGTGATAGATCTATGAATAACAGGTTCAAATCTAACCCTTGCATCCTTTTAGGAGGCAATCTAATTTGATAAACGAGCAAAAAGATGATTTACTCAAAATTAGTTTGCATTTGTAAAAAACAATATCACTTCTGATACTTTATTTTGTACATTTTATCAGTTAAAAGGAAAAAAGTACACTTACCACATTGAACACAAAGGGGCCTCTTTACCTGGAGACAAATTCATGTTCAGAAACAGATACTGAGACAAATCAAATTAATAGATGTGTAAATATTAGTGGAACTATTTCTTTCGTTTTCGGTTAACTGTTTCAAGATCATGCCAAGGATAGGCAGCCACTGATCTCTTGGACAATGACGACAATATCCTTTCATTCAACTTTGGAGCTGCAATGTTCTCCTGTTGTCCGCTCATATTTCTACATACATAACAACATAATAAGGAGTCTTTGAGGAGATTGCAAGAGTCTATTGATAACAAAAGTCCAAGGTAACTCATGATCCATGAAAAAATATATAGAGAGAAAACAAAAAACTAGCAATCTGGAAGTTTTGCGCCTTGGCATTATCAGAATGAAAGTTTAGTAATATGATAGCTGACGTCAAACAGAGTTGCAAATCCAAAAGATGGCCATTTGTTCCCCTATTATGGAAGTTAATTAACAATTGAACTTGTATCCAACAAATTAAAGAATGAAAAATTACTGGACAAGTTGGAAAATATGTTATTGTTTCATTTTTATGCTCGCATAATCATTGTGGTACTAATGAACCGTATACAAATTACAGGGCACTAATTGGATAATCAACCAACTGCTTGCATTTAAAGCAATGTAGAAGGTTTTATCACTTAACAAGACCTCATAAAAACAAGTCCTTCATCAAGTTCACCAGCATTACTACAACAGATTGATAATTCACGAATAGTTTAATGATTTCAATGTAAGTAAATGATCAAAATCAAGACTAAAAGAGATTAAAGCAGGAACCGGAACCGAGAGTGCGATGCTTTTACCTTGACGAAGGAATCGGAAGCGATGAGGGCGTAGTGATCGGGATCGGAAAGAGAGAGATTGTCGCGATCTTCAGACACGGATGCGGTAGAGGACGAGGCTCCGAGGGAGTATTTATAGGATGGAATAGTTTAATGAATATCTAATTTTCTCAATACGTATATATAACAATTGTACCCTTAATCAATTAAAACAAGTTCACAGTCATAAACAAACAAATCATAAAGCACCAAACACATAACAATAATAGAATACGACGACCAACAAAAACAATCAATCTAGAAAAAATATTCTAACTGTATTAAAATTAAAATAAACTGGAATTGAATAAGAAGAAGAAATCAGGCACACCTTTGCTAGCAATCTCATCGACATGGTTATCCTGACCTTTGCTCTTGATGTTGAACCATTTTTTAACAAAGGCCTTGGACCAAGACAGCTGCTCCCAAGAAACTGAGGGAACAAAGCATGCCCAAATCAACCATCTTAGAGATGAAGAAAACAGAACTAAAGAAGAGAAATATATTATTTTTTCATCTTGCAAAAAAAAAACCTTGCTTTTCTTTGGATCATCATCTCTCATCGTTGCAACACTCCTTCATGCAGTGACTGTAAGTTAGCTGGCCAAACACTCCCAAGGCTATGCTATAAAAGATATTTGGCGAGAAGTAACCATAAAAGATATTTCAAATTTAAACAATAATGTAATTCTCTTACCCAGTTTAATCAATAATTTAATCAATAATGTAATTTAATCAATAATCTTTGGACCAGTATGGCTTTGGGTTTCAATTTTTACCGGTTGAACCTGACAATCTGGACAAATTTTGCAAACACGGCCATATGATCATGTACACAAATGTGGCATGGTATTGACTAATTCAGTAGTGTTTCCTAGAATAGATTAATTATGCTTGAAGCATGTCCCATTTCTAGATGAATTTATCATTCTAATACTCATCATCTAAAATAGAAGGGGGAAAAAAAAGGCCACATGCAGAAAGTCCACATAAGGAAAAAAAAACCTAGCTAGAAAATTTGCCCGAGGAATATAACTTCAGCCTGTAAACACCATATTGTTATAGCAAAAATACAGTAGTGAGACAGAACCAACAATTGAGTTATTGGAGATGGATACCAGCCATTCCCTATGACCTTGATGACTGTTATCACCATCATGGACTTTCACTGCTACTTGAAGGGGTTGCAGCCCATCCCTGAGATCTTCGCTGATCAAACCTTTGTAAACTCTACCAAATCCTCCAACACCCAAAACATGATCCTGCCTAAAATTCCCTGTGATTAGCTTCAACTCACTGAAAGTGAAGGCTATGAGGGGATTTACTGCTGTATCCCATCGCAAATCCTCAACTTCCTTAGGGTTTGAAGCCAGTTTGCTACCTTCCTTCTGTTGGTGCAGCGGAGACCGGCAAGAGGGGGGTGAATTGCTGAAAACAAAAATAAACTATACCCTCCTCAGATTTCAACTCAGAATTTAAATCAGCAATAAAATAACAACTAAATTAAAGAGACAGAAAAAGAAACAGAAACAGAATTTAACCTGGTTACAACCAAGGAGGTTGTTAATCTAGGGCGATGAAAAAGCTCTACTATCATAATCTCCTGTACTGTAGGCGGAGAAGCCTTTTTACACTTAGAACGCTCACTTAGTTGCTAGGAATTGATTACAGATTGATTGCTTGAGTTGTACTTGAATTCCTAGCTCCAGGGGCCTTTTTATAGCTCCTGGAAAGTCTATCCCGAGGGTCCAAGGCGCCTCTAACAAGGTTCAAGGCGCCTCCAGCTCAGTCAGCGGATAAAACTTTATCCGCACGCAAACGGTCAAAACTGACCTGTTGAAGGCGCCTCCAATCAGGCTGAAGACGCCTTCAAGGGCGCCTTCCAGGGCGCTTTCAAGGGCGCCTCCAAGCTTCCAGCTTAGTTTCTTCAGCTTCCTTCGCTTCGTTCTTTTGGGTGATTGCGGCCAACCGGAATAGGGCTCACCCGAACCCAATTCCCGGCCTTCCTCGAGCAGCCTTCCGTCCCGGCTTAACGTCTCTCGAACGCCGCGCACGCTCTTCACGCCCACCGGAGTACTCTTCCGCAGCTCTCTCGTCCTTAGGACGCACCGAGCCCGTCGGCTCCCTTCCCGTGTCATCCTTCTCGCTAGCTGCGTCTTCCGCTCGACTTCCTGTGCTCCTAAGCTCCTGCACACTCAGACACAGGGATCAAATACAACGCAGGACCTAACCAACTTGGTTGATCACATCAAAACTACCATGGGGGTCCAACAATCTCCCCCTTTTTGATGTGCATCAACCCAAGTTCAAGTTAGGGTTAAAAATAGATAAAAAAATAGTAATTTTAAAGAAAAATTACTAAACTAACAAGTTAAACATAATTTTTGTAATTAGTAAAATTGCAACACTTTTTATAAAAATAATAACAGAAATTCAGAAATTTTAAATTTTTTTCTAACTCCCCCTAAACTTGTACTTTTCTCTCCCCCTTTGATCACAGCAAAAATGGGGTTAAGAAAATCTGAAACAAATAACTTAAGTTAAGTGAAATGTATAGAATTTTTTTAAAAAAATTCTAAGTTAAAATTGAATTCAAAAAAAATTTCTAAGTTATTCAAAAAAATAATCTTCTAAGTCAAAATTAAGTCAAAACGAATATTTCCAAAAAAAATTTCTAAGTCAATATGAATTTTTATTTTCACAATCTGACTTTTTAGAATTTAAAAAGATTTAAAAACTTTTAAAGCATTATTTGATTCTAGTTTAATGCTTTTTCAAAAAAGTTAATTAAACATTTTCTTCCAATATTTTAGCTTCCAGGTCGTGGCGAGGTACTAGGCCTTCTTGGTTATTGGAGCAACAACCACTTCCTTAGACAAAGCTTCCATAAAGAATTTCAATGTTTAATTCTCTCACTTTAAGCTTTTAATTTTTGAAAAATTAATTAAGCACAGATTTTGGAACCCAATAGAGGTTCCTTCCTACAGGATTATTCAAAAATCTAGGGGGTACATAGTTTCTTGGTATTTTTCTAAGTTGACCTTGATGCTTCCTTATATACCAATTTAATTTACCATAAGTTCTAATTTTTGACTTTGGAAATTTCTTTAAGCATGCATCATTTTTCAATTTTTCAATTTCTAATTTTAAATTTTCATTTTCTGATTTTAGATGATCATACATTTCTAACGGGCATGCTCTTGCTAAGTTCAACTTTAGTTCAACATTCTCTTTTTCTAATTGATCTAACTCTTTAGAAAGAGACTTGATAAATTTGAAAGATTGAGTTGGGGTTAGATTGCGTACCTTACTTACCTGGTCTGGTGACGCTCCCCCTTCACTGCTGCTTTCTTCTTCTGATGTTCCTCCCCCTTTATCGATGCTTATCTCTGAGCTGGACGTTTCTTCTTTCTGATGGTTGGCCATCAGTGCTAGTCCCGAGAATTCTTCGACTGTTGACGAATCTGACCAAGTAGCCTTCAGATTCTTGTGCTTGGAGGGTTCTGGTTTCTTGTATTTTAGCTTTGCCCTTTCTTTCTCCTTTCTCTTTAGTTTTGGGCAGTCATCTTTGATGTGTCCCTCTTCGTTGCAGTTGTAGCAGCGAACCGTCCTCTTCTTTCGATGATGCCTCTGCGATTTAAATTTATTAGTACTAAAAAATTTATTGAAGCGTCTTACCAGTAGTGCCGCTTCGGATTCCTCGACTGAGGCTTCGGAGTCAGAACTGTTCATCTTTGCCTTTAAGGCAATGTTCTGACTTGTCTTCTCTACTCCGATGGGTTATGAAACTCGAGATTCGTGAAGTTCAAAAGTGGAAAATAATTGTTCTAAAGTACTTACCTCGAGGTCCTTAGAGATGTAATACGCATCTACTAAGGAAGCCCACTCTGGAGTTCTAGGGAAGGCATTGAGCGCGTACCGGATAGAGTCCCGGTTGGTTACCTCTTCTCCAAGGTTCGTTAGTTGCGTTATGAGCTCCTTGATTCTCGCTTGGAGTTGCGCTACCTTCTCGCCTTGGTTCATCCGGAGGTTCGTTAACTGGTTCCGGAGGATGTCGCGCTTCGCTAGCTTCGCTTCGGAAGTACCTTCGTGAAGCTCCAGGAATTTCTCCCAGAGATCTTTCACTGAGTCGTAGCTTCCGATCCGATTTACCTCCTGCGGCGGCAGTACACTGAGCAGGTGGAACCTGTCTTTCTGTTGGCGACGAAATCGGCTTGCTCCTTCTTGCTCCATGTGTTTTCTGCTTTGTCTTTCGGCGCTGCAAAACCATATTTAATTGTAATAAATAATCAGTTTAAAATAATAACCCTTTTTTGCACATGAAGCAACTCCACAAAAGGGGATGTCGGCCGCCCATACCATCTCTGAGTGCCTGGACTAGTCTCGCCCAGGCGATGCTCTGATACCACTTGTTGGTGCAGCGGAGACCGGCAAGAGGGGGGTGAATTGCTGAAAACAAAAACAAACTATACCCTCCTCGGATTTCAACTCAGAATTTAAATCAGCAATAAAATAACAACTAAATTAAAGAAACAGAAACAGAATTTAACCTGGTTACAACCAAGGAGGTTGTTAATCCAGGGCGATGAAAAAGCTCTACTATCAGAATCTCCTTTACTGTAGGCGGAGAAGCCTTTTTACACTTAGAACGCTCACTTAGTTGCTAGGAATTGATTACAGATTGATTGCTTGAGTTGTACTTGAATTCCTAGCTCCAGGGGCCTTTTTATAGCTCCTGGAAAGTCTATCCCGAGGGTCCAAGGCGCCTCCAACAAGGTTCAAGGCGCCTCCAGCTCGGTCAGCGGATAAAACTTTATCCGCACGCAAACGGTCAAAACTGACCTGTTGAAGGCGCCTCCAATCAGGCTGAAGGCGCCTTCAAGGGCGCCTCCAAGCTTCCAGCTTAGTTTCTTCAGCTTCCTTCACTCCGTTCTTTTGGGTGATTGCGGCCAACCGGAATAGGGCTCACCCGAACCCAATTCCCGGCCTTCCTCGAGCAGCCTTTCGTCCCGGCTTAACGTCCCTCGAACGCCGAGCACGCTCTTCACGCCCACCGGAGTACTCTTCCGCAGCTCTCTCGTCCTTCGGACGCACCGAGCCAGTCGGCTCCCTTCCCGTGCCGTCCTTCTCGCTAGCTGCGTCTTCCGCTCAACTTCCTGTGCTCATAAGCTCCTGCACACTCAGACACAGGGATCAAATACAACGCAGGACCTAACCAACTTGGTTGATCACATCAAAACTACCATGGGGTCCAACACCTTCTCCTTTTGTCTCACAACATGTGTCTGGAGTCTTGGGCATTCTGTTGATGGACAAAACAAGCTTTTACAACCCATGCTTCCTTTGGTGTATCTAACAAGAATCAGTACAGCACAAGCTAAAACCTGACTATTTGTACTAAGGCATAAACACGATTATCAAAAGAAAACATTGTTAAATCTGTTTCCCCCAAAAGATACAAAGTCTATAATGGTTTCAGGTCAAAAATTCACAAGCAACTTTAAAGAATACAAGGAAAACCATGTGTCTATTCCTTACTTGCAAAACCCCAGAGAACAAATAGGAAGTTTCTTTATCAAACTTAGCATGTATCTACTTTGCTCTTTAGCAAAATATCACAGCTTTAGCTACTAAAAAATAAGTATAAGAAACAAAAAATCAAACTCTTAGAGACAACCAAATCACTGGAGTTAAAAAAGAGGAGACCCACCTGACTTCGAACTGGATGACACTCTGTAGACAGATGTCTTCCCTCTGACCCAGCAGTTACCCATTAATTATCCAGGAACTACCAATACAACTCACCAGGCACGAGATCAGCCAAAGATGATCTTTTTCACAAGTAGGGTTGAGGACAGAGATAGGAAGGCATCCACGACCAAAGCTCACTCCTTTCGGTGAAGGAAGCGCACGGGGCTGCTGCTCTTGCCTCGCTACAGATTTTTCCTTGGTGCCAGACCGTGCGATAGTGCCCAAATTGTTCACCAGATCTCCTTGGTGCCAGACCGTGCGATAGTGTCCGGTTTTAGTATTGTTCTTGATGAACACTTTCCATGGGCGGGTAGGGTGAGAGGAGGCCTATGTTTTCAGTCACGAAAAGGTAAGGTTTGACTTCATTGAAAGCATAGAGGCAGAGGAGACGTCGAGAGGAGATGGGTGTTCAGGTCGCTGGGACGTGGTCCGCCTCCACGACACCGTCGCAGGCCGCCGTCTTCGCTGCCGTTGTCTCCACCGTTGGGTCCGGCAAGCGGAAGGGCATCGTGGGCTGCACGTTCCTTGGGGTTGGCGAATCGGCCAGGCTACTGCGGACTCGGTCGATGGAGGTTGGGGGAGGCAGAGGAAGGCAGCCGCTTGGACATGGCTTTTTACGCCGCCGCGCCTTCGGCGCCAGGACCGAGTGCTTCCCTTCTGGCGACGTCGATGATGGTCGGGCGGAGGAGGATAATGTGGAGGAGTTTGCTTAGAGGTTGGAGGAATCGATTCTCGAGCTTCAGCAGCAACAAGGAAATGGAGGAGACACATCCATGTTCTCTGCTTCCTTTTGCTTCAACACGAGCTCGCCGCCGTCGTTGAGCAAGCAAGAGCCTTCAACGGAGCCCTCGTGGGTGCCGGTGAGGTCGGAGCCGCCGGACTGGCCCGGCCAGATCGTGCCGGCGAGCGTGGAGAAGAAGCAGGTGGTTTTGATCTTCCTCATCGATCCAAGATCCAAGAAGGGGAAGAGATCCAGTAAGGGGAAGAGGGAGATGAGGCTGAGAGAGATGGTCAGGAGGTTTAGGTTTAGGTTTAGACTGAGAGAAGCGGTGCGATATTAGTTTAGGTTTGGAGGGAACTTTGTGAAGTGTTGTAAATTTTGGCTGGTGGAAAAATTAAATTATTTTTTTTGGTTCATTAACACCGGGTTTTAAAAACCGCTGTTAAAACCGGTGTCTATTAACAAAAAAAAAAGGCGCTCATAGACATCGGCTAAAAAGCCGATGTCTATGAGCGAAAATCTGCGCTCATAGACACCGGTTTTTGGAAAAACCGGTGTAAAATATTCAAAGACATCGGTTTTTGCTTAAAACTGTTGTTATTCCATCGATGTCTATAAGGGTTTTTCTTGTAGTGGTTGTTGGGCTGTTAATTGAGAATCAGAATAGATGAGGACCCGAGCTGCTCCTATATGCCGAGCGGCTTGCAATCCAGCTATCAATGCTTCATATTCTGCTTCATTATTAGTGGCTCTATAGTTCAACCTGATAGAAAGTTGGAGTTTATCTTCCCTTGGAGATATAAGAAGAACACCAATTCCGCTACCTTGTCTGTTTGAGGAGCCATCCACATAAACTTTCCAAATATTTTCTTCCTCGGGGCCTTGAACTTTTATAATGAAATCTGCTAGAGCTTGTGCCTTGATGGTCGAGCGAGGTTGATTCTGTATGTCATATTCACTAAGTTCAGTCATTCATTTGATCAGTCGACCTGATGCCTCTGGGTTGAGTAGCACCCATCCGAGAGTACTGTTAGTCAATACAACAATTTCATGTGCTAAGAAATATGGGCGCAACCTCCGAGCAGTCAACACTAATGCATAAGCCAACTTCTCTAGTGTAGTATATCTACACTCAGCTCCTTTTAATAAATGGCTGGAAAAATATACAGGTTGTTGTTCTTTCCCTTCCTGCCTAACTAATACAGAGCCTACAGCATTCTCGTTAGCTGACAAATACACCCAGAGGGTCTCTCCTACTATAGGCTTAGTTAATACAGGAAAGGTAGACAAGTAATCTTTTAATTCTTGGAAGGCCTTATCACATTCCTCGTTCCACTGAAATTTGTTTGCCTTCCGGAGTATTTTAAAGAAGTGGAAGCTATGATTGGCCGACCTGGAAATGAACCTAGACAAGGCTGTAATCCGGCCGGTAAGTCTTTGAGCTTCCCTCATGTTGCGCGGCGGCTCCATGTTCTGAAGTGCCTTGACTTTGCTCAGGTTGACCTCTATTCCTCGCTCGGACACCATATATCCTAGGAACTTTCCCCCTTTTGCTCCGAATAAACATTTGCTCGGGTTCAGCTTGAGCCCATATTGCCTCAATGTCTTGCAGGCCTCCTCTATATCCCTGCACAGGTCAACAGCTTGAAGAGACTTAATTAAGATATCATCGACATATACTTCCATATTCTTTCAATCTGCTTCTGGAAGACCTTATTCATAAGCCTCTGATAAGTTGCTCCTGCATTTTTTAGTCCGAAGGGCATAATATTATAACAATAAGTACCTTTAGATGTTATAAAATTGACCTTTTCTTGATCCTCCTTAGCTAGGGGAACTTGATGATAGCCTTGATAAGCGTCTAGCATAGAGATGTATTCACACCCAGCAGTGGAGTCTACCAATTGATCGATCCGGGGTAACGGATAATAATCTTTTGGACAAGCTTTGTTGAGATCCCGAAAATCAATGCATACCCGCCATTTGTTTCCTGTCTTAGAGACTAAGACCACATTAGCTAGCCAGCTAGGAAATTGTACCTCCCTGATGTAACCAGCCTCCATGAGTTTAGTTATTTCTTCCTTGATGATTTGGTTCTGCTCTGCGGTAAAATTTCTTTTCCTTTGCATGACCGGTCGGGCATCTGGAAAGACATGCAAAGAATGCTCCATTAATGTAGGAGAAATGCCTGAGACCTCCTTGGGCGTCCAGACAAACACATCATTATTCTTCTTCAAGCATTGCATCAGTTTGACTTTCAGAGTGGGGTCGAGATTAGCCGCAATATAAGTAGTAGCTTCAGGTCGCCCGGTTTGTATCTGGACTTCTTCCTTTTTTCATAAACCAGGACAGGCGTCTTTTCCTGAATGGCATTGACTTCCATTCTTTGAATTTTTCGTGCAGCATTAGCTTCAGTCTGAACGATCTCTACATAACATTTTCGAGCTGTTTTATGATCACCTCACACTTCCCCGACCTGGTGATCAACAGAAAATTTAATTTTTTGACAGAAAGTAGAAATGGCCGCCCTAAACTCATTTAGGGTCGGCCGACCCAGTATCACATTATAAGACGACGGGGCGTCCACCACCATAAAATAAGATCTTCTTGTTCTCATTAGGGGCTCCTCCCCTAGAGATATGGCCAACTTTATTTAACCGAGTGATTGTACTTCATTGCCCGTGAATCCATATAGAGGAGTTACCATCTGTTGAAGTTCGCTCGGGTCGATCTATAATTGATTGAAAGTCTTCTTAAAGATAATATTGATAGAGCTACCAGTGTCTATAAAGGTACGAGAGATAGTATAGTTGGCTATCACGACCTTTATTATTAATGCATCATCATGGGGTATTTCTACCCCCTCAAGATCTCTAGGTCCAAAGCTTATTTCGGGACCAGCTGCTCGTTCCATGCTACACCCCACAGCATGGATCTCAAGTCTTCGTGCATGTGCTTTTCTGGCTCTATTAGAATCCCCATCGGTGGGTCCGCCCGCGATCATACTGATATTGCACCGGGCAGCATTACTCCTGTTTTCTTCTTGTCGGGCTGTCAGGGCTTCAGGCAGAGTCTTCTCTGGCACCTGGCTTGTACCGGCTAGGGTAGGTAATGTATCCTGCCGAGGCTCGACCGAGCGATATTCCAATTTGAGCGAACTTTGCTGCTTAGGGTACTGTTGCCGATAATAGTTTTGTCTTTGGTAGCGTTCCCTGTTTGCTCTTTTATTTCTCAAAACAAAACAGTCTTCAGTATGATGACTGCTAGTTTTATGATAAGTGCACCATCTTCTGGGTGTTTCTGGCTGTATCTCCACATGCTGCACTGCTTGCGGACGATATTCCGGATGACGATGAGGTGGATGAGTCGCTCGAGGCCCCCTTGGTGGAGGAACAGGAGCAGGAGCTTTCTCCTTAACCAGAGTAGGAGAAGAAGTAATGCCTTCCTTTCTGCGGGCGGCTTGAGCTTCTTCCACATTAATAAATTCAGTGGCACGTTCAATAAAGGAATCAAAATTGGCAGGAGGGTTTCTCACCAGATCTTTGAAGAAATCATTATATCATTTAAACCCTGAGAGAAAGCGCTTACCAAGATTTCAGTAGTAGCGTTGGGTACATCGATAGCTACCTGATTGAATCTTTTGATGTTGGCTCGGATGGACTCTTTGGATGCTTATTTAATTGAAAATAGACTCCAAGGAGTCTTATGATACCTCTTGTTACTAGAAAAGTGATGTAGAAAAACTTTCTTGAAATCCTTAAATTTTCGAATAGATTTTTTTGGTAATCTCTTGAACCAACGTTGTGCTGCTCCCCCGAGTGTAGTAAGGAACATCCGGCATTTTACCCCATCGGAGAATTGTTGTAATAATGCTACATTTTTAAATTTCAATAGATGATCCTCTGGATATGTAGTTCCAGTGTATTCGCCGATCTGAAGATTTTGATACTGCTTAGGAAGCGGATCATCCAACACGCTTTGAGAAAATGGAGAGATGACTTTTTCCGGCGAGCTATCACTAGTGATCATTTTAACTTTACGCTTTTCTCTGTCTGGTGCTTCGCCAGAAGATTCTTGAAACACAGGCCTTCGTCCTCCCTGTTCCATAGGACTACGAAGAAAGGCTCGTGGACGCCTTGTCGGAGAGGCTGTGGTTGGAGGAAAATATACATGTTCTTCCTCTTGGGGCTCCTTTCCTTTTCGGTGCTCGGTAGTTGAAATTGCTGGATTATGAGCTACCTGCAGAGTGACTCCAGTATGAGCTTGTTGTTGTTGCAGAGCCTTCTGCACATGAGTGTTAATGAGGAAATCCAGATCCTCCTGACTAATGGTGAGTAGATTTGATTTTCCAGCCTCTTCCGTCTTGTAGTCTCAGATTCAGGTGAAGTTCCCACAGACGGCGCCAAATTTGATCCTGTCTGAGAAGTTTGACAAAACGGAGAGCCGGGAGAAAAAACCTACTGCTGGTGAAGAATAATACCTATAGAACGCCGATCCGAGAAATCCAATGCGGATCTAAGAAGATGAAATTCCGGAATGTCCTTCTGATGCAAAGTTCCGATGGCAATAAAGAAATCCGACCGAAGAGAACCCAGATCTGGAACTTCCAAGGCTTCCTGCGCACAAGAGACCAACCAACACTATCGTCAGTGACCTAAGACCGGGGTGAGAATCCCTGGCTAGGCCCTCCGACGCTCAAGTCAGTGATCTCTCTCGATGTGGAAGAGGGAAGAAGAAGAAGATGAACAGTAGTTGAGAATTAGGATTATGAATGTGCACAATGATGTGAACTTACCTTGCCAACGGAGAGGATTCCCCTTTTTATACTACTTCATATAACCTCCGTAGTCATGAAGTGGACCCCGGTTTGTTAGACTTTGTTATGAGATGACGTAAGCTGCGTACTTGTGGTAAATGACTTTTAAGGAATTTTTTTGTACCCCAGATGTACCTTCTTTGTCATCTAGTATATGCAGAAAAGTCTAAAAACACATTTCCCGCCAAATATGTAAAACCTATTATACGATCACATACTGCAAATATCTTCATTAAACTACTTTATTTGAAATATTTACTTCTGTCCTGTTTCTCAAGTTATTTCAAAGTGTATCTATCGTTCTTACTTGCCCCTCCTGTTTTTGCTATATCATAGATAGCTTAATATAACATTGTTCCTTGCATCGGTCGAAGCTAAACTTAAACTAGGTCTGGTCAATTATTATCACCTCTCATGAGGCTCCTTGGGCAATACCTGTCCGTGCCCCTCTAGGTTTATTATCCAAGCTAGCACCGGGCTATATTTTATCAAGTATGTAATCTTGATCAAAATTGGTATATATTTTCAAGGTATTATTCAGCCTAGATTGGTCTACCTCTTTCAAGGTATGTCTTGGTCGGTATTGCCCTACTCACTTGGAAGTATATCTCGGCCGATATTGGCTTTCCTCCCTGAAGGTATGTCTCGATCAATATTGGCTTGCCTCCCTGGAGGTATATATCGGCTGATATTGGCCTACCTCATTTGAGGTATATCCCGACCGATATTGGCCTACCTCCTTGGAGCTACATCCTGATCGATATTGGCTTACCTCCTTTAAGGTATATCCCGGCCGATTTTAGCCTACCTCCTCGGAGGTATATCTTGATCGCTATGGGTCTGCCTCCCTGGAGGCATATACCGACCGATATTAGTCTGCCTTCCACGAGGTATATTTCGATCGATATTGGCTTACCTCCTTTGAGGTATATCCCGGCCGATTTTAGCCTACCTCCTTGGAGGTATATCTTGATCACTATGGGTCTGCCTCCCTGGAGGCATATACCGGCCGATATTGGCTTGCCTTCCAGGAGGTATATTTCGATCGATAATGGCTTACCTCCTTTGAGGTATATCCCGGTTGATTTTAGCCTACCTCCATAGAGATATATCTTGATTGATATTGGTATGCCTCCCTGGAGGTATATACCGGCCTATCTTAGCCTACCTCTTTGGAGGTATATCTTGATCGATATGGGTCTGCCTCCCTGGAGGCATATACCGGCCTATCTTAGCCTACCTCTTGGGAGGTATATCTTGATCGATATAGGTCTGCTTCCCTGGAGGAATATACCAACTGATATTGGCCTGCCTTCCAGGAGGTATATATCGATCGATATTGGCCTACCTCCTTTGAGGTATATCCCAGCCGATATTAGTCTTCCTCTCCGGAAGTATATCTCGGTCGATATTGATCTATCTTCTTAACTCGGCTATCTCCTTTCCCTTCCTCACCGGAGATCCATGAAACCCAACCCATATCAGTACCTAATGAATGTTTCATGAAAAATCTCTTAGATTACGTTATAGTAAAATATGATTATGCTTATCTAAAGTGTCCCTTACTGTTCGCCCTAAGATTATATGAAAGGAGATAAATCATAGAGTCAACTTATATTCAACCGCCAAATTACCTATAGGATCGAGATGCGCTAGAGGCGAAGGGTGAATAGCACTCGTGACTTTTTTACATTTTTCGAAAAACAAAGAATAATGCAACGGAAAGAAAGAAAAGAGAAACAACGTTAATAAGACCAAGTTTTACTTGATTTGGAACTTATGATGACTCTTACTCCAAGACCTGCAATAGTAGGGCAATCACTATAATTTCAAAAAAACTTTATAAATTGTAGAATTACAAGTGCATAACTTAATTCTAGTAATTTAAAATTACACTGACAATGTGAAATTCTAAAAGTAGAGCTTTCGGTCGTTGGAGCAGCGTTATGACTTTTTCGGATCGTCTTTGGAGCAGCACGCAAGAGAAGGATCACGAAGATAAGTTGTCTCTAATGCACTACTCATGGTCTCCTTTTATGGGTTGTTAAAGGCGCCTTCAATCCCATTGAAGTCGCCTCGAGCGGTAGAGCTTATCCCCGCAACGTCGGAGATAATAACTTCCGTAATATGTGAAAGTTATCCTTTCGAAGGCATCTTCAAGCTCATGGAAGGCCCCTTCCATCTAGCATCCAAGGTGCCTATGCGCCTCTCCGCGTGAGCCTTCGGCCAAGCCACCCGAGGCGCCTCCAATAGCCCCGGAGGTGCCTTGAACACTGTTCATCCAAGCTTATCTTGTGCTTTTCACTTCCTACAAAATACACTAGTCCAAAATACCAAGCATACCCTGTAAAACAAAGTTAGCACAATAAAATATGATTAACAAAACTACTTGACCATTTCTGGACTGTTCGGTTTTGACTTTCGGATTTTTCGAAATTCTTAGGTTGAACCGATGCTTACTATTCCCTCTACGGAGAATGAGTTATCACCTACTCCTCTCAGGAGAGTTTACCTTTTGCCAGATCGGTGGTCCAAATCGACTGAACTTTTGCTCAGTGTCTGAGACGTCAGGACTTTATGCTAGACATCCGATCCCTGACTTTCCAGTCTTTCACCTGGTGTTCACGACCCCAGGATTTTTACCTAGCATTCTCGATTCTAGGATTTCACCCAATGTTCTCGACCCACCAAGACTTTGTCTTGTCCCCCGGATCAACACTTTGTTGCCTAATCGCAGCTAGGATTTTCCACTTGTCTAGTCGTAACTAGAACTTTCCTTTGTCTAAGATCACTTAGGGTTTTTCTGTACACTTACTTCGACTTATTAGAGAACAAGACAGCTTAACTTTGAATCTCTTTATCATTATTAAAATATAGGTTCAATCATCTGATACTCCCTGTACCAACAATACAAAAGGATGATAAGAATTTTTTCTATGCCTATATTACTATCAAGATTGTACACTAATGCTTGATGCGGACTAGGCAAGAGATCCACATGGGAACACTGCGTACTTATGAGAGGCAATATGATATTCTAGAAAAACGAGGAATAAATTACTATGGCCAAATTGAGTGCACAGATGGAGTGTAGGGTTTATGACCCTAGCCATACATGAATTTACATAGGAATTGATGACAAAGCTAGGTCTTGCTCCTAAAAGGAAGATAAAATTATATACTATCATTCACAGTCATCCATATATATATGGCTTCTAATCTAGTATTCTAAAAGAGGACAAAATGTATGGAGAGAGAAGGTACAATACTTGCGACGTTATTTGTTAGCTTGAATGATCACTTAATTAATAGATTTACTAAACAATTAAGAGCTCCTTAAATCAATGGCAGAGCTTACATGGGTCTAGTGTGGACAACTCCAACCCTTTGTCCACACTAGGCCGGTGGGCTAAGGAAAATTTTTTATTATTAATTTAAATCTATCGTTGAAAGTTGATGATAGTCGGCATAGAAAAAAAAATTAAACTCTTTTTCTGTGCAGAATTAAACCCTGAATTAAGGTTAGTTTTCTTTTTTCTTTCTTTTGGTAGTGTCATTATTTAAAGTTTAAGTCAAAAGTATATGATTCTTTAGATTTTTTTTTGTGACTACTTACTTGAGGAATGAAATTTAGATTGAAAAGATGATTTATTTCACATGCAATAGATTCATGACTTTAGGATTCTTAGTGTTTAAGTTTGAATGGTTAGTTTTAGAACATAGAAGTTATTTATCTATTTTTTATTTGCAGTTTTGGGTTAAATAATGACTTGATTTAGTAATTATATATTATTTTTCTTTTTTCCAATTTGAAAGCAATTACTAATTAGAAACCTTAAACGGGAGATTTTGTTGTTACTTGTGTGTGTATATACACACACTTGTTCTCAATCAAAAGTTCATTTTGTATTTATTTCATTAGGAAATAATTATATCTATGATGCATAGATTTTTTAAAAGAAAAGATCTAGAATCAGAAGAATAATACATTAGAGATATTATAGTTAAAGAATTTGATTTTTCATAATTATTGATAAATTCTAGATTAAGGACTCCAATTTGTACTTATAATACTAACATTAGAGATAAAGTTCGAAGAATATATTTTTAAAAAGGTCTATGCCAACCTTCAGGCTATGAATTCCTAAGATGAAATTTGGAGTAAACCAATTTAGATGGTTCAATCCTTTATAGTTTAAGAAATTTGATGATTTGTTGGAAAATGATATAAAAAAAGATGTCGCATATTGTTTGTATCGCTATCTCTTCAATATACCTAAGTGAAAACAAGTAGGAGGGGAGACTTTTGTTAACAAAGGATTACAAAATTCACAAATTGGAATGGTAAAGATTGTTGGCCAGCTTAACACTGTCTGATCTCAACTTCAAAACCTGGATTGGTTTCTTAGTAGGAATCACCGTCTAACCTAAGTCTAAGAAACTCCTCACAATCTTCTATTTAGAAGGGCATCTCTTAAACTTACCTTACTTGCCTGGCAAATATCTATTTGGACTTCCTCTGCTTAGTGTCAGATCCTCTAATCCACTAAGACTTTGTTCTACTTGATGTTCAATTCTGTTGACCCATTAAATCTGTCTTGTTAGATGTCTGATTCATCAACTCATTTGGTTTTCCTCTATTTGTTGTCTAGTCCACTTGATCCACTAAGATTTACCTGCTACGTAGTGTTGATCCCCCTGATCCACTAAGACTTTCCTGTTAAATGACCTACATAGATAACACTTAAATTAGATCTCAAAACTTAACTTTAAACCATTTACCAATAATCTAGTACTACTGTACCAATAATCTCCTCTTTTAATATTTGACAACTCAGTTTAAAGTTAATAAAATAAGACAAAATAATACTTTTCAAACATTAAATACCCTTTAAGTTTTGAAAATTTTAACCCTTAAACTTTAAATATTTAAACATTTTTGAACTTTAAACATTAATATTCTCCCCTTCAAATTTAGAAAATTTTACTAATTACCCATTAAAATTTTCGAATAGTTTCAAATCAAACATTTTCAAACTTTAACCTTTAAACCTATATTTTTCCCCATTTGACATACATCAAAATAGGGGTAAAAATCAAATAAATGAAGCTTTTCATATGAAACAAAATATGATAATTACATGTAATAAAAATCCTATTCTAATAAGCACATTTCTAATTATCTTATAAAAATATTAAATTCTACCTCAAGTAATGGTTTGATAAATATATCAGCTAGATTAATATTTGATTTGGACTTAATATAGTCAAGTACAACATCTCCTCTAGCTACATGATACATAACAAATTGATGTTACACTTATATATGTTTTGTTCTTGAATGTAGGGGGGGGGGGGGGGGGGGGACCACATTAAAATTTTTAAAAATGAACAGATAGTAAATAAAAAGTTAAATCAATCAGAGTCGCACAATGGAAATAAAATTTACTTAGACTAATTCATTCAAGTAAGAGAAGGCAATAAGCATGCAATAGATTTAGCTAATAGTTAAACATGCAAATAGTTAATCAATCAAATCAAAAGTAGACACACACAACAGTAGTAATATTATAATTCTTAATTTTAAATTTCTTCTATGTGAAGAAATCTCACAAAAAAAAAGAATCTAAAAATTAAGCATAATTACAAAATGAGATAACACAACAGTAATGAAAATGTACTCAAAGTGTTGTCAATCAAAAATGAAGTGTGCATTGTAGCGTGTCGTAGCACAGAAGATGAAGGAGCACTTAAAGTACAAAAACAAGAGTGAATTATGTATAAATGAGTGATTTCCAAGTTTTGCCTCAAAACTTTTTATATAGGACTCATCTAGTCGCTTGGAGCCTTCTCGGTCGCTTGTATTAGTGCTAACGTGACTACAATTTTTATTCATTCAATAATATTAACGAAGCTCTCCGATCGACTAGACACCCTCCAGTCGCCTGAACAGGGGTTAAATCTCATCTTGACATGACTCGCTCGGATTCTCTAGTCGTCTTGACCCAAATATGATTACTTGGACCCTCCTATCGCCAGCTAATCGCCTCGGACTCCCTTTCGATTGTCTAAAATCGTCAAACATACCTCCTATAGTGGTTACACGTAATGAGTAAGATACAAAATATAAAATTACTCACACTTATGTTCAGCTTCCAACTGACTCATCTAAATTGAGTTGCCAAGCTATAGCTCCCTGTTGCTTTCACTTGGACATGTTTGTCGAACCTTCAACTCCCAATTGACTTGACCTGGACTTGATTCACCTAGTACTCAACTAAGAATTTGTCTGTCAAGCCTTAATTACTTGGACTTGATTCACCAAGTCTCCAGTTAGGAATTTATCTGCTAAACCTTATTCACTTAGACTTGATTCATCTAACTTCTAGCTAGAAATTTGTTTGTTAAGTCTTAATCACTTGAACTTGAGTTACCTAGCCTCCAACTAGAAGCTTGTCTTCTTGGTCTCTAACCAAGACTTAGCTCATGTCTGATTCCCAATTAAGAATTTAGATGCCTAGATCCACTAGGACTTAGTCACTATCTGGTTCACAACTAGGATTTCAACATTTGTCAAGTAATTTGCACCTACAAACTTGACACAACTGGTTAGATCACAACTAACTTAACTTTAATCTTAGTCATATATCAAAACTTTGGGTTAAATATTGTGCACCTAACACCAACATAATGATATATAAGATTTTTGTAGTTAGATTTATTGAATTTATATTATCAATTAATATTTTAATACTTTTATAATTTAACTCAAAATATTTAAATATATGAATCATTCATAAAAGTTGTCTTACACATTCTCCTATTTCTATGTATTTTATCTCAGTAGTTGATAGTGTAATACATTGTTACTTTCTACTACATCAGCTGACTAAAGATGGTCCTAAAAGTTGGCAACTACCACTTGTACTATTTCTATCTAGTTTACAAGTAACATAATTTGAGTCAGAAAATTCTATTAAATCAAAAATTGTTAGTCCTAAGTTATCAAATTCCTACATTTGTCATTTTGTTAATGTATCTTGATATTCTTTTAACAACTATTAGAGGTCATTCTTTAGCATAAGATTGATATCTTGCGCATACACCTACTATAAATAAAACAGCATGCTAGCAGTTAAAACTATTCATAGCACTTCTATAGTACTTTAGGTCTACCGATTTACCTTTTTTATTGTTATCTAACTTTATGTTTGTTGCCATAGGTGTATTTATTTCTTTAGCATTTTCCATGCCAAATTTTTTTTTGATTAATTCCTTACCATATTTATTTTGATATATATAATTTTCTTCTTTTGTTTGCTTTTTTTTGAAGTCCTAAAAAGAATATTAATTCTGATACTAAACTCATTTCAAACTCATTTTGCATTAAAGTTATAAATTCTTTTAGAATTTTATGTTAGTTGATCTAAATAATATATCATCTATATATATTTGAGCTATAAATATATCATTTTAAAGTATTTTAACAAATAATGTAGAGTCAATTTGTGATTGTTTAAAACATTTTGAGATTAAATAAGTTGATAATCTTTCATACCAAGCCCAATGCTTGTTTTAATCCATATAACATCTTTTTTTTAACCTAAATACATGGTTAGGGTATTCTAAATGTTCAAATTTCGGTAGTTGACCTATATATACCTCTTCCTTTATGAGACCATTTAAAAATACATATTTAATATACATTTGGTATAACTTGAATCTTTTATGTGTTGTAAAAGTTAATAACATTCTAATGGATTCAAGTCAAGCTACTAATGCATAGGTTTCATCATTGTCTAGACCTTCAATTGACTAAAACCTTTAGCTACTAAATAGACTCTATTTCTTACAATATCACTGTTATCATCTTTTGTTTTAAAAAAAAAAACTCATTTAGTATCTATGAAGGTTTTATCTTTTGGTGTAGATACTAGGTCCCAAACTGGATTTCTATCGCATTGAGTTAGTTCTTCTTGCATTACTATCACCCAATCAAGATCAAGTAATTAATGATTCATGTAATTTCTTAGGTTCAAGTTTTGATGTTAATGTAATTTGACTTATATTCTTATAAGATGATCTTGTTCTAACTCCTTGATTTGGGTCATCCAAATTTAGTCAATTAGATGACCTGAATTAATCTTAGATGTTCTCACAATTTGATTGTTGTTTTCCTCTTCTTGTTGGGTTTTTATTTTGTTTAAGTCCATCTTCATCTTGATTATCTTTAACTCCCCCTAAATCATTTCTTGATTTGTCAAACTTTATTCATTTATTTAAATCTTGGTTCAATTAAGGTTTTCTAGGTTATTATCTTCATCAAATATTATATTAATTGTTTCTTCAACTTTTAAGGTCTTTTTATTATATACCCTATAAGTCCTATTATTTGTTGAATGTCTAAGAAAAATGTTCTCAACTGATTTAGTCGTAAATTTTACTAAATAATCCTTAGTGTTTAATATATGTACTTTATATCCAAATACTTACAAATATTTCAATATAGAAATTTTATTATAATAAATTTCATAAGATGTCTTATTATAAATTTTATTAATTATTACTCTATTTTAAATATAATATGCTATGCTTATGACCTCAGCTCAAAATAATTAGGTAAATTATATTCATTTAACATTATTCTTGCTGTATATTATAGTGTTCTATTCTTTCTTTTTACAATTACCTTTTGTTGAGGGGTTATAAGATACAAAAATTCATGATGAAATCTATTTTCTAAACAAAATTTGTTAAATCTATTATTTTTAATTTCTCCTCCATGCTCATTCCTAATTCTTTTAATTTTTATATCTCTTTCATTTTATACTAATTTATAAAAAGTAATAAATTATTCAAATATTTCATCTTTTGTTTTATAAATTTAACCCAAGTAAACATAGAGAAGTCATCAATTATTATTAAGCAATATCGATTCTCACTTAGTGATTTAATTCCATGTGAATCAAATAAAGGTCTAAATGAAGTAATTCAATAATAGAATTTGTTTGATGTTGATTAGTCAATTTATATGTAGATTTGATTTTGGTTTCCTTCTTGACAAATATTACAAATTTTATTTTATAGATTTCTTAATTTGGATAATTCTCTAACTACTCTATTCCTACTTATTTTTGATATATGCCTAAAGTGGATGTGAGCTAGTCTCCTATGTCACAACCATATTTTCTCTTGTTATGTCAAAAGACACTTGAGTGGGATACTAGGTAGGTTAATTGAGTAGATATTATTTTGTCTCATTTCATTAATAATTAATTAGGACATTCAACATGTTTAATTAAACATTGAGTAGATTGAAATTTTACTTTATATCTAGCATCACTCAATTGACTAACATTAAGTAGATTAAATCTAAATTTATCAACAAGTATTACTTTTCAAATAATAAAGTTACACTTAAGTTCAATGTTATCTTTCTAAATTATCTTAAGTTTTCCATTGTTTCCAAAAGCTACTACTCCTAGATTCTTAAGTTTTAGCTTTGTAAATTTTTGTCGATCTCCGACCATATGCTTTACGCACCCACTATCCAGCATCTATTGTTCCCATTTTTGGTTTTCCTACATACAAAACATATGATTTGGTACCCACTAATTTCTTGGGTCTTATGGGGTTAAGTTAAATTTATAGACATATTTAGTGGTTGGTCAAAATTAGGAAATAATAAGTTGAATAAAATAATTTTATTATCCTAACATCTCACGCATTCTAAGTGTTTCAACACATATTAGCCTTGTTGTGCAATCAACCCCGGATTAGGGTTGACTAGGTCGACCAAGCTTAGGTTGACTCGAGTTAGAATTTTTAATATTTGATCAATATATAAGTTGGTCAAGATGTCAAGTAGGTTAAGGTTAACCAGATACTTGATAGTCGATCAATATGTTAAATTAGTTTAAGTAGGTTAAAGTTGATTAGATACTTGACAAGATATGAAAAATCCAAGTGGGTCACAATCGACTGAACACTTGGCTGTCGGAAGACCAACATGAATTGGCACAAGAAAAAAGTCCAAGTGGGTCACCATTGACCGAACACTTGGCGGTTGAAAATCTAACAGAGAGTTGACATGAGACATGATGTCTCGGCAGGTCAAAGTTAACTAGATGCTAGACAATGAGAAAGTCCCAACATGTCAAGGTTGATTAGATGCTAGGCAATGGAAAATCTCAGCAGGTCAAGGTTAACCAGATGTTAGGCAACAAGAAGTCTCGACAGGTTAAGGTTAACCAAATCTCGGGCAAAGAAAGTTTGTGTAGATTGAGATCAATTAGATATTGAACAAGATGAGATTTTAGCTCTGGTAAGACTAAAACAGGAGTATTAGTCGATTGATAGAGTATATCGATCGACTAATGAATGCAAACCCTCAAAAATAGGGTTGTTACAGTGTTGCTATATTCGTTGTGAATAGTATTTTTACTAAAATATTTTGCTATAGTAATAGTCAACTGATGGGTTTGATCAGTTGACTAATGGACATTGTAGTAGTGTACAAAAGCTTCAAAACTTGACTGCTGACGATTAGTCGATTAGTCGATTGATGTCATTGTTTGAGTAAACAGAATGTTCAAAACTCGACTATGGGATTCAATTGATTAGGTAAGAGTCAACTAATGTTAGTGATCAGTTGACTAATGCTAAGATGGATGAAACTGTTGAGCTAATAGGTTAGAGCAACTTTTGTATCTACTAAGGATCAATTGATTGATGGGTATGATCAATCGACGATAGGTGAAAATCAGACTCGGTCTAAAGGCTATAAAAGAAAGGGTTCAAGGAGATTTTTGGTGTTGGTTCTTGAGAAGTTGGAGATGAAGTACAACAAGAGGCTATCCAAAACAACAAGTAAGCTTTCAAAGCAAAATTTTCATTTGTAAAGTTTCTTTTACTTCTATTTACTTTTGTATTTGCATCTTGTTGTGTTGTTATAAGAAAAAGTTTTAGGGGGATTTTCCACCTTCATAAGGTATTCGAGAATGAGAAGCACAGTGGTGGTAGTTATTAGGACTAAGCCTGGATGTAGTCACCTTAGGAGGTGGTGAACTAAGTAAAACTAAGTGTGCTAGCATGTGTTCTTGTTTGTTAGCGTTGAGTTTGCTTCAAGTTTTCGCTGAGCATTCAATCGACAAGATCAGAGCTATTCATCCATCCTCTAGCTCACAAGGTCCTAACAAGCCTTATGAGTTCTTGTAAGATGGTTCTTTCAATTTTAATTGATTATTTTAATATTTATACATTAGGGGGTTTGGTCTTAAGTTAAATTCAGGTTTCGCTTTGGATAAGCCAAGTAAGTACGTATTTCTAAAATCAGCTTCCAAATTGTGGCAAGGAACAAGGGACACTACTTTGGGAAGCCATTTCCTCAGACAAAATGATAAAAGAAATAAACACCAAAATTGACTTACTACAAAATCTTGTTCTAACTAGTTTAGTATAAGGTGAATTCGCTTCAACTAGTTCCACTTAGTTAACTCTACCAAGTAGGATACACCTTATCCAGTCTAGACATGCACTAAGTTAAGCTCTCCTGACATGTTATCAGCTCAACCCCTCCTAGTACCATGTTGTCAAGATCGAAAGCCCTTTGCCCTATCTAGCCATTCTAGTACTATCTAACTATTCTAAATTAAGTATTAATGAATGTGAAAGCAATCAAATTAAGCACATCAAGCGTATACCAAGTTAATTAAATTAATATATAAATAAAAACACAAATAAATGCTCTCCCTAGATTATGCTTTATTTGATATGAAAAATAGTTTCCTTATCTCCCCTAGACCTCAACTTTGATATTTTTTTAAACAAAGTAATAAATTTAATTCTTAGGATCCAATATTTATTATATCCTATTTGCTTAATTAGACAAGATTTAGGGGACAAATTTTGACTATTTTAAGTTTACTAACATGTCTATTTACTAAAGAAATATATGACGATCATTTTTGACTTGTATCCAAGTCCTAATTTATTGTACATAGTTTATTGAGATTCAAGTATTATCTAAATACTTGAAGCTCGATGTGAACTTTTCCAACATAACCTTAAGCTCTTAACTTAACTTTTAAAGAGAGCATTCTCTTCCTCAAGTGTTTAAACTTGAGTTGAGGTTCTTTCTTGAACTTGATTAGTTGAAGAACTAAAGTTGATCTTCCCTTAAGGTGTTTACTTCCTTAAGAAGTAACTTAATTCATTCTTTGGACTTAGCTAATTTTCTAGTCAAGCAAGTAATTATAGTATACAATTTATCTACTACAGGATATGTTACCTCATCATGTTATTCTGGATCTTATTTTAGATTAGACTCATCCTCTGACTCTGATTTGGACTCAGCTACCTCCTTTTAGACATTAGAGCCATGAAGTTGGTCTAATCTGGTTCATCTGAGTTTGATTCTTTTGAGGATGATTAGTCACAAGTGGCCTTGAGTGACTTCTTTCTTCATTGTTTCTTCGGTTTGTCCTCCATCTTTGACTCCTTTGGATTGAGGCATTCTGACTTGTAATGCTTTTTTGGTTGCATCCATAGAAAATCACCTTTGTTTTTTATTTGCTTGTTTGGTTTTGTCTAGCTTTCTTGCTTTTATTTTGATGTCTCTCTTGGTGAAGCTCTTTTTCTTCTTAATCATATTTTAGACCAAATTTACAATTTCTAAAAGGTCAACTCTTTGTCGTCTTCATCTAAACCCAACTTGTCTTCTAATTTTGGTTCTAGTCGGAATTTTGACTTGTCCTCCTTGCTCTTTATTTGACTTGTAATTAAAGCAATACCTTTCTCATTTCGGCCCAAGTTAGCTTGTTCATGTAACTTGAATTTACAAAATTGATCATCTAATTTTACGGTAGATAAATCCCTAGACATTCTATATGCATCTACAATAGATGCCTACAAAGTATTTCAGGGAAATACTTTTAAGGCATACCTTATAGTATCTCTGTTTTCTATTGGTTGCCCGATTGAGTGAAGTCCATTCCAGATGTCTTTGATTCCTACATGCAATTGGCTTACGGACTCTCCATCCTTCATTTGATAATTAAATGATTTATTCAAAAATAAAATCACATTTTGTTACCTTTGAGTCGTTGGTTTTCTCATGGAGCTCGATCAATTTATCTAGAGGTCCTTGGCACAGTTGAATGGACCCTTGATTAAGTTCCTCAGTTAAACCACATTGCAAAGTGTTTACGACCCTCGCGTTGACTTGGACCATTTTCTTGATGTCTGAGGTGCACTTCTCTAATTCTAATGGTTCTCTAGACTCGTCTACCAATAAAGTGTATCCTTTCTTTACCATGAACCACATATCAATCTCGGTCTTCAGATAGTATTTCATTCAACTTTTTCAGTAATTAAGATCATCTCCGTTGAATAGGGGAGGGCAACTATATCGTATCCTTCTTGATGGGGGTAATTTCTGTAAGCATAGATTTTTGACAAGAAAGGTTGCTCTAAGATTTTTTACATTCTTGGGTAACTAGCACAATAATAAAAAAATGATAGCTAGAATTCATAAGAAAAAATTGATTAATAAAGAAAATAAAATATTAGAAAAATCTTGAATGGTGGTTAAACTAATACAGAGCATCGAGACTCAGATACTAATTGTATAGGATCGAAAATAGCGATAGAGATAGGTGAATATCACTTGCTTTTTAGAAACTTATTTTTTTCTTGCTTTTCAATTCAGAACGCAATGGAATAGAAACAAACACAAGAATCAAGTGACAGTTATTTTTACTTGATTCACAATCCCACAAGATTGCTAGTCCAAGGTGGATTGCTTCTCAAAAAGCACCTTTATATCTTCTTTTTTTCTAAAATCTTTTGGAGGTAGGGAAACCTCTTACAATGAAGAGATAATAATAAATGTTTACGTGTCTCTTAGAAATGAAATGCAATATAAAGGAAATTAAAACAATGGTTACCAAAACTTTTGAGCTCGATAATGTGAAAAAGAACTTTGAGCAGCTTAAAGCGCTGAGAAATATATCTTGAGAGCTAAAGCTTGAGTGTGAATGACTTGATTACTTGTTATTGTCTCTTTTCGAGCCTATGATTGAACTGCTTTTATAGAACTTTTTTAGTCGACTGAACCTAGCCATACGGTCGACCAATCCATAGTCTATCCTACTTGATAAACTTATCAAATCGATTTATCGATTGCTTAATCAGCAGTTCTAGTCAACAATCCTTGCCGACGTCAACTTTCCGTCTAAATGTGTCAGCTGACTGGATCAACCCAACTATCCTAATAGCTTCCTGTCGCCTGAACACCAGTCATGTCAATACCATAGCCTTATTCTCTGCCACGTTAGTCTTTCGATGTTTATCATCATCAACATCAGATGTCACGCCAGTAGAATAGTGCTTATCCAAAGCCATTAGCTAACACATCATCCTTTTGTGAGAATACGATGCCACATCAGCACAATCTGCTAATTCAGCTTCCCATCGACCAAACTCACCTGTTCGATTGTCGAATTATTTGATTGACTTGTCTAGTCGCCCAAACTATTTGATTGACGGAACTTACCTTTCGATCAACTGAACCTTGCAAAAAAAAAATTCAACACAATAAAAGATATATAATAATGCACGTTCTAATGTTTGATAATAAACACTGTCTAATCTTAACTTCCCAAATTAATTTCTTAATCGGATCACCGCCTAGCTAAAGGACTACCTTGACCCAAGTCTGAGACATTCCTCATAACTTTCTATTCAGAAGGATCTCTCTTGAACTTACCTTACTTACCTACTTTCCAAACGTCTATTTAGATTTCTTCTGTTTATTGATTGATCCTCTAACCCATCAATATTTTCTTCTACTTGATGTCTGATCTTGTTGACCCATCAAGTCTGTCATGTCAAATGTCCGGTTCATCAACCCATCTAGTCTTCCTCTTTGTGCTGTTCGGTCCATTTGATCCACTAAGATTGTATTTCTTAGTGTCTGATCCTCCTAATCCACTAGTGCTTTCTTGCTAAGTTACCTACATATTTAACACCTAAATCAGATCTCAAGGATTAACTTTAAACCCTTTGATATTATCAAAATACAAATTCAATTATCTAGTACTATCTGTACTAACAAATACAAGATATCACAAAGTACTCATAAGTCAGTGCATATGTTCACATACAACAACATACATGAACATTCCACACTTGGTCCTATTGATCACCCACTTGGTCCACACCTGATAGTCAAGGTGATGTGGCGGTCTAAGTTAGGATAGAGGAACATTCCACGTTTGGTCTTGTTGATCACCCAGCCTCAAAATTCTCGGATCTTGCCTGCACGACTCTAAAGTATGGTTTCGGATAAGGCTGATCGGGTACACACCCGGTCGATTATAAGGTGTCACGCCCCCAGAGGAGTCCCTGTCCGAGAAAATTTCGGCAGCATCTCCCCTGTACAGCGGACAATCTGAAACTTTCTACATATCTCCATACCTCAGCCACATGCAGCTGGAATAATAACAATAAATATAACACAACCACACAAACATCCACGCAGTTATATATAATCAAACAAAGCAGTAATACTCTGACTCGAAAACCACCCTACTCAACTACACTCTTAAAGCTCAAAACCGATGAACTCACCTCTTCTGCCGTCTAGGCAGGCATGTAGTAGAATAAAATCCAAATCCAAATCCATCGACATAATAAAATCCGTACCATGTCCATAAGTAGAATAATCCAAAAACAAAACAAGTTCAAAACATAGTCTATGAAAGAAAAACCAAAAGACTAATCATATCCTCGAGGTCTGCAGGGACCAGCAACTGGAACTCTCTCCTGACAACATCAACCTGAAAATATCAACAATGGAGGCGGGGTAAGTCCAACACTCAGCAGGTACAACTGATATACAAAGTAGGGAAACAACACCTATCACTAATCATGCGTACAGTCTCCTGATAAGAAAGATAAAAATGCATCTGAAGTAAACAGGAGAATCTGTACTAACCAGGTCCCGGTATAAGGTCAAACAGTCCGAAAGGGATAGAAGACCTGTATGCATGTCAAACATAGGTATCCAAACAATATGCAGCATATAAATGCAGCAAACGCAAACACAAGCAATAAATGCATCATGCATATGATGCCAATGATGCGTCCTGGTCACCCCTGATGCCAGTCGATCATCTCACACAATAGTGAGGCCGAGTGGGTAGGGTTGTGACAACCGTGCACTCTGTCGTCACTACTCCTGATGAGTGACCGAGTGGACGGGATGCTGTCGGAGTACACCTATCCTCCTACCCCAAATCATAAATGGGGGAGCGCAATGCTCTCAACTCCCGGTACACGATGACGGGGAGGAATCCCTGCCGGATAACACGTTGTGTCACACTACCCATGAGCGGACCAACGGTGCCTAACAGAGTCCCTGCTGCAACACACTCTGCCTGAATCGACCACTAACCCATGAGTGGTGGTGTGTGCAGATCCATGTAACTGGCGATGTACTCAACAATAATGGAGCGGACTATCGCACAGCATGCAATCATGCATATGGTGCATGGCAATAACCATAAAAACATCCTGACCTAATCCATATATATAGAAAAGTGCACCCTAGGTCAACGAATCATATCGAATCAAAGGTACACAGAAGGTATAAAAACCTAGGTCCGGAACATGGTGAAGCATGGTATATCACTACCCCCTATAAGCATGTATAAACAAATAAAGTATACATGGGATGCAAATCAAGCAATCAATCAATCATGTATCAGATAATGGGTAGTGACTAACCGAAACAAATAAAGGACATAATTAATGCAACTTGTTAAATTCACTACTATGTATATCAAATGACATAAGTCAAAAGTACCCGCCTCCAATAGAAATGTCCAAATCCGACATCGAGATACTCGTCTAGCGTCAAAGTCCTGTATCAATCAATGTGAAATTTTATTTAGCTAAAATCCAAAGAAATGGCTAAATAAAATCCTCAAGCCTAAATTAGGGTAAACCCTAATCAACCTAACCATCTAGTATAATTCACCCACAACCAAAATAATCATACCTAACCAATATCAAGTTCAAAATATGAACTATAAGTTATCATATATCAAAACGTACCTAAAATCACCCATAATAAATTACATTTATGTAACAATTTGTACCTATAACAACATGTATCAAGAACGTGCCAACTCAACCACACTCCAAACCCTTACATTAGGGTTGCTGGACCAAAGATTCTGTTGGAGACAAAGGTTGCTGCTCAAGCAGGAAACTCCACCGACTGTCCAAGCAAGAATCTAGATCTGTGATCAGCCACATAAAATCAAACCACAACCCTAATTCCCAAACCAACCTGAGCACTTTACCTGCAACAACCAAGGACCGAACAAGGCTACTGCCGGAAATGTTGCTACCAAAAGCTTTCCAGCCAACACCACCCAGAACCCACTCAAATTCTGGCCGACCACTGCTATCCACCGGTGGCACTGTCACGCCCCAGAGGAGTCTCTGTCCGAAAAAATTTCGACAGCATCTCCCCTGTACGGTGGACAATCTGAAACTTTTCTACATCTCACAAATACCTCAGCCACAGGCGGCTGGAATAATAACAACAAAATAAAACATCACCACGCAGTTATATATAATCTATTCAGCCTCTGGCTGTCACAACCACGCAGTTAAGATAATTTAATAGTAAAATAATACTCTGACTCGAAATCCACCCTACTCCACTACACTCGTAAAGCTCAAATCCGACGAACTCACCTCTTCTGCCATCCAGGCAGGCATGTAGTAGAATAAAATCCAAATCCAAATCCATCGCAATAATAAAATCCATACAATATCCATAAGCAGAATAATCCAAAACATATCATGTTCAAAACAGTCTAGAACAGAAAAGAAACCAAAGAAAACCAAACATATCCTCGAGGTCTACAAGGACCAGCACTACGTGCAGTGAGGACTAGCGACTGGAACTCCCTCCGGACAGCATCAACCTGAAAATAACAACAATGGAGGCGGGGTGAGTCCAACACTCAGCAGGTACAATTGATATGCAAAGTAAAGAAACAACACCTAGCACTAATCATGCGTACAGTCTCCTGATAAGAAAGATAAAAATGCATCTGAAGTAAACAGGAGAATACTGTACTAACCAGGTCCTGAGTATAAGGTCAAACAATCCGAGGGATAAGGAAATCATGTATGCATGTCAAACATAGGTATCCAAATAATATGCAGCATATAAATGCAGCAAACACAAACACAAACAATAAATGCATCATGCATATGATGCCAATGATGCGTCCTGGTCACCCCTGACGCCAGTCGATCATCTCATACAAAAGTGAGGCCGAGTGGGTAGGGTTGTGACAACCGTGCACTCTGTCGTCACTACTCCTGATGAGTGACCGAGTGGACGGGATGCTGTCGGAGTACACCTATCCTCCTACCCCAAATCATAGATGGGGGAGCGCAATGCTCTCAACTCCCGGTACACGATGACGGGGAGGAATCCCTGCCGGATAACATGTTGTGTCACACTACCCATGAGCGGACCAACGGTGCCTAACAGAGTCCCTGCTGCAACACACTCTGCCTGAATCAACCACTAACCCATGAGTGGTGGTGTGTGCAGATCCATGTAATTGGCGATGTGCTCAACAATAATGAAGCGGACTATCGCACAGCATGCAATCATGCAAATGATGCATGGCAATAACCATATAAATATCCTGACCTAATCCATATATATAGAAAAGTGCACCCTAGGTCAACGAATCATATCGAATCAAAGGTACACAGAAGGTATAAAAACCTAGGTCCTGAACATGGTGAAGCATGGTATATCACTACCCCCTATAAGCATATATAAACAGGTAAACTATACATGAGATACAAACCAATCAATCAATCAAGCATGTACCAAGATTTGGGTAGTGATTAACCGAAAGAAATAAAGGACATAATTAATGCAACATGTTAATTTCATTACTAAGCATATCAAAGACAAAAAGTCAAAAGTACCCGCCTCCGATAAAATGGTCCAAATCCTGACTCCGAGATACTCGTCTCGCGTCAAAGTCCTGTAATATTTATAGTTTACAGGTTTAGCTAATTTCATATAGATAAAATAGCTAAATCAAATCCACGAGAAGCTAACATAAATCCAACAATTAACTAGGGTTAACTTACCTTAACCCTAATCATACTATCAGACCAATTCCAATTATACATATGCAACCAATTACAAAAAATCTAACTCATACCTAGTCCAACCTAATTAAATGTCTTACCTCAACACCAAAGTCTCCTCTATTGATCCACAACAAGTAGTTGTTGTCGGGACAGGGCAGCCGCGGAAACCAGATACACTACCGTCGAATTGAATCTAAAATTAGAGACTACCACCCTTAGTTAGCATAACCTTCCACACAACCCAAGTGCTGCACACGGCAGGGATAAGAACCAGATCACAGAATTGAATACAAAACAAACCCTAAGCCTTACCTCAAGTTCCACAACCTAGAAATCCAAATCAACCTCGCTGCTGGAATCCAAGGGTTGCTGCTCAATAGGGTTGTTTACCGCTAGAAGGTGGCTGCCGGAAATTAGAAACACCCCTTAAAGCACAAAAACCCCACCAATCCGTGACCCAGAGTGGCAGCAAGGAGAGGGTCGGCGTCGGCAGTGGTGGCGGCGCGAGGTGGCTAGGGCAGAGGCGTCGGCGTCGGCAGTGGTGACACAGAGGAAAGAAGAGAGAACGACAGCGATGTCTCGTGAGGCGGCGGTGCTGCTCTCGTCGCCGGCGGCAGAGGATCGAAGAAAGAAGAAGATGTGGTTGTGGGGATTTGTCGCGAGGGGGAAGGAGGAACTGCCGCGGTTAGGGCACAGAGGAGAATCGGGCGCGGGCGGCGTCGGCGCGAGGAGAAAAGAGAACGGCGAGGAATAAAGAAAATATAAAGAAAAAGAAAAGGAAATTAAAAATAAAACTTTTCCTCATTAAAACAGGGTAACCTAAACAGGCTTTTCCGGGCCCCGTTTTTATCCCCGTGAACTTATCCGTACGAATTCCGAAAAATTCCCGAAAAATGTCCAAAAATTCTGAAAAATTCCTTTATTAATATTCGCCTATTTTCGGTATTTTACATTCTCCCCCACTTATAAAAATTTGGTCCCCAAATTTTGTTATCTACCATCAGCAAGTACTAACAATAAACAGGAAGTATAAATGCTGAACGGTAAACTGAATCACATACCTCAAGTAAAAAGATGGGGATATCGAGCTCGGATAGTATCCTCGAGCTCCCAAGTAGCCTCCTCATCCGAATGATGCTGCCATCCGACTTTAACCAGCCGGATAGTCTTGTTCCGCAACTGACGCTCTTTCCGGTCGAGAATCCGTACCGGAACCTCATTATATGTAATGTCAGGCTGGACAGGAACTGGAATATCTGTTAGCACATGCGTCAGATCGGGTACATATCTCCTCAGCATGGATACATGAAATACATCGTGCACGCCTGACAGGGACGGTGGTAGTGCCAGTCGGTAAGCTACTGCTCCGATCCCCTCCAAGATCTCGAAAGGACCAATGTACCGCGGAGCTAGCTTACCTCTGAGGCCAAATCTCTTCACCCCTTTCGTGGGCGAAACTCGTAGAAATACATGGTCGCCAACAGAGAACTCCAGTGGTCTGCGTCTCCGATCAGCATAACTCTTCTGACGGTCCTGCGCCTCTGACATCCTCCGTCTGATAGTACGGACCAACTCTACATCCTGCTGAACTCTCTGAGGTCCCAACAACTGGGCCTCTCCAACCTCATCCCAGAGGACGGGTGTCCGACAAGGTCTACCATACAACGCCTCAAACGGTGCCATCTGGATAGCCGAATGAAAACTGTTGTTATAGGCAAACTCTACTGACGGCAGATGGTCCTCCCAACTGCCTCCGAAATCCATAACACATGACCTCAGCAGATCCTCTAAAGTCTGAATGGTCCGCTCTGACTGTCCATCTGTCTGTGGATGGAAAGCTGTACTGAAACGGAGCAGTGTGCCCAAGGCCTGCTGCAGACTTTGCCAGAAACGAGACGTAAACCGTGGATCTCTATCCGAAATGATACTCAACGGAACACCATGTAGTCTGATGATCTCCCGGCAATACAGATCTGCCAATCGATCCAAGGGATCAGTCCTCTGAATCGCTAAAAAGTGCACGGATTTGGTTAATCGATCAACGATTACCCAAATCGCGTCATGGCCTCGTCGTGTCCTCGGCAACCCTACCACAAAGTCCATGGTAATGTGATCCCACTTCCACTCAGGAATAGGAATCCGCTGAAGTAACCCTGCAGGTCTCTGGTGTTCAGCCTTCACCTGCTGACAGACAAGACATCTAGCTACGAAATCCGCGATGTCTTTCTTCATGTCGTTCCACCAGTAGGAACGCCTCAAGTCTCGATACATACGGGTCCCGCCTGGATGGATCGCAAATCGAGAACGGTGTGCCTCCTGAAGTAGCTCCTGTAAGACCGGATGAGACTGAGGTACGCATAATCTGCCTCGGAAGTATATGATACCCTCCTCATCTCGTGTAAACTCGGTCTGCTGCCCGGAAGCTATCTGACTGCTAATAAACTGCAAATGCTGATCACTGGCCTGTGCCTCTCGGATCCTCGTCCTGATCGACGACTGAGCAACCATGGTAACAAGAATACCTTGCTCTGTCGGTCCCTGCTCCTCAAGATCTAACTCCGAGAAACTCTGAATCAAGTCCGTGACTGAAGTCCGGTGGCAAGCCAAAATCCCTCTGGACTTCCTGCTAAGTGCATCTGCAACCACATTAGCTTTCCCCGGGTGGTAGCTAATGGTACAATCATAGTCCTTTAGGAACTCCATCCATCTCCTCTGTCGGAGATTAAGCTCCTTCTGAGTGAAAATGTATTTGAGACTCTTATGATCAGTGAGAATCTCAAATGTGATACCGTATAAATGATGTCGCCATAGCTTCAGAGCAAAGATGATGGCAGCTAACTCCAGGTCATGAACTGGGTAATTCTTCTCATGCTCCTTCAGCTGACGAAAAGCATAAGAGACTGTTGGGGTTGCAAGGTTGCAAACATAGTCCCATATTGGAAACACATGGGAAAGATCATGGGTTTATAAGAGAAAAGATATCTCCATTGGCATGAGGCCTTTTGGGGAGAGCCCAAGAGCAAAGTCATGAGGGCCTAGGCCCAAAGTGGACAATATCATGCCATTGTGGAGATATCTAAATTGTTTTTGATCCTACAATTGGTATCAGAGCCCGGACTGCCAGAAGGTTTAGCCACCGACTGTGCACAAGAGCTATGGTCTGATTGAGCCATGTGAGTACAATATTGACCTCGAACAAAGAAAGTGGGGGCTCCTATGTTCGGATCAAGAGGACCAGACACCAGGCAGGAAGTCCTAGTTGCGACTAGGCAAGGAAGTCCTAGTAGGTCGGGTTGACCGAGGGGCAGGAAGACCTGGTGGGTCGAGGATCGGACGTGGGAAGCCTATGGTCCTTTGTTTGAGGGGGGGGGGGATTGTTGGGGTTGCAAGGTTGCAAACATAGTCCCATATTGGAAACACATGGGAAAGATCATGGGTTTATAAGAGAAAAGATATCTCCATTGGCATGAGGCCTTTTGGGGAGAGCCCAAGAGCAAAGCCATGAGGGCCTAGGCCCAAAGTGGACAATATCATGCCATTGTGGAGATATCTAAATTGTTTTCGATCCTACAGAGACTACTCTGCCGTGCTGCATCAAAACAGCGCCCAAACCCTGTAGAGATGCGTCGGTGTAAAGTACAAATCCATCCTCTCCAGATGGTAAAACCAAAACTGGAGCCGACACTAATCTCCGCTTCAGCTCCTGAAAGCTGGTCTCGCAATCCTCGGACCATATGAACTTCACGCCTTTCCTGGTAAGCCGTGTCAGTGGCATAGCAATACGCGAGAAGCCCTCGACAAAACGTCGGTAATATCCGGCCAATCCCAGAAAACTGCGGATCTCCTGAACTGACTTCGGTTGCTCCCAACCGGTGACAGCCTCGATCTTCTGAGGATCAACTGAAATACCTCTGCTAGAAACCACTAAATTGTCACGCCCCAGAGGAGTCCCTGTCCGAGAAAATTTCGGCAGCATCTCCCCTGTACGGTGGACAATCTGAAACTTTTCTACATCTCACAAATACCTCAGCCACAGGCGGCTGGAATAATAACAACAAAATAAAACATCACCACGCAGTTATATATAATTTATTCAGCCTCTGGCTGTCACAACCACGTGTCCCAGAAAACTGACTGAGGATAACCAAAATGCACACTTGCTGAACTTCGCGTACAGCTAATGCCGTCGAAGAATCTCCAAGACTGTGCGAAGATGTTGTGCATGCTCCTCCTCAGAACGAGAGTAGACCAATATGTCATCAATGAAAACGATAACAAACTGATCCAGATACTCCAGAAAGATGCGGTTCATCAAGTCCATAAACACCGCTGGAGCATTGGTAAGCCCAAATGGCATTACCAAAAACTCATAATGACCGTATCTGGTACGGAAAGATACGGATATCAGAATCTCTGACTCTCAACTGATGATATCCGGATCGCAGATCAATCTTAGAATACACTGATGTACCTCTGAGCTGATCAAACAAATCCTCGATCCGTGGTAATGGATATTTATTTCTGATGGTAACTGCATTCAGCTGCCTGTAGTCAATACACAACCTCATAGTACCATCCTTTTTCTTGACAAACAGAACTGGAGAACCCCATGGTGAAACACTAGGGCGAATGAATCCTCTGTCTAAAAGCTCCTGGAGTTGAACCTTCAGCTCGTTCAACTCTTTTGGTGCCATACGATACGGAGCTTTCGATGTCGGCGCGGTTCCCGGAATCAGCTCAATAGCGAACTCCACTGGCCTTCTGGGAGGCAAACCTGGCAGCTCCTCTGGAAATACATCTGGGTACTCCCGGACTACAGGAACATCGGAGAGGTGCGAACTACTACTGTCCTCAGTACTGATCAACGACAACAGAAAACCATGACAGCCGTGAGACAGCAGCTTCTGCGCCTGAATCGCCGAAATAATCGAGATACCGTCGTCTCTGGTGCCAGTAAAACTCCACGAGGGTTGGTTCGGAGGTGGAAGGTGACCACCCTCGTCGGCAATCAACGGTAGCATGATAAACAGCCAATCCATGCCAAGTATGACATCAAACTCGATCATCTCCATACTAGAAGATCTACCGTAAGTATCATGTTGCCAAAGTCTAACGGGCAACCTCGATCTCTGGTGGCGTCTAAAGTATCACGGACGGTGGGAGACGATCAATCGCCGCAACCTAACGATGGGTAATCTACCAATCTCGCGCATAAAGGTGCAGGATATAAAGAATGCGAACTACCAGTATCAATCAAAATATCAGCGATAAATGCATAAATAGAAATCGTCTGCGGAAAAGCGGATCGTCGGCCTGAGCATCCTCTCGTAATCGCATGAACACGACCGGTCTGGCGGAGGAGGAGGTGGTAACTGCCGGTGACTCTGCGGTGGCGGCTGCCATTGGACTATGTGCGATAAGGCGAGAGGATGGTGGCGATCTTGTCGGTGGTGAGTATCGCCTTGAGTCGGATAATAAGGTCACGGAGCAAAACTGCGGGGTGCTCTGAAGCAGTACTCTGTCCAAGCATGCCAAATCTTTGCTGCGAAGGGCTGCTCCTGTGTGTTGTGAAGATTGGGCTTCGCCCTCCTCGATATACGTGACTAGACTGTCCCCTCGACTGACCCTCCGGGCCGTGTCTTGAGCCTTGGTGACAATCTCGGCTCTGGTGCCCGGGCAGTTTACTGTCCCAGAGAGCAAGCTGGGGTGAGGTGATCTCTGGATCCACATCTGAAACAATGAGTATCACCGGAAGGTGGTTGTCGATTCTGCTGAGAAAACCAGGAACGTCCTGAAGAAGACCGCCCTAATTTCTGAGGCCTACGAGACGCCCCAGAAGTACCCTGACCTGACCGTCTGCGACTACTCTGAGGCTGTCCTGTCGCCTAAGTCTGCTGGACCTGCTCTGATGTCGGACCCGTATGCTTTCTTTTCCTGTCCGGATATGCTGTCTGTCGAGCTAACTCAATCATCAAAGCTCGATTCAATGCATCAGAGTAAGATGAAATCCCTAATCCGGCAAGCTGTACATGCAGATAGCCATCCAATCCTATAAAGCGCATCATCGAGTTACGTCCTCCATGACTAACTCTGGAGCCAGCGGAGGAATTCAGATATACTCGGTCCGGCGATTATTACGCCTCGGACTCATAAAATCACATCGTGAGCCATCGATAGGGCGGTGGAAAAGCGGCTCTCAAAGCCTCTCGAACTCGGTCCATGTGACGTTACGCTCACCAATAATAGAACGCTGACCCACCGGCATTAGCTTCATCCCGTAAATGGTAAGCACCATCTCGCTTTCTCCCACTCGGAGCAAGCCATATAGAAGAAAGTCTGCTCCATAGTCTCTATCCATGACAGAGCCATACTCGGATCGAGATCTCCGCGGAAAAGAGTGAAGCGAGTCTTCATCGACTCGACCGGTCTTTGGAATCCTAGCTCGTGCGTGACAATATCGATGGTATGTCGGGCAGAGCTGGGCGATACTCTGGTGATCTGTGAATAAACCGGAGGAGGAACTCCGGTGCTCTGTATATCTGGAGCATAAGCCGTCGGTGGTGCTGGGAACAAAAGTGGTGGCGGTGGAGTGCAGTGAGTAATGGTACGGATATGGTGCAGCTGCTCTTGAGCCTTTGAGGGGCACAGGTGCCTGTCGGGTACTGTAGGTCCGGTGGCGGTGGTCCGAGTACGTCGTGAGGTCGCTCTGGAGCAAATGTCGAATGCATGATGGTACACTGATGGTAGTAAAAGCGGTAGGAGTAGATCTGGTCGGTGTGGCCAAAGTAGGTATCTCTGGAGCTATCGGGTTTGAGGCCGATGCTCCCTGCATCTGAGTGCATCACGGTGCGGGCTCACTAACGATGGGCATCTCGGCATATCCGGAGATCCGTGGTCCTCCTGCGTGGTCGTCCAGCACCACGTCTCGCAGCAATATGAGTAGATCGTCTCATATCTGTTAAATTAAATTACAGATATCAATACCAATATAACAAACATAAAATAACAACATACCTATTTGCCGTCTGGAGATGTTCCGTCGCTGTCCAGTCCCCAATTTGACCTCAAAATTCCGAACGTACATATCGCCGGAAATCCAAATAAATCCGAAACGGAAATCCGAAACATAACCATATCGAAAATCCGATAATGCCCAGTTTGACTCGCAAACCTGGCTAACCCAAATATTCAGAATGCCAACAACAGGTATCCAATAAATCTCCAAAACACCAAAAGCAGGTATCATAACCCGCTCTGATACCAAATAAATTGGTATCAGATAAATCCCAAAAATCCAAAATACGAAACAAAAGATCGTAAAACTGTGCTCTGATACCACTAAATTGTCACGCCCCAGAGGAGTCCCTGTCCGAGAAAATTTCGGCAGCATCTCCCCTGTACGGTGGACAATCTGAAACTTTTCTACATCTCACAAATACCTCAGCCACAGGCGGCTGGAATAATAACAACAAAATAAAACATCACCACGCAGTTATATATAATCTATTCAGCCTCTGGCTGTCACAACCACGCAGTTAAGATAATTTAACAGTAAAATAATACTCTGACTCGAAATCCACCCTACTCCACTACACTCGTAAAGCTCAAATCCGACGAACTCACCTCTTCTGCCATCCAAGCAGGCATGTAGTAGAATAAAATCCAAATCCAAATCCATCGCAATAATAAAATCCATACAATATCCATAAGCAGAATAATCCAAAACATATCATGTTCAAAACAGTCTAGAACAGAAAAGAAACCAAAGAAAACCAAACATATCCTCGAGGTCTGCAGGGACCAGCACTACGTGCAGTGAGGACTAGCGACTGGAACTCCCTCCGGACAGCATCAACCTGAAAATAACAACAATGGAGGCGGGGTGAGTCCAACACTCAGCAGGTACAATTGATATGCAAAGTAAAGAAACAACACCTAGCACTAATCATGCGTACAGTCTCCTGATAAGAAAGATAAAAATGCATCTGAAGTAACAGGAGAATACTGTACTAACCAGGTCCTGAGTATAAGGTCAAACAGTCCGAAGGATAAGGAAATCCTGTATGCATGTCAAACATAGGTATCCAAATAATATGCGCAAGTACGCAAACACAAACACAAACAATAAATGCATCATGCATATGATGCCAATGATCCGTCCGGTCACCCCTAACGCCATCGATCATCTCATACAAAAGTGAGGTCGAGTGGGTAGGGTTGTGACAACCGTGCACTCTGTCGTCACTACTCACGATGAGTGACCGAGTGGGCGGGATCTTGTCGAGTACACCTATCCTCCTACCCCAAATCATAGATGGGGGCGCGCAATGCTCTCACTCCGGTACACGATGACGGGGAGGAATCCTGCCGGATAACACGTTGTGTCACACTACCCATGAGCGGACCAATGGTGCCTAACAGAGTCCCTGCTGCAACACACTCTGCCTGAATCGACCACTAACCCATGAGTGGTGGTGTGTGCAGATCCATGTAACTGGCGATGTGCTCAACAATAATTGAGCGGACTATCGCACAACATGCAATCATGCAAATGATGCATGGCAATAACCATATAAACATCATGACCTAATCCATATATATAGAAAAGTGCACCCTAGGTCAACGAATCATATCGAATCAAAGGTACACAGAAGGTATAAAAACCTAGGTCCTGAACATGGTGAAGCATGGTATATCACTACCCCCTATAAGCATGTATAAACAGGTAAACTATACATGAGATACAAACCAATCAATCAATCAAGCATGTACCAAGATTTGGGTAGTGATTAACCGAAAGAAATAAAGGACATAATTAATGCAACATGTTAATTTCATTACTAAGCATATCAAAGACAAAAAGTCAAAAGTACCCGCCTCCGATAAAATGGTCCAAATCCTGACTCCGAGATACTCGTCTCGCGTCAAAGTCCTGTAATATTTATAGTTTACAGGTTTAGCTAATTTCATATAGATAAAATAGCTAAATCAAATCCACGAGAAGCTAACATAAATCCAACAATTAACTAGGGTTAACTTACCTTAACCCTAATCATACTATCAGACCAATTCCAATTATACATATGCAACCAATTACAAAAAATCTAACCCATACCTAGTCCAACCTAATTAAATGTCTTACCTCAACACCAAAGTCTCCTCTATTGATCCACAACAAGTAGTTGTTGTCGGGACAGGGCAGCCGCGGAAACCAGATACACCACCATCGAATTGAATCTAAAATTAGAGACTACCACCCTTAGTTAGCATAACCTTCCACACAACCCAAGTGCTTCACACGGCAGGGATAAGAACCAGATCACAGAATTGAATACAAAACAAACCCTAAGCCTTACCTCAAGTTCCACAACCTAAAAATCCAAATCAACCTCGCTGCTGGAATCCAAGAGTTGCTGCTCAATAGGGTTGTTTACCGCTAGAAGGTGGCTGCCGGAAATTAGAAACACCCCTCAAAGCACAAAAACCCCACCAATCCGTGACCCAGAGTGGCAGCAAGGAGAGGGTCGGCGTCGGCAGTGGTGGCGGCGCGAGGTGGCTAGGGCAGAGGCGTCGGCGTCGGCAGTGGTGACACAGAGGAAAGAAGAGAGAACGGCAGCGATGTCTCGTGAGGCGGCGGTGCTGCTCTCGTCGCCGGCGGCAGAGGATCGAAGAAAGAAGAAGATGTGGTTGTGGGGATTTGTCACGAGGGGGAAGGAGGAACTGCCGCGGTTAAGGCACAGAGGAGAATCGGGCGCGGGCGGCGTCGGCGCGAGGAGAAAAGAGAACGGCGAGGAATAAAGAAAATATAAAGAAAAAGAAAAGGAAATTAAAAATAAAACTTTTCCTCATTAAAACAGGGTAACCTAAACAGGCTTTTCCGGGCCCCGTTTTTATCCCCGTGAACTTATCCGTACGAATTCCGAAAAATTCCCGAAAAATATCCAAAAATTCCGAAAAATTCCTTTATTAATATTTGCCTATTTTCGGTATTTTACAGGCACTGGGCGACAATCAAAGGCGGAGACAACAGTTCAGAAATCGGGCGGCGCCAACACCCTTTAGTCGGAGTCGATTGTTGGGGTCAACGGTAGTACAGAGGAGAGGAAATCAGGAGTCGGCCTGACCTAGGGCAGAGAAAGTCGCGGCGGTGTAGGCTGTGGCTAGGCTCGAACACCAGAAGGGAGCTCGGACTGTCGGCGGTGGTGCTTGGGTCAAGAGTCGGCGGCGGCAAAGCACAGTGGTGGTCGGCTCTTGCAGCACAGAGGAAGAAGGGAGATCGACGATCAGCAGAGGGCTCGGCGGTGTACCGCGGGTGGCGTCGTGGAACCGGGTGTCGCGGTTGAGGCTAGGGCACCGGTTGTCGGCGCTGCTCCGTGCGTCGCCGGCGGCTAGGGCGCAGGGAAAAGGATGCTCGGCTACGGAGAGGAAGAAAAGAAGTGCTGACTTCCCTTGGGTTCGGGGCTTATGCACTCGTGGGAGAGGAGGAGGGAAAACCGCTTGGGCGGTTAGGGCAGAAGGCCTTCGGCGTATCGGCGCAAGGGGGAAAGAAGATCTCGGGGAAGAGGGAAAACGGCGAAAACAAAAGAAAAAGAAAAGGAAAAGAAATAAATAAATTCAACTTTTCCTCGTTAAAACGGGATAGTCCAAACAGACTTTTCCGGGCCCATCTTTATCCCCGTTAAATCGTTCGTACGAGCTCCGAAAAATTTCCGAAAAATTTTCAAAAATTTCAAAAAATTCCCTTATTAATATTCGTCTATTTCCGGTATTTTACATTAGGACTCTAGGGCTTTATTCTGAAACTAAAGAAATAATATGCTCGATCAGTAAATAGCTGTCCGGGTTCAAAGGAGCCCGCCTGGATGAAAGGTCGTCCGAGCTCTAGCCACTTAAGTCTTATGAAGCTCTTAATATATGTTCGACCAGATAAAAGGCAGTCAAACATAAGACTCTCTATGTATGCCTGATAGGGCAAAGATCAGACGGGCTTAAAGACACTTAGCCTCATAAACCTCTGTATACTAGACCGACCAGATAAAGGTTAGTCAAACATAAGACTCTTTTTGTACGCCCGACCGGATAAAGACCGGGTAGGCTTAAATGTACTTAGCATCATAAACCTCTTTATACTAGATTAGTCGGATAAAGATCGGTAGAACATAAGACTCTTTATGTACGCTCGGTCGGACAAAGACCGGACAGGCTTAAAGACACTTAGCCTCATAAATCTCTTTATACTAGATCAGTCGGATAAATGTCGGTAGAACATAAGGTTTTCTGTGTACATTTGACCGGACAAAGACCAGGTGGGCTTAAAGACATTCATCCTTAGGAAACTCTGCATATACGATCGGTCGGGTAAAGATTGACTAGATTTAAGTTACTTGATGTCATATTGCCCCTAAAATAAAGCTCTAACATACATGATGTATCATATGACTTCTTTAATGGATCTTTGGTATATTGTGGGTACTATAATAGTCTCTGAACATAACTTGGTACACATGACAGAGCAAATTGATACCAGTATAGGTTAAAGATGCTTCATTTCATAGGGCGCGGCCAAATGAAAAATCAGTCTGAAATATATTCAATGAAAGATATTCCAGTTAAATGACAGGCTCAAGGACCGGCCGAGATATATTAAGCAGACAAGCAGCAAACAATATTCTAACAGCCTGTCAAAGTTGTCAGGAAATATTCCTTGGAGATTTCCTCACTAATTGATTCGTTACAACAGTATACTCCAACAACCTCATTAAAGGTCTGAGTCATACGTGACAAAAGAGGTACATCTGTGGGTAGAAAAAAAATTCCTCGGACTATCATTGCAGATCACCCAGACTGTACTCTTTTCATCACCTAACAAATTCTGACACAAGGGGCCATCTCACGATCGCAAAGGTTGTGAGAGATGGTATATAAAGGGGGATCCTCTCTATTGGTAAGGTACATAATTAGTATCACTTAGACCTTACTCTGACGCATATCTTCTACTGTTCTTCTTCTTCATCCACTCGCTGAAAAGTGTACTGACTTGAGCGTTAGAGGACCTTAATAGGGATCCCTTCCCTGGTCTTTGCTCACTAACGTTTTGTTGGATTGTCGGATTGTGTGCAGGATCATTGAGGAGCTCTATTGTCGGTTCTAAGTCTTCCACTGGTCAACAGACCATCCACCTGAGCCAGCGTGTCATCTCCCTAGCCTTCATACATGATCATTAGCCTTTCGACATTTATCCTCGTCAATGTTAAATGTCACATCAGTAGAATAGTGCTTACTTAGAGCCATCAGCTACCACGTCATCGTTTTGTGAGAATATGATGCCACATCAACACAATCTACCAATTCATCTTCCGGTCGACCAAACTCACTTGTTCGATTGTTGATTTGTTTAGTTGATTTATTCGATCGTCCAAACTGTTCGATTGACCTAACTTACCTTTTGGTCAACTGAACCTTGCAAAACAGATTCAGCACAATAGAAGATATATAATAATGCATGTTCTAATGTTTGATAGTAACCATTGTCTGATCTTGACTTCCAAAATTGATTTCTTATTCAGATCACCGCTTAGCTAAAGGACTACCTCGACCTAAGTATGAGACATTGCTCATAACTTTCTATTCAGAAGGACCTCTCCTGAACTTACTTTACTTGCTTGCCCATTGTCTATTTGAATTTCTTCTGCTTAGTGTTTGTGTAAAATACCGAAAATAGGTGAATATTAATAAGGGAATTTTTCGGAATTTTTGGATATTTTTCGGGAATTTTTCGGAGCTCGTACGGACGAGTTAACGGGGATAAAAACGGGGCCCGGAAAAGCCTATTTAGGCTATCCCATTTAAGCGAGGAAAAGTTAAATTTATTTATGTGTTTTCTTTTTCCTTTTCCTTATTTTCCTCTTTCCCATTTTCTTCCTCGCCGAATTCCTTCCCTCTCCCTCACGCACCCGAGCCGCATCCCCTCCTCACCCGACGGCATCTTCTCCCGAACCCTAACCGGCGCCGAGCGGTTTCCTCTCCCTCTCCGCAGCCGACGCCATTCTCCCTTCCTCCCTATTGCGTCGCTTCTCCTCTTCTTCGAGCGCCGGCCACCAGATTCACCGAGCCACCATCAGCCAAGTTTTTCTTCCGGCCGATTCACCTCCGTTGGTCACCAGGTCCGAATTAGCACCGCCGGGTGCTGCCTCTCCGCCGAGCCATCTCCGGCCTATGCCCTAGCTGACCCCCAACCGCCGTTCCCTAATTCTTGGCCGCACCTTCTTCACTCGACAGCGCCGCCGCCGCACGGGACAGCGCCGGCGACACTCGAGCCAACGCAGTCGAGGACCCGACTCTAGCCTCTGCCCTGACTCCAGCGACACTGTCCCTGTGCCCTAGTTCATCACTGCCGGCCCCTCTCCTAGCCTCCAGCCACTGTGCCCTCGTTTTGCTCTTTACTGTGGTTCTGTTTTGTTGTTCCAGTAGCCACAGCAGTTGTGGATTGAGGTAAGCTTCGTTTGTTGTTTAGGATTATGGCTTGATTGAGTGTCAATCTTGATTTCATCTGATCCGAACAGTGAAGTATCCAGCAAGGAGGTTGGGTTCGGTGGAGGGTCTTGGTTTCGGCAGCTGTTCCATCTGTAGGCATCTTGTTGTCAGTATCAACACTCCCTGCTGTGGATCAACAATCACAGTCGTTGATTAAGGTAAGCTATGTTTGGAGTTTCGGTTGTATTTCTATGAGTATTTGGAGGATATGCATTTGTGTTGGATTATGTGGAGATGTTGCAGTCTGCAGTTGTTTGGTTAGTTGAGGATGTAGGTAAGTTATGATGGATTTATGTTTCACTTAACCTAATGTGATTATGGAAGGCTTAATCTATTGTAGTTGTGATGAATTAAGTACCGTTGATTTATGTTGGATTAGATTTAATCCTTGGATTTATTAGATATGATCACATTGCTAATCGTAAGTTGATTAGCGAAAGGAAATGATTGTGCTGATTGAGGATTATTGATTAAGGAGATTAATTCAAGTTAATAGTTAATTAGGATTAATTAATGATGGATTGATTAGGGTTTTTCCTAATTAAGTTGGGTTGGATTTAGCTAGTTGTTGTTTATAAAATTAGCTAAATTGTATATCACATTATCTGCAGGACTTTGATTCGAGACGGTGTCTCGACGAGGGATCTATTTTGGATTGGACCTTTCTATTGGAGACGGGTACTTTTGACTTATGTCATTTGATATACATAGTAGTGAATTTAACAAGTTGCATTAATTATGTCCTTTATTTCTTTCGGTTAGTCACTACCCATTATCTGATACATGATTGATTGATTGCTTGATTTGCATCCCATGTATACTTTATTTGTTTATACATGCTTATAGGGGGTAGTGATATACCATGCTTCACCATGTTCAGGACCTAGGTTTTTATACCTTCTGTGTACCTTTGATTCTATATGATCCGTTGACCTAGGGTGCACTTTTCTATATATATGAATTAGGTCAGGATGATTTTATGGTTATTGTCATGCACCATTTGCATGATTGCATGCTGTGCGATAGTCCGCTCCATTATTGTTGAGCACATCGCCAGTTACATGGATCTGCACACACCACCACTCATGGGTTAGTGGTCGATTCAGGCAGAGTGTGTTGCAGCAGGGACTCTGTTAGGCACCGTTGGTCCGCTCATGGGTAGTGTGACACGTGTTATCCGGCAGGGATTCCTCCCCGTTATCGTGTACCGGGAGATGAGAGCATTGCGCTCCCCCATTTATGATTTGGGGTAGGAGGATAGGTGTACTCCGACAGCAGTCACTCATCAGGAGTAGTGACGACAGAGTGCACGGTTGTCACAGCCCTACCCACTCGGCCTCACTATTATGTGAGATGATCGACTGGCGTCAGGGGTGACCAGGACGCATCATTGGCATCATATGCATGATGCATTTATTGTTTGTGTTTGTGGTTGCTGCATTTATATGCTGCATATTGTTTGGATACCTATGTTTGACATGCATACAGGATTTCTATACCACTCGGACTGTTTGACCTTATACTCAGGTCCTGGTTAGTACAGTTTCTCTCCTGTTTACCTCAGTTTGACATTTATCTTTATTTCATCAGGAGACTGTACACATGATTAGTGCTAGATGTTATTTCCCTACTTTGTATATCAATTGTACCTGCTGAGTGTTGGACTCACCCCGCCTCCATTGTTGATATTTTCAGGTTGAGGCTGTCCGGAGCAGTTCCAGTTGTTGGCCCCCCATCTGCACGTAGAGCCAGTTCTCTACTAGTTCGTTATTTGTTTTATTTTGGCCTTTTGCTATATCAGACTTTGTTTTAGTATTGTCTTTGAATTTTTCCTATGGATATTGTATGGAGTGATACCTTTTGATGGATTTTTTTATATGATGTTGGATTTCATTCTACTACGTGCCTGCCTGGACGGCAGAAGAGGTGAGTTCGTTGGATTTGAGCTTTACGAGTGTAGTGGATTAGGGTGGATTTCGAGTCAGAGTTCTATTGTTATTGATTACTATTATTAACTGCGTGGTTGTGACAGCCAGAGGCTGAATATCTTTATAAACTGCGTGGTGTTTGTTTTTTATTTTTTTGTTATCATTCCAGCCGCTTGTGGCTGATGTATATGTGATATGTAGAAAGTTTCATATTGCCCCCCGTACAGGGGAGATGTTGCCGAAATTTCTTCGGACAGAGACTCCTCTGGGGCGTGACAGTTTGATCCTCTAACCCACTAGTATTTCCTTGTACTTAATGCCCGATTTTGTTAACCCATCAAGTCTGTCCTATCAAATGTTCGGTTCGTCAACCCATCTAGTCTTCCTCTTTCTGGTGTCCGGTCTACTTGATCCATTAAGATTCTATTGCCTAGTGTCCAATCCTCCTAATCTACTAGTACTTTCTTGCTAAGTAACCTACATATTTAACACCTAAATCAGATCTCAAGGATTAACTTTAAACCCTTTGATATTGTGAAAATACAGATTCAATTATCCAAGTACTATCTGCACTAACAAATACAAGATATCACCAAGTACTCGACAAGCTGGTGCATATGTTCACAGACAACAACACTCAAGTAATTCATAGTAAAACAGGACTCTTATTTTTTGTTCCACCATCAATTATACGCTAACTTTTAGATCAATAACCAATTTTTTCTCTGCATTATTTTCCCATTACATTTTGTGACTGTGCTTCATCTATATGTGCAAAACTTCAGTCAATTTGATATCGGAGTTCAATGAGGGTGATAGGGAGTGGAGCAGTCTCACATAAAATTCTCCGCACAAAATTTCTAGAGAGAAGAAAACTCTGCCATTAGGACCACAAAGTTCTTTGTTTGTTTTGGCGCATTATGAGATTATTTAGATTCTTACTATTGCCCTCCCTTTTGGCCTTTCGTAATCTCTGGTATCTCTAGGCCATTGGAAATAAAGCTAGAAGGTTTTATTGTACAACAGCTCTATTGTTTTCGGTTTCTTAATTTCTGAGAATTAGGAAATTATGATAGGGAAGCCTATGAAACACCACTTGAGCCATTGTCCACTAATGAAACATCAATTCCCTCATTTTTGAGCCACTCAGTATGCAAAATGCCAGCAAGGGACTTGGATTTTCCTATGAATTAAAGGCTTGAGAGAACTGACAGATTCACAAAGAAACAAAACTCTGAATCATATTCATTTCCTAATTCTAGGATGGAAACCTAGATCGTTTCAGTAGATTGAATTTTATTTATTAATTCTTCCAAACAAAAATTTGACAGAAATATTATTATAATAATTCTTTAATTTATTTTCTTATCTATATTCATTCCATCCCTTTAATCGGGAGCTAACTCTGACCAAAGTTTGACACTTTTAACCATATCCATGTGCGAGCATTAATTTTCATCACATTTTGAACTCGAAGACAGCTCACGAAGCGCTGACAGCTTGCGCAATAACCCCACCCAGAGATTCATTACCGACCGGCCGTATTCTTAAAAAGTCCAAACCACAAAATCCACCTTCTTTCTACGAAAATTTCCATATCAAATATTTAAATCTTCTGTCCGATTTATCATACGACGGCTGGTTCGGTCCCACGTGAAGGCTCATCCTTATGGTTAATGTTTTCGGTCCCCGTTGCCTCGGGGGTAAATTTTCTTCTATTTCGCTTATGCTCTGAGGAAGTTATCACGTGAACATGAAGCTCTCGCGTTTGTGCACCGTTCATAATGGTTCGGCACCGAAATGTTTGAATTTTGAGCAAAACCAGCTTTAGCTAGCTAGTGACCACTGCTCCATGCATGCCTGCATTAAGAATCTGCTGGCTAGTCAAGCCTTGCATTTTTTTTTCAAGTTGTCCAAATCTGACAACAGTGGTCGCCAGACGGACTGGACGAGGTCTGACTTTTAGGGAGTGAATTAATTAACCTTTAGGTATATATAGTGAAGAAAGGTGGTCAATTCCTGAATGAAACCGAAAAGGTTGCTGCAGCCTAGCCGGCCCAACCTTTCGCCTACTAAGTCCAAATGTTTGCGGGGAGTGGTTGCCATCACCATGATCAACAAGAGGAAATCAAATGATATTTATGCAATCTAGTGAGCTCACATGTTTTGTTCGACGTCTGTATGTCAACTACTAACCTATATATCCCCATCAGGTACAGTCCAATCATTGAACTCACTCCCTTGAAAAAGCTGATGCCCAATTCAGCCTGCCAGATCGTCCACTGTTTCTCTCCATCAATCATTGTTCAAGACGCATACTTAGAAACTCTCCCATTAATTAATGCATGCCTGTGAGTTTGCGCCCATGTGTCATCAGATTGTTCAAGATAACCCCAAATTAAAACACATGCAGGGAAGTCTGAGCGAATCAGCAGAAGCTGCATAATAGAGATGCCTACTGATCATTTTATGCTTCACATGGAAAAAGAGGGTTGGGAACTGAGTATTGACGTATCCGGCCAGGTGAGGTGGACTCACCGAAAGCCTACAGGCGTACGTAGCATCATTTGCTTATTAATTAAATTGAGGCAGGTGGGTAGCATGATTGTTGACACATCGCAACAACAGTAGGAAGAGATCGTGAGGACAGGCTTTGTACACGCATATAAATATATATATATATATCCTTGAAAGTTCATAGATTCCACTGCATATAATATAGCATACTGTGGATTAGTCCCCATCAGGCAGAGCATGCATGAAGAAATAGCTAAATCCACATGAGCAAATAGTTCCTCTGCACTTTTAGGCTTTAATTTGAAGCGTATGTATAAGGAAGGGTTTAGTGCACATCCTTTTCTAGCTATGAATTAAGATGAACTCGTAAATTCATAAGACATTAATGTATTTGATGCATGCTGTGATTTCGCACAAATAAACTCAACCAGCTGGTAGCTAGCGCTGCTGGTTATAGATTCCAGCCGGCCATGAGCGTTTTTCAGGAGTACATGCATGTGGGGAAGACAGACAGTTTAATTCAGTGGTAATTTTTCACACAAATAATTACATTTTTGGATCTGAACGGAGAGGATCATATCAATCTGTCATATTATTGAGGGAAGCAGCTTGAATACTCTATTGCAAAGTTGGCAGGAGTTATCAAACGGGAGCAACCCACTTGTATTATAATTGCATGCAGTTTCCCACAGGATGGCTAGCTATGATGAGGCCACAAATTAGGCCACTTCTATATATCACCACCTGATCATTCCTCATCAGACTTCATTAAACTATATTAAGCTTAGAAACTGTCGACTCTCACTCCCACTTAAGTTTTATTTATTAAAAAAGAAAAGGAAAAGGTAAAGGTTAAAAAAAAAAAAAGACTATAATATAGCTGACATGTTCAGATGTATGAACTTAGCCGCCTCAATTTTATAACTAATGGATGTCTCTTCATCACATTGCCATTTTAATCAATGTATACAAACTTTAGCTTCACGGGCTGGCTATAAATGCATAGTAATAGTTTGTACAAACTTGTCAACTCTCATTCACCAACTCTCCGCAGTACTCCCTTCTCTTAGCTTCTCTCTCCCGCAACAATGGCACAGCATCATCGCCTTCAAGCGTGGGATTGGGAGTCGCCTATGAGTTTTCAGTATCAGTATCAGTATCAGCACCTCTACCAAGGTGAGCAGGGAGAAGCCTGCAAAGAGCTCATGTTCGAAAAACCTTTAACTCCCAGCGACGTAGGCAAGCTCAACCGGTTGGTGATTCCGAAGCAGCACGCGGAGAGGTACTTCCCCCTGGACGGCGTCTCTGGCGAGAAAGGCCTCTTGCTTAGCTTGGAAGACGACTCGGGCAAGATATGGCAGTTTCGGTATTCTTACTGGACCAGTAGCCAGAGCTACGTGCTCACCAAGGGATGGAGCCGCTTCGTTAAGGAAAAACGGTTGGACGCCGGCGATGTCGTTCTCTTCGAGCGTCGACGGGTTGACGGCGATCGGCTCTACATCGGTTGCAGGCATCGGGGGGATCCGGCAGCGACAAACACTGCTGCAGGGCCGTGGAACACACCTTACTATGCGTCGAGTGTCTCAGTGCAACATCAGTACTCCTCTCTTCATGCAGGTTCCGACACCCCGATCTTAATTTTGAATTGGAAATCCATTTTATTTTTTGTTTAAAATTATATATGACAAGAAAAGGGATTGCCTTTGCAGAGGAGCAAAGGGATGAAACAGGGGTGCACAAGAGTGAGACAGTGGCACCGTCTAACTCAAAGAGGTTGAGACTGTTTGGTGTAAATTTAGATTACTGGCCGGAGCCAGAGCCGGAGCCTGTGCAGGCCTCCACCTCATGGTTAATCTAGCTAGCACCAGATCTCAGAAATTGGTTAGTCATGATTTTAATTATCAGTTGTTCAAGCTAAGGCAAGTTACTAGTTCTAACCAAAGGTTTCTGTCTGCATTATTTGCACAGCAACAGGAGCTGCTAGGGAAAGCAGTTGAGGTGGAGTGGTAGAGATGGGGAGAGGGAGGACATCCGAGGCCATGCTCACGAATCCCACTGAACCGATCTCATAGCAAAAAGGAGAGGGGAGAAGATATCCCTGGTTTTACAGGCAATCTCTGCTTCCATTTCTTTTAAGTTTTTCCCTGTAAACAGCTCTCTCTGTAAAGGGCTGTGTCAGATCTGATGTACGGGGTCTTGATGTACGGGGTCTTTGGTGAAGTTTCAGAAAACATCAGATTGAAAAGGCGCAGAATGATACTTCAACTTGTAGCACTGACTCACACTCTTGTTAAATTTGTGTGTGTGTGTGTTTTTAATTTCCCATTTTTCAGGAAAAATCTACAGAATCTGATGGGGTTCTCGATCTCTTTTGCCTCTCGCTCATAGTTTACCATTTTTTATGCCTACATACTTGAGACGTCCCGTGAAGAGCGTGATATATTCTGAAATCTCCACCAAAAATAATGACAATAATATTAAACAAACAAACCAAGAGAGGTTGCCTAGAGTCGTGGGGAAATAAAGGTGCATTCATCCGGAGCTTCTTACCTTATGTGTGCCAAAAACAGATAAGACATCTCCGTGTTTTGCCTCCTTTCTACTATATAGTATAGTATTACAAATTCAAAGTACTTAGGCACATACTTTTGCTAAATGCAACCCCCTCCCCCTACAGTAGTGTATTATTGTAAGCTCAAAGTGCTTGATATGTACTTTTCCTAAATGGTCTCCTCACACATTGCTAGTGTGGAATGCACATGTGACTTGTTAATAAACTAATTAATTTTCTAATGTTGGATGATGGAGTGAAGGAAGGCTTCCTATATGCACTTAATCAAGTATGTCATGTACAGTGCTTTAACAAAGTGTCACATTTCATCTCATGTGAGTGTACTCCATCGTGCATCCACATATTATGGTGTGGGTTGTTAGAGTTCTCATTTGGCTTTGAACATGAACTGGACCTTTATATACTTCACAAGTAAGTTTACTATTTAGAAAGCATATGTTGCTTCCACTGAGTTAATCTTTTTCAGGGTATTAGTTGTGACTTGTGAGAAATCTAAATTTAAATGTCTTAATTTTCTAGACTAAAATGTCTTCTTGCTTCTCATGTTTTAAAAATTGTCATAGCTCTCTTTATAGAGACATGTTAAGTAAGAAGAAATTCACAAGGTTAGACAGACATGGTAGATTCCCAGCAACTTAAAGCTACCTTGTCTCCTACTTTAGCTAATCCTCCTTTAATTTAGATAAATTGTAATCCAGGCCTGTCACTGGTGCATATATAAGAATGCTTCGTTGATGTGACAACCTTGATCAGGAATTGTATAATCAACAACCTGTAAAGTCCCCAACAGAAAAGCTTATAGTAAAACCAAAGCAAACATGATAACCTAAATTAAACCTTAGAGTCTCCATCAAGTTGATTCCTTCAGCCTCTCATGCGTTCGATTAGACAGACTTGCATGGTCCTAATCTTCTCCTTTTTCGTGTTTATTTAATATTACTCGGTGGAAACCATCAACTCTGTAAATTTTAAAGACCAGAGATGTCGGAAGAAACCACGACACAGAATTTGCATCACCAAAGATTCATTTGACTGAGGCTTTATAGTGATATATACTTGATGCAGCCATATCCACTGAAGGATGATCTTGTCTGCCTCAAACAAAAGAGCCATGTGAAGGGCAGTTTCTTCCTCCTATCATTGCAAAGCAGTGCCAGAACACCTGAGCTCATGGCACATATTGATCGAGCCACGACTTGCGATTCCACCACTTGATTCCCGAAAACCTCCACTTGTTTTCGAACTGAGGGATAAGACAGTAGTTAGAGTTACTGATACGAGCTGTGCTTTTAAAGATGAACAATATTAATCTGAGAACTGAAAACAGATTGGACTAAAATCTGAACCAGTTTAATGCATAACCACAACTCACAAAGAGAAACAATAAAGGCAATGAGATTGTTGCTGTGGAATTGCAAGATGGTCAAATTGCATCCTCATTTTAAGTTGTGGTACAGGAATTTGTCTCTCATTTTCAGTCACAACTTGGATTGCCTACACAAAGATTAGATTTTCAACCTTCTTGTTTGCAACATGGCAGGTTTCTCACATTGGATCAGCAATCCTAGCTAGTAAGGATGCCTTCACATGAGAAAATAACTATTATACTCTTTAGCATTGGGGATCAAACAGCTCCTGGGTCGGATGGGTATGATTTTAAGTTTTACAAGCAGACATGGGATGTAGTAAAATCTGATTTTATGGCTACAATCAAGGAATTTTTCACATATGGAACCACACACTAATAATGGAGGTATCTATGAATATTTCAAAGGGGCCAGGACGGATCTAAGAATTAAAGTTGGGGAGACTTGAACTTAATGTAATAAAATATGTCTTATTTGGCGAATACTCTTATCAATAAAATTTTTAGAATCATTTTTTTAAACCAACAATTCTAACTTTCAAAGTTTGTACCCAATTACTCCAACATATCTAGTTTATAAGGCTCCATTTTTAGATATGAATATCTTATCTCATCTCATACATTAACTTGATATTCACATATCTATTTTTATCCGAATCTCGTTCAATAAATAGAGGATGATTGATGGTTGTCGCTAGGAGAGGAATTTTGAAATCGAAGGAATTAGGCACTCAAAATTGAAAAGCTTTCACTAGATTGATGTTGCATTTAGAGACGGTAGGAATTGAAGTGTTTTAACCAGTTTGACAATATCTCTTTTTAAATAAAGAGGATATTAGTGTCTTTTCTTTAAACAAGTAATAGTCAATCAATTTATAAGGATGAAAGGAAAAGAGAGTGGAAGTCTTACCATTTTTTTTACCGTCTTGGCTAGCTCTGACGATAAAAAAAGGCAAAACAAAAATTGCTCTTTTTGGAGAGGAAGAACAACTAGAGTTGTTGTTGGTTGGCTGGAAAACAACAAAAGGGAAAAAAAAAAAAAAAAAAAAAAAGAAGGTTTGTTACTCTTAAGAAGAGGAAGAAGAAAAGAAAGATGCTATTGGAGAATGTGAAAAGAAAAACAACTAAGTTATGGTTGGAAAGAAAAAAATAGGGAGAAGGAAGGAGGAGGAGAAGAAGTCGACACATGAAGGCTTACACATGAGGTGGTGGGAGTGAAGCTGCATACGCAGAAGAAGAGAATAAAAAAAAAAGAGGAGAGAATATGTTTTTTTAAAATTTCTTAATTCGTTTTAAATCAATTGAACTGATTTAACCCAATTAAACTTGGTTCGACCATAACTTGATCAAATCAAGTCCAAATTAGCCTTGGTTTGGACCAACATACTCCTTATCTCTACTCCTACTTGATTGATTTTGTTCGACCCCAATCCGATTTTAATTCAATACCTCCATTTCATCTCCGATTCACTTATTCATTTTATTAAAAAATTCAATACTTATCAAAACTTATATAGATAATAAATAAAATGATTGGACTATAGCCCAGGATACTACATGCAGCTATCTCTAGCCAGAGTGTTACGGCAAGAAGAAGATCCATTCTCAACTTACATATTTGAGATATGTATTGAGGTGCTAGGCAAGAAGTTGTGCCAACGCATATCTATGGTCGATTTTAATCCTCATCCCAAATGTGAATATTTGAGAATCATCCACTTGGCTTATGCTGATGATTTACTATTATTCACTAGAGGGGGCACAGTCTCACTACTTTGGTCACTTGTATGCAAGAGTTTGGTAAGATGACAGCTTAATTAGGTAAACCATCTGAAATCTAACATCTATATGACAACAGTTGATGAGCAAACAAAGAGGGACCTCTTAGCCATCATAGGTTTCTAGGAGGACGCTATGCTATTTAGATATTGAGGCATTCCATTGACATCAGCAAAACTCAAGATGGCTAATTATTCACCTCTACTTGATTCTTTGGTCAAAAGAATCAATTCATGTCCAAAACACACTATCTTACGTAGGGAACGCTCAATTTATTGCCTCAGTTCTTCAAGGAAGTTGAATGCTTTTGGATGTCCATCCTACCAACTTCCATATGACATTATTGATTGCATCTACAACATTTCCAAAGCATTTATATGGACATCTAAGCACCCATTGATATTATGGGTTGAGATGTGTAAACCTAAGGATAAGGGAGGAATGTGATTTCGAGATATACGAGCTTGGAACCTAGTCCTGCTAGCCAAGGTACTCTGGAGAATATAGGATAAACAGGACACCCTTTGAATTAAATGGACACACCCCACATATCTAACAAAAAACAACCTCTAGGCTTGGCATGCAAAGCATATGACTGTTCATTGATCAAGAAGCTACTACAAATCATGGACATTATCTTAGAGGCATCTAGCACATCAAAAATGGATTCACAGTGGCTAACTGACTGGTTTATGCATGGAGGAGGTAGGGTGGCTAGAGCATATGACTTCTTCAGGAGGACAAGTGCAAAGAAGTCATGGGTGAGCATTGTATGAAAAGGTTACCTACAACCTAGTCGTGCTTTCATTGTCTGGATGTTGGCACACAAGAGGCTCCATGCCAAGGACAAAATCAACTATCTTGAGGATAGGATGCACACCTTTTGTGCCTTGGAGATGGAGACTTAGGGACATCTATTTTTTTTATGTGCCCGTATTGTTGAGCCATGGAGAAGGATCAGAGTGTGGCTTCACATGCCCAAAGAGATGTCAACCTATAGAAGGATGCTCAGGGGTCTTCAAGCAACACTGAGATGCCTGTATAACACAACTTCACATGCATTACAAATGCTCTTAACCACAGCATGTGATGCACATTGTCATTGTCTTATGACGTTCAACAGCTTGTAGTTGTGACAAATTTTTGGTATCAGAGCGGGTACGATGCCTGTTTTGTTTTGTGTTCTATTTTTGGGTTAATCTGATATCAATTTTTGGTATCAGAGCAGGTTTACGATACTTGCTATGTGTTCTGGATTTTTGAGATTTATCTGATACCAATTTTTGGTATTAGAGCAAGTTTACGATGCCTGTTTTTCGTGTTTTGAGATTTCGTGTTTCAATTTTCTTGATGTGACTTCCGGGCTTTGGGACCAGGTAGCAGCAGGACATCTCCAGGTTATAGGAGGTATGTTTGTATATTGTTATCGTACATTTCTGTTAGTACATGCATTGTTGTTCTGATAGTGATGACATGTGTTAGCACTCTCTTGTTAGTGCCTGCCTATTTGTTTGTAGCATGCATTGCATGTGTTGGGTCAATCACTGATCACGGTTGACCTACTGGAGATCAAGGATTTACAGTCTCAGGGGATTTCCTCATATCATACTACTAGTAGTTTTAGTGTCTGTTACTACTAGTTGGTTGAGAGTCAGAGTCACATACCAGTCTCTATTATTATTAGCTGGATAATGGATGATATTTGTATACATATGTTGACTCAGTTTGTATTACTCCGGTTGGTTAGATCAGTTTAGGATTGGGTTACCTGTTTGACTTGTGCAGTGGGGTTTGACTTATCTTAGTTGGTTTCGTGATCTTATTAGTTCGGTCGGTAGAGGATCGATTTTACCTTAGTTGCTTTTGACGAGGATTGATTTACCCTTATTAGATCAGTTAGTTGATGACCGATTTATTTAGCAGTTCGATCATTAGGGTATCGTCATACTCTATTTTTAGAGATTCTGATCTTTGGGGTTACTTGTGCTTGGTTAGATATTTTGGGCGATACATTTGAGTGCATGACTTGTACCATCATGGAAAAGACTGAATTAGCCATACATCATTGTCGGCTTAGTCAGTCTATAGAGGATTAATGTATCATATTCTATTGGGGATTTTGACTATGGATTGTCTGTACCTGATTGGATGACTTAGAAGATACATGTGGATAGGATACCGCACGGTGTGGAAAATTGTAAAGCGACATGCTTAACACTTATGAGATACAGCCGTTATTAGGGTGTATAACTTGGAGAGTGCTTTTGGATATATGATTTGTACTGACTTGAGTGAGTTGAAGTTAGCTACTTAACCTTTACTTGACCCGGTACCACGTAAAGAAAGAAGCAGAGAATGATTTTTGGAGATCAGGTCGTCATTTAGTGATTTGTTGAGGTGTTTGGAGATAGAGTAGTTCTCTACCTCTTTCGGTAACATGATGGTTTTTAAGGTGATGACTACTAGACTCGCCTATCGTTGCTCTACGGGAGACCCTGACTCATAGACCTACCAGATGTAGTTAGATATTCTTGATGTATCTAGTGTTTCTCTATCATTGTTTAGAAGACTATCTGGTATGATTGATTGATGTTGAGGATGATTCGGGATTGATGGATATTGTGAGATCATGTGTAGTGATATGTTGTCTTTTGATGATATATTGGTGGATATTTTGGCTTGACGATTTATTATTTGGCGTTTGATGTTGATAGTGATATGGGAAGTAGCATGTCTGTGATATTTATGGATTTGGTGATTTTTAGTTAGTGATTAGATTACAGACTTGTTGTTGGAGATCTTATAGTTGAGTGAGCCTGACGTGCGTACATTATGAGTCCTTGGTGTTATCATTTAGGCATACCATGCCCTAGATGTTTTTAAGGACTTGATGTATTTGGTATTTCTAGGGTATTTGGATCAGTTTTCATTGTCTTCATTGATGATGTTGCGATCTATTTTTGATCCGAGGTGGATCACGTACACTATTTTCGCATAGTTCTAGAGATGTTTCGACAGGAACATCTATATGCGAAGTTCAGTAGTGTGTATTTTGATTGTCTTCTACGAGATTTCTGGGACACGTTTTTAGTAGAGGGATATTAGTGGATCCACAAGAGTTAGAGGTAATAACCAGTTGGGAGTAGTCGTAGTCTTTACAGGAGACTCGTAGCTTCCTTGGTCAGCATTATGTCGTTGACTGGACTGTCTAGGAAGGGAATAGAACTTTGCTGGACGGATACTTACGAGATCAGTTTTGGGAGTTGGATGAAAAGTTATTAATTGCACCGTCTTAGTTATGTTTTCTAGTGTAGACGGATTTGTACTCTACACAGATGTATCATACCCGAGGTTTGGTGCAGTTTCAATGTAGCATGGGCGGAGCAGTCTCATGCCAGTATACCGAATTAGCGTGGGATGGGAATGAGATCCTTTGATTTCCATCGGAGATTATGTGTGTTTCCGAGTCACTTCTTATCCTAGAGGAGTTACTACAGGAAACACATTGATATGGATTTGTGATACATTCGGTTGACACCTGATGTATAGAGACTTGGAGCGTTCATATTGGTGGAACAACATGAAGAAAGACATCGTAGATGTTATAACTTGATGTCTAGTATGTTAGCCAATGGAGGCTGAACATTGGAGATCAGTAGGATTGGTTTAGTAGACTCGTATATTGGAGTGGAGTGGGGAGCATGTTATGATGGACTTTATGGTGGGATTACCCAGGACACGGAGAGGATATGATACTTTGGTTAATCATTGTTGGGTGACGATTTTGCTCCCTAACTATGGATGTGTAAGACGGATTCTTTTAGATTGAGTAGCAGGATTATATTCTAAAGAGATTACCAGACCTCATGGTATATCTCTGAGTGCTATATTGGATGGAGATCAGTGATTCACATCATGGTTTTGTCTGTGGATACAACAGACTTTGGATTAGGAGCTTCGCTTTAATATAGATTTTTACCTCAGACTGATGGATAGTTTGAGCATCCTATACAGATGTTGGAGGATCTGATGATAATGGATTTTGGATTGCAGAGGTAGTTGATTTATCCACAGTTGGTCAGGTAACAGTGTGGGAGTAACAAAAGTAGAGTGAGCTTATAACCCACAGATACATCCTTTAGGGTTGGAGATAAGTTTATGATACTTGGATGGAGTGGTATAGAAGTATGTTGTTTAGTTGTTACCCTTGGATGAGGATTCCTAAGTTGACCAATAAATTTGGGGACCAAATTTTTATTAGTGGGGGAGAATGTAAGATACCGTAAAATTAAATAATGAATATTATTGGACGAAAAATCTTATTGGATTTTTTAGAAATTTTTAAAAAATTTTCGGGAATTAAACGGAGTCCGTATGACCTGTTTTGAGGGGATGGATTCAGGGTACAGTAAAAACCTATTTAGAATACCCTTAAGAGGGAGTTGATTTATTTTTGTCACGCCCCAGAGGAGTCCCTGTCCGAAGAAATTTCGGCAGCATCTCCCCTGTACGGCGGACAATCTGAAACTTTTACATAACTCATATACCTCAGCCACAGGCGGCTGGAATAATAACAACAAAATAAAACATCACCACGCAGTTATATATAATCAAACAAAGTAGTAATACTCTGACTCAAAAACCACCCTACTCAACTACACTCGTAAAGCCCAAATCCGATTAACTCACCTCTTCTGCCGTCCAGGCAGTCATGTAGTAAAAAAAACACATCGAATAAAAATCCATCATCATCACAAAAATCCATACAACAACCAAGTATCCAAACAAACCAAGTCCACACATAATCAATAAATGCAAAACAAAACTAAACGATATATAAACCATCGAGGTCTGCAGAGATCTAGCACTACGTGCTGTGGGGACTAGCGACTGGAACTCCCTCCTGACAACATCAACCTGAAAATAACGACAATGGAGGCGGGGTGAGTCCAACACTCAGCAGGTACAATTGATATGCAAAGTAAAGAAATAACACCTAGCACTAATCATGCGTACAGTCTCCTGATGAATAAAGATAAATACCAAACTGAAGTAAGCAGGAGAGAAACTGTACTAACCAGGACCCGGTAAAAGGACAAACAGTCCGAAAGGTATAGAAGACCTGTATGCATGTCAATCAAGGTATCCAAGCAATGTGCAGCATATAAGTGCAACAAACACAAACACAAACAATAAATGCATCATGCATATGATGCCAATGTCATGGTCACTCCTGACGCCAGTCAGCCGACTCACAACAACAGTGGGACCGAGTGGGTAGGGCTGTGACAACCGTGCACTCTGCAACACTACTCCTGATGAGTGATCGAGTGGACGGGATGCTGTCGGAGTACATACGTACTCCTACCCCAAATCATAAATGGGAGAGCGCAATGCTCTCATCTCCCGGTACACTATGACGGAGAGGAATCTCTAACGTGCTACACGCTGCGCCACACTACCCACGAGCGGATCACCGGAAGAGTCAAACTGACGTGCTACCACGCTGTGTCCCGCTACCCATGAGCGTCACAACGGAGCACCGAACAGTGATGAAACTGGCAAAGTGCTCGACAATAAAGGAGCAATCAATCACTCAGCATGCAATCATGCGAATGGTGCATGTCACTAAACATGGTAATATACTAAACAAATCTCTGGACATATCATAATGTGCACCAAAGCGAATGAATCATATCAAGGTATCTGATCCTATAAGGTATCAAACCTAGGTCCTGACATGGTAAAATATGGTTATATCACTACCCATGAGCATGTGGAATCAGGTACATATCCATACAAGATGTAAACAAACAATCAATCAACAGGTAGCATGTATTGGGCAGTGATTAACCGAAACAAGTAAGAAACACAATTAATGCATCTTGTTAATTTAATTACTAAGCATATCAAAGACAATAAGTCAAAAGTACCCGCCTCCAATAGGAAATGTCAAATCTGATCCGAACACGACGTCGAGCTACTCGTCTCGCGTCAAGGTCCTATGATACCAACAGAGATATATTTTATTTAGCTAAAATTCCAATGAATTGCTAAATAAAATTCCCAACACAACTTAGGACAAAACCCTAAGTCATAATCATTAACCTACCTAATTAAACACATATAATTTAGTTACTCAACCTGTATCAAATAACTAAATCAAACTCTTAATTCAATTAGGAAAACCCTAATTATCGATTAACCTTAATTAATCATAAATTAACTTGTCCACATCAAAACCTAAATCCATAAACATTAAACAAGAACCTTACATTTCACTGCTCTCTAGGTTCTGTCTGTATCGCCAACACCTGCAAATATTCCAGCCAACATAAGGATTCTAGTGAAGTTAAAATGATCACACAAGAGATCGAATCCACACTTACCCCTAAGTGTCTACTGACGACTCTCAACAACCCAATTTTCGGCAGCCAAAACCAATAAACAGCAACACTCAGCTAATGCTCACGGCAACCGGTGCTAGGGCTGAGGCTTAGTCGACAAGGGCAGAAATCACTAAGCAGTGGCGTCGGCACTGAGCAGAGGTGCGGCGGGTCGTGAGCACAGGGAGAAGAGAAAGTCGGGTGTCGGCCTGACCTAGAGCGGAGGAACTCGCGGCGGTGCAGGCTGTGGCTAGGGCACGAACATCAGAAGGGAACTCGGACTGCCGGCGGTGGAAGGAATTCGGCTAGGGCAAAGTGGCGGCGGCTGTGGCCCAAATCTAGGGCACGAAGCGAGTCGCCGGCACTAGGAACTCCATGGCAAAGGCTAGAGCTCCGGGTGGTCGACGGTGGCGCCGACACTGGGGCACAGACGCGCTTGCGGTGGATCGGCAGTGGCGTCGGTGTGCTCGGCTAGGGCACCAAGGTGTGAGGTAGTGCTCCGTGTGAGGAAGAACTAACTCGGCCGACGGCAGCGTCGGGTAGAGAAGAAGATGATCGGGGTGGCTCGGTGCGTCGCCGGCGGCTAAGTCACAGGGAAAAGAGGTCGGCGTCGGCAGAGGAGAAGAAGAGAAAAGGGGAAACCGACACAGTCGGCGGTTAGGGCTCGGAGGAGAAGAGAAGGCGCATGGGGGGGTCTCGGCGAGGATGAGTGCATCGGCGAGAATAAGAGGAAATAAAGGAAAAGAGAAAAACAAAAAAATAATAAAAAGGAATTTAATAAATAAACAATTCCTCACTTAAATGGGTAGCCTAAACAGGCTTTTCCGGGCCCCGTTTTTATCCCCGTCAACTCGTCCGTACGAGCTCCGAAAAATTCCCGAAAAATGTCCAAAAATTCCGGAAAAATTCCCTTATTAATATTCGCCTATTTCCGGTATTTTACATTCTCCCCCACTAATAAAAATTTGGTCCCCAAATTTCATTATCTACCATCAGCAAGTACTAACAACAGATATAGCGTATAAATGCTGAACGGTAAATAAATCACATACCTCAAGTGAAAAGATGGGGATATCGAGCTCGGATAGTATCCTCGAGCTCCCAAGTAGCCTCCTCGTCCGAGTGATGCTGTCATCCGACTTTAACCAGCCGGATAGTCTTGTTCCGCAACTAACGCTCTTTTCGGTCCAAAATCTGTACCGAAACCTCCTCATAAGTGACGTCAGGCTGAACAGGAACTGATATATCTGCCAGCACATGCGTCGGGTCGAGCACGTATCTCCTCAGCATCGATACGTGGAATACACCGTGAACGCCTGACAGGGACGGTGGTAGTGCCAGTCTGTAAGCTACCGCTCCGATCCTCTCCAAGATCTGGAAAGAGCCAATGTATCACGGAGCTAGCTCACCTCTGAGGTCAAATCTCTCCACCCCTTTCTTGGGTGAAACTCGCAGAAATACATGGTCGCAAACGGAGAACTCTAAGAGTCTAAGTCTCCGATCAGCATAACTCTTCTGGCAGTCCTGTGCCTCTGACATCCTCCGTCTGATAGTACAGAACAACTCTACCTCATGCTGAGCTCTATGAGGTCCCAACAACTGGGTCTCCCCAACCTCACCCAGAGGGTGGGTATCCGACAAGACCTACCATACAACGCTTCAAACGGTGCCATCTGGATAGCCGAATGAAAGCTGTTGTTGTAAGCAAATTCTACTAACGGCAGATGGTCCTCCCAACTGCCTCCGAAATCCATAACACATGATCTCAGCAGGTCCTCTAACGTCTGAATGGTCCGCTCTGACTGTCCATCTGTCTGCGGATGGAAAGTTATACTGAAACAGAGCTGCGTGCCCAAGGCCTGCTGCAGACTCTGCCAGAAACGAGACGTGAACCGTGGATCTCTATCCGAGATGATACTCAACGGAACACCATGTAGTCTGATAATCTCCCGACAATACAGATCTGCCAATCGATCCAGGGGATCAATCCTCCGGATCGCTAAGAAGTACGCGGATTTGGTTAATCGATCAACGATTACCCAAATCGCGTCATGGTCTCGTCATGTCCTCGGCAAACCTACCACAAAGTCCATAGTAATGTGTTCTCATTTCCACTCAGGATTAGGAATCTGCTGAAGTAAGCCGGCAGGTCTCTGGTGCTCGGCCTTCATTTGCTGACAGACAAGACATCTAGCTATAAAATCCACGATGTCTTCTTTCATGTCGTCCTTCATGTCGTTCCACCAATAGAAACATCTCAAATTTTGGTACATACGATTACCGCCTGGGTGGACAGCAAATCATGAGCGATGAGCCTCCGGAAGTAACTCCTATAAGACCGGATGAGACTGAAGCACGCAAAATCTGCCTCGGAAGTGTAACACTCTCCTCGTCTCGTGTGAACTCGGTCTGCTGCCCGGAAGCTATCTGGCTGTAAATAAATTACAAATACTGATCAGCAGCCTAGGGCTATCGTATCCTCGTCCTGATCAACGACTGAGCAACCATGGTAACCAGAGTATCCTGCTCTGTCTGTCCTTACCCCTCAAGGCCCAAATCGGAGAAACCTTAAATCAAGTCTGTGACCACAACTCGGTGGTAAGCTAAAGTCCCTCCGGACTTCCTGCTAAGCGCATCGGCAACCACATTAGCTCTCCCCCGGGTGATAGCTAATGGTACAATCATAATCCTTCAGGAACTCCATCCATCTTCTCCGTCGGAGATTAAGTTCCTTCCAAGTAAACAGATATTTGAGACTCTTATGGTCAGTGAGAATCTCAAATATAACGCCATATAAATAATATCGCCAAATCTTCATGGCAAAAATAATGACGACTTGCCCAGATCATGTACAGGGCAGTTCTTCTCCTGCTCTTTCAACCGACGAGAAGCATAGGAGACTACTCTATCGTGCTGCATCAGAACAGCGCTCAAACCCTGAATAGATGCGTCGGTGTAGAGGACATATCCGTCCTCTCCAGAAGGTAAAAATTTAAAATCGAAGCCAACACTAGTCTCCGCTTCAGCTCCTAGAAGCTGGTCTTGTCATCCTCAGTCCAAGTGAACTTCACGCCTTTCCTGGTCAGGCGTGTAAGTAACATAGCAATCCGTGAGAAACCCTCAACGTATCTCAGGAATATCGAGCCAAACAGAGAAAGTTGCGAGCCTCTTCTATAGACTCCGTCTACTCCCAACGGTAACAACCTCAATCTCCTGTGGAACCACGGTATACTCCTACTGATGCCGGTGTGTCTCAAACATCTCACAGAAGACAACCAAAATACGCACTACTGATCTTCACAACTAGACGTTTCCATCGAAGCATCTCTAGAACTATACAAAGATGAAGTGAGTAACTCACCGTGGATCCGAAATAGATCACAACACCGTCAACAAAAATAATGGAAACCGATCCAAACATCCTGGAAATACCAAAATCACCAAGTCTCTAAAAACCTCTAAGGCACTGTAAGCCTATATGGCAAAACTCAAGACACAAAATGTCCGTATAACAGACATTCCTATCCATAAGATCTCCGATAATAAATCGAAATATCTTATCATCAACAACATAAATCACCAAAGAATAAATCCTTCAGTGTGAGAGCAACGCTCCATCACAGGAAACACCACATATGTGGGAGCAACGCTCTACCACAAGAAATCCTCAATATGTGGGAGCAACACTCCACCACAAATAATCTGAAACATGTATCTGCAATAAATATATGAGCAATGCTCCGCTACCAGTAATCCGTAATATGTGGGAGCAACGCTTCACCACAAAATAATACATAAGTACCCCAAGGCACCTAACTATCCAGCTAGAGATTGTACAATATCTCTCTACCACAAATCACTGTGGTTAGCCTAGGCTATAACTACCTAGTAACTAATCAAATCCATCATCAACTCTATCAGCATCCTAGTGGGTCATCCACTGATAGGAAAATTAGTTGATGAGTTAATCCAACAAATGACTTAATGCAGTCACTCCACATTCTGCATTCAGCATAAGTAGAATCATCATGCTGCTACCAATATATATCTGGCACACGTGCTCACACAACATATGTATGATCGACATAATCCTCCAATTAGTACACACCAAACATACTCACAACATAGGCATAAATCATCGTGATATCTCCAACAATGCATACCGAACCCGTGTGCAAAATCAACATAGGTAAAATCAACAATACACCTCAAACAACACTCACATGACATATCTTCACCTATGCCAAGAGTATAACCAATAAATACTTCCAATAAAGCATATTAAACCCAGGTGCACTCACAAATCAAACATAATCAAAAAGTTACCTCAGATACCACACCAAACACATATGTACAAATGTGTACAACCCAAAAGAAAAAGTCAATATTTAAGAACATCAAGACACTCTCATTTTCATCCTCAAAAATATCAGCCCACATAATATCAGATGAATCAGTCTCTACTCCCCATGAGGGTAAGTTAGCATTCAAAACATCAAATCATTATTTATCCACGAAGTCCAATATCAGAGGAAGCAATTATCCATTCTATCATCCTTTTAACTAACCACAACTAACCAGATTATTAAAATCTCATAGGCACACTCAACCATAAACTCTCTAGCACCCAATTTATAATCTGATCACCAACCATAATCATCAAACCTGTGAATATTATAAATGACACTCACTATGTCACCATCAATGACAACCCAAATATAAATCATCAAAATAGTTATCCACTAATAGATCATCAAAACAAATATCTAATAATGGATCATCAAACAACCACATAACATTTACTCTCATAAATCATTAGAAATCAACACATCACAATATCTGATCTTCCAATATTCCTCAACCTCAAATAATTCTCAACAATGATCAAACATGATAACTCCCCAAATGGCCAATTTCATCGTATCGGATACCCTAATATCCAAAAGATATGAGTATAAAAACTCTACTGGCTAAGTCAACAAAAATATGTAGGTATCATCCATTAGCCAGCTAACAATAGCAGAGGCTGGTATGTGCCTCCATCTCCTACTAGTAGTAACAGAAGTTAAAACTACTGATGGTATGATATGAAAAAAATCACCAAAGACTATAATCCTTGATCTCTATTAAGATCAATCATGCTCAATGGCTAACCCATCACAGGTAATATGTGCTACAACAACCAAACAGGTACTACATAATGAATGTTAATACCTATCATAAACTATAGAATTAAACATCATACCTATATGTCGTCTGGAGATGTTCCATCGCTATCCAATCCCCAACTTCTGACCTCAAAATTCCGAACAAGAATATCGTCGGAAATCCAAATAAATCCGAAACGGAAATCCGAAACATAACCATATCGAAAATCCGATAATGCCCAGTTTGACTCGCAAACCTGGCTAACCCAAATATCCAGAATACCAACAACAGGTATCCGATAAATCTCCAGAACACCAAAAGCAGGTATCATAACCCGCTCTGATACCAAATAAATTGGTATCAGATAAATCCCGAAAATCCAAAATACGAAACAAAAGATCGTAAAACCTTGCTCTGATACCACTAAATTGTCATGCCCCAGAGGATTCCCTGTCCGAAGAAATTTCGGCAGCATCTCCCCTGTACGGCGGACAATCTGAAACTTCTACATAACTCATATACCTCAGCCACAGGCGGCTGGAATAATAACAACAAAATAAAACATCACCACGCAGTTATATATAATCAAACAAAGTAGTAATACTTTGACTCAAAAACCACCCTACTCAACTACACTCGTAAAGCCCAAATCCGATTAACTCACCTCTTCTGCCGTCCAGGCAGGCACGTAGTAAAAAAAACACATCGAATAAAAATCCATCATCATCACAAAAATCCATACAACAACCAAGTATCCAAACAAACCAAGTCCACACATAATCAATAAATGCAAAACAAAACTAAACGATATATAAACCATCGAGGTCTGCAGAGATCTAGCACTACGTGCTGTGGGGACTAGCGACTGGAACTCCCTCCTGACAACATCAACCTGAAAATAACGACAATGGAGGCGGGGTGAGTCCAACACTCAGCAGGTACAATTGATATGCAAAGTAAAGAAATAACACCTAGCACTAATCATGCGTACAGTCTCCTGATGAATAAAGATAAATACCAAACTGAAGTAAGCAGGAGAGAAACTGTACTAACTAGGACCCGGTAAAAGGACAAACAGTCTGAAAGGTATAGAAGACCTGTATGCATGTCAATCAAGGTATCCAAGCAATGTGCAGCATATAAGTGCAACAAACACAAACACAAACAATAAATGCATCATGCATATGATGCCAATGTCATGGTCACCCCTGACGCCAGTCAGCCGACTCACAACAACAGTGGGACCGAGTGGGTAGGGCTGTGACAACCGTGCACTCTGCAACACTACTCCTGATGAGTGATCGAGTGGACGGGATGCTGTCGGAGTACATACGTACTCCTACCCCAAATCATAAATGGGGGAGCGCAATGCTCTCATCTCCCGGTACACTATGACGGAGAGGAATCTCTAACGTGCTACACGCTGCGTCACACTACCCATGAGCGGATCAACGGAGCACCGGAAGAGTCAAACTGACGTGCCACCACGCTGTGTCCCGCTACCCATGAGCGTCACAACGGAGCACCGAACAGTGATGAAACTGGCAAAGTGCTCGACAATAAAGGAGCAATCATCACTCAGCATGCAATCATGCGAATGGTGCATGTCACTAAACATGGTAATATACTAAACAAATCTCTGGACATATCATAATGTGCACCAAAGCGAATGAATCATATCAAGGTATCTGATCCTATAAGGTATCAAACCTAGGTCCTGACATGGTAAAATATGGTTATATCACTACCCATGAGCATGTGGAATCAGGTACATATCCATACAAGATGTAAACAAACAATCAATCAACAGGTAGCATGTATTGGGCAGTGATTAACCGAAACAAGTAAGAAACACAATTAATGCATTTTGTTAATTTAATTACTAAGCATATCAAAGACAATAAGTCAAAAGTACCCGCCTCCAATAGGAAATGTCAAATCTGATCCGAACACGACGTCGAGCTACTCGTCTCGCGTCAAGGTCCTGTGATACCAACAGAGATATATTTTATTTAGCTAAAATTCCAATGAATTGCTAAATAAAATTCCCAACACAACTTAGGACAAAACCCTAAGTCATAATCATTAACCTACCTAATTAAACACATATAATTTAGTTACTCAACATGTATCAAATAACTAAATCAAACTCTTAATTCAATTAGGAAAACCCTAATTATCAATTAACCTTAATTAATCATAAATTAACTTGTCCACATCAAAACCTAAATCCATAAACATTAAACAAGAACCTTACATTTCACTGCTCTCTAGGTTCTGTCTGTATCGCCAACACCTGCAAATATTCCAGCCAACATAAGGATTCTAGTGAAGTTAAAATGATCACACAAGAGATCGAATCCACACTTACCCCTAAGTGTCTACTGACGACTCTCAACAACCCAATTTTCGGCAGCCAAAACCAATAAACAGCAACACTCAGCTAATGCTCACGGCAACCGGTGCTAGGGCTGAGGCTTAGTCGACAAGGGCATAAATCACTAAGCAGTGGCGTCGGCACTGAGCAGAGGTGCGGCGGGTCGTGAGCACAGGGAGAAGAGAAAGTCGGGTGTCGGCCTGACCTAGAGCGGAGGAACTCGCGGCGGTGCAGGCTGTGGCTAGGGCACGAACATCAGAAGGGAACTCGGACTGCCGGCGGTGGAAGGAATTCGGCTAGGGCAAAGTGGCGGCGGTTGTGGCCCAAATCTAGGGCACGAAGCGAGTCGCCGGCACTAGGAACTCCACGGCAAAGGCTAGAGCTCTGGGTGGTCGACGGTGGCGCCGACACTGGGGCACAGACGCGCTTGCGGTGGATCGGCAGTGGCGTCGGTGTGCTCGGCTAGGGCACCAAGGTGTGAGGCAGTGCTCCGTGTGAGGAAGAACTAACTCGGCCGACGGCAGCGTCGGGTAGAGAAGAAGATGATCGGGGTGGCTCGGTGCGTCGCCGGCGGCTAAGTCACAGGGAAAAGAGGTCGGCGTCGGCAGAGGAGAAGAAGAGAAAAGGGGAAAACGACACAGCCGGCGGTTAGGGCTCGGAGGAGAAGAGAAGGCGCATGGGGGGGTCTCGGCGAGGATGAGTGCATCGGCGAGAATAAGAGGAAATAAAGGAAAAGAGAAAAACAAAAAAAATAACAAAAAGGAATTTAATAAATAAACAATTCCTCACTTAAATGGGTAGCCTAAACAGGCTTTTCCGGACCCCGTTTTTATCCCCGTCAACTCGTCCGTACGAGCTCCGAAAAATTCCCGAAAAATGTCCAAAAATTCCGAAAAAATTCCCTTATTAATATTCGCCTATTTCCGGTATTTTACAATTTCATTTAATCTAAATTGACCTAGGTTTAATTTCCAAACCATTTCCCTTTTTGCCGATTTCTTCCGCGCGAGCTCTCTTCGTCCCGAGCCTCACCAGCGACCGATGATCTCCCTCTTCCCCTCCCGGCGTCGCCGGTGCGAGCAACCACCAAACCTTTGAGGGGGAAGCAACTGGCTAATCTTTCTTCCTCTCTCATTTCCCCCTCTTCTGCTTCCTCTCACGTGCACGGACGACCCGATGCCGACGGCTTCCCTGACGATCTCGTCCTCGCCGCGTCACTGGAGGAACGCCGCCGGATCTTGAAGATAATGAGGTTGTTTAGATCATATCTGGTGGAGCGCTTGTCTCCTCTACTGATCCTTGCGCGTGGTCGACAGCGATCGGAGGGATCCGATCTAGGGCACAACAAGATTGGGATCACAACGCCCCCTAGCCGATTGACCACCTTAATCCTCCTCCTGGATCCAATCACTGGTGTATGCTCTGTATCTCCCCACCAGATGGATCGAATCGGGTGATCAACCTTGGTAAACTTCATCCGGATTCATATGGATTCAAGGTCCTGCCTTAATTGTTTCCAATTTTTGTTCTTCTTTCTATTCTGGAATAGAGGAAGCATTGGATCAGTATGTGGTGGGCCTTCCCTGTTGCCGGCCATTGCCAATTCCACTTCTTAAAGCTGTGCAGGCCTCGGGTGAGGAGGTGAGGGTTCTAGTGAGGTGAGTAAGGTCCGATTTATTAGGGTTTTCAGCATATACATTGTTGTACAATTGTGTTGTGGATTGATTCTTGGAAGAATTGGTGTTGGGTGTTCTTTTGTAGCTTTCCGACGGTGAAATGTTGGGTGGTGAGCTACTGTATTGCTGCCAAACCTCAAGGTAGGTGATTTCTAGTGAGGTATTTCTGCTATTCTCATTAGTAGGTGATAGATTAGGTGTGTTAATGGGTTGTAGGGTTTGTTATTTTTACTTAGATTTATTAGTGGTGAGTAGATATATCGATTTAACCCATATTGATATTAGATTAGGAATTTTTGGATTGGAAGAGTTATGGGTGAATAAAGATTTGTATCATATTATATTGGAGACTTTGTGATCTATGGTTGTTTGGATTGAAGTGAAGGATTGTGGATTTAGTTAAACCTAATTGGATTAAGGGGTTAGGTTAATTATTTTGATTAGGGTTTCCCTAATTAGATTGGGGAGTTTATTTAGCTATTTGCTACCTATGTAATTAGCTAAATATATTACGTGATCGCAGGACCTTGTTTCGAGGCGAGCGTCTCGACGTGGGATTGGTTTATCTGACACGATCGATAGATAAAGACAGGTATTTCTTCCTTGGCCTCTTTATAGTTTCTTTTAAACTTAGTGCATGGTTATTATTGGATGAATTAGACTGCTTTATCTTATATCATGATCGATTGCTGTTTTTCTTGCACGATACTTATGCTTGACCCTTGTGATGATCTATTTAATTCATATACAGTCTCCACTCTTGATATCTACTCTGTTATGATTACATGTGTAGAGTATATCTTGTAGGGATTGTCGGGTTGTTGGTATTACCATGCTGATTAGGTATATGATGTGGATTGTACATAGATGGGTATGTGTTATAGGAGTCATCTTGTTGACCGTGCATTTACATATGGTGTGTACATACGTATTTGTCATGTACTTTTGGAGGAGTTGTGTTGATTGTATGTTTGGGGTATATACCCATGTCTGTTGTGTTTTTACTGGAGGATACATGTTGATTGTACTTATATTTTTGTGTACATGTGTCTGGTGGGATTATTGGAGATTTTTGGTTGATGATACATGTGTAGTGTGTACATATGTTTGGTGGGATACGTGGAGGTATCATGACGATTATACTCTTGTTAGAGGTATTTATGAGGTTTGGGGTTGTTACATAGATGATGATATTATATATATATATATATATATATATCATGTTCATCATTCATTGCATCTGATGACCATTGTCTCCCTTGTGGTTGAGAGAGTCATCAGTTGGTTTGGGAATAGCGCCGCACACTCGGCCACTCATGGGTAGTGGTAGCTGGAGCAGTTGCAGCTAGTCCTGTCGTGCCACTTGGTCACGAGGTTTTGTGTGATCCGGCGTTGTGAGCAGTCAGGGACCCTGATGCTATGTAGCTAGATAGCTACTAGTGGGTTGTCCGCCTCGACCACTATATAGTGAGCTGGAGGGTAGTACAGTCGTCACAGACCCAAGCCTCTCGGTCATACAGGGGTCGTGGTGTCTGGAGAGGTGGCGGGGGTGACCATGGAGCATGCATGCACTTTTGCATATGATGCACGGTGCATCTGGGGGGATATATTTGCATACATGCCTAGTAGATACTAGTTGCATGTGATTGTGATATGTTGCACTTGTTTGAGATATGATTGTTGCATATGGTTGTCATGCTGTATACATGTCATTTATTTTACATGTATATGCAGTCGTATTTATATTGCACAGGTGTCACGGGTATATCTGTTGCAGATCCGGTGAGTTTACTGATCATTGTATCATGTGTCGATTCCAGATTGGGTATGTATCTGTCATTATGTTAGTTGTGGTTTGTACAGTTTATATGTCAGGTTATTATGTCAGATATGTTTAGGTGCATTGATTATGATAGTATGATCATGTTCTTTATTCCCTACTGAGACTGTATACTTGTGATCTCCATGTTTGTTTATGGACCATGCATTATCTTGTCTATTACCCGCTGAGTTACCTATACTCACCACCGCATGTATACATTTATGTTTTCAGGTAGCTTGTAGATGGTTGGTGTCGCTCGGAGTATCATGTCTGTCGGGTCCTATGTCACATCCGAAGACCGTTTCGGGTTTTGTATATGTTTTATTTGTATTTGGTATTTGTTGTATTTGGTGTGTTGTTGTATTTGTTGTTGTGGTTGTTGTATAAAGCCTAGCCGGCTAGCAGTGTGTTGATTTGTGTCGTATTGGGCTTTCCATTATCGTTTTTCCGCTGTGTTGGTTTTTAATGCAGCTGAGTGGGCTGTTCATTGTATATATATAACTGCGTGGTTGTGTTTTATTATGTTTCAGCCGAGTGGGTTGAATATAAACTGCGTGGTTGTGTATATATTCTAGCCGCATGTGGCTGATGCATATTTGTTTGTAGTGATGCTTCATATTGTCACCGGTACAGGGAGATGTTGCCAGATTTTTGTCTGGCAGGGACTTCTCAGGGGGCGTGACATGTCAGCCTATAGAAGGATGCTCAGGGGTCTTCAAGCAACACTGAGATGCCTGTATAACACAACTTCACATGCATTGCAAATGCTCTTAACCGCAGCATGTGATGCACATTGTCATTGTCTTATGACGTTCAACAGCTTGTAGTTGTGCAGCGAACAATGCACGATGTGGATAGCATAATTGTGCGTTGTGGAAAGTCATTTGCTGTAGTAAAAAAGTCTTATAAATACTGCTTTAGTTAACAGATATGAACTAAATCAGTAGCTGTGATTATAATATCATTAACATAGACTAAAAGAATGGCAATACCTTGCTCAGTCTTGTGAAGGAATAAGATGCATCAAACTTGCTTTTTAGAAAAGCAAACTTGAGTAAGGCATAAATGAATTTCTCATACCATGTATGTGGCACCTACCATACAATGAGTGATACAATTTGCACACGACAAAAGTAGAGTTAGAAATTAAACTTGCAGGAGGACGCATATAAACATCTACCTTGAGATCTCCATGAAGAAATGCATTCTTCACATTCATTTGGTGTAAACTCTAATTTTATGAAGCTGCAATAACCAAATAATGTGTATGGTAGTCATTTTGGCCACTGGAGCAAAAGTCTCCTCATAATTAACTCCATATTCTTGATTATTGCCAAGAGAAACAAAGCAGGCTTTGTACCTATCTAAACTCCCATCAGACTTGACCTTAATGGATTAAACTCATTTACAACCAAGTGGAGCTACAATAGCAGGACAATCAACCACTTCCCAAGTCTTATTAACTTCAAGAGGACATAATTCTTCTTGCATGGCCTGCTGCCAACATTCCACTTTGACTGCCTGTGAATGTCTAGTAGGAACAGTAATGGAAAAGAGAGTAGCCAAGAGGGTAGATGTAAGATTACTCATGTTATGGGATGGAAATCCATATCGATCAGGAGGACCAGTAATTCTTGTGGAATGTCGCAAGTGACTAACTGACAAGGCAGGTGTGAAAGGGGTCATCATGGAAGATCTCCGATGGTAAACAATGCTTGGCTTAAACCTTACAACCTGAGTATTAGGAGCACCAGAAGTGTCATCAAAAAAAGGCAAGAGCTAAAAAGAAGACTGCGGAGATGAAGAAAGAGGAAAGAAGCATTGATTTTCAAAAAATAAAACATTCCTTGAAACATAAACCCAATTGGAAGTGGAATCAGATCACAAAAAACCTTTTTGTTTGACATTGTACCCTAAGAAAGCACAATGAATAAATTGAGTAGAAAGTTTGTCTTTCCTTTTGAGGAAGTTACTTAAAACAAACAAACCCAAAATTGTGAAGACTTGTGTAAGTAGGAGACGATGATACAACTTAAAATATGGAGATGCAAAATATAAAACTTTAGAAGGAAGTATATTGATGAGAAAAATGACTGTAGTGAGCGCTTCTACCCAAAACTTAGGAGGAACAAATGACTCAATTAGCAAAGTCCAAACACAGATGACAATTCTTTCGTTCAATTACTCTATTTTGCTCTAGAGTATAAGGACACAAATGCTGAGAGATAATTCCTCTAGATTGTAGAAAAGATTGGAACTCATGAGACACATATTCCCCTCCTAAATCAGACCTAAGAATTTGTATATGAGCAGAAAATTGAGTTTGAATGAGAGTTATAAATAGTTTGGACATAGAAAACACTTCTGATTTATGGCATGGAAAATAAACCCATGTATATTTGCTATAATCATCAATAAAGGTCGCAAAATATTGTAATGAGCATAAGAGATGGTAGGGACTATGTATTATTTTAAAGTTGTGTGTACTCTACTAGCTTCAGATTGAAAGGATAAAATTTTACTTTTACTATGTTTACAAGTTGCATAATTAGAAAACGCAGTAGAAGAATGCCTTCTCTTATGTAATAGACTAGATTTCAACAAATAAGAGAGAATCCTAGAGTTAGGATGACTAAGACACTTATGCCAGACTTCATTGGACACTAGAATTATTACAAAATAAAACTTGGACAAAAGATGAGGAAAAACTGTGAGGAATAGGTAATTGCAAAAAACAAACGTCCATGCTTAGGTCCCTTTGCTATCAATTGCCTTGACATCCGATCCTGCACAATACAACCATTATGAATAAAAAATTGAACATCACAATTTTAATCCACAAGTTGACTAACAGATACTAATTTCATAGAAAGATTAGGTGATACCAAAATATCCTTAAAGGAAGAAGATACATCACCCACTGCTGTAATTGATAGATCACTACCATGCATTAGCTGTTTGAATGAATGAAGAACCACAATATTCTATGATATTACTTAATCCATGAGAACAATTAGTCATATGATTAGAGGAACCTAAGTCTACAATCTACAAAGTAGATAAAGAATTAGTACCTTGAAGTCCAAATGCTAAAATTCTTGCACAATCATTTCCTACACTGACTCTCGAGTTAGAGGAGGTGTTGTAGATTGTAGGATAGTAACAAGAGTTTTGTAGCAGCAACTGAGATAATAAATTGTAAAGCACCAGTAATAACCCCAATATGATAGGCTTTGTTGGAGCGAGGAGGACGAGTAGAACACTCTTTAATGATGTGCCCAAATTGCTTGCAATAGTTTCAAAATATCTCAGGGCTGTGAGGTGTAATATGACCATATTTTTTATAGCTATAGCATTGTGTTGTGTTCATGTCTCGGCCTTTCCCTTTTCCTTTTCCATATGCAACATAAGCAATTGAAACATTATTAGAAGTAACATGAGTTTACTCCATGATTTTTTTGAGTATTAATCCGTTGTTCTTAACTCAAGAGTTCGCTAAAATAGATGTCCAAAGTTGGAATAGGATCTTTATTTAATAGAGTGTTATAGTCTCGAGTGTAGGATCAAGTCACAGGTGGAGATCCGGATTCATACTTGGTCATGCACCAAGTAAGGGGGAAGGGAGAGGGAAAGACTAGTCCTAAATAGAATCCAAATTACTCAATTTTTCTTCTTCTCTTTATTAATAATAATACTTCTTATATAAAGAGTCAAACATGACATGATTCAAGAAAGACCAACCTATAAAGAAAATAAGGAATGAAAAATAGAAAAACTAATTAGTTCATTATTTGTTCCTACTATAGCAGTAGTTAAATTGGGTTATTATTTATTTTCTACTAATTAGACAAGCTAATTTATTTATACTATAGTAGTAGCTAATTAGGCAGTAGCTAATTTGCTTCTGACTATAGTGGCGTCCAATAAAGGCGTCCACCTCAACGCCCACATCATCACTCCCCCCTCAATGTTGAGCTTGTCCTCAAACTCGAAAGTGGGTCATAACACCACTAATAGCATGGAGGGAAAATTTTCAATCAACTTCCCCCTTTTCCTCACCTTCCTTGTCATCATTAAGCACTTTAATACAAAATAGACACTTACACTTGTGACCCATGGAGTAGGACTCATCACAATTAAAACAAAGGCCCTTGGCTCTCTGTTTTGTCATCTCGGCGCGGGTTAGATGCTTGAAGTGTTAGGATGTATACTAAAAGCCTAGCTTTTGGTATAAACATTTATCTATAAATAAGAATCACATTGGTCAAATGTCTACATTTATGATAAATGTAGTTGTTCAATTAATTTATATTGTAGATAACATGGTGTGTGGTGTCACACACAGAAGATCATGTTATCGGTTCCTTATAAATTATAAACAGTAGCTCACGACCAAGATGGAAAGGAACAAACCATTGGAAGGTCGTAGTGTAATTAGGTATTAGTTTATCTTAACTATATAATTACACTAGTACACTTAGAGTGTATTGAGTAGGACCATTTGAGGTCGTTCCTTTTATACTGACTTTATGAAGGAACAAAGACCTCAGTTATTATGGAAGTGTGTGCTCTTAATCCTAATATAATAACAAGCACATATATTTGATGTTTATTTCTTTAATTTATCAATGGGTGAGATTTAGTTCGATGAATCAATAAGCCCGATAAGTTGGGAAATGATATCACTTATAGTGTGTGTTGTTGATTATAGAAGGAAACTGTGTCCTAGTGATCTAGGTTGAGAATGTCCCCAAGAGGAGCTCATAAGGATTGTCATGTTAAACCCTGCAGGTGGACTTAGTCCGACATGACGATGAAGTTGAGTGGTACTACTCTTGGAGCTAGATATTAATTAAGTGAGTTGTCAATAACTTACTTAATTAGTGGACATTTGTTATCTTAAACACAGGGAGACTAACACACTCATAATAAGAAGGAGCCCAAAATATAATTTGGGATTGGTGCGGTAGTTCAATAATAGTTCTTTAGTGGAATGAATTATTATTGATGAAATTAAGTTGTGTGTTCGGGGCGAACACGGGATGCTTAATTTCATCGGGAGACCAAAACCAATTCCTCCTCTCGGTCCCTATCGTAGCCTCTTAATTATAGAGTACTATACCCACCTTCTTGCCCATCCTATAGGGGTCGGCCAAGCTAGCTTGGAGACCAAGCTAGGGCCGGCCATGGGTATGTTCATGGGTGAATTCATGTGGCTGGCCCTATTAAAATAAAAAGGAATTTTAATTTTAAAATTTTTCTTATGTGGATAATATAATTTAAAAGAGAGTTTAAAAATTTAAATCCTTCCTTTTATAAGATTCTACAAAAGATTAAGAGAAGAGTTAAAATCTCTTTCCTTATTTGTAGATTAAAAGGTTGATTTTAATTTTGGTAAAAACTTTCCTTTTAATTATATTCATGATTTAAAAGAAAGTTTAAAAATTAAAAATTCTCTTTTATTAGTTTCTACAAAAGATTAAGAAAAGATTTAATATATTTCTTTATTTGTAGATTGAAAGGAAATTTTAATTTTTAGAGATAACTTTTCTTTTTGAAATTATCCACATGTTTAAAAGAAAGATTTTAATTTATAAAATTTCTTTTTATTAACCAATCATGAAGGGATTAAAATTATTGGAGAAATATTTATAAATTTCTAGAAACAAATTAGGAAGTTTTAATTTTTGTTTTAATTAAAACTCTCCTTGTTTTGGGGAGAAGAGTGGCCGGCCATTATAATTTGAAAAGAGAAAATTATTTTAATTAAATAAATTTTCCTTTTCAATGGCAAAAGAATTAAGGAAGTTTTTATTAAATTTTCCTTATTTGCCAAGATCAAGGATTATAAAAGAGGGGTAGAGGAGGCTTCAATGCTAACGACTCTATTCTATTTTTCCTCTCTTTTCTCCTTGGGTGTGGCCGGCCCTTTCTTTCCTCTCCTCTCCTTTGTGTGGCCGAAACCTTCTCATGGTGGAGATAGCTTTGGTGGCCGGATCTAAGAAGGAGAAGAAGGAGAGAAAAGAAGCCTCTTTTCTAGCATCCCTTGGAGCATGGTGGTGGTGGCCGAACCTCTTCATCCTAGGAGAAGTTTTGATGGCCGAAACTTGTAAGGAAGAAGAAGGTGCTTGGTGGTTCTCATCTCGGAAGATCGTTGCCCACACAACGTCCGAGGTTAGAAGAGAAATACGGTAGAAGATCAAGAGGTCTTTCTAAAAGGTATAACTAGTAATTTTTGTTTCCGCATCATACTAGTTATTTTTGGAAATAATACTAAATACAAGAGGCATACGATTCTAGAGTTTCGAATTTGTTTTCGATATAGTGTTCTTTTGTTTTTTTTCCCTTGTGATTTGATTGTTCTTTTCGGTTAACCTAAAGTTATTTTAGGAAATTAAATATTAGCTTTCCATAAAAGGTTTTGTCTAGTCGGTGGTGGTTGCTCCCATATCCAAGAAGGTCATGTGCCTCGCCACGTCAGTACTGGGAACCAATTATGGAAATTAATATTTAATGGAATTAATAACTTAAGGTGATTTGGGTCGAACGTGTTAAGTTTCGCAGGAGATCCAAGTCAAAACCTAAAAGAACAAATAGATTAAGGTTTGGATCAAACGTGTTAAGTTCCGCAGGCGATCCAAAATTTAATTTAAAAGAACACATGGTAGCTAGGAAAAGGTTCAGACCTTTATACAAAATTTTTATACAGTGGAACCTCTAGGTTTTCCGAGTAGCAACCAACATGAAGAATGAAGAATGTGGAGTCTCCTTACTTATATCCCCCGTTGTCTTGGTCTTCACCAAAAGAGGGCCTCCACTGTTGGTGTTGAACTTGGTTGTGGTCTCACCCCAACCAAGGCTTTGGAAGGGCCACACTCCATGCCAGTAGGGATGTTTACGGTGAGCACCAACCGTCATTTTATCTCTTGAACAGTATGGGATAACTCGACAATCTGCTCCTCTAGTCCTTGCTGGTAGGAGGTGATCTGCTCCATGAATACTTGCTATTGTGAGATCAATCTTTCTATGAAGGCATCGAGTTTGGATGTGATAGAATCCAAGTCACCCATGATTGGCTCTGATGCCAAGTTGTTATAGTCTCAAGTGCAGGATCGAGTCACAGGTCGAGATCCAAATTACTCAATTTTTCTTCCTCTCTTTATTAATAATTATAAGTACCCCAGGTTGATTTTAATATAGTCAACCAAGTTAAGTTAGGTCATGTTGTGTTTAATACCTTGTATCTAAGTGTGCAGGAGCTTAAAAACATAAGAAGTCGAGCGAAAGACATAGTGGAAGAAAAGGATGGCACGAGGAGTGAGTCGACGAGTTCGGTGCATCTAAGGGACAAGAAGTTGTGGAAGAGTATACCGGTGGATAAGAAGGACACGTGCGGCATATCCGAGGGATGAGAAGTCTAGGAGAAAGCCTGCTTAAAGTGAAGGTCGGAGTTGGGATCGGGTAAGCTCAACTCTGGATGGCCAGAGCATCACCTAAGCAAGCAAGGAAGAGTTAACCAGTTTTGAAGGATAACTAGGTGAGTTGCCTTATGGAAGGTGCCTCCAACATTGTTGGAGGCGCCCTCGCCCCTTTTTGTGGAAGGCGCCTCCAACCTTGTTGGAGGTGCCCTCGCACCTCCAATTGAGGTACCTTGAGTTTCCGGTTACCATTAATTGGATGGTCATTAGAGTTCGAATAAAACTCTATCCTCATTGGAGGGGCCCTGGACCCTTTTGGAGGTACCTTTAACCAATGGTAACATATTCTAGGAGGCTATAAAAAGTCCCCTTTAGCTATGAATCAAACAGCTTCTGTATTCATTTCCTAATTACTTTCTAAGCTATCAAAGAGTGTAAGAGGCTTCTCCGCCTTAAATGAAGGAGAATTTTAGTGCGCTTTCATCTACCTTGGATTAACAATTACTTAGGTTATAACCAAGTAATTTCTAAGTCTCTTACTTTATGTTTTTAAATAGTTGTTTTGTTAAACTAACATTGTGTCCCTGCTAATGTAAGTTAGTTCGAGATTATTAATTTTAATCGCAGGCTATTCCCCCCCCCCCCCCCCCCCTCTCTAGCCGGCCTACCGAGTCCAATAAGTGGTATCAGAGGTCAATCGCATCAGAAGGACTAACCACCAACTGAAGCAACGAGATAATGGCCAGACCAAGTATCTACCCGCCAAAGTTCGAGGGGGAGTTCGCTATATGGAAAAGAAAATGGAGGTATTTTTCAAAACAAATTTTGATTTATTATTAATAATGAAATATGATTTTGTACCATCTAGAGATCAGCAAGGAGTTGATAAAGATGAATACTTGTGGACCAAAAAGGAGCAAGTTGAGTTCATGGCAAATGAGAATGTAGAGTTCCATCTACTGAGCATTCTTCCGCCTCAAGAAGTCAATTAGATCGGCAGCTACGATTCAGTTAATGAACTTTGGAAAAAAATTCCTAGAACTACACGAAGGGACCTCGAAAGCAAAGCTCTCAAGATTGAACATCCTTCAAAATCAGCTGACAAACCTTTGAATGCAAGAAGGAGAAACGGTAGCCCAGTTGCATGGAAAGATTAAGGAGCTTATCATCGGACTGACAAATTTCGGAGAACTGGTAACAAACCGAGACTCAATCTGATATGCTCTCAACACCTTTGCTAGAACTCTAGAGTGAACTTCAATAGTAGATACTTGCAACATCTCAAAGGATTTAGAAGTAAGTACTTTAGAAGAATTATTTTCTACTTTTAAATTACACGAGTCTCGACATGTAGAACCGAGAAAGGAAAAAGAGCTACATTAGAATTTAGCACTGCAAGCCAAGTAAATTGGACGAGATTCAGGTTCATCAGCGGATGAAGACAAGCAAGCATACATGGTAAGAAAGCTAAATAAAAATTGTAAGACTAATAAATTTAATAAGACGCAAGCCAAGAAGTTCCTCCTTGAAAGAAGAAAAGTTTGATGTTATTACTATCAAGAAGAAGGGCACATAAAGGATAATTGTCTGAAGTTGAAGAAAAGGGAAAAAGGGCCAAAACTGACAAAGCACAAGAATCTTAAGGTGGTGTAGGATGAATCATCGCCATCCGAATCCGAATTGAGGCCCATACTAGAATCGCACTTACATCCAACTACGAAGAGGAAAGCATTGATGAAGGGGGAGTCACTTCAGAGAAAAGCAGTAGTGAAAGGGAAGCATCTAACTTAGAATCCGACAAGGTAAGTAAGGTATGCCTTCTACCTCCTCACCAATTATATAAAGGTATTAAGTTAATGTCTAAATCCTTTTGTAAACTTAAAACTAAGAATATCAAATTAAAAAAAGAAGAATTTAGAATTAAAAGTTATCTTAGCAAAATCTTTCTTATTAAAAGATTTCAATAAAATAAAAGTTGAAAATGAAAAATTGAAGACTCAATATGAAAAAGGATCATGCATGTTCAAATATTTCATATGTTTCAAACCTTAGAAATAATATAGGACTAAACTGATATTTTAGATATCACAAGGATCAAATTAGAAAAATGACTTAAAAATTTATTCCAAAAATTTATCTTGTTAATCTAATAGGTAGAAACTTATATTGAGTGTCTAAATCATGTTTAGTTTGATTTAATTAATTTCTATGCGTACCTTAATTTTTTTAATATTGTTTATAAAATTAATTATTTCACATGCCTTATGTTAATGTTTTATTTGTGTTAAATTTTTTCGGTGGAAAATGAAATAATTATCCATTAATAGAAAAAATTTTGAACTTTCTTTACTTAAATATTTTTTTATGGGTTTGTAAAAAAATTTCATATTTTTAAATTTAAAATTATTTTTAAAGTATTTAAATTCAAAAATGATTATTTCTCATTAAAACATTTATTCTGGTCAAAATAGAAATATATTTTTCATAAAAATATTTTTTCTCTAATCCAATTTTTTCTATTCGGCCATAAAAGAAATTCAGTATTTTTCAAAACTTAAAACTAATTTTTAAATTATTTTGACAAAACTGGTGTTTTAATTTCTAAAATTCAAATATTCGAAACTCTTTGAAAAATATTTTAACTTATTCATTAAACCTTAGAATATTATTTTTTCACTAACTACCCCTAATTTTTTTGATGTGAACAAAGGGGGAGAGATAATAAGTTAAGGGAGAGGTAATTGCATAAATTGCATAATTGCATTGTTTTTTCTGATTATGCATATTGCAAAATTTCTTGTATTGATTGCAACTCTATTACTTGTAATGACTTTTATTATTTGTTTTTCCTAACTTAACTTAGGTTGATTCATATAAAAAAGGAGAAGATTGTAAGTACCTTGGGTTGGTTATGATGTGGTCAATCAAGTCAAGTTAGGTCCTGTTGTATTTAATGTCTTGTGTCTAAGTGTATAGGAGCTTAGGAACATAAGAAGTCTAGCGGAAAATATAGTAGACAAGAAGGATGATATAGGAAGTGAGTCGACGAGCTCGGTGCATCTGAGGGACGAGAAGTTACGAAAGAATATCTCGGTGGACGAGAAGGATGCACACAATGTATCTGAGGGGTGTGCTTGAGCAGAAGGTCAGAGTTGAGTTTGAGTGAGCACAACTCTAGATGGCCGGTGTTGGTTGCTACTCAGAAAACCTATAGGTTCCACTGTACAAAAAATTTGTACAAAGGTCTGAACCTTTTCCTAGCTACCATGTGTTCTTTTAAATTAAATTTTGGATTGCCTACGGAACTTAACACGTTTGATCCAAAACTTAATCTATTTGTTCTTTTAGGTTTTGACTTGGATCTCCTGCGGAACTTAACACGTTCGACCCAAGTCTCCTTAAGTTATTAATTCCATTAAATATTAATTTCCATAATTGGTTCCCAGTACTGACGTGGCGAGGCACATGGTCTTCTTGGATATGGGAGCAACCACCACCGACTAGACAAAACCTTTTATAGAAAGCTAATATTTAATTTCCTAAAATAACTTTAGGTTAACCGAAAAGAACAATCAAATCACAAGGAAAAATAAAACAAAAGAACACATCATCGAAAACCATATTCGAAATACTAGAATCGTAAGCCTCATGTATTTGGTATTATTTCCATAAATAACTAGTATGATGCGGAAAGAAAAATTACTAGTTATACATTGTAGAAAAACCTCTTGATCTTCTACCGTATTCCTCTTCTAACCTCGGACGTTGTGTGGGCAACGATCTTCCGAGATGAGAAACCACCAACCACCTTCTTCTCCTCCTAGCTAGGTTCGGCCACAAAAAATAAAGCTTCACCAAGGAAGAAGAAAAACACCAACCAAGCTCCAAGAGATGCAAGCTTTCTCTCCTTCTTCTTCTTCTTCTCCAAGTAGTATCCGGCCTCCACAAGAGCTCCAAGCAATAGAGAATTTCGGCCACCACAAAGAGGAAGAAAGGGAGAAGATGTTGGCCGGCCACACCAAAGAATAGGAGAGGGAGAATAATAGAGGTTGTTTTTCAAGAAGGCACCCTCACCCCTTCTTTTATATTCCTTGGCCTAGGCAAATTAGAAAATTTAATTACAATAAAATTTTCTTAATTTCCTTGACATGATTTAATTGAGAAAAAATAAAATAAAATTTCCCAATTTAATCTATATTGGCCGGCCACATCAAGGGGAAACAATTTAGACAAGTTTTAATCAACAAATTAAAACTTCCTAATTTGTTTCAGGAAATTTTAAAAAATAAAATTTCTCTTCATGGTTGATAAAAGGAAATTTCTATAATTTTAATTTTACAACATGTGAATAATTTTTAAAGAGAAAATAAAATATCTCACCAATCTACAAATAAGGAAAGAGATCTAATCTCTTTCTTTAATCTTTTGTAGATCTTTTATAAGAGAGATATTTTAATTTTAATTCTCTTTAATAAATTATTTCTTCCACATAATAAAAATAAAAATTAAAATTCCTTTTTAATTTAATTTGGCCGGCCCCCACTAGCTTGGGTTCAAGCTAGGGTCGGCCACCCCAATTTATACCTAGGCCGGCCCTAGCTTGGTTCCCAAGCTAGCTTGGCCGGCCCCCTTTGGGTGGGTATAGAAGGTGGGTATAGGTGGGTATAGTACTCTATAAATAAGAGGCTACGATAGGGACCGAGAGGAGGAATTGATTTTGGTCTCCCGATAAAATTAAGCATCCCGTGTTCGCCCCGAACACACAACTTAATTTTATCAATAATAATTCATTCCACTAGAGAACTATTATTGAACTACCGCACCAATCCCAAATTATATTTTTGGGCTCCTTCTTATTATGAGTGTGTTAGTCTCCCTGTGTTTAAGATATCGAATGTCCACTAATTAAGTGAGTTACTGACAACTCATTTAATTAATATCTAAATCCAAGAGTAGTACCACTCAACCTTATTGTCATGTCGGACTAGGTCCACCTGCAGAGTTTAACATGACAATGCTTATGAGCTCCTCTTGAGGACATTATCAACCTAGTATCTCTAGGACACAGTTTCCTACTATAATCAACAACACACACTATAAGTGATATCATTTCCCAACTTATCGGGCTTATTGATTCATCGAACTAAATCTCACCCATTGATAAATTAAAGAAATAAATATCAAATATATATGCTTGTTATTATATTAGGATTAAGAGTATACATTTCCATAATAACCGAGGTCGTTGTTCCTTTATAAAGTCAGTATAAAAGAAACGACCTCAAATGGTCCTACTCAATACACTCTGAGTGTACTAGTGTAATTATATAGTCAAGATAAACTAATACCTAATTACACTACGACCTTCTAATGGTTTGTTCCTTTCCATTTTGATCGTGAGCTACTGTTTATAATTTATAAGGTACTGATAACATCATCTTCTGCATGTGACACCACATACTATGTTATCTATAATATAAATTAAATGAACAACTACAAACAAATGTAGACAATTTGACCAAATGTGATTCTTTATACATAATGAATGTTTACAAAGCTTAGGCTTTCAGTATACACTCCAACAGCCGGAATATCACCCAAGCAAATGAGGAAGAGTTAACAAGTTTTGAAGGTTATCTGGGCAAGTTGCCTTATGGAAGGCGCCTCCAACATGGTTGGAGGCCCCCTCGTGCCTTTTTGTGGAAAGTGCCTCCATTGGAGGTGCCTTGAGTTGCCAATTACTGTTGAATGACCATTGAAATTTGGATAAGATTCTTTCCTCATTGGAGGTGCCCTGGATCCTCTTAAAGGTGCCTCCAATCAACGGTAACATATTCCAGATAGCTATAAAAAGCCCCCATAGAGTTAGGAATCAAACAACAACTTATGTATTCACTTCCTAGTTACTTTATGAGTTATCAAAGAGTGTAAGAGATTTCTTCGCCTTCAACAAAGGAGAATTTTTGTGCGCTTTCATCTGCTTAGATTAACAACTACATAAGTTGTAACCAAGTAGTTTCTGAGTCTCTTACTTTATGTTTTTAAATGGTTGTTTTGTTAAACTAATATTATGTCCCTGCTAAAGTAAGTTAGCTCGAGATTATTAATTTTAATCATAGGTTATTCACCCCCTCTAGTTGGCCTATCAGGTCCAACAATAATACTCCTTATATAAGGAGTCAAACATGACACGATTCAGTAAAGACCAATTTATAAAGGAAATAAGGAATCAAAAATAAAAAAATTAATTAAGTCATTATTTATTTCTACTATAGCAGTAGTTAAATTAGGTCATTATTTATTTTTTACTAATTAGGCAGTAGCTAATTTGCTTCCGACTAAAACGATGTCCACCTTGACGTCCACATCATAGAGATGCACAAACAGATTCAAATTCAGGTCACAATTTTATTAGAAATTGATCTCTTTGACTGGTTTTATGTACTTGTTGTACTGCCTCCACATCTTCTACATACCTTAGCTATAACAAGATCTGAATAATCATTCCACAAAGTTATAAAACCAAAAAAATATTCTTGAACTGATAGATCCCCTTGAGTATAGTTAGCATTAGTGGCTAACTCAAGTTGAAAACGACTTGCATTATTATCTTGATTATAGACCTGCTTGAGATAATCTCACATTGCCTTTGTAGACTTATGGGGGCATAAAGAAAGAATTAAATGTGGCTCCATAGATTCAAGAATCTAGTTCAAGATTTGATTATCTTTAGCAGCCCAAGCTGCCTTGTCTGCAACAGTAGCTCCTTTTTTGGTGCTGCCATCTATATGACCCCACAGCTCCTTACCCTTGAGCAAACTCTCCAACTGAAATTTCCAGGCAGCATAATTTTTCTAGTGAATTTGACACAGACATGATTTGACTTCTCCATAATCACCAAGTCTATGACTACGAAGGCTAAGAGTTCTTGGATGTTGGCTCTGGTACCATACAAAATGGTCTCAAAATCGTCTTATCTTTATAGAATGTCTTTCATTATATAGGTAAGACTGCTAACTATACAAGGAAAATAAATACATAGAGTACTTCTAGAAACCTAAATATGGTAACCTAAATCTCCTATTTATGAGAGTATATACAACCTTTGTTAGGAAATCAATTACAATATTTTACAGAGATAATTGAACCTAAATATGATAACATAAATCTCCTGTTTATGAGAGTATATACATCCTTTATTAGGGAATCAATTACAGAGGTAATTAAGCTAACACGATCTAGTGTATCAAATCGACTGCCAAGTTAAAAGAAAAATCATTCAAGTTTTATTGTGGGTGTTTCAGTTGGAGTTGCAGTTTTATTATTGGTTTTATGTGAAATTATTTTCTTGAGACAGACAGGAAGGTTAAGTGAAGAAGAAGATAATAATAATTGCTTGCAAGTCTAATGCCATGGATCATCATATTAATTGATTGATCCAACTCTTTTGTGCTTTCATTATTAACAGGACTAGATGTGAAGTCTTTCACCTTCAGTTATGCTGAACTAAGGACTGAAATTGATGACCTCAATTCCTCCTGGTTTTTAAAGTTTTTTTTTTAATTTTTTTTGGATTTATCATCGGCACACTTCTGTATTCGAAATATTTACTTTATTCAGAGGAGTTATTCATCAGTGTCCTTTTCTGCTAAATTATCTTGATGAAATTGAGGCAATGCCAGAAAGATCTTTTATTAAAACAAATACTCTAACATGCAGGGAAAACTTCAAGATGGAAGAACAATTGCTGTAAAGTAACTCGCAACAACATCTCAAGGAAAGAGACCGTTCTTAACCGAGATTGCAACTATATCTGTAGTGCAATACAAATTTGTAAAGTTGTATGACTGCTGTATTGAGGAAGACGAGGATTCTGGTTTATGAGCACTTGGAGAAACAAGAGTCTAGACCCAGCAATTTTCGGTATATTAAGCAAGCAAAAGTCATTCAATGTAATATACTTGCTCCAGTTATCAAACTTTACATGAAGCAAGGAGAAGCTCGATGATAAAGCATTAGATTTTAATAGAACCACTTAGATTTTAATGATCATGGAATTTGCAGCTCAATGATAAAGCATTAGCCATCTTTATGTTGTAGTAATTGGATACCACTTAGAATGATATCATAATATGCCTAGCCTCTACATGTATAATCGAGTTGGTACTTAGATGGTAAATTTACATTCCAGAAGTAAAGTTCGAATCCCCTGAGATTTATTCAGAATAAATTTCTCCCATCTAGAAGATCATTTGGCTCCATGATTTATTTTTCTTCCATAAGGTCTTAGGGTAGACAGTGGAGGGGTGCATGTAATGAGCGTTATCCCCTTTGGTACATATGCCAAGGTTAATTCTCATCATATAATGGCCAGCTAAAATTTATTGATTATGATACATTGTATAACTTAGAACTAAGCTCATTAGAGTGTTAAATAGTTACATTTTTTATGATTTGATAATTCATAGGGATATCTGGGTCTACATGCTTGTCATGCACTATCATATTTATTTTCATGCTTTAATTATCTTGTTTCATTCCCTAACCTTATTCTCATTTGACCGCCATCCATTCTATTGTATTAAACTAGAAAAAGTTGTCCAGATACTGGTACTGATTAGATTCTTCGATAGATAATCAAGGAATTAAGATTTGAATCTTATCTGCAATATAATATAGAAAAATTTTCCTTTAAAGTGAAAAGTAAATTTAAGAATATTAATCATCCGGATAGATCTCTATTAGCACTTTTCAATTTATCCTGATAAGTAGTAAAAATTTTTTTATAAAACTGGAATGACCACCTTTATAATTAATCAATTTGAAAAATTGAATAGGTGAATTATTTAAAAAACAACAAACTTTTAACAAGAAGTCTGCTATCATTTTTGAGATAGCTCTCGAGTTTATGAATAGCTAATTTAGAAATGAATTTAGGTGGCGTTTAGTTCTTTCCTAAAAATTGGAATTGAAATAGGAATCATAGTTTCATGTAATGAGAATGAGTATGAGTATAGATATCATTTTTAAAAATAATGTTTGATTAGTTGAATATTTTCTATCAGAATAAACTAAAATTTCTTTTTCTTATCCTTGGAGGAAAATAAGAAAAAAAATTAGATGATAGACAAAGTTGAATATGAGAAAAACATATGATGAGAAAAAAAATATTATGGAAAAGAATAAAGATAGGGAAAATGTGATGGGAGAAAATGAGGAAAGAGAATGTGATGGAAGAGCATAATGAGAGAGGATGAGGAGAGAGAAAATATGATGAGAGAGAAAGCACGATAGGAGAGAATAAAGAGAGAAAATATGATGAGAAAAAATGAAGAGAGAGAATGTGTGATAGAAGAGATTAAGGAGAGAGAAATTGTGATCAGGAAAAAGAGTGTGATGGGAGATAAAGCATGATGAAAAAAAATGAGGAGAGAGAAATTATGATGAGGAAAGATAGTGTGATAAGAGAGAAAGCATGATGAAAAAAAATGAGGAGAAAGAAAATGTGATGAGAGAATGAAGAAAGAGAAAATGTGATGAGAGAAAATGAGAAGAGAGCGTGTGATGAGAGAGATTCAGGAGAGAAAAAGTGTGATGAGTGAGAAAGCATTATGAGAAAAAATAAGAAAAGAAAGTGTAATGAGAAAGAAAGTATGATAAGAGAGGGTTAAGAGAAAAAAAGTATGATTAGAGAGAAAATATGGTGGCAAAAGATGAATATGCTCGCCCCCAACGCCCCCGTCAACCCATCCCGGCCAGGGACAACACGGAGGAAGTAAATCACGAGCGACTACTAGTCTTTAGAATAGTGACTAACACATAAGTGATTAGAGAGAAAATATGATAGGAGAGAAAGAAGAGGAAGAAAGTGTGATGAGATAAAATAAGGAAAGGGAGTACGATGGGAGAAATTGAAGAGAGAGAAATATGATGAGAGAGAATAAGGAGAAAGAGTGATAAGAAAGAAAAATTGAATAAATATATTAAGATATTTTTGTCCAAAACTTAATTCTCATTCTCATTCCCATCAAAATCCAAAGGAGAAAGCGGGTTTTAATTCTATTCCCATCAATCAAATATAAGATTTGGGAATGAATCCATTCTCTCTTTCTCAAATCTCTAAACTAAACGCCACCTTAGTCTATGAATAGCTACAAAGCATGTTAAAAATCATATGTAAGCTTAGTAAAAAAAACTCGTAGTTCAAAATTTCATGTTGTTTTATTGTACTATTAGATTTTTTTCCATGTATGCAATAACTACTCGAGGTTCAAAACCTCCCACGAGTTGTCAAGCATCAGTAAGGATCATCAACTGGGAACTAGACCTGGTTTCATCATCTTCCCAGTACTCCAGCTGATCCCACCTAGACCTGACCACGGTTCGGAACCGACGGTTCGACGGTTCGGAACCGACGGTTCGACGGTTCGGAACCGCCGGTTCGACGGTTCGGAACCGCCGGTTCGACGGTTCCAGGCAGGTCGACCCTTAACCTTAACCGCCCAAGACGGTTACGGTTCACGGTTCAGAACCGCCGGTTCACGGTTCGGTTCACGGTTCGTCACGGTTCGTCACGGTTCAAGATTAATATGTTAATAAAAATTAAAAATTAAAAATTAAACATTAAACATTAAAAATTAGAAATTAAAATTTATTAAAAAAAGGGCTTGCACTTATTTAAGTTGCCTACATATCCCTTTAGGGGAATCAAAGCCCACGTAGTTCTTTTACATTTTTATCCTTTTACATTTTCATTCACTTCCATTTCCGTTCCTGTCGTATTTGTTCCTTCAGATCAAAATCTTCAACTTCGTCATCCGAAAGTTGCATTCCTTGGATTCTTTTCTCCGCTCGGTCCAATCGTCCAGAATGCTTGGGCTTCCAATGAGTCGAGAGACAAAGTTGATCGTCGTTCATCTAATATGTTGCCGCCGGACTGAACGTCTGAGCAACAGTTGACACTTGACAAGCTAAAATTTCTTTTGCGATCACGGAGAACGGAAAGCTTTGAGCCTTCTGTGACCACCACTTTAAGATATCAATTTTCGCTATCCGCTTCATTAAAATCAAAAGAAGTCGTAAAATAATTCTCAAGTTCCCGTGTGGAACTTGAGGATCCCGTGGACGTTTTGTCAGTTCTTTTAATAAGAGTTGTGCTTTTGTAAGTTTTAAATTACTACTAGTAGTTTGTTGAATTTCAAATATTAATTTGTGTTCCATATTTTGCATAATATTGATTATAAATATCATATAAATAAATTCTAACATTATATATAATATTAACTGGATCAGGGGAAGAAGAATCTTTAATTGGAATTAAAGCATCATAATATAAAGTTAACATTTCTTGTAAAACTTCTAATTTAAATCTAGGATCTAAAGCAAATGCAATTAAATAAATTTCAGGAATTAAATAAAAATATTTTTCCCATTTAGTTTTCATAGCTAAGATGCAAGGAGATAAAGATTCATTATTAATATGTTCATTTAAAACTAATACTATATTAGAAAAATTTTCTAAAACTAATTGAGCAGTGGGATAATAAACACCGGAAAGTTGTTCAGTTGCATCATTAAATACTTTTAAAATTTCACAAATACTACTACAAATATTCCATTGTTGTGAAAATAAATATATATTAGCATTAGTGTTTTGTGCAAAAATGAACATAATAATTCTTTATATTGAAATGAATCTTGTAATAATTGGTATGTTGAATTCCAACGTGTTGGTACATCACGTGGAAATTTTTAGTCTCATTCCATTAATTTTACAAAACCTACCCCATTGTTTCATTATAGATGGATGAGACCATAAATAAGAAATTGCAATTCTAATTGGTTTAATATAACTTTCTAAAATTTTTAAACCATCTTGAACACATAAATTTAAAACATGGCATACACAACGAATATGAAAAATAAACCTCCAATAATAGGTTGACAAACAAATTTTAGATCATCTATACAAGCGGTATTAGAACTAGCATTATCTAATGATATTGAAAATATTTTATGAGTTAAACCATATTCTTCTAAAATTAAACATAATAATTGTGCGATATTATGAGCATTATGTGATTCATCAAAACTCTATAAGCTAATAATCTTTTTGAGATTCCAAGAGTTATCGATCCAATGGCAAGTCACACCCATATACGAATGTGTTTGCCAATGATCACTCCAAATATCGAACATAAAGAAACTTTATTATCTAATTTACTAAATTCATCAATTAAATTCTTTTTCCTTGTTTTACTAATTTTTTAATTGTATGAGTAAGTGTAGTCCTAGGAACACGTTTAGCACATGGATTAAGAGATTCTTTACAAAATCTTCAAATGTGCATTTAGATCCAAAACTAAAAGAAAGATGTTCTACGAAAACAAATTTAGCTAATGATTCTCTTAATTTATTATCCGAATATAAAATAAACCGGAATCGGTACTACCGCTAGTTGAAGAAAATCTTGATAATTGTGTTTGAGAACGGTCGAGTCCATATTCCGTCGGGTGCTTCCTTTCTACATGTCGTTTCAACGACCCATAGCCGCCGCTGGATTGTAGGAAGCATTGCAGTGCTTACATTTTGCACGCATTTCTCCCGACTGAAGAGTGACCTTCTCAAAATGTTTAGTAAAATAGAAGATTTTAGAGGAGGAAGTTCCCGAACCTTAGAAGTAATTGCATCGGTACTTCCTTGTTCGGGTGTCGGATTCGGAAGATGCTCGATCTCATCATCGGTGGATTGAATGTTAGTCCTCCTCCCGCGGATTCATTATTTGCTTTCCCTTCCGAGCTCGAGATGATGCACCTCCGCGGCCTCCTTCCATTGTAATTGAAAACGAAAGCGTGTAGAGATTAGAGAATACGAAAATGAGATTAAGAGTAGAGAAGATGTGTGTGAAAAATGATGAAATAAGCTCTCTATTTATAGAGTTTTGATAGTAACGGACACTAAATCATAGCCATTGATCAAAAAACGGTCAAATGATCCTAACCGTTGAAAAAAAATACCTAAAAAACCCTCCCAACGGCTACGAACCGCCGGTTAACCGGCGGTTCAAGCTGTTAAAAAAAAAATTTGCGGCTGAACCGCCGGTTCAACCCGCCGGTTAACCGGCGGTTCGCCGGTTTTACATCCAATGAACCGGAACCGGCCCGGCAACTTGCCGGGCCGGTTCCGGTTCGACCCGGCGAACCGGGTCAACGGGCAACCGGCCCGTTGACCCGGTTACGGGCCCGGGCCGGGTCCGGGCCAGACCCGGCCCGGGGTCGGGTCTAATCCCACCATGATCTCTGGCTCTACCTCTTCAGCTGTAGACACTCCACCACCTCAACGCACTCCAGTGCCGGAAACACCAATTCCCGCTTCTCATCACTCACCCTCTTCAACTCCAGTAACACCCAAAATGCAATCTTTTAAGTTCGGAAACGGACTCACGCACCTCCAACCACCTCTGTTTCCTTCCTCCAATTCATCATCATCATCTTTGTGACAAAGCAACTGTTCCTTTCCGCTGCACCCATAAATGTGGAATCCACGAAGGCGTGGATGCATGCAACTGCTCCTCCAAAACAACCTTAGCCATCGGCATCAACGCTGGATAATCAACTATGCACAAGATTCCAAGTAGCAAGCTTTGTTGTTGGCGAACTACGAGTTTTTGAAGTCATCCAGAATCCCTTCACCAATCCAGTATTCTCGAATCAAGCTTATGAGGTGGCAGATTTCACAGTAGAGGGCAAAGTGAATCACACGATCGTGTCATTGGACAATTGATCATAGCAAAGCTTGAGAGAGAAAAACACCTGTCCTGCCATTCCTGGGAACTGTACGTTATTCTTGCTTGATCATCAAAGAGCGCACAGCTGTGATCAAAGCCAGCAGCAAACTGCCACACATTCTGACCAAGATCTCAGCTTGGTGCCGGATTCCTGGGTTACAGTTAATTGTATCCTGACCTATCTTGTCTGTGAACATCCTCCAAGCTATATCCCAAGGCAAGAAATCCACCTTGATCATCTTTTCATGCCCATCTTGTCGCAGAGACCTTCAATTCAAGTTGCAAACATGATCCTAACACTGGGTCCCTGCTTGGGGATATGGGAATTCCCACCATTAGAAGATTCAAAGGATTCCAAATATCATCCAAGACCGATACAAACTTCATCTTGATGAGAACCTTGTACAAAATTGTTGCCTTCTCTTTCAGTGACTTTTATTCTTCCATGAGAAGCCCAGACAATGATGAATCTTATTTTGGATGCTTTCAACATCAAGGTATCTATATGAGTTAACGAAAATAACCATGTCTAAATGAATAGCATCCGCAAGGAACTCATTATGGAATTTGCTCAATAAAACTGTCTTGACAATGTCATCCATTTCATAAATTCCGATGATGCCCAAGGCACCATCTTCTTCAACTTGCTTTTCCTGGGCGAGCACCATTTCCATGCCTACAGTTCCGGATTGGCTGTTGGCCACCTGATTGAAGGATCCTTTGTCCTTCAAGTAGCATGGCTCTGCATCTCTGACAGTGTGGATAGCTTGACAACATGTCCAGTGCCAAATCTTCTGGAAGCATGATCATTCTTTCTAACTCTTTTTTTGTCATGGCAAACTTGGTTTCAAGGAATTCCACCCTGTGCAATGACCACAAAACTTGGCTCTTTGGCTCCTTCTGGATGCATCTATCTTAATACCACCTCATCCCTTGCTTTACAGTTAATATCTCTACAGCTAGATAGTCAATAAATCTCTTGCAGAACATAATATAGCCAATTGTTTGAAGGGGAAAAAAAATCAAGATTAAGGGAAAGATGGAGGTCATAGTTACATTGCATCAATTGGCATAATTTCCAAAGGCTAATGTTTGCAATGGCAACCTAAAAAATCTTATGTACAAAAAGAATGTACATGCCAGCTGGCCTACATGCCAGCTGGCCAATGAAAGAACTCTTTTACTGAAGACATGGAATAGTGAGCCAAGCAAAAAGAAGCTGCATCAAGGAAAGAAAGGGTTGAACAGTGAGAAGTGTTGGTCAAACCCGATGAATATGAGGAAGAAGCTAGAAAAATAGAAGAGCTAAACCATAAATGACACACGAAGCCAATCCAAAATCTTTATCAAGAGAAAGTGACAAGCCAAATATAGAGCAGATAAATGAGAGGAAGCTTATGGCAGGACCAGGTTAAGAATCTGAGTGGTGAAGGACTGAATTATAATAGCACCAAGAAATCCACTGAATTTCCACATTACCTGAGTCAGGGAGTCCCTAACAAACAACTTCATTAATGCTTTATTAGAAAGATTAAATATTCTTCTATTGGTGAAGATGATGATGTATCGTTTGTCTCTTGAAACCTATACGATTATATGGATAGCCCATTATTTTAGCTAATAATTAGCCCATTATTTTAGCTAATAATCATGGATAGACAAGTTTTTCTCCAGCAAAGAGAAGAATAATATAAATCTTAATCTTATACTAAAGATTGATCGATGAATAAACCCAAAGTTAGCTCACCTTAATTGGCTGCAGATAAGCTCTCGAGGGCAAATATTTCCTTTTTGTGGAAAATGATATATGCTAAAATCAACTAAATAAAATACATTTGTAAAGCATCAAGGAGTTAATTCATTATTGGCAGACAAATGCAATAGATATACTATAGGCATACCTAGGCCAATAGCTTTAGAACTCATTGTCAGTGCATCTAAACATTTATAAAAATAAAAGTCAACGTGGAAAAATGAAAAAGTAACAGTCGACAGAACATGAACCAGGGTTCTTTCTCTCGGAAAAGAAATTCCATATGCTAGGCTTAACAGAATTAAAGTTTTTTAACGCAACTAAGTCCTGTAGCTCTGCATCAGAAAGCCATGTCTTTCTAAACTCAAAGGACATGCATCAGAAAACTGTTACTGACTCAGAAGGCTCATCATACTTCACAGTTTTTAGATCATATTAACATATAGCATAATAAAACAGTTTCTGACAATTTTGATCGTTTAGTCTAAGCATCAACATGCAACAATTGAATCTAGAATCTTTAAAACTTGGCATTGATAATAATAATAAATGACAATATCACAATTTTAAGCGATAAACATAAGTTCCCTACAAGATCTGCATCAAATAGTAAAGAGTAGAAATAGAATTTTAGACCTTGGTGGAAGAAAAAACTTGATGTAGAGGCATCATCACTTCCCACATATGTAGCTCTGAAGGCTTCACGCCTCATACACTTCAAAGACTTGGCTTTAGTGGAGAGGTCTTAAATGCCAACTTCAATGAATAACGTTTAGTGGAGAAATTTTTCATAACATTGAAACAGAAAGTAGCCTTACATCAGCATATACAAACTTAGGAGCATCTATGGCATGGTGCAATGCAACCCAAGAAAAGGACCACGCAAAAATTAGGATTTCGAAGATGAATTTGTCCAGCAGATGGTCCAGTTGAACAAGTTAATGAACGAATTCTATAAGGCTTGCACTAACCAGCCATCCCCGAAACAAAACAAATATAACTCTCACAATCCAGTGGAACAAGTTCATGAACGATAAAACAGAATGTGAAGACAATGCTAATCAATTATTTTTATCAACTCACTGGTTGCCAATGCCATTAGTTGGAGGCAGAAATGCAACTTCCTGGACATGCGATAAAATTGAGTGATCAGAGTAGTCGAGCAAACTACTGATTGTTCGAGCCTTCACCATTCCTATCTTCTTCCTCTTGTTCCTCGCCATCTCCACCTCACCCTCCTCTTCTTCTTTTATCTTGTCAGCCCCATTCCTATCAGTGACAATATTATTACTGGGATCATCAGAAGACTGCTGAAGCGTTTGCATCATTTCCTCTAATTCCTCCTTTTGATGGCGTGGCAAAGTAGTACCGTTTCTTGCTTCGATGTTGCTCCATCTAGGCTTACTGGTTCCCAATTGGCCTCTTGCAGAAGTGCTCATGCTCCTGAGGCGCCCTTTCCCGAGATGGTGCTCACAGAGGGAGTAGCCGACGAGGGTCTGCTGGCAGCAACGCCACCCCCTTCCATTCACGCGGCTGCACCGGGAACCCTCCATCAGAATCGCCGGACTCCTCCGAGGTCGCTTCTTGCCGTTCAAATTCGGCCCTTTATCTGTATCCTCGTAATCAACAATTGTGCAACTATGGCTCGCAGAAGCAGGGCCAGCGCCTGCTCTCGCCTTCGCCTTGCCCTTAGCCTTTCTCTCGTCCGATACCTTTCCTCTTTCTGTCCCATTACCATGATCTACTGCAACTGAGCTGCCACCCATCATCTTGCCGCTATTGATCTCGTCTTTCCCTCTTTTAAGCTCATCCTCCTCTTCCTCCTCCTCCTCCTCCTCTTCTTCTTCCTCCTCCTCCTCCTTCAGAGGCCGCTGCACACTAGTGTTGCTACTGCTGCTGTCACTGCGGCGGCGGCTAAGCACATCTGAGCATGGATTCGGACAGGGAGTAGATCCTCCATTGGAACGAACCGCCCCTAAATCATAATGATGGCGATCCCCAACTGGGTGCAACTTTTCCCTTTCTGCAGCTTTACTGTCTTGGACACCAAGACTCCCATTTTGAGATGGGCGTGATGGATCTGGAGAAAGAGGAAGCGAGGACGAGGCTCGCCGGCGGATCCGCATGGTAGAACGTCAGATTGGGAGCAGAGGTAGAGGGAGAGATATGGTTGGATGTGAGAGGAGAGATAGGGAAGAAAAGGGAACGGTGGTGGTGCAGTTCAGATTTAATTAGAGTGGAGCAGCTACTGGCAAATTAAACCAAGACAGCATCATCGACTAGTTACTCAACCAAGACACCCTCGTCGACCAGTTACCAGCTCAGTAACTGCGGTCCACGTTGCCCAATTAAAAAAAATCATAAATTAATCTTATAATTTATTTTTTTATATAATTTATGAATAGATTGTAAAAAATAACTGAGGTAACGTAATATTTTTTACTATAATCACTCGGTAACTACGACAGATTTATTTTTATGCTTTTAATGGAATAAAAATTGACTGGTTTGATATAGGGGTGCAAATGAGCCAAGCCGCTCGTGAGCCGCTCGCGAGCGGCTCGGTCAAAGCTCGACTCGAGCTCGAATTTGACTGAGCTCGAGCCGAGCTCGAGCCGGCTCGTTTAACGTTCGAGCCGAGCTTGAGCTTATTTAACATAGGCTCGAGGGCTCGTCGAGCCTATTCGAGCCAGGCTAAAATTCAATATTCTAATGTTTAAAACAATTATTACTTTCAAATAATCTAATAAGTTGAGGGGTGCTGGTGGTTAGAGTGTTTTATTGGGTTGTTAGAGGTTGAAGGTTCAAATCCCAGCTTCCGCAACTTATTTTTACATTACAATCCATTTTCGAGCCGAGCTCGAGCCGATCATTAAATGGTCGAGCCGAGCTCGAGCTTAAATTCTGAAACTCGCTCGAGCTCGAGCTCGAGCCGAGCCTCTTCAATTTTCTCGAGCTCGAGCTCGAGCCGACCCAGGCTCGAGCTCGGCTCGGCTCATTTGCAGCCCTAGTTTGATAGACATCTCCCAGTTCACTTTGATGGTTAGTCATGACATCCAATTGACGTAGAATTAATCAAATGGTAGAGTAGATAATAATAATAATAATAATAATAATAATAATTTAAACTGTGTTTAAATAATTGTTTTTTAAAGTTTATTTAAATTAATTTTGAAAAATATACATAGAAAAATAAGAGTTGTTAAAATAAAAACAGTCATGTCAAGTTAAAAATATTAGTATAATAATAATTGCGCGCCACAATAACATTCCACGTTATTATATGACTCAACGCACTGTGTTAGAAAATAATATAATTGTAAAAATATTTTTTTAAGAATTTTAAAAAATCTATTAGTTTTTATTATTTAACTGTGATATTTTATCTAAAACATTTTTTGTGTGTTTAATATGCATAGAAAATCTATCTTTCTTTTTATCTAAGTTGAATTGATTAGATAAGATAATTTATTGAGTTGATTAAGTTGATTGAATGAGGTAAGTTATGTGTTGATACAGGTGACATCTGATCAGATAGTTAAATTCATATAAGTCGGTATGATTTTGTTGGATCACAGTAGATGAGAGGATGAATCTCATTCGATAAAATCTTTTCAAAGTAAATAAAAATAAAGTAGAATTTACGGTGGAATAAAAAAAATGTATTTTCTTTTTACTTGGTTCGTAGTCTATGACTAGTATTTTAAAACTTGTAATTATTGATTGTTTTTGTTGGACAATTCATTGATAATTGAAGCACATAGAATGAGGAGAATAATAATTAGAATGATATCTCCATACAAATAAATACAAGGTATATAAAAAGTATATCAACAAAGGAAGAATAGAGAAAAAGCTTTCATTGTCAGTAAGCATTCGGCGTCATAGTAGTAGGAGCTTGAACGAAACTTGAATGAGCGCAATAGAAGATCGAATAATGGAATCAGTGCTCTCTTGGTTCAAATCCCGAGGTCTTTATATATGCATCGTTCGGTCGACTAAAATACTTTTCAGTCGGTTGAACCTTTCTAAAGAAAATGAAAGAAAGGGTAATTCTCCTTCTACAATTTATTTCATACATATTACAAGTATATATAGAGATAATTGTGTCAATCTCCATCACACGTGATTAGCCTAAGAATATGAATGTACAATCATTAGTTTCTAAGAATACGCCTATACAAAATATTAGCTCTAATTACCTCCACTAATTTAGCTTGACATACTCTAATTACCTCCACTAATTTAGCTTGACATATATACACAGAATATTCTTCAGAATATTCTTCTAAGCTCCAATACTCCCCCTCAAGCTGGATCCAAAGGATTGATGGATCCAAGCTTGCTCAAAAGCCTGTGGAACTGAGTAGTCGTCAACACTTTGGTGAACACATCAGCTAGTTGGTCATTAGAACGCACATATTGAGTGTTGATTAATTTGGATTGAACCTGTTGACGAATGTAGTGACAGTCAACTTCAATGTGTTTGGTTCTTTCATGAAACACTGGATTAGAAGCAATGTGCATAGCTGCCTGATTATCACAAAAAAGTTTCATAGGAATAGAACTAGGACAACCGAGATCAATAAGAAGACTATTAAGCCATACGAGCTCACTTGCTGCGGAAGCCATTGCACGATACTCAGCTTCAGCACTTGATCGAGCAACCACATGTTGTTTTTTACTTTTCCAAGAAACCAGATTACCACCAACAAACATACAATAACCAGTAGTAGACCGACGATCAAGTGCATTACCAGCCCAATCAGAATCGGTATATCCCATAATATTAGTATGACCATTATGGGTCATGACTATTCCTCGACCAATCGTACCTTTCAGATACCGCAGGATTCGTTTTATCATGCCTAGATGTTGAATGGTTGGGGCATGCATATGTTGACTAACAAGACTAACTGCAAACATAATATCTGGTCTCGTGATAGTCAAGTAAATGAGTTTTCCCACAAGTTTCTGATAATAGCTTGGTGAGTCTAGAACTTTTTCTGTAGAAGCAAGTCTCAATTTGCTATCGAGAGGAGTAGCAGCGGGTTTGGTGTGTAACATCTCAGCATCTTGAAGTAAGTCTAAAATGTATTTACGCTGGTTAAGAAATAGCCCTTTGCTGGAAGTCGCCATTTCAATTCCAAGAAAGTACTTCAATGAACCAAGATCCTTGATTGGAAATTTTTGCTGAAGTTGCATTTTTAACTGAGCAATGGAGTCATTATTATTCCCGGTAATAATGAGATCATCCACGTAGATTAATACCACAAGTTTGTCAACTGAACCAAGCCGGACATAAAGAGACGAATCAGCTGAGCTCCTTCTAAAACTAAGAGCTTCAAGAGCAGTGCTCAACTTGGCATGCCATGCACGCGGACTTTGTTTCAAACCATAAATTGATTTATGGAGTTGACAAACTAAGTTGGAATTTTCACTTTGAGGGTGCCCGGGAGGAAGCTTCATAAACACCTCTTCCTCAAGATCACCATGCAAGAATGCGTTTTTGACGTCCATCTGAAACAAGGACCAACCGTTATTGATAGCAACTGATAAAAGAACTCGTACCGTGGTCATCTTGGCAACAGGAGCAAAAGTTTCCTTGTAATCGACACCAAATTTCTGAGTGAAACCTTGAGCAACAAGGCGTGCTTTATGCTTATCTAGAGAACCATCGGAGTTGAATTTCACTTTAAACACCCAGCGACTACCAACTGCATGTTTTCCCGGAGGAAGAGGCACTATAGTCCAAGTTTTGTTCTCAGCAAGAGCAGTTAATTCTTCATGCATAGCTTTCTGCCAAACAGCCTGAGATTTGGCTTCATGAAAGTTCTTTGGCTCAGGATTGTTTGATATAGCTGTAAGGAAAGCTGTATGCATGGGTGATAATCGTTGGTATGACATAAAATTAGTGACAGGATACCTGACCGTATGAGCAACATAATCTTCCAGTTTGGTTGGAGGATGACGCACCCGCGGAGGATTACGTCGGGAAGCTATTGGTTCACCTTGTGTATGGGAAAAATCTTGCTCTGGTGATTCGATAATAGCTTCCTTGGAAAGAGCACTAGAAATATCCAAGTGATCATCACAATGTTCTGAAGTAGCGTGGCTAGGATGTAAATCTTGTGGATGTAAATCTTGAGATGTTTGGTGACCATAATTAATGTTAGGCAAGGGAAATAGCTCAGACAGCTTCTCCCCCTGACTAGAGGCAGTAAAATATGGAATTTGTTCAGCAAAGCGGACATCTCTAGTTACATATAACTTCTTGGAGAGAAAATCAAAACATTTGTATCCTTTTTGTGTTTGAGAATAACCAAGAAATATGCATTTAACAGCTCAAGGATCAAGCTTGTCACGGTGACCAGTTGGGACATGTACAAAACAAGTGCAGCCAAAAATTTTGAGATGAGATAAATCTGGTGCCTTGTCCTGCAATACTTCAAGAGGACATTTAAAATCCAACACTCGGCTGGGTAAGCGATTTACAAGATAGGTTGCAGTAAGAATACCATGAGACCAAAAACGCTTTGGGATATTCATTTGAAGCATTATGGCTCGAGTTTTCTCAAGCAAGTCACGATTTTTACGTTCTGCAAGCCCATTTTGTTGAGGTGTACCAACACAACTAGTTTGATGCAATATTCCGTGAGAGATCAAATAGTTTGTCATGGTATGAGACATATATTCGGTGCCATTGTCAGATCGAAGAATTTTAATATGAGCTGAAAATTGAGTGGTAACCAACATGTGAAAGTCTTTAAAAGATTCAAAAACTTCACTTTTTGATTTCAGTAAGTATACCCAAGTAACCCTTGAGAAATCATCAATAAAAGTTACAAAATAATTAAATCCATCTAGAGAGGATGAGTAAGGTCCCCAAACATCTGAATGTACAATCTCAAATGGTTGAGTAGTACGAGACAATGATGAGTTAAAAGGAAGCCTAGAAGACTTAGAAAAATAGCAGATATCACAATCAACAGTTCCTTTAGGTAGAACTCGATTTATTTTGCTAAGAACATTATTTGAAGGATGTGCGAGACGACGATGCCATAAATCTTGCTCAGCAATGGGAAAGGAAATAGCCTGGAATCCCTTGGTAACCTGAGAGTTAGGGGAGAAGTAGTAGAGTCCATGCAAATGAAATCCTTCACCAATCGTCGCCTTGGTGACGAGGTCCTGAAATATGACCTTGTGAGGAGTAAATAGAACTTCACAATTGAGCGATGATGTCAGTTTGTGAACAGAAAGCAACTGAAATGGAAAAGAAGGAACATATAGAACATCGGACTCTATAGTATCTGAAACAAGTTTAATTTTTCCCTTACCCTGTACATGAGCACCTTTCCCATTTGCTACAGATACCAGAGAAGGTTTAGAAAAAGGATGAAAATCATAAACATGGGTTAACTTATTTGACATGTGATCTGTGGCACCAGAATCAATGACCCATACATCATGCAAACTATTAATTTCGAATGCAGTTAGAAAAGCAATCTGAATACCTTCGTTGGTGTCAGAGTTTGCATCAGCCAAAAAACCAGCAAAATGACTAAGAAGTGCAGCTGGTTGATTTTTTTCTTGATTAATAGATCTACCTTGAACAGTTTCCTGACCATGCCTGTTTTGTAAATAATTTGCGAAATCATTAAGTAAAGCAACAGGATTAGAGGAAAACGATTCAAGAGAGTGTGTAGCCATATGAGCCTTTTGATCATGAATTCGTTTTTGATATCCTCCACTCTTCTGATCCTTTGAAAATTTTGGCTTCAACTCTGGGTGAAGAGTCCAGCAACGATTAATCGAGTGACCAGGACTATGGCAATGCTCACATTTGAGATCAGGGCGTTTGCCCTTGTAAGATTTTTCTTCAGAGGATGAGCGAGTAATATAGGCACGGACATCCGAAGGACTGGTATTAACATAACGTGGCATGACTTTTCGGCGTACTTCTTCACGCTGAATGGTCGCGCAAATATTCTTAAAAGAGGGTAAATCGGTATTCATTAGAATATGGCTCCTTAGATCCTCAAAATCAGGATTAAGACTAGCCAATAGCTGAAAAATACGGTCCTCTTCTGTTCTCTTCTGCAAAATAGCTGCGTCAGTAGTAGGAGGTCTATAGATCTCCAACTCGCTCCACAAACTCTTCAGACTTCCTAGCAAATTTACGAATGGCTTCCCATCTTGTTGAAGACTTGCAATCTCCCTGTGAATTTGGAAAATCCTAGCAGAATTGTTTTGGTTGCCATACATGTCACGAACAGCATTCCAAAGATCCAAAGAAGATTCGGAATAACTAAAAATTGCTGCAAGATCATGCTCCATCGAGTTAAGAATCCATGACATAACCTGTTGGTCCTTTGACAGCCAAGCCGCATACTCCGGCGAACTTGATTCAGGAGATTTGAAAGTGCCATTAATAAATCCCAACCTTGATCTACCACCAAGAGCAATGGTAATTGCTCTCGACCACGGAAGGTAATTGAATTCATTCAACAACACTGAACTCAATTTTTGAGAGATATTTGCATCACCATCAGCAATATCCTTCGGCCCTCCTGTAACAACAATAGCATCTGCCATAAAAAAATATGAGCAGCGTGCAAGGATCACTGCTCTGATACCATAAAGAAAATGAAAGAAAGGGTAATTCTCCTTCTACAATTTATTTCATACATATTACAAGTATATATAGAGATAATTGTGTCAATCTCCATCACACGTGATTAGCCTAAGAATATGAATGTACAATCATTAGTTTCTAAGAATACGCCTATACAAAATATTAGCTCTAATTACCTCCACTAATTTAGCTTGACATACTCTAATTACCTCCACTAATTTAGCTTGACATATATACACAGAATATTCTTCAGAATATTCTTCTAAGCTCCAATACTTTCGATCGACTGAACTGAGCATCCGTCAACTAAACATCAACGCATTTCCTTCTTTTCTTAGATATGATCCATCCAATCTCGTAAATCACGCAGTTCGATCGACTGATCCTGATGATTCATCGACTAAACCTAAAACTATCTTTTCTACATTGATTTGATATGATCTTTGTTGTTACCAACATTGTATTGGTCTACTGATCCAAGGTTTTCATCGACTGATAACCTGTGTTTCCAAGTTTACAAAACTTGCTTGTGTCTATGCCACGCTGGCCAGATCGGTCGACTGAACCCTCGGTCAACCTAAACTTTGTTCAACTATAAAACAAAGTTATCACACCAATATAATAATAATGGTCCTATAAAACAAAATTAGATAAATATATAAATGCACGAGTAGAACAGTAATGATTGTCATGATCTCAACTTAGAAATTTCATTGATTTCTTTAGTTGAATTAACGCCTAAGGTGTTGTCTCTTCCGGGACACAACCTCACCGCACTCACTCCAAGAGCTTACTCAACTCACCTATCAAACATCAAATCCTCCAGACCGGTTTGGATTTTAATTGCTCAACATCAAATCGACCTGCAAAGGCTTCAACTTGATTTGATATTGGATCCTCCAGACTTATCGAATCCACCTATCAGATGTCAAATCCACTTGATTCATTTGGACTTCTTGTCTGGTTTCTAGTATCTGATAAGACTTTCCTTGCCTAGTATCATGTCTAGCTAACCTACTAGGACTTTGCAAGTTGAGCATCCTGCATACTTGATCAATTCATCAGATAACAATAAGACTTAACTTAAATTTTTGACAACATCAAAACATAGGTTTGCTTATAATGCTCCTTGCACTAATAATCACCCTATTTTTGATATTTGACAATTAGATTCAAAGTTAAGTTAAATATTTCAGAGTTAGGTTTTAAGTGAACTCCCCTTCAAATTAAACTCTCCACTTGAATACAATATCATTCTCCCTTTGACATACATTAAAAATCAGGTCATGGCAATATCCTATGTTTTTATAAATAGTTTTGAAAATTTTGAAACAAACTTTACAATTTTCTAAGTACTTTTTCAAAAAATTTAGAAAACAATTTTAAAAATTTTCAGAATAACTTTAACATTTTGTAAGTAATTTTAAAAATAATTTGGAAAATAATTTTGAAAATTTTGAGAATAACTTTAACATTTTGTAAGTAATTTTTCAAAAAACAATTTGAAAAATAATTTTAAAATTTTGAGAATAACTTTAACATTTTGTAAGTAATTTTAAAAATTATTTGGAAAACAATTTTTTAAATAAATGTTGCTCCCCCTTAACTTGACATCCCTATTCAAAGAATTTTTTTGCAATTTTGAATTTTTTAAATAAATGCATCCTAAAGTTCAAGCAGGATATGATATGCATAGATTTTGAAAATATTTAAAAGATAAAAACATCTAGGAAATTATCCTTAAAAATGTCTAACTTTAGTTTTTTATTGTTTATCATAAGATACCAGCTTTTGACTAAGGTTAGTCAAGCTAAGTATTGGGTTGCAACTAGTTTTTACTAAAAAGGGTCACTCAAATTGATCAATATTTTGTTTAAAGCTCAAATTATATATATTGATGCTCTAATATAAACATCTAAAATCTTAGATTAGATCCTAAACATCTCACCACATTCTAAGTTTCATAATACACAAGTTGTTATATTTGAGAGGTGTCATAAAGTGATTACCTTAAATATTATAACATTTATTAGATAAATGAAATGTACTATTTGAGTGCACATTCCTTATGTGTATGATTGAATATTAAACTTATTTACTAAATGTCTGCAATAAGATTCATAGCATGAGAGAACTTGTGATTGGATCACAATTAATGAACATCTCTACATGTACAATTATAAATATATTAAAATATTCTCTAATCAATGAATTAATGTATTCAGACACTATCAATTTTATGAGACTAGCATGGGTTATACTTCTTGGTCTAATCAAGCAGTTGTTACTCACTAACTAGAGACATTGTGATGTTGAGAGTTAAACGTGGATGCTAGTTATGGTAACTAGTTCAGTGGAGTGACCTGTTATGAGACTTTATATGGTTCTCTATATATATAGATATGTCAATGAAGATCTCATTACAGCTCAATTGCAAGTTTCCTTCGACTTGAGATATTCTTGTCACCTTGACCATGGAGACTTATACTTTGACAACATAAGCAAATATCTCCGTGAAGGTGTGGACCCGAGATGATTATGTATAAGTTAAAGTGCCCGAAGGTCTTTGGATAGCCAACAAAGGATTCACCACTCCTTAGAAGGAGATATATACCCTATGGTCATTTGTCAGGATTGTTACTCAAAGTCTTGGCCAAAACATCATATGTTAAGAGTCTTGTACTCTTGGACACATGTACGAGTAACTTGAATATGTAGGATGAGGAAGTATTACTTAAGCTAGGTGTGACGTAGTCAGCCTAGTGGGGACTAACACATATATCATGTCCTGAACCAAGTGGATATAAGATGAGTGAAAGAAACAAGACATGACTAATTATAGCTACTGAAGGGTTCATAAGTGGTTCTAGAATCAACTATGATTTTTTTGATCAATTGGGGATCATGATATACTACTAGGTGTCACTAATGATCGATCTATAATTAATAGTTAATTATGGATGACCAACATAACCGGAAACCTATAAGGTCACACGTACTATGAGTTTATCTTAGAGGCTTAAAATAAGTTTGAGAATTGGATTCTCAAATTGAGAGAGATTAAGTCTAGTTGGACCAAATGAAGGGTAAATATAGAAAAATATTTATCGAAAAGGAAGTACGAATGAGCCATGACTATTGTAGGAGATATAGATTCATTATGGTTTGATAATAAACCAAAAAGAGTTTGGTTTAGTTATGAAACAACTTGGTTTAATAATAAGCAAAAAGGGTTTGGTTTAATTATGAATCAAGATGGTTTGATTTTAAACCAAATTTAATCTTAATGGTAATGGATCGGGTTGACTTTATTTATTGGGTTTAGAAGATGACTTGCTCCTCAAGTCATATAGAAGTATATAAATACCCTCTATGAGAAGAAGAGAGTAGTGATTTTATTTTTGAGAGAAAACTCTAATTTGATTAAGGCTTCTTCTCATCCTCTTCTCCCTCTCTCTAGCCGTCGTTTATGCTCTTGTCGCCCAAAAGTTATTGCTAGCCATCTCCAGCCGACGATTTTAGTATCGCGTCGCTCTCCAAATCATGTTGTGGAAGTTCTCTCGGATTGCTTCATTTTCACGCTTGGCTAATACCGATCAGAGACAAATGACTCATGGCTTCGTGAAACTGTCTCAATGATAACTCAGCATGGATATGAATAGAGGCAAGGCTTTCGAGTGTCACTTGCTTGATTTCAATTCCACTCCTCATCAATCGGCCTCTTGCTCGTTGATTCCGAAGGAGGCTTGCCTTGCGTGGCTAGCAAACGCTATCTACAAGGTTCGATCACAAACCGTTAAGTATGCCTAGCGTAAACTTAATTTCTGTAAAATTTTAATTATACGATCATGTCTAGTTGTGTTGTATCCTTACGTGTGTATAGTGTGTGATGTAATAATTAGGAATTATTATTTTTATTTCCGTTGTACATGTTTACGAAACGTATTTTAGCACGCACCACATCGGGCATTTCCCAACACAAGCAGAGTATCCTAATGTACTTATTAGATGTTGGTTGCCTAAAACTGTAGGTCCATGCAGTCTATGGTAAGACCTAGGCTAGTTCCATATAAATATAAGTTTTGAAAAACTATAAGTAAATAATTTTGAAAAATAAATCCCATTCTACAAGACACTTTCCTAATTGTCATCTTAAATTACTAAATTTAGGTTCAGACAATGGTTTAGTAAATATGTCAACTAAGTTAGATTTAGATTCAATGTACTTAAGTTCAATATTTTCTTTTGTAATGCAATCTCTATCAAAGTGGTGTTTAATTTCTATGTGTTTTATTCTCAAGTGATGTATTGGATTTTTAGTTTGGTTAATAGAATTTATGTTATCAATAAATGTTTTGATATTTTTGTAATCTAGGTTAAAGTCTTTTAAGGAATGGGACATTTATAATAGTTGGGTGACACATTCACCCATGAGTTCATATTCAACTTCTGTAGTAGATAAGGCAACACAATGTTGCTTTCTACTAAACCAACTGACTAAAGAAGATCCTAAAAATTGACAACCCCTGTAATGCCCAAAAATTCTCAAATCAATTTTAGAAATATTCTATGATTTTTCTAGAATTTTAGGATATTTTTACAGAATTTTTAGAATAGCGGAAGTAGCAAAAACAAATAGGAACGTAAAATAGCCTACGCGAGTATTGAACCCGAGACCTATTGGGTCCTACGACTTATGGTGAACACTAGTAACCAAGTGAACCCAGCAGGGCCGTGCTGAAAGAAGAGAGAATCAATTATATTTATGACTGAGTTGGGGTGAAATTAATCACTTAATATAAATAGGAAACTTAAGTGGAATTGAGTTTTTCATGTTTCAGCAACTCCTCCTCAACCCTCACGCCGCCCCCTCCTCTTCCTCACCTCACGGCACACCAAGGCCCCGAGAGACCTAGGGTTTCACTCCTAGAGACGTAAGGGCACCTTCCGGCAACGACTCCGACACGAGCGCGTTCCTCTCCGTGAGAAGAGCACGTAGACGCAAGAGGATCGTCGGGGGAATCGTCTCCACCGAAAAACCTAGCGATAGGATTGTAAGAAAAACTAGCGCAGGAGGTAAGAAACCCCTCACCTGCAGTATAAGTAGCTCTTTTCGAGGTTTTACTTATTAGTTTAGTTGTATGCAGAATTTTGGTATGTGGGGTGTGAACTAGTACACACCATATGTTTGATAAAATGTGTAGCTCAGTTAAATGTCACCATAGGCATTATAATAGCTCAGTTAACGCAATAGAAGCATTTTCACAGCATGTTCAGTCTTGTTTCAGCTTATATGGGACTACAGTCCAATGGGTGGGCTCCCACAGTCGCCTCTAGGTTCAGACAACCTAACTCTAGGTTCAGATAACCTAGAAATAGCAAGATAAGAAAATTCAGCTATAACCAGTATTTTATTTTCAGCAGAGGCACTGTACTGGACTAGATGTCCATTGGGTTGGGCTCCCATAGTCGTCCCTAGGTTTAGATAACCTAGTAAACCCTACTAGATTCGGAATTTGCAACCCCGGGTTTAGTTAGGGATGCGCGCACAGCAAGTACAGTTACCGGGCCCATCAGCAGCATGATTATGTATTTTTATCTAGTATGATAATAGCTTTCAAATTCACAATCAGTTAGGTGATTATATTTTAAAATCAGTTCTAGCTCAACTTTAGTTTAGCTCAGTATGTTTCACTTTAGTCATTGCTTATTGACATTTCAGTTATAGCCATGCTCAGTTTCTGGTTCCTATGTTTGTATGTTAGAATGTCATGTTTTAGCATGTTCAGCACTTATTTCAAATAGCATGTTTTCAAAGCATAAATTGCATCGTATGCATGGTTTTGTGAGGTAGATGGTTTCTTACTAAGAGTAAGCTTACAGATACTTCTTTCCCTTATACTGCAGATAAAGGTAAAGGGAAGATGGACTAGCGGAGGCTGGAGGTTAATGCGATGAAGATGTGTGTGCATGGAATTTGGAATAAAGATCTTTGGAGAAACTAGCAACTAAAAACTTAGTATTTCCTTATAGTGTTGCTTTTCTACACTTCTAGTTATTTTAGTGTCTTGGATTATGAAAAATATGCCTAGATTGTTAGTTGTCATGCTTAGTTTACCAATTGTCATGATCTTAGTTAGCTAGTCATGAGTAATGATAGACCTAGTAGCTTGGTTTTTGCTTATAGAGTTGGTGTATGTGATTTGAGCACGAAATAGTGCTGAAATTAGACTCCTGATACGAAATCAGTAACCCTGATCGATCAGCCGATCGATTCAAGGGTTCCCAATCGATCAGCCGATCGATTGGGGAGCTTGATTTCGCGATTAGTAAGCTCTGGAATTGATCACTGGATCGATCGGGGAATTAGCCTCGCGAACAGAGAGCCTTGGAATCAATCCCTGGATCGATTAGCAAGCCTGGATCGATCAGTCGATCGATCCAGAATTTACCCCGTGCACAGTAGCGAGCTGAGTCGATCAATGGATCGATCAACAGGTCTGGATCGATCAACCGATCGATCCAAACAAAGTTTTCGTATACAGTAGTCACCTGAATCGATCAGTGGATCGATCAGGCCATTCCAATCGATCGACTGATCTATCGGGAGGCCTGATATCAGCTGCAAACCTCTATTTAGATTCCTTGACCATAGGGGATGTAATAGATGACATGTATATCTTAGATTACACCCCTTAGCATATGTTTAATAATAAAATTCCGAAGTTAGTAGCAGTTAGCAAAGATTTTAATTGGTACAGCTTTCCGCACCTAGACTTAGTGATGGTCATGGATATAGCTTAGCACAGCATAATGTGACGGTCCGGCCTCGCAGCCTAGCCAGTAGAAGGCGGGTCGTTATAGAGTGGTATCAGAGCAGATTCCATATTTCCCTCACACACATCGGCATTGAACCAGCAGCTTCCAAGTAAGAACATCTCTCACTTTATTTATGTTTCTTGTTTTCATGTTTAGAGATAACTAAGGCATGGTTATTTATGATAGTATCTAACATGATAACAATAGTTATGCAATTATGATTGTATTAGTTATGTATGTCCTCTATGTCCTCTATGTCTCTAGAAATGGCACGAGGACGCCCAGCTAGAAGAGCACCAGCTACTGAGCCCCAGCAAGAGGCAGGCAGTTCAGTGCCTCCCCCAGACCTTACAGCAGTAGTGGCTCAGTTACAACAGCAATTAGCTGAGCAGCAACAGGAAATAGCTACTCTAAGGGCTAATCAGAAGAACACTCCCACTGTCACTCCAGAGCCTAACTTGGCAACTCCAGTAGTGATAGAGGTTCCACCAGTCCAACCTGCAGCACCAGTGGCCCCAGCAGCAGGAACACAGAGAGAAGCCTATCTGATCCAGTGGCAGAAAGTCAAGCCAGAGAATTTCTCAAGCACCAGTGAACCATGGGATGCTCAAGTCTGGTTCAAAACGCTGGAGAGTACGATGGAGCTTCTGGACTGGCCAGAACATGAGAAAGTGAAGTGCACCTCCTTCTGCCTAGTAGGAGATGCACGCATGTGGTGGGAGAGAATTAGAGCGAAGCACCCAGTAAACCAGATGACATGGGCTGACTTCGAGAAAGAATTCTTTGAGGAGTTCTTTCACATGCGGGTCACAAACCGTCACTATGATGAGTTCACTGAATTTCGCCAGGGCAACCTTTCAGTTGAGGAGGCCGTGAAGAAATTCAATAGGCTGGCTCGTCTGTGTCCCGAATTAGTCAGCACTGAAAAGGAAAGGGTCCGACTGATGCTTAAGATGTTGAGGTCGGACATAGCACTGAATGTGGCCAGTGGCGTTCATAGGCCACAAACCACAGAATAACTAGTAAGTAGTGCCCTCATCATAGAGCATTACCAGAATAGCATCAAGCAGCAGAAGCAAGTTCTCTCAGAGTCCAAAGGTCAAGGAGGCTCGGGTACTCAGAAACACCAGGGCCACAACTCCCACGGCTCTAACTGGAAAGGGAACTCCAGCAACAAACGCAAACTAGGGAGTTACCCAAAAGGAGGACCAGCTAGTAAACAGCCTAGTTATCCCAAATGTGCTACTTGTGGGAAATTCTACCCTGGAGTTTGTCGTAAGGGCACCCGAGGATGCTTTGAGTGTGGGCAAGAAGGGCATATGGCTAAGCAATGCCCAAATAAGACCAGTCTTCCTCAACCACAGCCGATTCAGTACGGAGGCCAGCCAGCTCAGTTACATCAGATGCAGGTCGCTTTAGATGGTCCACACATCAGCCAGGGCAGACTAGAAGCCCCTTCAGCTACGACCAATGCGAGGATCTACTCACTCACCAGAGAGGATGTAGCGAATGCCTCGACAGTTGTTTCAGGTCAGATTAGTGTTTTACAGCAAAGTATAACTGTTTTATTCGATACTGGGCCAACCCATTCTTATATATCTAGGGCATTTGCCGAAAAGATAGCGATACCTACAGAGGTATTCAGTGGTCAGTTTTTGACAACGCTACCTTCAGGAGAAATTATGGCATCCACGCACTGGCTTAGAGCAGTGCCAGTCATTATAGCAGATAGAGAACTCTTTTGTGATCTGATAGTGCTAGATATGACTGATTATGATGTCATCCTTGGAATGAACTTCCTGATCAGATACGGTGCCTCTATAGAGTGCCGTAAACAGAAAGTCGTATTCCAACCTGAAGCAGAAGTACAGTTCGAGTACATCGGAGAACCAAAGAGAAAGGCCAAGAAGTTTCTCTCAGCTCTAAAAGCACAGAAATTAATGGATTCAGGATGTATGGAATTCCTAGCACATGTAGTCAATACCAGTCAGAACAAGGACCCGCAGCTAGAAGGGGTCCGAGTTGTATGTGACTACCCAGCAGTCTTCCCTGAAGAGTTACCCGGCTTAGCACCAGACAGGGAGATTGAATTCGAGATAGAACTCATTCCCGGTACGAATCCTATCTCCAAAGCGCCTTACCGCATGGCTCCAACAGAACTGAAAGAACTTCATGAGCAACTACAGGAGCTGCTTGACAAGGGCTTCATACGTCCTAGTCACTCACCATGGGGAGTGCCTGTATTGTTCGTGAAGAAGAAGGACGGAAGCATGCGCCTGTGTATAGACTATCGGGCACTGAACCAAGTCACGATCAAGAACAGGTATCCTCTTCCCAGAATAGATGACCTGTTCAATCAGCTAAAGGGAGCAGCAGTATTCTCTAAGATAGACCTCAGATCAGGTTATCATCAGGTGAAGGTTAAAGAAGGGGATATACCCAAGACAACATTCAGGACTAGATACGGACATTATGAGTTCGTAGTCATGCCCTTTGGCATGACAAATGCTCCAGCTACTTTCATGGACCTCATGAACAGGGTATTCAGGGACTACCTAAATAGATTTGTTATTGTGTTTATCGATGGCATTCTTATCTATTCAGGAACTCAGGAAGAACACACAGAGCACCTGAGAATAGTATTGCAGACCCTTCAGCAGAACCAGCTGTACGCCAAGTTCACGAAATGTGAATTTTGGTTAGATCAGGTGTCCTTCCTGGGTCACATCATCTCAAAGGATGGTATCATGGTAGACCCCAGTAAGATAGAAGCTGTGAGTAATTGGAAAAGACCCAAGAACGCCAGTGAAATCAGAAGCTTTCTGGGATTAGCAGGTTATTACAGAAAATTTGTAGAGGACTTCTCCAGAATAGCCTCCCCACTGACAGCTCTCACCAGGAAGAAAAGAAAATTTCAATGGACAGAGGACTGTGAGAACAGCTTCAGTGAGTTAAAGAGGAGATTGACCAGTGCTCCCATTTTGACTCTACCAGAAAACACAGACAGCTTTGATATTTATAGTGACGCCTCTAAATTACGACTGGGAGCAGTACTGATGCAAGATGGTAAGGTGATCGCCTATGCCTCCAGACAACTCAAAGACTATGAGAGGAACTATCCTACTCATGATCTTGAGCTTGCAGCAGTCGTGTTCGCTCTCAAAATTTGGAGACATTACTTGTATGGAGCTCAGTGTAGAGTGTATACAGATCATCAGAGTCTGAAGTATTTCTTCACTCAGAAGGATCTCAATATGCGTCAGCGCAGATGGCTGGAGCTGGTCAAAGACTACGACATAGATATCCTCTACCACCCAGGAAAAACTAATAAGGTAGCAGACGCACTTAGCAGAAAGTCCAATACTACCTTACTATCCCTAGCAGCCATGTCACCGCCCCTACAGAGGGAGATCACAGATTTCGGTCTCGAACTCGTAGTGGGATAGCTCTCTACTATGACGTTAGAATCCACCTTGCTTGGTGACATCCAGACAGCTCAGGGACAAAATCCTGAAATTCAGAAAATCAAGCAAGGCCTAGCAGGATCAGAAGGTGGAGAGTTCAGAATATCTGATAGGGGGCATTATACTTTGGTGACAGACTATGCGTTCCAGATCAGGAGGAACTACGAAGAAAGATCCTAGACGAGGCACACAGGACTCCCTATACGATGCATCCTGGCTCCACCAAGATGTACCAGGACTTGAAGAGACATTTTTGGTGGCCTGGGATGAAAAGAGACATCGCTAGATATGTCAGCACCTGTCTAACCTGTCAGAGGGTCAAGGAAGAACACCAGAGACTAGGAGGAGCTCTGCATCCTATTCAGATTCCGGAATGGAAGTGGGAAGATATTTCCATGGACTTCATAGTGGGACTACCCAGAACCACGAATGGTTTTGACGCCATCTAGGTAATGGTAGATAGATTAACTAAATCAGCCCACTTCTTAGCTATCAGGATATTCTATTCCATGGAGCAGCTAGCTCAGTTGTATCTCAAGGAGATCGTGAGATTACATGGAGTCCCATGAACCATTATTTCAGACAGAGACAGTAGGTTCACATCACACTTCTGGGAGTGCGTACAGTCAGCATTGGGCACTAAGTTAAAATTTAGCACAGCTTTCCATCCTCAGACAGATGGTCAGACGGAGCGAGTGAATCAGGTACTCAAAGATATGCTTCGAGCATGTGCCCTAGACTTTAAGGGAAGTTGGTGCAAATATCTGAGTTTAGCAGAATTTGCATACAACAATAGCTATCAGGCCACCATCGGCATGACACCTTACGAGACTCTCTATGGGCGGAGGTGTAGATCTCCAATCTGCTGGTACGAGAGTGGTGAACAGAAAGAACTAGAACTTCAGACAGATCTAGTAGCAGATACCACAGCAGCTATACAGCAGATCCGCCAGAGGATAGAGATAGCTCAGAGCCACCAGAAAAGCTATGCTGATACACGGCGCAGACCTTTAGAGTTTTCAGTTGGGGATACAGTGTTCCTCAGAGTGGCTCCCATGAAGGGAGTAATGCGTTTTGGGAAGAAGGGCAAATTAAGTCCCAGATATGTGGGACCATACCTTATCAGCAGAAGAGTTGGCAAGATAGCATATGAGCTAGAGCTACCTCAGGAGATGTCAGCTATCCATAATGTATTTCATGTCTCTATGCTGAAGAAGCATATTCCAGATGTCACCCAGGTGATTGAGCCACAGTCGGTACAAGTCCGCGAAGACCTCAGCTATGACAGTCGGCCTATTCAGATAATAGACCGAGCAGTTAAGAAATTGCGGAACAAAGAAGTACCATTAGTAAAAGTTATTTGACAAAATCACACAACAGAAGAGGCAACTTGGCATGAGACAGAAGTACCCAGAGTTATTCTAAGTTCGAGGATGAACTTTTTATAAGGTATGGGGGATTGTAACGCCCTAAAATTCTCAAATCAATTTTAAAAATATTCTATGATTTTTCTGGAATTTTAGGATATTTTTACAGAATTTTTAGAATAGCGGAAGTAGCAAAAACAAATAGGAACGTAAAATAGCCTACGCGAGTATTGAACCCGAGACCTATTGGGTCCTACGACTTATGGTGAACTCTAGTAACCAAGTGAACCCAGCAGGGTCGTGCTGAAAGAAGAGGGAATCAATTATATTTATGACTGAGTTGGGGTGAAATTAATCACTTAATATAAATAGGAAACTTAAGTGGAATTGAGTTTTTCATGTTTCGGCAACTCCTCCTCAACCCTCACGCCGCCCCCTCCTCTTCCTCACCTCACGGCACACCAAGGCCCCAAGAGACCTAGGGTTTCTCCTAGAGACGTAAGGGCACCTTCCGGCAACGACTCCGACACGAGGGTGTTCCTCTCCGCGAGAAGAGCACGTAGACGCAAGAGGATCGTCGGGGGAATCGTCTCCACCGGAAAACCTAGCGATAGGATTGTAAGAAAAACTAGCGCAGGAGGTAAGAAACCCCTCACCTGCAGTATAAGTAGCTCTTTTCGAGGTTTTACGCATTAGTTTAGTTGAATGCAGAATTTTGGTATGTGGGGTGTGAACTAGTACACACCATATGTTTGATAAAATGTGTAGCTCAGTTAAATGCCACCATAGGCATTATAATAGCTCAGAAAACGCAATAGAAGCATTTTCACAGCATGTTCAGTCTTGTTTCAGCTTATATGGGACTACGGTCCAATGGGTGAGCTCCCACAGTCGCCTCTAGGTTCAGACAACCTAACTCTAGGTTCAGATAACCTAGAAATAGCAAGATAAGAAAATTCAACTATAACCAGTATTTTATTTTCAGCAGAGGCACTGTACTGGACTAGATGTCCATTGGGTTGGGCTCCCATAATCGTCCCTAGGTTTAGATAATCTAGTAAACTCTACTAGATTCGGAATTTGGAACCCCGGATTTAGTTAGGGATGTGCGCACAGCAAGTACAGTTGTCGGGCCCATCAGCAGCATGATTATGTATTTTTATCTAGTATGATAATAGCTTTCAAATTCATAATCAGTTAGGTGATTATATTTTAAAATCAGTTCTAGCTCAACTTTAGTTTAGCTCAGTATATTTCACTTTAGTCATTGCTTATTGACATTTCAGTTATAGCCATGATCAGTTTCTAGTTCCTATGTTTGTATGTTAGAATGTCATGTTTTAGCATGTTCAGCACTTATTTCAAATAGCATGTTTTCAAAGCATAAATTGCATCGTATGCATGGTTTTGTGAGGTAGATGGTTTCTTATTAAGCGTAAGCTTACAGATACTTCTTTCCCTTATACTGCAGATAAAGGTAAAGGGAAGATGGACTAGCGGAGGCTGGAGGTTAATGCGATGAAAATGTGTGTGCATGGAATTTGGAATAAAGATCTTTGGAGAAACTAGCAACTAAAAACTTAGTATTTCCTTATAGTGTTGCTTTTCTACACTTCTAGTTATTTTAGTGTCTTGGATTATGAAAAATATGCCTAGCTTGTTAGTTGTCATGCTTAGTTTACCGATTGGCATGATCTTAGTTAGCTAGTCATGAGTAATGATAGACCTAGTAGCTTTATTTTTGCTTATAGAGTTGGTGTATGTGATTTGAGCACGAAATAGTGCTGAAATCAGACTCCTGATACGAAATCAGTAACCATGATCGATCAGCCGATCGATTCAAGGGTTCCCGATCGATTCAAGGGTTCCCAATCGATCAGCCGATCGATTGGGGAGCTTGATTTCATGAACAGTAAGCTCTGGAATCGATCACTGGATCGATCGGGGAATTAGCCTCGCGAACAGAGAGCCTTGGAATCGATCCCTGGATCGATTAGCAAGCCTGGATCGATCAGCCGATCGATCCAGAATTTACCCCGTGCACAGTAGCAAGCTGAATCGATCAATAGATCGATCAATAGGTCTGGATCGATCAATCGATCGATCCAAACAAAGTTTTCGTATACAGTAGTCACCTGAATCGATCAGTGGATCGATCAGGCCATTCCAATCGATCGACTGATCGATCGGGAGGACTGATATCAGCTGCAAACCTCTATTTAGATTCCTTGACCATAGGGGATGTAATAGATGGCATGTATATCTTAGATTACACCCCTTAGCATATGTTTGATAATAAAATTACGAAGTTAGTAGCAGTTAGCAAAGATTTTAATTGGTACAGCTTTCCGCACCTAGACTTAGTGATGGTCATGGATATAGCTTAGCACAGCATAATGTGACGGTCCGGCCTCGCAGCCTAGCTAGTAGAAGGCGGGTCGTTACAACCCCTAATTGCACTTTTTCTATCTAACTTACAGCCAATATAATTTGAGTCAAAGTACCCAACTAGTTCAAAATTAGTTGTTCTAGGGTACCATTCCTACATTAATTGTTCCCTTAAGATACCTAAAAACTCTTTTAACATTTGTTAGGTGAGATTCTTTAATTAGCATAAGTTTGGTTCTAGCACATATACTTACTATAAATAATATGTTATGTTCGCTTGCAGTTAAGTATAACAAACTACCTATTGCACTTCTATAGTATTTTAGATCTATTGTTTTACCATTTAAGTCATTACCTAACATTATGTTGGTTGTCATAGGAGTTTTAAAGTCTTTAGCACTTTTCATTCCAAATTTCTTAATTAATTATTATGTATATTTGTTTTAGTGTACATTATTTTAATTCACCTACTAAGCTCATTTTTAAACTCTTTTTTTATTAGAGATATAAATTCTTTTAGAAATTTAGAATTGGTTGAACTAAATACTATATCATCTGCATAGACTTGGACTATAAAAATATATATTCCAAGGTTTTTTTTTTAAAAAAGTATTGGGTCAATTTGACCTTCTTTAAAATCCATTGAACTTAGAAAACTAGAGAGTCTTTCAAACTACACTCTAGGTGCTTATTTTAATTTATATAATGCCTTTTCTAATCTAAATACATGATTTAGATTTTATAAGTTTTCAAACTCAGCTGGTTGACTTACATAGATTTCTTCCTTAATTAACTCATTTAAAAATACAAATTTTGTTAGGTCCCTCGGCGGCCTGGTAGAGGGGGGGGGGTGAATAGCCCATGCACAAATTAAACAAAAAATACCTTTTTCAAACTTATAACTTAATATACCACTTGCATAACTAAAATAAGAAATAAACTGAAAAGAAAGAGGCACAGCGAATTACTTGGTTACAATCAGGAAGGTTGTTAATCCAAGGTGAAAAAACGCACTAACAAAATCTCCTCTGGGCGGAGAAGCCTCTTACAGCATTCAAATCTCACAAAGCAAAGCTAAACTCTAACAAACTCAAGCACAAGTGTTGTTTCAAACTATTCTGTGTTATTATAAAGCTTTGGGAGGAAGACTGCTTATATAACCTTACTCGGGGTGCCTGGAAGGGTTCCAGGCGCTTGAAGTGGGATAGAACTATATCCTCGATGCGTCGGTCAAAGTCCACATTGATCTTGATAAAACTTGGGTTTCAGGCGCACGGAAGGGTTCCGGGTGCCCGAACTGCTTCAAGCACCCGGAATGGTTCTTGTCACCCCGAAGGCGAAAGTCAACATTTTGTTGACTTTCTCTCCGGGCCTCCATCTTCGGCTCCGCTTGCTTCAGTCCGAGTCTTCCGCTCCGGCTCCGCTCGTTTGGATTATTTCAGCCATCTGGAATAGGGCTCACCCAAACCCAACTTCCGGCCTTCTCCTCGAGCAAGCTTCTGCTCCGGCTTCTCGTTCCTCGAAATTGTCGCGTGCCTCTTTCTCATTTGCTCGCGTACTTTTCCGTAGTATCTTGTCCCTCAGACGCACCGAGCCCGCCAGCTCTCTTCCGTGTTGTCCTTCTCGCTAGCTATGTCTTTTGCTCGATATCCTGTACGCCTAAGTTCCTACACACTTAGACACAGAATTAAACACAACATGACCTAACTTAACTTGTTTGATCATAACAAAACAACCTTGTGGTACCAACAATCTCTCCCTTTTTGATATGAGCAACCCAAGTAAAGTTAGGGTAAACTAACATAAAGTAAAAGCAATAAATTTACTATTAAAGTGCAAAAATTAAAATAATGTTTAATCTACTATCTCCTCCTAGACTTAATCTTCCCTTCTCCCCCTTTGATCACATAAAAAATGAGGTACCAAAAAAATCTAAGGGTTAAATTTTTCAAAAAAAAAAAAGGGGTAAGTTTTTAGTTAAAAAAAAAATTGATTTTCAACATTTTAAAAAACTTATCAAGTTTTTGAAAAACTTCGAAACTTTTGAAAATTATTTTGATATCACTTAGAAAGAATTTACAATAAGTTTAAAAACTTTAAGTTTTGCAAAAAAAAAATTCTAAATAAAATTTTCTAAAAAAAAAATTCTAAGTTAAAAAACACTACAAAATGTTTGAGTAACTATTTAAAATATTATTTAATTACAATTAAATGCTTTATCAGTTAGTTAATTAAATATTTTATTTCATTAATTGGCTTCCAAATTGTAGCGAAGCACTAGACCTTCTTGGTTATTGGAGCAACAACCACTTTCTAGACAAAGCTTTTTAAGAAAATTCAAATATTTAATTTTCTCGCTGAAAGCCTTAAGTCTAATTAAACTTTTTAATTTATACAAGTTTTTGGAACCCAATATAGCTTCTTCCTATAGGATTAATCAGAAATTTTAGGAGTACATAACTTTTGGGAATTTTTCTAATTTGACCCGTGTGAAATTTAAGATATTAGCTTAGTCTATTATAATTTTGGGTTTTAACATTTAATCATGTATGGTTTTTCAAGTTTTCTACTTGTATTTTCAATTCATCATTTTCTAATTTTAACTTTTCAAAATCTTGTAATAGGCAAGATTTGGCTAGAATTAATTTTAATTCTTTATTTTCTTTTTCAAATTTGCAACATGCTTTAGATAGTAACTTAACAAATTTAAATAACTTATCGGGAGGAAGAGATCGTACCTGACTAACCTTGTCGATCTCGTTATCCGTAGCTCCCCCTGAACTGCCACTTTCTTCTGATGTCGCTCCCCCTTCATCGATGCTCTCGATGCTCATTTCGAACGAGCTTGTTTCATTTTCGTCGTCTTGATGACTTGCCATTAATGCAAGTCCGACAACAACTTCAACTTCTGATTCGGACGACGTTTCATCACACGTCGCCTTTAGCATCTTGTACTTATTGGATTGGACAGGCTTCTTATTCTTCCCTTTGTCCTTATCCTTGATCTTTAACTTAGGGCAGTTGTCTTTAACGTGCTCTTCTTTGTTGCAGTGCTAGCATCTAATTATTCTTTTCTTTCTACCCCACAGATGGTTAGTTTTGCTAGTAAATGAATAGTTAAAATTATAACTAGCACTTTCATTAAATCAACTCAATCAATTAATACGAAATTTAAATTATTTTAATAAGTATTAAATTATTGAATCAAGTAAAATTTAATCGATAAATTATTGATAATGATTAATTGTTATTGAATTAATAACAAGTTATCTTATTTAACCTTAAACTAAAGTTTAAGGACCTGAATCTAAAATTAATTAATTTTAGAATAATTGATTAATCAAACTTAAATAAACAATTATACCAAGTATATAGAGATACTTTAAGACTTTGAACATTAATATACCCAAACCTTAGTATTAACTTAAGGGGAGAAATAAATTAAGGAGAGTAATAAAGTCAAGAGGGGTATCAAATTCAGGGGATGAATTAATTAAATATATATTTTTTCTTTATTAAAAATAATTTAATTTGTTTTTGAAAAATATTGAAGAAGTGCTTCAAGTTCAAACCTAGTTTGAAAATTAAATACAAATTAATTTTGAAATTTGACTTGAAAATTTTACGTTTGCCTTTATAAAACTTATAATATTTTAAACTTGCAAAAAACTTCTATTTGAAAATTTGATCAATTCTACAAAGCTTATCTTTAATTTTTTTTACAAAACTATTTTTCAAAATTATCTTACTAAAGTTGGATTTACTTCAAAAATTATGTCAGGTTCAGGGGGAGAATTAATTGATTTCATACTTATTTTTCATTTATTCTAAAATTAGTTTTGTGAAAATATTTTCTTAAAAATATTTTCAATGTGTTTGAAAAATCTAACTTATTTTTGTAAATCTAATTTGGTAAACCTATATTTGAAAACTAACTCTTATAAAAACTAAGTTATTTTTAAAAGACTTAGATCTTAAAAAGTTATTTTTTTAACTTAGTTTTAAAAAATTGAATTTGAAAATCAAATTTTACAAACCTAGTCTTGAAAATTGGATCTAACTTAGTTTTAAAAATTGACTTTGATCTTACTTAGTTTTGAAAAGTTAATTTGAAAGTTGAACTCTACCAACTCAATTTTTAAAGAGTTATCTCTGAAAAACTATCTTTTATAAAACTAAGTTTTTACAAGATTTGAATCTTAAAAACTTTTTACTTGGTTTTAAAAGTTAAACTTTAGCAGTGGGTCTAACTTAGAGTTAAAAATTGATCATTAGATTCAAAACTTAATTTGATAATTAAATTTTTACTTAAACTTTGAAAAGTTAAAAGCTAAATTTTCTAAAATCAGTTTTAAAAATTTTGAAAATTGGATTCAGCTTAAAGTTTTACTTAATTTTACTATCAATTTGGATTTTTGCAAAATGAGTTTTATAAATTATTATCAACCTGGTTTCGAAAATCTTACTTTTATAAAATTATCTTTGTAACACTTATGCTTCAAAGTATGTTTCAAAACTTAGCTATTTTACAAAATTAGCTATTTTTTTCATAACTTAGCTATTTTGAAAAGGTTCAGAGATATTTTTAAAGCAAAATCTTTAATTATTTAAACTCCCCCAACTTAATCTGACTTATGCTTGTATTTTTTGTATTTATGATTACTTGATCCATGCTTGTATTTGATGAATGCCAAAGGGGGAGGGTTAGGTGGTTAAGTTAGCTAAAACAAATTGAAAATACAAACTAACTTAAAAACCTTTTAATGCTTGTTTCACTTGTACTTTACATTAACTTAACCAAGTTGTCATTCCATCAAAAAGGGAGAGATTGTTGGTGTGGTTAGCACTAACGGTCTAACCCAAGTTTTGATGAATGATAAAATCGGTTAAGTTAGTTGTGTTGTTGATCTAACACTCTGATCGAGTGTACAGGAGAAGCTCAGACAGGTCGATGGGCTGACCGGATGTCTGGCATGAAGCCCAGCTAGGTCGACGGGCCGACCGGATAGCTGACACGAAGTCCAAACGGGTCAACGGGTTGACCAGGCGTTTGGCACGAAGTCCAGCTAGGTCGACAGGTTGACCGGATAGCTGGCGCAAAGTTCAGACGGGTCGAAGGGCTGACCGGACATCTGGTATGTGAGTAAAGGTAAGTCACTGGCGGGGAGTGACTGTGAGGATGCGTTCCCGGGAAGGGAACTTAGGCGCCGATCCGACTTAGAACTATTTCGGAACTCTAAGTCGAGATCGTGACTAGATTCTGGTCTTGAAAAGATGGAATTTAAGTCATACTCTTTCTATTTTGAATTATGAACTGTGCTAATAATCTATTTTGCAGGAGATATGAGTGCCTCGGACTAACGTTTTCTTGCAGGAAGGAATCTGCTGGAAAATAGGGTCCGGGCAACCTAGAGGTACCCAGGCGCCTGGAGGTCTTTGCGCCCAGGAGGTACCCGAGTGCCTTGAGGCAGAATTTTATCCCCAACGTCGCTGTGCCAAGTGGAGTTCACTGGTTGGCTCGGCTACATCATGGTCGAGGCGCCCTGAAGGTTCCAGGCGCCCTGAACCTCCTATATAAGGAGGGTCAAGGCTGAAGCTCCAACAACCACAAAAGATTCGATCTCTGGTGCTCCTGCAACGCTGCTGACAACGCTCTACTTTTTAGTCTTACTTTTCTTGTCAGTATTGCTTATTTTCATTAGCTTTATTGTACTTTAAATTGTAAACAAATACTTCAAATTGCTAGTGAATTACCCATTGAAAGCACCCTCGTGTGCGGGTCTTGGAGTAGGAGTCGACACATGCTCTGAACCAAGTAAAAATTACATGTGTCATCTCTCTTTACTTTACTTTTTCCGCTGCGTACTCTCGAAAATTTTAAATCGAGATTCCCCCCCCCCCCCCCCCTCTATCGACTTTCACAATCCAACAGAGCGTTGAAAAGCAATGGAGAGTGGATATCTTCATTGAGGGGTTATGGATGCTCTAGGATGAGCATCATAACATGGAGTAATGCTCCAGGGTGAGCATTTAATACAGTGAAGGGTATGAGACCTTTATTGTTGGATTGGTTGACGCTCAAGGGTGAGCATTAAAGATAATGAAGGGTATAGGACCTTCATTATGGTGTTGTGAACAACGAGTGAAGTTGTGAACAACGGTGAGTAACTCTTCAGGGGAGAGTTCTTTTTGATGTGTGCCAATAGGGAGAGAATGTAGGGTTAAGTTAGGCCTTCATTACCTAAAGAGGGAGTTTGCCCTCTAGGAAAGGGGGAGAATGAAGGAAACCCTCATTCATACTTTGGCAGGAAAGGAAGTTAGGCCTTCATTACCTAAAGAGAGAGTTTGCCCTCTAGGAAAGGGAGAGAATGAAGGAAACCCCCATTCATACTTTGGCAGGAAAGGAAGTTGAGGCTATGGGATTAGCCTAACTTAAAGGTATTGTCAAATATCAAACAGGGGGAGATTGTTGGTACAATATTCCCTAGGTCAAGGTTGACCTAGTTGACTACGCTTGAGATGGCTCAAGCTTGAGTTTTGAAGTTTGAGTTTCGATGTTTGACAATACATAAAGACTGATAATATGTGAGGATTGTAGGTGCAATTGTTTATTTGGGGAGATTGTTGGTACAATTTTCCTCTAGTCAAGGTTGACCAGTTAGATGTGAAGAAGAGTCAAGTAGGTCAAGACTGATTGGATACTTGATTGGAAAATCCTGGTGAGTGAAGCCAGGTGAAAGACCTAGTGAGTGAAGCTAGGCAGAGGAGAAGTCCTGGTGAATGAAGCCAGGTAGTTTGAAAATCCTGGTGAGTGAAGTCAAGTGAAAAGACCTAGTGAGTGAAGCTAGACAGTATGAAAGTCCTGGTGAGTGAAGTCAGGCAGATGAGAAATCCTAGTGAGTGAAGCTAGGTGAAAGTCCTGGTGAGTAAAGCCAGGTAAATGGGAAGTCCTAGTGAATGAAGCTAAGCAGAAGAGAAGTCCTGGTGAGTGAAGCCAGGCACGTGGAAATCCAGGTGGGTCAAGGTTTACCGGACACCTGGTATTGAGAAGTCCAAGTAGGTCAAAGGATTGACTGGATACTTGGCACGAGGAGCAAAGTCCAAGTTGGTCAAAGGGATTGACGAAACACTTGGTGAGGAAGTCCTAGTAAGTCGAGGGTAACCAGATGCTAGGCATGATGTTCCAACAGGTCATGGTTGACCGGATGTTGGTTCTAGGGACTTTGGACTTGATTTGGCAAGTCACAAATGGGCCAAATTGATCAACCGATCGATTGGCTCATGCCCAATCGATCGGTTGATCGATTGGGTGAGTCCCGCGACAAAAGACTCTTCCCAATCGATCAGGTGATCGATTGGGGAAGAATCGGTGGCGCACTGAACGCCTCCCAATCGATCACCCGATCAATTGGGAGCCTCCAATCGATCGGGTGATCGATTAGAGCGCTGGAAAGTCGTGAGGGTTAGTGAATCGATTAGCTAATCGATTCAAGCGAATTTCAAAGAGCACAGAGGTGCTCAGGATCAATCGATCCAAAGCCTCCCCAATTAATTGAGAGTAATCCAATTGATTGGGATCCGACCGTTGGCGCTGAATAAAGTTGTTGCGAGTGTTCTTCTTCGCACGGCTTACACAGATAGCACTCGATTCATCTCTGATCTTCACAGCGATCTCTCCACAGCTCATAGTCAGTTCTTGGAGGCTCTTGAAAACTAGTGTTGGTGCACTTCCAAGGTTCAAGAGGCAACAACAAGCAAGAAGAAAAGCAAGCTAGGGTTTCTACCATGTAAATCTTGTAAGGTTTATTGTTTTATCAGCTTGTAGTTTGTTTTCTTGTGTATCTTTGTGTGTGAGTCCTGTATAGGCTTCTCCGCCTTCAGTAGTTACCGTAGAGGAGTGTTTTCATAGTGGAGAGTGTGTATCGGGTGTGGATCCTTGGATTAGTCACCTCTTCTTGAAGTGGATACCAAGTAAATCCTTCGTGTTAGCATTGTATTTGTGTTTCTTGTATTTTTCGCTGCATATCATCACCAAGAAACAAGCGACGGCAAGACGACGAGCACACGACGAGCTATTCACCCCTCTCCCCCTCTAGTTACATATCGACTCTAACAGAAGCGTCTATGTGTTGACGTCAGTTTATCGACAGCCATTGAATGTAGAAGAATAGTCACGTGGCAGCAACACAACAATATGCACGTAGTTGCAGCAATCAAATGATAAAAGGATCACGTAGAAGTGTTGATCTTTTTCTTAGACATCTAATCTCCTTTTATAGATGAACATGTTTTTATCAGATCCATTGAATTCGGAATAAACTTTCTAACTTTGGATTTTACAGATAATTCTGTAGAGAAAACTAATTGAATAATTCAAATCTTATCCATTGCTTCAGTTCGGTTTAGTCTGGTTCAATCCACTCCATCCACTTGAGGTGCCTCCAATCACTAGTTCTACATATAAATCTTTCGGAGGTCATATCTTTTGACTTCGGATTCGAAATCAGGCTTTATTAGTCGCCACTCATGCAGAATTTGAAGATTTGTGTATGTATCTATAACACAGAGTTAGAAAAATATATGCACAAATAGTTTATTTATGAGTTAGATCCTATTTTCCCAAGACCAGGATCTAGTCATGGACTCAGCTTAAACTTCCAAAATGGATCTATGTTGGACCAACACCTACAGTCCCACTAGAACTTGTCTTCACTAGATCATTCTCATCTAGTTGACTTACCTCACTTACCATTTGCAGTATCTTAACTTGCCTCTTGACCCATCAGGTCTTCCTGTCAGAATTGCATATCCAGACTTCAACCAATCGTCTGGAATCAAACATCCTGACTGGACTTCTGCTAGTTGTCAAGTCCTGCAGATCCAGCTGGACTTTCTACCAGAATCGTACATCTGGACTTCAGCTTAGTGTCAGGTCCTCTAGACCCATCAATTCCTACACACTCAGTAAAGAGGTTAGACAAATATAATATCTAACTTTAAACCATTTGTTATTCATTAAAACCTAAATTCGATCATTGGTGCTGATACGGTGCATGAATGTGGGGTCTGTGAGATGATATGGCACGGAGTCAAGGCCACCGAAGGGTCAAAAGTCACATCAGCATGGAGGTCAGAAGTCTAGCCCCCGTGGCTAGTCAAAAGTTACACCAACCTGGAGGTCAAAAGTCTAGCCTTCATGGCAACGCCATCGGGGAGGTCAGGAATTAGAATTACAAGGAGGTCAAGATTCCAACACACGTGGCTAAAGTCAAAGCTTCAGTTGAGGGACTGGTTAAAGGACAGTATTTACGAGTTGGGCCGGATCTGATCTCGAAGGGAATCGAAAATGGACCCGACCCACAAGGCTAAATTCAATTGAGGATCGGACCCATGGGTCACGTATAACCAGGGATTGGGTGTGACTAGGGGGCCAGCTTATTGATTGGATGGGTATACTGAATAAGACTGCCGATGAAGCGATGCAGGTCAGGGAACCGACCCAGCGTGCAAGCCGAGACGTTCATACCATGGATAACAGCGGACAGATGCAGGTCAGGGAACCGACCCAGCGTGCGGGTCGGGACGTTCATACCATCGATAACAGCGGACAGATGCACGTCAGGGAATCGACCCAGCGTGCGGGTCGGGACGTTCATACCATCGATAACAGCGGACAGATGCAGGTCAGGGAACCGACCTAGCGTGCGGGTCGGGACGTTCATACCATCGATAACAGCGGACAGATGCAGGTCAAGGTCAGGGAACCGACCCAGCGTGCGGGTCGGGACGTTCATACCATGGATAACAGCGGACAAATGCAGGTCAGGGAACCAACCCAGCGTGCAGGTCGGGACGTTCATACAATGGATAACAGCGGACAGATGCAGGTCGGGACGTTCATACCATGGATAACAGCGGACAGATGCAGGTCAGGGAACCGACCCAGCGTGCAGGTCGGGACATTCATACCATGGATAACAGCGGACAGATGCAGGTCAGGGAACCGACCCAACGTGCAGGTCGAAACGTTCATACCATGGATAACAGCGGACAGATGCAGGTCAGGGAATCGACCCAGCGTGCAGGTCGGGACGTTCATACCATGGATAACAGGGGACATGCAGGTAGGGAATTAGACCCAGCGTGCAGGTCGGAACATACATGCCTTGGATAGCAATAAGCAGATACGGGTTGGGAATCAGCAGGTCGTCGGGATGTACATACTTTGAATGACGCAGACGAAGGCGGGGCAGGAGGCCAGACACTACATGATAAATAGGCCTGCAAGGAATCATAACCACCTGTCAAAGAACAATCATCACATGTCAGGGAATATTCTAATGGTGGAAGGCTCATACTCCTCTTGGTTCCTCCGCCAGCCTATAAGAGAAAGCCACGTGTCGACCATCGCCAGACAGAGCCTGACATCCGACATTCCCTGACATTCGCCAAGTTCCAGAAGCCTTAGTTGCAGTATAAAAAGGGATGCTTTGTCTCTTACGCAGGTACGCTCACTCGTCATTTCTTACCAGTCTTTTACTTTTCATGTTTTCTCTATGATTTCTGGGGAAAAAGTACCTGACTTGAGCGTCGGAGGGCCTGACTCGGGGACTTTTTCCCTAGTTTCTGGTCTCTAACGACCGGTGGACTCGACTGAGTGTGTGCAGATCAATAGCGTCATCATCCTGATCATTTCTCTCCGTAGAACCGCCCGTGCGACCTGTCCAGGGGGTACCTAGCTGATTCAGCATCTCAACGACTCTCCGTCAATTTTTAGCACAACAAGGTCCGCCTTCATCCGACTCAACTTCCGGATAGGATCAGGTACTTACTGCACTAACAGTAATTATAGAAAGTAGCAACATAACCCAATAGTTATTCAAAGTCTTTACAATCCATTGGTGAAAAATTAATCTAGAATGGCATCAAAGTCTTCAGGAGGAAGTTCGTCAATAGCCCGAGCTTGATCTAGGAATCATCCAATTCATAAGCTAGAGGATAACCATGTTCCTTGAACTGCACTACCACTCCCTCAAACCCCAGCTAGAAGCAGGTAGCATTTTTTGACTCTAGGCAAGTCATTAATTTCAGACCTTCTCTTTGCTTCAGATGACTTGAAGACTCCAAAATCTGTATTGATCTTCCATGCTCCTTCATAAGCTTCAGATACACACCTAGTCAATATGGTCACATCCTCCGTGGCCCTTTCCAACGCATTCCCTAGCTTGGAAAAACATTCTTTGGCTTGTTCAGTAAGCTTGTTACACTCCTGTTGCATCATTGACATATGAAGAAGATTGCCCATGTATACATTTTGGCATCCTAAAGCTCATCATTCATATTCTAAGAGTTGGGGTCCACTTTCCCTTAAGTTATGTGACAATGTGAGATTACGACCTCATTCAATCAGTAATTGACTCTTTAGAATGCACACTTCCATTTCCAAACTTTATCCATAAGGGATTGCGCTACTGAATTTTCCACTTCATCGAGCCATTGTTTCAGGGAGTGTATTCTTGCTTGATCTTCGATGCATAACTTGGTTAATTCCTTGATTTTGTCATCCAACTCTTCGTGATGATACAAGAATATGACTTCCTGATTTTTCCATTTCTGCTCTTTTATGGTCGTCACTGTGTTCTTGCTTCAATTGTTCTTCTATGATAGTGTAGTGTTGTTGAGCTTGTGCTTAAACTCTCTGAAAGTACGTCAAAAGTTCTCCTCTACTTGACACAATTTGATGAATTCAAATCTAGCTAGGGGATAACGGCCGGTGAAGGTGATGAAATGATTATAAGACTAACTTACCATATTCACCGCTTGATTCAATTGTCGAAAGGATAAGAGTTGATCCTCTTCGTTGGGTAAAGGATATTGGTCGGGTAAACCATTGTCCACAAAGGAAGAGGATGGTAAGCTCAGAAGTTCACTCAAAGAAACCACGAGGGGAGAAGAATACTACACCAATGCTCTGGAAAAAGGATTTTCAAGTGTAGGAGAAGGAGGAGGAGTTGGTGTTGTCATATCTATTACTAGGGTTAGGATTTCAAGTGGAGTAGGGGATTCAATGTTTAGACTTAGAGGGTTGGAGATAGGAGAAGAGATAGGAATTGGCTCTGAGCAAAACTCCGTAGGAATCTCCGAGATAACGGGCAAATCCAAGGGAACGTAAACAACAACTGTCTGTTTGGTTGCAATATTCTTAGGGTAAAGAATACCCAAAGGACTGGTTTATCCAGAGACAATTAGGAATTTAGTGGAGTGGAAGTCAAGATCGAGTCTATTGTTGCCTGAGGAAGTCCCTTAGAGGATATACTAGGACTTACGTCAGAAATTGTGATGGAAGTAGACTCAAGAACTAGTTGAAGCAATGCAAAAGACTCATTATGAGAATTGGTAGAAGTCAGTCAGCTTAACCTACAAGGATTTTTCTGATTGAACTATCTACACACTTAATCAAGTAATTAGATTACAATAAGTTTTAACTTTGAACCTTTGCCAACATTAAAACTCAGGTTCGATTAGTACTTCCCGCACCAAGAACTTTTTATCTCTTGGATGCACCAAATATATCGTCTTCCTTCTCATGTCATCCTTCTCGTTTGCTTGCATTTTCTACTCCAAGTTTAACTGTCTTCGATACTCCTCATGCTTTCAATCCCTAAGGTGTCTCATACAACTCTTCATTGTACTCCATTGGATCCTGAGTCATCGGGTATTCCTGTGTGTTCCTCTAAGTCTTTGCATACTTAGATACACATATCGAACACATCAACAAGACCTAACTTAAACTCATTTAACCAAACGTCAAAATTATGGTCGTCTATACCATTTGGGGTACCAATGATCCCCCCTCAAACATTCAAGGTACTAACAAGATATGGATATAACATATCTTATATTAAAGATTAAGGTCACTAAGACATTCAAAAGAATTATTCTTTCACAGTTTCACTATATTGAGACATTGCTAAGAAAATTCAATGTATATAATCCTTCCTCTATAAAAACGCCAATGCACTCAAACTTGTATTTGGCTAAGAATCATAGTGACCTATATCTCAATTAGAATATTCGATGATAATTAGTAGTTTAATATACATCACTAAGTACATACATCATGATATTGCTTATGTAGTTAACAAATTAAGTAGATTTATAAGTTATTCAATTGATAATCATTAGAAGGTGTTAATAAGAGTTCTTAAATATTTAAGATACATCTTAGAGTGTGAATTACATTATATGAAATATCTAGCGGTAATAGAAGTCTATTATGATGCAAATTGAATATCCAACACAAAATATTCTAAATCCACTACTAGATATGTCTTTACCATAAGTGGAGTGGTGTCATAGAAAATCATGAAACAAACATGTATAGGTCGGTCAACTATGGAACTTGAGTTTATAGTCTTAGATAAAGCCATCGAAGAAGTTGAATGGCTTCATAATTTCTTCTCGAAGATCCTATGTTGAACAAAGCTATTGTTTATTGTAATGATACTTCATGATAGTCAATTGACAATTAAAAGGATATAAAGTAGTATGTATAATGGTCAGTTATGACATATTCATAGAAGAAATAATCTCATCAAGCATTTGATCTCAAATAAAGTTATCTCTATCGATTATGTCAAATTAAAAGATAATTTGACAAATCCGTTGACAAAAAGTTTGAGCAAAGATCAAGTATATTGCACATCAAGAGGAATAGAAATAAAAATCTACAAATAAAAACATTCATAGTTGTAAATCAACCTTGTTGATTGGAGATCTCAAAGTCTAGGTTCAATGGGATAAGAAAATTATAAAAGTTCATGCGAGCACTTGAACTAGTTTCTCTCTCATTTTTAAGATGGAAAACTGCCACCTACTACATGTAGTGGAGTTAAGTTATAAACTTTTATTGCCTCCTATAATTTAAAAAGTGGATTATGACAAATGATACTCTTATAAGAGATCACTTATATAAGTATGAAGATGAACCGCTTCAATAAAGCACTTACGAATCCAAGATATCATTACCCATGACCAAAACAAACACAACAATGATAACTATAAAGATGTGAGAAAGATTATTCTATAGGTATCATTATCTTGGTTTACATGAATAACTAAGTAGTTCAAGATATTATGTTCATTAAACAATCTAATAAATTCAGGATTATGTTACTAAAGATTCAATTGAGTGAAGTATCTTTAGTTGGAACAAAAGATGATAATCCTTATCTCGGGAGTCCCTTCAAGATAATCTCATATGATCTAAAAGGGAGGTAAATTACAGAGGGTTTTGCTTAACATAGTGGCCCTTTGCATGAGATCAAGTGATCCGCGATGCATTTCACTCTCTGGGAATCGACCTCATGACCTATTACGACAACACCTCATGCAAGTGTTAACTATGCCAGCCCATGGAGGATTATAGCTCTCACACCGAGGGTCTCTACAAAATTATGTTATGTAATCTAGAAGGAAGATAAATTATGAGTGATTTTCGTCTTGTATAGTAACCCTTTGCATGGGAGGTCGGGTGAATTGAAGTCTTTTTAATACAAGTATACATGAATGAATGTACGTACTAATTTTCATTCACCTAAAAGATTATTGAAAATTTAGTTTTGAACCAATAAATTTCAGAAAATAATTTTAGTGGGCGTCATCTAATGAAAATAAAAATCTGATCGGAAAATTAAAATTTACATTTCTAGTAGATAATTTTAAAATATTTAATTTTTCTAAATCAATTTCAACGAATGAGAAATTAATTATTCAAGTGAACCCCAAATAAAATTCGTTACCAAATGAGACATAAAATTATCTCAAAGGATATTAAACCTTTTTTATATTTTATTTTACGTGGTTGGGATTTGGTTGGCTAAACTCAACCATGCTAAGATCCAGCAAGGACACAGTGTGTATCACAGATCGAATATGTGCACACACATTGAGTGCTTTAGGACGCATTTTACACTTGTGATTTATAATGTTATTATGATATGATAGAAATCATGAATGATGATTGTCATATTTTAGGAGCATCGTGAGATAAATTTGTAGTGTCCAAATTCTGATCTTGACTTTGCCGAATATCATCATTCTACTCTAACAATCCCAGATCACTGAAAGCTAACCTTTTTAATCCTCTCAGCTGAACCCTAGATAAATTTTCCATGAGCATGTGAAAAACTCCTCCTGCCTTTTAATTATTTAATCGTGTTATTTATCTCTTTTTATACCATTTAAGGACGAACTCAGACGAGTGAACGTAATACCCACGTGACATGAATCCCATTTAATGCCCACATGACTAGCCGCCAATCAGACCTAACAATTCGATTCAATAAAAAAATTCAACCGACGCCATGACAGACCGGTCGGTTCTTGGTTTACCGGTCCGGTTTGATTTGATTTGATTTTTGAAGGCATAATTAAAGCACCGCAAACCAGAACAAGCTCCCTGCCCTCTCACGTACTGTTATCGGCCGCCATTAATGCAGGCTTCGACCTCGCCTTCTTGTTAGTAGTTACGCGGATTTTCCGCTTCTTCTCATCCTTCAGAATTCATGGGAAAGAGGCTGAGCCTCGGCTCGCTCTTGCTCAAGCTCCGGCACGCGCCGCCGCCGTGGCCCTCCTGCAAGCAGCCCAAGACCGAGTCCTTCCGCGACGCCGCCGTCTACGGCACCGTCAACTCAGTCTACTTCGACTCTGCCGAGTCCTGCTTCACCCATTCATCCACGTCGGAGGCGCCGGAGAGCTTCTCGACGCTGTCGGAGGAGCCGGCGGTCGTGCCTCTGCGTCCGGCCGACCGGATCTCTTTCCGGCGGTCCGGAGATACCAGCTCGATCCTGGAGGACTCGAAGCCGAGCAGCGGCGGTGTTGACGACGACGAAGATACGGCGCCGCCGTTTGAGGGCGGCATTTCGCTGGCCGTAGACTCCGAGGACCCTTACTGCGACTTCCGGCGATCGATGGAAGAGATGGTGGCGGCGCACGGTCTCAGCGACTGGAGGCGCCTCGAAGCGTTGCTGATTTGGTACTTGAGGGTCAACCGGAAGAAGACGCATGGGTTCATCTTTGGGGCCTTTGCCGACTTGCTTGTTGCCCTCGCTGCTTCCCCTGCATCCTCTTCCTCCAATTCATTTGAGGCCGTGGAAATCAAGGAGCATGAATCAAGTGAAACCACTTAAATTCTTCTTTAATATCAATATTGAAGAGATTGGGATCCTTTCCCCTATATGATTCCTAACTCGTTGTCTCTGATCATCTCTCTTTCCTCTCCTGCTGGCCTGTTTTATTTTCTGAGTTCCCAGATCCTGTGGAGTCGATCATTTTGAAGTATTTCCAGTGTACAGTATTCGGGGTTCAGGGAACTCTCAAATTGTAAGTGTTTCTGATCAAATATATATGAACTATATCCATTTTGTGATTCGTTAATTTAACCTAATCATGTCATTAGTTTGAACTGTCATTTAAGACAAAATAGCGATCCACAAGGCTTGTGAAAAATGATTGGTGCTCGTATGTATTTCTTTAAATAATTCAATGAAAGAAATGCGAGTGGTTTATAAATAATCTGGATACAACAGCTGCCGGCAACTCATACTGTTCATGGGGCTGATGATTTCCAAATCTGAACTCCTTCAGTATGACCCGTAACGTAAATATGAAGTTTTGATGTTGTTGGAAAAGGAAACAAATCCTATTAATGAGTTGTAGAGTTGCACAGTTGGTTGCCATCAAGTTGCTGATACCATGCAACGTTTTCATACAACTCGATGATGACCTTCTTCTGCAGAACTGAATCAAAAGGGTTCATTTGAGATCACTGGAAAAGCTGTCTGACAACTGGGTGCGGCTAATAAATTAGAGTTTCTGAATATTTTGTTTTCATGTGAAATGGTTGGGCGCCACTCAGAAACTGTTTAAGTCCGTAATTTAGTTTAGTTTCGTTAGTACAGTAGCAGCTGTCTACTGGAAGGAGTCAGGGAAACTAATTAATTCTGAACTTGCTGGCTGCAGAAGAAAGAACTGAGTTATTAAAGCTGTGCAGAGCATATTCAATTCAAACTAAATATCATAAGAACTAGTTGAACTCACACCTGCATGTTGGATTTAATTGACAACTAAGCTGATCATATCGCTTCCATAAATATCAGAATATATATATATTAAATTGTTATTGGGAAACTAAGTAGCATCGAATCTCAATGATGCGCGACAACACATTAATTACCAAATGACTACGAGCAACCTTGGGCTCATCCACTCCATCACCATGCATTTTGACAAATTGTAGGTGCCAAGGCTGCTGGTAATCATTTGCACATGGAACGCTAGCTTGCAGCATTATTGTGGGCATGAATTTCCAATTTTTGTTTTGTTTTTGTTTTTTTGTATTTTGAGTTGAGGAGGACAAGTAGGCGAACACAGATAGAGCTGTCAGACGGGCCAACCCGTGGCGGGGCGGGTCGGCCCGTAGCGGGTTAACCATTTGGCGGGGCGGGGCGGGCCAACCCGCCAACTTGGCGGGTTGGGAAATTTCCAACCCAACCCATTCTAAGGCGGGTTGCGGGTTTGGCGGGCCAACCCGCGGGCCCATCAAAAATTTCTAAAAGAATTAAAAAATATTTCATATCTTCAACATTTTACTTTGAAAAAGTTTTCTACAATTAAATTATACATAAACATGTATTTTAAATATAAATGAACACAAACGAGTACTTATGTTGGATGAAAAGTACTATTTTTATTTCAAAATTATAACAAAGAAAGATAATAAATTGGCCTAAAACTTATCTTACATGTGTTTTTCAACCCGCGGGTCAACCCAAGCCCAAGCGGGCCGACCCGCGCGGGTCGCGGGCCTAGGCGGGTCGGCCCACGGCGGACTTGGGTTGATAAAATTTCAACCCAACCCGCTTAAATTGTTTGGCGGGGCGGGCTAACCCGACGGGCCCAACCCAAATTGACGGCTCTAAACACAGATTGGCTTGTTATCTTGTATCAGGAAGAGGGAAACTTCTAAAAGCAGCATTGGATGAATTGGAACGATTAATTAATACTTCTTGGGGCGAGGACAGTTTTAATATTACACTGCTCAAGAAAGCCTAGTAGGGGTAAGCTTCATCCATGCACCCATCCCCAATGGAAAGAGAGCTGTAAAGGCCCACTCAATTCTCAAATGGTTATTTGTGGTTAGATGTAGCAATCAAATTGTTTGTTCTTGGAGATGTTAAAATGATGATAAGATTTGGCTGTTCCCTATACTTAAATTGCCAAAACTTAAATGTCACTGTGACTCATATTGGTGAGAGAAAAGAAGATGTTAACGAGACATGTTTAAGTCGGATTTTGATATTCAATTATGTTGAATATATAATTGGGCTCCCCTTCAGGTTTAGAGTTGTTTGAAATTACACAACTATTTATTTTACTCATCTATTCAAAATTTAAAGGAATTTGGATGATGAATATCTAAATAATAATGAATTTGGATAATACCTAAAAATATAAGTACCCAAACTATTATCTCCCTAATCTAAATAGTACCTCTATGTTTATTTACTAAAAAAATAAAAGCTTTTATCTTCCAATCTTACCATCTGTTAAATACCTTTTTTTAATACATTCCTCTTTGTTTCTTTGTGTGGCTCTTAAATTTTTTTGCTTCTTATTTTCAATATACAATAATTGAATTCAGATAAGGTATATATTAATTCTTTTTTTTAATCCTTTCTTTTCTATAGTAAAATTGTTGTCAAAGAGAAAGATAGGAGGTATAGGAGGTACTTTATCATTTCTGCAAAGCCATAAAGACAGAAAAATTCTCCAAGACTTTGACAAATCTTGGATAAGTAGCACAAATATAGCAAACAAGTGTTGATGGGTGAGTTTAGGTTAGGTTTAGGTCAGGGTTAGCATTAAGCTTGGTTTAGGTTGGGTTTGCATATGGGTTTTGGCTAGGTTAGGGTTAGGGTTAGATTTGGGTTAGGTTTTGTAAGAATTTTAGAATTCAGATTAACCCAACTTAAAACGCAATTACGATCATACGTTAGATTTAAACTTTGATTTGGATTAATCAAATGATTATTTTTAGAATTATCATTCAGGCTATTGCGAGATATAGGGGCTCTACTTAATGTAATCATGTACCTTTGTCAAAGCTATTCCAAAACGACATGCCCAAATAACTTAATACAATTCTTGATCTATCGAATTTAGAGTGGGGTGAGTTAGTTTCACTTTATTAATTGTACCCGGTAGGATATATCTCCAAATATCCAACCTAGACAAAGATTAACAATAACTTAATTTGCTTTGATACTAATTTGTAGGATTACAAGCATGATAGAGGAGTGTGAATAGCGTGTTTGATAATTTTTTCAAATTGATAGTAACTAATACAAAATAAAGCAATCAGAGTTACTTGTAGTGGAATAAAGACTAAGTAAATATTTACAGTTGAATAACACTAACTAAACTTGCAGCCGAATAAACACCAAAGATAATTTACAATGTAATCAACACTAAGTCAATTTGTAATGTAATAATTACCAACTAAAGTTGATTAAATATTTTGGAATAATGAAATAGTATAAAAATAATACCACACACGAACATAGGGGTTTAACATGGTTCAGGTTCCCTCTAGGGTTGCTATACGCCCATTTGTTTACATACATTTGTTTCATTACATGAGTATGTTTTACATACTTACATCATTGTTGCATTGTTTTTACTCTTTTAGTTTGAAAAACTACTCTTTGTGTATTTTTATTGACAGGACATGAATTCAAAGCTTAACTAGAGAAAAAAGAAGCCTTGGAGAGTGCATTCTAGCATGGTGCATAGTTTGGTCGTATCCCCTGACACAGTCATACATCACCCTTGGATTTAGGCGAGCAATGGAGCAAAGTTTGGACCACCAGTGCTGAACACAGGCAGGTCATGCCAGGAGCAAGATTGTGCTTGCTATTGTTGCTCGATGAGAGGAGGTCCAGCAACTGACACGGCCAGGCCATGCATCCCAACATGACCATGAACAGTGTGGCAGCAACCCCCTATTTTTATGGAATATTGAATTTTAGGAAAATGCCTCCAACTTTTTAGAAAAGTTTGTTAGTTTTGGTATCCTTAGAGGCTATAAAGGAACCAAGTGTGCACTTGTTTAAGGCATTGAGAGGATTCTCAAAAGAGACCCTATCAAGAGTTTCCTAGTGATAGGCCCTAGGAGAGAGACTTTTCATGGAGTCGTCAAGAATCCATCCATCAAGGAGCTTGGAGATCAATTTGAAGATGACTACAGACGCCATGACTAAGTCTTCTCTCTCTTTTCTCTTTGATTTGAGTTGTAGAATGTTTCTCTTTATGTCTTTGACTTGTATCTTTATCTCCATGGAGTAGTCTCTCACTATAAGAAAATCGAAATTACACAACACTTAAAAGATAACGTTTTTTTAAAAAAACATTATCTTTTTTTACAATATTTTTAGTAAAAAGTGTCGTCTATATTTTTTTATTTCTTATTAAGGACAACGTTTTTTCAAATGAGCATTGTCTATTGATTTTTTTTGAGTCAAAAGACAATACTTTTTTAAAAAGCGTTGTCTATGAATATTTTTTTTATTATCTACAATACTAAGTGTTGTCTACGAAAACCTCCATCTCTGCCAAAACGTAGCCTCCATGAAAATCTCTCCCGTGAAAACCCCCAACTCTCCACCAAAACATTTTCGTCCCTATCTCTTTGCCAAAACCTCTGCTTAGCGAAAACCTCCCCTGAGAAAAGCGTGGTAGTCTCTACTCCATGAAAACCAAGCCTCCACCAAAGCATGGTTGTCTCCTCTATCCGCTAAAACCACACCTTTGCCAAAACCTAGCCTCCACTCCTGAAAACCTCCATCTCCTCCCAAAACCTAGCCCCCACGAAAACCTCCATCTCCGCCAAAAACCCACGCATCCCGCTACCTAGCTCTCCTCCTCCACTCCTCCACGCCACCCGCGACCTAGCCTCTGTAGGATCGTAAAGCGCTAGAGGGGGTGAATAGCACTCGTGGCTAATTCGTTCGTTTTGAGTAAATATGCAGCGAAAAATAAAGATAGAATGAAAACACCAAGAATTTACTTAGTTCGGAGCTTGTGACGACCCCTATTCCAAGGCCCGCACGTGAGAGTGCTTTCTATTGAAACCCCAAGGTCGTTTAATGTGATCAACCAAGTTAGGTTAGGTCCTGTGGTGTTTTAACCTTATGTTTAAGTGTGCAAGAGCTTAGGAACACAAGAAGTCGAGCAAAAGACGCAGCTAGCGAGAAGGATGGCACGGGAGAAAGCCGACGGGCTCGGTGCGTCCGAGGGACGAGGTGCTACGGAAGAGTATACGGGCGGATGAGAAGGAAGCGCGCGGCGTTTCTGAGGGACGAGAAGCCGGAGCGGAAGGTTGCTCGAGAAGGCCAAAATTGGATTTTGGTGAGCCTTATTTCGGTTGGCCGAAATCACCCAAGCGAGTGGAGCAAGAGCGGAAGTCTCGGACTGAGGTGAGCAGTACCGGAGCAGAGGGTCCGGACCTAATCCGAGTGCCCGGAGCGATTCCAAGTGCCCGGAACCTGACCTTTGACCAGACGACGTTTGACCATGATCCATTGCGAAAGGGATAAAGTTTTATTACCTTCTAGGCTCCTGAAACCCTCCAGGCGCCCCGGCCAAAGCTATAAATACAACCTTGGTTCAGAAGCTTTTCAATCAATTAAGCAATCATTGTAACAACACTTGTGCGCTCTTCTTTTAGTTTACCTTCTCATTTCTGTGCTTTCACTGCTGTAAAAGGCTTCTCCGCCTGAAGGAGATACTTAGTGTGATCCATTCCTTAGATTAACAACCTCTTCGATTGTAACCAAGTCAAATCTGTGAGCTTCGTTCTTTTTAGTTACTTTATTTATTTAATTTACGCAAGTGTTCTTTTAAAGTCTGAGATGGGTATTTTGGTTTTATATTGTGTAGGGCTATTCAACCCTCCGATAGTCGGCCACCAATGGTACTAACACTTTCGATGGGCAATCACTAATCAATCGGAAAGATTACAAATAGAGTTTTACAATTAATTAGAAATTTAAAGAATACCAATAACTTTGTATAAGAAAATCTTCAGCAGAACCGTCGTCGGAGCTTTCGGGTGTCGTAGAAGTATTTTCTGAGTAGCTCGAAGAAGCGAAAGTTGTTCGTTGTGTTGTACTCAAGCCTTTGGTCGAAGTTGCTTTTATAGGCTGTTCCGGGTGCCCGAAACCCCTCCAGGCGCCTGGACCACGTGGCTCGGCCACTCCGCAAGCTTCACATCAGCTTGGCGATAACTTCTGAGTTCTGGGCTCCTGGACTAACTCCGGGGGCTTGGACCAGCTCTGGGCGCCTGGATCAGCTTCGGGCGCCCAAACCAGCTTTTTCCAGCCCCTTATTTTCTATAAAATAAAGTTAGTCAGGCAAAAACAATATATCTAAAATGAAATTTGACAGCCTCTGATTGTCCGGTTCTGACTTAGAGTTTCATTGAAACTCTAGGTCGAACCGACGCCTACTGTTCCCTCTTCGGGGAACACGTCCTCACCTACTTCTCTCAGGAGAAGTTACCTGTTGCCAAACCGGTCCTCCAGACTGACTGGACTTTTGCTCAGCGCTCGAGCCTTCCAGTCTTCATGCTGGGCGTCTGCTCCACGACCCGTCCAGACTTCCACCCGGTCCGCGAGCACCAGGATTTCAACCTAGAGTCCCTGACTCTAGGATTTTGCCCGAAGCGCTCGACCTGCCAAGACTTTCCACCTAGGGTTACCACCACCTATGACCTAGGGTTAGCGCCCTCTAGGATTTTCCACCTGTCTAACCGCAGCTAGGACTTTTCATCACCTAGGGTTACCACCACCTAGGATCTAGGGTTACCACCCCTAGGATTTTCAACCTACCTAGAATCCATAGGGATTTTGCCTAAGACAACTTAGGACTTTCCTGCAAGCTCAATCAACCTTATTAGACAACAAGACATCTTAACTTTTGAATCCTTTGCCATTATCAAAACACAGGTTTGATCGTCTGGTGCTTCCTGCACCAACAATCTCCCCCTTTTTTATTATAGCAACCAGGTTTAAAAGTTAAGTAAATATATAGCAGTTTAATGAAAAACATTTTAAAAAAAAATATAGCATGTTCTCACTAAGTATTAGCTCCTCCTTAATTTATCACTCCCCTTAACTTTTGACCATTCTCTCCCCCTTTGCCATATATCAAAAATAATTTAGGGAGGAAAGGTTTTTACTCTGTTTAACTTAAGCTCCCCCTGAAGGGTAGCACTTAAAAAAAACTTAGCTAATTTTTAAGTGTTGAAAGTGAGTCAGCTTTTACAAAAAAAACTTAGCTAAACTTAGTTTTGAAAATAATTACTTTGAAAAACACTTAGCTAAATTATAAATACTTTGAAAATACTTAGCTTTTTCAAAACAACTTTGTCAAGTACTTAGGTTTTTTTAAAACTTTTGATAAAAATTTGGCTTTAAAAAGATTTTGATAAAAATTTAGCTTTAAAAATATTTTGATAAAAAAACTTTAAAAAGATTTTGATAAAAAAACTTAGCTTTTAAAAGATTTTGATAAAAGCTTAGATAAGTACTTAGCTTAAAAAGGATATTGATAAACACTTAGTTAAGTACTTAGCTTATAAAAAATTTGATAAAAGCTTAGTTAAGTACTTAGCTTAAAAAATTTTGATACAAGCTTAGTTAAGTACTTAGCTTAAAAAAAAATCATAAAAGCTTAGCTTTTAAAAAGATTTTGATAAACACTTAGCTTTAAAAAATATTTAAAAGAAAAATTAGCTAAGTAAAATATTTCTTTGAAAAATACTTTAAAATACTTTATCAGATACTTAGTTATTATCTTTTCAAAAATATTTTATTTTTCTTTTCAAAAATATTTTTTTAAAAAATTAAACTTCCTCTTTTAGAAGTATTTTGAAAAGTTTAACTTTTAAAACCTATGTTTAAAATAAAGAAAAATTAATGTCTTAACCTTCCCTTCACTCTCCCTTAATTAATGCCAAGAATGTTTAAGGGTCCTAGAGTCCAAGCATGTAAAATAAACATAAAAGTTATATTTTATTTTCTTAATTTTCCATCTCACCCGGCCCTTTCTAGGTTATCAAGCATGTTCAGCTTATGAGTTTGTGTGAGATGGAGTTAAGTTAAGTTGATTTTATCTTTAACTTTAAAAAAAATATTTATGATATTGAAGTATATTTTAAAAATAATTTAAGTTAAATTTGGATTTCAAAAATTTTAAATTTTAAATTTTAAAATATAAGTTTAATTAGATTTAAACTTTTGAAGATTAATTATAATTTGAAAATGATTAATATTTTAGAAATTAATTATAATGTGAAAATACTTAACAATTAAAAATGATTAAGATTTTAAAAATTAATTAAACTTTTGTAATTTGTAATTTTTTTAATCTTTTGTAATTAATTAGATTTTGAAAATAATTAAACTTTTGTAATTAATTATGAATTTTAATTGAGTTAGCTTTAATTTAATTAATTTAGGTTTGGTTAACTACTTTAAACCTAGGTTCATCTCACCCTTTTCTAGATTTTCAATCAGGGAACCTTAATAGTTTTGTGAGATGGTTAATTTAATCTTCAATTTAGATTACAATCTAAGGATTGATTTACAATTGAGTTAGACTAAGGTTTTACAGTTAGCCAATTAAATATTTATTTCAATGATTAGCTTCCAAGGTGTGACGAGGCACTAGGCCTTCTTGGATATGAGATCATCCACCACTTCTAGACAAAGCCTTTCAAAGATATTGGATATTTAATTTCCTTTCTGAAACTCATCGGTCTAACTAGTCAAGTGTGAATCAAGCTTAGGTTCTTATCTACCCTAGTCTAAGCATGTATAGTGAAAGCAGTAAAGTAAGCATCAAACAAATCTATCTATCAATAAAAATGATCTTTCTCTCGGCTCCCCCTGGATCATAGCCTTGATAGGGTCTATCAAGGTAGTGGATTTGATCCTTGGGGGTCCAATATTAACCAAGTCTAACTTGATTAATCAAGTCTGACTTGGGGACCCATGCTTGGACTAATTTTCTATTTGTTCTATTTACAAGTGATAAGTAAGATCTGTATTTTTGTTTAGCTTTAAATCCAAGTCCAAATCAGTTGTAAATGACTCTTTGTTTTCCAATAATCAGTTCAAGATTCTTGGAACCCACGGTGAACCGTTCCAACGTGTCCTTAAGTTCTTTAACTTGAGTTTTAAAATTGAAATTTTATTCCTTAAGTTGTTGGACTTGAGTTGAACTTCCATTTTAAACTGGCTCAGTCAAAGGACTTAGTTTAGTCTCCTCCTTAAGGATTGTTACCTCCTTTTGGAGTGACTTGACTCAGACGTTGGATTTGGCTAACTTACGCATGAGATAGTTAACTAAGTTATGCAATTTATCTATCTGAGTAGTTCTTATAGTGGGGTTAGGCCCTTCAGAAATAGATACAAATCCGTGAGTTCTCTCGGATTCTGTTTCTAACTCGCTCTTGATTTCAGATTCGTCGACTTGTTCCTGGGCCATAAGCGCGAGGAAGCTCGTCTGTTTGAACTCTTCGTCAGAGTCTTCTGAAGAAGACTCATCCCATGTCGCCTGCATTGCTTTCTTCTTCCTTTGCTTCTTCGTTTCTTTTTGGTTCGGACAGTTGGTTTTGATGTGTCCCTTCTTGTTGCAGCCATAACAAGTTACTTTGGACTTCACTTTTGGATTTGATTGCACCGTCTTGGACTTAATCACTTTCTTGATGTCTTTCTTGATGAATTCTTTCTTCTTTTAGTAGAGTTTTTGTACAAGGTTGACTAGTTCGACTGTAATCTCGTCGTCGTCATCTTCTGAGTCCGGTTCACCTTTAGACTCGGGTTCAGTTATATGCTTTACTTTTGATTCCTGCATTCTGCTTGTTACTGCAATCAAAGCAATACCTTTCTCGACCCAAGTAGTATTAGTTTATTCGTGAAGCTCGAATTCAGAAAATAATTCATCTAATTTTATTAAGGAGAGGTTCTTGGATACTTTATAAGTATCTACCATGGATACCCACAAGGTGTTCCTCGGAAATACATTGAGTGCATACCTGATTATATCACGGTTTTCCACCTTCTGACCAATTGGATGAAGGTCATTCAGCAGGTCCTGAATCCGTGCATGAAGTTGGCTTGCCGACTCACCTTCCTACATTTTTATGTTATACAGTTTATTTAAAATTAAATCATGTTTGTTTACCTTCGTGTCCAAAGTTTCCTCGTGCAGCTCGATCAACTTCTCCCATAGTTCTTTTGCGCTTGAGAATGGGCCGACTCGGTTTAGCTCTTTTTTGGTTAAGCCACATTGAAAAGTGCATGTTGCTTTAGCGTCGGCCTCAATTTTCTTCATCAAGGTTGTGTCCTAGTTCTAGCATGATACTGGCTTTCCAACACCGTCGAGTGGGAGTTCAAGACCAGTTTGGATGATTATCCACATTTCGACTTGCATCTTGAGGTGGTACTCCATTCGGCTCTTCCAGTAGCCGAAGTCTTCACCGGAGAAAAGGGTGTTGGAACCCCAAGGTAGTTTTGATGTGATCAACTAAGTTAGATTAGGTCATGTTGTGTTTAACCCTGTGTCTAAGTGTGCAGGAACTTAGGAGCACAGGAAGTTAAGCAAAAGACGCAACTAGCGAGAAGGATGGCACGGGAGAGAGCCGACGAGCTCGGTGCGTCTAAGGGATGAGGTGTTGCGAAAGAGTACACCGGTGGATGAGAAGGGAGTGTGCGATGTTTCCGAGGGATGAGAAGCTGGAGTCAAAGATTTCTCGGGGAGCAAAAGACACAGCTAGCGAGAAGGTCGACACGGGAGAGAGCCGACGGGCTCAGTGCATCCGAGGGACGAACCTGCTGAAGACTACGCTGGTGGACGAGAAGGAAGCATGTGATGATTCCGAGGTATGAGAAGCCGGAGTGGAAGGTTGCTCGAAAAGATCAGAAGTTGGGTTCGGGTGAGCCCTATTCCGGATGGTCAAAATCACCCAAGCGAGCGGAGCCGGAGCGGAAGACCCGGACCGAGGCGAGCAGCACCGGAGCAGAGGGCCCGGACCTCATTTTTATCCACTTTGATGTGGATGTTGACCATTGCATCGGGGATAGAATTCTATCCCACTCCAGGTGCCTGGAACGCTTCCAGACGCTCCGACCAAGTCTATAAATACAGCATTGGTCCAGAAGCTAAGAAACAACAAGCAATTATTGAAACAACACTTGTGCGCTTTCCTTTCTAGTTGAGCTTCATCTTTCTATGCATAAATTACTGTAAAGAGGCTTCTCCGCTTGAAGGAGAATTTAGTGTGTTTCACTTCCTTGGATTAACAACCTCCCCGGTTGTAACCAAGTAAATTCCGAAGTCTCTTTCTTTTTGGTTTATTATTTGTTCTATTATTATGCAAGTATTTAATTAAGTTATAAGTCTGAGAAGCATTCGTTTGTTTTCATTTCGTGCAGGGCTATTCAACCCCCCTTCTGTTAGATCGAATGAGTGCGATAGAGGGGGGGTGAATATCGTGCTTTTTAAAACTTTTCTTTTCGTATTTAAAAACAAGTAGAGTAAATAGCGGAAAGTAAAATGAAAGACTAGTTCGTTTACTTCGTTCGAAGTCTAGGTTGACTCCTACTCAAAGGCCCGCGACCCTTGACCACACCGATGGGCAATCCACTATAACCCTTCTTTCCAAAGTCCTAGGAAAGAAGCAGATCGTACAGATACAAAGATATAAGATAGTAACAATCCTACTATCTTATATGAATTTAAGTGCAATACAAATAAAGTATACCGACAATAGTAAGTGAAGGTTGAAGCTTGGTCGGTACTTCCAGACGGAGTAGCTTGAAGAGTCGTAGAAGACTTGTAGCACGGTCCGCTTGCAGAGATGAGCTTTGAGAAGATCAGAAACAGTATTGTCCAGCCTCAAACCTCGAGCCCCTTTTATAAGTATCTTTTAGGTTCGATCGACCGATCCCTCTGTTTGGTCGACTGAACCAGCTCCCTTCCTTCCTGGCTGGAGTCTGACGCTGGCTCGATCTTTTGCATTAAATGGTCATTAAGGGTTCGGTCGACCGATCCCATTTTTGGGTCGACCGAACATGCTCCTTCCCTGTTCATCAAAATTCGCCAAGATCCTCATTTAATGCTGCTTTAATGTTGATTAGTTCGGTCGACCGATCCATGAGTTCGGTCGACCGATCAACTCTTTTTCCTTTTGCTTTTGATCGATGCTGATGAACTGGCCTGTGCTGAGTCATCATTTTCGGTCAACCGATCAAGACTTGATTTGACTCTGTTTGTTCTGGTCTGATATGATCACTGCTTTGATCTCTCCTTGTTCGGTCGACCTATTCACTAGTTCGGTCGATCGATCTAGTCGGACCTACAAAATAGTGTTAGACAAAACATCCTGCAAAACAGATGTTAGCACAATAATATTATAATGCATGAGTAATATAAAAGACAGTAGAACTGTCATGATCTCAACTTGTAAACCTTTTCCGGTTTCTTCAGTTGGATCAGCGACCTAAGGTTATTCCCTTGGGGAACCCGACCTCACTGTCACTCTTTTTTACCTCAACCTACCTGCCAAACTTAGATCGTCCAGATCTAGTTTGGACTTTTCACTTATCTTTGATCGGCTCGCCAGGACTTTTCTCTTGATCTTCGATCCTCCAGACCTCTCAATCACACCGCCAAGCGTCGGATCTCCTCGACCCACTTGGACTTGCACCTGGGTTCTATGATCTGCAAAGATTTCTCCTGCATAGCCTCCAACTAGGTCTTTCCCGGTTGAATAAATAGTCTGCACACTCAGTCAACTTGTTAGATCACAACAAGACTTAACTTGAACCTTTGATAACATCAAAACTTAGGTAAATTTTTAGATTTTGTTGGTATTATTGATGTAGTTGAATAAGTTTGATCAGGTTTTCTTTTTAAAAATGATTAAGGTTTAAAATCAGTTTAACAGGTTTAATTAAGTTTTTAAAATAATTTAAATTAAGTTTTTAAAATAATTTAATTACGTTTTGAAAATAATTTAATTAAGTTTTAAAATAATTTTAATTAATAATTTAAATTAAGTTTTTAAAATAATTTAGATTAAGTTTTTAAAATAATTTAAATTAAGTTTTTTAAAATAATTTAATTAAGTTTTTAAAATAATTTAATTAAGTTTTTTAAAATCATTTTAATTAAGTTTTTAAAATAATTTAAATTTAGTTTTTAAAATAATTTAAATTAAGTTTTTAAAAATAATTTAATTAAGTTTTTAAAATAATTTAATTAAGTTTTTTAAAATCATTTTAATTAAGTTTTTAAAATCATTTTAATTAAGTTTTTAAAATAATTTAAATTAAAATTTTAAAATAATTTAATTAATTTTTTAAATAATTTTGATTAAGTTTTTAAAATAAGTTAAATTAAGTTTTTTTAAAATAATTTTAATTATTTTTTTTTAAAATAATTTAATTAGGTTTGATATTAATTAGGTTTAAAGTTAATTTGAATTATTGAAAAAGGTTATTGAACTCATGTTAGATTCAAACATAGCTTTGGGTTAATTAAGCAGACTTCCTAAGGATAAGTTTCCAGTTTAGTGACGAGGCATATGACCTTCTTGTATATCAACGGTGGACCACTTGCTGAAGACTTTTCAAATTGTTCCCGCTCAAAAAACTTATACTAAATTTTGGTCTAATTAGCCCATGTTTCACTAGGGTAGGTTCGGTCATATCCACTAAGTCTAGTGCACTAGGTAGAATACACAAGATTCAGCCTAAACATGCCTTCGACAAAGCTTCCTTGACATACTACCATCCCAATCCATTCTGATGTATGTTGTAGGGTTTGGTAAACCTTTTTTTATCTAACCATTCTAAGCAGAAAGTAAACCTAATCATAAGTGTATGAGTTTGATTAATCATGTTGGTTGAATTGTCTTTCTAGTTGCTCCCCCTGAGTCATAACTTAGATAAGGTCTATCTAAGTAATGAATTTGACTCTTAGGGATTAAGTATAGGTTTGGTTTAATTGGTTTGGTTAAATGTTTTGTTTGGACCCATGCTTGGACTTGACTTCTAACATTTTGACTAATTAATGACAAGTATGATTTGTTTGTTTGTTTAGGATTATAACCAAGTCCTGATTTGTTGTACACGGCTGGTTGTGATCCAAGTACCATGTTTAGACACTTGGACCCCAGTTTGAACTTTTTCAACGTTTTCTTGAGTCGCTCGACTTAACCTTTCAAGTTAGAATTTTCTTCCTCAAGTTTTTCAACTTGAGTTGAAGTTCCGACTTGAACTTGGTTAGTCGGGTCACTGAAGTTAACTTGCTGCTTAAGGTGGTCTATTTCCTTAAGTAACAAGTTATTTTGCTTTTTATATTTTGACAATTTTTTAAACAAGCATTTAACTACTTTAAGCAAGTTAGACTTAGAATAAATCGTTACCATATTTGGATCTTCTGATCCGTTGCTTCTTTCGGACTCGATGTCGATCTCGGACTCGTACTCTTCATCGGACTCGGAGTCGGAATCTTCGTTTCTTTCCATAAATGCAAGATGGATCAAATGCTTTAATTTGTCTGTTCCATGTCAGATTCGTCGGAAGAGGTCTTGTCCTATGTTGCTTGGAGGGCTTTCTTTTGTCTTGTCGATTTAGACCTTTCTTCCTTCCTATTTGGGCATTCATTTTTGAAATGTCCCTTTTTGTTGCATCCATAACAAATCACTTCTGATTTGTTTTGGGTCTGGTTGAGTAGTGTCTTCTTGGCACTTTTTCTGAATTTCTTCTTCGTCAGCAATCTCTGGACCATGTTGACTAACTCTTCTTCATTTGTTGAGTCAGCGTCTGACTCGCTTTCAGACTCGTTCTTTGTTCTTGTTTTAGTTCCCTTGCTTGGACCTACATACAAAGTTACTCCTTTCTCGACATGGCTTACGTTAGATTGTTCGTGTAATTCCAATTCACAGAATAATTCATCTAACTTAGGAATTGAAAGATCCTTAGAAACTTTGTACGCATCTACAATTGATGCCCACAAAGCATTCCTCGGAAAAGCGTTTAACGCGTACCTTATTGTGTCACGGTTTTCAAGATTATGTCTGATCAGATGGATGTTAGGGTTGAAATATGCTAGAGGGGGGGGGTTTGAATAGCTCGTCCTACGCTCGTCGGCGCTTGTTTCTTGGTGATGATATGTAGTGGAAAATACAAGAAACAAAATAAAAGGCTAACACGAAGGATTTACTTGGTATCCACCTCAAGAAGAGGTGACTAATCTAAGAATCCACACATGACACACACTCTCCACTATGAAAACACTTCTTTACGGTAACTACTGAAGGCGGAGAAGCCTGTACAGGACTCACACACAAACATACACAAGAAGAACAAAAATACAAGCTGATAGATTTACACGGTAGAAATCCTAGCTTGCCTTTGCCTCTTGAATATTGGAAGTGAATCGACACTTATTTCCAAGAACAGGCTATGAGCTGTGGAGAAATCGCTGTAAAGATTTGAGATGAATCGGGCGAGAGATTTGAAAGAGCTCCTAAAGAAAACGCTCGCAACGGCTTTGTCCAGCGCCAACGGTCGGATCCCAATCGATTGGATTGCTCCCAATCGATTGGGGAGGCCTTGGATCGATCGGTCGAACGATCCAGAGCACCTCTATGCTCTCTGGAAATCGCCTGAATCAATTGCCCGATCGATTCAGGATTCTCGCGTGATTTCCTACGCTCCAATTGATCACCCGATCGATTGGAGGCTCCCAATCGATCGGGTGATTGATAGGGAGAAGCCTTTATCGCGGGACTCACCCAATCGATCAACCGATCAATTGGGCATGAGTCTATCGATGGGTTGATCGATTGGACTCACATGTGACTTACCAAATCGCGTCCAAAGTCCCTAAAATCAACATCCGGTCAATCATGACCTGTTGGGACATCATGCCTAGCATCCGGTTACCCTCGACCTGCTAGGACTTCCTCACCAAGTGTCCAGTCAGTCCCTTTGACCCACTTGGACTTTTCTTCTCGTGCCAAGTATCCGGTCAAATCTTTGACCTACTTGAACTTCTCAATACCAGGTGTCCGGTCAATCTTGACCCACCTGGATTTCCACGTGCATGGCTTAACTTACCAGGACTTTCACCTGGCTTCACTCACTAGGATTTCCCATCTGCCTGGCTTCATTCACCAGGACTTTCACCTAACTTCACTCACTAGGGTTTTCATACTGCCTAGCTTCACTCACTAGGTCTTTCACCTGGCTCCACTCACCAGGATTTTTCAACTGTATGACTTCACTCACCAGGACTTCTCCTCTACCTAGCTTCACTCACTAGGTCTTTCACCCAGCTTCACTCACCAAGATTTTCCAACTGCCTGGCTTTACTCACCAGGACTTTCCATATGTCTGGCTTCACTCACCAGGACTTCCCATCTGCCTATCTTCACTCACCAGGACTTTCCATCTGCCTGCCTTCACTCACCAGGACTTTTCAGTCAAGTATCTAGTCAGTCTTAACCTACTTGACTCTTCTTCACATCTAACTGGCCAACCTTGACCAACGGAAAAATTGTACCAATAATCTCCCCAAATCAACGATTGCACCTGCAATCGCCATGTATTATCAGTCTTCATATATTGTTAAACATCGAAATCCAAACATCAAGACTCAAGCTTGAGCCTTCTCAAGGTTAGTCAACCAGGTCAACCTTGACCTAGAGAATATTGCACCAACAATCTCCCCCTTTTTGATGTTTGACAATACCTTTAAGTTAGGCTAATCTCATAGCCTCAACTTCTTTCATGCCAAGGTATGAATGAGGGTTTCCTTCATTCTCTCCCTTTCCTAGAGGGCAAACTTCCTCTTTAGGTAATGAAGGCCTAACTTAAATCCTACATCCTCCCCCTATTGGCACACATAAAAAAGAACTCTCCCCCTGAAGAGTTACTCACCATTGTTCACAACTTCACTCGTTGTTCACAACACCATAATGAAAGTTCCATACCCTTCATTATCTCAACGCTCACCCTTGAGCGTTAACCAATCCAACAATGAAGGTCTCATACCTTTCACTGTATTAAATGCTCACCCTGGAGCATTATTCCACGTTATAATGCTCATCGTAGAGCATCCATAACCCCACAATGAAGATATCCACTCTCCATTGTTCTTCAACGCTCAACCTTAAGCATTGTTTTTCAAAATGAAGTTTAACCACCTTCAAAGGCTTTGGAAACTAAAGTTTCTTGTCCTTAAAGAGTAACTCCCCCTAAAGACATGCACATAACTTTTGTCATTGCACCAACAATGACTTGGAATCCCTAAATCTTTAAGAAACCCAAAATTTAGAAGTTTTGAGGTTCAAAAATTTAATAATGAATCCAAACCTCAACCTAAACTTCTACTTAGTCTTCCTTAACCAATTCATTCTTGTTTTCATCATGAAAACTCCCCCTAAATGTAAATAAATATGTTTTGAGGGGTTAGGAATGGTTACCTAGACTCAATATGGTCTAAAATGCTGAAAATAAGCTTTTCCAGCCAAATTCAGCACTTCAATCGATCAATGGATCGATTGAAGCAGTGTGGATCGATCGGTGGATCGATCCACTGAGTTTCTGTTCGCGTAACCTGCCTTCTCAATCGATCACTCGATTGATTGAGTTACTTCAATCGATCGGGTGATTGATTGAAGGCTTGAAAATTTGAAATATTATTTCAATGATTTTTAAAAACTCCCCAAAAATTCTATAAAATTCTAAAAATCGTGAAAATTCGTGTAGACATTACTTAGGGTATACACTATCAAGAAAAAATAGTTTTCTATGAAAATACTTCCTATTTTCAAAGATTGACATAAACTTGAAAAGTTATAAAAACTTTAGTGTTTTCTTTAAGTTTGTGTCTAACTTTTCAATGATGATTACTATCAAAAGATAGCCTTCACCAAGGTTTTCCAAAAGCATTTTAAAATGATTTTCAAAACCAATATCCAACCATATTATTTGGGCTCAATGCACATGACTTGTACATTAACTTTACCAATGATTGAAAACCACATAACTATATGTTTTGATGAACTTAAAACTCAAAAGAATGCACTAAATCAACATCTTAAGTTTTGTTCATCATCCTAACATCTCACTTGTATATAATATGCACTAAAATACATACAAGTCACCTTATAAGTCTTTGTGAGATGTAAAGTTTGGTTTTACCCTAAACCAGGGATCATGCATATCTACTTAGGCATTTTAGGAATTTTGAACATCCATCAAGGATATTACTTGATAATAAATGTCATCTGTCCTTAATTGCAAGGAATTAAAAGTGATGCATGATGAGTTATGACATACATCAAAATGAATAATTTTCAAAAGAAAATTTACTATAACTACATGATATATGTATGACATGACATAGTATTTTTATATTTTTCATAATAAAGCATGAATGCAAAAATGATATCATGGCATGTGATGGGCAAACAAAGCATGGTAGTTTAGCTTAAATAAAGTACCTAAATTATCTATCTAAGTGTCATTAAATCCTTAGCTAATCCTAAAATTAACCTAGATTGCCCCTTATCTACTCATGAAAATGTCAAAATCCAAATTGGCATTTCTTTAACCCATGATTAAATTGTGCCAATTAAAATTAAGTATATTCCTCAATGTTTGGCATACTTTACTCTTTCAAAGAGTAATAACTTTAAATTAAGGCTTAGATTTGCCTTTAAATTCCTAAGAAAATACCAAAACCCCAACTTGGTATTTCTTATGTTTTCCCAATTTGTGCCAATTTAAAATAAAATCAATATTTTCAAATTATGACACATTTTACTCTTTTAAAGAGTAAATGAAAATCCACTTCATTTTCAAAGGTTAATAATAACCTTGAAAATACTCTTCGAGTGTCAACTTCATCAAAGTTGGGTTAACTACCCTTCCAAATAGAGTTGACACTCTCTAACTCATCTAAAGGGTAGAGAAAATGCTCCTAAGAACTCAAAACATATTGGTGCTCTTTGGATGCTCTAGGTACTCACTAGGAATAACTTCCCTAGATACCTTCCTAATGACCTTGTTAGGCTTCTTAGAAGCCTTGGTCACCTTTTCAAGGTCAATTCTAGGGATTGCTTCTCTTGTGACCTTCTTAGTGAATTTCTTAGACCGCTTAGAAGTCTTAGTCACATTTGTTGTAAAAATACTCTTAGAGATAACTTCCTTAGTATTTTTGACTTGACCACTAGACCCAGAGTTGGTTCCATAGCTATATGGAACTCTATGATAAGAAGACACATCTTTCTTGGTTTTAGATTTGTATCCTAAACTCCTATGACCATTGGATGACACTTGTTGTTTTCCTAGACCTAGTTTATGATTCTTGGACCCTTGTGTCTCATTTGTAATTCTTCTAAGGGTCCTCTCCAATTTATCAAGTCTTGACCTCAAGACTTGATTTTCTCTCCATAATACCTCAACCTTAGATTTTTTCACTAACACCTTGATTTTTCTTTTTCTTAGGCAAATACCTAGAATCCTTATAGTTATTGCCTAAATCATTTTCTACCCTTCTAACCTTAGGTTGAGTGGTTTTAGTATGATAGGCTACATAATTCTCCTTAATTCTATCATGCTTCCTATTTTTATGGTAAATAGCATTAAAATGATATAAACTAGAATTAGCATGCTTTTTACCATAATTCAAGGGAATAGGTTCAATAAATGATACCTTGGGTTTTACCTTGAAAGCTCCCCCTTGACTTGTGCTTCCTCCCTTGACTTTGACAGCCTTCTTCCCCTTTGGATATTGACTCCGATAATGCCCTTTTTGTTGACACAAGAAGCACACAATGTGCTCCTTGGTCTTTTTTGTTGTGGGGACGGTCTCTTTGGGCTTCTCCTTACCCTTAGGTGCCACTTGACCCTTCTTCTTGATCAATTTTGGGGACTTGCTCTTATAATGCACATGTTCCCTACACTTAAAGTAAATAATATGATTTTTATTTTTAATTATAATAATTATACCTTCATGTGTAAGGATGACACTTGATCCTCCATTTTATGTCTCTTGATTTTTGGAGGATGCATCATCTTCTTCTCCACTTGACCCGAATGTAGAAGCTTCTCCTTCTTCTTGATCTGGTATCAATGAAGGTCTCTCCCCCTCAATCCTAGAGATGGAGGCTTCTTCATCTTCATCATGTACATGGAACAAGGAATATTCTCCTTCCTTGCTCTTTTCATTGCATTCCTTTGAAGATGAGGCTTCTTGGACTTCCTCTTCGGAAGTTGAGCATATCTCAACTTCGGAGTCCTCTTGCTCTTGACCTTGATCCACTGAGTCACCCTCTTTGGATTCTTCTTGATTTGGTATAATGGAGGAGATCTCATGAATCTTTGTCAATTTGCTCCAAAGCTCCTTGGCATCCTCGAATTCTCCAATTTGAGCCAAAATATTGCTTGGCAATAAATTGACCAATAGCTTGGTCACTTTGTCATTTGTCTCGCTCCTTTGAATTTTCTCTTGGCTCCATTTGCTATTCTTGAGGATCTTCCATTTTGAATTTCTTAGAACTTCGAAACCTTCCATTAGAGCAAACCATTGCTCTATCTCCATCATCAAAAAAATTTCGATTCTTGATTTCCAAGAATCGAAGCTCGTCATAGTGAATGGTGGAGGCACCCTTGTGTCGAATCCGAGTCCATCTCAGAATTCCATCTTGAAGTTGAGCCTTTTGATGAAGTCTTAGACTTTTGAATTTGCTTCAACTTCTTTGCCCTCTAGCTTTGTTGCCTCTTCCGGTGATTATTCTGGTGAAGAGCGACCTCGCTCTGATACCACTTGTTAGGGTCGAAATATGCTAGAGGGGGGTGAATAGCTCGTCGTGCACTCGTCGTCGCTTGTTTCTTGGTGATGATATGCAGCGGAAAATACAAGAAACAAAATACAACGCTAACACGAAAGATTTACTTGGTATCTACCTTAAAAAGAGGTGACTAATCCAAGGATCCACACACGACATACACTCTCCACTATGAAAACACTCCTTTACGATAACTACCGAAGGCGGAGAAACCTGTACAGGACTCACACACAAAGATACACAAGAAGAACAAAAATACAAGCTAATAGAATAGTAAACCTTATAAGATTTACACGGTAGAAACCCTAGCTTGCCTTTCTTCTTGCGTGTTGCTGCCTCTTGAACCTTGAAAGTGCGTCAACAGTTGTTTCCAAGAACCTCCAAGAACTGGCTGTGAGCTGTGGAGAAATCACTATGAAGATCTGAGATGAATCAGGCGAGAGATCTGAAAGAACTCCTGAATAAAATGCTCGCAACAGCTTTATCCAGCACCAACGGTCAGATCCCAATCGATTAGGGAGGCTTTGAATCGATCGATCGATCTATCCAGAGCGCCTCTGTGCTCTCTAGAAATCACCTGAATCGATTGTCCGATCGATTCAGGGTTCTCGTGTGATTTCCTACGCTCCAATCGATCGTCCGATCGATTGGAGGCTCCCAATCGATCGAGTGATTGATTGGGAGAAGCCTTTGTCGCGGGACTCACCCAATCGATCAACCGATCGATTGGGCATGAGTCAATCGATCGGTTGATCGATTGGACTCACATGTGACATGCCAAATCACGTCCAAAGTCCCTAAAACCAACATCTGGTCAACCATGACCTGTTGGGACATCATGCCTAGAATCGGGTCACCCTCGACCTGCTAGGACTTCCTCACCAAGTGTCCGGTTAATCCCTTTGACCCACTTGGACTTTTCTCCTCGTGCCAAGTATTCGGTCAAACCTTTGACCTACTTGGACTTCTCAATACCAGGTGTCCGGTCAACCTTGACCCACCTAGATTTCCACGTGTCTGGCTTCACTCACCAGGACTTCCCTTCTGCCTAGCTTCACTCACTAGGACTTCCCATCTGCCTGGCTTCACTCACCAGGACTTTCACCTAGCTTTACTCACTAGGATTTTCCATCTGCATGGCTTCACTCACCAGGACTTTCACCTAGCTTCACTGACTAGGATTTCCCATATGCCTAGATTCACTCACCAAGACTTTCACCTAGCTTCACTCACTAGGGTTTTCATACTGCCTAGCTTCACTCACTAGGTCTTTCACCTGGCTTCACTCACTAGGATTTTCCAACTACCTGGCTTCACTCTCCAGGACTTATCCTCTGTCTAGCTTCACTCACTAGGTCTTTCACCTGGTTTCACTCACCAGGATTTTCCATCTACCTGACTTCACTCACCAGGACTTTCCATCTGCCTGGCTTCACTCACCAGGACTTTTCAGTCAAGTATCCAGTCAGTCTTGACCTACTTGACTCTTCTTCATATCTAACTGGCCAACCTTAACTAACGGAGAATTTGTACCAACAATCTCCCCAAATGAACAATTGCACCTACAATCTCCATATATTGTCAAACATCGAATCTCAAATATCAAGACTCAAGCTTGAGCCTTCTCAAGCTTAGTCAACCAGGTCAACCTTGACCTAGGGAATATTGCACCAACAATGGAGACCGTTGAGGATGTCCTTCAGTCGAGTGTGGAGTTGCGAAGCCGTCTCTCCGAGGAACATTTTAATATTGAATAAGTTATTTAAAAGCAAATCCCTTTTATTTACCTTAGATTCATCAGTCCCTTCATGTAGTTGACTAGGGAGTCCCACAGTTCTTTAGCGTTGTCGTAGGGACCGACTCGGTTCAACTCCTCCATTGTGAGCCCGCACTGAATGGTGTTGATCGCCTTGTAGTTTAGTTGTGGCTTCTTGATCATTGGAGGAGTCCAATCTTCTGGTTCTAATGGTGTTCCGTCTTTCATCGGGGGAGTGTAACCTTTCAAGATCGTGAACCAAAGTTCGATATCAGACTTCAAGTAACACTCCATTCTATTCTTCCAATAATTGAAATTTTCTCCTTTGAATAGTGGAGGTCGGGCAGTGTTGTATCCTTCTTGATAAGAGTTTAACATCCTTAAAAGAATAATAAACATATTTCCAAGACTCTCGTCTTGGGATTAGTAGTGCTTGAAAAATACAAACAATAAGAAAAAAATATTCTAGAATAATTGATAAAAAGAAGAAGTTTTAAAAAGTTGCTTTGAAAAATGATTAAGTAATTTCAGAGCTTACGAGACTTTGATACCAATTGTTAGATCGGATGAGTGCGATAGAGGGGGGGGGGGGGGGGAATATCGTGCTTTTTAAAACTTTTCTTTTCGTATTTAAAAACAAGTAGAGTAAGCAGCATAAAGTAAAATGAAAGACTAGTTTGTTTACTTCGTTTGAAGTCTAGGTCGACTCCTACTCGAAGGCCCGTGATCCTTGACCGCACCGATGGACAATCCACTATAACTCTTCTTTCCGAAATCCTCGGAAAGAAGCAGATCATACAGATACAAAGATATAAGATAGTAACAATCCTACTATCTTATATGAATTTAAGTGCAATACAAATAAAGTATATCGACAATAGTAAGTGAAGGTTGAAGCTCGGTCGGTACTTCCGGATGGAGTAGCTTGAAGAGTCTTAGAAGACTTATAGCATGGTCCGCTTGTAGAGATGAGCTTTGAGATGATCATAAATAGTGTTGTCCAGCCTCAGACCTCGAGCCCCTTTTTTATAAGTATCTTTGAGGTTCGGTCGACCGATCCCTCTGTTCGGTCGGCTGAACCAGCTCCCTTCCTTCTTTGCTGGAGTCTGACGCTGGCTCGATCTTTTGCATTAACTGGTCATTAAGGGTTCGGTCGACCGATCCCATTTTTTGATCGACCGAACAGGCTCCTTCCCTGTTCGTCGAAATCTGCCAAGATCCTCATTTAATGCTGTTTTAATGTTGATTGGTTCGATCGACCAATCCATGGGTTCGGTCGACCGATCAACTCTTTATCCTTTGCTTCTGATCGATGCTGATGAACTGGCATGTGCTGAGTCATCATGTTCGGTCGACCGATCTTACTTATCGGTTGACCAATCAAGACTTGATTTGACTCGGTCTGTTCTGGTCTGATATGATCACTGCTTTGATCTCTCCTTGTTCGGTCAACCTATTCACTGGTTCGGTCGACCGATCCAGTCAGACCTACAAAATAGTGTTAGACAAAACATCCTTCAAAACCGATGTTAGCACAATAATATTATAATGCATGAGTAATATAAAAGACAGTAGAACTATCATGATCTCAACTTGGAAATCTTTCCGGTTTCTTTAGTTGGATCAGCGACCTAAGGTTATTCCCTTGGGGAACCCGACCTCACTGTCACTCTTTTTTACCTCAACCTACCTACCAAACTTAAATCGTCCAGATCTAGTTTGGACTTTTCACTTATCTTTGATCGGCTCGCCAGGACTTTTCTCTTGATCTTCAATCCTCCAGACCTCTCGATCACACCGCCAAGCGTCGGATCTCCTCGACCCACTTGGACTTGCACCTGAGTTCCATGATCTGCTAAGATTTCTCCTGCTTAGCCTCCAACTAGGTCTTTCCCGGTTAAATAAACAGCCTGCACACTCAATCAACTTGTTAGATCACAACAAGACTTAACTTGAACCTTTTACAATATCAAAACTTAGGTTTGATTCTGATGCAACTTGCACCAACACCTTCTAGTCGGCCAACGGTCCCAACAAGTGGTATCAGAGTCAGGACGCTTCAGAAGGACTAATCGTCGGCTGAAGCAACGAGATGCCCGGAGCTAACATCTATCCACCAACGTTAGAGGGGGAGTTCATGTTTTCGAAGCGACGAATGGAGGTATTTCTTAAAATAGATTTTAATATTTTATTAATAATGAAATATGGTTATGAAGCACCAAAGGACACAAATAGAGAAGAAATTGAAAAACACCTCTGGACCAAAAAGAAGCGCGATGATTTCATGTCAAACAATAAGGCTGAATATCATCTAATGAGCATACTACCAGTGGAGGATCTCTATAGAATCGGCAACTACCAAAGTACAAAATAACTTTGGGAAAAGTTCTTGAAGCTTTACGAAGAACTAATTGAAGTCGAATTCAACTCCTCGATGAGCACCGTGTCATCATTAGAAGCTGAAAACGAGGAAATTATCGGGACAACCACTATAGTCGAATTCCTTCCTGGGGACACAGAAAGTTCATCCCAGATGAGCATCGATGAAGGGGGAGAATCTTCAGAAGAAAGCAGCACTTCAGGAGGAGTATCAGAAATCGACAAGGTAAGTCAGTTACGGTCCCTACCTCCTGACCAATTGTTTAAATTTATAAAAATATTGTCGAAAGAGTCTTGCAAATTAGAAATAGAGAATAAAAAAATATTAAAAGAAAATAAGGAATTAAAAGGGACTCTAACAACAGCCTCTCAATTAGAAGATTTTGATAAAATCAAAATAGAAAATGACAAATTGAAATTGGAAAATGATCAATTGAAAATAGAAGTAGAAAATTTAAAAATTCATATATGTTCAAAATTCTCTGCTTCGAATTTTAGAAATTATAAAGAACTACATTGAAAATTTAAATATCATAAAGGATAAATTAGAAATATTTTAAAGAAATATGTCCCTAAGAAATTCCTAATTAACCCAGTTGGAAAAAACCTTTACTGGGTTCCAAAGTCTTCTCTTAATTAAAAGTTTAATTAAACTTAGGGCTTTCAGAGAATACATTAGACGTTTAATTTCCTTACGAGACTTTGTCTAGAAAGTGGTTGTTGCTCCAATAACTAAGAAGGCCTAGTGCCTTGCCACAGCCTGGAAGCCAAATATTGAAATAAAATGTTTAATTGATTAACTGATAGAGCATTAAAATTGAAATTAGATAATACTTTAAATAGTTACTCAAATTTTTTACTTGGAAAATTCATAAATTTTTCTCTGCAATTTGTTTAACTTAGAAAATTTTCTCATTTTTTTAATCTGTTTAACTTATTTTATAAATTTTGCTTTACCAAAATTTATTTTATACGTTGTACAAAAAAAAATTCATCTTTAAACTTAGAAAATTCTTCGGCTTGAAATTTTCTTACTTAGAAATTTTTGCAACACTTAAAGTTTCTAAAATTATTGCAAAATCTTTTTTTATATATCAAAATAATTTTCAGAATTTTTAAAACTTGATAAGTTTTTTCAAAATTATTTGAAAATCAGACTTACCTTTAGATTTTTCTTGGTATCCCATTTTTTATGTGATCAAAGGGAGAGAAGAAAGAAAATTAAGTCTAGGGGGAGATAGATTTTTGTTACTTTTTGCACTTTATTATAAAATTTATTGTTTTAACTTTATAATTGTTTACCCTACCTTAACTTGGATTGCTCACATCAAAAAGTAGGAGATTATTGGAACTTCAAGGTGGTTTTGATGTGATCAACTAAGTTAGGTTATGTCCTGTTGTGTTTAACCCTGTGTCTAAGTGTGCAAGAACTTAGAAGCACAAGAAGTCGAGAAAAAGACACAACTAACGAGAAGGACGACACGGAAGAGAGCCGATAAGCTCGGTGCGTCTAAGGGACGAGGTGTTGTGGAAGAGTACACCGACGGACGAGAAAGGAACGTGCGATGTTTCCAAGGGACGAGATTCTGGAGCAGAAGATTGCTCGGGGAGCAAAAGACGCAGCTAGTGAGAAGGTCAGCACGGGAGAGAGCCGATGGGTTCAGTGCATCGGAGGGACGAAGCTGCGGAAGAGTACGCTGGTGGACAAGAAGGAAGCATGCGACGATTCCGAGGTACGAGAAGCCAGAGCAGAAGGTTGCTCAAGAAGGCCGGAAGTTGGGTTCGAGTGAGCCCTATTCTGGAGGCCGAAATCACCCAAGCGAGTCGAGCCGGAGCGGAAGACCCGGACCGAGGTGAGCAGCACCGGAGCAGAAGGTCCGGACCAGAAAAAGTCAACCCTGTTGACTTTTAGGGTCCGGGCGCCCGGACCTCATTTTTATCCACTTCAACATGGATGTTGACCGTTGCGTTAGGGATAGAATTCTATCCCACTTCAGGTGCCTGAACGCTTCCAGACGCCCCGACCAAGGTTATAAATACAGCCTTGGTCCAAAAGCTAAGAAACAACAAACAATTACTGAAACAACAATTGTGCACTTTCCTTTCTAGTTTAGCTTCATCTTTCTATGCGTAAATTGCTGTAAAGAAGCTTCTCCGCCTGAAAGAGAATTTAGTGTGCTTCACTTTCTTGGATTAACAACCTCCCCGGTTGTAACCAAGTAAATTACGGAGTCTCTTTCTTTTTAGTTTATTATTTGTTCTATGTTTATGCAAGTGTTTAATTAATTTATAAGTCCGAGAAGGGTTCATTTTTTTTTGATTTTGTGCAGGGCTATTCAACCCCCCTTCTAGCCGGCCAATGGTCCCAACAAAGGGGAGGGCGTGCAGTGTTATACCCTTCTTGGTTGGCCATTAAAAAGGAATCTCGCACAAAAAAAATAATAACAAATTTTCTAGGACTTGGTCTTGGATTAGTAATGCGGGAAAAAAATTAAAATACCAATTTACTAATTTCAGAAAAAATAATAAAATATTAATAAAAAATATTTTGTCAATACTAATAAATGGTGAAGAGATGAAAATAAATGTTTCAAAAATAGTTTTGGAGGGAAAAAATGAAAGGCGTAAGAATCTTTTTTAAGCAAAAACGATATGTAATTTTGTTTTTGAAAAAAGAATCCCCTGCTCGATTAGTGGTTTCATCAAATCAGAGCAACCTCGCTCTAATATCAATTGTAGGATGGTAAAGCGCTAGAGGGGGTGAATAGCGCTCGTGGCTAATTCGTTTGTTTTGAATAAATACGCAACGAAAAATAAAGATAGACAACGCAAACACCAAGAATTTACTTGGTTCGGAGCCTGTGACGACTCTTACTCCAAGGCTCACATGTGAGAGTGCTTTCGATGGGCAATCACTAATCAATCGGAAAGATTACAAATAGAGTTTTACAAGTAATTAGAAATTTAAAGAATACCGACAACTTTGTATAAGAAAATCTTCAGTAGAACCGTCGTCGGAGCTTTCGGGCGTCGTAGAAGCGTTTTCTGAGCAGCTCGAAGAAGAGGAAGTCGTTTGTTGTGTTGTACTCAAGTCTTTGGCCGAAGCTACTTTTATAGGCTGTTCCGGACACCCGGAACCCCTCCAGGCGCCTGGACCACGTGGCTCGACTACTCCGCAATCTCCACATCATCTTGGTGATAACTTTTGAGTTCCGGGCGACTCCGAGCGCCCCGGACTTCGAGCGCCCAGACCCCTTTTTCCAATCCCTTATTTTTTATAAAATAAAGTTAGTACTGTTGGTGCAACATCCCTCAGGTCAAGGTTGACCTGGTTGACCAAGCTGAGTCTTGGTTTGAGTTTAGATGTTTGACAATAAGAAATTGATTGAAGAAGAGTCAAGTAGGTCAAGGTTGACCAGACACTTGACTGGGAAGTCCTAACTGGGATGTTAGGTAGAATGGAAGTTCTGGTGAGTGAAGCCAGGAAGAAGGAAAGTCCTAGTGAGTGAAGCTAGGCAGATGGAAAACCCTAGTGAGTGAAGCTAGGTGAAAGTCCTGGTGAGTGAAGCCAGGTGAAAGCCCTAGTGAGTGAAGCTAGGCAGATGGAAAACCCTAGTGAGTGAAACTAGGTGAAAGTCCTGGTGAGTGAAGCCAGGCAAGGGAAAATCCAGATGGATCAAGGATGATCGGACATCTGGTGTTGGGAAGTCCAAGTAGGTCAAAGGGTTGACTGGATACTTGGCACGAGGAAATACAGATAGGTCAAAGGGATTGACCAGACATCTGATGGAAGTCCAAGTAGGTCAAAGGAAGTGACCAGATACTTGGCATGAATAGAAAAGTCCAAGTGGGTCAAAGGGATTGACCAGACACTTGGTGGGAAGTCCTAGCAGGTCAAAGGAGTGACCAGATGCTAGGCATGGTGTACCAACAGGTCAAGGTTGACCGGGTGTTGGTTTGGTAGGCTTGGGACTTGGTTTTGGGCAAAAACCAAGTACTGGATCGATCAGTGGATCGATCCAAGCCTTTCCTAGCGAACAGAGAGCCTCTGGATCGATCCAGATGTCCCAATCGATCAGTGGATCGATTGGGACACGGCTGCTTCGCGCGATAAGCGCTGGATCGATCCAGGCGTTTTTCCCAGAGCACAGAGGCGCTCTGGATCGATCCGTGGATCGATCCAAAGCCTCCCCGATCGATTGGGAACATTCGAATCAATCGGGATCCGACCGTTGGCGTCGATAAAGGCCGCAGGCGCACGATTCCTTCGGTTCCCTTCACCGATTTACTCCAGATCTCTCGCCAACTCCTCCACAGCGCTCTCAAAGATCAGATCGCTAGTTCTTGAAGGATCTTGGAAGCTTTCCAAGTCAAGAGGCGGATCAAAGGCAAGAAGAGAAGCTAGGGTTAGGGTTTTCTGTACTCATTGTAAGCTTTGCGCTTGTATTTTGTTTCCCTTTCCTTTCTTCTTGTACTGAGAGTTTTGTAGGGCTTCTCCGCCCTCGGTAGTTACCGAAAAGGAGTGTTATCATAGTGGAGGGTGCGTGCGTGGTGTGGATCCTTGGACTAGTCACCTCTTGTGAGGTGGATACCAAGTAAACCAACCGTGTTAGCGTTGTGTGATTTGTTTCTGTATTTTCCGCTGCACATCTTAGAAGAAACAAGCAACGTCGAGCAACGAGCGAGCGACGAGCTATTCACCCCCCCTTCTAGCTACTTTTGGTCCTAACAAGTGGTATCAGAGCAAGGCCGCTCTTCACCGGAATCATCACCGGAAGGGTCAAGCATAACAAGAAAAGCTAGAGGGTGAAGAAGTTGAAGCAAATTCATCAAAAGTCAAAGATTTCAAGAAGCTCAACTTCAAGATGCAATTCCAAGATGGACTTGGATTTGATACAAGGGTGGCTCCACCGTACACTTCCACGAGCTTCGATTCTTGGAAATCAAGAATCGAAAACTTTCTTATGATGGAGATAGAGCAATGGTTTGCTCTAATGGAAGGATTTGAAGCTCCAACAAACTCGAAGGGCAAGCTTCTCAAGAAAAGAAAATGGAGCTCGGAGCAAGTCCAAAGGTGCGATGCAAATGACAAAGTGACCAAGCTTTTGGTCAATTTATTGCCAAGCACCATCCTTTGCAAAATTGGAGAATTTGAAGATGCAAAGGAATTATGGAGCAAATTGGCCAAGCTTCATGAAGAGATCCCCTCCACTGTACAAGAGCAAGAAGTATCCAGAGAGGGTGACTCTTTGGAGCAAGACCAAGAGGAGGACTCCGAGGTTGAGAGATGCTCAACCTCCGAAGAAGAGGAAATCCAAGAAGCTTCATCCTCAAGGGAATGCAACGAAGGGAACAAGGAGGGAGCATACTCCTTGTTTCATATTCAAGATGATGAAGCCTCCACCTCTAGGATTGAGGGGGAGCAATCCTTGGTGACGCCGGATCAAGAAGAAGGAGAAGTTTCTACATCCGGGTCAAGAGACAAAGAGGAGGAAGAAGATTCTACCTCCACAAGTCAAGAAAAATCAAATGGAGGAGAATCAAGGTCCGATTAAGAAGAAGCTTCTACCTCCGGATCCAAAGAAAATGCCACCCCTACAAGCAAAGGTATAAATATTTCAATTAATAATAAAAATCATATTCTATGCTTTGAGTGTAGGGAACATGGGCACTACAAGAGCAAGTGCCCTAAATTGGCCAAGAAGAAGGGCCAAGTGGCACAAAAAGGCAAGGTGAAGCCCAAGGAGATCATCCCCAATACAAAGAAGAGCAAGGAGCATATTATATGCTTCTCTTGCAATCAAAAGGGGCATTACCGAAGTCAATGCCCCAAGGGGAAGAAGGTGGTCAAGGCTCAAGGAGGCACTAATCAAGGGGGAGCCTCCAAGGTAAAGAAGAAGGTATCTTTTATTGAGCCTACCCCTTTACATTATGGTAAAAAGCATGATAGTTCTAATTTTTATCATTTTAATGCAATTTACCATAAGGATAGGAAGCATGAGGGCTTTAAGGAAAAGCATGTGGCCCTACATGCCAAAACTACCCAACCTAAGGTTAGGAAGGTAGATGGACACTTGGGCAAGAACACTAAGGATAATAGATACAAGCCCAAAAACAAAAATGCTCATGGGTGTAATGAGAAATCAAAAACTAAGGATTTAATGATAGAAAATCAAGTCTTGAGATCAAGACTTGATAAAATGGAAAAGACCCTAAAAAGGATGGAAAATATCCTAAAAGGGCAAAATGAGCATGACCTAGGTTTAGGGGTACAAAAGCCATCCAATGGCCATAGAGGTTTGGGATACAAACCTAAAGCTAAAAGGGATGTGCCTAGTTATCATAGGGTTCCATATAGCTATGGAACAAACCCTAAGTCTAGAGGTCAAGTCAAAGATACAAGGGAAAATATCCCTAGAAGTCTCTTTGCAACCAAAGTGACTAAGACTTCTAAGAAGTCTAAGAAAGTCACTAACAAGGTCACAAGGGAGGTTATCCCTAGAGTTGACCTAGAAAATGTGACCAAGGCTTCTAAGAAGCCCAACAAGGTCACTAGGAAGGTATCTAGGGAAGTTATCCCCAGTGAGTACCTAGAGCATCCAAGGAGCACCAATAGGTGTTGGGTTCCTAGGAGCATTTTCTCTACTCCATAAATGGGTTAGAGAGTGTCAACTCCGATTAGAATGGTAGTTAACCCAACTTTGAAGAAATTGACAGTCAAGGAGCATTTTCAAGGTTTTGTTAACCTTTGAAAATGAAATGGAAGTATTATTTACACCTTGAAAGAGTAAAATGTGCCTAATGGTGGAAGAATTGATTTTAATCTTAAATGGCACATATTGGGAAATTCATAAGAACTACCAAGTTGGGATTTTGGTATGTTCTTAGGAAATTTAAGGCAATCCGGGCCTTAATTTAAAAGTGCTACTTTTGTGAAAAATGAAATATGCCAACATTTGAGGATATGCTTAATTTCGACTGGCATAAATTAATCAAGGGAATTAGAAATGCCAATTTAGGCTTTGGCATTTTTCTTGAAGCACTTTAGGGCAATCTAGGTTTAAGTTGTAAGTTTAGCTAAGGTTTTAAGGATACTTAGATAGTTAATCTAAGTATATTTTATTTATGCTAAATCTTGCCATGATTGTTTGCCCATCATATGCCATGACATCATGTTTATTTTTGCATTCATGTTTTATTATGAAAAATTCAAAAATATCATGTCATGACATTCATACATCATGTAGTTATAGGATATTTTCTTTTGAAAATTATTTCTATTTTGATGTATGCCATAACATTATCATGCATTAGTTTAATTCCTTGTAATTAAGGACAAATGACATTTTAGCAACACTTATTAACAAGTGACATCCTAGGTGGATGTCTAATACCTTTAAAATGCCTAGATAGATATGCATGATCCCTAGATTAGGGCAAAACCAAAATCTACATCTCACAAAGACTATAAGGTGACTTGTATGTGGTTTAATGCACATTAGATACAAGTGAGATGTTAGGATGATGAACAAAGCTCAAGATGTTGATTTGGTGCATTCTTTTGAGTTTTTAGGTTCATCAAAACACATAGTTATGTGTTTTCCCATCATTGGGAAAGCTAATGTACAAGTCATGTGCATTATGCCCAAGGAACATGATGGGATATTGGTTTTAAAAAAGTTTTAAAAATGCTTTTGGAAAATCATGGTGAAGGCTATCTTTTGATAGTAATCACCATTAAATAGTTAGACACAAACTTGAAGAAAACGCTAAAGTTTTAGCAAGTTTTCAATCTTGTGTCAATCTTTGAAAATATGATGTATTTTCATAGAAAACTATTTTTCCATGATTAGGTATGCCCTAAATAATGTCTACACGAAATTTCATGATTTTTGGATTTTTGTAGAATTTTCTAGGAGATTCTGAAGTTGACTGAAATGGAATTTCAGCAACTATCAGAGCTCCGATCGATCCATGGATCGATTGGAGTGCCTGAATCGATCCGTGGATCGATTCAGAAGGCAAGTCCCCCGTGAGCAGAAGCTCGCTGGATCGATCAGCCGATCGATCCAGGTAGTCTGAATCGATCAGTGGATCGATTCAGAAAGGTTCAATCGATTGGAACCCAACTCCAATCGATCCAAGTTGCTGATTTTGGCTGGGAAGGCCTAATTTCAGCATCTTTGAACCTCCTTGAGTCTAGGTAACCATTCCAAACCCCTAAAATACATGTGTATACATACAAAGGGTGTTTTCATGTGAAAACAAGGATGGATTGGTTAAGGAAGGCTTCATTGAAGTTTAGGTTGAGGTTTGTTTCAAATTTTGAGTATTTGAACCTCAAAACTTCTAAATTTGGGTTTCCTGAAGGTTTAGGGATTCCAAGTCATTGTTGGTGCAATGACAGAAGTTACCACCATGTGTTTAGGGGGAGGGACTCTTTAAAGACATGAAAAATTATTTTTCATGAACCTTGGAAGGTGGTTAACCTTCTTTAAAGAAAATGCTCATGTATGAGCTTTTGAACTTGAAATGGGGAGTGGATATCCTCATTATTTCAAGTGGTTAGAAAATGCTCAAGGTTGGGTATTTGTCTACATTGAGGGAGAAGTTAAGGATAAATGAAGGGTATGGGACCTTCATTATCGTGTTGATCACGACGAGTGATGTTGTGAACAACGATGAGCAACTCTTCAGGGGGAGAGTCGTCAACAAATGGATTTGTTGATGTGTACCTAAAATTGGGGCATGGGTTGATGTGTGCCCAAAGATGGGTTGATGTGTGCCAATAGGGGGAGAATGAAAGGACCTGTGCATGGGTGTAAGTTAGGCTTTCATTACCTAGAGGGAGTGTGCCCTCTTAGGGGGAGAATGAAGAGCTTAATTTATGTGTTCATTATCTAGTGGCATGAAGATTAAGACTATAGGATTAGCCTAACTTACATGTGGTATTGTAAGTGTGATTGTGGTATTGTCAAACATCAAAAAGGGGGAGATTGTTGGTGCAACATCCCTCAGGTCAAGGTTGACCTGGTTGACCAAGCTGAGTCTTGGTTTGAGTTTAGATGTTTGACAATAAGAAATTGATTGAAGAAGAGTCAAGTAGGTCAAGGTTGACCAGACACTTGACTGGGAAGTCCTAACTGGGATGTTAGGTAGAATGGAAGTTCTGGTGAGTGAAGCCAGGAAGAAGGAAAGTCCTAGTGAGTGAAGCTAGGCAGATGGAAAACCCTAGTGAGTGAAGCTAGGTGAAAGTCCTGGTGAGTGAAGCCAGGTGAAAGCCCTAGTGAGTGAAGCTAGGCAGATGGAAAACCCTAGTGAGTGAAACTAGGTGAAAGTCCTGGTGAGTGAAGCCAGGCAAGGGAAAATCCAGATGGATCAAGGATGATCGGACATCTGGTGTTGGGAAGTCCAAGTAGGTCAAAGGGTTGACTGGATACTTGGCACGAGGAAATACAGATAGGTCAAAGGGATTGACCAGACATCTGATGGAAGTCCAAGTAGGTCAAAGGAAGTGACCAGATACTTGGCATGAATAGAAAAGTCCAAGTGGGTCAAAGGGATTGATCAGACACTTGGTGGGAAGTCCTAGCAGGTCAAAGGAGTGACCAGATGCTAGGCATGGTGTACCAACAGTCAAGGTTGACCGGGTGTTGGTTGGTAGGCTTGGGACTTGGTTTGGGTAAAAATTTGGATCGATCGCGGATCGATCCAGAGCCGGATCGATCGTGGATCGATCCAAGCCTTTCCTAGCGAACAGAGAGCCTCGGATCGATCCGTGATCGATTCAGATGTCCCAATCGATCGCTGGATCGATTGGGACGCAGCGCGATAAGCGCCGGATCGATCCATGGATCGATCCAGCGTTTCGCACAGAGGCGCTCTCGATCGATCCGTGGATCGATCCAAAGCCTCCCGATCGATTGAACATTCGAATCGATCGGGATCCGACCGCTGCGCCGATACAGCAGGCGCACGATTCCTTCGGTTCCCTTCACCGATTTACTCCAGATCTCTCGCCAACTCCTCCACAGCGCTCTCAAAGATCAGATCGCCAGTTCTTGAAGGATCTTGGAAGCTTTCCAAGTCAAGAGGCGGATCAAAGGCAAGAAGAGAAGTTAGGGTTAGGGTTTTCTGTACTCATTGTAAGCTTTGCGCTTGTATTTTGTTTCCCTTTCCTTTCTTCTTGTACTGAGAGTTTTGTAGGGCTTCTCCGCCCTCGGTAGTTACCGAAAAGGAGTGTTATCATAGTGGAGGGTGCGTGCGTGGTGTGGATCCTTGGACTAGTCACCTCTTGTGAGGTGGATACCAAGTAAACCAACCGTGTTAGCGTTGTGTGATTTGTTTCTGTATTTTCCGCTGCACATCTTAGAAGAAACAAGCAACGTCGAGCAACGAGCGAGCGACGAGCTATTCACCCCCCCCCCCCCCCCCTCTAGCTACTTTTGGTCCTAACAAGTACAAGCAAAAACAATATATCTAAACTGAAATTTGACAACCTCTGACTGCTCGATTCTGACTTTGAGTTTCGTTGAAACTCTAGGTCGAACCGACGCCTACTGTTCCCTCTTTGGGGAGCACGTCCTCACCTACTTCTCTCAGGAGAAGTTATCTGTTGCCAAACCGGTCCTCCAGACCGATTGGACTTTTGCTCAGCGTCCGAGGCTTCCAGTCTTCATGCTAGATGTCTGCTCCATGACCCGTCTAGACTTCCACCCGATCCGGGACCACCAAGATTTCAACCTAGAGTCCCCGACTCTAGGATTTTGCTCGAAGCACTCGACCCGCCAAGACTTTCCACCTGGGTTACCACCACCTATGACCTAGGGTTACCACCCTTAGGGGTTTTTATCTGTTTGACCGCAGCTAAGACTTTTCATCATCTAGGATTACCACCACCTATAACCTAGAGTTATCATCCCCTAAGGTTTTCCACCTGTCTAGAATCTATTAGAAATTTTACCTAAGACAACTTAAGATTTTTCTGTAAATTCAATCAACCTTATTAGATAATAAGACATCTTAACTTTTGAATCTTTTATCATGATCAAAATATAAATTTAATCGTCTGATGTTTTTTACCTCAATAATTGATCATATGCAAGAAGTTCTCAATAGTTCATTATAAGGAAAAACAGATAATGATTTTTCCAGAGTGATCGACTAACTCATGTAGCGTATGAAGTAGCAACGAAAATTTCAAATTATATTATATCTTAGTGATAGTGACATTGTTATGCTTACATTTCTATTTATTTTTATTTGGTTGCTCTAATTTTGTGTGACCGTAGAAATTTACTAAGAGAAAAATTATAGAGCACACAATATTTTTCTAGGCTCTTGTTTGAGGTAACGTAAAGTTTTCTCGGTATGATTTAATGATTAACGTATGAGATATTATCATCTTAAAATTTAATATTCGAATTTGAATAAAATTAAGATAAATATTTTTTTATATATTAATTATTATTTTAAAAATTAATAATTATTTATAATTTATTTTTTTCATATTAATCTAAACGAATTGACATAAACGGTAAAAGTGAACCTATTCACTTTTTATCATCATCATGTTTGAGATAACACAAACGCTGACGCTGCTCCACTTCCATTCAAACACGTTTGTTGGCCTCCACAATCATACGAGTCAGAATTGACTTACTATAATCGCGGCATCAGTTTGGACGAATTGGAGATTCATGACACGCAGTAGGCCCCACATCGTCTCCTTGCTTTATTTTTTTTTTCTAATTTTCAACTTGCTACCCGTCTCCTTACCTACTCAATCCTATCAGTCTTCATTCAACAAGCTGGTTTGATGTCTTGGAAAATACTTTTCTAAAGAATATGAATTTTAAATGAAAAATCGGATTCGATTTTACAATGCACAGTTCGCTCTGAATTTAATTATCTCAAAAACATTTACTTAAGAAAATTCTCGTGAACAAATTAAAATAATTGCATTTGCTCTTAGTTGAATCCACAAGTCAACCATCAAATCTGATAGGCGAAGATTATCAGTGTGGGCATCCTAAACGCGCCAGTCTCCTTCAATGTCCAATCTTCGACCTCTATTATTTTTTTAATTTTTCTTCTTGTTGCCGTCAATTACGTAGAAAACATAAAGATAAAAAAAGGTTGAACATACTCTAGAAGAAGTGAAGAACCAATCAAGAAATTGCATATTCTACCAATGAATTGTTTAAAAAATAAAATAAAAGGAAGAATGGAAATTGGAAAAAATAAATGAGTAAGCTGCAATCTGATTGAACCGGTGATGGACCAGTTCCGGCTGTAACCTCTGAGATGACGAAACTACCCCTCGTCCTATCACAGTCATGGGCGAGGGATGATGAGGGCATTGTCGTCTGAAAAATTAATCAATTCTTGCTTCTGCGTCTATAATTTAATTTCGATGGGAGAGTGGAGACGTCCCGCGAAAGCAACCGCTGCTTCCTTCCCTTCTCCGCTACGCCCCAACTTCCACATCGACCCAGCAAATTATAGCCATCACTTTTCTTCCTTCATTTCAATAGCAGATTGGGGAAGAAAAGAGGGTGAATTTCAAGGAAATCATTCTGTTTCAAGCTCGATCGAAGGCATCTTTGAAATCCAAATTGTTCCTCGGGGACAGAGAAAAGAATTGCCAAGTGGCAAGGTCAACGCCTGAGAATTTAATGATCTGTCTCCATTTTAAGGGTCTGGTATTAATCCATTTGTTCTTCGCAGAAGGAAGGAGTCTGAGGGATTAATCTCAAGATGTTTGCAGAGTATATTACCAAACTTCTTCTGTGAGTTCTCTTCTCCTATTTCTCTTTTTTTTCTTTTTCTTTTTTTTTCCAAAAAGGATCCGCTTTATCTTGTTCATAATTCTTTTTCCTCTGAATGGCAGGGTGTTCTTTGGGTATGCTTATCCAGCTTTCGAATGCTTCAAGACATTGGAGCAGCCCCATGGCAACTACACAGTTCAGCTTCGATTCTGGTGCCAATACTGGTAAATTCTTGCATACTTGATTCAAAGTTTGGAAACGAGCAGATTTCCTCCTTTCAAATTGCAATTCTCTCATAATTTTGATGATAATCTCTTGACCTCTCTTCTCAGATGATTCAATAATTGTTCATTTTCTTGAGGATACTGTATACCAATTAGGCATCTCTTCTCAAATGATTCATCATTTCTTTGATGATTTAATTGTATAAACACGCAATTAAGGGTCCAGATTTATTCATAGTTTATCCACCACCATTTTGATATGATTAATTTAGACAGCTTTAATCCAATAGCTCAGTGGAATGGTTTGAGAAGGTTGGTCGTCCAAACCTGCAAGTCATAAACTTTAACTCCACAACTTAGTGGCTACGCTGTTGTTATCTTTTGATGACCTTCAAGTTTGTCGCTATCAACCTAATAATTCTTGTAAGTTTGTCCAACTTGAATTGCTTTATACGGGATCAATTTTAAAATTAGCACTTTACTACTTTAATGATTATTTGGGTTTTAAAAATAAATTTCACATTAGAGTTCTAGATAGAAGTCCCAATGAACCCAGGCAACAAAAATGGATCTGCAGGGCTCAACTAAGCTCTTTAGCCGAGTTGGTATTTGGGTGGTAGATTGTCATACGAGAGTGAGCAATGCTCGGCTCGGCATGTTGTTCCTAACCAGGCGGTGGCTGCCGTAGCCGTGGTCATTAGCATGCCTACTCGTTGGCAATTAAGCTGCCTCATTCTTTTCCCTTTTCCTTTAACTTGTTTGTTTTGAAAAGAAAAAGAATTCTTAGTGGGTGCATGACTCATACCCACAACTTTGCAGGATAATCGTGGCGATACTCACCGTCGTCGAAATGCTCTTGGAAGTCCTAGTCTCATTGTAATTATCATTCACTCGTTTCCTCAGTTACGCTTGATCTTTCTAGATCTTCTAATTTGTTTTGTTCATGTCTCAATTCTTGTTCCGAAAATTGCAGGATACCGATGTATGGCGAAGCCAAGGTAGCCTTCTTGGTCTACTTGTGGTACCCCAAAACTAAGGTACACACGCATACACATGCCTCGCAACCAGACATGATGAAATGGAAAGATCAAGCATGAATTGATTCTCATTGCAGGGAAGTGATCTAGTTTACGAAACCTTCCTTCGACCCGTGGTGATGCAGTATGAGCCCAACATCGAGGAGAGGTTCAGAAACCTGAGGCCTAAACTCGGCCAACTCCTTGTCTTCTATCTCAGGAATTTTACAGAGAGAGGCTACACTCTGTTCCAGGATGTCCTCCAGTACGTAGTTTCCCGGAGATCAGGCAACGAGGTAATTAGTTAGTTAATTTCAATCGAGGTTCGTCAGACATATTTTACATCAACAGCAGCATCTCAGAATTTTTAATTTTTTTTTCAAAATATTATTAATCTATGCAGAAGATTAAAGGCTCATCATCGAAGAATAAGAAACACGATGAACTGGAGGACTTCGCAGAAGCCCTTCTTGGCACAAACGCGAAGCAGCGCCCGTCTCGACAACGCAAATAAGGCTACAGAATCCCCATCGATTCAATTGGCAGGGATAGAAAAAAAGACAAAGATACAGCCGGACATATTAAAATTGGGAGGGGAAGGAACTCTGTACAAATCAAACTGTTGTGTGTGCTTTTGATTTGTGGCTTCTTTTTCATTGTTTTGTGATAAAAGAGTACTCAGCATTTGATGTGAATGACGAGCAAGCTGCGGGATTCTAACGGGAAAAATGAATGCCAAAGGGACTGCCACAGTCCTCCGAAGAAGCGGAGGCAGTCAGAGAGGTGCTCGCCGCAGGAGTCGTCGGAGGTGAGGAGGATCCCACGGCGGCGGTGGCTGGAGGCGGCCGTGGGCGTCGGCTGCAGGTACGCCTGCGCCGCCTGCTGCACCAGGCGGTTCTTTATACGGATCTCGCCGCCGGGGGTGGCGACAGGGGATGAGAGCCCTGGCGCCGGCGGCGGAACCCCCATGACGTCGCGAAGGCTTGTGTACTCGCCTTCAACCTTGGTCGACTGCGGCGGGGCTGCGGCGAGGGGCGCGAGGTCGAGCAGAGCCGGGACGGGCTTCCCGCGCCGCCGGATTAAGAGGCTCGCCGAGGAAACAGGCGAGGGGCTCTTAACGCCGGCGGCGGTCGACATCGCTTCGGGAATTAACTAACGAATGAGGAGAAGAATGAGGGGGGAGAATGATTTATAGAACATGAAGTGAAGAGGATAAAAATAATTCTAAAAATAATTATGCAACTTTTTAGCCGCTCTGTATCCTAATTTGAAGGAGACGAGGGCTATGTTTAGTAATGCTATACTTAACTAAATGTAAGTTTAATATTTGCCAATAGTTGATGTGGCAATAATGATGTGGAATCTATTGAAAGATTAAGTGGAATATAGGATGAAGATTGGGTGAGTATAGGAGCATAGGAATGGGAACCAGCATTGTGATACAGTGCATCTTTGGCTAGCTAGAAGAGGGTAAATAGTTTATAGACACTTACAATTGATGATGATTTTATAAAACTCTTGATCTGTAAGGTTATATAACTATATAGTGAAAAATGAACATAAAAAATACGAATCAAACATTTACAAGCATACGCATTTGTTTAAGGTGGTTCAACATCCGTAATCTCCTACTCAACGACAAATGATCTTGATCCTGATCCTTTCGATAATCGAGGTGTTGGACGTTGGGGGACGTGGCATTTCTGTTGACTCTTGACAGACTCCGAGTTAAATGAACCTGCAACCACAGCAACGTCAGTGTCGAGCCAGGGTGGGGTTTCCCGACGATGGCCCTCTGACGCTCAAGTCAGTCTCCGGCGGTGTATAAGCGTGGAAACAAAGAAGCAGAGTAACAATAGCTACAGTAAAGTGTGCATACCTTCGTCGAAGCTTGGAGGCCTTTATATAGGGCTCCGGAGAAGTGCGTGCACGCTTCTCAAGGCATACACGCTTCTCAAATCTTCCCCTGAAAAGACATGTCAGGAAAGCGCCCCTGACACCATACCTCAATGACTCGGGCATATCTCTGACATGACAGTGGAAACTTCCACCGTACGATCCTCTGCCTGTCCATGCCGCCAACCATGCCATCTGTCGGTGGCGCGAGTTCCCACGAAGATATCAGCTGATCCTCCTTTTATCCGTTAGTGGGTTGAGCGAGAGGGTCGCTCGGCCAGCCCTTGGACGCTCAGGTGGTCTAGCCCTTCGGCTGAGCGAAGTGGCCGCTCGGAGCGGCCGCTCGGCCAACATTCCACTATCAAAGTTCCGTTGTGCTGTGATCCCTTTTCACCGGCTCCGAGGTTCGATGTAAGTTTGAGCGAGCTAACCGCTTGGTGTATGTCTTGCTTTGAGCGTCGGAAGCTCGGTGTCTGGCCGAGTTGTGGTAATATATGATCGATACTTCTTTGTCCCGGTCAGGCGAGTGAGTTGTCCGACCGGCCACCGATACATGGATGTTGACTGCTTAGACTTTGACTGCATTCGTAGCCATGACCCCTCGAGGGGTGCGCCCTTATCACCGGATCACATGTCTCTCCTTCGAGTCTAGTCGAAGGAAGATGTAAATCCGACTGACTGGACATCAAGAAGCATGGGGTCGGTTGGCTGATCAGCCACCATATTGGAAGAATTCCGATCGATTTGTCGAAGAGTGCCAGCCGGCCATGAGATCGACCACGGTAGCCGATCGACGCTCCAAGCCTTCGCGCTTGGGCTTTCTCCTTCAATATCCTCGGACGCTTGCGGTCATTGCTGATGTCACCAAAATATCTTCAGAATTCATGCAAATCATCCCGTTAAGGCCGAGCACGCACCTATTAAATGCGAACCAGTGAAGGAATGCCATGTGTCGCAACCGCAGTTGTCGTCTGCCCGAAGCGACAAGCTTTGACGCGACACCTGACGGTTTGAATTCTGCTGCTAAATTTGTCTCTTGGATTTCACGCCCTAGATTCGGCGGCTCTGCTCAGCCGAACCGAGGGCTTATAACGTCGCAGCGCCGCCTTCTTCCTTGCCCTTGCTTTCTGCTCAGTGTTCCGACGATTCGTGACCAGTTGCTCCAGCGATTCACGATCAGTTGCTCCGGCGACTTCCCGTCTTCCTCTCTTCATCCGCGGCAACCTTTCCTGCTCTCTATAAGCCTTCTTCGATCTTCTCGTAGTTCTTCCAAATCTTCGCTTCTTTCTCACGTGATAAGGGCCCACCCCTCAGGGGCCATGGCCACGATGGCAGTCAAAGTCTAAGCGGTCAACATTCATGTATCGATGGTCGGTCGGACAACTCACTCGCCCGACCGGGACAAAGAAGTATCGATCAGATATCACCACAGCTCGACCAGGCACCGAGCTTCCGACGCTCAAAGCAAGACATACACCGAGTGGCTATCTCGCTCGAACTTACATCGAACCTCGAACCGGTGAAAAGGGGTCACAGCACAACGGAACTCATACAGTGGAGTGTTGGCCGAGCGCCCGCTCTGAGCAGCCACTCCGCTCGGCCGAAGGGCTAGACCACCCGAACGGTTAAGGGCTGGTCGAGCGGCCCTCCCGCTCAACCCAATAACGGACAAAAGGAGGATCAGCTGATATCCTTGCGGGAACTCGCGCCACCAACAGGCGGCATGGCTGGCGGCATGAACAGGCAAATGATCGTATGGCGGAAGCTTCTACTGTCATGACAGAGATATGTCCGGGCCATTGAGGTATGGTGTTAGGGACGCTTTTCTGACATGTCTTTTCAGGGAAATCTTTGAGAAGCGTGTTTATCCCGAGAAGCGTGCACGTGCTTCCCCGAAGCCCTATATAAAGGGCTCTAAGCTTCGACGGAGGTATGCACACTTTGTTGTAGCTACTGTTACTCTGCTTCTTTGTTTCCACGCTTATACACTGCCAGACATTGACTTGAGTGTCGGAAGGACATCGTCAGAGAACCCCACTCTAGCTCGGCACTGACGCTGCTGTGGTTGCAGGTTCCTTCAACTCGGAGTCCGTTAAGAGTCAACAGGAGCGCCACGTCCCCCAGCGTCCATCGCCTCGATTCTCGGATAGGATCAAATTTTGCGCCATCTGTAGGAACGCACCTGTATCCGAGCCGAGAAGATGAAAGAAGCTGGACGACTTCACAATGTGACGCTCACTCAAGAGGAGCTCGATATGCTCGTGCAAGCTCGGGCAACCAAAATAGTTGAGCAGCAACAGTAAAAGGCGCTAGCCGATCGGCTGGCACAGCAAGCAACATCGGCATCTGGGGGTCGAGCGGCGCAAGAAGATCAGCCGGAGCAACTCTCCATCCGGGGACAAAATAGAGGGCCGATCGGCACACAAGGAGAAGCACCCCCTGCGCCAATACCGTTCCATCGGGCTCTGTTCCAGACACCCTAGGAAATCGTACAAGTGAATCAAGAGCGAGGATCTTCTTCGGACGAAGCACCCGTTCGGGATGCTAGGAAAGACAAAGCACCGCGAGCAGATGCGCCCCCCGAGCGGATCAACCGCCAGTTCTCCGAAGCGATACTACAGGACCCACTGCCCAGACACTACGCTCCACTAGCTATTGGAGAATATAACGGGTCGACCGATCCAGACAACCATTTGGGCAAGTTCGACAATGCGGCCACCCTTCACCAATACACAAATGGGGTGAAGTGTTGGGTCTTCCTTACCACGCTCTCCGGCTCAGCACAACAATGGTTCAGGAAACTGCTGGACGGATCGATACAAAGTTTCAAGGATTTCTGAACGGCCTTCCTATATCATTTTGCGAGCAGCCGACGTTACTAGAAGATAAGCGTTAGTTTATTTTCTTTGAAGAAAGGACCAAGAGAAGCTCTTCGGGCGTACATCCAGTGATTTAATCAGGTAGCTATGGACATCCCTTCGGTCTCATCTGAGACCATGATGAATACCTTCACCCAGGGGCTCGCAGAAGGAGACTTCTTTCGGTCACTCATCAGGAAGCCACCCCATGACTACGACCATATGCTCAAGAAGACTAATGAGTATATAAACGTGGAGGAGGCCTAGGCAGCCAGAAGGAAGGAGGCACCAGCCAAACCTTCGGTGGCAACCGAACGACGACCGCCGAGCAACCACCAACCGCCAAGGGGGCCAAGAGCTGAAGGTTGACCGCACCAAGAAATGAGGGCACGGGCCGTGCAGCATGAGGCTTCCGATCGGCCGAAGGCACCAAAGGGCAAGATATTGACACCTATGTTCTGTTCCTTCCACCAGTCGGCGTCGCACAACACACGTGATTGTCGTGGTCTAACACCAATCGCCAGACCGGCCCCAAGGGGCTATCATCGGCAATCTCCTTCTCCCGAACGATGACATAGGCATCAATCCGCCGGGCAACAAGAAGATGCAAGAAGATCTCCCGATCAACAGCAGCATCATCAGCAAAGGGGAAGCATTGATTCTTCCCGAGCCGTGCATGAGCGAATCAGGCCATCCTCTCGGGAGGAGGAGAACAGAAGTAATGTCGTGCGAGGGGAAATAAACATCATCGCTGGTGGACCGACCAACGGTGACTCCAACCGAGCCTGAAAGTCATACGCCCGCTGGTTGGAGATACATGCAGTGGGGTGCAGCCAAGAAATGGCAAGTGAACCTAAGATCAGCTTTGGGCCCCGGGACCTCGAGGGAGTAGAAGCCCCTGCACGATGACGCCCTCATCATCCGAGCGGTAATCGCTAACTATACTATCCACCAAGTTTTTGTTGACACAGGGAGCTCGATGAATATAATCTTCAAGAAGGCTTTCGATCAGCTCCAGATCGACCAAGGCGAGCTACTACTAATGACGACCCCACTATATGGGTTCACTGGCAACGAGGTATAGCCGATCGACCAAACCAAATTGGCCACATCGCTCGGAGAGGAGTCACTCAGGAGGACTAGAACCATAAACTTCATCGTGGTAGATGCCCCCTCAGCCTACAACGTTATCTTGGGTCAACCGACTGTCAATGAGTTCTGGGCGGTAGTTTCAACCTACTGCCAAAATATCAAGTTCCCGATCGACGACCGGATTGGAGAAGTCAGAGGTGACCAGCTAGCCGCTCGGTGCTGCCACATTGAGATGGTCAAGACTAGAGGTAAGCGTCATCACTGAAAAACCACCTACTCTAGTTTATGAGGAGAAAGAGGAAGTGCAAATCCATCCTCGCCAAGCGGAAGTAACAACTTTCATAGCATCCGACCTAGAAGCTGAACGGAAGGCGGAGCTGATCACCTGTCTCCAGCAAAACCATGACGTGTTCGCGTGGTCAATGTACGAGCTCCCCGGAATTTCCCTGGGCGTCGCGCAACACCAACTCCACGTCCGACCGGACGACGTCCGACCGGACGACGTCCGACCGGACGCCGTCCGGTGAAACAAAAGAAGAGAGACTTTAGCGCCGAGCAAAATCTGATCATCCGAGTGGAAGTAGAGAAGTTGTTGGAGGTCGGCCACGTGCGGGAAGTTCAATTCCCAAGCTGGGTCGCGAATGTAGTGCTGGTCTCGAAGTCGGGTAACAAGTGGCGAGTCTACATCGACTTCCGGGACCTCAACAAGGCATGCCCGAAGGACTTCTACCCGCTGCCTCGGATTGATCAGATGGTAGACTCCACTACTGGGTGCTAGCTGATATGCATGCTGGACGCATATCAAGGGTACCACCAAGTGTCGCTCGCCTGGGAAGATCAAGAAAAAGTTAGCTTTATTACGGCTGATGGCACGTATTGTTATAATGTCATGTCATTCGGATTGAAGAACGTCAGAGGCACCTATCAAAGGCTGATGAACAAAGTATTCCAACGACATATTAGCCGTAACTTGGAGGTATACGTCAACGACATATTAATCAAATCCCAATGAACGGCTGACTTATGCGCAGATATCAAGGAGACCTTCCAGATACTTAGGGCATACGGGATCAAGCTGAATCCAAACAAGTGTATGTTCGGTGTGAAAAGCGGGTGATTTTTGGGCTACATTTTCACCAAACGGGGCATTGAGGCCAACCCCAGCAAAGTGAAGGCACTATAGGACATGTCGCCTCCTAGAAATCTGAAGGAAGTCCAGCATCTCATCGGTTGGATAATAGCACTGTCTCGATTCATCTCCAAGGCATCCGACCGGAGATTGCAGTTCTTCAAGATATTACACCGAGCCACCAAATTTCAATGGGACGAGGAGTGCGACCGGACGTTCGAAGAACTGAAGGAGTATCTCAATTCATTGCCTATATTGGCTAAGTCAACTGTCGGCGAGCCACTCAGAATTTATTTATCCTCGACCGAGCAGGCGGTTGGCTCGGCACTAGTTAGGCCAAACGACGAGGAACAGCCAGTGTACTTCTTGAGTCATATATTGAAAGACATTGAATCTCGCTACACTGATCTTGAGAAGTTTGCTTACACATTGGTACTCGTCGCTCAGAGGCTTCGCCCATACTTCCTCAGCCACTCCATCATCGTAATGACTAATAGTCCCTTCAGGAGGGTGTTGCTGAATCCTGAAGCATTTGGACGGCTAATCAAATAGACTACGGAGCTCAGTGAGTTCAACATCCAATACCAGCCCCGAACGGCCATCAAGGCGCAGTCCCTGGCGGATTTCATCACTGAGGTACACAATCCTGAGCCCGAAGTCATTTGGAAGATATATGTGGATGGTTCATTTACTCGGTAAGGGAGTGGGGTCGGTATATTGCTCATCTCCCCCCAAGGGGAGCGGATGCAGTTGTCCGGTCGAATGGACTATAGGGCAACAAACAATTAAGCCAAATACGAGGTGTTGATAGCTGGCATACAAGTCGCCCGACACGTTGGAGCCATCAGGGTCTTCATCCACTCGGACTCTCAATTGGCCGCTCAGCAGCTAACCGGGACATTCGAGATAAGTAATGCGCGACTCAAGCTCTACGCCGAAGCCTACGAAAAATTAAAGGTCAACTTTCGGGAGGTCGTCATATATAAAATCCCCTGATCGGAAAACCATGCTGCAGACGACCTGGCCAAGCTAGCCAGCTCGCTATCGCCGATCGTCATACCACAGCCGATTGAGTAGGTATCTTTAGTGGCTCATGTCGACCGAATGGAGGGACTCTCCTTTCCAAGTGATTGGAGAATGACTCTAGTGGAATTCTTGTGGTCAGGAGCTGCACCGTCCAATCAGGAGGAGGCTCGCACATTAAGGAGAAGAGCTGGTTGATTTACCCTGATCGAGGATCAGCTCTACAAGAAGGCCTTCTCTAGGCCTCTGCTTAAGTGCGTCAGAGCGGAGACCGCTGATTACATACTACGGGAGGTCCATCAAGGGTCCTGCGGAGGACATCTAGGCGGCCGCTCACTGGCTAGAAAGATCCTATTGGCTAGATACTTCTGTCCGACCCTCCAAGAGGATGCCGCTCGGACGATGGTCATTTGTCTGTCCTGCCAGAAGTATCATAGCCTCTCACACCGGCCGACCAAGGAGATGAAGGCATCCATGGTCTCTTGCCTGTTCGACCAGTGGAGCATGGACATTGTTGGGTTATTCCCCATGGCAACAAGTCAGCGGAAGTTCCTGCTCGTCGTAGTGGATTATTTCTCCAAATGGGTAGAAGCCGAGCCACTTGCAAGAATGACTGAGCAGATGGTCATGAAGTTCATCTGGCAGCACATCATCCGCCGGATCGATATCCTCCGTTGGCTCATCTCAGATAACGGAAGGCAGTTTGTTGGCCAAAGACTCAGAGAATGGTGTGGAGGATATGACATTCAACAAGCCTTCACCTCGGTAGCCTACCCTCAAAGAAATGGGCAAGCGGAGGTCGCTAATCACGAAATTCTCAAAATCCTCCGCGCTCGGCTCGACCATATGGGAGGTAGCTGGGTCGATGAGCTCCCCAGTGTACTGTGGGCACTTTGCATGACTCCCAAGGAAGGGGTCGAGGCAACTTCTTTCCACCTGGTGTACGGTGGAGAAGTGGTCGTCTCTGTCGAGGTCGGCGTTGAATCCGATCGGATACAATACTATAGCGAGGACAACGCTGAGCGGAGACTCTTGGAGCTGGACTTGGTGGACGAGGTGCGCGCCAAAGCGGGAGTACGGCTGATGGCCTACCGACAACGGATGAGGCAGAGCTATAATCGAAGGGTGATCCCAAGATCGTTTCAGGTCGGCGACTTGGTGTAGAAGAAAGTAAAGTCGGTCGGTGACGTCTTGAAACTGGAAGCCCCCTGGGGCAGGCCTTTTAAAGTCATGGGAAAGCCGCTCGGGTGCCTACTACTTGGAGGACGAGGATGGGAGGCAACTGGAACGGCCATAGAGCGCAAATCATCTCCAGCCCTACCGAGTCGGATAAGAGGTGGACTCATGTAGTAGTCAATCTTTGTACCCCCGATAGCCCTATACTCTGGTTGCAGGATAAGTAAAAAAGAACCTAAGGGTTTCAAAGTTTCGGACCGAGCGGCTCGTCAAATCATCGAGCAACGACGTTAAACCCTAGTCTCCATCGGCGGTCGAGCGACGACCTTAAACTCAAGTCTTCATCAAATCGTCGGGCGGCGATGTTAAACCCTAGTCTCCATCGACGATCGAGCGGCAACCTTAAACTCACATCTTCGTCAAATCATCGAGCGGTAACGTTAAACTCTAGTCTCCACCGGCGGTCGAGCAGCGACCTTAAACTCACATCTTCGCCAAATTATCAAGTGACGACATTAAACCCTAGTTGTTGGTGCAACATCCCTCAGGTCAAGGTTGACCTGGTTGACCAAGCTGAGTCTTGGTTTGGGTTTAGATGTTTGACAATAAGATATTGATTGAAGAAGAGTCAAGTAGGTCAAGGATGACCGGATACTTGACTGGGAAGTCCTAACTGGGATGTTAGGCAGGAGGAAAATCTTGGTGAGTGAAGCCAGGTGAAAGACCTAGTGAGTGAAGCTAGGCAATTGGGAAGTCCTAGTGAGTGAAGCTAGGCAGGAGAAAAATCCTGGTGAGTGAAGCCAGGTGAAAGACCTAGTGAGTGAATCTAGGCAATTGGGAAAGTCCTGGTGAGTGAAGCCAGGCAAGAGAAATCCAGATGGGTCAAGGTTGACCAGACATCTGGTGAGAGTCCAAGTAGGTCAAAGGGATTGACCGGATACTTGGCACGAGGAAGAAAAGTCCAAGTAGGTCTTAGGGAGTGACCGGATACTTGGCAAGAAGAGAAAAGTCCAAGTGAGTCAAAGGGATTGACCAGACACTTGGTGAGAGAGTCCTAGCTGGCCAAGGGTGACCGGATGCTAGGTCTTATGTACCAACAAGTCATGGTTGACTAGATGTTGGTTTAGGGGGCTTTGGACTTGGTTTTGGGCAAAAACCAAGGTTTGGATTGATCCGTGGATTGATCCAGCAAGTTTGGATTGATCCGTGGATTGATCCAGCAGGTTTGGATTGATCCGTGGATTGATCCAGCAGGTTTGGATCGATCAGTGGATCGATCCAGAAGATCTGGATCGATCCGGTGAGTCCCCACGAACAGAACCTCTCTGGATCGATCCGTGGATCGATCCAGAGGTCCCAATCGATCAGTGGATCGATTGGGACGCTGCTGCTTCGCGCGATAAGTGCTGGATCGATCCGTGGATCGATCCAGAAGTTTTTCCAGAGCACAGAGGCGCTCTGGATCGATCCGTGGATCGATCCAAAGCCTCCCCAATCGATTGGGAGCAATCCAATCGATTGGGATTCGACCGTTGGCGTCGTTTATAGCTGTTGGCGTGCGATTTCTTCAGCAGAACTTCACCGATTCATTCCAGATTCAACACAGCTCCTCCCCAGCACTCTCTAAGCTCCTCACCGCTAGTTCTTGAAGGTTCTTGGAGGTTCATCCAAGTCAAGAGGCGAGTTGCAACGAGAAGAAGAAGAAGCTAGGGTTTTTACTGCATTTCTTGTAAGCTTTTGCTTATTCTTTACTACCCTTTCTTCTTCTTGTACTGAGAGTCTTGTAGGGCTTCTCCGCCTCGGTAGTTACCGAAAAGGAGTGTTTTCATAGTGGAGGGTGCGTGCGTGGTGTGGATCCTTGGATTAGTCATCTCCGTTGGAGGTGGATACCAAGTAAACTCCTAGTGTTAGCGTGTTTGTGTTTGTTTATGTATTTTCCGCTGCGCATTCTTGAAGAAACAAGCAACACCGAGCAACGAGCACGCGACGAGCTATTCACCCCCCCCTCTAGCTACTTTTGGTCCTAACAAGTGGTATCAGAGCGAGGCCGCTCTTCACCGGAATCATCGCCGGAAGGGTCAAGCATATCAAGAAAAGCTAGAGGGTGAAGAAGTTGGAGCAAATTCTTCAAGTTCAAGACTTTATCAAGCTCAACTTCAAGATGCAATTCCAAGATGGGCTTGGATTTGACACAAGGGTGGCTCCACCATACACTTCTGCGAGTTTCGATTCTTGGAAATCAAGAATCGAAAATTTTCTTATGATGGAGATAGAGCAATGGTTTGCTCTAATGGAAGGCTTCAAGGCTCCAAGAAATTCAAAGGGCAAAGTTCTAAAGAAAAGCAAATGGAGCCCTGAGCAAGCCCAAAGGTGCGAGGCAAATGACAAAGTGACCAAGCTTTTGGTCAATTTATTGCCAAGCACCATCCTTTGCAAAATTGGAGAGTTTGAAGATGCAAAGGAGCTATGGAGCAAATTGGCCAAGCTTCATGAAGAGATCCCCTCCACTGTACAAGATCATGAAGAATCCAGAGAGGTGACTCTTTGGAGCAAGACCAAGAGGAGGACTCCGAGGTTGAGAGATGCTCAACCTCCGAAGAAGAGGAAATCCAAGAAGCTTCATCCTCAAGGGAATGCAACGAAGGGAACAAGGAGGGAGCATACTCCTTGTTTCATATTCAAGATGATGAAGCCTCCACCTCTAGGATTGAGGGGGAGCAATCCTTGGTGACGCCGGATCAAGAAGAAGGAGAAGCTTCTACATCCGGGTCAAGTGAAGAAGAAGAAGATGGTGCCACCTCCGAAATTCAAGAAATAGCAAATGGAGGAGCAAGTGTCATCCCTACACAAGAAGGTATAAATGTTTCAATTAAAAATAAAAATCATATAATATGTTTTGAGTGTAGGGAAAGTGGGCACTACAAGAGCAAGTGTCCCAACTTGGCCAAGAAGAAGGGTCAAGTGACGCAAAAGGGCAAGGAGAAGCCCGAGGAGACCATTCCCGGAACAAAGAAGAGCAAGGAGCATATCATATGCTTCTCTTGCAATCAAAAGGGGCATTACCGGAGTCAATGCCTCAAGGGGAAGAAGATGGTCAAGGCTCAAGGAGGCACTAGTCAAGGGGGAGCCTCCAAGGTAAAGAAGAAGGTAACATTTATTGAGCCTACTCCTTTACATTATGGTAAAAAGCATGATAGTTCTAATTTTTATCATTTTAATGCGATTTACCATAAGAATAGGAAGCATGAGGGCTTTAAGGAAAAGCATGTGGCCCTACATGCCAAAACTACTACACTTAAGGCTAGGAATGTAGGTAAAAGTCTAGGCAAGAACTCTAAGGATTGTAGCTACAAGCCTAGAAACAAAAATGCTCATGGACTTAATGGAAAACCAAAAACTAAGGACTTAGTGATGGAAAATCAAGTCTTGAGGTCAAGACTTGATAAAATGGAAAAGACCCTAAGAAGGATGGAAAATATCTTATTAGGCCAAAATGAGCATAGCCTAGGTCTAGGAGCACAAAGGTCATCCAATGGTCATAGAGGTTTGGGATACAAACCCAAAGCTAAAAAGAATGTGCTTAGTTATCATAGGGTTCCATATAGCTATGGAACAAACCCTAAGTCTAGAGGTCAAGTCCAAGATACAAGGGAAGATATCCCTAGAAGTATCTTTGCAACCAAAGTGACTAAGACTTCCAAGAAGTCTAAGAAAGTCACTAACAAGGTCACAAGAGAGGCTATCCCTAGAGTTGACCTAGAAAATGTGACCAAGGCTTCTAAGAAGCTCAACAAGGTTACTAGGAAGGTATCTAGGGAAGTTATCCCTAGTGAGTACCTAGAGCATCCAAGGAGCACCAATAGGTGTTGGGTTCCTAGGAGCATCTTCTCTACCCCATAGATGGGTTAGAGAGTGTCAACTCCGATTAGAAGGGTAGTTAACCCAACTTTGAGGAAATTGACACTCAAGGAGCATTTTCAATGTTTTTGTTAACCTTTGAAAATGAAATAGAATTATTATTTACTCCTTGAAAGAGTAAAATGTGCCTAATGGTGGAAAATTGATTTTATCTTAAAAAGGCATAAATTGGGAAAACCTAGAGAAATACCAAGTTGGGATTTTGGTATTCTCTTATAAATTTTAAGGCACTCCGGGCCTTGATTTATGTGATTACTCTTGAGGAAAAATGGAATATGCCAACATTTGAGGATAAGCTTAATTTCAATTGGCATAAATTAATCAAGAGAATTAGAAATGCCCATTTAGGTTTTGGCACTCTCTTGAAGCACTTTGGGCAATCTAGGGTTTAAGTTTTAGGATTAGCTAAGATTAACGATACTTAGATAGGTAATCTAGGTATATTTTATTTATGCTAAACCTTGCCATGATTGTTTGCTCATAATATGCCATGACATCATATTTTATCTTATTTGTATTTTGCATTCATGACTTATCATGAAAAATACAAAAATACCATGTCATGCCATACATACATCATGTAGTTATAGGAATCTTTCTTTTGAAAGCTATTTTATTTTGATGTATGCCATAACATTATCATGCATTATGTTTATTTCCTTAAAAATTAAGGACATATGGCATTAGTTAAACAAGTGGCATTTGTTTACAACAAGTGGAATAAACAAGTGACATTTGTTTAACAAGTAATCAACAAGTAACATCCTTTGTGGATGTCTACCTCTCAAAATGCCTAGATAGATATGCATGATCCCTAGAATAGGGCAAAACCAAAATCTTACATCTCACAAAGACCTATAAGATGACTTGTATGTGTTTCAGTGCACATTAGATACAAGTGAGATGTTAGGATGATGAACAAAACTCAAGATGTTGATTTAGTGCATTCTTTTGAGTTTTAAATTCATCAAAACACATAGTTATGTGTTTTCCCATCATTGGGAAAGCTAATGTACAAGTCATGTGCATTATGCCCAAGGAACATGATGGGATATTGGTTTTGAAAATGTTTTTAAAATGTTTTTGGAAAACTTTGGTGAAGGCTATCTTTTGATAGTAATCACCATTGAATAGTTAGACACAAACTTGAAGAAAACGCTAAAGTTTTTGCAAGTTTTCAAGTTTGTGTCAATCTTTGAAAATATAAAGTATTTTCATAGAAAGCTATTTTTCCATGATTAAGTATGCCCTAAATAATGTCTACACGAAATTTCATGATTTTTGAATTTTTGTAGAATTTTCTAGGGGTTTCTGAAGTTGATTGAAATGGAATTTCAGCAACTATCAGAACTCCGATCGATCCATGGATCGATTGGAGTTCCTGAATCGATCCGTGGATCGATTCAGAAGGTAAATCTCACGAGCAGAAGCTCGCTGGATCGATCAGTGGATCGATCCACACATACTGAATCGATCAGTGGATCGATTCGGTTGGTTCAATCGATTGGATCCCAACTCCAATCGATCCAAGTTGCTGATTTTGGCTGGGAAGGCCTGACTTCAGCATCTTTGAACCATGGTTAGTCTATGTAACCATTCCAAACCCTTAAAATACATTTGTATACATAAAAAGGGTGTTTTCGTGTTGAAAACAAGGATGGAATGGTTAAGGAAGACTTCATTGAAGTTTAGGTTGAGGTTTGTTTCAAATTTTGAACATTTGAATCTCAAAACTTCTAAATCTGGGTTTCCTAAAGGTTTAGGGATTCCAAGTCATTGTTGGTGCAATGACAGAAGTTACCACCATGTCTTTAGGGGGAGGGACTCTTTAAAGGCATGAAAATTATTTTTCATGAACCTTGGAAGGTGGTTAACCTTCTTTAAAGAAAATGCTCATGGACGAGCTTTTGAACTTGAAATGGGGAGTGGATATCCTCATTATTTCAAGTGGGAACTCAAGATGTTAGAAAATGCTCAAGGTTGGGTATTTGTCTACATTGAGGAAGAAGTTAAGGATAAATGAAGGGTATGGGACCTTCATTATCATGTTGGTTCAACGAGTGAAGTTGTAACCAATGATGAGCAACTCTTCAGGGGGAGAGTTTTCAACAAATGGATTTGTTGAAGTGTGCCCAAAGAGGGGGCATAGGTTGATGTGTGCCAATAGGGGGAGAATGAAAGGACGTGTGAAAGGGAGTAAGTTAGGCTTTCATTATCTAAGAGGGAGTTTTCCCTCTTAGGGGGAGAATGAAAAGCTTAACTTATGCTTTCATTACCTAGTGGCATGAAGAATGAGGCTATGGGATTAGCCTAACTTACATGTGGCATTGTAAGTGTTATTGTGGTATTGTCAAACATCAAAAAGGGGGAGATTGTTGGTGCAACATCCCTCAGGTCAAGGTTGACCTGGTTGACCAAGCTGAGTCTTGGTTTGGGTTTAGATGTTTGACAATAAGATATTGATTGAAGAAGAGTCAAGTAGGTCAAGGATGACCGGATACTTGACTGGGAAGTCCTAACTGGGATGTTAGGCAGGAGGAAAATCCTGGTGAGTGAAGCCAGGTGAAAGACCTAGTGAGTGAAGCTAGGCAATTGGGAAGTCCTAGTGAGTGAAGCTAGGCAGGAGAAAAATCCTGGTGAGTGAAGCCAGGTGAAAGACCTAGTGAGTGAATCTAGGCAATTGGGAAAGTCCTGGTGAGTGAAGCCAGGCAAGAGAAATCCAGATGGGTCAAGGTTGACCAGACATCTGGTGAGAGTCCAAGTAGGTCAAAGGGATTGACCGGATACTTGGCACGAGGAAGAAAAGTCCAAGTAGGTCTTAGGGAGTGACCGGATACTTGGCAAGAAGAGAAAAGTCCAAGTGGGTCAAAGAGATTGACCAGACACTTGGTGAGAGAGTCCTAGCTGGCCAAGGGTGACCGGATGCTAGGTCTTATGTACCAACAAGTCATGGTTGACTAGATGTTGGTTTAGGGGGCTTTGGACTTGGTTTTGGGCAAAAACCAAGGTTTGGATTGATCCGTGGATTGATCCAGCAGGTTTGGATTGATCCGTGGATTGATCGAGCAGGTTTGGATTGATCCGTGGATTGATCCGTGGATTGATCCAGCAGGTTTGGATCGATCAGTGGATCGATCCAGAAGATCTGGATCGATCCGTGGATCGATCCGGTGAGTCCCCACGAACATAACCTCTCTGGATCGATCCGTGGATCGATCCAGAGGTCCCAATCGATCAGTGGATCGATTGGGACGCTGCTGCTTCGCGCGATAAGTGCTGGATAGATCCGTGGATCGATCCAGAAGTTTTTCCAGAGCACAGAGGTGCTCTGGATCGATCCGTGGATCGATCCAAAGCCTCCCCAATCGATTGGGAGCAATCCAATCGATTGGGATTCGACCGTTGGCGTCGTTTATAGCTGTTGGCGTACTATTAACTTCACCGATTCATTCCAGATTCAACACAGCTCCTCCCCAGCACTCTCTAAGCTCCTCACCGCTAGTTCTTGAAGGTTCTTGGAGGTTCATCCAAGTCAAGAGGCGAGTTGCAACGAGAAGAAGAAGAAGCTAGGGTTTTTACTGCATTTCTTGTAAGCTTTTGCTTATTCTTTACTACCCTTTCTTCTTCTTGTACTGAGAGTCTTGTACGGCTTCTCCGCCCTCGGTAGTTATCGAAAAGGAGTGTTTTCATAGTGGAGGGTGCGTGCGTGGTGTGGATCCTTGGATTAGTCATCTCCGTTGGAGGTGGATACCAAGTAAACTCCTAGTGTTAGCGTGTTTGTGTTTGTTTATGTATTTTCCGCTGCGCATTCTTGAAGAAACAAGCAACACCGAGCAACGAGCACGCGACGAGCTATTCACCCCCCCCCCTCTAGCTACTTTTGGTCCTAACACTAGTCTCCACCAGCGGTCAAGCGGCGACCTTAAACTCACGTCTTCGTCAAATCGTCGAGCGGCGACGTTAAACCCTAGTCTCCACCGGGGGTCGAGAGGTTAGCTTAAACTCACATCTTCATCAAATCGTCGAGCAGCAATGTTAAACCCTAGTCTCCACCGACGGTCGAGCGGCAACCTTAAACTCTGGACTTCATCAAATCGTCGAGTGACGACGTTAAACCCTAGTTTCAACGACGGTCGAGCGACGACCTTAAACTCTGGACTTCACCAAATCGTTGAGGGGCGACGTTAAACCCATGCTTCCGACAATGGCCGAGCGGCGGCCTTAAACCCGAGAGAACCTGCTGAATTCATCTGGGGGTCAAACGACAACCCGAGCCCTCGAATATGCCGCCCACCCAGGGCCATATTGTAAAAAGTCTTCGTTGAAGGCAATTTGAGACTAGCACCTATCGCCAATCGGAAGGAGCGAGGGCAAACAGGCGAATATAATTTTTTTCAAATTCTCTAACTTAGAACTTATTCAACTTATAATTTTTTAAGAAAGTTAGAAATTTTTTTTAACCTTAGACTTTTTCGGAACCCTATTTTTGTTGTGATCAAAAGGGGAGAAGGAAAAGTATAAGTCAAGGGGGAGATAGACCAAAATTTAACTTTTCTATTTTTTGCACATTATTGCAAAAATAGTTAGTTTATTTTTTATGTCTATTTACCCTAGCTTAACTTGGGTTGCTCACATCAAAAAGGGGGAGGTTGTTAGAACCCCAAGGTTGTTTTAGTGCGATCAACAAGTTAAGTTAGGTATTGTGTGTTTTTAACCTTGTGTCTAAGTGTGCAGGAGCTTAGGAGCACAGGTAGTCGAGCGGAAGACGCAACTAGCGAGAAGGACGAAATGTGGTGCGCCCGAGGGACGAGGCTATTAGAGTGTACTAAAAGCCTAACTTTTTGTAAACATCTATTTTGAAATAAAAGAATCACATTGGTCATATGTCTACATTTATTTGCTAAGTGTAGTTGTTCAATTAATTTATATTGTAGATAACATGGTGAGTGGTGTCACTCACAGAAGATCATGTTATCAGTTCTTTATAAATTATAAACAGTTGCTTACGACTAAGATGGAAAGAAACAAACTGTTGGAATAGTCGTAGTGTAATTAGGTATTAGTTTATCTTGACTAATAAATTACACTAGTACACTCTAAGTGTATTGAGTAGGATCATTTAAAATAAGTTCTTTTTATACTGACTTAATAAAAGAACAAGACCTTAGTTATTATGGAAGTGTGTGTTCTTAATCCTAATATAATAACAAGCACATATATTTAGTATTTATTTCTTTGACTTGTCAAAGGGTGAGATTTAGCTCGATAAATCAAAAGGCCTGATAAGTTGGGAAATGATATTACTTATAGTGTGTGTTGTTGATTATAGAAGAAAATTGTGTCCTAGTAATCTAGGTTGATAATGTCCCCAAGAGGAGCTCACAAGGATTGTCATGTTAAACCCTGCAGGTGGACTTAGTCCGACATGACGATAAGGTTGAGTGGTACTACTCTTGGACTGAGATATTAATTAAAATGAGTTGTCAGTAACTCAATTAATTAGTGGGCATCCGACATCTTAAACACAGGGAGACTAACACACTCATAATAAGAAGGAACCCAAAATATAATTTGGGATTGGTGCGGTAGTTCAATAATAATTCTTTAGTGGAATGAATTATTATTGATGAAATTAAGTTGGGTGTTCGGGGCGAACACGGAAAGCTTAATTTCATCGGGAGACCAAAACCAATTCCTCCTCTCGGTCCCTATCATAGCCTCTTGTATATAGAGAATTATACCCACCACAGACCCACTTCTTACCCACCTTATACCCATCCTAATGAGGCCGGCCAAGCAAGCTTGGAACCCAAGCTTGGGCCGGCCAAAGCAATTAGGATGAGTAAGATGGTGTGGCCGGCCCTAGCTTGAACCCAAACTTGGTGTGGCCGGCCACATCATATTAAAAGGACTTTATTTTTTAAAAATTTTCTTATGTGGATTCCATGGTTTTAAAAAAGAGTTTAAAATTTAAATCTTTCCTTTTTATAGCTTTCTACAAAAGATTAAGAAAATATATGATATCTTTCCTTATTTGTAGATTGAAAGGAAGATTTTAATTTTGAGAAAACTTTTCTTTTTTGTGACCATGTTCATGATTTAAAAGAGAGTTTTAAAATTATAAATTTTTCCTTTTATAAGTTTATACAAAGGATTAATAAAAGATTAGATATTTTTCATTATTTGTAGATTGAAAGGAGATTTTAATTTTAGAGATAACTTTCCTTTTTAGAAATCATCCACATGTTTTAAAAAAGAGATTTTAATTTAAAGAAATTTCCTTTTATAACCAACCATGAAGGGATAAATTATTAGAGAAATTTTTATTAAAAATTTCCGGAAATAAATTAGGAAGTTTTAATTCTTGTATTAAAACTTTCCTTGTTTGGAGCTTGTAGGTGGCGGGCCATGTAGATAAAGAAAAGGAAATTGATTTTTTATCAATTAAATTTTCCTTTTCATGGCAAAAGGAATTAAGGAAGTTTTTATTTAAATTTACTTATTTGCCAAGACCAAGGATTATAAAAGAGATGGTAGGGGTGCCTTCATGGCTAATAACTCTATTCTATTTTCCTCCCTCTCTTCCTTGGTGGTGGCCAGCCCTTGCTTCTTGCTCTTCTCCTTTTCTCTTCCTCCTTTGTGGCCTGTGGCATCAACACAAGAGAAGTCATTGGTGGCCGGTTCTAGTTAGGAGAAGAAGGAGAGAAAGGAAGTTTTGTTTCTAGCATCCCTTGGAGCTTGGTGGTGGTGGCCGAACCTCACATCTCTTGGAGTTTTTTGTGGTGGCCGAAACTAGCTTGGAGAAGAAGGAGCTTGGGTGGTTCTCATCTCGGTAGATTGTTGCCCACACAACGTCCGAGATAAGAAGAGGAATACGGTAGAAGATCAAGAGGTCATTGTATACAAAGAAATGTATAACTAGTAATTATTTTCCAAACACAAAAGATATATGATTCTAGAGTTCCGGATTTGTTTCGAAGTTGTGTTTCTTTTGTTTTGTTTTTAGGATTTATGATTCGATTGTTCTTTTTGGTTAAACCTAATGTTATTTTAGGAAATTAGATATTGAATTTCTATTAAAGTCTTTGTCGAGGCAGTGGTGGATGATCTCATACCCAAGAAGGCCTAGTGCCTTGCCATGTTTGACCTGGGAGCCAATTTTAGAAATAAATATTTAATCAACTTTATAACATAGGTGGACTTGGATCAATAGTGTTAAGTTCCGCTTGCGATCTAAGTTTAAACTATTAAGAACAGATAAGTTAAATTTGGAATCAATAATGTTAAGTTCCGTTTACGATTCCGAATTTAATTTCTAAAGAACACAATAGGTTGTTAGGAAAGATTCGACACTTGTACAAAATTTTTATACAGTGGAACCAGTATGATCTTCCTAGGACCAACCAACAGAGGCACTGCAGAAGAGTACACAGGCAGACAAGAAGGAAGCGTGCAGTGGTTCCGAGGGACGAGAAGCCAGAGCGGAAGATTGCTCGAGGAGCAAGAGACGCAGCTAGCGAGAAGGTCGGCATGGGGTGCGACCGAGGGACGAAGACTGCGGATGAGTATGCTAGCGGACAAGAAGGAAGCACGCGGTGATTCCGAGGGACGAGAAGTCGGAGCGGAAGCCTGCTCGAGAGGACCGGAAGTTGAGTTCGGGTGAACCCTATTCCGCATGACAGAGATCACCCAAATGAGCGGAATACTAAGTTTGAGGTAAACGGAGCCGGAGCAGAATACCCCGATTGGAAAAAGTCAACGGGGTTGAATTTTCCCTCCAGGGCGCTCGGACCACTCCAGGGCGCCCGGAACCCTTCCGGGTGCCCGGAGTTGACTTTTTGACCAGAATGTGTCAATCGCGATCTGAACGTTGGGGAATAAATATTTATCACCCCCAGGGCGCCAAGAACCCCTTCGGGGCACCCCGACCAAGGCTATAAATACAACCTTGGTCCATAAGCTTTTCAACAATTCCAAGCAATTCATTTCAGACACTTGTACACTTCTTTTTAGAGTTAAGCTTCTATTTTTTGTACGTCAACGCTGTAAGAGGCTTCTCCGCCTAGAGGAGATTTGTTAGTATGCTTTTCATCTGCCTTAGATTAACAACCTCCCCAGTTGTAACCAAGTAAATTGTGAGCCTCGTCCTTCCTGTTTTATTTACTTACTCTTTATATGCAAGTGTTAGTTTAAGAAGTCGAGAAAGGTTGTGCTTTTTGTTTTTGCAGGCTATTCAACCCCCCTTCTAGCCGGCCGCTACGATCCAACAATTGGAACTTGGCATTTTGTTAAAAAATACAAGGTCGACCCGAGACTGAAAAAGGTAGGTCCCTAGCTCAGACTGCTAGGGATAGTAGAAATAATGAAAGACTTGAGGGGTTAGAGGGATGTCGTGCAGCCGGAACAACATGACAACGCCGCACAGCAAGCGGAAAGAATTGGGGATGAGCTGTGGAAGGGGGACGCGAAAGTAATTACAAACTTCAAGAATAAAGGGGTGGACCAGGAATCGAAGGTCGGCCACAAATTGGTCTCGGAAAAGATAAATAGTGTCGATCGGCAGATTGTTTGGCCGATCGGACGAATCAGCCAAGATTATCTCATGGTCAGGGGAGATCTCAAAGACATTCCTAAGGCTCTTGGCGTCTCCCGTGTCAAATCTGGTCTCCATGGTACTGTACTAGAGACCAGGAGCGGGGTCGGAAGGCCGAGAGGAGCTAGCCATGGTCAAAAAATAGAGACCAAGTTTTACTTGGCTCGGAGCCTTCGTTGACTCTTACTCCAAGGCCCGCACTTGTTTAGAGCTTTCGTTGGGCAATCCATTAACAATTCGTAAATCTTTACAAGAGGAATACAACGGATCTATAATTTAAGTGCAGAAATAAACAAGTATACCAACAACTTCTCAGAGATCTGAAAGGCTGTGCTTTTAGTTGTTACGTTGGAGTTGCGTCACTCTGTCGTCGGAGTTGTGTTGCTCGGTCGTTGGAGCAGCGTCACTCAGTTGTCGGAGTCGCGTCGTGGAGTCGCAGGAATGTCTTTGGAGCAGCACGCAAGAAAGCGATCACAAAAGAATGTTGTATTTTTTGCTCTTGGTGGAAGACTGCTTATATAGGCAGTTCCGGGCGCTTGGATCCCTTCTGGACGTCTGGACCGTGACGTCGACCAACTAATCAGCGCGCTCCAAGCTGGCGAGCAGATAAGCCTTGGGCATTTCGAGCGCTCGGATCCCTTCCGGGTGTTCGGACCACCTTTTCCAGCAAATCACTTTCCTGTAAAAAAAAGTTAGTTCAAGGCAAATAAAAATTATACTACCATGTAAAACAAAGTTAGCACAACAACAAGTAGAGTAGTAATTAGATTCTGTCTCTTTGAGACCAGAATCTAGTCAAGATCTCAACTTAGATTTCCAAAATAGATCTAAGTTGGATCGATGTCTACTGTTCCCTTAAATGGGGAATGCGTCCTCACTAAGTCACTCCCCTCCAGTGACTTACTTTAATTTACCACTTTGCCAGACATCCGGTCAACCCGTCGACCTGTCTAGACTTCATGCCAGCTATCCGGTCAGCCCGTTGACCTAGCTGAAATTCGTGTCAGATATCCGGTCAGCTCGTTGACCTATCTGGACTTCGTACCAGCTATCCAGTCAGCCCGTCGACCTAGCTGGATTTCTTACCAGATATGCGATCAGCCCGTCAACCTATCTGGACTTCTCCTGCACACTTAGTTACATCGTTAGATCATAACAAACCTAACTTAACTTACTTTGTCATTCATCAAAATCTGAGTTAGACTGTTAGTGCAACCTGTACCAACAATATGAGTGTTATCACTAACATGATCTAAATTAGGGATATAAATGAATTAAATGTTCATAAATAAATTTGATATTCAATTCAATAAATCTCATTGATGTTTATTCAGTTGTAAAGGAAGATATCAAATAAAGTAGTTCGGACTTTAGTAAGCTCAGTTCATTAACATTCATTAACATTCCTGAATAATATTCTTGAACGATTTATGAATAAATTTATTTATTTACTTCAATATAATTTAATTGTCAAAATTTACATATATGAAAAATATTCTTGAATAATTTTGTAGACTTATTTTTATACTTTCCAAATCTAGTATTCGTAATATGTTAAAAATAAATTTAAAAATAGTATAAATTTCATGAATAATTAAAAATTTAATATAAATTATAAGAATGACAATGTTGATAGTTGTGCTCGATTAAATGATTGAACAATATTCATAAAAATATTCTTAAACAATGTTCATGAACAACTTGAGTTTGATAAAAATTTTAATAAACAAGCTTAAATAAACTTAATAACTAAATAAATAAGTTTGAAAATAACTAAGTTTAATTTAGCTCCACTCCTTTACACCTAGTTAATTAAAAATGTTTAAATTTGAACAAATTACCTCAAAATGATCAAAATCATTTTAAAATTATTATAGTAGTCATGACTATTATATTATTAACCGTCACTAAATGATTGTTTCAATAATTTTATAGTAATTTTAACCTTTTTAAAATAATTTTGATAATATTAAATAATATTGATTAAGTTGGTAAAGAATTTGTTATATAAACATGTTCAATGTATAATTTTTTTCGTAAGTTCAACTAAAAAAAAATAATATATTTTAATATAGTAATTATTTTGAACTCCATCAATGATGAACTAATCGTGACCAATCCCAAACCCGAATAAAGGAGGAAGATTACATTAAATTGTAGTAGTGTTAAGCTATGACAAATGCTCAATAAATGAATTTATTAAACTATTGTGCTAATATTAGGTTGTTCCTTAGAAGTGACACGTTGCAAAGGTCCAACTGTAATATCTCGACAAGGACCACTACATCTCAAGAACTTGAGTGTAGTGTTAAATAAAAAAGAGTTTGTGTTGCTGAGTCTGACTATAACATATCGGTAAGGACACTACATCTCCATAAGAACTTGAGTGTAGTATTAAATAGGCAGAAGTTTTCATGCCATAAGTTGGATAAGAAAAAATATTATAGGAAAACTAATAGTATAAGATTTTGAACATGAAACATAAGAACTCTCACTGGTAAATCAATAGATGTAGTAGATGCAATGATTAGAAGAAGAATTAGTATTTTGTATGTACAAGAGATAAAATGAGTAGACAAGAATGCAAAAATGATAAAGAACTCGGGTTTTAAGTTTTGATACATAATAAAGAGTAAAACAAGAAATAGAGTAAATATTATTATAGATAGTTCGTCAAATGATGAAGTTATATGAGTAATTAGAAAAAAGATAAAATTATAGTCATTAAGATAATAGTGACGAAAGAAACTATAAACATAATTAGTATATATGCACCGCAAGTAGGATTAGATGAAGCTACTAAATCAAGATTTTAGGATGACCTAGATGAAGTATTACAAAATATTTTGTCAAATGAAATGATTTTAATAGGAGGTGATCTAAATGGACATGCTGGAGTGAAAAATGAAGATATAAGGGGGTACATAGAGTTATAGGTTTGGAACAAGAAATGAAAAAGAGAAAACTATATTGAATTTTGCTGTTAATACCCTAAGATAGTTTTGATGTGATCAACCAAGTCAGATTGGGTCTTGTTGGTATTTAACCACTGTGTCTAAGTAGTCTGCAGGAACTTAGGAGCATAGGAGATAAGCAAAAGACACAACTAGCTAGAAGGACGGTACGGGAAAGAGCCGACGGACTCGGTACGTCCGAGGGACGAGACGATGTAGAAAGATGCAGCTAGCGAGAAGGACAACATGGGAGAGAGCCGACAAGCTCAGTGAATCTGAGGGACGAGGTGCTGCGGAAGAGTACGTCGGCAGACGAGAAGGAAGTACGCGGCAATTCCGAGGGACGAGAAGCCAAGAGCGGAAAGTTACTCAAGAAGGCCGGAAGTTGGGTTCGGATGAGCCCTATTCTGGATGCCCGAGATCATCTGAGCGAGCGGAACCAGAGTGGAAGATCCAAACCAAGGTGAGTGGAAGACTCAGACCAAGGTGAGCGGAAACGAAGCGGAAGACCGGGACCGAAAAATCAACAAAGGCAGATTTTTTGGTCCGGGTGCCAGGAACCCTTTCGGGCGCTCGGATCAGAAATTTATCTGGAACGCGACGTGGTGTGTTCCATTATGATGGGGATAAACGTTTATCCCCTCCCAAGCGCCTGGAACCCTTCCAGGTGCCCCGACCAAGGCAAGAAATACAGCTCTGGTCCCAAAGGTTCATAACAACATTGGAAAAACACTTGTAATTCATTTATTTTCAGTTTTGTTCTATAACTGAGTGCTTTAATTGTTGCAAAGAGGTTTCTCTACATGAAGGAGAGTTTAGTGCGCTTTCATCTTTCTTGGATTAACAGCAAAGCCTTCGTGCCTCTTCTTTTTAGTCTTTTATTTTGTTTATGCAAGTGTTTAATTAAACTATAAAGTTCAAGGAAGGTGTGTTTTAATTTTGTAGGGCTATTCACCCCCGTCAAGTCGGCCGCCCAAGGGTCCTACAATTGGTATTAGAGCGAGGTCACCTCAGAAGGACTAACCGCCGACTGAAACAAACAAGAAATGGCCAGAGCTAGCATCTACCCACCAACGTTTGAGGGGGAGTTCGTGTTTTGGAAGCAACGCATAGAAGTATTTCTTAAAATAGATTTTAATATTTTATTAATAATGAAATATGGTTATGAAGCACCAAAGAACACGAACGGAGAAGAACTCGAAAAACACCTCTGGACCAAAAAGCAACGTGATAATTTTACGTCAAATGGTAAGGCTAAATTTCATCTTTTAAGCGTACTACCAATTGAAGATCTCGACAGAATTGGTGACTATCAAAGTGCAAAAGAACTTTGAGAAAAGTTCTTGAAGCTCCACGAAGAACCAAAAGAAGCTTAATCAAACTCCTCGATGGACACCGAGTCATCATCAGAAGAATCTGAAACCGAGAAAATCGCCAGAATGACTCTAATAGCCGAGTACCTACTAGAAGATGAAGCAAGCTCATCCTCAATGAACATCGATGAAGAGGGAGCATCATCAGATGAAAGCATCACTATAGGGGGAGCATCGGAAATCGACAAGGTAAGTCAGGTACGGTCCCTACCTTTTGACCAATTATTTAAATTTATAAAAATGCTCTCAAAGAGTTCCTACAAATTAGAGATAGAGAGTAAAAAATTATTAAAAGAAAATGAAGAATTAAAATTGACCTTAGCAACATCTTGTCAACTAGAATATTTCGACAAGATAAAAATAGAAAATAAAAAGAAATAAATACAAAATCTAAAATTTTTTATATGTTCAAATTGCTCTGCTTTGAACTTTAGAAATTATAATAGACTAAATTGGCAATTTAAATATCACAGGGGCAAAATTAGAAAATTATCAAAGAAATATATTCCTAAAAAATTTCTAATTAACCCAGTTGGAAGGAACCTATATTGTGTTCCAAAATCATGTCTTAATTAACGCATATCATTTTTTAAAATTATTTTGCATGATTTTTGTTAGAAATTAATTAGAGGCTAATTTTTTTGTGAAAGATAAATTCATCACTTATATGTAGGAAAAATTTCAAAATTTTCTAACAGTAAAAGTATATATTTTTTGGATTATCTAAAAAAATTATATATTTTTTTATTTTAAAATTATTGCTCAGAGTTATTTTTTTTCTCTAAAATAATTTCATATTCTCGCTTAAGGAATTTTTTTAAAATTTTTTTTTAACCATTGCATCACTTTTCAAAATTATATTTTTCTGTTGAACGTTATCATTTTCTCTATCTACACAAATATTTTTTAAAAAAAAATTTGACCGTTATTAAATTTTCTATGAATTATTTATCTAAATGTGAATTTTTAATACTTGGAAATTCAATTTTTGAAAATTCTTATCTATGTTGTACTTTAAATTTTTTTTTAAGAGAGTTTTTCCTTAGACTTTGTATAGATTATCCCATTTTAATATGATCAAAGGGGGAGAAGGAGAGATTAATTCTAGAGGGAGGGTAATATCATTTTTTTTTGCACATTATTTTCAAAATTATTATGTTGTTATTAATGTTATTTGTTTATGTTTACTTACCCTAACTTAACTTGGGTTGCTCACATCAAAAATGGGAAAATTGTTAGTACCCCAAGGTAGTTTTGATGTGATCAACCAAGTCAGGTTGGGTCCTGTTGGTATTTAACCCCTATGTTTAAGTGTGCAGGAACTTAGGAGCACAAGAGATGAGCAAAAGGCGCAGCTAGCGAGAAGAATGACACGAGAGAGAACCGACAGGCTTGGTATGTCTGAGGGACGAGGCGTTACGGAAGAGTACACGAGCAAACGAGAAGGAGGCACCTAGTATTGTCGAGGGATGAGAAGTCGGAGTATAAGATTGCTCGAGGAAATGAGCAAAAGACGCAACTAGCGAGGACGGCATGGGAGAGAGCAGACGAACTCGGTGTGCCCGAGGGATGAGGGGCTATGGAAGAGTACATCAGCAGACAAGAATGAAGCATGCGACAATTCTGAAGGATGAGAAGCCAGGAGCGGAAGATTGCTCGAGAAGGCTGGAAGTTGGGTTTGGGTGAGCCCTATTTCGGATGGCCGAGATCACTTGAGCGAGCGGAGCCAGAGCGGAAGATCCGAACCAAGATGAGTGGAAGACCTGGACCAAGGTGAGCAGAAACAGAGCGAAAGACAGGGATCGAAAAATCAACAAAGGCTGATTTTTCAGTCCGGGCACCAGGAACCCTTTCGGACGTTCGGATCAGAAATTTATCTAGAACACGACGTGGTGTGTTCATTACAATGGGGATAAAAGTTTATCTCCTCCCAGATGCCTGGAATCCTTCCAAGCGCCCCGACCAGGGCTATAAATACAGACTTGTTCCCAAAGGTTCAGAACGATATTGAAAAAAATACTTGTAATTAATTTCTTTTCAATCTTGTTCTATAATTAAGTGCTTTAATTGCTGTAAAAGAGGTTTCTCCGTCTAAAGGAGAGTTTAGTGTGCTTTCATCTTCCTTGGATTAACAATCTTCTCGGTTGTAACCAAATAAACCCTTCTTGCCTCTTCTTTTTAGTCTTTTATTTTGTTTATGCAAGTGTTTAATTAAACTATAAAGTTTGAGGAAGGTGTGTTTTAATTTTACAGAGCTATTCACCCCCCTCTAGCTGGCCGCTCAAGGGTCCTACATTTGTAATAGCATATGATCTTATATTCGGTAATACATTTTTTAAGAAAAGAGAAGAACACTTGGTCACATTCAAAAGTGGGAATAATAAATCACAAATTGACTTTCTTATGGTTAGGAAGAACGATATGAAGATTTGTAAAGATTGCAAGATCATCCCTAGAGAAAGCTTAACTACCGGACATAGATTAGTAGTGTTGGATATACGTCTCAAGCATAGTATCAATAGAAAGAAAAATACATACGACTCCTACAATTAAATGGTAGAAGTTAAAGGATGGGAAGTAAAATACATTTGAGGAGAATGTAAGAGTACAAAAATTAGGTGAAATATATTGTGACTCTAATACAACATGGAATAAGATGATATCAAAATTAAAAATATTAGCTAAGAATGTACTCATTGACTTAAAGAGACATACACCACTAAGTAAAGAATCTTGGTGGTGGAATGAGAAATTATAAAAGAATGTGAAGAAAAAATGAACAGTATATAAGGAATTATATATTTGTAAGAACGAAGAAAACTTGAAAAAAAAATATACAATAGCCAAGAAAGAGACTAAGAAAGTAGTGAATGAAGTAAAGAATGATATTTTTGAACGATTATATCAAAAATTGGATACAAAAAAAGGGGAAAGAGACTTTATATAATAACTAAAGTGAGAGAAAGGAAGACAAGAGATCTTATCCAAATAAAATATATTAAAAATGAATATAATAGGGTATAGTAAACGATGGAGAAATAAAAGAGCGGTGGAAGAGATATTTTTATCAAATTTTAATGAAGTTTTAGGTGACAAACTTAGATAATTTAAATAGGTCAAATGAGTATAGAAATTTAAATTTTTATCATAGAATTCAAACTTCAAAAGTAGAACAAGTTTTAAATGGGATATACAATGGAAAAGTCATTGGACCAGATAATATTCCAATAGAGATATGGAAGTGCTTAGAAAAATAAAGTATTAAATGGTTACAAAATTATTTAATATGATATTGAAAATGAAAAAAAAATCTGATCAATAGAGGCTAAGTATTCTAGTTCCCTTATATAAGAATAAGGGAGACGTATAAAATTGTATAAACTATAGGAGTATTAAACTAATAAGTCATACTATAAAATTGGGAAAGAGTAATAAAAAAAGATTAAGGAATGAAACAACGGTGACCAAAAATAAATTTGTGTTCATGCCTAAAAGGTTATCAATAGAAATTATACATCTTCTTAGACAACTAATTGAAAAATATCGGAAGCAAAAATAAGTTCTACACATGGTATTCATTGACTTAGAAAAATCTTATAATATAGTCATAAAAAAATTATATGGAGAATTCTATAAAATAGAGGTGTTAGCGTAACATTTATTAAGCTAATTAAGGATATGTATGAGGATGTAACAAGCAGAGTAAAAAACTTCAGATGGAGTAATTAAACCATTTCCAATAAAGATTAGGTTATATTAAGGATCAACTCTAAGTCTCTATCTTTTTACACTAATTATGGACAAACTCACTGCATACAGTCAAAATATAGTACCAAGGTGCATATTATTTATAGATGACATTATTTTGATAGATGAAACATGTGAATGAGTAAATGCTAAATTAGAGTCTTGGCGAGAAATATTAGAAGGAAAAGGTTTTATGCTTAGTAGAATAAAGTCATAATATATGGAATTTAAGTTTAGCAATATTAGACGTAATGAGACAATTGTTAAGATAGAAGATGACGAGTTGCCTAGAACTAAAAGCTTTAAATATTTAGGATCATGTTTTTTAAATAATGGAGGGATTGAGAGAAATGTCTTACATAGAATATAAATAGGATGTTTGAAATGGAGGAGAGTATTGGATGTTTTATGTGATCATAAAGTACCTCTAAAACTTAAAGGAAAGTTCTACAAAATCGTAGTTAGGCCTACTATGTTATATGAAGCTAAATGTTTGCTTATAACTCATAAGCAGAAGATGAGAAATACATAGATAAGGATGTTAAGGTAGATGTGTGGACATACAAGAATGGACAAAATAAGAAATTAAAGCATTAGAGAGAAAATTGGAGTTTATATATTAAGAGAAAATTCTGAAAGACACGTTTAATATGGTACGAACATGTACTTAGACAATCAATAAATACTCCAGTTAAGTGATGTGAAATGATGACAAACACGTACATCAAACGAGGAAGGCCAAATAGACTTTGTTAGCAATAATAAAATAAGATAATTTATTTAAGTATAGATGATGATATAGTAGGGGATAGAGTTCAATAACATAAAAGAATTCATATAGTTGATCTCACGTAATAAGATAAGACTTGGTTGGTAAGAACCCAGATCTCTTGGTCTACAAAAAAATGGACCAGGAGATGGACTACTTGCAATTGCGACTGAATCGAGGATACGATCCAGCGACAATTGGTTGTGATCCCTCCTTAGGTTCACCGTCTCCCCAAGTTATAGTTTGGGTCCAGAAGTCGCTCCCTGCTCGGCGCTAGGTTGCTTGACCACTTGCCCAATGCCGGTGGCCTCCAGCCATCCGTCCCAACCCAAACTATAATCTGAGAGAGCGATGAATCCAGGGAGAAATCATAACCAATTGTAGTCGGATCGCAACCACGATCCAACTATAATTGTAAGTGGTTCATTCTTTGATTTTTTTTTTTTTTTTTTTTATGGATCATAGAATCTTTTTTCCGTTTTAGTTATTGTTGTTGTTATATATTAGAGTCGTTGTTTGATAGTTATTATAATAATAAATATATTTTTAGTATGAAAAATATAGTAGGATTCTTTTGATTTTTATTTTTTGTGTTTTTTTATTTTTATCTAAAATATAATTGAATAAAAAAATAAACAAAATAATGTAAATTCCTCTCGGAGAGCACCACCACAACTGTTATACTGCGGAATCCACGTGGCAGCAGATTCCCTCAACCAATCGAGGTTTTGTGTAATTGGGCCTGATCCAGGCCCACAGGCTTCTTTCTTGCTATTTACTAACTGGCGCCGGGTGAGCCCCAAGCGCTACGCGGCCATGGCAACGAAGCTGGCCGCCGTCCTACGCCGCCAGCTCCCGAACCCCTTCGGCGGCGGCCTCTCCGACCCTTATCCCTCTCCTCCGATGATTCCCCGTCGCCTCTTATGGTCGATGAAGAAGGAACCTGCCTTGGAGGCCTCGCTATCCCGCAACCGCCGCTGGATCGTCAACAACCAGATCAAAAATTTCCTCCTCCGTTCGCCCGGCCACACTGCGACTGTCCGTTCTCTCCAGAAGAAATTGAAGTCCTTCGACCTCCAAGGTCGCGCCATCAACTGGCTCCGAAAGTATCCTTGCTGCTTCGATGTCCTCTACGCCCCCGACGGTGGCGGCGAGGAGGAGATTTTCTTCACCTTCTCCAAGCGTATGGCTTTCTTAGTCGAAGAGGAGGAGGCCGCCATGGCCGCGTCTGAGCCCGCCATGGCCCAGCGGCTCGCCAAGCTCCTCATGCTCTGCCGTGATCGCCGCCTCAACGTCGTCAAGCTCAACGAGCTCAAGCGAGGCTTTGGATTTCCCGACGATTACCTTCTGCGCCTCGTCCCCAAGCTACCGGAGACCTTCCGGGTCGTCAACCGCACCGGGCGGAGGAACTCGATGGAGATCGAGCTCGTCCGGTGGGATCCTGACCTGGCCACATCGGCTGTCGAAGCCGCAGCCATTGAGCGAGGAACCGAACCGCGCTTCGTGTGTTCGTTGCCGGATACCTGGATCAAGACTCGGAAGAAGTTCGACGAGTTCAACGAAGCAACTCCGTACGTCTCGCCGTACTCAGCGGACAACACGGAAACAGATAAGCGAGCCGTGGCCGTCATCCATGAGATCCTTTCGCTTTCTCTATGGAAGAAAGCGTCGATCTTCAAGCTGGAGCACTTCAAGAAGGAGCTTGGGTTGCCGGAGAAGTTGAATCTGCTGCTGCTGAGGCACCCCTGCATCTTCTATGTGTCGAACAGGTACAATATTTACACGGTGGTGCTCAGAGAAGCATACAAGGGATCGGAGCTCATCGAGAAGGACCCATTGGTGGTGGTAAAGCAGAAGCTTGGGGAACTGATGCAGGAAGGTCTTCACGAATATAACCAGAGACGGCATTTGGCTAATTTGGAGAAAAAGAGGAAGAAAGGTGAAATTAGCATACGAACAAAAACGGAGGAAGATGATGAGAACGAAGAGGAAGCTCTAAGACTGGACAGTGTCGAGAAGAGGGAAGAGAGGAAAAGGTTTTATAAAGTTCTCTTCGATGAAAATCCATGATGAACCAAAGGTATTACTGCAAATTTAAACAAAGTATTATTTAAATCCTTAAGTTGTTACCTGGATATGCAAATATAATCTGTTAATATGATTGATTCTGATTGCATATCTGAAGCATAAAATGGATTATAGTGTATATAGATAGATAGAATCTCAAACCATATCAGATATCCACCAACTGCATGAAAATTTAGATCCACACTGCAAAAGCTAAAGCTACAACAACTAAGCTGATAAAAGTCTATCACAAAAACTTGAGTTTGATAATATACTTCATTCCTAAACCCTATCTCAGATAAGTGTCCAATGTTAGAAAAAAAAATGCTAAAATAGGAGTCAAAGAAAGAAAATATGAAGTACATCAATGAAAAACATGCAACCTTAGTTTTTTGTCTTCGGTAGACAAGTACCTATATTAACAGCTCTTCTTCCAATCCCATAGTCAACCTCATTTACATTCACAATTGCAAACTTAAATACACTCCAGATCAGTTTCTGCGAAAGCTGTTGCACAAAAATTGTAAGCAGTTTCTGCTAATACTAACCACAATCAACACAAAATACAAAACTTGAACACAAGCAACAGGTTGTCACAAGCATCAAAGAAACTAACCACAAGAAACAGAAACTTCGACACTAACAAATATATTCTGTCCACTTTATGCTGTCTCTTCTGGACAATTATCCTTCAGCTTTTTTTCTCTGACTTGAGTAGCAAAGAAGATATGAAGTGATGAAATTTCAGACAGAAGAAAATTCAAATTGGTGAGCCTCTAGGTATGGAAGTCCAGTGGCATGGAAGCCTGATGGCTCGTATATTTTTAATCTGGGATTCGAGATCATGTAATTATGGGATGAAGGTAGATTCGGAGCTAGGCAGACTCAACTTGCAGATAGATTGAGTTATGGTATCTCGGTCGACTAATATTGAAGTTGACTAATATTTAGGTAACAGTCGATTGTTGCACAAGGGAGTGTACAAACTCCAAATTTGAACAAATCCAAATTCTTGGTATGAGATCAGTTGATTGAGTAGACGCTTGGAGTCAACTAATCGATACAACAAATGATCATTGAGGTTGTGATTTTCAATGAAGTTGATGTCGGGCATGACAATAATTATCCTGCGGGTTGATGAGAAAGGGGAATTGAGGAGAAAGCAAGAAGAGAAATCACCGAAAACAAAAAGAAATATGTCGTTCTCTAGATTTTATCAAAAAAGAAAACTTTATTCAATATAGAGGATAATTCCTCAAACAACTAAACAAATATTTATATAAACTCTAAATCCTAAGACACAAAGAAAGAAAAGAATTCTAACATATAGACCTCAATTCCTAACGGTAGAAAAGAAATCCTAACAAAAAGGGAAAAAAAAAATTTAACAATCCTAAAATTTCTAAATGAACAAAATCTAAAAAAATATACAAAAGATAGAAATTAATAAAAATACCTAAAATACAAAAAAAAAATCAAAAATTAAAAAAAAATAATAATAATTTACTAAAAATAATAAAAAAAATCTAACAAATTCTCCTAAATCAGTCGTCCCAGTTTGAAAAGAACTCGTCCTCGACTTTAGAATAGTGTTTCCGGTTCCATGGCGTAAGGACTTAGGTGTTTCACAACTGATCCAAAAAGTGATACAATCCATTTATCTCACCAAGGACAGCAGTCCCATGAATACACTGAGAAGGTCGTGCTTTAAGAATATCCATTGATAACATAATGGAGTGAGCCCTTTTCTGAACTAAGAACTGGCTTTCGGTTATGCAACTAGCCATAAGAAACTCCATTGTCACCATAACCTAATCAAAAATATTCTGTACAGTTATATCACTGCTGAAAATAAATTTGTTTTCAAGTTGACTCTAAACAACGATGGAAAATTGAACTGCGCAAAGCACACTCTTTTCACTCGCAACCATAGAAGTGTAAATCTGTAGAGAAATTTGTGAATCCGAAATATCAACTCTTAGATTATGTAATGATCTCTGAATAACTCAGTAGATTTGTTAGTCTCTTTCAATACCTGGATTAATACTCAAGTATAGAAAGGAACCTTGTTCAAAAGGATGGAAGCATAAGAGTGTTGTTCTCAAACAACTTAGAGCTTCCGTTCCAATCTAATCATCCATCCGTTTGTTCAAACCCAATCTATCAAAAACATACTGACCTTGGTTGCATTTTCAGCAGTTTTGGCAGTCGTTTTTAGAGTAATTCATAGAGTTCCTAGCCCTTTTCACTCTGAACTAACTTCCTTGCTCCTGAACGTGAATCCTTTAGGATATAACCCAATAAGCTCCGAATGTGGATGTGCATTCTAAACATATATTAGAATAAAAGTTCATGGATGCTCGTGGGAAAACCCAAGATTATACTATCCACTTCAGATTTGCAATCTTCTTGGTACTAGGTAGTGTAACTGAATGACCAATGCTAATGTCAAGCTTCTTTGATGCATCATTAGCTTCTCAGCTGTCAAAAGAGTAAGGAGAAGGCTTCCTCACCATGGAACAATTGGGAACATGGCCATGCATAGAGACACGGTCAGACCGTGTTTGACTCTTGTTTACTGCATGTTGTTCTGCTAACACTAGCTGCTTTCTTCTACCATAAAGGATGAATAAAGATGAAGAACATGTACCTACTCATTTGGTAACTCCATGGTTATCTTCTGGAAGGAATGTAGGTCATTCAATGAGTACCCATCACTATAGATGATGATGGTATCAGCTGAAGACATATTAATGCTAGCAAGCAGTCATGGTTTTTAGTTAAGAACAGAGTTCTCCCATGTGTCCTATTTTGAAATTGTTCTACGTGACCAGCTTCTTTGACATAATTAATTCCGGGTTCTCACACTCATAAGACTCGGCTCCAATTGTTGAATACAAATCTGTAACTCTCTGTATTGATGTGCGTTCATAGTTTGCAACAGGATCAAATTGTCCGATTAATTTAGTGTCAAGTGGCATAAGAAGAATCTATATCAAATTTACTCTCAAAACTAACATCATCAAAATGGTTTTTTATGTGTTTAACGGATCCATCTATCCATCTCCATGATAGAAGTACAAAACGGAGAGGTCAAAGCTAGGAATGAATGAATGTCTGAAGGTGTTGCTGTCCTCTAGATATGAGGGGTGTAACCATCTTGGAATTAATGTAATATGCGGGCTGAGCAAGCAAATTCGACCTTGGAACAAGGTCAATTTACTGCTAGATATCTTCCATGGGTGGTACTCCAAGAGGAAGATTTTCCAGAATAAATTCAACACAATCTAAAAATAGTTGTCCACCTCGTCAACTCCGTCATCATTGTATGTCAGTTCGCAAATATTTCCGGCCTTGCTTCCTAGGTCTTCCTCATATGGTCTACAATTTATCAGTTGCTTAATATAATTTGATAGAAGGTTCAAAATTACCTTGTTAGACAAAACATGAATCTGGAACAAATAAAGGACCATCGTCAAGCACTTCGTCCGTTCCATAATTGGCATATACCAGTTCAATATTTTCCTTGGTTTTGTATGGATCATGATGAGCAAATTCCTCCATATAACTAACTATCGATCTAGCATCTCACCTCAACGCGTAAAGTCGTTGAGACAAAGGTTGTAGGAAATCAAATGGAAGGAATTGTCTCTCCATCTTCTTTTTCATCCTCCCAATACTTGATCTTGGCATAGTCTCGTGAGCATCGCAAATGCTTCTACCATGACGATGCTAGACCTCTGAATTTGAAGGCAATCAATTTTACTTTCATCTGATCAAGTACTTCCTCATAAAAAAATTCGCTCCACTTCTTTAAGTCAATCAATGAATCTCTGGGTCTGTGATGTACTAGAAACTCAGGAAGATCAACTGGAAATCTAATATCATCATATCGTTCCTCTCGACCATAAATTTTTCGGAACTGAACACAACTGTAATATGAATTTTTGAAAGCGGAACCAAAAGTAGGATAAGAGAACTTACGACTTTTAATATCTTAGGCACTAAGATAATAGTGTTAGGCTTCCCCAACCAAAACTTGCCTCTCATGACCTCGGCCATGTACCTCATGATCTTCAAGGTCTTGCACCGCTAGACATAGGGTTAAATCTATGACTTGCCTCTATAAATCCTCAATCTCGTCTTAGGTGCTACGACCACGATGCGAGACTTCCTCAATTGGAATCTGTCCGTGACCATGACCACGGCAGCCTTCCATTGGATCTGATGCTTAACTTCCTCAATCGGAACTTGTCATTTCGTAGAGATTATCTTACGGATTGACGAGGAGGAATTGAGAAGAAAGTAAGAAGAGAAACTGTCGAAAATAAAGAGAAATCTATCGTTCTCTAGGTTTTATCAAAAAGAAAATATTATTCAATATAGAGGATAATTGCTCAAACAACAAAACAAATATTTATATAAATTTTTAATTCTAAGACAAAGAAAAGAAAGAAATCCTAACATATAGGCCTCAGTTCCTAACGGTAAAAAAAAGAAAGAAATCCTAACAAAGAGAAGAAAAAAAGACTAGCAATCCTAACATCTCTACATGAACTAAAAATTCAAAAAAAGATAAAAAAATAGAAATTATCAAAAAATATTAAAAAAAATCAAAATTTAAAAAAAATAATGTAAAATATATATAAAAAAATCCAACGAATCCTCCTACATCAGAAGTCAATTGTTGTGCATCTTTAGTTAACTAATCAAAACTATAATGGGTTGGAATTTGAGGTTTCACAATGAAGAATGTTAAATAGTCTCTTCTAGAAAGGAATAGAATGTTAAACAGTCGATTGAAGAATTCTGGAAGGGAATAGAATGTTGGAGGGATTCAGGGAATCAACTATTGAATTCCAAATCGAATAGAAAGTTTATAAGACAACTTTGGAAGTTGACTTTTCAACAACATAGTCAACTGAAGGAGCACACAATCAACTGAAAGAAAAATTAAAAGGTAATCTAGATGATCCTAAAGATTTGGACCTACTAAAAATCAACGATATAGGATCGAGTTATGCGCTTGAGCGAGGAGGGGGTGAATAACGCCGAACATACTTGGATTGTTAATACACAGTGGAATATAAAAATATACAAAACAATCATAGAAGCAAAGTCCACTATTTTGCTCCTTGTCAGGAATCTTTCAAAGGTGGAGAACTTCTTACAGACTTTTTATCTTAACAATAATATAAAAAATATAATAAAAGGATTAATATAAATAGACTTTACAAATAAATAATCAGTTCTGGAAGCCCTTAATACTAGCTACACATCCTAACACAAGTACAACAGTAAATTGAAAACTTTGAACAGAAGATTGATTTTTGGATGTTTCTTGAGTTATATTTTGAGTTTTGCCTACAGCCCCTTTTTATAAGAGTGTTATGGTCGACTGAATTTACCTCTGGTTGTTCGGGCGTTGTTTTTTTCTTCTTTTTTGAGGATAACATTTTTTTCTGCTCATCTAGTCAATCGGATTCATTTTTGGTCGCCTAGAACAACTTTCTATTGCCTAGACACGTCTTTCTTTCCATTTATCCATTAGTTGATGCTTATTTGGTTCTCCGATCCTAGGCCTACTTCTAATTGCCAAGGTCTTCTTGTTGTCTGGTTCCATATACAGTCGCTTGGATCTTCTAGTCAATTAAGAATCCTTTTGGTCGCTTGAAATTCAAATGTTCTTACAATACAATACAAAGATTAGTTTAAAACATCATAATATATGCGTATGTTTAGTGTCCTATATATGTGACCTACTGAGCATGCAAATATCTAATCTATCTAACGTATTGGGACTTCTTACTCAAGTTCACTCTTTTAGGACTTCCCATTTACATAAATCTCATTCCTCTAGATCTTTGACACTTGCCTAAAGTTCACTCTTTTAGAACATCCTATTTTTTCTTATATTACAATTGTTTTTTAGTCTCGGAAATAACCTCTTACAAAGCAAGGTAAAGTTGTATATAATAGATCATTCTCTGGGACCCGTATTAACAGAAATTGCGTGTACTAGATTGCCATTTATTTGTATATATTTTGTTGTTGAATAACAAGTGTTATAAGAGATTTCTATACCATCAAAACGTATTTGAGAAAGAGAAAAATAGTATTGTGAGTAATCCATTGTACAAATCATAAGTCATGGAGTACGAATTAGAGTTTTTGAACCACATGAATCTTTAAGTGGTTTGTATTTCCTTTCTTAATTCTTGTATTTAAGTTCATTTTTGTCCTTTTCGTTGCGTACGGACTCATTGTAGATGAAAACAAAAGAGAATCGAAGAGGGTGTATTCATTCCCTCTAGCTTCTACTAATGATCCAACACTCTCAATCCTTGGTAGTTAACCAAGAAACAAGAAGCTAATGGCTTTATTAAAGTGATCCACTGATAGATCATATGCCATGGAGTACGACCCTAAGGTTGTCAAACCATATTAAACAAATGTGTTAGCAATTGGTGAGTGTGATTCGTATTTATTTTCATTTCTGTTGCTTTTCTAACCTTTCTATCGAGAGCAAAAGTAGATAGAATTGCATTTGCAAGTAACAATCACTATTCATCCCTATCTAGCTGACCATCAAGATCCTAATAAAACCAACGAGTGGTACCTGGATTTTAACGTTAAACAACAAGTTTCTTAGTCAAATTTTCACCTAAACATGAAAAGCACTTGTGCCTAAAATATAGGTCACTCATAGTCTCTCTCTCTTTCTTAGAATTTACCTCTAGGACTTCTTACTTTTAACTCTCACTGGACTTTTGTTAAATATCTAGTTGACCTCGACTACTGAGATTTTATGTTTTGCTAACATATATTGGACTTCTATTTAGTATCCCATCTATCTTAACCTATCAAAATTTTATATCTGCCAACACTTGTTGTGTTAGAATTTGAGGGATGTTTTAAGGCAATCGTCTTATGATTTTTTTTTATATTTATTTGATAAGTATACACTATTTGAGTGTATATTATATGTTTAATTGTCTTAAACTCATTTACTGAATGTCCGTAATATAATTCATAGCATGAGAGAAATTGTGATTGGATCGCAACTAGTAATTATCTCTACATGTGCAATTATATATACTAAAATTTTTCTAGCCGTCGAATTGATGCATTCGGATATTATCAATTCTGTAAGACTAGCACAAGTTATACTCCTTGGTTCGGCCAAACAGCTATTTTCTCACTGGCTAGAGACATTGGGATGTCGAGAGTTAAACATGGATGCTGGTTATGGTAACTAGTTCATTGGAGTGACTCGCTGTAAGACTTTATATGGTTCTCTACATATATATAGATATGTTTGTGAAATTCTTATTGCAGCACGAGTGCAAGTTTCCTTCGACTTGAGGTATACAAGTCATCTTGATCATGGAGACTTATACTTAAACATCTTAAGTAAGCATCTCATTGAGGTGTAAACCTGAGATGATTGGGTATAAGTTGTAGTGCTAGAAGGTGTTTGGATAACCCACAGAAGATTCACCACTCCTTGCGAGGAGACGTATACCCTATGGTCACTCGTTAGGACTATTACTCAGTCTTTGGCCAAAACATCACATGTTAAGAGTGCGAGACTCTTGTACACATGTATGAGTAATTTGAATCCGTAGAATGAGGAAGTATTATTTGGGCTAGGTGTGACGTAGTCAGCTTAGTGGGGACAAGATACATTGACCATGTCCTGAACCAAGTGGGTATAAGACGAGTGAAAGGAACGAGGCACGACTCACTGTAGCTGCTGAAGGGTTTAGAATTAATTCTAAGATCAACTATGATTTTCTGACTAATTAAGAATCATGATGTACTAGTAGGTGTCACTCATGATCGTTCTATAATTAAGTAGTTAATTATGGACGACCAAGATAAACCGAGAACCTATTGGGTCACACACACTAACGAGTCTCTAAAAGACATAAAATAAGTTAAAAAATAGGATTCTTAGATCAAGAGATAAATGTTTGGTTGGACCATACATAAGACAATTATGAAAATATTTGTCGCAATGGAAGTGCGGATGGGTCACATCTCTTATGGAAGAGTTGAACCATATTTGATTTAATCATGAATTAGTCATGAACCAACTTGGTTTAGTTGTAAACCAAATCAAGGGGTTAATGAGCTAATTTTTTATTAAGGGATAATGGGTTGAATTTGAATTTTCTAACTAACTCATTAATGAGGGTTATATAGTGATATGGTTGAGAGAAGATTATACACATGAGATCATTAATTGACTAGTAAGGTTTTTGAAAAATCTTAACCCAATTTCTCTTCTCCTCTCCCTCTCCCCTCTCTCTTTGCCGCCGCCAACCTTCCCCTTGTTGCTGCCGCCAACAAGGGGAAGCCCTTCCCCTTAGTTGTCGTGACCACCACAAGGAAGAAATCTCTTTCTTGTGTGCTTCTCTTCCTTTTCTTCTTGGTCCCTCTTCTTTGCTCGTGGCTAGTAGCTTCCGAAGGAGAGACTTATACTCAAGGAGTTGTCTTGAAGAGCTCAGCGTGGATATGAATAGAGGCGAGATTCAACATCACTACGGTTGATGTCCTTCTCATTACAGGTCATCCGTAAGGTACACCTAACGTAAATTTACTTTCCGTAAAAATTTAATTATGCGATTATGTTTGGCATGTTGTAGTATCCTTGTATGCGTGTGGTGCGTGTGATGTAATAATTTAAGAATTATTATTATTGTATTTTCCGCTGCACATGTTTACGAAATATATTTTAATACATACCGTATCGGGCATATCTCAACATGTTGAACCTTTGTGGAGTTGCTCTAAGCCTACAAGTTTTTCACATTTGCCAACACATATTCATCTCCTGTCAATACGATTAGTTTTTTTTTCTTATATCAAATATTCAATCAACCTACCATCTTATCTTCACCATTGCACTTGTAATGTAAATATCAAGAAACTTGCACCTACATGCTTGGCACAATATTAGAAATCGTAGTATAAACCTAACTTCAAATCTTTATTAAACACATCAAGACCATATGGTTGAACTCGACCACATGGGGTGTGATTGCATCGACAACATCAATTTCATTTGTTCCTCAAGACGATTTAAAACACTGAAACAAGCCTGTAATCATAGACCGATGCAAACGAGAGACTATAATGATAGCAAGCAAAAACTAGAGCGGTTTTAAAATTGCAGGGTAGAAATGACCTAAACTGAATGATCAACCATTAATAATGGGTTGAGTGAATGGTTTGCTTACCAAGTCGATGTTCAACTTCCAACAATTAGACCGGCCAATAAAAAAGGAGTATTTTAACGATTAAAACATGGAGTGCGCCATTATTTCAATAATATTTTAAAAGGGAGTATGATTTTAGTAAACCATAACACAGCATACCCTTTTAATTTTGTGTCCTTAAGAAACATATTCACACGAAAGGGAATCTTGACACAATAATAAAGTTTTTGTTATTGTCATGTTACCTGACCTTAAAATCACAAATTCAAATTGTGAATACAACCTCTTAACCTAATATAGTTTGATCCTTCTCCAGTATCGACGGAAGCTTTATACACGGTCTGTCCTTAGGAAATATATTCACAGATCCCCACCTTTTATATACTATCTTAGATTGCTTGGCTAAGAATCTTTTGAAGAATATTTGCTATCTTGATGGTACTCACCGGAATATCAACTAATTAACGCAAGACAGGTAATAGCTGCATTAGTTCTTTCTAATGGTTTAGTTCAAACTATGAATCTAACAGATATATATTGGCAAAATGCACAAGCGTAATACATTCATTATCACAAGCGGAAAAATAACAAATATATATTGGAAAATAAATAAATAAATAATAATAATAATAATAACAGATATATATTGGCAAAATGCTCAAGCGGAAAATTGTTGCAAAAGGCACTTTACAAAATTGTTGCATCTAAACGTAATACATTCATTAACCCCAAGGCAATATATACTGGTGACAATACTACCATATTCACAAGGGGAAACGAACAACATACAATGGAACTTAGGGAAAGTAAAACGAAATCCATCTTGAGGCTTATTATATTTACAAACAAAATGGAGCCCCTTTCGATCCCTAGAGGGGGGCAAAGAAAATACAGATGACGAGGACTTTGCAGTGACAGAAACAGGTATAATAAGATTATTATATGGACATCATGGCATCTTGATACTAGCCGGGTACAAAATAGTCCATTTTGTCAACAGGAAGATTCAGCACTGACGTGTCAGCCTGCAAACAGTAGGAAAACTATGGTTATTATCCTGCAAAATTTCCAACAAAAAAATAGTTACATACTCAAAGAAAACAAGAAAGAGTGGAATAATTTCATATATTTCTTCCGTGAAAAGATGCAGATGCAGTTTTACCCCTAGAAGTCATACAATCTCCAACTCTCCAATGCACTTTCACATATAGGAAAAAAGAGAATCGATTATACTCTATAATCATGTAGACTTGGCTTCCAAAATTAGGTTCCTACTCTTATTTCTGTCGAGGACCAGGGTGAATCAGGCTTTGAACATGAAGGCGGTTTTGTCCAATTCATAAATAGACTTGAGTTGGAACCAACATGTTCAAGAATAATTCAATCCTATACCTCATAAAAGCATGTAAATGCATTAAAGATAAATGGATTTTTTAAGTTAATATACCTACCAATTCATTCACACAAGCAATCAAAGTCACTGACTGAACCCACAAAAAAGCAGAGTCAATAACACATCATAGCACACTCTCGAAGGATGCTGATCCACTAGTAACTACTTCAACTACTCACAACTATTAACATAGTTAAGGGGGTAATGCTTAGTTGTGATGATACATGTTATATTTAAGAGAAAAAATTATTATTTAAAACCAAATTAATTTATTATTTAGTAGGAAGACCATTGATTAATGGGGACCAAATCAATTTAATGTAATATATATATATATAAGGATTTGTTATCCTGCGCGACGCCACAGTGCGCGACTGTGTGCGCCGCGCAGGATAACAACTGTTTTTATTTTTTTTAATTTATGAATTAAAAAAAAATTAAAAAAAAATATTCTTTTAAGAGTTTATTTCTAGGGTTCTGGCTTTGGTTATAGTGTTAAAGCTATTTTTTTTTTTAGATTTTACCTCTGGGGTTTAGGCTTCCCAATTAGGTTATAGTGTTTGGTTTAAAAAAAAAATTAAAATAAAATTAATTTAAGCATTTATTGAGTATTGTAATATGTTAAGGGGATATATTAAGGTATTAGAAATTTATATAAGGAAATGTGAAATTTTTTAATTATTTTTTAATTTAAAAACTAATTAAAAAAATAAAAAAACGCCGATTGATATGTTGCGCCGCACAGTCGTGCACTGTGCAGGCGCGCAGCATATCAATCCTCTATATATATATATATATATATATATATATATATATAATTTATTATAAAATTTTAAATTTTAAATTAAATTATATATATTATATTAATGAAAAAGTTCTACTAGGGTTTGACGAAGCCTCATTAGATTATCTTATTTATAATTAGGAGTTGATTGAAATTATTAAACTAAATTTTTAATTAAAATCTAAAGTTTTAATCACCGTCGCTACCCTCTCCTCCCCCACATGTTCCCCTACCGCCCACTACCTTCAACCCCCACCCGGGACCCTACAGGCGGTCCAACCAAGACCCCGCTGGCATCCAACTGAGACCCCACCGACGTTCGACTGTGACCCGACTACCACAATCACAGTTGTCCTCGTTCCAACAACGGGCAATCTCCGCACCACCACTGCCGCCTTCATGCCCCTCGACATCAACAACCTTACCGTCGCCATTTTCAATTGCAAACAACTACCACTAACGCCATCGAAAGTCACCATCACTGCATGCCTCCTGCTGTGGCGTAAACGAAAGAAAGTTAATTAAGGTAATTAATTAAAGTATTAATTATTTTAATTAATCATATGATTAATTCGTTTAATTGATAAATTAATCAAATGATTAAGATTATTAATCAATTTAATTAAGTAATTAATTAGCTTAATAATTGATGATTAATCTGTTTAATTGATAAGTTAGCTAATTGATTAATTAAGTTATTAATCAATTTTTTTATTGATTAATCGATTTAATTGATGAACTAGATAATTAATTAAGTATTAATCAATTTAATTAATTAATTTAATTAGTTTAATAACTAATTGATTTATGATAAGAATTAATAGGTTAATTATGAATTAATTGATTAATTGATGTACTATTAAAATAATGGTAAATGAATTTGAGAATTAGTTAATTAATTTAATTAAAGTAAGATTTAATTAATTAATTAATTAGTTGTCATTAGATAATTAATTTGATTAAGGGTTAATTGGAACATTAATCGATTTAATAATTGATTGAGTAATTAATCAAATTATCATTTAATTATTAATCAGCTTAATAATTGATTATTTAGTGGTTGATTGAATTATTAATAAATTGATAATTGATTAGATATCAATTAAGAGTTAATTGAGTTATTAATTAGTTTAATTAACTTAGTGGTTAATTGAATTACTAATTGGATTGATAATTGATTAATCAAATAACAGATTGGAACCTGAAACAAACATTCTAATTGGAAGACATTCAGGACCTTCTACATTTAGAGGTGGGTAACTTTTCTCCTTTGACCTCTTAGAATTATCTTGGCGCATGACGTTTTATTTTATATTGGTTTGGATAGGTTATAAAATTATATGATACTCTACTCTTTTGCTTGTTACGTATCATTTCACTTGCATGACCTTCCTATGTCGATTGATATCTAGATATCCTCGGCTGTGATTCATGCTTTATACTTATCTCCATACGATATTAAGTTAGTTGAGATTATGTGACTCAATTGTTAATATTTACTTGATAAGAATTTTTAGTGGATAAATTGTCCTTAGAAGGATATGTATGACTAGCAATTATGTTTTCCCTTATAATAGCCTTAGTATGGAATATAACTAGCAATTATGTTTCTCTTATCATAGTCTTAGTATGGATTACAGTAATTACTACATTAGAACTCTAAACTTAATATTAGAGTATCCACCTACGAAAATAATTCACGGTAGTGTGTTGTCACCAGCAATCAGTAGTTATCCACACATCTTGTCTGTCCACGAGCTATTTATACACCTTGACTGCACTATTGACTCATTCACGGTAGCGTGTTGTAGTCCACACTTAGTAATTATTTACACACTCTATCTACCCACAAGACTCGTTTGTTTTAGCATTTTGTCACCTGACAGTGGTCACGATACCTATTCAAGATAGTGTTATCATACATAGTCAAAATATATTTACACACCCTGTTTGCCCACGAGACATGCTCGTGATAGAGTGTTATTTTCAACAAATAGTGGCTATCTATACACTCCAACTGCTCACGAGACTCATTCATGGTAGCGTGTAGTCATCCGTAGTCAGTATCTATTTACACACCTTGTCTTTCTGCCCATGAGACCCGTTCATGGTAAGTCTCCCACAAACAATAGCTATCTTTACACCTTGACTACCCACGAGACAGGTCAGGTAGCATGGTTCACCTGCAGTGAGTATATGATTAGTGTATGGTTCTGATTGTTTTCATTATGCAATGTTGTGTTAACTTGTCATTACAGAGCTAGATTAGTGGATGTGGATGGCTGAATGGATGCTCCCAAGTAGACATTAATATGTTACTCGATATGTTTTCCTAGACACATGATGTACATGTTAATCTGTTGTAAAGTTAGATTACCTTGGTTTTCCTTGACCTTTATAAACTTCTTAGCTCATGCACCTTTTTTCTGATATTCCTATGGTTTAAATGTGTACTCGCTTCCTGCTTCCTTTGACCTCCAGGTTAGTAGATAAAGAGGTGTTGTGTCCACATAGTCAGGGAGGAGTCCCTAGAGTTGCTCAAAGATCCTAGCTTGCTGATATCGCTCGACATCAAGTTATTTGGTTTCTTCTTCTATTGTTTTTTTTCCTTTTCTTTTTTGTTAAAACCAAATGTTTACCTCATTTGGTTTGGTTTGTACACATGAACATGCATACATGCATTAACATTTAGTAATTTAGTGATTTATGTATTGCATTGATATTTGTGTTGAGTTAAACAAGTTCAGTCCTCTTCTTATATTGTCATTAGGGAGTACCCTCTGATCTAGCGGAATTATACCAAGCATATCTATAGACATTATTAGGGGCATAACCAAGTATTGTTTTCCAAACTAGTCGGATTCACAAAGTTCAAGATTCTTATTATAAGACAAACAGGAACTATCTTTAGATGATTAGTAATCCTCAAATAATAAGAAAGTGTTGTGAGGGTTCAACATACAAGAATATGAAGGTGGAGTAAATAGTCAATATAAACTCCAAAAACTCATGCTTGATGAAACCACCATCCTTCCATGAATCCTAAATGGAATAAGAATTACCATTTTGTATTAAGCAATAATTCAAAGTTTAGCAAGTTTAACAAAGAACAGTCTGATGCACGAAGCACCCGTCAATGCGAGGTCTCAGAGAAGAGTAGACCATATTGGATCTATTATACGCAGGTTATTTCCATGACTCAAATCCGTGACCTCCAGGTCCCATGGCAACAACTTAATTGTTGTGCTAAGGCAGCTCCCCTTCTTAACAAGAATTAACAATTAATGATAAATTCAAATGGAAATCACATGCATTAACTCTAGAGAAAAGTTTAAAGATTGAGGAACATAAACTTATCAAATGCCTTCTACTACTGTAGAAGATCGATTGTTAAGTATAACAATCGGCAGGCCTGAATAACAGAAAATGAATAAGTGTTACCAAATATGTATTCAGAAGTGTTTGAGTGAATGATGCGTGGAATGTGTTACAGATATAGCATAAGTATCTCTGCTAAACAAACTATATAACTGAGTAGAAAATAATGTGTCACACATTGTAGCCTTAGCAAAAGAAGAATGCAGGCAGAATTGTGTCAGTGGAAAATGAGTAAATGTAACCAAATATGTACTAAGTGTTTAGTGAAGGATCCAGGTAGAAGAATGTGTGGAATCTGTAACAAATGTAGAAGTTCCTCTGTTAGACAAAACATATAATTGAGAGGTGGCAAACATTGCAACCTTTACAAAAGAAGATGAGTACATGCAAACCAAATAATGTAGGAGAAAATGAGTAAATGTTGAGTATTTGACAAATCCATGAAGGACCTAGGTAGAAGTTCGTGTGGAATGTGTTGCAAGTGTAGTAGAAGTACCTCTGTTAGACAAAACATAAAACTGAGAAGTGACACACATCACAACCTTAGCAAAATAAGATGAGTATATGCTACCTAACAGAAATTGGGATGACAAAGTTGTAGATTAAGAGGATGGGAGTAAATGAAGCATTTTGAGTGATTGTGTCTGACTGTGCCATATAGATGGTGTGCTTAGTGGATAACCATGAAACATGTAGACATACCAAGCTTCCAACAGTGAATATATTTCAGTTTGTCATGTCCACCAATGGTCTCTACTGCCACAAGACCCTTTAAATGGGAACTATATGGCCAAAGCAAATCTATTGAGGGGTCAAATGGTGATGTAAATTTGGTAGACACCCTCAGCATAATCAAGTAAACATCCTAAAATCTAGCCTTCATAGGCTCCAACTTAGCACAAATTGCATGAAGAAAACAGTAAGGAGATGATTTAAATAATCTTGCAGTCTCTGATATGTTAGGTAGGTATTTGGGAAATCAACAACAATAGCATAAAAAAGTCAAATAAGAGTGGTGATCTCTATGTAGGATTGCAATAACTAGAACAGACTAACAATTACATTGAAAATTTGAGAAATATCTCCCATGTATAGATCTCTGGCCTCTTCGAGTCTCATAGAGTGATTTAAAGAATTATTAGAAGATTCTCATGAGGTTGGAATCAATGGGCTGTTAGAGGATGGCAAACTACTGAGCATCAATTTTCTCGCATAAGGCTTTGGTAGATTAAAGAATCTCCACAACTTGAGGGTGAGATATTCTATCTATAAACCAAATGTGAATGGTTACAGCCTACAAATATGCAGTGAAGTAAGGAACTGAGTATGTTAAGATTTAGGGGAATTTGGCAAAAAGGGTAGCCAAAATTTGCAATGCAAGACAACAAACACCATTTCTATTTTAAAAAAATAGTAAGAGGCTCAAAAGGAGTTAGTGTTGTTCCAATGCCCAAATCATGCATGCACTCCTCACGTAGCCTCGATGGTAACCAAGCATCAGGTGATGAGTGCAGCAAAGTTGCCATAATCCTGTGATGCTATAGAGGTTGAGCAGCAATGCAGTACGAAGTAGTCGTAGTGGTATTTTGCAATAGGTGGCGATGAGAAGATTGCATTCTCATGATGTACACGAGACCTTAATTTGTTGCAGTGAGTGAGCAACAGAGTGATGAGAAGGTGTAGCGAGTAAGCGATGGTGTGATGAATCTCGTTGTTACAATAAGCTTGAGGCTTGATTTTGTTGTGGCACATAAGCAGAGTTGTGGTTGATCATTAAAAAAAGGATAGTCCGATACACGAAACTCCGCTAGTGCAGGATCAAACCACATTGGGTCTATTATAACACAGTCTTACTTTGCATTTTGCAAGAGGTTGTTTCTACAACTCAAATCTGTGACCTCAAAGTCACATAGCAACAACTTTACCATTGTGTCAAGGCTTCCATTTAGTGCTTGATCATCCCAGAGTCATCAAAATTAATAAAAGCCCATAAGCACACAACAAACAAAATTAAAAGGAGTTGAGATGTATGGAAGGTTTGGTTGGTCTTAGGAAGGGACTAGGCGAAAACTCAAGCGATGAATTCAAGGCTGCATGGGCAACAAGCAACAAAATGATTTGGTGGAGACGCCTTGGTTAAGTTCAGTTAGGTATTACAACAACAACAACAACAACAACCAAACTTTATCCCACTAGGTGGGTTGGCTAGGCATGTAAGATGACACAAATATCATGCTATGCTACATGAGAATTTAAGATTAGTTATTGTAGGTTAAGTAGTACTTTTTACTTCTCTCTGTATATAAATCATAATAGTATAATTTGATACAAATTTAAAATTTTCAGCCATGTCGAAGTTTCATTCACTAACCAAATTATGACGATTTCGGCATCATATCATATTGATCCAATATTATTCCCATATTTAATAAATTAAACTATTAATAATAATATAATTAGTTTTATTCTGTTTAAATTTTTGTGTTTAAATTTAAAAAAATAGAAAACCAATTAAATGAAATGAAATTAATATTTTAAATATTTATAGTCCAATGAAAATTAAGCTTATCAACTAGAAATGGTGATATCAAATGGGTTCAAACCAACCTAATTTGGATTTATTTTGATCTATTTAAAACTAAATCAAATCTATATTTATAAGAGAGAGGTTCAACAACTTTATTGAATTAGATAGTTTTATTTTTATAAGGTTAGGTTTTTTCTTCCTCTTGGTTCACCCCATAGCCTTACGTCGTCCCACACCTTCACATCTCGACTAATTAGACTATGATATAGACAATCTTATAATTGACTCATGAGTCGACCAGGTGGACATGTCAGTACATATGCACATATATTATGTATGAAACATCACGTAAAGAGTTACAAATCACAAAATCATCAAATATACTATGTTATATAATGATAAGATAAATTCAATAATAAATTATAAAATAGAAATAAAATTAAAAAGCTGTCAAATGAGAATTTTTCTAGAGAATTTTGAAACAAGAAATACCTCTTCAAAAGGAACAAACACAAAAGGTGTCAAACCCCTTCTATGAGAAATAGCAGGTACATCAGGGTCATGTGTTTCATCCTCTTCCCAACCTTCCACAAGTCCAAGCACGCCATCTACGTGACTATTTACTTCATTTTCATTTACACCAGTTGTAACAAGTCTCAATAGATCAAGCCGATTGTTTGCCCCCATAGTTGTACCTCTAAGCCTGAAAAAAATGAGAAGCAAAAACTATTGATTTGAAGAGGGGCACCTTTGGTTCAGCAAATACCAGTACCATTTTAGAACCAAAGAATGTTCTCCTGCAGCATTTATCTAAAAAAGAAGCTAACTAGTCGATTACCTAAGACGCATTGTTAGCACAGTAAGTCGCATGCCTGGGTATAAGAGAGCAGCTTCAACCTACAAGCTCATAATAAACCAACACATGATACATGGTGGACTATTTTGCTGAATTGATCAACAGATGAGATATTCTTTTATTTCATGGGCGAGAAGAAAATGGGTTAGTAGATGCTATTATACAAACCTGATCTTCAGTTAACTTGTAGTCACCTCTGAACACACATTCAGCCTTGGAAGCATGATTCATGCACTTAGCCACCTCTTTAACTTTTTGTGAAGATATCTGTTTGATCATAAAGATTTCATTAGTAAGTGAATCAACGAAAAAACACAACATAGCAAATTATAGTTCACACTTATAACCTTGTACAAGAACTTCCCACTTGGAAAAAATCTTAGGTAGCGATAGTAGCAAACCTACAAATTAACCAGAATGTAAATACAATATGAGGTGCTTCAAAATAGTCCAAATTAGAATTAGGTTTCACTCAAAAATAGTTCTCGGAGCAGTAATTACTTTGACTTGTGCAAAAGAACATATTTTTCTATAACACAATTCTACTTTCAAATGCAAGGTGTCAAAGTTGATTCTTATGGATTCACCTCAGCTAACCACTGTCTCACTGAACTACCAGACAAAAAGGTATCAGGAAAAAGGATACAGCTACACTAAGACAGAATCTGGTTTTGGGGTCAGTTAAACTAAGAAGGAAATGACCAAACAAAGAAAACACTACACAAGAACATCATGCGACAAGTAAAGCTATAGTAATATCTTACCACATGGACAGGATTTGTAACTTTCCACTCTGCTACCCCCGTACGAATATAGGTATTTCGGCTAACATAGAGACCTGAAATGGAAAGTTTACAGTCCTTAACTGAGTCAGCATAGAACAAATGAAATAGGAAATAGCTAAAAACGAGAATGACCAGAGCAGCAGAAAGTTAACAGTTTAGATGTCATGCTGCACCTATCAGTATTAAGTAAAATGTTATTTTCATGAATATACAACAACTTTTATTTCTTTAAAAGGAAGTGATATGATCTCCTCAAAGGACCTTGTTGCTAAGAACATAAAATATAGCAGGTAATGGACGACTGCTATCTCTCATCAGATTATCCATAAAAAGAAGTTTATCTACTGTTTAAAACTAGAGAAATTTCAGAACCCAAATCAGCAACCATAAATTACCATCATGATAACCAGAATTTGCTCAACTAACAAAATAAAGTTAAGATTCTCATGGACCAGAAAAAAATATATAAATGGTGCCCTACCATTCCGAGATATCTTTTGATAAATTACCCTTAGTCTCACAACAACAATTCATCTTCAATCCATATGATATGTGGAACTGAAGGAGAACATAAAATATAAAAAAAAAATCAAATTATTACCATCATTTCGAATTCTTGGTCTCTGGACCCACATTTTCCTCCAAGAACCATTGTACAAGCTTCGGACGATTATGTAATTTGCTTCTGCTCCATAACTCTACGAGGGTTGATGGGCAATGTGCAAAACATGTTAAAATCATGAGCAAACAAAAGGACTATGAAGTATATACGATTTGAGATGTACCTGCCAAATCTTTAGGCAGACATTTTGCCACAATATCGGATTACGAACAGTATATCTCCATTTGCGACAAACACATGCCGCTCTTCCCAAAGTGTATGGCCTCATGCGTGCAAATACCTAATTTTAAACACATAAGTTATCAATCCAGAACTTCACATTCTGAGTTCAAGCAAATATTTCTAGAATGGCACTTAATTAGTTTTGAATACAAAAATTCTGATATCATAACTTCACATCCTTAGTTAAAGCAATTATTTCTAGAAAAAAAAATTATTTAAGTTTAAAAGAACTAAGAAATGTGGCTAAAGTTCATGCAACTATACATACCAAAACAAGTGAAATGGAATGATGCAAAATAGTACTTCTGTGTTAGTTAATTCATTGAATGTAAACACTAATACAATGATATACAGATTGTTATCACCCCACTAACTATAAACAAAAACAAGTGGAATAAAATGATGCAAAATAGTAATTCTGTCCAAATGATTCATTGAGATGTAAACACTAATACAATGGTATGAAGATCCTTATCACATTATAAATTAAACGTCACTAGCAATGGAATTAATACAACATTATACCTCATAAAATCAAAACCTAAAATCCAATATGTGCATGCTACGTGAGAAATTAAGAACACAAACCACATCATATATTTGTCACTCATACAATTTCCCCATTTTAGATAATGAATGAAAAATGTACCTCAAAGAGCAATTCATCTGGCAAACAACGATGAATTAGAGCAGGGTCAACGTATGGTTTACTGCTGAAACTTCCAAAGGGAGCAACAGGTCTGACCCTATTGCCATAAAGATCTGATCAGAGAACCAAACACATGGACTAATTAGAGCAAACAAAGTGTTGAAGTATCACTTGCAAGTACCATGAAACAGAATGGATAATGAAGTTCACTATTGGTAGAAACTAAATCTAAGCATACTTAGCCAAGGTCTATCTGTTCCCATGAATTCCACAGTTCTCAGGTGAGAAAATCGATTATGTTCTGAAGGAACTGATATAGAGATATCTGCAAAATAGCATCATAATTAAGGATAGAGGACAAGTTATAACTTGTACAATATATATTCACCTTGTTATGGAGAAAATAAAGATTCATATGATTGGTACAACAACAAGAAGCACCATTGATTTTCAAATTGTTTGATTTTTGCTTTCATGGACATTTCTAGCAAGTAATTTTGCTGCTATAATGCTTGCTAGTCTTTGTAATGTTGGACTAATGACACTTTGATTCACATCATCTATCATGGACATCTGATTACCCTCATATACCCACAATATCCTATCCATTCCTACCTACATGATTTTACCTCATTTGGCCATAATAACTTCTGATGGATATTTTTTTTTCAGCTGTGCACTACTTCATCCATAAATAAATATCGAAGATTTGACCTTACAATTATCCTAAAATTTTCATTTAATCAATAAGCACAAAAGCACTAGTATCATCTTATTTCTGTAAAGTTAACCTTCCAATTTCTACTTTCCTAATTTGTCATAAGTCTACCATTTAAAATATCTTGAACCCTAAGACCTATGATTGTTAATGTTGGAGCATTGCAAGAAATGATGATGAAAACATAAGGTCTAAATTTGTAATGTTAGGAAGAATTAACTAATTTCTTCTATGCTCAACGACACAATTTTAGTTTGTTAATAACTTAAACTAAAATGCAATTTAAAATAGATGTCCTTTAATCATACTTTGCAAATAGACCTATAGAAGTACATCACAAAAATATCATGCGGCAAATTCTTAAGAGAAAAAGTTGGTTTACTTTCAGAGACATCTTGCCGCAAAGGATAAGTGGCAAAATCTACAAATATTCCTTTGATCACCTCTTGAACCTAAATTTCAAACTCTAGAGCATACAAACTACAAATAAATCTCAACAAGGAACAACTTTAAATTTTTTATTCACTGACACCTAAACAGGCCGATAGCAATTCTCTGAGGAACTCACACCATGTAATTAAATTTGCTATTGATTGATAACTAAAGAGACCAATAATCATCCTGAAACAAGAAACATATATAAACTCACAACAGTTAATGTGAAAACAACGAAACAAAAGACATTACAAAAAACTACAGTGAAATCATACTGGGTAATCGAACAAAAACAAAAAACAAAAAAAAATGCACAACGAAATTCCTATAATCGTTCTAACTCTTCTGGAGGTAATCAAATCCCCAATAAAAAATTTAATTCAAAAAAGATAACGTAAATCAAAAAAGATAACATTACGGACGCGCAACTATACAGGCATAAGAGTCAAGAGAGTAAAACATAATCCGCAGAACACCATGGTCGAGTACTTTTTCCTCCGGAAGCATCTCCAATCGTCAAAAGAGTGCAAAAGGGGGAGAATTCGTAGTAGAAAACTCACCCGAAGCCATCAGCGATCGAGAGAGCGGTTCTAGGTCGAAGAATGAAAGGTCCAAGATGAGAGAGGCCTTCTCCCCGCTAGAACACGACGCTCGCTTATTACTCGAAGCTAAAATCTCGACCATCTGCCTTGATATGCACGGTTGTGATCCGTGGATAGAAATGTTGACGGTCCCATCATCCGGGTCAGCATGTCTGGAAACATCAGTCGAATTTGATGTTATCACAGAGAGGCGAGCCCCGAGCTTGCAGCCACGTCTGTAAACGGATCCACCATCAACATTTTACCCGATTATCATGGGAACCAATCCGACGTGGATCTACTTTAATGCTAGATAACTTAACATCTGATATCTGATCCGGAGGACAGAAAAAAAAATATTTAGACCCAATTAAATAATTAAATATACAGATATAATAAAATTTTATTTATACCTAACTTAAATATTCCATTAAATAATATATATATTTAAAAAAAATTTATTTTCTCAAAATTCATTAATTATTATTATTGATGTTTAATCTAATTTTTATTGAATATAATTAAATTAGAAACGTACGCTGTAGATATTTCATCAAGTTTTTTAAATTATGTTCTTTTAGATATAAAGTTAATTTTTTTGTTGAATGGCAGTAATTAAATAAAATGAAGATGATATTTGATCCTTTATGGATATGAGTACAGAAATAATAGATATCTAATTCTTGATGATAAAAAAAATGAAAATAGAAATTGGAAATCTAATGAGGAAAGGGTGAAGATGGGGATAAATATAATAAATAGGAATGAATACTAAAAATATAAAATCTTATTTTTCAAGATTTTTTATGTTGCCAATGTCTTTTGAATCACTATTTTATGATTCCATCTTTTTGGTATTACTTTAAATATCTCTAATCTACTACAAGACCTATCTCCCAATGAGACACAACGATCTTTTGCACGAAGAAGATTAAGTACCCAATGAAACATTTTTATACTCACTGAGAATTGATCTCAAGACCTATTAGAACAAACACTCATATATATACCAACTACGTCAATCCATGGAAGCGAGTTTTGCACTATACTAGGATCATATTAGGAGTGCTAAATTAGATTTTACACAAATATTGTAACTACAAGTTAGGTTAGAGGTCCATGTAAATCTCTATTTTTACACTCAAGGACTCACCTATTTTTGTTGAACTTCTATCTTACATTAAGACTATGGAGCGATATTGAGTGTCTTCTTTGTGTTGAACCATGTAACATTAAATTCGGGGTGATCAGTTTGGTCTCATGAATATTTTTTACCGTCCACCAAGATAAATTGAGAAGTGCTCGTGACGAGCGACCTAGAAGTCTAGTATATATCCTGTGGTTGTGTTCTCCATTTGAAGGAAAAATCCCTACAAATGTATCATATCTGAGGATCGAATCGTAGATGTTTGGATAATAATTTATCGCCCTTCCACTGCACCTAGCCCGGGGGTAGAGTGTCTTCTTTGGCCACTAGGCAAAGCACAAATTTAGGTCAAATTCTCAAACAAAAGTATGTCTCCAAAGTTATACAATCAACAATTTGTCCCGAATAATATTGTTGGGGTTCAATCAAAATCTCATATTGGAAAGATTTAGTAAAGATCATGGGTTTAAAAGGATACATGATATCTATATTGGAATGAGACCTCTTGGGTAGAGTCCAAGAGTAAAATCATGAGGATTTAGACTCAAAATAGATAATATCATATCATTATAAAAATATACGAACATCCTTCGATCCCAACAAATACAACACAAGAGGATGAAGATAACTATGAGCTTGTAGATGAGGAAGTTTATAATCCAGAAGCCGAGAAGATTATTACTGTGTGGCACTAGATGGGAAGAAGAGATTGTATTTGAGCATCTATGAGATGAAAATTTTGCATGATAAACTTAGGATACTAACACATTGGATGTGGGCGTTAAAGATGAGAAAAGTAATGGAAGATCGCCAGCAAATGGTTAGGTGTTCCCAAATGGAAAATATTTTTTTAAAAAAAATGCTTTAGCGAATTACGTGTGATATCAAAAGGGTTTGGAATTAAACACATGAAGATGTTTGTAGGGTTAAGTCTTGTGATTAGAGAATTGGTGCTAGAGGACAAGGATCACAATGTTTGACAAACTACACACTTACTCAAAGTCTTTGAGAAAAGGTCAAGAGCATAAAAGTCAGGGCCGTCTCAAGATTTCATGAGGCCCTAGGTCAAAAAAATTAGGTTTTTAATAATTTTTTTAAAAAAAAAATTTCCCCTCACCCTTTTTCATTCGGACTTGGGACCGACAATGGCGGGTTTAAATTTTTTTTTTTAAAAAAAATAAATATTAATTTAAAAGTAAATTTTTATATAAAATTTAGTTCTTGAGACATTGTTGAACGTAAATAAGATTTTATTAATTTTAATTTTGAAAAATTTCTTTCTGCCGAAGCTACACTAACCGGTATAATTAATAATATTCTATAAGCTATCCATGCATTAGGAAAAGAATTTAATTTTTTTATAAGGTTCAATACCTCAAGTGCAATTTTTAATTCTAGATTTATTATTTCTTTTAAAATTTTTAATTCTAAAAATAAATCTAAACCATCAATATCAAATAACATGTCATGTGTTAAAAAATTTTCAAGATTTAAACATTTTATTTTTAAAAAATTATCATCAAGCAATTTTAAATTTTCTATGTCATATAAAAAATTAAAATTATCTTCATATATTTTAAATTGTTCAAATCTACTTTGAAGTGAAGAAATAGCATGGTCAATAATATAATTAAAATAATTAATTTTAAAATATTCTTCAGGTGAAAGTTTCACCTCATTAATTTTATTCTCATCAAATCATTTATTTCTTCTAATTACACGTTTTTCACGAAATTTTGGTTCTATATTCATTTCATTTGCAATCTCTTTAGCAGAAATCAGATATGAATCCATTTTCTTTATAATCATTAAAAAAAGAAACAAGACCTTTTAATTGATCTAATGCAATAGCAATATTCATATCTTTATACTGTAAAGATTTACTGACAGTATTAACTGCAAATAATATATCATACCAAATAGTCATACCTAATAAAAATTCAAAATTTTCAATCTCATATGTTGCTAAAGAATTTGCTTCACTTTTTGTTTTAGGATCATCACTAGTTTCTGCAAGTTTATATAAAGCTTCTCTTATATGTGGAGCTTCATATTTTATTGCTTTAACACTTACAAGATGACTTTCCCAACGTGTTTGTGATAATGGTTTAAGAGTTAAATTAGAAACATGGTCTTGTAAAATTTTCCATCTTTTCGTAGAAGAAGAAAATAATGAGTAAATACGTTGTATCACACAAAAAAATGTTATAGCACTAGGACAAGAATTAGTCATATCACATAGTACTAAATTAAGACTATGACAACCACATGGTGTATAAAAAGCTCTAGAATTTATATCTAACAATCTCTTTTGTACACCTTGTTATTTACCTTTCATATTTGCTCTATTATCATATCCTTGTTCTCTTATGTTATTTACATCTAGTTCAATTTTCTTTATTATATTAACAAGAGTATCAAAAAGACCTTTTCCTGATGTATCATCTACTTTTAAAAATTCTATAAAATATTCTTCTATTTTGATTGGACTTGTTGAAATATCTACACATCTTAATATAAGAGACATTTGTTCTTGATGACTTACATCAGGAGTACAATCAGTATAACTGAAAAATATTTTGCTTCTTTTATTTTTTTAATTATAATATTGTTTACTTCTTTTCCTAATATATTTATTAACTCATTTTGTATATTATGCCCCAGATAATGATTATGAATTTTACCATTTTGAATACATTTAAGGTGTTCTTGCATTATAGGATCAAATTCTGCAATCATTTCAATTAAACCTAAAAAATTTCCATTGTTATCTTGATAAATTTTCTCATTTGTACCACGAAATGCCAAATTATTTTTTGCAAGATTTTTAACTATAGCAATAATTCTTATTAATACATTATTCCAATGTTCTTTTTCCTTATTTATTTTTTCTTGTAAATTTTGATCAATAGTTTTATTTTTAACCAATCTCATTTCAATATCAAACCAAATATTCATATTTATAATATGTTCACTACTTGTTTCGTGACTTTTAAGTTTGGCACTAAGATTTTTCCAATCTCGACATCCTTCATTTGCTAATTGAATTGTAATTGATTTTTACTAAATAATTTACAACAAAAACAAAATACTTTATCTAATTCTTTTGAATATATTAACCATTTTCTATCATGTTTTTCTCCATTTGGTAATTTTCGAATGTAATGAATTATAGAAAAATGTCTAGAATTTTCATCATTTGGAAAATAAATATTGATTTCTCTAATTGGACCTTTTTCAACTAATAAATCTATTAAATTGGTATTAATATTTTTCCATTGTGCTGGATCATATATATTTTGAATAATAGTTTCATCAATATTATTTAAAAAATTATCTTCATGGTCTATTAAGTCATCTTTTTCTTCTCTTGAATTACAATTATTTTCTTCATTAATATTATTATTTGATGAATTCTATTTATGATCATTACAAAGTTCTTGGTAGATTTCTGTTTGCCCTAAAGTATTATCCTCCGGTGAAAATTCAATTAATTTTTCATTTAAATTTTCAATTGTATTATTTTCTGAATTTTGATTTTGATTATTAATAATAAATCTATCAAGTGCACCTTTTTGAGATTGGATAAATTCTTCTATTTTTCTTTTTTTCATACGTTTCATATATCCAGAATCATATTTTTTTACAGATATATTTATATTAAAATAATAATAACAAAGAAAATATAAGTCTCTATTATTTTATCAAAATAAAATTACATAAAATTAAATTAACAATAAAACCTGATTTCCACAGTCTAATTTTAATTTAATGATATTTCAAACTTCGACTATTACCTGCGCAAATATAATAAGAAAATAAAAATATTAAATTTAATTTGCATTAATCAATTTAAATAGTATATAATAAACTGTACTTAACAACTAACAATCTAACAAGTTATATAATAAATCAGATTATTGTTAAAAAGTATTAAAAATTTATGAATCATATTTTATGATTTTTTAATTGCATAAATCAGGTTAGTAAATAGTAATGCTAGTAATTTGCTTGCATCGAAAAATAAAATATGGAGAAAAAAATTTCATACAATTGGGCAATCTCTAATTATCTATTTTTCTAATGATATTTGGATCCATTCTATCTATAATTTATTATTTATACAAAACAATAAAGAATATTTCGATAAAGAATAAAAAATCGAAAAAAGTATTACCAGATGATCGAGGAAGACGAAGGACATCTTCTGAGATTGAGAGTTGAGAGAATCACTGATGCGGCGACGAGGGAGAAAAAATTCAAAGAATGAAATTTGAGAGAATCAGTAGTGGGAATATGAGAAGAATGTGATTATGTGAAGAAAAGAAAATGAAATTCGGATGTGGAAGGTTGATAGTTTTAATAGAATTGTATATGAATATAATAATTATAATTAAGATATCATTAATTAAAGTTCCATTGAAATTAATTTAAGTTTCCATTGGAATTGATAACTGACTGACTTGTGGAAATCGAAGGTTACATTTCAAAAGTAACGGTTTTATCATTTGACAAAATTAAATTTTAATTATTAAATATATTTAAGAAAACTTAATACTAATGGGCCCCAATTTTATTGGAGTCCTAGGCATAGGCCTTAAAAGCCTATACCTTAAGCCGGCACTGATAAAAGTTACACTAGTTCTTGGGTTACTGGTGAGATTCAAGAACACGTGATGACTAGCAAGAAGTATACATCAAAAATATTATAGTAGACTTTCAAAAAAAATTGAAGTTACAATATCTTATCAGAAAGCATTCTAACCTAAAGTCCAAGTAATGATTAATTTTCATAGGATTATATTGAATCATACAATGACCTTTAAGCATTTGTTAGAGAATTGAAGATTGGATTTAGCCACTTAGTAATGCACATAAAGTTTACACATGATGGGCATTTCCAAAGGGTCTTCTAGCCACTTGGTGCTAGGATATGTGTGTTTGTTGAATTCCTTCGTCCAGTGATTATTAAAGATGTTTGCCACCTAACAAGAAAATACCCACATATTCTAATGATGCAACTGGTGCAATGGAGCCAACAACTATTCCTAATTGATTTTGTAGTTAAAGAAATTGAAATAAAACTGCTTGGGAATGGTTTTTGATAGAACTTCGTATTGAGATAATAGGGGATAGAACCATATAAATAAAAGTCATCAAAATCCTAGTTCACTATTGTTGGTACAAGCCGCACTAGATAAACTAATATTTTGATATATGATAAAGAGTTTAAACTTGGGCATTGAATGTCTAACATGTGTGTCAAATGTACAGTGATACGGTGTATAAGTAAGGGTCTCGTATAGACGTGGCAGTCAGAAGTCAAGGGGACGTGACATTCAGAAGTCAAAGGGACGTGACAGATCAGGTATCCAGATATGAGACACAAGACCGAATAGTTCTAGGCTTGTCACCGACCAATCAGTTCTTACCCGCCTGGGCTTTACCTGGTTCAATTCACATGATTCAGCTCATCTTCCTTACTTAATGCCTCAGTACAATAGCTTAGCCGAGTAGTCTCCCGGGCGGGCCGCAACTGAACCTGAGCAGGAACAGACAGCGCTAAAGGACAATCGTGTCGGAGAATTGTAACCGTCTGTCAAAGAATAACTGTCATCAGCCAAGGAATATTCCAGTGGTTGGCCATTCTCAGGGAATGAAACATTCTTTCAACCAATAAGAGGGCACCACCTGCCCTCCATCACCCGACATGCCCTAACACTTGACATTCTCTAAATCGGTCAGACTTTAAAGGTATGCAGTGTCATATAAAAAGGAAGGTCATCTCCCTTGAGCAGGTACGCGCACATTCGCACTTGTCTTCTACAGTTCCTTTTTCCTTCATACACTATTCTTCTGGGAAAAAAATATCTGACTTAAGCGCCAGAAGGTCTGTGCCGGGGACGTTTTTCCTTTTTTTTGTCTCTAACATTCTGTGTGCTAGTCTAAGTGTGTGCAGAGCCTAAGTACCACTGGCCTCATCACCACCGTCCTTCAGTCCCACGTGGGGGTCCTTTTCCCTGAGCACATACGCTAGGTGTGTCCAAGTCGCCTCTCCGTCAACACCGACGACAACTCAGCCGGTCTTCGTCTGACTCAGGTTCTGGATAGGATCAATTTGGCGCCGTCTGTGGGAACTTCCTTTACATGTTCTGGAGCATGAAGATGGAGGATACAGGAAGGATTAACGTCACCATGACAATAGGAGAGTATGAACTATTCAAGGAGGCCAAGAGGCAAGCTGTCTCCGAAAAACACACCACTGCTTCACATCCACACAAGATGTCGGCAACTTCAACAGAACAGACCCATGTTTCTGATAGGGGATCCAAGATGAAACAACCCAAGGATTTCCCTCAAGCCTTCTATCACGAGCCATGCCTAGACTATTATAATAAGAAAGAGCAACCGTAGGCTTCTATGGCTGAGAGTTCCCCGCCTAGAGATTCAAAGAAGGGGAAAGTCATAGTCCTCCGGGAGGAGCTGAGGGAGGTGTCTGCGGAGCAAGTGTCCTTCTCTCTAAGGGTACTTGAGGAAAAGCTACCAAAGGGATACAAGCCCCCAGCTATTGAAGAATATGATGGTAGCAAGGACCCAGAGGATCATCTTTGAAAATTTTGGAACGCTGCATTGCTGCACCAATATAGCGACGCCATCAAATGTCGAGTGTTCTTAAACACTCTGTCCGACTAGGCACAAAAATGGTTCGATGGATTGCCGAACGAATCCATCACCTGCTTTCAAGACTTCAAGACTATTTTTCTGCGTCATTTCTCTAGTAGCAGGAAGTATCGGAAGACAGATCACTGTCTCTTTGCCCTCAAGCAAGGATCTACGAAACCCTTGAGAAGCTAATCAAACGCTTCAACCAGGTAGCCCAAGATGTCCCGTCTGCTACCTCAGAGATATTGATGAGCGCCTTCTCCCACTGTCTAGTGAAGGGGGAGTTCTTCCGGACTCTCATCCGGGAGCCAGTAAAGAATTTTGATGAGATGCTGGGGAAGACAGCCAGCTACATCAACGTAGAAGAAGCCGAGGTAGATCAGCGGAAAGCAGACAAGGCGCCTGTTGCTACCAGCAAACCGGAGAAAAGGCAGCCCCAACCTCCAACTCAGCCTTTCCCCCGCTGAAAGGATGTCTGACCAAGATTTTCGCCCGGTCAGGACTCCAGGATGGTGCAACGTGTAGAAATTGTTGGTTGCTACTCGGAAAACTTAGAGGTTCCACTGTACAAAAATTTTGTACAAAGGTTTGAACCTTTTCCTAGCTACCATGTGTTCTTTTAAATTAAATTTTGGATCGCCTGCGGAACTTAACACGTTTGATCCAAAACTTAATCTATTTGTTCTTTTAGGTTTTGACTTGGATCTCCTGCGGAACTTAACACGTTCGACCCAAGTCACCTTAAGTTATTAATTCCATTAAATATTAATTTCCATAATTGGTTCCCAGTACTGACGTGGCGAGGCACATGGCCTTCTTGGATATGGGAGCAACCACCACCGACTAGACAAAACCTTTTATAGAAAACTAATATTTAATTTCCTAAAATAACTTTAGGTTAACCGAAAGGAACAATCAAATCACAAGGAAAAGAAAAAACAAAAGAACACAACATCGAAAAACATATTCGAAATTCTAGAATCGTAAGCCTCTTGTATTTGGTATTATTTCCATAAATAACTAGTATGATGCGGAAAGGAAAAATTATTAGTTATACCTTCTAGAAAGACCTCTTGATCCTCTACCGTATTCCTCTTCTAACCTCGGACGTTGTGTGGGCAACGATCTTCCAAGATGAGAAACCACCAATCACCTTCTTCTCCTCCCTAGCTAGGTTCCGCCAAAACAAAAGAGCTTCACCAAGGAGGAATAAAAACACCAACCAAGCTCCAAGGGATGCAAGCTTTCTCTCCTTCTTCTTCTTCTTCTCCAAGTAGTATCCGGCCACCACAAGAACTCCAAGCAAGAGGGATGTTTCGGCCACCACAAAGAGGAAGAGAGGGAGAAGATGTTGGCCGGCCACACCAAGGAATAGGAGAGGGAGAATAATAGAGGTTGTCCCCATGAAGGCACCCCTATCCCTTCTTTTATATTCCTTGGCTTTAGCAAATAAGGAAATTTATTTATAATAAAATTTCCTTAACTTTCTTTGACAATAATTAATTAAGAAAAATTTAATAAAATTTCTTAATCAACTAATCATGGCCGGCCACCTCAAATAGAAAAATTAGGAGAGTTTCAATCAACAATTAAAACTTCCTTATTTGTCTTTGGAAATTTTAAAAAAATAAAATTTCCTTTTAAAATCCCTTCATGGTTGATAAAAAGAAATTTCTATAATTTTAATTTTCTACATGTGAATAATTTTCAAAGAGAAAAAATAAAATATCTTTCCAATCTACAAATAAGGAAAGAGAGATATTTTAATTTTAATTCTCTGTAATAAATTATATCTTCCACATAATAAAAAATTAAAATTAAATTTTTTTTTTTAATTTAATGTGGTCGGCCCCCTCTAGCTTGGGTTCAAGCTAGGGCTGGCCACCTTAAACCATGCTTAGGCCGGCCCTAGCTTGGTTCCCAAGCTAGCTTGGCCGGCCCCCTTTAGGTGGGTATAGAAGGTGGGTATAGGTGGGTATAGTACTCTATAAATAAGAGACTACGATAGGGACCGAGAGGAGGAATTGGTTTTGGTCTCCCGATAAAATTAAGCATCCCGTGTTCATCCCGAACACACAACTTAATTTTATCAATAATAATTCATTCCACTAGAGAACTATTATTGAACTACCGCACCAATCCCAAATTACATTTTTGGGCTCCTTCTTATTATGAGTGTGTTAGTCTCTCTGTGTTTAAGATATCAAATGTTCACTAATTAAGTGAGTTACTGACAACTCATTTAATTAATATCTTAGTCCAAGAGTAGTACCACTCAACTTTATCATCATGTCGAACTAAGTTCACCTGCAGGGTTTAACATGACAATCCTTATGAGCTCCTCTTGAGGACATTATCAACCTAGTATCTCTAGGACACAGCTTCCTTCTATAATCAACAACACACACTATAAGTGATACAATTTCCCAATTTATCGGGCTTATTGATTCATCGAACTAAATCTCACCCATTGATAAATTAAAGAAATAAATATCAAACATATGTGCTTGTTATTATATTAGGATTAAGAGCACACACTTCCATAATAACTGAGGTCTTTGTTCCTTTATAAAGTCAGTATAAAAGAAACGACCTCAAATGGTCCTACTCAATACACTCTAAGTGTACTAGTGTAATTATACAATCAAGATAAACTGATACCTAATTACACTACGACCTTCTAATGATTTGTTCCTTTCCATTTTGGTCGTGAGCTACTGTTTATAATTTATAAGGTACTGATAACATCATCTTCTGCATGTGACACCACATGCTATGTTATCTACAATATAAATTAATTGAACAACTACAAACAAATGTAGATAATTTAACCAAATGTGATTCTTTATTCAAAATAAATGTTTACAAAAGCTTAGGCTTTCAGTATACACTCCAACAATCTCCCACTTATACTAATGACTAAGCTGTCATATCTTCTACCATACATCTGATTCTCATTCCCTCCACATGCCGATCGAAAGCTTTCGCCGGAAGGGCCTTAGTGAAAGGATCTGCCAGGTTATCTGCTGATGCAATCTTGGCGATGACAACTTCTCCTCGCTTCACGATATCTCGTATCAGGTGGTACTTGCGCTCTATATGTTTACTTGCCTTATGAGCTCGTGGTTCCTTCGAGTTTGCAACTGCACCGCTATTATCACAATAAATTGTGATGATTTTGGGCAAACCAGGAATCACATCTAAGTCCATTAGAAAGTTCCTGAGCCATACTGCTTCTTTAGCTGCCTCAGAGGCTGCTACATACTCTGCTTCCATGGTTGAGTCTGAAACGCATTTCTGCTTAACACTCCTCCATGAAATGGCTCCACCTCCTAAAGTAAACACATAGCCTGATGTAGACTTACTGTTGTCCCTATCTGATTGGAAATCTGAATCCGTGTAACCCACAGGGAGCAAATCGTCTGCTTGGTAAACTAGCATATAATCTCTAGTCCTTCTCAGGTACTTTAATATATGTTTTACCGCAGTCCAATGTCCTTGTCCAGGGTTACTCTGATATCTGCTGACCATGCCCACGGCAAAACAAATATCTGGTCTCGTACATAGCATTACATACATAAAGCTTCCTATAGCCGAGGCATAAGGAACTGCTTTCATGTCTTCTATCTCTTTTGATGTCTTAGGAGACATCTCTTTAGATAGAGCTATTCCATGACTAAAAGGTAAGAAACCTTTCTTGGAATCTTGCATGCTAAAACGAGCAAGGATTGTATCTATATATGAAGCATGGGACAGACACAACATTCTTTTCTTGCGATCCCTTATTACTTTGATCCCAAGAATGTGTGCACACTCTCCTAAGTCCTTCATATCAAATTATTTGGACAATCATACCCTTACATCTGATAATACCTTGACATTGTTGCCAATTAATAAAATATCATCTACGTATAGTACAAGAAATACCACCACGTTTCTGTTACACTTCTTATATACACAAGACTCATCCGGACTTTGAATAAATCCATATGACTGGATTACTTCATTAAACCGGATGTTCCAAGATCTTGAAGCTTGCTTCAGTCCATAAATGGACCGATTGAGCTTACATACTAGATGCTCTTAGCCTTTTTCAATGAACCCTTCTGGTTGCTTCATATGGATGTTCTCTTCAAGACTTCCATTAAGGAAAGCTGTCTTGACATCTATTTGCCAAATCTCATAATCCATATGAGCAGCAATGGATAAGAGTATCCGGATAGACTTAAGTATGGCTACCGGTGAAAAAGTTTCCTCATAATCGATTCCCTCTTTCTGAGTGTACCCTTTCGCAACAAGCCTAGCTTTGAAAGTTTCTACCTTCCCGTCTGTCCCTCTTTTCCTTTTGTAGATCCACTTGCATCCAACGGCTTTTACACCATCAGGTGGTTCTACAAGCTCCCAGACCTTATTAGAGTACATAGACTCTATTTCAGAATTCATTGCCTTTTGCCAAGATGTTGCATCTATATCTTGGAGTGCTTCGTCATATGTTCGTGGATCAGGTTCATGTTTACCGGGATCAAGTCGAAGACTCCCCAAAACATGAATCTTTCAGGTGCCTTACAACCCTCCCACTACGATGAGGCATTCGTGGTTGTGTATCATGTGTGACACGTGTTGCAGTCTCTTGTGGTACTTCATCTTGTACTGTTGGTACTGAAGTAGACGTGTCCTCTCTAAGTTCTTCTAAAACAACTTTGCTACTGGGCTTGTGATCCATTATATAGTCTTCTTCTAAAAACTGGGCATTGGTGCTAACAATGACCTTCTGGTCTTTAGGACTATAAAATAAACTACCTTTCGTTCCTTTGGGATACCCTACCAACACGCGAACTTCTGTACGAGATTCTAACTTATCAACATCTGGTTTCAGCACATGTGCTGGACTACCCCAAATCCGAATATGTCTTAGACTGAACTTTCGCCCATTCCACAATTCTGTGGGAGTAGAAGAAACTGATTTAGAAGGTACTAAGTTCAGAATGCACACTGTTGTTTCCAGAGCATATCCCCAAAACGAATTTGGTAATTCTGAATAACTCATCATCGATCTAACCATCTCCATAAGAGTCATATTCTTTCGTTCTGCCACACCATTCTGTTGGGGTGTACCAGGTGCGGACAGTTGGGATTGAATCACAGCCTCTGATAAGTAATTCCTAAACTCTCCTAAGAGGTATTCGCCACCACGATCAGATTGTAGTGTCTTGATACTTTTACCTAATCATTTTTTCACATCAGCCTTGTACTCTTTGAACTTATCAAAGCACTCGGACTTGCGGCGCATTAGGTAAATATATCTGTATCTTGAATAATCATCTATAAAAGAGACAAAATATTCAAAACCTCCTCTTGCCTGGACAGACATAGGACCACACAAATAAGAATGAACCAATTCCAACACTTCTTTGGCTCTATACCCCTTGGCCTTGAACAGCCTCTTGGTCATTTTACCTTCCAAGCAAGATTCACAAGTTGGAAAATTTTCCAACTCTAACGAACTCAAAAGTCCATCAGCTATAAGCCTCTGAATCCTACTTAAGTTAATATGACCAAGCCTTAGATGCCAAAGATATGCTTGGTTCATTTCCGAAGGTTCTTTTCTTTTATTAGAGTTAGAAGATGAGTTATAAATTTCCATGTTTTGCCTTGTGGAAGAAATTGGATTTAAAGTATACAAATTGCCAACTAATGCACCAGAACATATAATCACTTTATTTCTTTTAATAACTACATCGTTACTGAAAGAAACTGAATATCCATCTAAAAATAGTTTAGAAACTGAAATTAAATTCTTTCTAAAACTGGGTACATAAAGACAATTTCTTAAAACCAAATTTCTATTTCTACTAAAAGATAAGTAGACATCTCCCACTGCAACAGCCGTCACCTTAGTAGCATTGCCCATGTAGACGGTAATCTCTCCTTCAGTTAGTCGTCGGGTTTCCTGGAACCCCTGCAGGGAATTACAGACATGATCAGTGGCTCCCGTATCTACACACCAGGTGCTGGTAGATAACACCGCTAAACATGTTTCAATAACTAGAGCATGAGATATACCTTTGTTGTTCTGATTCCTACGAGGACAGCCCGCCTTCCAATGCCCTGACTGCTTGCAGATGAAGCACTTGCCCTTCGGTTTCTTCACTCCAGCTTTAAATCCTGTACTCTGAGTTTTATTCACTTTCTTTGCTGAGCCAGCTTGTTTCTTCTTCTTCTTTCCTCTCGGTTTAGAAGTAGAACCATTTTCAGCATAGTGAATTTGAGAATTGTAACGAAATAATCCTTCTGCTGCTTGAAGTTCTGTCAGTAGTTCCGCTAATGAATAAATCCTCTTATTCATATTATAGTTCAGGCGGAACTGCTCAAAACTTCTAGGTGGCGTTTGGAGGATCATATCGATCTGGGTTTCCCCATCAATTTCTCTTCCAAGGATCTGTATCTCGTTCAGATAAGCCATCAACTTTAGGATATGATCCCTCACAGGAGTACCCTCTTGCATGGTGGCTGTCATTATCTTTCTCATGGCTTCTTGCCTAGAAGCCCTATCCTGATGACCAAAGAGTTCCTTGAGATTGTTCATAATATCATAGGTTGTTGGTAAATCTTGATGTTGATGTTGCAATACATTTGACATTGAAGCCAAAATGTAACACCGCGCCATCTCATCTGCTTTTACCCATTTCCTACGATATTCAATCTCCTCTTGGGTCAATTCACCAGTAGGTGCTTCAGGGCACGGCTCAGTCAGTACAAATTTATAGCTTTCAGCAGTAAGAACAATGTCCATGTTCCTTTTCCAATCTATGTAATTGGGTCCAGTAAGTCTATTCTGTTGAAGTATGATCGACAGTGGGTTGAAAGTCATCCTAAGAATCACAAATAACTTTTGGTCAGAACTCTAAATTTAGAATAATATTGATTCCTCAAACAATATTATTTTAAATTAACCAACACCTCAAAACACCGTGAATTTTGTATGCCACGTTAGTATGGACGTATACAAATTCAACATTTGTAAAAGGAGGGTTTTAACCCATTAATTTTATTATCTTGTCAACCTAACTTTTTGACAAATAAAATTAATAGTTGGTATCATTTGGTCACACAAATAATAGCAGTGACTCCGATGGGGAGGATACTATTAGATGTGTCCAAGTGCATACCATTACTTGACACTAAGTCCATTAATAAGATTATGCCCCTTCCGTTGGGGAAGATCACACGCTCTTAATTAACTTCCTATAGTCATCCAAAAATGGAAGTCTGTTCTAGTGATCTGCAAACAAGCTCATCCTTTATGGAGGAAGGCACTCAGAGCCAACGCAAGCTTGTTTGCATCACTTACAAACCAGTAACGGAGACTATGGGATTTACTTAAAAATCCCTCTCCCACTTAGTTATTTATAAATGAGGAATTTTAACTATGCTAGCCTACTAAACTTGTAAACTAACATGCACACACAGCACAATATAAAAGCAATAAATAGAAAATCTAATTTTCAACTATTATGAATTTTATATCTAGTTGTCCTCCGTGTGTTGTCATCCCAAGCTGCTGCCATATTTGGCCACCGCCACCGGGTCTAGCTGTCGCCTCCATCTTACTCCTAGTTCCACTGCGCCTCTGGTCCTTAGAAGGTTCCACGCTTTGCAAGATTCGATCCGCGACATAAATAGAATTTTACATTTTTGATCCTATATTCCATAAAAGGAATGTACATGTATCTAGATCAAAAATAAAATCCTAATAAAACTAAATACAGCTCCTGCTGTATTTTTATACAATCATGCACACACATATAAATGCCCTTGACATATCCAAGGGTCCAATCACACACATAATAATTAAAAGTCATAATAGTTGGATCCTGCATCCACAAAGTTAGCACATCCTACTATTAACCTGCATAAATTATGTATGACATGTGCATAATTAACCTAATACCAAATACACAGAGGCAAAACCCTAGCTCTGATACCAATTGTTGGTTGCTACTCGGAAAACCTAGAGGTTTCACTGTACAAAAATTTTGTACAAAGGTCTGAACATTTTCCTAGCTACCATGTGTTCTTTTAAATTAAATTTTGGATTGCCTGCGGAACTTAACACGTTTGATCCAAAACTTAATCTATTTGTTCTTTTAGGTTTTGACTTGGATCTCCTGCGGAACTTAACACGTTCGACCCAAGCCACCTTAAGTTATTAATTCCATTAAATATTAATTTCCATAATTGGTTCCCAGTACTGACGTGGCGAGGCACATGACCTTCTTGGATATGGGAGCAACCACCACCGACTAGACAAAACTTTTTATAGAAAACTAATATTTAATTTCCTAAAATAACTTTAGGTTAACCGAAAGGAACAATCAAATCACAAGGAAAAGAAAAAACAAAAGAACACAACATCGAAAAACATATTCGAAATTCTAGAATCGTAAGCCTCTTATATTTGGTATTATTTCCATAAATAACTAGTATGATGTGGAAAGGAAAAATTACTAGTTATACCTTCTAGAAAGACCTCTTGATCTTCTACCGTATTCCTCTTCTAACCTCGGACATTGTGTGGGCAACGATCTTCCAAGATGAGAAACCACCAATCACCTTCTTCTCCTCCCTAGCTAGGTTCGGCCAAAACAAAAGAGCTTCACCAAGGAGGAAGAAAAACACCAACCAAGCTCCAAGGGATGCAAGCTTTCTCTCCTTCTTCTTCTTCTTCTCCAAGTAGTATCCGGCCACCACAAGAACTCCAAGCAAGAGGGATGTTTCGGCCACCACAAAGAGGAAGAGAGGGAGAAGATGTTGGCCGGCCACACCAAGGAATAGGAGAGGGAGAATAATAGAGGTTGTCCCCATGAAGGCACCCCTACCCCTTCTTTTATATTCCTTGGCTTTAGCAAATAAGGAAATTTATTTATAATAAAATTTCCTTAACTTTCTTTGACAATAATTAATTAAGAAAAATTTAATAAAATTTCTTAATAAACTAATCATGGTCGGCCACCTCAAATAGAAAAATTAGGAGAGTTTCAATCAACAATTAAAACTTCCTTATTTGTCTTTGGAAATTTTAAAAAAATAAAATTTCCTTTTAAAATCCCTTCATGGTTGATAAAAAGAAATTTCTATAATTTTAATTTTTTACATGTGAATAATTTTCAAAGAGAAAAAATAAAATATCTTTCCAATCTACAAATAAGGAAAGAGATCTAATCTGTTTCTTTTAATCTTTTGTAGATCTTTTAAAGAGAGATATTTTAATTTTAATTCTCTGTAATAAATTATATCTTCAACATAATAAAAAATTAAAATTAAAATTCTTTTTTAATTTAATGTGGCCGGCCCCCTCTAGCTTGGGTTCAAGCTAAGGCCAGCCAACCTAGGCCGGCCCTAGCTTGGTTCCCAAGCTAGCTTGGCCGACCCCCTTTAGGTGGGTATAGGTGGGTATAGTACTCTATAAATAAGAGGCTACGATAGGGACCGAGAGGAGGAATTGGTTTTGGTCTCCCGATAAAATTAAGCATCCCGTGTTCGCCCCGAACACACAACTTAATTTTATCAATAATAATTCATTCCACTTGAGAACTATTATTGAACTACCGCACCAATCCCAAATTACATTTTTGGGCTCCTTCTTATTATGAGTGTGTTAGTCTCCCTGTGTTTAAGATATCGAATGTCCACTAATTAAGTGAATTACTGACAACTCATTTAATTAATATCTTAGTCCAAGAGTAGTACCACTCAACCTTATCATCATGTCGAACTAAGTCCACCTGCAGGGTTTAACATGACAATCCTTATGAGCTCCTCTTGAGGACATTATCAACCTAGTATCTCTAGGACACAGCTTCCTTCTATAATCAACAACACACACTATAAGTGATACAATTTCCCAATTTATCGGGCTTATTGATTCATCGAACTAAATCTCACCCATTGATAAATTAAAGAAATAAATATCAAACATATGTGCTTGTTATTATATTAGGATTAAGAGCACACACTTCCATAATAACTGAGGTCTTTGTTCCTTTATAAAGTCAGTATAAAAGAAACGACCTCAAATGGTCCTACTCAATACACTCTAAGTGTACTAGTGTAATTATACAATCAAGATAAACTGATACCTAATTACACTACGACCTTCTAATGATTTGTTCCTTTCCATTTTGGTCGTGAGCTACTGTTTATAACTTATAAGGTACTGATAACATCATCTTCTGCATGTGACACCACATGTTATTTTATCTACAATATAAATTAATTGAACAACTACAAACAAATGTAGATAATTTGACCAAATGTGATTCTTTATTCAAAACAAATGTTTACAAAAGCTTAGACTTTCAGTATACACTCCAACAAGTTGTCCAAGCCCCCAGACCTGGTCAATGGGGGCCTTATTATTGCACCTATCACAGGTCTCACACCCACTCCACGGGAGACTACGTCTAGTTCGCCCGTGACTCCCGGCGTGCCGCTGAGCTGGGCTTGCCTCCGCCCGAGATCGCACCTAAGCTTCAGAGGTTGATAGCCAACCAGCCTACTGCAGCAGGACAATCAAGTAAACCCCTGCCCGAGGTGGACGTCAGGGGGCTCAGCGGTCAATTCAGGATAAGGAGCAAATGGAATCCCCTGAGGAGGAGAACAGGGAAAATGTCACCATCCGAGAAATCGGCATGACCTCCGGAGGACCCATTGATGGGGACTCCATCCGAGCCCGAAAGTCTAATGAACGCCGCTTAGAGATACATGCAGTAAGATGCAGCTGGAAACAAGTTGTCAGGTCGGTAATTAGCTTCAGGCTACAAGACCTGAAGGGATTAGAGCTCCCTCATGATGATGCCCTCATAATTAAGGTTGTCATCGCCAACAGTCGTGTGGTCAAAGTTTTCGTGGATGCCGGAAGCTCTGTTAACGTGTTGTTTAATAATGCCTTCAAAAGCATGCAGATTGATGCTAGTGAGCTCTAATCTGTGGCTACTTCCCTATACGGGTTCACTGGCAATGAGGTAAGACCAATAGACCAAATCAAGCTAGTCATATCTTTGGGTAGCGAACCATTGGTGAGGAACCGGAGAAGCACTTTCATCGTAGTGGATTCTCCATCCTCCTACAACGTCATCCTGGGAAGATCTACGCTATACGAGTTCCGAGCGGTTGTCTCCACCTTCCATCAGAAGATGAAATTTCCTATGGGCGACCAGGTCAGGAAAGTCAAGGGCGAGCAACTGGTCTTCCAAAGGTGTTACGTCAACATGGTGAAAGTAGAGGCTCATAAAGCTTAGTGAACCCAGGATGGAAGAATCTATGTCATCCAAGAGCAGCCTCTACCTATAGCAGAGGAACTCATCCATTGGGAGGAGCTCCAGCTCTATCCAGAGCAACTGGAGAGCATTACCCTCATATCAGGCAATTTGCTGATCAAGATCAAGATAGATCTGGTCAAATGTCTGACACGCAATAGGGATGTCTTCGCCTGATCCCCTGAGGAGCTACCAAAAGTCAAGCATGAATCCTAGCCAATCAAGCAGAAGAAACGAAGCTTCTTGGCCGAAAAAAATAAGATCATTCGAGCTGAAGTAGACCAACTCTTGAAAGCAGGACACGTTAAAGAGGTACAGCTCCCATCTTGGTTCTCTAACATGGTCCTGGTGTCCAAACCTAATAATAAGTGGAGAGTCTGCATCGACTTCTGAGAGCTTAACCGAGCCAGCCCTAACGATTGCTACCCACTACCAAGGATCAGCTAGATGGTGGATTCAACCTTGGGTTGCGAAAGGATCTGCATGTTGGATGCTTATCAAGGATATCACTAAATCCCTCTCGCCCAGGAGGATTAGGAGAAAGTTAACTTCATCACAGCTAACGGTACTTTCTGTTATATAGTTATGTCATTCGGTCTACGCAATGCAGGAGCTACTTATCAGCGAATGATGGATAAGATCTTTTGGGAGCAGATAGGGTGGAACGTAGAGGTCTACGTAGATGTCATCCTCATCAAATCAACCTTGGCAATAAATTTGATTTCTGACATAGAAGAGACTTGCGACACACTGCGACAATATGGATTAAAGTTAAATCCACTAAAGTGCTTGTTCGAAGCTCAAGGGGGAAAAATTCTTGGGGTACCTCATTACTGAGCGAGGAATTGAAGCCAACCCAGAGAAGGTTCAGGCCCTCCGAGACATGCAAGCGCCCGAGAATATGAAAGAATCACATAGGCTAGTGGGTAGGATTACAATGCTCTCTCGGTTCTTATCCTGATCTATAGACCGGGCGCTCCCTTTCTTCAAGGTATTCAGAAGGGCTGCTAAGTTCTAGTGGGATGAAAAGTGCGACAAAACTTTTTAGAAACTGAAGCAACACTTGGAGGCCTTGCCTTCATTGTTTAAGCCTGTTGCCGGAGAGCCGTTCTGGGTATATCTGTTAGCTACCCCTGAGACCGTGGGGGAAGTGTTGACAAAAGAGTAGGACGATGTACAACGGCCAGTGTACTTCTTCAGCCACCTATTGTAAGGGGTCGAGTCTCAATATACGACCATAGAAAAGTTGGTCTACGAATTGGTTCTCATGGCTCGCCAATTAAGATTGTACTTCTTAGCACACCCAATTACTGTCCTGACCAATGGCACAATGGGGAAGGCCCTTACCAATATGGAGATAGTCAATCACCTCATGAAATGGGCAACCGAATTGGGAGAATATGATATACAATATCATCCCCGAACAACCATAAAAGCGCAAGTCCTGGCCGACTTCCTAACAGAAATCCATCAAGGTGATATTGAGGAAACATAGAAAATATATGTTGATGTGTCATCCACTCATCAAGGAAGCGGAGTAGAGATACTCCGTATATCCCCTCGAGAAGATATCATGCAACTAGTAGTCCCGCTAAACTTCAGAGCTACCAATAATGAGGCAGAGTAGGCGTTGGATCGATTACGCACGTGAGAGGGGGGGTGGGTGAATCACGTTGTTTTCAAAAACTCATCTTTTTGGTTTTAAAATCAAAGTACGAACGCAGCGGAAAAGAAAAAATAGAAATAAAAAAAAACAATTAAGCGAAGTAGAAACAGGCACGGTCGGTTTATTTGGTTCAAAGCCTTCAGCGACTCCTACTCCAAGACTCAGGTCTTATGGACCAATCAAAGGGTAATCTACTAAAAACCTTTTCCGGTACCTTCGGAAAAGAGAATCGAGTACAAGAAGGTTGAACAAGTGCAACACACTACACTGTCCTTTTGCAGTATTTAATTACAAAGAAAAATTACCGATACTTAAAGATTAAAGTGGGAGTGCTCATGTCGATGTCAGTCTGTCGGCTACGATCGGAAGTCCTTAGAGCAGTCGTCGGGTGCAGCAGCCTTGTAGCAGAGTCGTAGTAGAAGCACGGAGTAGTTCAAACTTCAAATGAATGCATATTACCTCGTATAAGTGTTGTTGTTGGTTGATTGGTTAAGCCTGCCTTATATAGGCTATGGAAGGCGCCTTCCATAGGAGTGGAAGGTGCCTTCAACTGGTCAAACTCTATCTTGAACAACTCGGCTCTTATCTGCGACGACGTCCAAGTTTATCCTGCGGAAGGCGTCTTCTATGACCAGGGAAGGCGCCTTCTATGAACATTGCGAAGGCGCCTTCCATAGCCATGGAAGGCGCCTTCGGGTACTGTTCACCCGAAGGTAATTTTCCTCTTTTGTCCAATAAACCTACAAGACAAGTATTAGCATAATTATAATTAAAGAGTAGTAATTAGTTCCTGTCCTCCCTAGACCAGGAACTAGTCAATGTCTCAGTTTAGAGATCCCAAATGGACCTAAATTGGACCGACACCTACTATCCCACCAACCAGGGCACGTCCTGACTTGGTTACTCTCCTATAGTGACTTACCTTAACTTACCAGTTTGCCAGACATCTGTTCAACTCGTCGACCTGTCTAGACTTCATGCCAGCTATCCGGTCAGCTCGTTGGCCTAGCTAAACTTCTTGCCAGATATCTGGTCAGTCCGTTGACGTATCTGGACTTCGTATCAGCTATCTGGTCGGCCCGTCGACCTAACTGAATTTCATACCAGCTATCCGGTCGGCCCGTCGACCTAGCTGGATTTCGTACCAACTATCTAATTAACCCGTTGACTTAGCTAGATTTCCTGCACACTTAATCAAGTGGTTAGATCACAACAAAGTCTAACTTAACTTACTTGTTATTCATCAAAACTTGAGTTAGACCGTTAGTCCAAAACTACACGAACAATCTCCCTCTTTTTGATGCAATGATAATCTGGGTTAAGTTAAGAAAAAAAAATACAAAAATAGATAAATAGTATGGTTTAAGTTATTCAGATTTCGATTTGATTGGTTTGATTTGCAAAAAGAGTTTGCTAACTTAATCAACTTTACCCCCTAACCCTCTCCCCCTTGGCATTCATCAAAAAATATGAATAGATATTTTTACAAAAATGTGCTAAGGAAAGTAAATAAAGAAAAATTTGTTATAATAAAATAATTCTCAGAATTATTCGAGGGAGGAAAAATGTTATAACTATAAACTTTTTTCAAAAATAGAAAATGTTTTACAACATATGTTAAAGTATGTTCACAGATAGTTTTGAAACCACTTAGCATTTCAGACTGATAAAGAAAACAACTTATTAAAAAAAATAATTTTGAAAAAACCTTTTCAAAAACTTTTTCAAAGTGTTTTTAAGACATTTTGTAAAGCAGAAAAATTAGACATTTTTCAAAATAAATTTTAAAACACTGTATATTAGTATTTTCACAAGGCTAATAAAGTTGAAAATACTTCTAAAATCTACTATCTTTAGAAACATTAAGGGTTGCCAACAAGAATTTTGAAAATGACAAGTTCTCCAAAAAAAAAAAACTTTAAAAGCTTTTAAAAATAAAAAGTTAAAATTCTAAGTGCTGCAACATTTAAAATTATTTTTTAAAGTAGTTTGGAAAAATTGAAATGGTTTTCAAAATAATTTTTCAAAAGATGTAATAATTTTAAAAATGATTTTTGAAAGAGTAAAACAAAATTTTGTTGACTTATTTATCCTCCCCCTGAACCTAAGATTACTCCAAAATAATATAATCAACTCTGAATTATCTTTAACTGTCTAACCGTTAGTTACTAACTAACTATCAGAAGATAACAGTGTTCACTTGGTTATTCAGGTTAAGTCATTTTATCTAGTTAGTGTTTGACTAACTTGGATTACTTAACCTGATTGCTATAGATTTGGTATTTAACACCCAAACTTATGTTGATATACTGATATAAACATCTTAAGTCCAGGCAATCTGCCTATGCATCTCACCCCTTTCTAAGTTTGGCAATCACAAACAAAGTAGCCCTAATGTGTTAGTGAAATGCTCAAGTCCTAAATCTATATGAACATATTTTCTATGGATTTGACTTAGACTAAGGCTAAAAGTAATTTTGAAAATTCTAAAAATAAGGAAATTTTAAGAAATATATAAGTAAAGAATTTTATCCTAGAATTTGAAAATTTTTGAAAATAATTTTGAAAAATATTGGTCCAAGTTTATTAAACACATTCCTAATTTTAACAATTAGACTGAAAAGCAACTAACTGAAAATAGTAAGTTAAGTCATATACAATGCATAATAATGTATGTAACACGATCAGGTCTGATCATCGTCAGCAGGTGGTGGTAGGGGTTGCTCAGAAGCGCGCAGAGCCTGAAGAATCTGCTCAAATCTGGTGGTCATGTTATCTCAGAGAGAAGTAAATCCAATGGTCATCTCCCCCCGGAGTGTGTCGAATCCATCCGAGACTGTCTGCCAAAGTTGCACGAAGGACTCCTCAAAACGAGCAAGTCGATCCTCAACGGATAGAGAAGTCGAGGGTTGGGTCGAGGTCGAGGGCTGATCCAAAGTCGGAGCATACCCAAATATATCCTCAGCTGTTAACTTTGGTCACTCCTCTCCCTCGGCTGGAATAGGTGGAAAGTCATCCTCGACCTCGACTGGTATAGCTAGCTACGACCCACCTCTCCAGGCTAGAACTCCCTAAGCAGTGATGTCTATATGCACTAGGGCTAGCTGAGGTTGACTGATAAGCGTGCAACTGTCACTTGCGCAGGATCAAATTAATTCATTTATACTTAATCGAGCCCCTTAACCTTCACTAAGGTAGCATGGTAGAGGATCGGGTCGTCTCTCACGTGGAACCAGTGATAGGACGTTTGCTCTCAGACGAAATCGAATAATGGAGGTTTTGTTTTAGAATTTCTACACCTAATGAAAATAAGAAAATCCTAACTAACCAGCAAATATGTACTCACAACGTAGTGTCACTCTACACTGCGAGGATCCTTTCTACAAAAGAAACATGCATAAAGAAAGCAATAGTTAAATAAAAGCAATTGACTAAACAAACTTAACAATAATTAAACAAAATCTAATTATGCATAAAAGCTAAACTTATACCACATTGTCACCCTATGATACAAGATCAACAATCATACATAAATCAAGATAACATGCATTAATGAACTAAACAAAGTGCATACTATCAATCTAAGAAGCACTGAAAAGCATAACAACCTAATTAAGTAAGAAAGTAAACTAAATTAACCTCAAACAATTAACATGAAGGTAATCTAACAACTAAGCAATTCAAACATGAATCAAAACAGAAACTACAATATCCAAAATGCATAAGAAGAAAGATAAAGCAAATCAAACATGGAAACAAACTAAGTTACCCAACCAAATCCACTCCTCCACAATCATACACCAATTCAACTACTTTCGTCGTCACATGGAGGCCTAGATCTGGAACGCCATCACTGGTGAACAGCAACTCAATGATTGAGCCACTCTATCTGTCATTTGATCCTGTGTGAAAAAATATAATATGAATATTATTCAATTTAATCATAATTATAAAAGTTAATAAAGATAGAAAGTTAAATGTAATTACAAAAGTAAATAATCTTACATGTATGACATTCGATCTGAGATCGACAAATGTGTCATCCTTCTTCTTGTGGATCTTAAGAAAGACCTCCATACAAGTAGGTTGGCAAGCTAGTTCCAATAGAGGAGTCACTGTCGGCGTCAGGAAGAGTCGTGAAGAGGGAGAAAGAGGGGAAACTTACCGAATCACCGGAGCTCGAGAGATCGGAGGAGAAGGCCGCACGCGTGAAGGAAATGGTGTTGGAGCAATCCCAATGGTCCGTGTGACCATGTGTTTTGGTGTTTGGGCAAAGGGTTTAAGTTAGGTTCTTGTATTTGATATGTGTATATGAGTGTGCAGGTTTGTAGGATACACATATGACTCAGGTTGATGTCTTCAGGTTCGGTGAAGGATGGAGCATCCGAGGGACCGTGGACAAGGCAGCAAGGACAAGGGTCGAGGGAAGCGACTTCGAGGCATACGCGAAGGATGACATTGGGACGAGCCGTGAGCTTGGGTGCATCCGAGGGACGAGAGCCAAAGGAAGTAGGTTTAAAGACAAGAGGTCAAAGTTGCAACGAAGAGTCAAGTGAGTCGTAAGGGTGAGGGTCCGAGTGCTGAGAGATTGTACTCCAGTACCAGTCGACTGGTGATTTCATCAGTCAACTGGTGTAGTCGACTGGGCAGTTGACTGGGAGCGAACAAAATGCTTCTATTCGCTCGGCTAGTGTGGAGCAATCAATTGGTACTTTTACCAGTCGACTGGTATCGAGCCGTTGGGTTGTAATGGTCAAATCTCCACAGAAGACAGTTGACTAATGGTTTTGGTAGTCGACTGGTAGGTAGAGTTTTTCAAACCGTGGGCTATATAACCAAGACTTTGGAGCTTAGCTAAGGCTAATGAAATAAAGGTGGTTAACCCCTATTAGTAGTCTACCAGTGCCCTAGCTTCTCAAGAGTTCTTGTGAGAGTTGTGGTGAAGTTTCTCCACCCACAAGGAGCTACGTGAGTTAGCCGGAGGTCTTCCGGGGAGTAATTCACAGACGGATAGGGATTGCCCACCTTACGGACAGCCGTGAAATAGGAGTCTTATCTCTGAATCACGTAAATATGTGTGTCAGTTTGTTTGCTTGTTCTTTCCTTTAGTTTTTAGCTTTCGTATTTGTATTTAGTATTAGATTTCCGCTGTGTAACTAACAAATACATAGGAAGTAATTTAATTGGGGGCATGACTATTCAACCCCCTTCTAGCCGACCACAAGACCCCCTACAAGTGGTATCAGAGAGAGGACGCTCTCCATTAGACTAACCGCTAAGGAAGCAAGGATGACCGGCTTGATAGAACTGTCAAAGTTCGAAGGAGGAAGCTTGAAGCTTATGGGACATCACCTTTTGGTTGGTGAAAATGAAGAACTTCCTCAAGACGGATTGGGACACAATGATGGTTGTTGATGAACCATTTGAAGTCCTAAGAGACAAGAAAGGAAAGAGACTCCAACCACTACATTAGATGGAGGAGCAAACCACACGATCGGAGGCAAATTCAAAGATAATATCAATTTTGAATGAAATTTTGCCTTCTAATGTGATAAGTCATGTAGGTGAATACAAGAATGCCCACGAGTTGTGGAAAAAGGTAAAGATGGTTCTAGGAGAATAACCCATGCCTACAACGAAGAGGAAAATCTGAAGAAAAGGATGAAGTGGCTCGAGTTGAGGAGGAGACAATGGAAGTTGATGTATGCTCAACATCCGATGAGGAGAAGGAGAATGAGGAAGCATTATCAACATCCTCAAGGGTTGAAGAAGAATCCAAGACAAGTGAATAAGAGGTCTTGGAGGTCAACCTAGTAAGCACCTCCATCGAAGCAAAGTCAAAGAACCATATTGTGTGCTTCCGGTGCAATGAGAAAGGACACTACAAGAGTAAGTGTCCATTGGGTAAGAAAAAGGTAAATCCTAAGCTCATTCAAGTTAATTTAAATATTAACAAGGGTTACAGGAATGAAGAAACCCAAAGGAAGAGAATGTGCATTAGATGTTTCACGTGTGGGGAGAAGGGTCACTATCACACCAAATACCCCAAGAAGGGAGAGCTCAAGAAGTTAGCCCACTTGAAGAAATGGGAGAAACAGAAGAAAGGAGCTCAAGTCAAGCGGGAGCTTCAAGGATAAGGGAGGTATACCCTAATTTGAAGTGTAATTCAAATTTAAATTCTTACACTCCCATGCATGCTAGAAATAATTATTATTATTTACCCATGAATAACTCCGGTTTCAAATATCATGATAGGAGTAGGGTAAATGCTGATCATAACCCTAGGAAACTCATTCATGATAACTTTAGAAACGATAGATCTAAAGAAACCCAAAGCATTAATCCTAAGAAGGACAGACATATGTCTAGAAAAATGGGTAAGTTTAGGAATGTCCAAGGTGGACATATTGACACTAGGGTTAGGAACCTAGAAAGGGGAAATCAAGCTTTGAAGGTAAAGCTTGATCGTTTGGAGAAAACCCTAGATAGATTCAATGTTGGATCTAAGGATTTAGATATGGTGTTGGGTAGTCAAAGACCCAATAATGATAGATTGAGTCTAGGATACCGATCTAGTGTCTCCAAGGCTAAGGGAAATTCTTATGCTAGGGTTGCATATGACTATAGCAAGGAGAATTCAATAAATGGCAAGGAAAAGTCATTTAATGGTAAGAAGAAATTAACCAAGGATAAGGTGTCCAAGGTTAAAAAGGTTAGATTTGTGGGTCAAGTGTCACCGGAGGTGCACCGATGTAGCCTAGCAATTGTGGATGAATCACCTAGGGAGGTGGCTAAGGCTAAGAGCTCCAAGGGGAATTCTAAGAGTCAAGTTGGGGCCCATAACAAATGGATCTCAAGTGGGTCTACTTGGGAGTCTAGAGGAGCCATGAAGTGTGTCAAATGGTTTGGAGACGGACTTGAGTCTCAAACCTAGGAAATTGGCACACCTGGATTGTGTTTCTTACAAGGAAATATGACATTGGGGGTTATATTGCATGATAATTGATTTTGGATGTATAGATGTCATATAAACCAATGCTATGGATGCATTGTGGGTTAGTATGAGCAAATACATTAAGAGGAAGCCAAAACTAAGACTTTAGGTTAAAGTTCAATTGAACCATTTAGCTAGTCTTGGGTTTGTATCAATCTTGGGATTGGTGATAGATACATTGTTGAATGTATTTTTTCCAAGTAGATATGGGTAAAACAGACCTCTCCATAAAATTTATAGATTTTTGGATGTCTGTGAAATTATTGGTGCATCTCTGAAATCGGGTTAGAAATGCAGGATATGCTGGAATTAGGGTGTCAGTCGACTGGTACAATTATCTATCAACTGATAACAGTGAATATCGAACACAGAATGCTTCTGTGTGTTGATTTCGATAGGAGTAGTCGACTGGTGCTTCTGGCAGTCGACTGATACCAGCTTGGAATTGTTTTTCAGTGTTGATTTTGACCGGGTCAACTCGTATAGGTGTATGAGATCCATGGGGGATAAATACACGAGTTTAGGACCAGTTTGAATGATAAGTTTCAACAATTGGGAGATTGTTAGAGCTTTTTGATATTAGACAAAAGGGGAGAAGTAAGGTTTAGTTGGAAAAACATTTAGTGTCTTTGCGTTGAAAGAGCCTTGTGATAGGTTCTTAAATTGCCCTGTGGTAAAATCCTAGCTCAATGGGGAGCTTTGGTGTAAGGGAAGCCTTGGGATAGGTTCTAATGCATGTTTGCATTTTTTTTCATTCGGCGGTGTAAGTCCAAGTGTGTATCCTTGGCAACGTAAGTCCATTCGAGGTGTAAGTCCAAGTGTGTAGCCTTGGCACTGTAAGTCCATTATATTTGACGGTGTAAGTCCAAGTGTGTAGCCTTAACAACGTAAGTTCATTATTTTTAGCATGTTTATTTGTTATTTATTTTCCCTAACTTAAACATATTATCAAACATAAAAAAGGGGAGATTGTTAGAACAATCCCAATGGTCCGTGCGACCATGTGTTTTGGTGATTGGGAAAAGAGTTTAAGTTAGGTTCACCCTTGTATTTGATATGTATATATGAGTGTGCAGGTTTGTAGGATACACATATGACTCAGGTTGATGGCTTCGAGTTCGGTGAAGGATGGAGCATCTGAGGGACCGTGGACAAGGAAACAAAGACAAGGGCCGAGGGAAGTGACTTCGAGGCATACGCGAAGGATGACATTGGCATGAACCGCGGGCTTGGGTGTATCCGAGGGACGAGAGCCAAAGGAAGTAGGCTTGAAGGCAAGAGGTCAAAGCTGCAACGAAGAATCAAGTGAGTTGTAAGGGTGAAGGTCCGAATGTTGAGAGATTGTACTCGGGTACCAGTCGACTGGTGGTTTCATCAGTCGACTGGTGCAGTCGACTGGGAGCGAATAGAATGCTTCTGTTCGCTCAGCCAGTGTGGAGCAGTCGACTGGTACTTTTACCAATCGACTGGTATCGAGCCATTGGGATGTAATGATCAAATCTCCACAGAGGGCAGTTGACTGATGGTTTTGGTAGTCCACTGATAGGCGGAGTTTTTCAAACCATGGCCTATATAACCAAGGCTTTGGAGCTTGGTTAAGGCTGACGAAATAGAGGTGGTTAACCCCTATTAGTGGTCTACCAGTGCCCTAGCTTCTCAAGAGTTCTTGTGAGAGTTGTGGTGAGGTTTTTCCACCCACAAGGAGTTACGTGAGCTAGCTGGAGGTCTTCCGAGGAGTAATCCACCGACGGATAGGGATCGTCCACCTTATGGACAACCGTGAAGTAGGAGTCTTATCTCCAAACAACGTAAATCGGCGTGTCGATTTGTTTGCTTGTTCTTTCCTTTAGTCTTTAGCTTTCGTATTTGTATTTAGTATTAGATTTCCGCTGCACAACTAACAAATACGTAGGAAGCGATTTAATTGGGGGCATGACTATTCAACCCCCCTTCTAGCCGGCCACAAGATCCCTTACAAAAGGTTCGCCTCGTGCCCTAGTTTTAATAGGGGCTACCGATGGAATTGACATTCCGTCGGTAAAGCTTATGATTATCGACAGAATAACTCAATTCTATCGGTACTGTTTGGTTATCGACGGAATGTCAATTCCGTTAGTAATCCATGTATACCGACGGATTGAGATCTTCCATCGATAATCATAAGCTTTACTGACGGAATGTCAATTCCGTTGGTAAACCCCTAACTTGTGGGTCAATCCGATAGCCATTTACGACGGAAAGAGCATAGCCATTGGTAATTTTCGACCATTACCGATGGAAAAAGCTCATTCCGTTAGAAATCCTAAATATACTGACGGAAAGTTATATTCGTCGGAAATCACCGACGGATATTTTATCCCATCGGTAATTCCGTCAGTAATATTATTTTTTCTTGTAGTGATAAAATCTATGCTTGGAAAAAACCTTAAGTTATGTGATCGGAGAAGTGCTAGGAGGAGTGCAAGATATTTAGGTTTTCAGATTGATCAACGATTCATCTGTTTGTATTTATTATATATGCACATTTATTTTTATTCTTGTACTTATTTCTATTCAATATTATAAAAGATTTATTCATCTCCGGAAAATTTTCAAAACAGAAAAAAAAAAATAGTGAATTCATGTAGAGTACATAGGCCTTGGAGTAGCACAATAAGGGATGTGAACCAAATAAATCCTGTGTCATGTCTTCCTATTTTAAGTTATTTCTATTTCGCTGTTAGACTAACTCTATAGATAACAATGAATATGACATAACAGTGAGAAAAAGAATGAGTATTATTCATCCTCTCCCCTCTAACCATACGGTCCAACACAAATGACCTCTTAACTTACTCGAAAATTAATCGAAACACTCAAGAAATTTTTTACAAGTGCTCAAAGGCTCATCGTTCAGAAAGCTTTCTTAGGCAGTGTGATAATAGTTCGATATACTTTAGTTCTTATTTTTTATTTCACTGTAGTCTGCTAATTGTTTAATTATTTGACTATTTGTACTTCATTTGGTATTTATTATTATGGCAGATACTATGTTGTACAAAGATTTATCCATCTGTAAAAAAGAAATTCTAAAATGGAGAAAAAAATAGTGATGATTTACATGGAGCGATCCATCTAAAGGTATTAAAAAAATTCTAAAAAAAATAATGATGATTTACAGGGAGCGATCCATGGTATCCAGAATTTGATGAGTCTTAGCTACGATATATTATTATAAGAGATTTTTTTTTTCTATGAGAAATAAGCATAAAAATGTTAGTATTTTGAATGAGTTTTTATAATCTGATTTATTTTTATAGTCGATAAAAAAAATTTATAGGGTCGAATATTAATCAATTCAAAAAATTAAATACCTAAATTAAAAACCATCACATTGTAGAAGAATGAATTTTGTCAACCATTATAGTTTGACAAATAGACTCACAATACTTAGATAAATGTTAAGGCCACAACAACACTCTAGTGTGGTCTAATCCAAGAATAACTTAGCAAAGTCGAACCATTCAATAATGCAAAGAGTTATGAGAAAAGTTGATAGAGATTCGTGAGGAGCTAGTGATGTTCGAATAATAAAGAGATTCGAGAGGGTACTAGTGATGTTTGAATAAAAAGAGAAATCTCCTTCTAAGCCAACAGCCCCGGTCCTAACATTCAAGAGGCCCTGGGCAAAATGATAAAATATGCCCTAATTTTTTTAATAAAGTAAAATTTATTTACAATGACTTCTTCTAACTTTCCTAGAAGCAAAATCATCTATAATATTATTAATTTCAAGATTTTCTAAAATCTCTTTTTCAATAGATAAAATTGCTAATCCATTCAATCTCTCTTGCGACATCGTTGATCTCATGTATGTTTTGAGTCATTTTAATTTTAAGAAACTTCTTTCAGCTGATCCTACGGTAACAGGCATAGTTAACAATATTCTATAAGCAATTGCAACATTTGGATAACAATCTATATTTTTTACAAAATTAAGAATATCAACTGCCGACATTATCTCATTTGGTAAAGTTAGTTGTAGTATTTTTAATTCTGTAAACAAATCATCTAACTCAACATCTAATGAATTATCATGCGTAAAAGTGGATGTCAGATTAACACAACATTTTCTCAACTCATCATTATCTAATGATTTTAATGTTTTCGAATCAAACAAAAAACCAAATATATTTTCAAATGTTTTCATTTCATCAAATCTACTTTTCAAAGAAGAAATTGTCATGTCTACAATAATCACAAAATAATCAATTCTAAAAGATTCTTCAGGTGATAGTGAAATTTCATCATCTTCTTTCTCATCAAATTATTTTTTTCTAAAAATACGACGTTTCGTTGAAAATACTGGCTCTATATTCATATCAAATGCAAGACTTTTAGCAATAGTCAAACTTGTTGCAAAACCATCATTCCTATATTTTTCAAAATATGATATTATACCATCTAATTGTTTCATAGCAGAATCAATACACATAGATTTTGATTGTAACTTCTTACTTATCATGTTTATAGCAAATAAAATATCATACCAAGTAAAAATTCAAAACTTTCAATTGAGTTAACTATACTTTCAGCTTCACTCTTAGACTTTGCATCATCACAAATGTCATATAACTCTAATAAAGCACTTCGCACTTCAAGAGCTTGAAACCTAATAGCTTGAACACTTTTAATACGACTTTCCCAACGCGTGTTTGAAAAAGATTTGATAGTTAATCCTTTCACATTATCAAGTAAAACTTTCCATCTTTTAGGAGAACTTGAAAACAATGTATATATGCGTTGAACTACTCCAAAAAAAGAAACGGCTTTAACACAAGAATGTGTCATATCACTAAGAGTCAAATTAAGACTATGACAAGCACATGGCATGTATAACGCTCTTGGATTTATTTCAAGCAATCTCTTTTGAACTCCTTGGTGTTTTCCTTTCCTATTAGAACCATTATCGTAACCTTGACCTCTAATATTTTCAATACTAAGATCAAGTGATTTCAAAACATTTTTTAATTCATTAAAAAGTCCAAGACCAGACGTATCATTAACTTTTAGAAACTCTAAAAAATACTCTTCTATTTTCACATTGCTAGATGACATATTAACACATCGTACTATGAAAGTCATTTGTTCTTGATGACTAATATCCGGAGTACAATCAAGAATTATTGAAAAATATTTTGTCTCCTTAATTTTCTTAATGATAATACTTCTAACATTATCGGCTAAAAGATAAATCAACTCATTCTGAATTTTATGACCAAGATAATGATGATGAATTTCATTATTTTGAATGCGTCTAATATGATCTTGCATCACAACGTCAAATTCAGCAATCATTTCAATCAACCCTAAAAAGTTTCCATTACTTTCTTGATATAGTTTCTCATTAGATCCCCGAAAAGCCAAACAACATTTAGAAAGACATTTTACAATTGCTAATATTCTTGTAAGAACTTGTCTCCAACGCTCTCTTTCTTTAGAAATTTCTCGTTGTAGATCTTTATCAATTGTTTCATTTTTATCTAATCTCATTTTTAATGCCTTCCAAGAGTTCATATTAGTTATATGTTCAATAGAATTTTCATGTTCTTTAAGTCATTCACTGATATGTTTCCAATCTCTAAACCCATCATTCGCTAAAGAACTTCTATTGTTTTCAGATTTAAATAACTTGCAACAAAAACAATAAACTTTATCTACATGTTTACTATATACAAACCACTTTCGATCTCTTTCCTCTCCATTACTTAACTTTTTAAAATAATAAGTACTTGAAAAATGTCTAGAGTAGTGATCAAAAGGAAATGTGAGATTTATTTCTCTTATAGGCCCCTTTTCAACTAAAATATCACGTGCATTGTTATCAAGATTATCCCAATTTCTTGGGTCATATATATCAAGTGGAGGAATAAATTGTTTATCAATATTATTATTCTCATTATCTATTACATTAGTAACATTTTCATGCTCTCTTAAATTATCTTTATCTTCATTAACATCATGAATTTCATTAGATTCATTAGATTCATCATTAACATCATGAATTTCATTAGATTCATCATTAACATCATGAATTTCATTAGACTCCTCGCTAACATCATGTATTTCTTTAGACTCATTTACATTATCCCTATTTAAAATTTCTGTATTTTCATTAGAACTTGTACTTTTAACAAAGAATTTATTAAGAGCACCTCTTTGTGATTCAGTTAATTGTTCTAATCTTTTTCTTTTTTTTTTTCTTTTTTCACATCTAGAAATATGTTTTGTAGGTAACATATTATAATTCACAAAATCACAATTAAAAAGCTATAATTTAAATCAACTTAATCTGAGTATAAAAGGAATAATAGCACCTGGATTGAAATTATTTGTAGGCTTAGCACTTAGCAGCTTAAGCACCTCGCCTCGGACACGGTCGACTGTCGTAAAACACCTGTTATTAATTTAATAATTAAGTCAACATTAAATTCCAAATTTACAATTAATTAATTAACAAAAAATTCCTATTCTATGAACAATTAGCTAATTAACAAAAAAAATCCTAGTACAGCACCGTGTAGAGTCTGTAGACTTGCAATCGTCGGCTCGCAAGTCACAACAGAGCGGAGCAGCCGTGTAGAGCAGAGGCGGAGCGATTCGCTAGAGGAGAGGACTCAAAGCCAGAGGAGCAGGAGAGCAGCTGAACAGAACAGCCGAACAGGCCCTGGCAACGGTAGGGAAGCGGCGTTTTCTTCTTCAGCAGTTCAGCTCCTCCGTCCTCCGATGTCGCTCGGTGCGCCGAGTAGTACGCCTCGTGCAGTCGTGCCGCTCGTGCGTCGGGGGCAGTGTGTTCCCGGCAGTGGCGCGGCCGCGCGGGGGAGAGCGGAGTACCGGCGGAGAGGGTCCCTGCTGTCCCTCTCTGTCGTGCGGCCCTCCGATGCGCTCGGAGCAGCAGCCGCCGGCCGACGGAGGTGAAGGAGAGTACGCAGTCTCGCAGCCGAACGGGGCGATTTCGCCAAAGGAGCAGCGCCGACGATGGATTTCGTGGAGCAGTAGCCGGCGGATGCAAAAAGCAAAAGGAAGGATGCGAAAAAGCAAAAGGAAAGTAAGCACTAAGAAACAGTCAGCGGATGCAAAAGCCAAAAAGCAAAAGGAACGTTGACAACGGTCGGCGGATGCAAAAGTCAAAAAGCAAACTGCACATGGAAAATAAGCAGCAGCCGGCGGATGCAAAAAAAACAAAAGGAAAATAACACTTAACCTAATTATTAAATACATACTTATCTACCAATTTGGACCCCCCAAAATATTGGGCCCTGGGCAAACGCCCAAGACCGTCCGGCCGCTGGGTCGGGCCTGTAAGCCAACTTAGAATCTTAAAATAAAGGAAGGAGAGATGTACATCAACTACATGAAACATTCAAAGACATCTTGAATGAATTCCTCACGATTGATTTGAAGGTTAAAAACTCTGATTTAGTAAAGGTATTTATGTAAAATATTTTCCAAAAATACTTTATGAGTATTTATTTTTTATATCTAATTTACACTGTTTAATTTTAAAACTATTAGTTTGATGCTATGAAAATTTTCTACTTACTAGCAAAATAAATTAGGAAACAATCACAACAAATAACTCATCAATTCAACATTCTTAAATTAATCATTTTTAAATCAATCTTACTTTATGGGCCTTCATAGTAGGCGCTTATAAAATATCTAAAAATTTATCTATAATTAAAATTGATAAATTATTTTGTAAATTTGAGTTTCCTGAGCAATTTGATTTGCGTGAGAAAGGTATAACGTCACTTACAGGGCAAACTTAAACTATAAAGTCAAAATAAAAGTTAAAACCCAAGGTTAAATCTAAGTCTGAGCCAAAGTCCGAATGATTATAGCATCAGCTCGAAGAATCTCACTAGAAAAGGAGTGCAGAAAGATATACAAAAGAAAGATCAGCATAGAAAAGAACTAAATCAACCATTAGATACTATGAGTGCAACAACAAGGAATACTTCAAGTCAAAATTTATTTGCGCTTCTAAAGTGCGAAATCACCTTCACATCTGAGTAGTTGAATGCTAGATCTGAACATGTCTTTACTTGCACCTCGGTCCTCCTGATTTAACTGCTTAAATGACGATTAGTCCTTTTGGGCGATTTGCTCTTATATCAAGTATTGATGCGGTAGAAATTTTGGATTCTATAGAGCGAGGGGGTGAATAGCAAACTTGTAAATTTAAATTTCTCTCTCTTGATAATTACTCGGCAAAGACGCACATTAGATAATAAAACAAACAATGCATAAACAATGAAGAGCGCACCACAGTAGACACTAGGGTTTACTTGGTTCACAATCCCCCAAGATTGTTAAGTCGAAGACTTATGCACAGATTTGCTTGTCCTCATTGATTCTAAAACTCCTAAGGGAAAAAAAAACTACTGATCGCAACAAGTTTTGTTTGCCACATGGGAATGGGGGAAGACTCGTTCTGATGTTTGGTTCATGGGCAAGTGTTGCTCCACAACAATATTTCTCTTATTAATCTTTCCAATTTCTCTGCAAACTTGATCAAGAATTGTGAGAAAATCTCTCACCATCACGAAGATTCTAAATGGATGAGCTTCTTCTTTGGTTGAATCGCCATCAAAGTACTCTGTGAGCTCCTTCACTAAAGACAGTACATAACTCTCTTGAGCTTGGATATGTAGAATTTCATCTTCGGCCTTTCTCAAGAACTCAAGCATTGTCTCGTGGAAGCCATGATCATCTTCATTTGAATATGCATCATTTAGTTGCACTACCTCTTGAATCTTCCCAAGCCCATTGCCAAGGTTGGTGACATGGAAGTTAAGCATATCTGAATCTATTGCAGCTGCCTTCTTGACATTGCTAAGCTCAACTCCCAAACTCGACACAACTTGGACTCCTTGTTTGCAGTAATTAACATCAGATACTGTTTTGGGACAGCTTGTCATGGTTGAACTATTGATAGTGGTAAGGCGTGATCCTACAGCACAACTGATTTCTTGAACAACAAAATGTAAAAGGGTGGTTTTACCATCTCTCCCTTTGATGCCAACAAGCTTAAGGAGCAATTCAAGCTTGAAGGCACTTGCCTCACCATAGTTGGTGCCCACATTCATTTTATTCCTAGATTCCAAAATTGCCCTTAGGAGCTCGTGGAACATCCTGCTATTCTTCAGCTCTTCACAGGCAGCCTGAGACATCAACACAAGTGCTATATGACATAATTGGAAAAAAAAGCATACAGAAAACCTGAAACTATCGATTAACATCACAAGTATTTTCTTTCATCAGAGTTATTAAGAAAGTGCAAGATCAACATGATCTAGATGGATTTATTTTAATTTTCATGTTAGAAAATACATGGATTTTGGACCATTGTGTTAATATTAAACTTTAGCTAATGGCTTATCTATCTTTCTTTTTTTAAAAGAGTATCAAATTGTTACATTATTCCTTCGTGCTCTGCAATTTGCAACATATCTAGGCATTTGGGTGAACTCAGATAATACCTGGCTATCAATTAATGATCTTTATCAAATCCAATTGAGATATGTTAGACGCTCGATCTTAAACTTTTTGCTCAGTGGTTTTACAACGAATTAATTTTTTGTGTTTCTTCTGGGATCTGACAGAAGGGGAACCTTGGCGCAATGGTAAAGTTATTGCGATGTGACCAAAAGGTCACGGGTTCGAATCCTTGAAACAACCTCTTGTAAAAAGCAGGGTAAGGCTGCATACAATGGATCCTTCCCCGGGACCCCGCATGGCGGGAGCTTCGTGCACCGGGCTGCCCTTTTCTTTTTCTGGGATCTGGCAATTAAGGTTATGTAAAATAATAGTTAACTACCTGAATAATAAATACTGGTTCATTTTTTCTTTCTGACATGCTCCTATGAGTATTGATACATATGCTCACTCCAAATCAAGGTCCAAGCATCCATTTTTAGACAACTTAGAGTTCTTCAGTTCAGCAGAATTATAATTGAGTAGAGGACATGTCATTCAGTGGTGTAAGGTGAAATTTCTAGAGGACTTGATGATTCAACTTATACATCATAGGTAGATACAAAAGAGCGTGGATAAAGGAGTAAGATGGAAGTGGCTCCGGTAGTCAGTTCAGATCTTTCACAAATGGCATCTATTTGTATAATCCAAAATATTGAATGGCATAAGCAGTCATGCTCAAGGATTCCTCAGATGGGATTTATTTCATAGTGGCGTAGATCCACTATGCACTAATCTTTATTAACACTCCAGAAGGATGTTTTATGAATTACAATTTCATGCATTTATTTGCACAAAAAAATGACTAAGTGGACTATCTATATAGCATGATGTTAGCATAGATCCAATATGCACCAAAATTTATTAGCACTCCAGAAGGATTTTTATTGAATTACAATTTCATGCATTTATATACACAAATTTGCTAATATAAAAGACTAAATGGGTTGTGTATATAGAATGATGTTAGCGTAGATCACCATGCACCAAACTTTATTGACACTCCAGAAGGCTATTTTATGAATAACAATTTGATGCATTTAATCACACAAATTGGCTAATATGAAAGACTAATTGCATTATCTATATTGCACAATTTTAGGATCCACTATGCACCAAACTTTATTAACACTCCAGAAGCCTTTTAATGAATTACAATTTCATGCATTTATCTACACATATTAGCTACTATAAAAGACTAAATCGATCGTCTATGAAGCATAATGTTCAATGGTCTGAAACAGCAATCAATCAATATTTAACACCAGTAGTCGACAATAACTTCTACATAGTATCAATAAATCAATTTGTGAATGCCCAACATAACCAACAGTTTTAATGTATAATCAAGATCATCGGTTACTGACAGCTTCTCTAATGAGGAAAAGAAAAATAAATCATCTAGTCTTGTCAGTAAACATTAAATATGACTAATGAAACATTAATTTATACGACTGTGATTGATGTAAACAAACTTAGAACACAAAATATCAAAATAACATGACACTAAGAAATTAAATGAACTCAGACCAATCCATGAAACAAAATGTAAAATGCCATATATCCAACACTTTACATATATATATAGATAAGAAAACTTCATATATTCTCTGTGCAGTTGTAGTATTATATGGAACCTTGCTGTATGCTCCAATAAGTAAACAACTTTACAAACATGCAAGTTCATGATCAGTAAATGCCTTCTTCAGCAGACATCAAGTTCTTTAATGGTAAATGAATGCCTTCTTGCACATGCATTTCATGATTTAAAAGGTGAATAAATGTCTCCTACCAGGTACTTAGTGAAATACAAAAAATAATCAAAGGTGAACTAGTTCAAATAGTTCAAAAAAATAAAATTTCATGAAAATTTCAGAATAGAATCAAATTGTGCAGTATATTATCAGGTGAAATTTGATATGAATTAGCAAAAATAGACTTACCTTGAGAGCCCTGAAAAGATCATTTAGGAAATTGACCTCTGAATCAAAATTAGAAATGTAAAGCAGGGCAACAACTCTCTTAAATGCATACGGGATACTAATCACTGACTTCAAGAAGCTTTCAGCTGGACCAAGCTTCAGAGGTGGTTTCTCTTTATATTGTTTCAATTTGATCTCTTCATCTCTGCTTGGAATCATTTCCGTAAGCGCCTCCAAAACATTTTTCCCCAAACTATCAGCTTTACCTTTACAGATATAATGTTAATGAAAACATGATAGCATCTAACAAAGTTGGGTCATACTTGATGGTAGATGTACAAAAAAAAAAATTGGTTCTCAAAATTCAGAAAATACACTTAAGGCAAACACAAGATAAGGTCATACACAATATACTTTAAAAGAAAAGATCTCTTGTAAAGTAATTAATAATGCCACCTACCAGATCATAAGATTTAAAGAGAAATTTATATTAATAAATTCATCCCAAAATGAGCTAAAAATGATGATATTATTCACCAACTAGCCTTGGCATAAGCAGTAAGTAAAGCAGATCAGGCAAACAGATAGAGCATAGACTTAACAGAATTTCCAGTTGCACATGTCAAAGGGTGATTTGATACCTTCCAAGATAGCCTCACAGACATTTTCTTTCGTCAAATTAAAATCCTTTAGCAAATTTGAAATGTTCTGAGATTTGTTAGGATCAAGGATCCTGGTTTCTTGGGCCAAGGAAGGATCTAATGGACCACCAGCAATCCCTTTTGTGGCCATTGTTGTCTTTCTGCCAAACAAAGTATCAATCATCTCCTTGTTTAGTCTGGAAAAAATACATTCAAGAGGATTCATGAGGATCCGATTAGCATATAAATGGTTTTCAAGATTTGACCAGGACTCACTGGAAATGGCCAGATTTCGGCTGATCCCAAACCATTGATGGATCAGAGCTTGAAGGAACCTTATCCCAATGGAGAGGCTTCAACATTGGGAGAAGGTTCTCACGCTTATCATCAGTGTTGGAACCCTTTGGCTCTGCGGAGAAACTCCATGATCCTGGCGAGAGCGGAGGTCCAAGAACTGGTGGCTGGAAATCAGGTAACTTAACATTTGGACCATCTGGACAACCAAATAGAGGGGTTTTCCCAACAGCAACAGAGGTTCCAGCAAAATCACCTATTTGTTTTGGATACCACAAGTTAACCTTTGCATTAAAGTCCGCATCTGGTGGGGAATATGGTGGGGAAATCGTAAGTTGCCTTCTCTTGGGAGGCGACGGCGTTGGTGGACGCAGAAGAGGCGGAGGCCGTAATGGTGGCGGTGAGGAGGTGTTGGGCGACGACCGGGAGGGAGAGAAAACTCCATTGGAAGAAATGTTTGTCGGTGCACTAAGCGTCGAGCTTCCTGATCCGCATCTCTCCATCTCCACACCAACAGCAGCCTTCTTTGAGCCGGACCCAAGCGCGGCGGCGTCACCGCCCTTTTCTTCATGGGAGTTCATCGGGGAGCAGTATTCCTCCTCCAGATCGGACGAGAGACCACCCCCTGCATTCCGGCGAGGCAGCGGGGGGAGCGGGCGGAGCTCCGGCGAGTCGAGCTTCCTGTACGGAGAGCCACCTCCAGCGTTGGAACTCTCGCTTGCGCGGCCGCGAGAGCTGACGAGGGTACCGAGGTACAAAAACTCCGAGCTTGTGCCTGCACCATCGGGTTTCGGAGCAGCGGCAGAAGAGGAAGGGGAAAGCTTGCGACCATCGGAAGCTGTGGTATCAGGAGGAAAGAACCGAAGACTGTCAGACCCGGCGTCCTTGTGGCCGCTGCAGCAGCCGCGACGACGGCGGATGTAAACGAAGAAGGCGAAGGAGAGGCCGAGGAGGAGGAGGGCGAGGAGAGAGAGGACGAGGGCAGAGACTAGCCTGGGGTGAAGGCGGCGGGAGGGGGAAGAGACGAAGGAGGAAATGTTGGCAGGGAAGGTAGGGAGGTGGGAAACGGGAGAAGGCGGAGAGGGAGGTGGCGAAGAGGGGTACAACGGGAAGAAGGGATGCAAGCTTGAGATAGAAGAGGAGGAAGAGGAGGGGTATTTTGGGAAGGAAGGGGAAGGGGAAGGGGCAGGGGAAGGGGAAGGAGGTCGGGTCGGAAGTAGGGACGATGAGGCGAGTGGAAAGAAAGGTTGATATAGAGTTCTCCTGTTGTGTATAACAATAGCATCAGCAGCAGAGCAGTGAGGGGTCTTACTGAGGGTGAGGAGGAAGAAAGCGAAAGCCAAGAGTAACGTCATTTTTGTTTAAGAGATGGAGAAAGGAGATGGAACTTGGATGGAGTTCACTTCACTAGGGCATGCAAGCTGCGGGAGGAGGAGGAAGCGGAGGAGGGAGTTGGAACTTGGAACTTGGAACTCGGGAGAGAGAGAAACTGTGAGTTCACGGAGAAGGGTCGATGCCACCGAGCAACGAGGCGTGCGTTCGCCTTCTGTAGCCGAACAAGGTGCGACAAATAAATAATTAATAATTAATCATTTATTAAATTACAACTATTTTTTATTCGAATTATAAAAGACGTCATTTTCCATTTTTTATTAGAATTATAAAAAATATTTTTTTATTTATTATCAAAATAATATTCTATTAGGACTCGATCTATTTTTATTTCCAATGATATTATAATATTTATAAAATCATAATTACCATACAATTACAGGTTATAATTTCATAAATATTATAATATAATATTAATGAATATTAATAAAAATAAACTATCTGTTTTAAAGTTGCGACACGAATTACAGTAGAAATAGAAATAAGAAAATTATAGAAGATGATGGACACTAAGAAAATTTTTCATAAAGATGATTTACATTAATAAAATTATATATGACGTTGAATTAAATGATGAGAATGATTATAGGTATAGATTTGATAATAAAATAGAATGTAAATGGAAATGGAAATGAAACTCACCTAGTTATATGAGTTTTGTTGATTTCTAAAAATCTAAAAATCATTCTCAAATTATCATTCCCAAACTTACAAACTAAACACTATCTTTTACTATCATTACATTCCCTCATTCCCAAATTCATCAACCAAACACCCACCTAGTTATATGGGTTAATTTTAAGTTTTGATTAGGTTTAACTTAAACAAATTATTGGTATAAAGTTGAGTTAGAATTAACTAAATTGTAAGTTTGAATTAATTCAGAGTTAAATTTGTTGAAGTTAGTAAACAAAATTAAGTAAAGTTAAGGTTAAATTTGATTCAATTTTAATTAAAATAAATTATGATTTAATTAAAGTTAAATTTTTAATTCAAGTTGTTAAGTTAAATTAAGGTAGGTCTTAATTAACTTGTGATATGGGTTATAAAGAGTTGAGTCGGTGTAATAATGTGAAAAGGAATATAAGGGGAAGAAAGAAGAAGTAAGGAGACTCAGTCAAGATTACCTCGCTCGAAGATGTGATCTCGGGCGATCGAGCAGACGTACAGATCCAAATCGCCAGAAGGGGTCCAGCTTAGCGCGGTCGGTAGAACAAGCCTGGATGAACATATATGTAACTCGCTCGGTAATGTAATCTCGGGCGGCCTAGCAGACGTATGGACCCAAATCGCCAGAAGGGGTCCAGCTTAGCGCAGTCGGTAGAACAAGCCTGGACGAACATATATGTAACTCGCTCGGTAATGTAATCCCGGGTGGCCTAGTAGACGTACGGACCCAAATCGCCAAAAGGAGTCTAGCTTAGCATGGCTGGTAGAACAAGCCTGGACGAACATATATGTAACTCGCTCGGTAATGTAATCTCGGACGACCTAGCAGGCGTGCGGACCTAAAGCATCAGAAGGGGTTCATCTTAACATGGTCGGTATAATAAGCCCGGACGAGCATACACATAACTCGCTTGGTAATGTAATCTCGTGCAACCAAGCGGACGTACGGACCTAAAGCACCAGAAAGGACTTGGCTTAACGCGGTTGGTAGAACAACCCTGGCCGAGCATATGAGTTTGGCAGACAAAGATCAGTCAAGTATAAGTAGTCGACCGAGTATAGAAGTACTTAGCTTCATGCAGAATGAAGACATAGCACGTTCGGTAGGCAAAGACCGATCTAACGTGTTGGACCCCATGGTTATTTTGATGTGATCAACCAAAGTTAATTAGGTCCTGTGTATTTTTGATCCCTGTGTCTAAGTGTGCAGGAGCTTAGGAGTGCAGGAGCTTAGGAGCGCAGGAAGTCGAGCGAAAGACGCAGCTAGCGAGAAAGACGACACAGGAAGGGAGCTGACGGGCTCGATGCGTCCGAAGGACGAGAAAGCTGCAGAAGAGTACACCGGTGGGCAAGAAGAACGTGTGCGACGTTCGAGGGACGTAAAGCCGGGACGGAAGACTACTCGAGGAGAAGGCCGGGAACTGGGTTCGGGTGAACCCTATTCCGGTTGGCCGGAATCATCCAAACGAACGGAGAACCGGAAGCCAAAGAAGTAAAAAGAGAAGCTGGAAACACTTATATACCTGTTAGCTTTAAGGCGCCTCAAGCAGGATTAGAGGCACCTCAACCTTGAAGGCGCCTCAAGCAGGGTTGGAGGCGCCTTCATGCTTGTTTGAGGCGCCTCAGACAAGTCAAAGATGACCATTTGCGCAATGGATAAAGTTTTATCCATCCACTCGTTGGAAGCGCCTTGGACCTCTGTTGGAGGCGCCTTGGACCTTCGAGATAAGATTTCTATGAGCTATAAAATGGCCCCTGGAGATAGGAAATAGTAATTCATTCAAGCATTCAACTCTGTAATCAATTCCTAGCAACTAGTGAGCGTTCTAAGTGTAAAAAGACTTCTCTGCCTATAGTGAAGGAGACTCTACTAGTGGAGTTGTTCAACCGCCTTGGATTAACAACCGTCTTAGTTGTAACCAAGTCAATTTCTGGTTTCCCTTTTATTTCTGCTTTTAATTTATTTGTTTAATGTTTTATTTTTTAGTTGAAAGTCTTGAGGAGGGTATATTTTGATTTTTCAGGCAATTCACCCCCCTCTTGTCGGCCCCGCTGCACCAACAAGTGGTATCAGAGCCCGACCGTCTCAGAAGAACTAACCGCCAACTGAAGCACAAAGATTAGGATGATGGCCGGAGCGAACATTCATCCCCGAAGTTCGACGGAGACTTCGCTACGTGGAAACGCAAAATGGAGGTATTTTTTAAGACCGAATTCGACATTCTTTTAATAATTAAATATAGATATACAGCGCCAAAAGACAAAGCAGAATGCAACTGGACGAAGAAGGAGCAGGCCGATTGCGTAGCCAACGGAAAGGCGGAATTTCACCTACTCAATGTTCTGCCACCCCAGGAGGTAAGTCGGATTGGAAGCTACGACTCCGCCAAAGACCTCTGGGATAAATTCCTGGAGCTCCACGAGGGCACCTCAGAAGCGAAGCTAGCAAGGCGAGGCATGGCGAGACACTAGTCCTTCTTGGATATGAGATCATCCACCACCACCTAGACAAAGCCTTTTAAAGAAATCTAATATTTAATTTCCTTATATAACTCTAGGTTTAACCAAAAGGAACAATCGAATCACAAATTCAAAAAACAAAACAAAAGAAACACAACTTCGAATATCTAATCCAAAAATCTAGAATCTCTAGTCTCTTGTGTTTGGAATTCATACAAAGAAAAACTAGTATGATGCGGAAAAGAATTACTAGTTATACCTTTCTTTGTATGCAACAATCTCTTGATCTTCTACCGTATTCCTCTTCTTATCTCGGCGTTGTGTGGGCAACGATCTACCGAGATGAGAACCACCCAAGCCCTTCTTCTTCCTTCTTGCTAGTTTCGGCCAAACACTTCTCTTTGGGATGAAGAGTTTCGGCCACCACCACCAAGCTCCAAGGGATGTTAGAAACAAAACCTCCTTTCTCTCCTTCTTCTCCTAGCTAGAACCGACCACCAACAAAAGCTCCAAGAGAGGGATGAAACCGGCCACTAAAGAAGAAGAGAAGAGGAGAAGAGCAAGGTCTAGGGCCGACCACCACCAAGGAAGAGAGGGAGGAAAATAGAATAGAGTTGTCTCTCATGAAGGCACCCCTACCCTCTCTTTTATATTCCTTGGTCTTGGCAAATAAGAAAAAATTAAATAAAACTTTCCTTATTTTCTTTGCCATGAAAAGGAAAATTTTAATTAATAAAAACCAATTTCCTTTTCCTAAATATCATGGTCAGCCACCTCATTGCTCCAAGCAAGGAAAGTTTTAACACAAAATTAAAACTTCATAATTTGTTTCTGGAAATTTTAAAATAAAAATTTCTCTAATAATTTTTCCTTTCATGGTTGGTTATAAAAGGAATTTTATAAATTAAAATCTCTCTATTAAAACATGTGGATAATTTCCAAAAAGGAAAGTTATCTTTTAAAATTAAAATCTTCCTCTCAATCTACAAATAAGAAAAAATATCAAATCTTTTCTTAATCTTTTGTAGAAACTTATAAAATTAAAAGAAAAAAATTATAATTTTAAAACTCTCTTTTAAATCATGAACATGGTTACAAAAATGAAAGTTTTCTCAAAATTAAAATCTTCCTTTCAATCTACAAATAAGGAAAGATATCAAATATTTTCTTAATCTCTTGTAGAAAGTTATAAAAGGAAAGATTTATAATTTTAAACTCTCTTTTAAAACTATGGAATCCACATAAGAAAATTTTTAAAAAAATTAAAATCCTTTTAATTTGATGTGGTCGGCCACACCAAGCTTGGGTTCAAGCTAAGGTCGGCCACACAACTTGGCTCATCCTATTTGCTTGGCCGGCCCAAGCTTGGGTTCCAAGCTTGCTTGGCCGACCACCTTAGGATGGGTATAAATTAAAGGTGGATATAATACTTTATAAATAAGAGGCTACGATAGGGACCGAGAGGAGGAATTGGTTTTGGTCTCCCGATGAAATTAAGCTTTCCGTGTTCGTCCTGAACACTCAACTTAATTTCATCAATAATAATTCATACCACTAAAGAATTATTATTGAACTACCGCACCAATCTCAAATTATATTTTGGACTTCTTCTTATTATGAATGTGTTAATCTCCCTGCGTTTAAGATGTCGAATGTCCACTAATTAAATGAGTTACTGACAACTCACTTCAATTAATATCTTTGTCCAAGAGTAGTACCACTCAACCTTATCGTTATGTCGGACTAAGTCCACCTACAGGGTTTAACATGACAATCCTTATGAGCTCCTCTTAGGGACATTATCAACCTAGATTACTAGGACACAGTTTCCTTCTATAATCAACAACACACGCTATAAGTAATATTATTTTCCAACTTATCGGGCCTTTTGATTTATCGAGCTAAATCTCACCCTTTGATAAGTTAAAGAAATAAATACTAAATATATGTACTTATTATTATATTAGGATTAAGAGCACATACTTCCATAATAACTAAGGTCTTGTTCTTTTATTAAGTCAGTATAAAAAGAACTTACCTTAAATGATCCTGCTCAATATACTTAGAGTGTACTAGTGTAATTTATTAGTCGAGATAAACTAATACCTAATTACACTATGACTATTCCAATGGTTTGTTCCTTTCCATCTTAGTTGCAAGCTCCTGTTTATAATTTATAAAGAACCGATAACATGATCTTCTGTGTGTGACACCACACACCATGTTATCTACAATATAAATTAATTGAACAACTACACTTAGCATAAATGTAGATATTTTTGACCAATGTGATTCTTTATTTCAAAATAAATATTTACAAAAGCTAGGCTTTTAGTATACACTCTAATATAATTCTCATAACAGGTCATATCCAATGAACTAGCTACCCTAAGCCAGTATCTGTATGTTTACTCTTAATATTCTAATATTTCTAGCCAGTGAGGATTGACTATTTGATTAAACTAAGGAGTATAACATATGCTAATATTATAGAATTGATGATGCATAATCTTATCAATTCATTGACTAGGGAATACGTATATAATTACAAATAGAGAGATTCTTGTTAATTGTGATCCAACCATAATTTCTCTCTCATGTTATGCATTATATTACAGACTTTATTAATTGAGTCTAAGATCAATATCATATATATGGAATGCACACTCAAATAAGAAATTTTATTTATCTAATAAATAATATAATATTTAAAGCGATTGTCTTAGGACACCTCTTAAATATAATAGAAAGAACAAGAGTACTAGAGCACAAGAATGAATGAGAGTTTGAGTGAATTAGCGATTTGCAAGCGCAGCCTCAAGGCCCTTTATATAACCCTCCTCTATTGCTAACGTGACACTCTCCGATTGATTGGAACATCCCTGGTCACTTAGAGGATACTGACGTGGCTACAACATCTATCTAGTAGATAACATTATTCATGTTCTCTGGTTAACTATAAGTCCTCTAGTCATTTGGAGAAGAGTCAAACCTGATCTTGACCCAACTTGCTCGGATCGCTTGGATTACGCAGATCACTAAACTTCATTCTCTATTAGTCACGTGGAAGTAGCTCCAGTCACTTGTGTGCTTTGATTGCCCCAACTCTGATATGGTCATGTGGACTCTCTAATTTCCCTCATTGAGAATTATCACCAGTCAGTCAGTCAAACTCCCTCCGATCACTTAGAATCGTCAAACTTTACTTCCTTGTAATGGTTATGTGTAATGTGTATGATAGAGAATGTAAAGTTACTCACACTTTGTCATGCCTTGAGAGTATACTCATCTATAAGACAGGATAATACCCCCTACTGACAATATATGAAAATTGATATTAAACCAATTAAAGCCAACAAAATATTAATATAATATAAAATAACCAAGTTTATAAACGGTAATGTGTGTATATATGCATGTATATATTGTTGGGACCTTGCGGCTGGCAAGAGGAGGGTGAATTATCCTGCACAATAAAAATAACAAACACATTTCTCGACTTTTCAAGATAAGTTAAAAAAACACTTATTTAATAAGAAACTAATTAAAAAGAGAAAGAGGAGGCAAATATTGTACTTAGTTTGTAATCAGGGGATTGTTAGTCCAAGATATTGAAAGCTCACTATCAAATCTTCTGTTGGCAGAAAAAGTCTCTTACAACAGTTAAAGCATTAGATCGTAAAGTAGAATTGCAGAGAAGAGTATTTACAAGTATTATGTAGACTACTAAGATTAAGGTTGTATTTATAGTCTTGCTCTGGGCGCCTAGAAGGGTTCCAGGCGCCTAGGTGTAGATAAAACTTTATCCATGGTGTAATAGATTGCAACGAGTGACCAGAGGCACCTTGCTAAGGTGCCCCCGACTGGACAAAAGAGGTCCGGGCGCCCGGACTCCAGTAAACTCCACTTTGACTTTTTGTCCGAGTCTTCTGCTTCGGCTCCACTCGCTTGGGTAATTTTGGCCAGGCGGAATAGGGCTCACCTGAACCTATTTTCGGCCTTCTCGAGCAACCTTTCGCTCCGGCTTCTCGTCCCTCATAAATGTCGCACACTTCCTTCTTGTCCGCCAGCGTACTATTCTGCAGCACCTCGTCCCTCGGACGCACCGAGCATGTCGACTCTCTTTCGTGCCGGCCTTCTCGCTAGTTGCGTCTTTCGCTCAACTTCCCGCGCCTAAGTTCCTGTACACTTAGACATAAGGCGTCAAACCATAACATAACCTAACTTGACTTGGTTGATCACATCAGAACTACCACGGGGTACTTACAACCTCCCCTTTTTAATATAAGCAAACTAAGTTAAGTTAGAGTAAAAATAAAAAACAAATAACAGTAAGATAATAAGTATAAATTTTGTAATTACAAAAAATATACAGAAATCAAAATGTACCCTCCCCTTAGACTTAACCTCTAATTCTCCCCCTTTGATCACATTAAAAATAGGGGTATACTATGAAAATAACTTAAAGTAACTTCAAAACAGAGTCTACGGGATAAAAATACAGCGACTATCATCTATAAAAATCATAAACTTTAAATTTCGAAAATCTGGATTTTTATAATTTATAAACCATTTTTGAAAAAAAAGATTGAAAACAAAATATTTGTAATCATGAAAAAAATTATGAAAACATTTTTATAATGTTTGAACAGTCATATCCAAATCAGAGATAAAATTTTCATGAAAAATAGAAATTAATTTAAGTCGTAATAAATTCTTTTCTATATAAAGACATATTTTCTTTAAAAATTACTTAAAAGTAGTTTCTAAGCTCAAAAAATCATGAATTTTTTTTTGAATATGTATTATAGTAAGTTTCTTTGTAAAAAAAAAAATTCAAAAAATAACTTTTTGAGAATTTTTAATATTAAAAGTAAACATTTAGATAAATAATTCATATAAAATTTAATAATGGTTAAAAATTTTGAAAATATTTTCTTGGACAGGGAACATGATAACTTTTCACAGAAAAATGAACTTTGCAAAAAATACTCTGTGAATTATTTTTGAATTAAAAAAATTAATTTTTGTTAAAAAATTCATAAAAAGTAATTTAACAGCCAAAAAAATTTGAAAATTTTCCTACATATAAGTGATGAAGTCATCTTTCTCGGAAAAATTAATTTCCAATAGAAATTATACGAAACAATTTATTTAAATAATTCTAAGCAAACAACAAAAATTAAATTAATTAAAAGTACGACATGCATAAAAATTAAATTTAAGCATAATTTTAAAACCTAATATAGGTCTCTTCCTACCAGATTAATCAAAAATTTTCTCAAACTATATTTTTGTGATATTCTTCTAATTTGGCCCTTATGATATCTAAAGTGTCAGTTTGGTCTTTTAAATTTTGAAATAGCTATATTCGAACATGCAGAATCCTTTAAATTTTCTATTTCTATTTTTAATTTTTTATTTTCAAATTTTAGTTTGTTGAAATCTTCTAATCGACAAGATGTTGCTAAAGTTCCTTTTAACTCATTATTTTCTTTTAAGAATTTTTTATTATCATTTTCTAGTTGACATGAATTTTTTGATAATATTTTATAAATGAAAATAACTTATCAGGAGATAGAGATCATACCTGACTTACCTTGTCAATCTCATTATTTTAAGCTCTCCCTGTACTGTTGCTTCCTTCTAACGTTGCTCCTCCTTTATCGATGGTCTTGATGCTCATTTTGGATGAGCTTGCTTTATCTACTTCTTCTTGGTGGCTTGCCATCAGTGCAAGTCCGACTTGGGCTTCGATCTCTAATTCTGACGGCGTTTTGTCCCACGTCGTCTTTAGGTTTCTGCGGTTTATCTGGGTCGGCTTCTTATCATTTTTTTTTATTCTTATCCTTGTTCTTCAATTTTGGACAATTGTATTTAATGTGTCATTCTTCATTGCAATGATAGCATCTCACCTTTCTTTTCCTTCTTTTTGGCCTGCACTTGATTGAGTTTGTTAGTCTTAAAAAACTTTTTAAATTTTCTTACCATAAACGTCATTTCGTCATCATCAAGGGAGGTTTCAAAATCTGGTTAGTCCATTTTGCCTTCAAGGCAATATTATGTTTTGACTCCTTCTTTAGATCTCTATATCTTAACTCATGGATTTCAAAAGTTGAAAAAAGTTCTTCTAAATTACTTATCTCTAAGTTCTTAGAGATGAAATATGCATCTACTAGGGCTGACCATTCAGGAGTTCTAAGAAAAGTGTTAAACACGTACCTTAGTGAATATCGGTTGATTATCTTTTATGCGAGATTTGTGAGTCCAGTGATGAGTTCTTTGATCCTCGAGTGAAGGTGTGCGACGGTTTTGCCTTCTTCTAATCGGAGGTTGTTGATCTAGTTTCGGAGCAGGTCTCGTTTCACGAGTTTTGCCTCCGAGATTTCTTCATGTAGTTATAGGAATTTCTCCCAAAGCTCCTTGGCTGACTCATAGCCTCTAATCCGGTTAACTTCTTGTAGTGGTAAAATGCTCAACAGATGAAATTCTGTCTTACCATTTGCCACGAAGTCGACTTACTCTTTTTTTGTCCATTGATATTCTTCTTTGTTGTTCCCTTGCTGATCCTTTTTATAGCCTTCGGTGCTATAAAATCATATTTCATTATTATTAATAATTCAAAGTCAGTTTTTAAAAATAGCTTCATCTTCTTTTTCTAAATTGCGAACTCCCCCTTAAACTTAGGCGGGTAGATGCTCGATTTAGCCATCGTCTTCTGTGCTTTGATCGGTGGTTACTCCTTTAGAAGTGATTGGACTCTTACACCACTTGTTGGGACCTTGTAGTTGACAAAAGATAAGTGAATTACCTTGTACAATAAAAATAACAAATACCTTTCTCAACTTTTCAAGCTAAGTTAAAAAAACACTTGTTTAATAAGAAACTGATTAAAAAAGATAAATAAGAGGTAGAATTTTTTTACTTGGTTTGCAATCAGGGGATTGCTAGTCCAAGACGTTGAAAGCTCACTATCAAATCTCCTTCTGGCGGAGAAGCCTCTTACAGTAGTTAAAGCACTAAATCACATAGTAGAACTGAAAAGAAGATTGTTTACAAATATTGTGTAGATTACTAAGATCAGGGTTGTATTTATAGCCTTACTCTGAGATCTTGGAAGGGTTCTGGGCGTCTGAGTGTGGATAAAACTTTATCCATGACGCAACGGATCGTAATAGGTGAAGATAGAATTTTCTAGTCCAAATGTCTGGACTAGGTCCGGGCGCCCTGACTGCCTTCAACTAGGGGTGCCTCACCAAGGCACCCTAGCTGGACAAAAGAGGTCCGGGCACCCAAGTAGCTATGGGCGCCCAGACTCAAGTCAACTCCATGTTGACTTTTTGTTCGGGTCTTCCGCTCCGGCTCTGCTCGCTTGATTGATTTTGGCCATCCGGAATAGGGCTCATCCGAACCCATTTTCCGGCCTTCTCAAGCAACCTTTTGCTCCGGATTCTCATCCATTAAAAACGTCACGCGCTTCCTTCTAGTCCACCAGCGTACTCTTCCATAGTGCCTTGTCCCTCGAATGTGGTGAGCCCGTTGACTCTCTTTCGCGTTGTCCTTCTCGCTAGCTGTGCCTTTCACTCAACTTCCTGTGCTCCTAAGTTCCTACACACTTAGACACAAGGCATTAAACCATTACAGGACCTAACTTGACTTGGTTGATCATATCAAAACTATCATGGGGTACTTACACATATAAACATAATAGATTGAACAAAATCAAAGTTATACATAACTCGAATATTCGACGAGGAAGAAAACAAATCATAAACCGAGATAGTGGAAAAGAAAACAAACAACTTAAAAAGAGACTCAAACATGAGTGTGATTGACAACTTGAACCTCTAAGCGACATAACACATCTTCGACCTACTAATCTAGAAGTCAAAGAAAAAGAAAGGGGAAATGAGTATAATTGACTCAGCAAGTAGATAGAAAGATAGTACATGAATTAACTTGAATTGGAGTCAAAAGGAAGCAAGTTTAGGTAAAATACTTATTAAAAAGTAAGAGTGTCAATATAATAATCTATTAATCAAACTATAAACAACATAACCTTTCACTAACCTGCTCAGTCAGGTGTAGCCAATAAATCCAGAGTACATACAATATACCCAATAACCATTTACATAAACTCAACATATAACAAGCATATAACAAGTCATAACTGTGCACAACAATATGCTAGCACATATGGGCCTCATAGGTAGTCGGGGTATCCACTATCTGCGGGCAACAATATATGCTACCACTATTTGGTCTAGTAGACAGATAGGATAAGGTAGTTGTTTAGCTCCTTAGCTACTGAATATGGGTGACAATACATGCTACCACTATTTGATCTATTGAGCAGTCAGAGCATATAAATATCACTATTTGTGGTGCGACAATACACGCTACCACTACCTGGTCTAGTGGGTAGACAAGACGTGTAGTTATGTAGCTACGAACTGCAGGCGACAACACGATATCACTATATAGTCTAGTGGGAAATCCAGATGAAAATGTATACACAACAATGATAACCAAACAAGCAGAAATAATCACATCTAAGGGTTAACTCTACAAGCTACACTATCATGAACATAACGACACAAGTATAAACAATACATAACATGGATAGCAAAGATGTTAGGATCGGTTGCGCTAGAAGGGGGGGGTGAATGACTCACTTCTTTTCTGACCAACTTTGTTTTGCACAGCGGAAATCTGAAGGCAATGCTAACTCCGGTATTTACTTGGTATCCACCTCCTCAAGAAGGTGACTAGTCGAAGGATCCACACCACTTACACTCTTTCATTATCAAAAACTCTCCTTCACGGAATCACACCGAAGGTGGAGATACCTTAACAGAAATACAACTCTCCATTCTCTCCAAAGTAAATATCACAGACACTACAAAGAAGAAGAAGAGAAGGATTACAAGCTTTAACCGGCTTCTTCTTTGCAGGTGAGACTTCAGTAAGTAGTGGAGAGGAGCTTGAACCCTTTTTCTAGAATCTTGATCACTTGAGAGCTTTCAAAAGACTTGGAGAGCAATGGAACAGTATGTTTTTCGTTCTATCTGTTTTCTAGTTTCTTCCCGTGCTTTAAACGTTGAGAAAAACAAGCCGTTTCTCACGCCGCCATCGCCGTGGATCGATTGAGATTATATCCCAATCGATTCACAAGTATCCGTTGGAAGTTATCGCGTCAAGATCAACGGCGCAGATTCTTTCATTGAGCTTGGATCGATTGGAGCAGATTTTGAATTGATCCAGACACCTGCTCGTGAAATCGCAGCTTTGTGAATCGATCGGCCGATCGATTCAATACCTTGAATCGCTCGGCTGATCGATTCAGAACGATTTTGTGCTTCGCACAGAACGTTCATGGATCGATCGGTCGATCGATTCAATCCCTTGAATCGATCGGCTAATCGATTTAGAACGATTAAGTGATTCGCACAGAATGTTCACGGATCGATCGGCCGATCGATTCAGTACCTTGAATTGATCGGCTGATCGATCTAGACGCATTCTGTGCTGCGCAGAACCTTACCAATCGATCAGCCAATCGATTGACTTACCTTCAATCGATCGGCTGATCGATTCAGAGGTAATCTGCCGCACAGCCATGTCTGAATCGATTTACCAGTCGATCTCTGACAGTGAGCCTAACACACACGTAATCTTGTGACTTGCAGGAGCTTCTCTTGCCAAGAATCCGGTCCCCGACCTTCTTGGACTTCTATTGCCTTGCATCTGGTCTTCTGACCCGCAAGAACTCTTTTTGCCAAGAATTCAGTTCTCAACCTTCTTGGACTTCTCTTGCATCTGGTCTTCTGACCTGCAAGAAACTCCTCATGCAAACTCACAATGCATGTTAGTTCCATCGTATTAACCTAAACTTAAATAATTGTCAACACATTGAAACTTCCAGGGCATGATTGCACCAACAATCTCCCCCTTTTTGATGTTTGACAATCTATTTAAGTTTAGGCTAGTTTCCAAAACAATGATAAATAATGATTGTAGCTTGCTGAAATAATAATTGCATAATTGCAGTAAGCTTGATTTTAATTTACTGAGATAAGCATAAGCAATAAGCATGAACTTCAACATAGATCTCCCCCTTTGTCAAAAATCAAAAGCAAATAACTCTCCCTCAATAAGTGCACAAAGCAAATACGATAAATCCGAGGAGTGCTCCCCCTAAAACACACATATATCAACAGAACATAACAACACTGAAATGTAGAACCAAAAGGAGAGATTATCATAAAAGTATATCATACATTCAAAATGAAAGAGAGTTCACAAAAAGGGACTCCAGAACAACCATCCATACAACAAATAAAAACATATCACATAGGAACATAAAACTCGATAAGCTCGTCTCCCGGAGGAGTGGGATCAGGATCAACAGCTGGAGCGGATGTAGTAGCCGGAGCAGGAACCGCCGCAGAGTCAGGAGCAGGGGCATCCTCAGCAGGGGGAACAGGGGCGGTGGATGGACCAGACTGAGACGGGTGAACCGTCACCCACGAGCCCACTAAGTCCACTAGTGTATCCAGAGTCACCTGCATCGAACTCTGCTGCTGGACCACGGTATCCATAGTCGCCTGCATCGAAGTCTGCTGCTGGACCATGGTATCCAACGTGGTACGCAGGCTGGCTACCTCCAGGGTTAGCTCCTCAAGGCGAGTGGAAACCGTCTCCTCAAAAGTCGGAAAAGCTGGCCCGTGGAACTCCTCCTCAGCCTCATCCTTCGCAGGAGCCACTGCCTGTGCATCCCCCCTGCGACGAGCCCTAGGTCCCTCGCCAAAAGCACGGCCATCACGCCACCGAACTCCCCCTGGACCACCCACCAAGCCTGACTTCGTGAACGAACGGGAGGAGATCCGTGAGTAGGCCACAGTCATGGGCTCCAACCATCCTCGAGAGACATCGATCTTCATAAACTCCAGCCAGTCTGTGATGATGTGCCCAAAAGGCATGTGAATCGTCTCTTTCACTGGCTGAGTGAAATGAATAATGCAATGAAAGATGTTCAAGGCAATGTTGATGTCCAGGGAATGACGGATGACATATAGGGCAAACATGTGAGTAGGTCGAAGGACGGCCAAGGCACGGGAGACAATGGGAAAGAGGCAGTTAACTATGACTTTGAACAAAGCAGCGTTCTCAGCCGATAATTCAAGAGAGGAGAATTTTTGAACTTGAGCATCCGGTCCATCCGGACGTGGACGACCATAAAAGAACTGATGCATGGAGGCAATGCTGATATGCTCAAATGGTGGTGGCAACTCATCAGGAAGAGTAGGATAAAACACAAAGTCATTATCGGATGGTAGACAACCTAAAAAAGACTGAAGAATCTCATAAGAGAAATCCAAGCTCCGTTTTGCAACACGAGTTCGATAATTTACACCATCAGAAGTGTGCAAATTATTATAGAATTCGGAGACAAGAGCGACGTTGATACTGCTTTCACAGGTTAACAAAGAGTCAAGCTTGTAGTGCTTGAACCGGTTGTATGTATGAAAACAGGAAACCCTATAGTACTGGAGATCAACAGACCTAGGGGTGATTAGTTTGAAAGTATTTTTGCTAAAGTTTTGCTGCAATGCAGCATTAGGAAACCTAGGATCAGTGGGAGGTTGAGGACGGGATGGAGGAACGGACGATCCTTCGCCCGATTCACGCACTTTTCGTTTCTTTCTATTGAGAAAGAAATACAAAAGAACAAGAGATAACAAGGGTTTTGCAGCTGAACAGAGAGGGCAAGACAAATGCAAGAACAGAATACGTAATGCAATGCATGAGGAGAAAACAAAAACACACAAGACACACATGGATTAGGTCAAATATAAGAGCAATAATCAAAGAAAAACACTTAGAAAAAGTGTTAAGAACGTTACTTAGGGTTAGGGTTTTGAGTCCTCATTGTGGTCTGCGTCACGGAGACACGAGAGAACACTGCCCGCTCGCCAAGAGAGAAGGAGCAGAACCGGAAGACAGGTGGAAGAGCTCCCTTCGCCGGAGAAACTCGTCGGAGGGAACGAGCGAGACAGGCGGAAGAATCGCCTGGAAAATCGCCTGGGGCAGGACGGTGGTCGAGAGAGAGAAAAGGAGGAGATGAGAGTAAGTGAATCGATTCGAGAACCATTTGATTTAGGGTTTTAATATGGGTTCGAAATTCTCAATCGATCGACCGTTCGATTGAGAACAAGTGAATCGATCGGTGGATCGATTCATGAGGCTTCTGTGAGAATCGAACAAAACGGCTGAATCGATCCAAGGATCGATTCAGACGCCTTCTGTAGAAAACCAAAAGGGTGTCTCAATCGATCCATTGATCGATTCAGATGCCTTCTGTGGAAAATCAAAAGGGCGTCTCAATCGATCCATTGATCGATCGAGGTGCTCTGAATCGATCCATTGATCGATTCAGATGCCTTCTGTGGCCAAGTGCGAGCCTCCCAATCAATTGACCAATCGATTGGGAAGCCTGATATTTCTACATGTCTGAAAAACTTTCAGAACCAAGATTTGGAAAAGCACAACTAATTGTACACTACTCCAAAATTCACGAAATTTTACATAGACACTATATGTATGTCCCAAATTATCAAAGAAAAATAAAGTTTAATAAAAATAAAATCGCCTTAGTGAAAACTTACACAAAACCACAAATTATTGAAAACTTCAAAGATATAAGGAAGTTTGTATCTACCTGTTTCATAATAATCCCCATCCAACAACACACTTCAACCAATGTTTCAAAAGTGAGTTGTTATACGGTAAATTGAAAATTTCCAATCATAATCGTAGGGCAACGGGCACATGAGTTGTACACTTGCTTTCCCTATGATTGGACAAATAAATGTTTCATGTGAAAATCATTTTTCTTGACCAACTTAATGCATCATAACAAGCATTATGACCAAGATAAATGTTCCTAATCTCTCACCCCCATCTAAATCACACAAAGAGGGCAACCCTATGTGTTTGTGAGAGGCAAAATTTAAGGTGAAGACCCTAAAAGCTTTACCTATAAAGTGACCATGGAGGATTTGATCTAATCAATACAACACATTCCCAATTCTCTTCTAAGAAAGCTAAATTCAACTTCGGGAAGAAGTTTGGTGAAGATATCGGCTAAGTTTGATTTTGATCCAACATAATTTAAAATGATATCACCTCGAGTTACATGATCACGAATAAATGATGTTTAACCTCTATGTGTTTCGTTCTTGAATGATGAACGAGATTTTTGGTTAAGTTGATTGTACTCACATTATCACAAAGAACTTGAACATTGTTATAGGTAAGTTTATAGTCTTCTAGAGTATGAGTCATCCACAATAATTGTGATACACACTCTCCCATGGCAATATATTCCGCTTTGGTTGTGGAGAGAGCTACACAATGTTGTTTTCTACTTGACCAACTTACCAAAGAGGACCATAGAAATTGACAACTACCACTAGTGCTTTTGCGATCCAATTTGCATCCGGCATAATCGGAATCGGTATAGCCCACTAGGTCAAAAGTTTCGGTTCTAGGATACCAAAGACCAACATTTTGAGTCCCCTTGAGATAACGAATAATACGATTAACGGTACTCAAATGTGACTCCTTGGCACAAGATTGATACCTAGCACATATACCTACGGCGAAAAGTATATCGGGTCTACTAGCCGTGAGATAAAGAAGACTTCCTATAGCACTACGATACACCTTAGAGTCAACTTCTTTCCTCTCAATGTCTTTATCCAATTTAGTATTTGTGGCCATGGGAGTAGATATTTCCTTTGCATTTTCCATCCCAAATTTCTTAAATAGCTCTTTGACATATTTGGATTGATGAATGTAAATGCCTTCTTTTGTTTGCTTAATTTGTAATCCTAGGAAAAATGTCAACTCACCAACCAAACTCATTTCAAATTCACTCTCCATGTGATTAATGAATTCATTTAAAAAATCTTTATTTGTGGAACCACAAATAATGTCATCTACATATACTTGGGCCACAAACATATCATTTCCACTATTTTTCAAGAATAAAGTAGGATCAATTTTTCCTCTATGAAACCCTTTTGACACTAGAAATGTTGACAATCGTTCATACCAAGCCCGAGGAGCTTGTTTTAGTCCATATAAGGCCTTTTTAAGTTTATATACATGGGTTGGATACTCCAAATTCTCAAATCCCGGTGGTTGCTCAACATATACTTCTTCTTTTATAACACCATTTAAAAATACTGATTTTACATCCATTTGGTATAATTTGAAACCCTTATGGGCGGCAAAGGCCAACATCATTCTAATTGACTCCAATCTTGCTACGGGTGCATAAGTTTCATCATAGTCCAACCCTTCTACTTGATTGAAACCCCTAGCGACCAATCTAGCTTTGTTTCTCACAACTATCCCTTTATCATCAAGTTTGTTCCTAAATACCCATTTTGTATCAATAATTGATTTGTTGTTAGGCCTAGGAACTAAATGCCAAACTTGACTTCTCTCAAATTGAGATAATTCATCTTGCATTGATAAAATCCAATCCGGATCAAACAAGGCATCATAAATGGTTTTTGGTTCTATTTGAGATATTAAGGCAACTTGACTTCCGTCATTTCTAAAGTAAGATCGAGTTCTCACTCCTTGAGTAATGTCTCCTACTACTTGATCTAAGGGATGATTTACATGAGTCCTAGTAGGTCTTGAATCTTGATTTGTTATAATTTCGGGTTCAAGTGGCAAAGGTTCATTTTTCTCACCATCACTTTCTTGATTTTCTTCTCCTTGATGATTTACCTCATTTAGTGTTAGTTTCTCTAACTCGAATTGTAATTCTTCATCGTTTGTTCTTATAGAGTTTAAAGAAGGATTTTCTTCAAATACAATATTTAGTGATTCTTCAACTAGTTTTGATCTTTTGTTGTAAATTCGGTATGTCTTGCTATGACTTGAGTAACCTACAAGAATTCCCTCGTCCGCCTTAGCGGAAAACTTTCCCAAGTGATCCTTGGTGTTTAGAATATAGACCTTACACCCAAATACTCTAAGATGCTTAATTGTAGGTTGTTTACCAAACCATAATTCATGATGTGTTTTTCCTAAAAACCTATGTATTAAAGTTCGATTTTGGACATAACAAGCCGTATTAATTGCTTCGGCCCATAGGAAACTATGTAGTGAATATTCATTTAACATACTCCTAGCGGCCTCTTGCAACACCCTATTTTTCCTCTCAACAACTCCATTTTGTTGAGGTGTTCTAGGGGTTGAAAACTCATGTTTGTAGCCTTTTTCCATACAAAAACTTGTGAATCTATCATTTTCAAACTCACCTCCATGATCACTTCTTATTTTGTTTATCTTATGAGCCTTTTCATTTTCTACTCTATTACAAAAAGCAATCAAGGTATCTAGAGTTTGATCCTTATGTTTCAAGAAAAACACCCATGTATATCTTGTGTAATTATCCACAATCACAAAGCAATATCTACTACCATTTAAAGAAATATATTTACTACTATCAAATAAATCAATGTGAATGAGCTCTAAAGCATTTTAGGTACTTACAACATTTTTACCTTTATGAGTAGCTTTGGTTTGCTTACCCATTTGACATGCATAACATATTTTGTCTTTTTAAAACTTTAACTTTGGCAATCCGTGCACCAACTCCTTCTTTGAAAGATTTTTGATATTCTTCATGTTGGTGTGAGCGAGTCTCCGGTGCCAAAGCCACATCTCCTCTTCTTTGGACATGAGACACTTAGCAAACACATTAGTAGCACCAAATAGTTCAACTTGATAAATATTTTCTTTTCTATGGCCTATGAGAACATTGGTGTTTAGTTCACTATGCTTGACTAGGCATTGAGACGAGTTGAACTCAACTCTATACCCCGAGTCACATAGTTGACTAACACTCAAAAGATTAAAAACCATGCCTTTTATTAGTAACACATTTTTTATTACAAATTTTTCGGAAATTCTAATATCTCCTATTCCTATAACTTTTAACTCACCACTATTACTAAAAGAATCGGTACCTTTACTTTTGTGTCTAAATGATGCAAATTTTGATGAGTCCCCCGTCATATGCTTAGAGCATCCACTATCAACGAACCATGTTGTTGGATGCTCCTCCTTTGCGCATGCCTGTTTAAACACGATGAACCAAATATTTTGGTACCCACACTTTGGGTCCGGTAGCATCAATAACAAATTGCTTGGGTACCCAAGCTTGAACAACCTTAACCCTTGAAGCATGATTTCTACTAATTAGAGACATGAATTTAACTTCCTTATCTTGTGATTTAAAACCTAATCCCGCTTTGTTGTACACGCCTCTTTGAGCTCCTAGAATCATGTCTAAGTATTTTGAGCTTGAAGTAAATTTTTCTAGAGCACATCTAAAATCATCAACTTGTGATTTCAATGATAGATTTTCTTTTTCAAGATCATCAACATCACTTTTGTCATTTTCATGAAGCATGCAACTTTCACATGGGACAATTTCATTTTTGAGTGATTTCAATTCATTTTGCAATCTTTTAACCTTCCCTTGTGATTTAGCTAGTGCATTGGTTAAGCATGCAATTGTGGCATACATCTTATCAAGCTTGGGAGAAATTACCTCATCATCACTAGATGATGACTCACTTGAAGACTCCACATCTTCTCCATGACTATCTTCATCTTCACTATCTTCTACATGGCTTAAGGCCATGAGAGTCATGTGCTTTGAGCTCTTCCTTTCATCTTCTTTCGATGAGCTTGATGACGAGTCATCCCATGTGGCTTTCAACGCCTTCTTCTTTTTCTTGATCTTTTCTTCTTGCTTCTTCAACTTTGGACACTCCGTTTTGTAGTGCCCCTTTTTCTTGCATTCATAGCAAATTACATTGGTCTTATTCTTAGAATCCACAAGAGATTTAGGGGGCGTTTGGTACGCGCGTTTTCCATTTTCATTTTCTGGAAAACGCGCGTTTTCTGAAAAACGGTGTTTGGTTTGCGTTTTCCGCGCGCGTTTTCTAAAAAATTGGCTATCGTTTTCTAGAAAAACAGAAAATGACAAAAAGTCGTTTTCTGTTTTCTAGAAAACGCGCGTTTTCCAGAAAATGAAAATGAAAACGGTACAAACCAAACGCACCCTTACCTTTTCTCTTCTCATCATTGAAGATTTTCTTAACATCCTTCTTGTCAAACTCCCTTGAATATCTCATCATTCGTCGAACGAAGTTTGCCATTTCACTTGATGATAGCTCTTCATCGCTATCACTATCACTATCTTGTTCGGATTCTGAAGATGACTCTTTCTTCTCCTTTTTCTTTTCCTTGTGCTTCTTTTTGCCCTTTTCACCTGCAACCAAGGCTATACCTTTCTCCTTATGGCTTGTGTTAGCTTGCTCATGCAATTCAAGTTCACAAAATAATTCATCTAATTTCACTATTGACAAATCCCTTGAAACCTTATAAGCATCCACCATGGATGACCATAAAGAGTTTCTTGGGAAAGATTTTAAAGCATACCTTATGAGATCTCGGTTCTCCACACTCTCTCCAACTGAATGAAGACCATTTAGGAGTTCCTTGAATCTCCCATGTAGTGAGCTTACCGTTTCTCCATCCTTCATTGTGAAGTTTTGAAGTTGATTTATTAACAAATCTCTCTTTGCAATTCGTGAATCCTTGGTGCCTTCATTTAGTTCAATAAGCTTATCCCACAAATCCTTGACACTTTTAAAAGGTCCAACTTTGTTGAGTTGTTCCGAGCTTAATCCACATTGAAGAGTCACAATTGCCTTTGCATTTGCTTGAGCCTTCATTTTTTGTTCAACAGTCCACCTTGATGACTCAAGCATTTTTCCATTTTCAGTTGGCGCCATGAAACCCTCCGTGATTGAGAACCACATATCAATTTCGGTCATAAGATAGTGTTCCATGCGACTCTTCCAATAAGTAAAATTGCTGCCTTCATAGAATGGTGGTCGTGAAGTACTATGTCCCTCCTTCATTGACATCTTGTAGCTCTTTAACTTGTGCTTTCTTGACAATGAATCCTCAAAAGCAAACCAATGCTCTGATACCACTGTATGGATATCAAGTAGAATAATAATAAGATCAAACAACTAAATATCAATCTCAAAGAAAATATAGAATGGAGTCACGATAAACATATAACCAATGAGTAATCAAATACTTATGCACTGAGGTCAAAGAAACTATAGAGGTCAAGGAAGAATTATCCATCTCTATTGTAGATCGTTTTAATCATCTTCAAGTCAACAATTTACCTCGTGCTCGAATTCTACAAATACAAAACATGAGACAAAACTAAATACTAGAAGAATCCTAGTAATAAAATTAAGTTAATTTATCAACCCATTGATTACTTTCTATTAATCCACTTATCACTTGCAATTAATCTACGTTATCAATCCATTATTAAGACATCAAACTCTTATTTTAATGAGTCGACAAGCTTATTAGTTAACTAACTTATTAAGCATTAATGAATTTACTAAATAATCAAATTAATTAAATCTGTTAACAATCAATTACGTTCGTAATTGATCAAGTTTAAACTAACTTTTTCGTTATTCAATTAATATAATCAAACTATAAATACATCATCTAACTCACAAGTAATTAATTCCTAAATAATTCAGGTTTACTAAATTTATATTCAACTAGGTTATTAATTAAGCAATTAATAACATATTAGCATAATTAATCTATGTATACATTGTAAATCAAAATTCCAAGATAACCAAGGATGATTAAATGACGTTACCCTAATGTTCCTTGGTGTCTCTTCTTCTCCAGCGACTCTCAGCGGTAGATGGAGATGCCAAAGCTAGGGGTCTATGGATCCGAGTAGGCAGCTCATAGTCGCAGCGGTTGGCGATGGCATAAGTTGTGTTGGTGATTTGCAAAAAGGGGGCGACCGACTACTGTCCCATGCAACTGCGCACAACTAGGGAGAAAAGAAGGAGGGCAGACGACGGTTGGGCTGTGGTAACGAACGCTTGGAATGGCAGGTCACGTGCGTCAACTGAGAGGAAAAGTGGCTATGGCCCGCGTGCTCATGGGGACAACAACGACTTTGCCGCTACAATTTGGCTAGGATTTGCCCTCCGTGTTTCGGCTACGGTAGAGAAGGAACAACATGACAACCGATCACTTGGACTTATATGTCGCTTCAACTCTTAGCTTACTTCACTTGAACTTGTATGTCAAACATTCAGCTCTCAACTAGCTTTATTTGGTCTTAATTCATCTAACTCTTAACTAGGATTTTCTTGTTTGATTTCCAACCAAGACTTAGCTCCTGTCTAACTTTCAATCAGGACTTTAGATGCTTAGCTCTACTAGGACTTAGTTACTGTTTGGTTCTCAACTAGGATTTCGTTTATCTAGTTTTATTAGAATTTTATCATTTGTCAAATAACCTACTCCTGCACACTTGACATAATTTGTCATATTATAACAAACTTAACTACTTTAATCTTAATAATACATTAAAACTTTATGTTTAATATTGTGCTCCCAACACTAACACATTTGATGTCTACACTGACATATGGCCCGCATCATCTTGGATCTGTTATTAAGTAGAGAACTGAGGAATTGAGTTGAGTATAAAGCTCGAAAACACCCCCAAGGTAATTGCTATAAGGGCTCGATCTGGCTAGGGAACTCAACATCGAGTCACATGTAGGATTTTGGAAACTGAGCTATAGGGTAAACTCAAGAAATCAAGTCACGCATGAGGAACTTAGAGAACTGAGTTACATGGTGAACTTAGGATATCAAATGGGAGTACTTCAAGTTCAGCAGGGAACTATGTCGGTACTCCCAATCCTTATCGAAGTGTTGACTTGTGATGGAGCATGTGGGCTAATCTATGGTAAATAAATTTATAAGGGGTGAACTCAGTCAACTCACCATCTTAGCAGTCCTCTAAGATAATTTTACATACTCTAAAAAAAAAGTAAATTATAAAAACTTATTCAACTTAAATTGTGCTGCGTAGCTAGAAGGGGGCACCAAGTAAATTTATAAATCATGATACAAGCATCTTATGCCAAATCTCTATCAATTTGAATATGAGAAATTTTACAATATTAAAAGTCAATGATTTTAACTACTTTAAGTTGGTAGAGAATTTTATAATTATATCTTACAAACACCAATTAAAAATTCATCATTTTTATAAAAAAGCCTCTGTAATTAATTTGCAAATTAATCTGTGTGCTAAAAGTAGATGATTTCAATCAATTCAAACTTTTTAGGCATTCATATAAATTTTATTTTCTCTAAAAAATATAGTTTTAATATTCAAACTTTTTAGGCATTCATATAAATTTTATTTTCTCTAAAAAAACATATTTTTTTAATACGTCTACCGCAAGCAAGCTGAGTCGACGTCAGAAAAATAACATTACATGAATATCTTTTGGAATATTTTAACTGAATGCATATTTGCATAAAAAATCGACATTATAAGGTATTTTGAAAAAGGATCATTCTAAAATATATCGAAAAATTACTGAGCCGTATAATTGAAGGTGACGTTTGATTTATGAATTTGGGAATGAAAGAATAGATTCATTCCCAAATCTTATGTTTGGTTGATGAGAATGGTATCAAGATTTTGGAATGAAATTCAAAAATTTTGGTATGGATGAAACTCACCCCTCCCTTGGGTTTTGATGGAATAGAATGTGAATTAAATTTAAGACAAAAATACCCTTAGTATATTTGTTCATATTTTTTAATTTCACACTCTCTTTCCTTATTCTCTCTCATCATATTTTCTCTCTCCTTATTTTATCATCACACTTTCTCTCTCATCACACATTCTCTACCATTTTCTCTTTATATTCTCTCTCATCATACACTCTCCTTATTTTCTCTCTCTTCATTCTCTTACCTCACACTTTCTCTCTCATCACACACTTTCTTCTTCTTTTTTATCATACTTTCTCTCTCATCGCACTTTCTCTCTCCTCAATCTCTCATATCATACTCTCTCTCCTCATTTTCTCTCATCACATTTTCTCTCTTCATTCTAGCTCATCACACTCTCTCTTTTTTATTTTCTCTAATAATACTTTCGCTCTTTTCATTTTTTCCTATCACTTTTTCTCTCTCAACCCACTTTCTCTCTCCTCACTTTTTCATTTTCTCTCATAACACTTTTTCTCTCTTCATTTTTTTTATCACTCTTTCTCTCTCAACATACTTTCTCTCTCCTCAGTCTCTCGTTTTCTCTCATCACACTTTCTTTCTTTTCATTTTTTCTATCAATCTTTCTCTCTCATCGTACTTTCGCTTTCCTCACTCTTTCATTTTCTCTTATAATACTTTCTCTCTCATCATACTTTTTCTTTTCTCAATCTCTCTTATGATGCACGCTCTCCTCATTTTCTCTCATCATGCTTTCTCTCTTTTTATTTTTTCCCAACACATTTTCTCTCTAATCACACTTTCTCTCTCATCATATGTTTCTCTCACATTCAACTTTCTCTCCCATCTAATTTTTTCTCTTATTTTCCTATAAGGATAAAAAAAGAAATTTAGGTTCATTCCTATTGAAAATATTTAATTAACCAAACATCATTTTTAAGAATGATACCCAAGCTCATATCCATTCCTATTTCATAATATTATGATACTCATTTCCATTTCGATTCCTGAGAGATAACCAAACGCCTAATAAATTTTATATTATTCAAATCACATAGATAATTTTGAAAGTATCCTATGTGATTTGCTTGTCAAATCAATTATTATAATGTATATTCAGTAAAATTCTATGATCATAAATACTAAATTTAATCAATTGTTAGTAATAGATTATTTTTTTTAAATATATTAAAAAGCTTTTTATGTTCAAAATTTTTTTAATATGATGTATCGAATTGATGTTTGATGACATGATATAATCAGGAGAACTAAATAAATATATATGATATTTTTGAAGATGAATATGTTTTTTCGAATATATTCGTGTTAAAAAAATTACTACACTAAATATGATATAGGAAAATGATGCATAAATATAATTAAGAGAACTAGAAGAAATCATTTACCTAGGAGGTTGATATTAGGGGTGAGCAGTTAATCTGCCAAATTGACCAACCCGTTTATACCGACCCGAATCGAACCGAAAAAAAAATCCGTCGGATGTAGGGTTTTGATATTACATTATCCGATCTAGTAGGGCCGGATAGTTTTTTATCCTAATAACCGAACCAACCCAATCCACGATCACCCATACTTGTAGCAACTACTGTCGATAAGTTGCTACATGTTGATGTTATAGTAGTTACTGCGGATAAGCTGCTACACGTTGTAGTAGTTACTGCCAATAAGTTGCTACATGTTGTAGCAGCTATTGACGATTAGCTACTACAACGTGTAATGAGTAATGTCTATTATCATTTTAAAATATTTTATATTTCATTAGATATAGGGTCGGATATCCAAATAACTGATAACCCGTCAGATATCTGCTACATAATAACCACTAGATATAGGGTCCTAATATTATATTATCTGATCTAGTAGGACCGAATAATTTTTTATCATAATAACTTAATAAATTCGATCCACGATCATCCCTAGTTGATATAGAATAAGTAACATTATTTTTATATATCATATTGAAAATAATAATTTTTTAAAACATAAATAGTTTTAATCGATTGCTACCAAAATGCATTTGTAAAATTTTATGGTAATGAAACGTAGCAAATGATAAAAAACCTTTTTTAAAAAAATAAAAAACCTTTCTATAATAAAAATTTTATTGCTTTCAATCAGGCAAGCTTTCTATATCCATTAATCACTCTAATCAGAAGGGGCTCGAAAGTAACTATGGACCTAAAAAAGCTGGGATATACTATTTAGTTATTTTCAAAATTATCTATATTATTTGAGTAATTCTTAAGTATATTTATGGATGATATATATATTATTTAACTAGATATTCAGCTAGGATTTATTAAAAGTCTTTCCATATACTCTACGCACTCGGACTACCCATCTGACTGAGATCCCAACCCCATTGCTCCTCGGTCTCTCCGCCCGCTATCCTCTCTTCCATAAACGCTCCCAACCCACCCGTCTAGGTTTTCATTCTCGCCGCTGTTCGTGGCCACCACTTCACAGAAGAGTAAGCCAATCACACCCTTTTAGGTACGCTCTACTCGATTCAATCTAGTTCTGCCATGCTCGATCGGCTTTCTGCTTCGAGAGATTGGCTCTTATTTTCTTCGTGCTCTTGTTTAAGTCTTTCACTGTCTTGCTGGATCTGGTCGGATATTGCGAGGATGGGAAAAACCAACTTGGTTTCGTCTAAACTCAGACCCTAGATTTCCTTTGTTGCTTGTCATACAAACCGGAAGAGGTTAAACAATCTGGTTGAGAATCGAGTGCTTCTTGTTTTTCTTTTCTCACCTTTGATGCTTCTTGTCTGCGAACTCGTGACAAAATTTTGTTGACTACTGCGTCGTGCAGACCACAATTAGTACCCTTATAATTATCGTACATAGAACACAAATGGATAAGCATTTAATACCCTTTATTATCATCATCTTGTAAGTCCTACTACAGTGCTGTATCCTCTGTTTCTTTTGGTTTCATAAATATCCAAGTTATTGATTTTTGAACATAAATATCCTTCCAAAGTTCAAGAACATACAAACATGCAATTTAGGTGTTTGTCTAAACCATTTGTACCTATGGCTTGAATTTAAAAGTAAAATATGCTTGATATGAAGATAAGCATCATAAACATCATCAGCCATGTGCAGATTATATATCCAAAATTGTTATTTATTCAATTTATAATGATTTTAATATATATCATTTTCATTTTATACATGTGAAAATTTGAAATACTCACAAGGGCCTATGAAAGTTTAACTTTTATGAAAACAAATATGAATTTTCTTGTTTTTAAAGGATAAAAATTTTAACTTCCCTTTTTTTCCCATTAGAATTGCCATTTTATTTTATTTATTTGTTTTATTTTTATTTTTTTTGCAGATTTGGTGGTATCATCAAATCCTTTCAAAAAACCTACAAGATCTTGAGGATTGAACAACCTAGTAATTGCTTATATTGAAAGATGAACCCATATTTTGTTGGCATCTTGGTTCCACTTATAGCTTCATTTGTATTTCGAAGATCAACTAGTGAAAAAAAGCGAGGGCTGCCAGTTGTTGTTGGTGGTGAGCCGGGATATGCAGTTCGCAACCACCGTTTCACATCTCCAATGGAGTCATTTTGGGAAGGGGTCTCAACACTGGCTGATCTTTTTGAGCAATCATGTAAACGATTTCCGTACAAGCCTCTACTTGGATCTCGGAAGCTTGTGGTACGAGAAATGGAAGTGAACCAGGATGGGAGATCCTTTGAGAAACTTCATCTTGGAAACTATGAATGGATCAGTTATGCTCAAGCTTTCAAAACTGTTTGCAGTTTTGCATCTGGTATGATCCAACTCGGCCACATAAAGAATGAGCGCGTTGCAATATTTGCTGATACACGAGCTGAATGGTTTATTTCCTTACAGGTGTTTCCCCCCTTTTATTCTTGTGTTTTCACTTTTTTTTTTTTTTTTTTATAACTCCAACACTCATGTACATTTTTGTCACTTTCCCTCTCCCCCACCCTTATTACAAATCTGACATGTTCAGTTACCACTATTTATTCTCTGTTTTTTTTTTTGCCAGTAGTGCCTTATAAGATTACTTTTTCACTAAATGGAGGGATCATATAAATTATAAGAATATACATCAATATGTAATGTAATATACCAATATAACAAATAGCGAAACTGAAGCTAATAAGTTTAGGTGTGAGATTAACATGCTTATTTAATGCAAACACACTTAGGTTTTAAGTTTCTGATTCATGCTCCAATACATGAATAGGTATGATATTTTAATCCAGACTAATTTTACTTGTAAAATTTAAATATGACAAGAGAATCTATTTCTCTGGTCATTTTCTTCTGAGGGTCATCCATCAGCAATCCTAATATCGTTGAATTTTATGTTAAACAGGCTTGCTTTAGGCAGAATATTACAGTTGTTACTATATATGCTTCACTGGGAGAGGAGGCTCTTTGCCACTCGTTAAATGAGGTTTGATTTTTCAAAATGTTCCCATTACAGAGTTTTTCACTATCTATTTGATTATCATGCATGCTGATGTGCAGTGATTATTAGTAATGCTCTTTTGAGATTCTATTTGCCTTTTGCATTTATCTAGCGTAGATTTTAGTTAGATGTAGTTCTCTACTTCTCTTCTATCTTCTGTGTTAATATTTTGATCTGAAGAATAAAGAGTATTTTTTAAAATCAATATAATTTGTTGATAGATAGTTCAAACTTTTCTTCATGGTTTTGAAAAGAGCCTAAGTGTTTACGATAGGCAACTACACCACATAAAACTTATGCAATCACCATCTGAAGTTGGCTTCAATATGCAAGATCGCATATGTAGTCTATGTTGTCATTATTGCAGTTTCTGTTGCTACATATGCAAACATCCAAAAGAAAAACAGACTGTTCTTTTCTGCTCAAACAGTGGCTGAACCAAATCAAATAAAATTAACAACAAACAACAACAACAATAACAATTAAACCTATCACACTCGGTGGAATTGATTATATGAATCCTTTTTCGAGCTGTATCTCCTACTATATCATCATCTATACTTAAATAAATTTAATATTGTTTCATTGTTGCTAAGTGCTGGCCAAATCTTTTTTGGTCTTCCTCGTTTGATATGCATGCTTGCCATAGTTTCAGATCACCTAACTGGGACATTTATTATTCGTCTAAGTACATGCCTGTATCACCTTAAACGTGTCTCTTAGAGGTTTCCCTCAATAGATGTAACTCCGACTTTCTCTCTAATGCTATCATTTTTTATTTTGTCCATCCTCGTATGTCCACACATCCACCTTAACATCCTCATATCTGCAACTCTCATCTTTTGTTCATGTGCTCGAGTCATAGTCCAACATTTAGCTCCATATAACATAACAGGTTCAACTGCAATTTCCTTTAAGTTTTAGAGGTATTTTACGGTCACATACAACACTTAACACTCTTCTTTATTTCAATCATCTTGTTTGTATTCTATGTAAAACATCTCTTAATCCTTCTATCGTTTTGAAAAAATGGTCCTAAATATTTAAAACTCTCGGTTCTAGACAATTTGTCATCTCCTATCTTAACAATTGTCTTATTACGTGTAATATTGCTAAACTTAAATTCTACTAAGCTTAAAACCTTTACTTTCTAGTGTTTTTCGGTAAGATTTTAGTTTAGTATTTACTCCTTCACGTGTTTCATCTACCAAAATAATATCATCCGCAAATAACATGAATTACGATACTGTGTCTTGAATGTGCCAGTGAGTTCGTCCATAATTAGTATAAAAAGATACTTGATGTAGCCCTATCTTTATTGGAAATACTTCAGTTACTTCACCTGAAGTCTTTACTTTGGTTGTTACATTCTTGTACATATTATTAATTAGTTCAATATATATTACGCTAACATATTTTTTTAGAATTCTTTTGAACTCTATCATAAGTTTTGAATATCATGTGTAGATCTTGTTTTTGCTCCTGATATTTTTTATTTAATTGTAAAAAAAGATGTATAGCTTCTATTGTCGACCTTTTAGGCATGAACCCAAATTGATTTTCGGCCATTGGTCTCCTTAATTTTTTTTTTATTACTTTTTTCCAAAGTTTCTTTGTATGACTCATTAGTTTAATACCCCTATAGTTTGCACAATTTTGTACGTCTGCCTTAATTTTGTACGTCTCCTTGTTCTTATATAAAGGAACTAGAATATTTATCCTCCATTGATTAGACATGTTTTTCGTTTTTAATATTATATTAAATAATTTGTAAGTTATTCAATACCTTGTTTCCCTAGGTATTTCCATATTTCTATCGGAATATCATCTGATCCAACGACTTTTCCATTGTGTATCCCATTTAAAGTTTATTCTATTTATGAAGTTTAAATTTTACGATAAAAAATTAAATTTCTATGCTCATTTGACCTACTTAAATTACCTAAGTTAAGTAGGTCACCTAAACCTTCATTAAAAAGTTGATGAAAATACCTTTTCGACCGCTTTTTTATTTCTCCATCGTTTACTAGTACCTTATTATATTTATCTTTAATACAATTTATTTAGATAAGATCTTAGCTATTCTATGAATCAAATAAAATTCTTGACTATTATTGAGCAAGGTTGCCATTAATTGTTATCAACATTCGTTTTGGTTGTTTCAGAAATCTAGGTATTGTGTGAATCTAATCATATCAGTAGGATCGGCTGATTGGAAATAGTGGGAAAAAATGAAAAATGGAAAAAGATATCAAATAGAGATTGTCTAATGAATCCAAAGAATAATGTTTCTTATTTTTCATGAAATGTTCTTTAAACTAATATTAAGAAAAAAAATATTAAACTGTAAAAAATTACAGGATCATCAATATACGATGATTTCTTAGTGGAGCATAAATTGAGGTTTGCTTTTTCAAGAAGTCTCCCTTACAAATAGTTGTTCTTTGTCTCTTGATTATCACACTAGTATATGACAACTATTTATCATCCTCATTTAGGTTTCTACTTGTCTATTCTCTATTGTATTTCATTACTATTTATTGGTATATAGTTAATAGTTCTCTCATGGTTTAGAAAGGCCTAGATGTTTACCACAAATGACTATATGATATATAGCTCAGGTGATCCTCATATGTGGTTGGCTTCAATATACAGGACATGGCTCCTAACGAGGTGGTAGAGCGAAATATCATAGGAAAAAATGTGATATGATTTATATGATCCCTATATGCAATCTATGTTGTATGTGCATGCTATATTGCCATGTATGTTGTAACAAAATTTAATTTGATGTTCATTCTAACTAGTTTTAAATAAATCAAATCAAATAAATTCCTTAATTATTTGAAAGCATGTCTGCCAATATCATTTCAATATTGATCCCAAATGCTTGAAAACTGTCATATTGGATTAGAAGGATTTGTGGATATAAATTATCAAGAAAAAAAGTTTGTGTAATAAATGAGATAATAAAAGATATTTAAAAATGAATAAATCTTAAGAATTACAAGTACAAGATCATGAATACGACACCAATTTCTTAGTGGAGGATAAACTAAGTTTTTATTATTGGTGTAATCATAGCCTAAATGGTTGAATTTGATTAGATTGTTTTGATGCGGTTGACAAAAGTTTCAAGTTAGACTTAAATTGTTATTAAGAGGTCTTGGTAGATAAGGAAATCCAATAAATGTTTATTAGATGGAAATGTTTGATTAAAAGGTTTTAATAATGAAGTACAACATGTTGACGGATAGAAAAGTCCAAATGCTCAATGGTAGTTGGAGAAAGACCAATATGTGTTGGCGACTACGTAGATGCAGAAATCTAAAAGATCTTGGTAGATGGAGAAGCTTAATAGATATTGATAGAAGTCTTAAGAGGTTTTGTAGATACCAAAACCAATAGGTGCTGGTAGGATGCTTGAAAGGCGAGGTTGATCAGAAGCATGCCAAATATCATTGGGGAAGACAAGTGAGTCTTGAGATATTACTAGCGACTATAATCTTAGTTTTTAAAGTTGAATTTGAACTTATACATGTACCTGATCAAGGAACTGACAAATGAACTCTTGAGATAAGTCGATCTTTGAGCAAATTTAATTGGCTGGTTAGTTGACTGAATAAGAAGTTGAGTTGATTGAAACTGTAAGAAAAATTAAGATTTCTGATATTTGATATGTTTAACTATATTAAGATTGATGGTTTGATTGTACAATGGTATCTAGATTTATGAAATTTTGAAGCATTTAAGAGAGAGAGAGAGAGATATCAGATTATGGGTGAGAAAAGTAATACCATAGTTTAAGGGGAGACTAGGGTGTAAACGTGCCAAGCCGTTCGCGAGCTATTCGGGTCTCGGTTCGAAAAAAAGCTCGTTCAAGTTCGTTTAGAGCCTTGCAAATATGTTTGTTAACATGCCCATTAAGAGACTCGTTTATATATATATATATATATATATATATATATCATGTGAATTATAAATATAATAATATCTTAATAATTATTATAACTAAATATCTTAAATGAGTTTGAACTAAGCTTGTTTAACTTTTAAACGAGCTATTTTCGAACCAATGTCGATCCGTTCGTGTGCTATTTAATTTCATTACGAATCGAGCGAATTGAACTCGAGCCGAGCTCGAGCTTTAGGGGAAACGAGCTGAGCTCGAGCCGCTCGGCTCGACTCGGTTCAAGTACACCCCTAGGGGAGACTATGGCTCAAGGGAAAGCTATATATATGGTTTGATGATATTTTGGCTAAAGGACCTAAGAAGAGTTATTACTAGTGGATATCTAGTGAATTAGATTGAGACTAAAGGATTTGGATCTCTACTAAGATGGTTGGTGGGTGCATCAACTAGTTTAAGAAAAATGGTTAGTTTATATATTTTCTAGATTTTGTTCATGATAAGAGATCACTTATTGTTGAAATTGCATTGTTAGATATTAATTGATACGATAAACCTTAAATTCTTAATTCCTGATTACTTATTACATTAATTTTAAATGACTATTTTAAAGCATTTTCAACTTAGTATCATTTTTTTTAAAAATAAGGTTTTATTAAAAATTATTTTTTCCTGATGGATTCCTTTTAGTTAGTATATTTGTAAAATTTCATGATTTTTTAAACTACATGAAATTTTTAACAAATTAATGAATTTGGACTGCTGAACATTGCAATACTCAGTCGACTGAGATAGATAATATTTAGTTGATTGACATTACACTCAGTCGACTGAACGACTGAAGCAGTCAATTAAATGGTTGATTGACATTACGAGAAAATATAAAAACAATGTTTCATATTGAATTTTTAAAATATTTTTACTCTCTTAAAGTTTGACTAGACTCCAAAACTACTAAACTTGATTATTATTACATTTATGACATATTTAATAATACAATAATAGAAATTTTAGAGGAGAAACATTAAATAATGGGAGAAAACTATCATATCTTAGGGTGATGTTACTTTAAGTGAGACAGATTTTTTAAATTTATGACTGTTTACATGCTTTAATTAATGTACTTATTTTGTTTGATTTAATAGAAATTTTTTCTCATATTCTAATTTTTTTTTATATGTGTCAAAAGGGGGAGTAAAAATAAAATTTAAATTAATACCCCAAAAATGGTTAAAGGGGAATTCGTTTTTATCATCCTAAATGAGCTAGAAATTGGGAAAGAAAATAAAATGACCATTCTATTACTTTAAGAGTTTGCCGAACATCAAAAAGGAATAGTGTTGGTGCAACTGTGCACTCTAGTGATTGAGTCCGGCCAAGTTATTTTAATATGAATGGAAAGGCTTAAGGTAGACTTAGCTTGGTATTTTGATGTATTTGACTAGTGTGTAGGTGTAAAAATCTAAAAGACAACTACACCTATGCAGTGATAACTGAACACGTGTTAAGGTTGGAGGTAGGTTAAGTTTGAATGGATATTTGTCTGATAACCATGACTAAAGGGAGATTGTTAGTGCAATTATGGCCCAAGTAGTCGAGTTAGAGAAGGATGTTTTGATGCAGTTAATAAATGGTCTACTTTAAGCTTAGTTTGTTATGTTTGTCAAGCGTACAAGTGTAGAAATTGCAAATGTAGTGGTGAGGCAACAGGTGTTGAGATTTGAGAAGTCCAAGTAGGGTAAAGGTGATCTAAGTGATAGAAAAGACTAAGAGTTCTTAATAGATGGAGAAGTTCATCAAATGTCATCGGTTGAAAAAAAGTCTAAGAGGTTTTAATAGATGAACAAGTCCAATGGGCAATCAGACATTCCAATAATATTTTGGTTGATGGAGAAAGAACAATAGGTGTTGAGGTGTTGGTAGATGCAGAAGTTCAAGAGGTCTTGGTAGATAGAGAACCTCAATAGCTATTGCTAGATGTAAATGCAGAAGACCAACACGTTTTGGTAGGATGCTCAAAAGGTCGACGTTGATCAGTTGCACAACATATGCACTTGATGAATGCAAGTGAGTCTTGAGACATTAGGATTGAGTGTAATCTTTGGATGTTTTTGATAAAATTTTACTTAGGATTGTACTTGATAAGTAATTAGTGTTCTAGACTATAATCAACGAATGAGCTCAATCTCGAGTTAACTCATGATCTCTAAGTAAATTCATTAACTGAATAGTCAAATTAACTTGGTAGTTGATCTTAAATTGCATTTGGTAGTCAAATTCCCTTTTTCCTCTCTTGATCTTTAAAATTTTCTTCATTTTCTTTTTCATTCTTTTTTCCACTTCTCTCATCCTCACCTTTTCTTTCTGCACACTCCGTTTCTTTTTCACTTTTTCTTCTTTTGTCATTTTTTTCCTTCTCAATCTTTTTTCTCTCATAGTCATTTCATTTTCGATCCTCAATTGATTTTCATAGGAGTTAATGGTACAAGAGTTACAAGTTTACCATGCATAATAAAAGAATACTTATTTTTGAACTCATCATGTATGACATGCATTTACACTACATCACAAAGAACCTCATCATGATACTTGCCAATGGAAAATGAAATCAACACTTGTTTATTGACCTTATTTTCCCCACACATTAAATGTTTAGTGGCAGGTAAACTTAATTTCTTAACTAAGACATTGCTAGCTACATTAGTGCAACTTCCTCATCTATAATCATACTACATACCTTGTCTTTAATGTGACAACAAGTATGAAAGCTCCACTTGCACATTTAGAGCACGCCTAGTGACAAGAGCTTCACCTTTAACCCAAATACTCCTCTAAAAAAAACAAAAAAAAACTGGATACTCCTCTCCATAACTTTCCATTAATGGTGGCAAGACACTCTCATCTGACTAACTCTCAATTTCAATATCACTATTTTCTTTCAAAATCATAACTTTTTTGTTTAGATATTGTGATGCAATATGCTCTCTTCCTAAGCACTTAAGCATTTAATATCTGTATTTCTCAATGGTTTGATAGGCTTTTTTTACCTTTGACCAAATTAGAATTTGCATCCTTATTCTTAGAAAACTTGATCTTACTCTTAGATGCAATTTTATATCGCTTTTTCTCTAGTAAGATTTCTAGGTGGATGAACTAGAACTCTGCACATGCTTGGTTGAACCCTTCCTTTTGAATTGTCTTTCAACTTCCATGGACATATGCACCATATCCCCAAGCTCCACATAATGTTGCAACTCCACTATATTTGCAATTTTTGGATTCAAGCTTTGCAAAAATTGTGACATGGTTGCTTATCGATCCTCCTCCATGTTGGCCCGAATAATAGAAATATCCATCTCTTTATAGTATTCATCCACACTCTTAGACTCTTGGGTTAGACCTTATAGCCGTTGGTATAAATCTCAATAGTAATGTGATGGAATGATACTCTTTTTCATAATAAATTTTATCTCCTCAAGTGTTAATGGATCTCTCAATTTCTTCTCTTGCATAGGACTATTTGATCCTACAAAATAATTACATAATCAATAAATTCAATAATAGTAAGTTTTACCTTTTTCTCTTAAGACTAGTTGTGGTAATAAAACACTAGTTTCACTTTTTTTTCATACATCAAATATACTTTTGAATCACTTTTACCCGAAAATGAAGGAATTTTCATTTGATATTTCCTATGTTGCTATCAACTTGATCATCCACCCTTCCTCTTTGACCATCAATTCTAGCATTACTAAATCTGCCACGAGAAGTTCTATCATCAATGTTCTCATAAATTCTCCTACCCTCTAGCCACTTAACGGTCAGCTATAAGCTGACCCCGTGATTTACCTCCCTTCACATAACTTGAGGATGTGTTGTGAGGTGAGCGTACTCACTTTTTGCTACAATCAATGTCCTTAGAAACACCATCTTCATCATCATTGTCATCACGGTTATGTTGCCTATCACGTTGTGTAGGAATTCCACCAACTTGTCTCCTTTGCAATTAACATCTTGTCTCACCAATCTATCTATGAGTTGATTAAATCTAATTTTCATGCGCTCCAAGTGTTGCTTAAAGGCATGCTGATCAACTTATTCTCCAAGCCTTACTTCTTCTTCACTTAAGTAATCTGTTGTCACTCAATCACTTAACTCACTATGGTTAGCTCTTTAAAGAACGTGGAATTGAGGCAATTCTCAATAAGCGTTTGAAAAATTTGAAGGGCACAGAATAATGATTAGGATAAAAAATAGGAATTTAAAGAAGAATACATATAAACTTGAATTAAGTGCCGAAAGAAAATATGCTAGAATTGAATCTAGTCCGAACTTAAAGGAAATGCGGAATTGAATGATAAAAATACTTGAAATAAGTACCGAAAGTAAATTTGTTAAATTTAATCTAAACAAAACTTAAAGAAAATGTGAAATTGAAAGTTAAAGATATTTGAGATAAGTGTTGAAAGAAAATTTACCAGTATTTAATCTAGGTAGAAAAGGAAATATAGAATTGGAAGATAAAGGGTACAAGTATAAAATAACAAAGATAAAATAAATTCCCTCTTTTTTATCCATCAATATTTGAATCAATTTAAATTTTAGGTTTCAACTATTCATCACACCTTCTAACCATGTCAATGATTCTACATTCATCACGAATCCTACATTTATCACCTATTAAAAAAAATCTTTGTCATCATAAAATTAAATGGTGAGGTTGATCTTGCACATGGCTATCGATGCTTCACTTTTTGTAACTCTATTGATATATATTTTTTTATAATCACAATTGGGAGCCAAACTACCATTTAATTTTGGGAATTCCATGACTGTATTTGGGAGTCGATCATTAATAAAATTATCTTCTCTCAACGTTTATAAGAAGGATTCTAAAGTCTAATTTTTAGTTTAACATACTTTGGATACTATACACATTTTTTTGAAGTAGTGTAAGATCCAACAGTTCATTGTTTGAAAATCCAATTTTTGGAAAATCAATGAGTGAGTTTTTAATTTACTTGAGAGTCTTCATTCTTGACAAGAAAGTCTCAGTCAATTAAAGTGATTTTTAAGTCTTTTATGTTTTTTTCCTATGCTCTAAGAGTCCATTTATTACTATAAATATGTTGTGTTGGAGTATGGATTTATGAGAGCTTTAGTTTTAAGATTGTGTGATACAATCTGCCTGATGCAGAAGCTTTTTATAACCCTCTCAACTTTCATAAACTAAATTTTAGATTCCTACCACACACATCCTTAAAACTGTGTTGCATTACGTTGGTTAGAACCCAAGTTAATATGTCTACTAGGTTCAGAAAGACGCACTGAGTGAGATAAAATATTCATGTGATAGAATAAGTTGATGGTCTACAAAGGAGAAATATCAGAGGCAAACAAAACAACAACCAATTCAAGAAGGGCTTCCTACAATTTAGCAGCAACATTCCTTTTCTGTGGCCCAGAGGATTCTTTGAGACAAGGAAGATATGGAGTATCACAAAAATCTCGAAGGGGGAGAGTGGACCCTACTCTATTTTATTGACTTGCAAGAATATAAAAATATTTTGATTGCTATTATAGGACAAATGATCATAGAGTATGCTTTGCCTAATAAAGTTCATGGGTTTAGCAAATATATGGTGGAGCGATGTTTAAATGGACATAAGGAGAATGAGGCAAACACCAATTAGCTCATTGTAGGAGAGGAGGCTAAATTATGAGAGGAGTATTTGCCAACAAATTGTTATGATAAACTATGCAATCAACATATCAATTTGAAGTAGCACGAGGCAAACACCAATTAGCTTATTGTAGGAGATGAGGCTAAACTATGAGAGAAGTATTTGCCAACAAATTGTTATGATAAATTATGTGATCAACTTATGATTCTCAATATATATAGAACTTCGATGAATTAAAGACAAGGAGTTATTGTTGAAGATGCTGACAACCACTTAAAGGGAATTATTAAGATAGTCACTTTTACAAGGTTGTCAAATTGCATTGGATACGGAGTAGGTATTAAGTTGGTAAAAAGTTTAAAGTTTCATCAATTGGTTAGATGAAAAAATGTTACATGAAACAAACCATCAAGTGAGAGTTGAACCTATCAATCCATTTAATTGACAGTGTCTCTCAACTGCATTTACAATTACTTAAACCTAAAATCAAGGGTAGCAAATGCTTGTTTGAAGGATGGTAAATGCTTCAAGTAGCAGTTGCCAAACATACCGTATGACATATAATTGTCTTGAAAAGGGTGTACATATTGGAGTGGAGCATGAAGATGAAACAAAATAACATAAAGATCTAAGATGCATGTTAAACTTAAGAATGGTGATATGGTTATGTACAAGGCTTGAAGGTTAACCTAAAAGGATTTGCAAGAAATTTAAAGAATACTGGTCCTTATAAGATTCTAAAGAAAATAAAGTCTAATACTTATATACTTGATTTACCAACAAACACAGCAAAAATGGTATTATTAACATCTGGCGACTGTACCTCATACTATGAACATGAATAGATTGGCCTCCCTTATGTGCTAGTCACTATTCCAAAGGTTAGTAGCCGTCCGTGATTTACCTCCTCCGTGTTGGCCCTGGGACGGGTTGGTGGGGGTGCTGGGGACGAGTGTATTCGTCTTTTTGCCATCGTGAACATGAATAGATTGAAAGAAGAATCAACCACCCAATTGTGCCTTAAAAGGTGGTTCTCTTAAATATATTGTCAAATGGAAGGCACAATCATTTTGTAAATGTACGTGAACTACAATCTTCTTGTGCTGCATGATATCTTCTTTGCCTTCGTGTATATACCTTATAAACAATATTTTCTAAGTTTACTTTCATTAATGTGCAAATATTATTAAAGTAATTTTGTGCATGTCCATCAGAACTAGCTTCCAACATAGCAACAATATCCACATTCCAATGGTAGAGAATTGTCATGTATTTCCTCTTAGGTTTCAAATTGTAATTAACATGTTCTCTCTATGCCTTCTATCCTCTAACAAATGCCAACTAATTTCTTTCATTTTGTGAGGATGAGACAATCTACTTAGAGAACCTGCTATAGGTGTTAGATTTGGACATCCTTTTGTTCAAGTTAATTTTAGTTGAGATTATGGTTTAAAATTTTGTACCGTGCCTGGCGACACGGTTGAAACTTATTTTTATGATACTACTTAACACAAATAACATCTCTCATGTCAATTGTGTCAATCATGTTGATGAATATTTTGTTGCGCCAACATTTAATGCCCTTTGATATGCTACAATTTAAGTCAAGATGAATTAAGATTGGTATATTTATTTTTTAATTTGTGCTCATACAAGTTAATGCCATAACTGCATCATTTTAGATGGAACACAAAATCTGAATTAAGTGTATAATTATTTTTTCTTCTTGTGCTTCTTCATCTCCTTCTCCTTCCATCTCTATTTCCAATTTACCACTAGCATTATATATCGGAACATCAACATCATATCAAAACAAAATCATTCTAGTCAAAAATTGAAACTTCAGTGTTTTGAACCTTGGTTTAGACAAGTACTTTTTTTAGGGATGTAGTAACTTAAAGTGTATGAGTTCTACTATACCAATATCGGTCAATCTATAAAAGATAATAATAATATTGCATTAATGAAATTGTAGATTAACAAATTAAGTTAATCAAATATTTACTTATCTGTTTTTGTATTGGTAGTTTTTTTTTTAAAATTTTCCTTTCAAGTCTTATGAAGACTTATAATTGTCTATAATTCAGGATCGCAGAGTCTTGGGGATGGTAATGGAACCTAGGAAAGTCTAAGTTATGTATATTATAACTTACATGATTCCATTAGATTGGCATTCTTATTTATCACTCACAGTATTTGTTTCTGTTCTTCCTGTATGATATGGGATTTGAGATAACGTCCGTGCTCCTTGATGATAAACCTGTCTTGCTTAGATTTCTTATAGAAACCACTGTTGCTTTGAAAATCAATAATTGTAGTATATGTCTAGAATTTTGATAGTGTGGAAATTTTCTTACTTACCAACGAAAGCTGATCTTCAAACCCACTAAAGCATGAGATCTTCTAAGATCCCTAACTTATGTAGTCATTGCTTTATATATCTAATGTGTATTTTATTCCTACAACTACTATTTGATGATCTGTTTCTTTTCAGCTTTACTTTGAAATTTCCTTCTGCCTTTCTAAATTTCTGCTGGAACAAATACCTAGTTATTGCCTTTTGTGATTGATTCAGACAGAGGTCACAACAGTGATTTGTGGAAATAAGGAACTGAAAAAATTGATTGCTATAAGTGGACAGCTTGACTCTCTAAAACGGGTCATTTATATGGATGAGGATGCTAGTGAGGTTTCATTGGCTAAGAAGATTACCAGTTGGACCATCACCTCATTTATTGAAGTAGAGACTATGGGTATGAAAAAGTCTATTGATGCCGATCTACCCCTTTCTTCAGACATTGCAGTGATAATGTATACCAGCGGAAGTACTGGTCTACCAAAGGTTTGTTGGTATTTCACTCTATTTTATCAAATTTCACTGTTTATTTCTAGATATATATGCAACTTGTAGTTCTAGCTATTTTTTGCTGCACAATTGCTACTTTTGAGGAGTTATCTTTCTTACAAAAAACAATATTCCCACCCTAAACCATAACTATGTATTGACACAAAATAAATCCACTTATTTTTGTATCTCTTATTTACTTTTAATATATCATTTGTGGATAAACAAAGTGGTAAAGTCTTTCCTTAGATCGGTACTTACTAGGTCAAACTATATGAAAATATTAGGTATAATCTAAGAATCATTAGTTAATCAACACCATCGACCAACACTAATCAATAACGAATAAGCAATAACCAATAATGTTGGATATAGGTAATAGAAACATGTAAGAAGGAAAGTTTTGTTTCAAAAATATAGATCAAGTGATGGGCCACAAGCGAGCATTATAGATGAGCATACATAGAGAGAGTGACAGGCCACAAATAGTATTTGTGGCAGGCGAGTGTTGCAGATGAGCAAGAGGAATTGGGGGAGAGGAACTTGGTTAAATTTTAAATATTCCTAAATAATTAAAATCAAGTTGAGTTTGAACTCATTTGTTCCTAATTATTATGTCTACTTGATAAACTTAACCCTAAATGGACTTTCACTCAACCTTAAAATGTGGATTTTGCTTAGTTAGTTAATTAAAATTTTGTAAAAATAATTTAAAATGCACTAGGAGAGATTAAGAGATATCGCGTGAGTAGGATATGGGACAATTAGAATTCGAAGAGATTAGTGTTGAGCTTCTACTCTTGTGTTTTCTCTTAAGTTTTAGTTTGAGCGACAAGGAACAACTATAATTCAACACCACATTTTGATTAAATAAAATGTATTAATTGAGTTAAGAAATTAATTAATTAATTAAATTTATATTATTTTAATTTATTTCATTGAAATATCATTGAAAATAGTTAGGTGTGCACTAATTGTATCAAATTAGTTTTTAAAAACTCCATCTAATTCAATTTGAAGATACAAAAAAAATCAGATTCCAATTTGATTTTATCAAAAAAATTTATATATACAATTTTTTAATTTGATTGTTTCAGTTGAACCCAAGTTTTATATTTTTCATTTTTCTTAAATGTTTTATACTTATAAAATTTAATAAATTTAATTACAAAATTTAACTTAAATCTAAAATATAATATTTACATTCAAACATTGGATCTCTTTATTTTTTTTGTCGAATTTAATAATTTTAGTTATGTGAATAAAATAAAATGAAATGATAAACTTCTAAACTATTTTACTGCATCTAAGATATTAATTAAAGTCATAAAAAATACAAGAAGTAAAGTGACATTTATTTAACAAAGTTTTTATCAAACCAATTTCAAACAATCATATAGAATTATACAAATATTTTATTTTAAACAAATTACATTCTAAACAATGAAAGTATTAAATTTGGAATTTCTCTAATATTGCAAAATTTGAAAGCAAAGCATACCTTATTGATTGAGTAGCAAGCAAGGTCTCATTTTCTTAGTACTCATTTCAATATTCTATTTGCAAAAAATGAATAATATTATAAACGTAAATCATTGTGAAATAAAAGAAAAGAAGTTAACAAATTACAAATGAATATGAGATAAAAATTAAAATTTAATTGGTTGTAAATATTTTAAGTCTAGCATGCCACAATATGGTACCGAAATCTATTGTTCCAGTTAAATACTAAAACAGATATAAATAATTAATTATAAAAAAGAACATTACAAATAAAAAAAATCATGCATTATTTATTAGCAATCTAATTAATTACTAAGTAAATAATTAATTATAATAAAAAGTTAATTAAAAATTATAGCTTGTATTCAAGTAAATTTAATAATTCAATTAAATAAGTAATGGTACTAACACGCCAGGATATGGTACCGAAATCTATTGTTCCAGTTAAATACAAAAACTCTGTATGGTTCGAGATTTTAAACCTTGAAACTAAATCAAATCTTGATTCAATCTGTTTCTGATTTAATTGGGCTTAAATTTATTCAGATTAAATTACATCTTACTTTTAAATAATTAACATTAATTAATTTTCATCTGAATAAGTTAAAGTTGATTTAATATGATTTTCTTGAAGTCTAATTCTGGTTAAATATTTTTTAACTGAGTTAATTAACTTTAAAAAGAGATTTAATTGAATCTGGTTTAAATGGATAAATTTTATTAAACATGATCTTAATGATTTTTTTTGGTTAAATCATAATAAATTAAATTAAATTTGTTCTGATGGGTTCAAATCTGATTTTACTAAATATGATTTTAAATAAATAAATTGAACAAAGTTAGTTAAAATAAATTTGGTCTAATCTAATCTTATTTAATCTATTTTAAATTAAATCTGAATTTTAATGCATAGATAATCTTAAATTTGTTAATATAAGTATGATTTAATCTGAGTTTAATGAAATCTGATTTTAGTTTATGAAATTAGATTAATTCAATTAAGTCACATTTAATCTAATGGTAATTAGATCTGATTTAACCAAATTGAATATAACTTAAGCTGATCTTAAGAAGTTAATTAGTTTACAATAGTCAAATAAATAATAAATATGCAATTATTAGAAATTAAAGTATTAAACTATTAGCAAGTATAACTATTAAAAAGTATTAACTATGACAACAAACTCCTTCCCAGATCACTCCTGACCCCCATTCTACTGAACGTGCGATCTGCAATTGCATGATGTTCTGGCTGTCTTTGTACCTCTTCTTCTGCAGACTGCAAACTAGCGATCTCCTCATCATTGATAACTTGTCAACTATGGTGGATGTCCTAGTGAAGCAGTGACATCTTCATAACTTCTTTTGCTCCCAAATTGGTAGAATCAGTCAAATCCTTCTAATTTTTCTGACTCTATCAGTTTCTTCCACAATCTAATCAAATCTAATTTCCGTTGTTTTTTTCCAACATTTGAAAGGATTTTAGAGATGTGTCCCAGAAATCAGTAGGAATCAGATTGTCAAATGCCAAACTGATCCAACTTAGCGAATTTGTATCATTCTTTTCTAAGTTTGCCAACTCTAGTTAATTTTGAAGGGCTGAAAAAATTCATATTTCTATCTAATTAAGTCAATCAGCTGATCATGTAATACACTTATATCACATAATACTTGGTTAGGCTGATCCATGGCAAATCCTTTTAACTTAAAAAACAACAATTGTTAATTAAATTTCTTTCCTCTAGTTATCCTTGTGCCGATTTCATTGTAAATTTGTTAACTTTTTAATCCCAGGGCGTGATGATGACCCATGGTAACCTTCTAGCAACAGTTTCGGCTGTTATGACTATTGTCCCAAATCTTGGCACGAAAGATATTTACATGGCATACCTTCCACTGGCCCATATTCTTGAGTTGGCTGCTGAGGTAAGGGGCTTCAAATTTATGTACCTCTTGATTTACACTGATCCTCATCTTAACATTATATCATTTTTTTAGTTATCTTAATACATTCTTAGACGTCCTATGCAGAATGTTATGGTTGCTGGAGGAAGTTCTATTGGCTATGGGTCACCTTTGACTCTAACAGACACTTCTAACAAAATAAAGAAAGGAACAAAAGGAGATGCTTCAGAGTTGAGACCTACACTAATGACTGCGGTGCCTGCCATCCTTGATCGTGTCCGTGATGGAGTACGGAAAAAGGTATTAGAATTTCCATGCATTAGATATCTTCAGTTTATTGACATGATTTTGTGTGATGAATCATAATGCAATATAATCCTACTTCTTGACTTCAGGTAGATACTACAGGAGGGTTATCCAAGAAACTTTTTGATTTGGCATATGGTCGTAGGTTGGCAGCCATTAATGGCAGTTGGATGGGTGCATGGGGTTTTGAGAAGGTTGCATGGGATCTTCTTGTCTTCAAAAAGGTTCGATCTGTATTAGGAGGTCGCATACGCTTCCTTCTCTCTGGTGGGGCTCCTTTATCTGGTGATACTCAAAGATTTATTAACATATGTCTCGGGTCAGTATACTATTTCATTCTATTTCTCAATGAACTGAACTTGTATGCCATTATTTGAGCTTATATAAGTTCATGCAAACTATTTCTCAAAATATTGTTTAATGCTAAGCGTGTAGATCTCTCAAATGGTGCACTCTTTGTTCTCTCTCTTTGGTCACTTATTTTTCTATCTTAAAGCTTGACTATGATTCACACAATATCTCTCATCCTTATTTGGAACTAATGTGGGTTATGATATTTGATTTTGTCTCAATTATATATTAATAAGATGGTGCTAACTGCGTAGGCTGTGAATAAGTGGAGTAAAATATGCTAAATCATTCAGAAGAAAAGTCAGAACATTTATAGTAAGTTTGATTGATGTAATGGAACAAACATAAATAAAATAACTATTCCTAAGAAACTAAATAAACAAGAATTAAAATAGTAATGATCATTCAATTAGTTTGATTCAAAGAAACACAGACAATGAATAACTATTTTGTGTTCATTTGGTAAGGATGTAAGTTAGGTAATAGTTTCCATAATGAAAAATAAATCTATTTAAAAACTTTGTTTGATTCATTTAGCTTGCAAGATCTTTTCGCTTGCTAATTCAATAGGTACTAAACCTACCGCCCTAGACTAGTCTAGTTGACATGAACAAATGCCATTGGCTTGACACTATCTAACTTATCCTTTAGTCAGCATTATTGACCCACTCCCTCCACTTGGCATGTCTCAAATGGTCAGCTTCCTCAACCTGATAGCTTCTAATAGCTCCTTGACCTGATTGACTCATCTTGCATGATTGTCTTGTGCAGGGATCAAGGTTTAAAATCTCGACCCGTGTTGAGGTTTCAGTTCGGACCGGAACGATACGGTTTCAGTACCGTGCCGTACTGTGTCGGTATGGTTTCAATATTTTTTAATATAAATATATAAACTAAAAATAAAAAATTAATCTAAATATTTAAAAAACAAAAAAAATTAAAATATATATTGAATTAATAGGATATTTTTATTAGAGTTTAATTAAGATTATTTTTAAATTATACCAACTGAAGCTAGGAGTTGATTGAACATACTAACATAAGTTTTTTAATTAAAAGCACTATATCCATTCTGCCTTTGTCATTGCTCCGCACCAGCGAATGTGATCCCATCACGAGGCCCGCACGTGGCCTCCGTGCTCTGCGGGGCCTGTGACGCTCGAACGTGTCCTTCGCGATGTGCATGCGACACCTCCGTGCCGTGGTACCTCGGGTGTGCCAATGCCGATTTCAGTCAGCAAGCAGAATGAATTTTTTGTTTGTCCGTGCCGGGCAACATGGCACGATATTTGAAACCGTGGCAAGGACAACTATCGATGAATAATGTCATATAAGTCATTTTTGAAAATAAATTCCTCCAAAGATTATCCCCATATCTATAATTCTATTTGATAACATATAACAAAAATGGAAAGAACATCATCAGCTAGCATTCCCTCGTGTTTTGAGCCCAATCTTGAATTTTCTCCCTCATTTCAACCATTGAAACATCAATGTATAGCCCTTTACAAAACAAGACATTTTTAATCTTTAAATTCATTGGTTATCCTATTAAAATGATGCATAAGAGATGATATACAAGGAAATTATCCACCTTGTAGAAAACCTCCAATACACGACCAATTTACCCCCAAAAATACCACTACATTCCTTGAAATAAAAAACAAAGACTATACTAAGATCTACACTTGATTCCACACTAATTGAACATTAATCACATCAACAAAAAGCTTATCATCACAACAAGGGAGGTTGATGGATTATCAAGCCTTCCTATATCATAATGTAACATGAGAAAACTTATCAATGGGAGATCTGGTGATCACAATTCAAAGAGGGCTGCTGGAATCTTTCCACAGCCATTGCCCTAGATTGATAAAGGCTGCTCAACATTGCAAACAATGAGAACCCCAACACCCAAAGATTTATTAATATGTCCCAGGTTAGTAAAATATTCCATTATTTTTCTCAATAACTGCTAGTATTTGAGCTTATACTAAGTGTTTATGCAATTTTTCTCAAAATATTGTTGAATGTCAAGCATGCAGATCTCTCCAATGATGTTCCTTTTGATCTCTCTTTCATCAACTATTTTCTTGTTGTCGATTCTTGACTATGGTTCCAACATTATCTCCTTATTTTGGAGCCTTAATATAGTTTGTAGATCGTAATTATATTTGACATCATAATGAAATCATATTTCAAATCATTATATAAATTTAATTCATTATTATTTATTACTAACTCAGCAATATTGTTGATTAACAGATAAATTAGCAAATCAATTTCACACTATTTAATATGTGAATCAATTAGTTAAGTGGATTAACAATCAGAAAAGTATTTGTTCTTGACTTGCGTGATAATGGAACAAAAAATATTCATCGTCAATTTTAGCAGGTCAATTATCATTTCTGCTATTTATTTTGGTAAATTGTTTAAATCAAACTCAATTGTTCTATTTTTTGCTACTGTACTGATGTTTTTCGTTCATGATGTTCAAGGGGTAATTGTTTTTGATAGTGTCTCTAATCATTCCCATTTTATTATATATATAATGTACTAGAAACCAGTTGCAATTTTTGTGGTGTTAATTAACTTGAACCTGTAATTCATGATGCTCGTTGCCTCATCATATTATGATGCATATAGTTTGTCTTCCTTTGATCATTGCATGTGTTATTGATCTTGTGGAAGATTTCCAGGTCACCGATAGGGCAAGGGTATGGTCTGACTGAAACTTGTGCCGGTGGAACATTTTCAGAATATGATGACACGTCTGTTGGGCGTGTTGGTGCTCCACTACCATGTTCATATGTGAAGGTAGAAGAATGTTCTCTTTCAATTTTAGAAGCGAAACATTAGGTGCCTTGCTTGCTTATTTTCTTGTAGATCAGTGTATTCTTGCAATTCATATATTTATCATGAGATGGTGAGGCTAACCAAGATATGTGGTTGCAATTCCAAGATAATGTAGTTTCTGGGAATTGCCAGAATGATGAAACCTATACTTATGACATTTGTTTATGCAAATCTCTTTCATCAAATTCTGCTATACTTATGAAATGTGTTAATGCTGTTTTTTTGTTTATATTCTCTTCCATATAGCTATTTAACACCTTCAGTCATTCCTTGTTAAATTTGTTTCCTGTTCTTGTTTATATTTTTTATATTTCATTTCAACTCTCAGCTTACTTTAATATTGATATAATTGATGTGCATGGATGGTTATCCTTCAAACCAGAATTTCAACTTTACTATCATTTTGATTATTGGAGAATTTTATTAGTAAATGTAAAGAACTCAAACAATGAATTTCCTTTTTGTACCACGAGAGATTCCTGACATTCAGAAAAAGGCTGCTACCATGACATCTTCTGCAGCCAAATTGAACCAAGTTAATATTTTATTGAGATCTCCAATATTAATACTTCATATGCTTGCCAGAAATAGGATTCCTCTTTAACGCAACAAATTTTATTTGATGGTGCAGACACATTGCTTGGACCCAATGTTACGAGTCTATCCATTATTTTTCTTTTGCATTGTCGCCTTTGAAGATTAGAGTAGTATTTTATGCTATAGTCTTTTGAGATATACCAATGTGCAAATGAGTTTTTTTTTTTAATTTTTGATCCAACTAACAGTAAATTATCTTTTTGTATTAGTTAATTGACTGGACCGAAGGTGGATATCTAATCACAGATTCACCGATGCCTAGAGGGGAGATTGTTATTGGGGGTCCAAATGTTACTCCTGGGTATTTCAAGAATGAGGAGAAAACAAATGAAGTTTACAAGGTTGCTAAATTGCAGCATTTCATCTAGTTTTAAGTTTGCATTATTTTTGAACCTATTGGTTATCATATTTTTCATCCCAAAAAAGGTTGATGAGAGAGGTATCCGATGGTTTTACACTGGTGACATTGGAAGGTTCCATCTGGATGGTTGTCTAGAGATCATTGATCGTAAAAAGGACATAGTGAAACTTCAGCATGGTGAATATGTCTCTCTTGGAAAGGTAGGAATATGCACACCTATTTATCTGTTCTTTTTCTTGGTTTAGCTGACTAATTTTTTATTTCATAGGTTGAGGCAGCTTTGATTCAAAGCCCCTATGTGGATAACATCATGGTGTATGCTGATCCTTTTCATGCGTATTGTGTTGCACTAGTTGTTGCCGCACAACAGGGTTTGGAACAATGGGCTTCGAAAGAAGGAATTAGTTACAGTGATCTTGTGGAATTGTGCCAAAAGGAGGAAACAGTGAAACAAGTGCAAGAATCATTATTTAAGGTATCCTTTATTTGTTAAAATTATCTTTAGATGATATTAGTTCAAGACCAGAAAAAATGCCCCTTGTATGCCTCATGAATATGTGAGTTCGTCTTGCTAGCATTCATAATTGTTAGATCCTCTGAAAATATTTCTTTAGCATTTCTAGTCATTTTTAGTACTGCATCATCCTCTCTTGGCTTCCTTTTTTGTCATAAATAAGTAAACAATTTTGTCAAGGCATTCTTTCTTATAGTCGTATGCTTCTAGAACCAGTCCTCAAATTAGAATTAAAATAATTGCTTTCTTGTTCATAGACTTTTTAAAGCTTATTGCCCTTCTACTTGTATAATACTTAAGTTTTCAAATATCCGCCAGATGAAAGCCAACCCAATCATTGATCAAATGACACATCTGAAACTTCAAATTCTGATATGAGTGCCAACTTAGACTTTAAGTTTTAGACATAGTTTATGTTTTATAAAAGTTATGATCTTAGGATGCATTAACTGATAGTAGGTTGTTCATATGACAGGCGGCCAAACAAGCACGATTGGAGAAATTTGAGATCCCAGCTAAGATCAAGTTGATTTCTGAACCATGGACTCCTGAGTCCGGTCTTGTCACTGCTGCACTAAAACTCAAGAGAGAAGTTTTAAGGAAAACATATGCTGATGACCTTGCAAAGTTATATGCTTGAATCTGAATTATTTTTGCTTCTTTAGTTCTATTAAGACACAATGAGCTTGAGCATGTTCAGAGTGGTTTCCCCACACAAATTGTGATCATTAGATAAACTAGCTGATGAATTCATAAGCTGGATGAAGATTAATGAATTGACTGCCTTTTCCTTGTTTCGATTTTTCTTGCCCATCTATATTGTCAAAATCCTAACAGGGTGCATGCTTTTGCTAGTGATGCATGTCAGATCCGTTTCCCTTTTTTTTTCCCCTATATTGCTTGTAGGATTGTCATAGTAGTTTGATATAGTCAAACTAAAATATGTAATTTTACTATAGCTCCATCCTCAATGGAGAACGTCGAGTAGAAATCAGTGGCAAAAGGTGAAATTGTTCACTCTCAGTGTTCCCGTTGCACCCGATCTCAGGTCATCATGAGGGAGTTAAATTACGATAGTTGAGAGGGTAAGTGGTGGTTGGATGAGGTGCACAAGGTTTGGGGATTTATGTCCTGACAACCTTGCAGTTTAATCTCGCGTTCTTAAGTGGCAAACGAATTATCACTTATCATCTCGGATGACCCGTGGGGATCAGGTTAGGTCTGGTGGAAGTGTATTGAGTTTGATTGAAAAGGAGAGTACATAATTAGAGGAAAAATGAATGTTGGATTAATCTTGGCTGCAAGAGTTCAGGTGCAATTAGGTTGCACGGGGTGACAACTATTTTAAGCTACATGGGTTTGAGATGGGAGTATTATGTGAATTAGAAGGGCTGCAAAGATACAATAATAATTAGAGCAAAATACCGATTTGCCGTCTCCATTCAAAATCTTTTATTGTTTTGCTTTACTGTAGTTATTTTATTTGTAATTGTTGATTATTATAAAAGGTTTTTCCATCTCTAATCCTTATCTAAAATGGAGAAAGTACATCGTGTGCATAGACCGTGGATATAGACTTTAGAAAGTATAGCGGTTTTTCTATGTAAAAATTTTGATGTGTACTTTCATGTTCTTTATTTTCTATGTAATAATTTCTTAAAGGTATTCACTCCCCTCTATCACACTATAACAATCAATCTAAAGTGCCTTTCCAGTTCGATAATGACAACTCAATTGATAGTTAACGTTCCTCATTGTTCTCGGTCGTAAATAACCTAATGTGATATCATTTGGTTGAATTTTGTTATGATTGCTTATGATACTTCCTTTAATATTTTGTATGAGTGATCTTAGCACATGGTTGCACCTTTGGGTTTCGGGTTAGATTGGTGTTAAGATCACTTTAGTTACTTACCGTTGTAAATGAGGAACAGAGGAAAAGCGAATTAGAATGAAAGTTGGGGTGCGAGCAAAATCATACCTTCATTGAAACTTTTGAACTCTCTTCCTTGTCTTCTTTGATCCTTTTGATAAGTCCTTGGAGCCCTAGGTCACCTTTTTTCTTTTTTCTTTTTTCTCATTTGTTCGTTTGAGACTTTGAGTCGATGGCATTTTAGATTGGTGACTGGTTATTTGGTGTTGTTAAAATGACCTTGTATAGTATTTTCTTACTTGTCCCCCAATGAAAGAATTGTACCATGATTATCCGTATTTTGTGACTGTTCTTTTTCTAGTTTCTATATTTTGAAAAAGAATTTCTTCCGCTTTTGTGGGGGTGACATATTCAGTTATTTAAAATCAACATATTCATATCAATGTTTTAAAATTTTGATAAATTACTCAATTAAAGTTGAGTATTATTTAAATCTACTAGGTAACTTTCTAAATTACCATATCACATACTTTAATAAAATTTTTTATTAGTGTTTAAAAAATTATTGTTCTCAATAAGACAAATGAAAATTATGTTTGAAGTCGTTGATATAATCAATAGCACTAGACGAACATATAGAATATGATTTTACGTCATTTCGAACTTTTTAACTCTATCAGTCGATTTTAGTTAGATTTTTAATTGATTGTTATAGTGTAACAATCAATTCAAACACATTCGTATTTAAAAAATTATCGCTCTCAATATGACTATGAAAATGATATTTAAGAGTATTGATATAACCAGGAAACTAAACGAACACATAAGACCTGATTCGATGTCATTTCAAACTCTCTAGGTCTATCAATCAGTTTTCACTGAAACCGGTCTGATGGATCTAGATAGCTCGTAATGACATGGAACCAAGTCCTATGTGTTCGTCTAGTTCTCATGATTATATTCATGCTCTCAAACATCATTTCCACATACTATATTGAAAACAATAATTTTTTAAATATGAATCAGATTTGTAAATTGATTGTTACATTATAACAATATGTTATTATAGGCACAAGTGAATGCATAGGGGCAAAATGGGTATGAGACACATGATTTGATAATTTTAAAAGTTATTATCATGATTGGGATAATACGCAACTACTATGTTATTCTATAATTTGCCATTAAAATGATTAATCAGATTAGGTAATATCGAATCTGAAGTGACTGATTTAGTCTCGTGAAAATTTTTTACCGACCATCTAAATAAATCGAGAAACACTTATAGCTGACGATATAGAAACCCAATATCCCTTACTTGTAAATCTTATTTGGTAAAAAAATCTGTATAAATAAGTCGTAGTTAGAATTGAACAGTATGTACCCATAACTAAACACTTTTATCGCTTTACCATTAGAAATTGGCCAACGTCACCCGATTCAACCAGGAACCTACCACTCAAGCGGTCCAATTCTAGGCAAAATTGATTTTCTTATAAACCTGGTTAAACCAAATAAATTGGCTAAAAATATCAAAATAGGATCAAGCTCGATCTTTTCTTTTTCTTTTCTTTTTCACAAAAAAATGTAAAAAACATTTTGGTTCCATATATTATAAAAAAAATAATTAAAATTGCACATTTCAGCTATCCATGCAAACACGGTAATTGACACACAAATCAATGAATCATTCAATTTCCTAATTATTACAAAATTCGAATTTTCTCGATCAACATTTCCTTTTCAACTGGATTTTTAATTTTTTTTTTCCCCTATACATCGAGAATCTAGATGCCAACAATTTAGCGCCTGTCTTTACCATAAATGAAGCAAGAGGTGAGACGGGTAGGCAAACCATGAAGTTTAAAAAATTTATGACACTGAGCCATACACCAATATCTCTATTTTTTAAGTTAATTTAGTGGGAGATGAATAATAATAATAATAATAATTTGGACATTAGACTTAGATAAATGGAGGGGTTTTGGAGGATATTTTATTAATTATAATTTATGTATAAAATTTTAAAAATATAAAGGTACTATAGTAATTTCATATAAAAATATTTAAGGGGGGCAACTGCCCCCTTACCTCTTAGTGTAGCCGCTCCTAGTTCTAATATGTTGCACATCCCGACTATGCATATTTGTGGGTGACTGAGTGAGATTTCGGGCGCTTGGTCACTTCCGGGAGCCCCAAGTACTCGATATTAACTCAGGGTGTTCGGAAGTGATCCAGATGTCCAGAATTCTACTCAGTCACTCACAAGTGTGCACAATTATATATATATATATATATATATATATATATATATATATATATATATATATTAAAATTAAGCACCTCCCTGCGTGAGAGGCACCCATGTGCATCGCCCATGCTATCAGATCTCTCTCTATATATAAAATTTTTTTACCCTGCACACTCATTCGATGCACACTCTTGGGTGATTCTCACAGGTCCATGTACCTGAACATGTGAGAGTCTCCTAAGAGTGTGCACCGAATGGATGTGTAGGATATCAGGGTTCATAAAACTCGCTAGGATAAGTAGTATTATTAAACCAGACAAAAAAACAAGCGGTAAAACCAAATATAGATAAAACACCGAAATTATAAGACAAGTAAACCTCTACGGACCATAAAATGCACGGCAACCCCATGAAAAGGGTTTGGTTAAGATATGTCAAATTCCACCAAGTATATAAATGACACCTAACCATACTCCCCAAAAAAAAAACACCCACACACACACTAGGTATCAATGCTCCCAAAATAAAGAGTCTCGAGTACTAGAAGAAAAGCACCTACACCTAACAAAATTAAGTAAATATCCAAAATGATAGTCATTTTATTTCCATCTTTCCATACATAATCGAAAAATGGAAAAGATTCTTCAAGAGTCTCGGACCCAAGAAGCACATGTGATAAATACCACCAAAGCTTAAGACTGCAGAGGAAATTAAGTGAAGTACTCCAGATATGAAGTCCATAAGGATCGGACACCCATATTCTAGGACCATACAAACATGTTACATGAAATGTGCCAAAACCAAAGTAAGTCAATCCTTAGAGAAATAAATGAATTCCAAAGATCTTAGACAAATCCAAAGAAGTTTTGCCCATATGTTCATCACAGAATATCTCTAGGTTCCAATACACTCAATGCCAGATAACTGCCAAAAAGCACAAACCAGAAAACACAATACTTGCCCTGCCACACCTTCATAACTCCAAATACCTGGATTTGTTATAGTTCCCCCTGAAATACTCCAACCACCCCATGAATTGGTTATTCCTAAATGAGTCATGAAGGGTATAGCGAACATACCTTGTCTCCACATTGGATCGAGAGTGGGGTCAGAGGGATAAAAAATCGCTAATTCGTATAAAGCCATTGAACTGACCCAACCAGCAACTAGGGTTGTATGCATTATATGGAATAAAAGTAATCGACCAGGATCATTCAATATGATAGTATGAACATGATACCACCGAGGCTTTGGTCGCCGACTCCCCTGTCATCAGGTCACTAACTTCCCTTACCTTTAGACACTGGGTAGGCGTCAGCCCACATACATGGTCTTACGACTTTGTGGAGACTTGTGTTTTTGGTAAACAATCACCCAGGCATGGTCACTGCGACCCCCTTTGTGAGGAGACACCCCTTCTCCCAAAGTTACAAGGCTATTTTGCCGAGTTCCTTAGAGAGAGTTATCTCGCGCTCCTAGGTATTCTCTACCTACCCACCAGTGCCGATTTTGGGTACAGGTACCCTTTTGTTGAAGGTCGGTTGAGCTTTTCTTAAGAATATAGCATGAGTTACTTCTGCACCATAGCGCCTCGTACTTGGACATTGGCTCAAGGCATTTCGTCTACCCCTTCTTACCCTGAAAATGCAAGGTCACCTTGCGTCCTTGAACCGATAATCATCCTTCGGCTAACCTAGCCTCCTCCGTCCCTCGAGACCAACAAAGGGTAGTACATGAATATTCACCTGTTGTCCATCGACTACGCCTTTCGGGTTGATCTTAGGCCTTGACTCACCCTCCGTGGATGAACCTTGTGGAGGAACCCTTAGGTTTTTGGGGTATTGGATTATCACTAATGTTTGCATTGCTCAAGTCGACATTCTCGCTTCCGCTTCGTCCACACCTACTTGCGCGGTGCTTCGCTCTAAGAACGGGTGACTCATTATTTCGATGAATTGTTTCTTCATATAGAAAGAGATTCTAGAAACACTTACTCGAAATATCACTTATCATACTCGAAAATCATACTTTTCAAAGTCAGAGTCCATTGTGGAAGAATCTTTTAAGAAATTGGTCATGATATATCTGATACATGCATAATATATCTCAAAATGGATACAAATTTGTGTCTGCTACTTAGTATCCTTAGTATCTGCAATGGTTCTGAAAAAATCTCTAAATGGGTGGTGAAATTTAAATATTTTCACCCTATCGAAATTAGGAACCATGACATATACGTTTGGAAGAAATTCCATTTTGAGAGATTGAAAAGAGCACTATCTCGTTGAAAGGTTCTATACATCTGCCCTTTTCTCAACACATTTGTTTAGAGAAAGACTCCATTTTTTTTTCCTCTTTCCATATGAGAAATCCTTCTCAAAACATGGAGTGTGAATTAAATTCATGTTTGAATTAAAACTGAGATACTCATGCAAGTTCTTCCCTTCTGAATCAGATAGGTTCATATCTAAAAGAGGCCGACAATAAGTTCTTTCAAAATTAACTATTTGTTCTTCTGTTAGAGGTGTTGTAGAAATATTTATGATCGAGTAAATAGCTCTACGAATGAATGACTCGGATCGAATTGAAAAATAGAAAAAATTGTACAAGTTATACCTTTCGCCACCACTTTATGTAAAATTATTAGGTATAAATATGTCAGATACTAGTGACTCTATTGAAAAAAATAGTCTCTCTCTTCAAAAATATTTTTTTTTTACTGACACATTATATATATATATATTCAACTAGTTTCGTCAGTTTGACTGGTAGAGCCATCCATATAAGGACTTGAAAATATTGATTCTAATTTTCATCTTTTCAGATTTAGGAATATATTCTTCGAACTAAATGAGGGCCATCAATGTCAAAACAAGGTGCCATTAATCGCACGTCAACTTGGAAAATACCCAACTTGGCCTAAATTTTTTATCAATGAGTTTCCTTGTTCAATTTCATGTTAACTGAATCCCATAGATGTTGATCCTTTGGGTTGAACATGCATATAAGCTCAATTAGCTTACATTGACCAAGTGTGATTTAGGTGGCGTTTGGTTATCTCTTAGGAATCAGAATGAGAATGAGTATCATAGTATTATGGAATGAGAATGAGTATGAGTTTGGATATCATTCTTAAAAATAATATTTGGTTAGTTAAATATTTTTAATCGGAATGAACCTAAATTTCCTTTTTTATCCTAAGAGGAAAATAAGAGAAAAAATTAGATGGGAGAGAAAGTTGAATGTGAGAGAAAAATATGATGAGAGAGAAAGTGTGATGGGAAAAATGAAGAGAGAGAAATTGTGATGAGAGAGAGCGTGATAGGAGAGATTGAGAAGAGAAAAAATATGATGAGAGAGAAAAAGTGATGAGAGAGAAAGTGTAATGAGAGAAAATGAGAAATTGAGGAGAGAAAAAGTATGCTGAGAAAGTGTGATGAGAGAAAATGTGTGATGGGGAAAAATGAAGAGAGTGAAAGTGTGATGAGAGAATTTAAGGAGAGAGAATGTGATGAAAGAGAATAAAGAGAGAGAAAGTGTGATGAGAGAAAATGTGGAGAGAGAATACGGTAAGAGAGATTAAGGAGAGAGAAAGTATGATGAGAAAAATGAGGAGAGAATGAAGAGAAAGAAAATAAGGAGACAGAGTGGGTGATGGGAGAGAATACAGAGAGAAAATGGTAGAGAATCTATGATGAGAGAGAAAGTATATTAGAGAAAAAGTGTGATTATAGAATGAGGAGAGAGAAAGTATGATGAGAGAGAACAAGGAGAGAGAGTGAAATGAAAGAAAAATTGAACAAATATACTAAGGGTATTTTCGCTCAAAACTTAATTCTCATTCTCATTCCATCAAAACCCAAGGAAGAGGGTGAGTTTCATCCATACCCAAGTTTTTGGGTTTCATTCCAAAATATTGATTCCATTCATATCAACCAAACACAAGGTTTGGGAATCAATCCATTCCCTCATTCTCAAACCCCTAAACTAAATTAAATGACACCTTAGTTAATTAATTAAAAATTGAAGATCAAAGCTTTATTCATATATAATTCAAGAATTTTTTCTAAAGATTTACTAATAATTTAAGAAATTTTCTATTCAAGAACTAAACATTAAAAATTTACTATCAATTCGTCTCTAAATAACACAAATCCAACTAGAAAACTAAACCCTTATCTTGTTCTCAAATCCAATTTTACCAACCTCACAATTTTTGAACATCTTATTTCTTAAATTAGGTACAATACTCTGTTTATTAATAATCAATACAAAATATTTACATATCTCATTCTTTTCTTGAATTGAAGAAGATGCAATATAAACTCATTTATGAATTTGCAATTCCAAAACAAAAATTAAATTTCATTCAACCTCATATTCACAAAATCAAAAACACCTATGAACTAAAATACTCATGACATAAAGCTTCGATTTTTTGCACAAGAATAACAAATTAATCGAAATCTAGGGTACAAAATTATAAGTAGAGTTCTATCGGTTCTTTGATTTTAGCCTTCAAAGTCGATGGAGATGCTTTAGGGTTGAAGTAAGGGGAGGTTATGTCGTCATTGATGGTTTGGAGGGGAAGTCAGGGACTGCGTTACCAATGCCTTCGAGTCGAGGGAGTGCGTCGACAGTTGGGAGAGAATAAGTAATATTTGAGGGTTTTAATTTAATACGAGAGTAAACTGGTAATTTTGTATGGATTAGGGAGTTAAATCAAACAAATCAATTTGGTTAGATAATGGGAAGAAAAAAAAACCTGGCGCAAGTATTGAATATAAATGTTTAAGTTTGTATGAAAATTTTAGAATAATTTTCTCAATATTATAACACTTCAGAGTATATTTATATTATTATTTGTATTTTAATAGTTTAATTTTTAATGGTCAAAATGACAATATGACACATCAATACTCCTCGGAGTTTATTTATGCTTATTTTTAATATTAACATATAAATAAAATATCATGATCAAAATATATTTGTTAAAATTCTAAAATAAAATCACTATTAAAATTTTTATTGTTAAATTAATTTTACGCTTATTAATTTTGATTATTTACCAATTATTAATATATATCTATTTTTGAAATTTTAGAGGTATGATTATAAATTATATTAAAAAATGATAGGTACCGGCCCCATAAATATAAAAAGAAGTACATATCGATATACATAGTAAGTGCATTGTAAGATAAACTTTAGATCATAGTTTCTACAAATTAATCCCTAATTATTAGATATTACTTGTCTACCGTCTGATTACACCCTGAGACACTACAAAATTATATTAAGAATTTAGTGCATGATTGATAATTCCAAACCGGTGATGCACGTTTGGTAAGCACGTGTGCACTTGAGTCTACCCGCAGATATTTTTAGGGGGCATTTAGTTTGTGTTTTCCATGCTATTTTCTATTTTCATTTTATGAGAAAATGAAAAACGTGTTTGGTTTGCGTTTTTCACATTCATTTTTAAGAAAATGAGAGAGCATTTTCTAAAAAAAATGAAAAATATGGAAAAATTATTTTCTAAAAAATCAAAAACACATATTTTTCAGAAAATAAAAATTAAAATGAAAATAAGACAAACCAAACACACCTTAGCTTTACATTTGCCGAATGATCCAAACCAACCGTATGGTCATGACGCCAGAGCAATGATCAACGGTCAGGCACTCCTTTGAATTTCAGTCCCATGGCAAAAGGTGACTTTCATTTCAATGTCTTTGTTTTTATTTAATAACATACGCCGATTAATTTTAAAAGTATATAAAAAAATTTCATCTATTCTCAAAATAAATTGAGAAAGATACATAACATATGCCCATGACCATAATATTTGTACATCTGAACATATTTTTCCTTGTCTTATCAACTAGTTAGTTAGTTGTCATTCATAATTTATTTTCTTTTCATATTAATTTAAAAATGGATTAACGAGAATACTAAAGACAAATTAATCATCTTTACCACATAAAGACAATATTTATAAATTAATCGTCTATTAAAAAAAATTATTCATCAAGTCTCATATTATTAGCGTATGATAAATTAAGAAAAATATTCTACTACTCTATTATTATTTTGGGACAAGGGTTCTTTATTATTATTATTATAGTAAAAGATAATTATATTCATCTTAGATGTCTCTCATAATTAGTATTCAGATTATGTGAGGGATAAATTATTAGGGGTTAGAAATTCTCAGATTATATGAAAAGGATAAATTATAAGATCAATTAGGGGATGAGAGGTACCCATATTATGTGAAAAGGATAAATTATAAGATCAAAATTAAGAAGAGATTTTTTTCTAAAAATATATCTCTATCAAAAATTGATAGTTTGTATCACTATAATAAATCCCTCTTAATGAATTGGCATCTTGTAGGAACGATTCAGGAGCAGTTTAGATCATCTGTCCCCGTGTCTCCTGTCGATCGGACGGACCAGATTACATCTCAAGATATCATGATATCTTTAAGATATGTACAATATCCTCGTGATGTGTAAGACATTCTTAAGATGTAATCTGATCCGTCGACAAAGAGACATAGGATAGAAAAATTTGATGACAGAAGATACGAACTCGTTCAGGAGAACCAATTGAATATAATTACTAAAATTAATTAATTATTAAAAAAAAAAGCTGAGGCTATCACCGGCTAAGTCGGGGGTTTTCCCCCAAATTTCCGTTCCAAAATCTTCTGCTAATTTAATTCCACAGTTAAGGGAGGCGGTGAGCTTGGATTCTAGAGTTTGGGCTTACAGCTTCCTCGAGGTTCTGCGCCAGCGCTCCCATGCAATCCCCGGTGTGTTTCTTCACATCTTCTGAGCTTTTATCCTCGATATTGATTATAGTATTTGTTCAAGGGTTCGCTTGGTTTTGGAGTTTTTATTGTTGTTAGAACAAGTATAGCCAATGATTAGAAGGAATTCTACTTTTTTACGGCTTTTATTTTGTCATGTTTGTTTGGGAAAAACGAGATAGTTTCCCCAGATCTACGAGGTTGACCTAATCTGAGCGGCCACATACTGCTGGATCCGTTGATTGTCCATGCTACTCGATCAATTATGTTGATGTTAATATCCGTTGGTTTGCTTTCCCTTTTATTGTCGACTTTAACATATGCCTTGAAGCTGACCTATGATTACTCCATGTTAGATTACTTGTTGACTGCTGGCAATGATGTCAAGACCTGTGGTTCTTGTTTTTCTGCTGGTGATACTAATAATCACATCACAGTTTGAATGGAAACAGCAACTCACGAATGAAATAGAAACTGGTTCAATCTTCTCCCCAAGGCAGCCCCAGGTTTCAAATAGAGAAGAAGTTATTAAGGAAAAGGTTAGTTCGTAGCATACAAATCCTTCTTATTGTTAAAGCTGATAATAAACTGTTGAAGGTGCTTTTAGCATCAGTACCTGAAAAATGAATCCATTATGGATGCCATTTAAAGTTAGTTTCGGGATTCTTTTGATAAGTGTTATGTGCTCCTGCACTAATTCAGTGAACAACTAGAGCTCAATATTAGCAAATAGTTGTGTTCATTCAATTCTACTATTTTAGATTTTATTATACTTCTGAGTTTGTATGGAGTTGGCCCACCAAGGAGAAAGGTATTGCAAATTTATTTATTTTTTAATGAGTCTATTATTATGAGGTTGATTCAAATGTACATATTGCAGACTAAGTTTATTGAAATTAAAAAGAGTAGATAAGAGTGGCTATACATGCTTACATCAATAAGGGGACCAACAAATTGTAGTTACAAATAATTTCCTCTCCTTCAAGAACAAAAAAAACCTTATACAGAGAACAAAACTTTAGCAAGGCAGGTAGACATTTATAATCTGACTATCCTGATCCATATTCAAATTTGCCTTAAAGCCATTTAGTCCGTACTCTATATGAGAACCCTCAAAGGGTTATGTTGAAATGTTGGAAAGAGCAATCATATTTGCAACTGGGATTGATATAAGTTGGCTAAGGTGGCAAATATAAGCCTCACAAGGTTGAAGAACTAAGGAAACAATAGGAGAAGTGCCCATGGATCTTTAGTAAACATCCACCTTTTTAAGGAGGCCTAGTACTAAATGCCCACATTTTTAGGTGCTCAAGGAAATCAAGGATCAAAACCTACCATTTCTTGATCTTCATTTTATTCTATCATGTTCTATGATAAGAATAGGTTGAAGTAATATCAATACCATAGGGATCATAGCCATCATATGGATGAGTGCATTTATCCAATATTTCAAATTAAGGTATTAATTGAAGATAGGAGGATAAATTAAATAAGAACAAATTTGGGAGATAGTGTAAAATTCATTGATTTGATCATTAGCAGACTAAATTCTTAAGGGAGTCTAACAATTCACATGCTAAAAAATCTTCATATGCTTTACATGATAATCCTTAATAGAGTTCGTGTTTGGTGTTTTTGGAAAAAGATGCAAGGGGAACCAGCTTGTATTATCAAGATTCCTTATCATTTTAACTTGATTCATAAACTGCTTGGTAAGATGGGTGTTAGGGATGCTGGTAATTTGTTGGCATAGTTGTCACTCTGACTTGGAGAGTGAAAGTATAATATTCTCATGTGTGACTGGAAATGAGATAATAACTTTGAGGACAATAACTAACATTTAAGATCTGGTATCATGTCAAGCGACACAATTGAAATGTATCATTGCTATGATATTGTGTTAATGTCAACAATTGACACTCCTTTACATGCTACAGCATACACCAAGATGAATTAAAATTTTGTAGCTTATGTCCATTCAATATAATATAAAAACGATACTATTTAAAATAGGATATAAAGTTCGAATTTAGGTATATAATTGTCATCTTTGCCTTTTCTTTTTATTTCTTTCCTCCCACTTGCAATTCACCACTGACACCATAAGTCAGAACATTGGCATTGTATCAACACCGTATCCTTCTAATGAAACATCGAAACTTTGGCATGGCTCCAAATTTTGACTTTTGAGAATCAGGACATTAAGTGTAAAAAAAGTGCCACATGTTTGAGCTATTTGAGTCAAATTTCTAGTGGTGGATTTGTCCATGCCCTATAATGTTATCTTAGTAAGGCCAACAATAAGTTGAAGATTGCATTGCCAATTTATCATTTGGATATGAAGTGCCCAAGCTTGAAGTGGATATGAATTATTAGAATTGATTTGGTAGAGTCAAAAAGGTTTTACAAGCACCCCCTGGATATGAATTGAAATTCAGTGCACCGAATTGAGAAGATAAACAAGTTTGATGATGAGAGGTTGGATAGACCTTCCAGAAGGTCTATGGTACAAGTGAAGCAGTATAAATGCATTTTAGGAACTAAATCAGTGGAGCTATCAAAACATTGATGCAAAAACATGATAATGCTCAGGCCAAGTGCCCCTCATTGTCATCCCCACGGTGAGATGAAGGGAGGTAAATTAGGTACTAAGTGGCCCCTAAGTGGGACAGTTATTTGCCGCAGCCGCAGCCGCGACTCGAACCCTTACCCATTGATGCAAGTCTACCACTTAGGTACCAACTCTCCAGTAAAGGATTGAAAGTTTGCTAAAGAAAGGAAGGAAGCTATGAATGAGGAGATAAACAAGCTGATGAGAGTGAATTTTATCAAGTAATAGAATTCTTAATCTAGTTGGCCACTGTAATAGTCAAAGAGCCTAACATGAAGTGGTGGATGTGTGTAGATTTCGGATTTCGTTACCTCGTCAGGATTTGAGTTTTCCTTAGTAGGGAAGAATGATGCATACAAGAAAACAAATAATGCAGAAAGGGAAATTGCTTATAAATTCCAAATTGGTGCATGGTAAATGAAAATAAATTGAAAAAAGAAATCAAGATTGATGAATCTGCAATGAATTAGAAATTTAGTTTTTATTATATGGTAATTAACATTTTCTACTTTGGTAATAGATAGGGAATAATTATAATCCCTATTAAGAACAATGCATTTTCTTTATTTAAAATATTTATTTTTATATTTATTACTGAGTCGAGTTTATGAAAGGAGTCTAGTCTAGTCCTGTATTTTAGGCATCTTGAAATTAATATAATTTTCAGTTTAATTTCTCTGTGTAAGAGTTATTCCTCCGTGTGATGTTATTTTTTTCTTCTCTTCATCAATTTCGTTTCAAGTTGCTGGGTGGTTCAACAATTCGATTTTGGTGTCGTATTTGTTATAGTCTATGTGAATCGCTGAACTTTTGTTGCTTTACACTTTCACTACATCACTTATTCTCCTCAATCGAAGTGACTTTGTCAAGTGGGAAGGCGAAGTAGTTATGAAGCGAAGGTGCCTTTTCAACCAATGTTGATTTACATCTTCAATCATTGTCTTTTTGATACCGATGTTTTTCCTTGCATTATTCTCCTCAACTAAGAAGAACTTGACTCTTAGTTGTTGACCTTTTCTTTTTGGATTGCCTTTTCTAAGCATATCAATAACCCTATCTGGCAGTGTTTCTTCATTAATTTTGTTTCTTTGGATGCCCCTTCCCATGAAACAATAGATGCATTTTGTTTTTCTTTTTGCATTTTAATTTTGAAGCATTTTCTTTTGGACATCCTTTCCCGTGAGTAAGGAAACATCTAACTTTGTTATACGATGATGTAGCACAATGGATGAATAAAGATACGATCCTCACCCTTAGAAAAATTACAGGGAAATTTTTTTTGAAACTGTATTAACTCAAAACTTGTTCACTACATTGGATCCTAACCCTTTTTATAGGTTGATAACATGACTTATTCTTTATAAAATAATAAGCTTTTCTTAAAAAAAACAAATAACTTTTTTAAAAGTTCAAACAAATTATAAAAATTAATTAGTTGGTCAACTCTAAATATTTCTAAATAGAATTAAATCTTGACTGCCTTGCAATGTTATCAAAAGCTTTAGTAAGTAGTAATGGTTGAAATTTAGATATTTATTTAACTCAAGCATTGTATTGCGCTCTGTGTCATTGTTAGTAATCAAATAATCATCCATACACAATAATAATAGCTACCCTAGTTGAGGTTTGCTATAGAAATATGGAATTGTCAACTTTAATGCGCTAGTGTAACCATTATGGCAAATGAGAATTTGAAACATGCTCTATGATTTTCTTTTAGATCATAAACTAGTTTCTTAAGCTTGCATATTTCCAAGTAACATTCCCTGATTATGTTACTTAAACTCATCTATGAGAATCAAACTTAGGTGTGGATCCAATAATTTGACAGATTCAAATTTTTACTCGTGATCATTTGCTATGTTACCCAAGAGCATTGGTGTTGGAGTCTGCAAACGTGAGTATTAAGGGGCTAAATCACCATGTAGAACTTCTTAACCAATCTGCTTATGTTGATTTCAGGTAGTAGTTGACAATGGGATTCAAGTTTAGTTTGGATAGTTGCAGTTTATACGTAAGTAAATCAGGCTCGCCTAAAGTTCTTGGTGCTTGTGAATACTTGCATATTATGCACACTTAGTGGTACTACTAGGTTGGGGTACTTGCTTTCTGTATTCAAGTAGAATTCTGGTAGAAGAATAAGAAATTAAAGAAGGTATTTAATCATGTCTAGGTAGTGAGTATTCAAGTGGGTGTGAGTTTGGGTGATGCTAAAAAAATGATGTTCTAGCCATTGCCATCTCTTCATAGGATTATGCCTCAGACAGTAATCTCTTCAGAGAAATTTTCGAATATAAATTGTATTATTCCTTAACAATTAACACCATTGGAGAGAGACTTTTTTAGTCGTTTTTCAATAATAGGTCCCACCTATTAGACCTAGCAAAATTTTACTAGTTTCACTAAATGATTTAAAATAAGGAAATTAAACCAAGTAGATATAAAATAGAGTCGAATTTTAGACCAGAATCAAATTTTTTTATAAGCATCTATATTTATTTGCATTATTTTCCTCCACTTTGTGTACCTGACTCGAGACTTGTGTTATGGTCATCTTCATCTTGGTCTTATTGAAAACCTTGCCAATTACCATGAGTTAAAAACATTTCTGCATCTCAACTACACTCTCCATGTCTAGAAATGAAAATGCTAAAAATGAGAGTGCTAATATTAGCTTGGTGGTACCTGGATTAAACTTGCATTTTCTATGGTAAAGTCAACAGCCAAAGATGGAAACTCAAATGGCTCCTAATAAAGGTAGTAAACCTCTATGCAAATAAGCATTAGAATTAATTTATTCTTACAATATCTGATGATAACTCACACATGAAGAGTTTTGGAGTATTGAAGAAACTGCTTGAGCTTTTACACAAGAGAATTATCTCCTATGTTGTGGTCTTTTAGCTTTTCTAGTTGTATCAGGAGCATCCAGATCTAGCATTTCCTGCTTGACACCCTTTGTGACAACTCCCTTATAAATAAGGTGAATCATGAGCAGTTTAAATAGCTCCTGGATAAGAAAGAGACAGAATTTGCTAAAATGGTATAGATTTTAAGAATGATCTATAAATTTTACTATCAGAGAAATTAAATAATTTAACAGGAAGATGCCATGGGTCAAGAGGACAAATAAAATTCTAATTAAATATAGTAAAAACTAAATAATTTTGATATTACTAATAATATGACCTTAATAAGCTTCATGTGATAAGGTAAATGTAGCTAATGCAGATAGTGACTTATGTTGCTTATAATTTTGTCATATATATTACCAGCGTAATGTTTGTGCGTCACAGGAGAATTTTTAGTATTTTCATTGGGTAATATTACGAAGGTTTGATAGAAATATAGAGAACATAGGATTGGTTAAATTAAATACAAAATAGACAACTAGAAGTCATACTAACATTCAGTGCCCTTCATGTGGGAAAGATTGAGAAGTTAAATTGGGTGAATTGAGAGAGAAACAGATTGTATCAATTCCATTGAAAAATGGAATTGGATAAGAGAAAGTATGCAGTTAATAAGACCAAGTCATCAAGATATACATAGATTGAATTTTCAAGGCTAGGTTAATAGTTTGTCAAATCTTACGTGTGGGCCGATTTGCATCCATTCCATTTTAATTTTACCAATTTTTGCATTTCTTTTATAGTCCTAGGCCAAGAATTTGTAATAGATAACTGTCAATGTTGGTCTTAAGCCTGAATGAAAAATATTAAGTTGCATTAGATCTTGTCATGCAACATTAAAAATGTCATAAGAGCATGGTTCTAGTCAACTTAAACTTTGTTTGATGATGATGGGTTAAAAAAGGACTTGTTTTTTTTTCCATGTATTATTTCATATAGCCTTTTACTTAGATATTCTTTGTAAACTTTTGTCTATATATTTTTTTTAGTTTTTCTTCAGTTATTCTATGGTTCTACTCAAATACATATATAGTGAGAGTAAACCAACAGAGAAAATCAATTTATGATGAATAAGAGATAAAATGAATATGCTTGGAAATTAATTGGGTTTTAATCCAATTGATGTAAAAATTTGCATATTATTTTTATTGATCTGGAAAAGCCTCTAAAGTTCGTAGACAGCTAATATGATGAATTTCAGAAGTGAAAAAATGTAGTAATCATGTTGCTGCAATGAAGGATGTGAATGATAATATAGTTTATAATTTGGGAGTTTTATGATGGGTTTTAAGAAAGAAAAATAATCATGTTTATGTGATGAATATGATAATGTAGTTTGGGAGTGTAATGATTATATAATTATAGGTTTACATCAGAAGCTACGTAAGTACTGGATCAATTTACTAAGCATATTGAAGCTAAACTTCTTTTGTTATGTTACTTGCAAATGATGTTTTGAATTTATGATGGTGTAACCAGTTTAAACTCGATGCTTGAATTTTGAAGAGAACCTTAGAAGGTAAAACAGAAAATAAGTAATTTCAATATTTCAATATTTAAAAATGTTAAAAATAATTGTGATATAAACATGTAAATCTTGTAAGATATTTTAATATCTTTGATTTCTTGTCCAAAAGGAGATATTGATGGAGATATGGATATCGAGTGAGAAATTGAAAGAAAGGAGCTCCCAAATTGTCACATTCTCTTTAATTTGAAAGGAAAGGTTCATAAGATTGTACTACAATCTTGCATATCTTATGCATCTTAATGTTGGGCAATTAGTAAATAATATATTAGAAAAAGGTTAATGTAACAGTGATAAAATGTGCTATAATAAATACATGGGATTAATAGGAAAGATAGAACTAAAAAATTTATTATTTGAGAGTAATTAAATGGAGCACCAATAAATCCAAGGAAAATACTAAAAATACTATTATTCGTGAGGTATTAGATGTAGCTCAATAGATGATTTAAGTAGAGAAAATAAATTACAAAGATATTAACTTGTGTAAAGACAACTAACAGATTCTATAGCTACATAAGGTGAGTGGATGACATCTGATTGATCCAATCAATTTTGCCAAATAGACAAATAAGAGAGTTATTTTAAGCAATTGCTTAGTCCAGCATGAAATTTTCTTGTACACTGAAAGCTTCAGTTGGTTAACATGCATTGGAATATATTGTCTCATGTTATATGAATTACTTGGTTCGTTTGCAATATATATTAAATAATGAATTGTTAAGGATGTTTAGTTTAATTGTTAATAATAGATGTAAATTTTTTATATTGATTCTCTAGATTTATTAATTTGATATATATATATATATATATAACCTATGATACTATACATAATTGTTAATATAACTGTTGTTTTTTTTTTAAAAAAAATGAATGCTTATATACATGCATATGTGCCAACATATCACTTATGCATTATGTACTGCCAACATCATAATACCTGAATGCCTGAATATATTTTTAGAAATTTGATTTGTAGGTGTAAAGATAAAGGGATACTAAAGAAAACCCTTGCTAATATAACTATATATTTAATAGATTTGAGTATTAGCTGCAATCATGGTTTAAAAATTAGCCTAGCCATTTTTTTGAGAACCTTGCCACTTCACCTGTGTATTATGTGGTCTCAGGGGTAGGATCGAACTCGACGCTAAAGGGCGATGAATAGTATTATGAATTTTACAAACTGGAATAACTTGAAAGACAATTAAATAAACAGAATAGCACAACGAAGATAATCTAACACAGATTTGATCAAGTAAGACAAGATAATATAAATATGTAAGAATGGTTTACTAGTTAACTAGCATAAATCGACACGACAATTAAAATAAAGTGATTCTTATTTCTTAATTTCTGCTTTCCAGAAAGCTTTTGGAAAGGTGGAGAAACCTTACGGAAAAAAAATTAAAAAATTAAGCACAATTTAAAATAGATATAACTACACAAGAAATAATGAAAAGTTACGCTAGGTGTTGCTGATCAGAATTGAAGCGCAAGGATGTAGCGTGTCGCGGCATAGAAAACATGGGAGCACTAGCACGAGAATGAAGGAGAGATTGAGTGAATTAGTGATTTTAAAGCTCTGCCTCGAGACCCTTTATATAACCTTCCTCTGTTGCTAATGTGGCAAGCCTTAGTCGAGTGGAGCCTCCCCGGTTGCCTGAAAGCTACTGACGTGGTTGCACCTTTTATTCGATCGATAACGTTAACCACATTCTCTAGTTGCCCGGTGACCCTCCTGGAGGGGCTAAAACTGATCTTGACCCGATTTGCTTGAATCACTAGATAACATCATTTCTTGGTCGCTTGGAAGTTGCTCCGGTCGCCCATATGCTCCGATCGCCCCACCTAATACGATCGCCTAGACTCTCCGATTTCTCTCGTCGAGAGTTATCACTAGTCGATCGCCTAGAACCATCGAACTTTGTTTCCTTGCAATTATTACGCATAATGAGTATGATAGAAAATGTAAAATTACTCGTACTTATTTTGGGTCTAGATATTCAGTTCCCAGCTGGCTCATTTAGACTAAGTTGTTAAACTATAGCTCCCAGTTGATTTCACTTGGACTTGTTTGCCAAGCTTCAACTTCCGGCTTACTCCACTTAGAACTTTAGCTCCCAACTAACTTCACTTGGACTTGTCTTGCCAAGCCTTCAGCGGTGCCACTTGGATTTGATTCACCTAGTTCCCAACTAGGATTTGTGGCTTGGTCCAATCAAGACTTAGCTCCTACCTAACTCCCAATCAGCTAATCAGTTGCATAGCTCCACTAGGATTTAGTCACTACCTGGTTTCCAATCAGGACTTTACTTATACCTAGCTTCCCTAGGATTTTTCCATTGCCCGGTTCCTAACCAAGACTTTACCATTTGTCAAGTAACTTACTCTTGCACACTTGACACCAAGTTGTTAGATCACAACAAATCTAACTTTAACCTTAGTCATATATCAAAACTTTGGGTTATGTGCTCCCAGTACCAACCTCAGGTTGGTGGCTGATTTAAAAGTCAAGCTAAGCTAGGTGGGCTGCCTAGTTGGCTGGCCTGAGTGGCCAGTTCGGTTCATTAGAGGAAGAATGATACTTCAGTGGAAGGAAATTGGTTCAGTTGAGAATAATCTTTAATCGTATTCCGCAAAATAAACCCTTGCTTCTCCACATAACTCCCAACATGAAATGTTTTCTCTACTTCTCTTCTCCCTCTACCTACATCGAATCTTGGTTGATACCTCCATATGCGATGCTGCCTGGTTTGCCACTGACTCCTCTCTCCACTGCAACAAGCAGCAACAAACATATTTTAGATCCAATAGTATTGAAATTCAGAAGCAAAATCCTTTGGAGGATTGAGTTGGCTTGTCTTGCAGTGGCAGTCAGTCCTTCACTAAGTTACAAATGTTGCGTGTTGGAGCAGTTCACACAACAAAACCAGCGAAGTAATTGTTACTGACTTCTCAATAAAAATGTGAATTCCTGTAGAGAAACAAAGCAGTGTCCTCTAATATTCTGACTCCTGTTTAAAATATTTTTTCTGTACAAGTACGAATTGTCATTTGAAGTTTTACTCCTCTGAATTCTTATGTGTACTAAATATTTGTTCAACTGACGTAGAGTAGCACCCGTGGAGGTCACTACAGGAGAACTGTGTATTGCGGATGTTTGAAGGTGTTGGGGAGAAAGGACATCTCTGAAAATGTTGGCTTACATTGTGGGTAATTGTGGTGATGGAAACTTGCCTGATGTTTTTTCACTGACGTTTTGTAACGTCAGTATACAATGTGTCGTTAACAAGTCGTTGGCAGTTAACTTGTTGATAAATGTCAATGGTAGAACTATTAATTTCTCAAGTTATTGATGAGAATATTGCCTGAGTCAATTCCAATTGAGATATCTATAAGCATTGATTAAATTTAAATAACTAAACATCAATTGAATACTTTAATAATTAACTTTGAAGAAATAAAACTTGAAGGAAAGTTGATTAAATTTAAATAATTAAATAAATCAATTAATACAATAAATGAGTAATTTTGAAGAAATAGAAGTTGATGCTGTGGTTAATGAAAAAAATCAATTAATACAATAAATGTGTCCCTTTAATAAAAAAAATCAAAACAAAAAAAATGAAAAAAAAACGAAGTTAAGTACTTTTTAATTTTTATTTTCTAAATCAAAATGTCAACGATTCCTCTACAATAATTAAATTTAAAATTTATTTATGGCATATTGCTTAATATTTATACTGTGGTTAATGAAATCATTTGATGATCTTAAATCTTCACTTAGTAACAATGTTTTTATTAAAAGAAATTATTGGTGTAGTCAACCTCAAAGTAATTGGATTTAACTGAGATATTTTGATAAGTTATGGTCAAATAAGCTAATTGGATTTAACTGAGATATTTTGATGGAGTCAAAGATGGAGAATAAGTTATGGTCAAATAAGCTAAGGATAAAGATCAAGTTGAGAGTAGTGAAAGAAAGAAGTATCTCCCTCTAGATCTTTTTGATGATCCATTACACATCAATAGAGGCCTAATTATAATGGATAAGGCAAAAATGATTAAGAAAATACTTAATATACTAATTGAAAATGTTAAGGCCAAAATTACAATTAAAGCGGATTTGAAAAAGAGTAAATCATGCGTCTTAGTCAATCTAATTCAAACCTTCGATGGACTTGATTAGTCACTTAGGTCTCATTTCTATATAGTGGGGGTAATTTTGATATCCCCACTATAGTTGCATATGTAGTGATAATTTCTACCTGTATTTAGTATAATGGTGGTTTAAACTCAAACTAGCTATGTAGTCTACCTAGACTTCTTCTAAATGAATTCCTTTTTAGCCTTTTAAAATTTTTAGGTTATCCTATAGCTATAAATAAAAGGAGGGTGATAGTCACATATGTAACTTTGTCTTACTTTTCAATCCAAAGTATGGTGAAACTCTTACTTATTAGTTCTTTGTTATTTAGAACTTATCAAAACATTCCTTCATAGTGTTCTTAAACTTATCGATCTAAATTTCAAGGTTCGACATCTTTTACCTCCTATACCTAAGGCTCGTGCTTTGTTAAGTATTGGGTCGAGGTTTATTTATCCATCTTATTGATTTAGTTTTTTTTGTATTTCTTTCCTCACCTTGTTGTGGGTTTATGAGACATTCTTCTCCTTTGGATTCACATCAATTTGGTTATCTTTTTTTTTTTTTTGCTTAAATCTTTGTTATAATTTGTCTATTTTGTTTATCTTTTGATATTTATTATTATCATTTCAATCTTAGAAAGTCTTGGTTACCTTGTTGCTATTGGAAAAAAAAAGAGAGAATTTTTTTTTTGTATGATTTTCTGAAAAAAAAAAGACAAAAAGAAGAAGGGAAGACCAAAATTTAGGGGAAAAAAAGGAGAGTAGAAATAGAGTTATTTTATTTTTATTATTTCTATACTTGTATTCCCTTGTACTACCCTTTATCTTTTAATTTCATATTTTCTTTAAGTTTTGCTTAAATTCAATTCAGGCATTTGTCTAGATTCAATTATGACACCTACCTAGATTAAATTTGTTAAATTTCCTTTCAACATTTATTTCAAATGTCTTTAATTTTTAATTCTACATTTCTTTTAAGTTCGGTCTAAATTCAATTATAGAATTTGTCTAAATTCAATTCTAGCACCTACCTATAATAAATTTTGACAATTTTCCTTTCATCACTTATTTCCAATATATTTAACTTTCAATTCCATATTTCCTTTAAGTTCTATCTAGATTTAATTATGGTATTTGCCTAGATTTAATTCTAGCACCTGCCTAGATTAAATTCTAGTATATTTTCTTTTAGTCTTAATTCAAGATATCAATTCTACTAAGTTGCATTCGTTTTTCAATTCCTATCTTTTATCCTAATCAATATTCCATATCCTTGAAAATATTTGATTATTCAATGGACGAATATAGGGAATTGCCTCAATTCCAAGTTTTTTAAAGAGCTAATTTTAGTGAGTTAAGTGATAACAAATTATTTTAATGACAACAAGTGGAGAAGAAAGGTTAGGAGAATTACTTGACCAACATGCCTTGATAACACTTGGAGTGCATGAAAATAAAATTTAGTTAGATCTTAGATAGATTGGAGAGATGAGATGTTGCAATTGCTAGATTGCAAAGGAAATGAATTGGTGGAGTTACTATACAAAGGTCTAGGCAACATAACCATGACTAGAATGATGATGAAGATGGTGTTTATGAGGATGTTAATATGATAATCGAGTTAGTCTCATTGACCAGTCTTGACTAATTGGGTTTATCATATCAAGTGGTAGATCTGATTATAGTAGAGTTAGTGGTTAAAGAGGAAGGTTGAATAATCATATTAATAAAAAAAATTGGGAAATATTAAGATGAAGATTCCTTCATTTCTAAACAAAAGTGATCCAAAAGCACATTTAAAGTGGCAAAAGAAAATGGAACTAATGTTTGATTGAGCAGAAGAAGAAACTATGAGAGACTAGTTGACACTTGAGAGAAGATGAAACCTATTATGTGAAAGAGGTTCATTCTATCATATTACTATCAAGATTTTTACCAACGACAACAAGGTCTAATCTAAGAGTCTAAAAGTGTAAAAGAATACAATAAAGAGATAGAGATTGCCATGATTCAGCTAATGTAGACAAAGCTAATAAAAGAAATGACACACCCAAACAAACTTAATACAAAATTTTAGTCTAACTCGTTTAGAATAAGGTAAGTTAGTTTCAATTAGTTTCGCTTAACTAGATGAATCAAATAGTACTCCTTATCTAGCCTAGACCTGCACTTAATTAAACCTCCATAACGTATTATTAGCTTAACTCACTCTGATACCAATTTGTAAGATCGTGTCTATGTTAAAGATGGATGAATATTGTATAAAATTTTATGAGTTGATGATATAACAATTAAATAAACAAACAATTATAATATGCAGCAGAAACAAAATTAACTAATTAAGAAATAATACTAATTAAATCTAAATTTGATTATTAATTTAACCAAGTAAGACAATTTTCTTAACCAAAACTAAACAAGCAAGATCAAACTTAACCAATATTTATAATACTTGACCTAATTAATATTGCAAAACTCAAGTTAATATTTATAAATGATCTCCTTTCTAGAAATCTCCTGGAGGCGGAGAAATCCTTTAACAAGAATTTAGATTAAGCACAATAATATATAAATGTATGACAACACAAGAAGAATAGAGATTACAAGACTAGGTTGCTTGTTGATCTTTGAATAACACGAATGCAATGTGTTAGCACACAAATGAAAGAAGATAAAAAAAAATGATAAATCTAGTTAGTCTTATTGACTAGCCCTGAGGATGACCGGTCCACCCTATGAAAATTTTTCACCGACCACCAGGGTAAATCAGGAAGCGCGCACGGCGGGCAGCCCAGAAGCCCAACATCCTTTAATTGTACGTCCCATTTGGATGAAATTTTTACAAATACACCATAACTAAGGATTGAACCGCGGGTGTCTGGGTGACAACATAGATGTCCTACTGTGACACGATAACCCCGAGGACACAAATGAAAGAAGACAAGCACTTAGAGAAGGAATGAATAATTTATTGATTGATATGAAAACCATTGCCTCGAGTCTCCTTTATAGAGCCCAGTCGAACATTGACCTAACACTCTTCCAGTCGATTAGAAGCCCTTTCGATCACCTGGAACTGTTGGAACCCCAAGGTTGTTTTGGTGTGATCAACAAGTTAAGTTAGATCCTGTGTGTATTTAACCTTGTGTCTAAGTATGCAGGAGCTTAGGAGCACAGGTACTCGAGCGGAAGACGCAGCTAGCGAGAAGGACGGCACGCTGTGCGTCCGAGGGACGAGGCGCTGCGGAAGAGTACACCGGCGGACGAGAAGGAAGCGCGCGGTGGTTCCGAGGGACGAAAGCCGGAGCAGAAGATTGCTCGGGGAGCAAGAGACGCAGCTGGCGAGAAGGTCGACGACCGAGGGACGAAGACTGCGGATGAGTACGCTGGCGGACGAGAAGGAAACATGCGGCAATTCCGAGGGACGAGAAGCCGGAGGGGAGCACGCTTGAGAAGACCGGAAGTTGGGTTCGGGTGAGCCCTATTCCGGATGGCAGAGATCACCCAAGCGAGCGGATCCGGAGGAGAAGACCCGGACCGAGGCGGGACTGAAACAGAGCAGAGGTCCCGGACGTAAAAGTCAACCAGAGTTGATTTTTTGCTCCGGGGCGCCCGGAACAGTCCGGGGCGCCCGGAACAGTCCGAGGCGCTCGGAACGTGAAGTTTGACCAGAACGCATCTTTCGCGTTCTGAACGTTGGGGGATAAAGTTTTATCCCCCCCAGGGCGCCCGGAACCCTTCCAGGCGCCCCGACCAAGGCTATAAATATAGCCTTGGTCCAGAAGCTTCAAATCATCTCAGAGATTTACATTCCAAACACTTGTGCAATTCTGTTCTAGTTTAGCTTCTGTCTTTTGTGCTTTCACAGCTGTAAGAGGCTTCTCCGCCTGAAGGAGATATTTTAGTGCATGTTCATTCCTTGGATTAACAACCCCCTTGGTTGTAACCAAGTCAAGTTGTGAGCCTCTTCTTTCTGCTTTTTATTTACTACTAATTTACTTTATGCAAGTGTTCTGTTGAAAGTTCGAGAAGGGTCTTTGTTGTTTTTTTTACAAGTTATTCAACCCCCCTTCTAGCCGGCCCAACGGTCCTACAAGTGGTATCAGAGCCGAGACGCTTCAGGAGGACTAACCGCCGAACGAAGCAACGAGATGACCGGATCTAACATCCACCCGCCAAAATTCTAGGGGGACTTTGCAAGATGGAAGAAGCACATGGAGGTATTTTTCGGTACCGATTTTGATTTATTACTAATAATGGAACTCGGTTTTGAAGCTCCCGAGGGCAAAGCAAAAAATCAATGGACAAAGAAAGAGCAGGCCGAGTACGTGGCAAACAAGAAAGCAGAATTCCATCTGCTAACCGTACTTCCGCCACAAGAAGTCAACCGTGTCGGCACCTACAATTCGGCAAAGGAGCTTTGGGAGAAGTTCCTTGAATTACACGAAGGAACATCCGAAGCCAAGCTTGCGAGACGGGACTTACTTCGCAACCAGCTCACCAACCTCCGTCTTGAAGAAGGTGAAACAATTGCATATCTACACTCGAGGATACAGGAGCTCATCACCGGACTTTCGAATCTCGGAGAAGAGGTAAGTAACCGAGATTCGCTCAGGTACGCTTTAAATTCCTTCCCTAGAAATTCAAAATGGGCATCATTAGTAGATGCATTTTACATTTCGAAGGACTTAGAAAAAATTTCATTAGAAGAATTTTTTTCAACATTTGAAGTGCATGAGTCAAGATGTGCAGGAATGAGGGAGCTAAAGAACAACGTCGCCCTCAAAGCTTCGAGAGACGAACCTGAATCGGAATCTTCTCTTGACGACGAGGAAATGGTAATGATGGTAAGACGATTTAAGAAGTTATACAATTCTAGAAAAACTAACCATCCACAGGGTAGAAAGAAAAGAACGATCCGCTACTACCATTGCGACGAAGAAGGGCATGTCAAGGACAACTGCCCCAAGCTGAAGAACAAAGACAAGGAAAAGGGTAAGAAGCCTATCCAAAAACGAAAGGTGACGTGGGACGATACGTCGTCCGAATCGGAAGTCGAAGCATTCTCCGGACTCACACTGATGGCGAGTCATCAAGACGGCGACTGCGATTCAAGCTCTTCCGAAATGAGCATCGAGAGCATCGATGAAGGGGGAGACACGTCGGAAGAAAGCAGCAGTTCAGGGGGAGAAACGGACAACGAGATCAACAAGGTAAGTCAAGTACGATCTCTTCCTCCCGATAAAATGTTTAAGTTCGTTAAACTTTTAACAAAAGATTGCTGCAAATTAGAAAGTGAAAATAAAAATTTAAAAGTAATTCTAGCTAAGTCTTGTCCCTTAGAAGAATTAGATAAATTAAAAATAGCAAATGAAAAATTGAAACTTGAAAATGATGATTTGAAAATTCAAGTAGATAACTTGAAAAACTATGCATGCTCATCTAAAACCAATTTTAGAAGATTTAATAATTTAAATTGGTACTTTAAATATCACCCGGGACAAATTAGGAACATTTCAAGAAAATATGTCCCTAAAAGCTTTTTAATTAATCCAGTAGGTTGGAACCTATATTGGGTTCCTAAATCATGCTTAAATTAATTTTAAAATTAAAATTAGCGCTTTAAGTGAGAAAATTAAACAAATAATTTCTTTATGAGGCTTTGTCTAAGGAAGTGGTTGTTGCTCCAATAACCAAGAAGGCCTAGTGCCTCGCCACGACCTGGAAGCCAAAATATTGAAATAAATGTTTAATTAACTTACTAATGAAGTATTAATACAAGAATTAATTAGTGCTTGAAAAAGGTTATTCAAAACATTTTATTTCAAATTTACTTACTCAGATTTTTTTTTAAATATTCTCAAAAATCATTTTTTTTAGTTAAGAATCTTTTTAAACAAGAAATCTCAGCTTAAATTACTCAGAAAAACTTTCTAAATTTCTTAAAAACTTAGAATTTTTTTTTGAAATATTTTCAAGTCTATAGCCCTTAGATTATTTTTCTTGGAACCCCATTTTTTTGTGATCAAAGGGGGAGAAGGGAAAGTATAAGTCTAGGAGGTAGGTAGATAGATTTAATTTTTCTATCTTTTTGTACTTAAATTGCAAATTAAGTTAATTTACTTAATTTTATTTAATGTCTATTTTTACCCTACCTTAACTTGGGTTGATCACACCAAAAAGGGGGAGATTGTTGGAACCCCAAGGTTGTTTTGGTGTGATCAACAAGTTAAGTTAGATCCTGTGTGTATTTAACCTTGTGTCTAAGTATGCAGGAGCTTAGGAGCACAGGTACTCGAGCGGAAGACGCAGCTACCGAGAAGGACGGCACGCTGTGCGTCCGAAGAGTACACCAGCGGACGAGAAGGAAGCGCGCGGTGGTTCCGAGGGACGAAAGCCGGAGCAGAAGATTGCTCGGGGAGCAAGAGACGCAGCTGGCGAGAAGGTCGACGACCGAGGGACGAAGACTGCGGATGAGTACGCTGGCGGACGAGAAGGAAACATGCGGCAATTCCGAGGGACGAGAAGCCGGAGGGAAGCACGCTCGAGAAGACCGGAAGTTGGGTTCGGGTGAGCCCTATTCCGGATGGCAGAGATCACCCAAGCGAGCGGATCCGGAGGAGAAGACCCGGACCGAGGCGGGACTGAAACAGAGCAGAGGTCCCGGACGTAAAAGTCAACCAGAGTTGACTTTTTGCTCCGGGGCGCCCGGAACGTGAAGTTTGACCAGAACGCATCTTTCGCGTTCTGGACGTTGGGGGATAAAGTTTTATCCCCCCCCAGGGCGCCCGGAACCCTTCCAGGCGCCCCGACCAAGGCTATAAATATAGCCTTGGTCCAGAAGCTTCAAATCATCTCAGAGATTTACATTCCAAACACTTGTGCAATTCTGTTCTAGTTTAGCTTCTGTCTTTTGTGCTTTCACAGCTGTAAGAGGCTTCTCCGCCTGAAGGAGATATTTTAGTGCACATTCATTCCTTGTATTAACAACCTCCTTGGTTGTAACCAAGTTAAGTTGTGAGCCTCTTCTTTCTGTTTTTTATTTACTGCTAATTTACTTTATGCAAGTGTTCTGTTGAAAGTTCGAGAAGGGTCTTTGTTATTTTTTTTTACAGGATATTCAACCCCCCTTCTAGCCGGCCCAACGGTCCTACAGGAACATGCTAACTCAACTATAAAATTGATCCATTTTGACATTGGATCAGGATAACTCTGCGGACTCTAGTCAACTAGACTCCCTCTGGGTGCATGGAGCTTGGTCAACTCCAATCCTTAACCATCTCCTTCAGATGGCTAGATAACTCCTACTTTAGTCGCTTGGAAGTTGCTCCAATCTCCCATACACTAAGGTCACCTGCACCTCACTCCTGGCTCCTAGAGATCGATCAATCAGAACTTATTTCCATTTGGTCTCTCGGATACCTTCCGATTACCTCGAACACTAAGTAGCTTCCTGTGATACGAAGTTAGTGCACAAAATGTACTAACAAAAGTTGAAGGTTTCGAACAACATTTGTTGCTCGAAACTCAATTTACCTTGCCTAGTACCTCCAAGACTTTACCTTTGCCAATTGTTCAACGTCTAGCTAACCTACCGAGATTTCCACCGCCAAATGTTTAGCTTTCAACTAACCCATTGGGACTTCCATTGCCATGTGCTCAACTCCCAATTGACCCATTAGGACTTCCACCTTCAAGTGCTCAGCTCCCAGTTGATCCACCAGGACTTACACTATCTAGTGCCCATTAGGTTTTTCATTGCCTAGTACCCAACTATTATTGTCCAGAACCCTACTTGGACTTTCCACCACCTGCTTTGTTTCCTACTAAGTCTTATCTTCTATCAAGTTTCCTTCACCTACGCATTTGACACCCTTATTAGATCATAAAATTACTTAATTTCAAACTGATCATAGATCAAAAAATAGGTTCAATGTGGTGCTTCCTACACTAACAACTCTATCAGAACCACTAGATAAAATATTGATTTTAATCAGAAATGATACTAAGGGGTATTCCATGGAGTCTAATGATCTCTCTGTAGTATAACTCAATTAAATGGACCAAAGAGTCAGTCTTATGAATCAATAGCACTTGGTTAATTGGTCATTATCACTAAAATTGAGTCATGCCCCTTTCTAGGTTTTAGGTAACTCTTCCATAAAGTTCATAGTAATGTTCTCATTTTTATTTAGGCACAAAATTTTTTGGAGTAATTCTCTCAGTCTCTGATGTTTTGCCTTACTTGTTGACATACCAAGCATCGAGCTACAAAGTCAGTAATATATCTTTTCATACCTTTTCAACAATAGGAGTGTTTTAAGTCTCGACCTCTTGGTTGAATAGTGAATCATGATTGATGTGCTTTCTATAGTAGATCTTGTTGGAGAACCTAAGTTTTGATATTAAGATAGGGTTCAAAGTTAAGTCTTATTGTTGTACTAATAAGGTTAACTAAGTGTGCAGAAAAGTCCTAAGTGATCTTAGACAAGGTGAAAGTTCTAGTTGAGGCTAGACAAAGAAGTTATAGTGGGCACTAGGCATGTGGAAAGTCCTAGTTACAGTCAGACAAAAAAGTCCTAGTTCGTGAGATTGGGCCAAGTCTTGGTAGATTGAGGACATCGGGCAAAAATCCTAGGGTCGAGGACACTAGGTAAAAGGCTTGGGGTCGCGGACACTAGGCGAAATACTAGACGGGTCGAGATTCGGACGTCCAGCGGAAAGTCCTGAAGTCTCAGATGTTGAGCAAAAGTCCAACGGTCTGGAGGATCGGTTTGGCAAAAGGTAAATTCTCCTAAGAGGAGTAGGTAAGGATGTGCTCCCCATAGAAAGAACAGTAGACGTCGATTCAACTTAGAGTTCTAGCAAAACTCGAAGTCAGGACTGGATAGTCCGAAAATCATCAAATAGTACCCTACTTTATATATTATTGCTTGTTAGTCTAACCTTATGATGTAAGAAAGTAAAAGGATGAAAAAGAGGACTCCAGGCGCCTGGACCTTATCCAGGCGCCTGAAGGTCTGAGTGTTGGAAGTTGCTCCAAGCGCTCGGAGAGGTTGATAAGGCACTTGGACAATGGCTGAGGTGGCACACGCTGATTGGCTAGGGCACGTCATAATCTAGGCGCCTAGAGGTGGATAAAATTTGTGGGATAAACTTTCAACAAGGTGCAGCCACGTCAGTATACTCCAGGAGCTCTGGGGTGGTTCCAGATGCCCGGAGAGGGCTATAAAAGGAGGGTTCTACCAACACCTTGGAGACATCCATTTGAATGACTTTCACTTTTGCATGCTGCTCTAGAAATGACTTGGCGACGCTGTAACGCTGCTCTGATGATTGAAAGCCCAAATATCCAAATCCTTAGTTATCGGTAATTTTTGCATATTTACAGTTACATTGTAATCGAAATCTCTCTTGTAATATTTCAAATTATAGTTGATTGTCTAACGAAAGTTATCAACTATCACGAGTCATAGAGTAGAAGTCGTCACAGGCTCCGAACAAAGTAAAAGAAAAGTGTCAGCGATTGTTGCTTTTACTTTCTATTTCCGTTGCTTATTATTACTCTTGATTATATTTCTAAAAAACGTGAAAAGCCACAAGTGTTATTCACTCCTCTCTTCTAGCGCTTTTGATCCAACATATCTTCTTTAATCTCGTGTGTCTGTAGAGCTCATAGTCTTCCTTGAAATCGTAGAGTTCCATCCGCATCATGAGAAAAATCTATCTTCAGGTCTGAATCTAATTTACTACATAAAAATTTGAGGTATTGGTCATTAACTCGTGTTTCCTTGATCCGCTTGACTAGAAGTGACTAAGCAATCATAGATACAAGTATTCCCCATCGTGTTTGTCCCTCCTCTACTAGATCCATTTTAGAAATTTGTTTGACCAATTCCATAGCAACCACCTATAGCTATCCATTACTCTTCAAGATTTACTACTTAATGCATCTGATATCACATTAGCCTTTTTAGATGATAATTGATGGAACTGTCATAGTCCTTTAAAAAATTCATCCATCTCCTCTAGCTAATGTTTATTCCTTCTACATGAATAAATACTTAAGGCTTTTATGGTCCATGTAAATCTCAAAAGTAATCACATACATATAATGCCTTCATATTTTAAGAGCAAAGATAATAGCTACTAATTTAAGTCATGGACGGGCTAACTCTTCTCGTGGTCTTTCAATTAGCATGAGGCATAGCATACCACTCGATCAAACTACATCAGTATTGAACCCAATCCTTATAAATACACATCCATATAGAGGGCAAAGCCATCTTTACCAGAAGGAATCACCAAAATTGAAGTAAATATTATTTTTGTTCAAGCTCCTAGAAGATTGATTCACAAGCCTCTATCTATGAAAACTTCACTCCTTTCTTAGTTAGTTGAGTCAAAAGTGTCGCGAGACTAAAAAAAACTTTCCACAAATCTTCGGTGATAACCAGCCAATCCAAGAAAACTATGAACTTCATGCACCATCTTAGATGGTAATAGCTTCAACTTTATGAAGATCTACGAAAATGTCTATGTTAGAAATCACATATTCGATAAATCCCATAGATGATAGCCAAAATACACATTTGTTGAATTTTGCATATAAGCCCTCCCTCTATAGGATTTCTAACACTATATCGTGATGTTTTTATGCTCCTCCTTTGATCTTGAGAATATAATAATATCATCTATATAAATGATTACAAATCGGTTCAAATAATCTAGAAACATTTGATTCATCAAATCCATGAAGGTGGTCGAAGCACTTGTGAGCTCAAATGACATCACCAAAAACTCATAATGTTTGTATCATGTGTGGAATATCATCATTGCACGTCTACATCTCTTTCTATACTGATGATAGTTAGATCTTAAATCGACCTTAGGGTATACATAAGTATATTTAGATGATCAAATAAATTGTCTATCCGAGGTAGGGGTATTTGTTCTTAATATTTATTGCTCAATTGCCTATAATTGACATACAATATTAGAGATCCATCTACCTTTTTAGCAAAAAGGACAGGTGCGCCCCATGGAGAGACAGTAGAGCTAATGAATCCTCTGTCAAGCATCTCTTGGAGTTGCAATTCAGTTCTTCTAGTTTGTTAATGTCATACGTAGCATCTCAATCACGAACTCCACTTGTCTTCAAGATGGCAAGCCCATTAGTATGTCCGAAATACATCAAGGTATTCTAGGATTATGCGAATGTCCAAAAAGGGGGGAAATGTATTATCTTTGTTAGATCTTATGAATGACAATTGGTACCCTTTGCATCCTCGAGCTAATAATTGTTTGACTTGTATTGCCAAAATGAAGATTATCCCCTCATTGTTAGTCCTGATAAATTCCTAAGATGGTTAGTCTGGAGGTTGAAAGGTCGATTGTAGTATGATATGCGGTTAACCAATTCATACATAAAATGATGTCAAACTCCTCCATTTTTAATACTTGTAGGTCTACGGTCAAGATATCCATGGGGCAACCCTTAACTTCTTGGCTGGATGTCAATACCTCCCTTAATTGTATCATTACAGCTAATCCACAAGATCGTGGCATCGAAACTTTCCTAATCTTATTCATAAATGCTTGAGATATAAAATAATGTGAACTACCAGTGTACATCAACATATTGTAGGAGTATAACAAACCAAAATAGTACCTCATATGATCGAACCTTCAACCCATTGTGCCTCCTCTTGGGCATAGACTTGTTCTACCTCTGAGCTTGATTGTTGTGTCATTAGAGGTGCGGTTGACTAACTTAAATATTGTCACGGTTGACTAGTAAATACCAAAGTTAACAGATGAGATTGAGGTGGGGACAATAGATACGACTGTGGTGGAAGGGGTAGATACTACTAAAGTGGGTATGACAGGTTATAGCGGGATGATGGCCGAGGGTATTGTATGGGTGTGGGCATCGTCAAGTCCTCCTAAAACTTACATGATATAACTGCGCCTATGGAGATAGAGAACATTGTTAGCATGATGACAGGAGCTTCCGTGGTCTTCTCTACTGTTGAGACTACATGGGTCAACCTTTTTGAGGTGGGAAATTTATGGGTTTCAATTGCACCTTCAATGTGCACTCTCTACTCATGTGTCCTGGAAGCTTATAGTAGAAGCATATGGGTTGATCCCAAGTGCATTCGGGCTTCTTATGGCTTTGTGAACTGCATTGATAACACCTAACCATGCTAGTATCAAAAGACTAATTTTGTGTTGAAGGATGGGAAGATCCTGATGATATCCAGTTTATCTTCTGTGATTGGTAAGATTCTCTAGTGGTAGCTCATGACTTTTGAAGCTACCTTTGTGTTTTTTGACTGCTAGTCTGATGGTTCTGATTATGAGATTTTGTCTACATGCATCTACTTATTCGTTTCCTTCAACTAGGAGACTTATTGTTGGGCTATCTCGATTAGTATGACTTGATCTAACGCTTCTTGATAAGTGCTAAAAGAAGATTCGGAAATTCTAATTTGAATGTAGGCTGTAAGACCCTTGGTGAATTGGAGCATGCAGTTATAATAATTACATATATTTTTAGAGTTTTTTTTTTTCGAAATAAATCAAGGTATTTCGATGTTAATTTTAACAACTTAATGAAAATAGGGTTGTAAATGAATCGAACATTCATAAACAAACTTGGTGTTCAACTTGGTAAGAGATTTGCTTATATCCGTTCAATACACACAAGATCAATTAAATAAACAAGTTTGAATAACTCGTTAAACTAAACAAATAAGTTTGAACACATATGTGTTCAGCTCGTTAACGTTCGTGAACAATGGTTGTGAACAACATTCGTGAATAATGTTCATGAACAACATTTATGAATAATATTATAAACAATATTCGCAAATCATGTTTATTAATAAAATTCTTATTAACATGCTAAATAAATAAAAAAAACTTTCAAAATGAACAAATCAAATTGCAAGCTCAATAATCAATAAAACAAGTAAAAGTTTTAAATAATTAAATAAGTTTGAATTGAGACCTTGATAACATCTAAATGAACCAAACTCAAATCAAGTTTGAATTGCGAGCTCGATAACATCTAAACAAATCAAGCTTAAGACAAGTTTGAACCAAGCTCAAGTTTATAAAAAAATAAACCAAACTAAATTTGAACAATCATTTTAATAGATTAATTTATTTTAAACTTGGCTCGACTCGATTTGACTCGATTACCTCATCAAATAAATTTGAATATCTTATAGTCTCGCTCGAGTAAGCTTGTTTACCACCTTAAATGAAAATATAGTTCCTGCTTTTGTGGCTAGCTGTTCAATGTACTCTTTTCTTTTTTTTTTCTTAAATTTTACAAGTTAAATCGAATTGATTTTTTTTTTGTTTTAAGAAAAATCAATTTAAAATCAAAATCAAGATTAGTTGAGTCTAAAACCAAATTTTAATTTTAAAAAATATAAACTACTAAACTACTAAAATTATTATATATTTTTTTTAATTTGAGAATTAAATATATTGTTGAATTTTTATGTTATCCTAATGTAATTAAAATTAAATTAGTAAAAATATTTTTTTTTTCTTTTTGATTGATTTAGTGCGAATTACCAATTTTTTAGGGTTCTATTTGTGTCCTTGCGCTGGAGAAGATCATTTGATCTGTTACTAGGTTTTTCGTTCATTCGAAAGGCCATTTCAATCTTGTTAAGGATGGCGTGGAGAGCTCAATTGTCTCGCAATCTGAAGGAGCTTCGTTTCCTTTTCTGCCAGACTTCGCCGGCCAGTGCTCAGACTCGGTAGTCACCTTGAACTCGAAAACAAAAAACTCCATCGATACTGGTTTTAGACGTTATTTCTCTCTCTCTCTCTCTCTTAACGTTCTTCTTTTACAGGGAATTTCTGCACAAGAGCTACAAGGATCTGAAGACGCTGAACCCTAAACTCCCCATCTTGATCCGCGAATGCAGGGGAGTTGAACCTCAACTTTGGGCGAGATACGGTTAGTATGCTTAGTTATAGGTCATTAAATTTCCTTTTTTATCTCTTATTAGTTGTAAGACTTATTATTGTTAGGAATCAGTATTTTTGTTTTTGTCAAATTACTTCTGTATGCCTATAACTAAGATATATGTAACCCTTATACATCAAGCAACCAAGTTAATGAATTAAAAAGCCCTTGGCTATTAGAAGTCAATCCCTTGAAGTGATTATTTATTTCTTTTCTTTAATATCCTATGAGATAGGATGTGAGTTTTTATCAACATGGCACAGATTAAGGTTTCTCATCATCACTAATCACCCTACATCACAACACCTCTGAAACCACCATCACCACTCTCTCCTGCATTATGACACCTCTGGCAGAAAACCTATAACTAATGATTGGTCAAAAAACCAATTATTACAGAAAACCTTCTTTTCCTGACTGAGCTCATGATTGGTCAGAAAACCAATTATTACATTTATTGAAGGGCCATATGACGAGAGGTCAAGATGGATTAGCCTCATACCATAAAGGTTGCTTTTTCTTTTATTTGACTACAAGAAGAGATGATCAATAAAGATGATGGAGAAATTACATGGTGATCCATCAAAACACATCGTCATGCAACACCTTACAACAAAAGAGGAGATTAAGGAACGAATCAAAAAGGGTTATGCTAACATTGTGATGGAAAGTGACATTGAGGTCATCAATATACACGAAAGATACTATTGATGAATGAGCCAATAGAAAACCCAGAGGAAGAAGATAATCTCAATAAAGGTGAAACACAAGAAAACGCATGTGAAGTACAAGGTGATATAAGTTCATGCTTTAGTAGGTATACAAGCTTCACAAACGATGAAGGTACAAGGAATAATTATAGGATAATTTTCATAGATTCAGGAAGCACCAATAATTTTTTATACTAGACCGTGGCAAGAGGTTTAAACAAGTGAAACAAACATTTATCTTTGATGTTCAGGTGCATGTTGGAAGATCACTTACATGCCTAGGAAAGTATGCTAACATTAGCATATTTTTATCCACAGAGATCTTTCTCCTACACTTTGATGGATGTGATATTGAAGTTTGAGTGCACTTCCAAAACTAAGGAAAAGAAATTTGCATCAAGGGAAAGGGGTGAGATGACATTGTGTCTGCCCAATCATCAAATGAAGTGGATATTAAAAAAAGATTGTCACATTTTCCTTATGCAACTTTCCATCAAGAAAGAACCTAAAGGTACACCCCAAGCTTCCTAAGAATTGAAGATTCTTCTTTTAAATTTTTCTTATATATTTTCCAAGCCAAAGGGCATAGTTATTAAAGGCACTTTCTTGGCTGCACCTAGTTGCAAGGCGCAGTCAAGCGAGCCTCTTGCGCCTAGTTGCCTTAAGCGTGCACCTTGTATGAGGCTACTGACGTACTTAAGACGTGATTTTTCGCTCCTCATTGAAGTGAGACATACAGATGCAAATTAGGTCCAAAATAAACTTTTTAAAGCTCAATCCATACCTTTAACTACCCTTTTAATTAATTACATAGCATGCATGACACACTTATTTCTTGGCTTGTGAATCAAACTGGAGTGTTTTTGAACATGTAAGTATAAATATTTAAGAAAATATAAAATAAGTGTATTATAAAATAAAAATATTTTTTTGTTTTGTGTGAACTTTCGTTCCAAAAGAAGAAATAGGTTAAAGCAAAAAAAAATTAAATGATTTAGTTTTTATTAAGTATAATAGGGCTTTGAGGTGTCAATATGATATGCGTGATACTGTCGATCCTATTTCTTTGAATGAGATAGACGATAGCAATGATTGGTTGATGATGAAAATGATTTAGTAGTTGATAATGATAATTTGACTTCGAGTGAAGTTGCATGAGCTTCTGGAGTTGGTGAAGATGCCTGCAGTTTTAGATCTCAAGTTTCATCTTCCTTAGAAGGAGTAAGGGAAATTATATCAAAAGGAACTAAAAGAAGATCTTCTTCAAGTCAATTTATTGATAAAGAGAAGGAAGAAATCGGCCTATAGAAATCTGAAACATTTGGTCATGATGATAATGATATGATCGAGAAAGATGATGAAAATTTTGATGATTTAGATATTTGAAGTTTTTTTAATTTGAATTATGCGTATAACATATTTATTTGCTAGTGAATTTTATATTTATATTATTGTTTAATATTTTATAGACTATAGTTTTGTTAGTGAAATATTTTGGCAGAACCAGAGCGCCTTCGGTAAAACGCGCGTCTCACCTTTCGCCATGCGCCTCAAGCCCCATAGCACCTATACCCTTTGGGCGCCTCACGTGAGATCTTATCTTTACCCCACGTCCAGAAGGAAGAAATTGAGAAAAGTTTACAAGAGATGCTTTGAGCCAATATCATTTGCTCAAATGTAAGTCTATATTCTTCCCTGATATTGTTTGTTCGAAAGAAAGGTAGAAGTTGACAGCTGTGCATGGATTATCATGCTCTTAATAATGTCACAGTGAAACACAACTATCCCATCCTTATCATTGATTAGTTGCTTGATGAGTTAGGAGGTGCCATATTCTTATCAAAGTTAGATTTTCACTCGTGATACTATCAGATAAGAGTCCACCTATTAGATATTCGAAAATGTCTTTACGGACTTATGATGGCTATTATGAGTTTTTAGACATGTCATTTGGCTTAACTAATGTACCTTCAACCTCTTAAAGCTTGATAAACAATATTTTAGATCTTACCTTCATAAGTTTGTATTAATTTTCTGACATTCTTGTCTATATTTATCATTTAAAGATCATGTACACCATCTATGTAAGGTGCGTGCTTATTCTTTTGCATGAATATTCTCTTTTTGTGAACAGATCTATATCTTGGTCACATGGTTGGTAAGGAAGAAGTAACAACCAACCTCTCTAAAGAGAGACTCACTTTAAAGAACATAAAGGCATTATGCAGTTTCCTTGGCCTAACAAGTTATTATCATAATTTTGTGAAGAATTTTTTAAAGATCACTGCCTCTCTAACAATTCAACAACTTTATTAAGGAAGGATGCATTCATATAGTGTCCGAAGGTAGACGAGACGTTTTACACGTTAAAGGAGGCTATGTCACTGACACTAGTTCTTGCACTACCTGACTTCACTAATCTATTAATTTAGTGTGACAATCTACCTATCGAAACTGCAACATGAGAGTTTTATGACACCATTAAATTTATTCCTGAACATTTGAAAAAGATATTTTGAAGGGTGTTGGAATGATATGATCCAAAATACACATATTCAAATCACCTCTTTAAAATATTTTCCCCTGTACAAGTCTTTAATTTTTTTTTAAATTTATTTTATAGTTTTATTAGTTATATCACTTATTATTATTATTAGGAATTAGTATTCGTATGGTTGACAAGACACTATTATATGCCTATGTAGCCCTTAGCATTAACCAACCAAGTTAATGAAGTTTAGCTCTTGGAGATCAAACCCTTCCAAGTGATTATCTTCTTTCTTTTCTTTAATTTCATTTTTTTTTACCATCAATTCCCTATAGCCATGCCTTCCTTTCATGGAATTTTATGGCCTTTCATTACCAATTCCTTTAATTCTTATACTCATGCAATCTTTAAGGTCACTTTGACATTTTAGCTCATATATATTCTCAAAAGTCTAAATCTTGAAAATTGTATAGCAATAGAAAGTTGGGTAGATGTCCAAGGGAAGGAAATGGGGTAGATTGGCAAAATCGCTTTGATTGGCCAACTCTTACACAATCATGATGGAATAAAGGACTCAATTCTGTAAATTAGTGCTTTAACATCAACTATATTTAGCTATACTTGATGATCTTATCTTTTATCTTAGAATTTGTGTCAACCTTTAGGCCTTCATACTCCTTTGGAATTCCCTCATTTTTCATATATATTTCAAAAGTTTATGATGTAACATAGCAGACAAACCCCGACCAAAGAGAACATAGACTTTGTTGAGTGGGAAGGTGGAATGGCCCATGTCATATCGGGTGGCGCCACACATTGGTGCAAAGGGGAGGTGCCTCTAGCTGAATTAAGATGCTGATGCTTTATTTCTTCATGCTTCTCAGGGGTAAGGGGCTTAAATACTCCCTGGTACGATAGTAAATTCTCATCATTGAAAATTGTGTTGACAAATTAACAACATATGTACTAATGCTCATTTTTCTCATAATTTGTAAAAGATTGGAAGGGCGAGCCTAAATCTATGATGGGGTGAATGTAAAAAGCATATAATCCCTATATTGTATTCCAATGATGTATATATTAGCTTGAAATTTATAAACCTTATTACTCAATGTGACATTCTCCTAACATTAGTATGGATCTCTTTGTTGCGCTTAGTAAAACTCTCAATTAACTTTGACGAATAAAAGGTGGAAAGGTAGCCTTGTTAACAGCTTTATGATCTCTTGACCCATACACAATTTCAAATGCACTATGGTTGGTAAATTGGTTTACCAAATTTCTATGGGTGAATTTGATAAGAGAGATAGGTTCACAATTGAGACTCACATCCTTGGTGCATTGGTGTATGCGCGTAGTGCAGGGATTTGTAAGGTAACCTTTTATTTTTAGAATATCCATTGTATGAGAAGGTAGAGGGGTTATCTCAAGGGTTGGGCTGGTTTAGTGGGGTGAGTTAGGTTTGAGCTTTGATTTGTTGGGCTAGTCTTGGTAGATCTAATATTTTAGCCATTGTGTTTGAAAAAGTAGTTATTTGCTTGTCCATTGTGAGCAACAAAAAGATTGTAAAGCCAAGGTCGATCAAGGATAAAAGAATCATGCTTATATGAAAGACATCACACCATATTTTGTCTTGATATGAGTCAACAACAACAACAACAACCAAGCATTATCCCACTAAGAGAGGTCGGCTGTCTTGATATGAGCCAATCTCAATAAAAATCAAACACCTTTGAATGATGAGAGAGAGGTCTGATTGATCTATAGCACCGTGTAGGGGTTCGATTGAGGTTTAGGTATGACGTGGATATTCTAGAAAGTGTGTGTGAAAACTGCATTCATGTAACTCCCATTGTTGATCGCAATTTTGCAAGATTAGCTTCCACACTTTGCATAAGTGTAGAAGATAGTAGTACGTTCCATGTGTAGTTTGATGTGGGCATGGAAGACATGCACGGCACTACATGGAGTCCAATAGCGTTTTCAATGTTTCCTTAAGCTCATGATTAGTTTGTTTACTCTTAACTTATTTTTTTAGACAAATTTAATTTATGTTTTTGTTCTTAATCAAATAAAAAGTTTCACCTTTTCTTAACTATGAAATAGTTAAATGGTGATTTTTTTATAATCTATGAATTATTAAATTATGAGTAAAAACTATGAAATAATACAATGTATTTCAAAATCTTCGAAAAGAAACAACCTGTTTAATGTTCACATTAACAATATTTTTTCTCCATTTACTTGAATTTTTTTTTTTTGTAAATTTAAGATTTATTTGAGTTTCGCTTTAGGTTTTCTTTTAATATATATATAAGATATTTATGCACCTCATATCTTAATCAAGGACAATTTAGTAGATTATGTCTTTATTAGTGTAACTTTAAGCACTACCTTAAATGCTCTTTGTATTCGCTCCACCAACCTATATTGTTTTGAAAAAAAAAATTATCAAGGTATGAAATCTCATTCCAAGTTAGAGATTCAATTCTTTGCCAGAATGAGAATGCTAGTTCAATGCAGGGCATGTTGACACAAAATGCAAGAGGCATTGACAAGGAAGAAGGAATGCTGAACTCTTAACCCTTGTCAAGGTCGCCTCGTGTTACCTGCAGAAGCCTTGTGCCAAAGCTATGACAGGTCATAGAACTCACTAAGTCTTGTGTGAAGGCACAAATGTTGTTGCAGTCATTGCCTTTGTCTTATGCGAAGGTTCTGACATTGTTACAACCACACTGTCGTCATGGACCATGCTGAAGTCGACCTTGTCGTGGTCACTGCAGTTGCGTGCAAGTTTCATTGTCTCGCCCTATTTATCTTTCCAGTCAGCGGTCGACAGATTGAACAAGATGTTTTACCTGTGTCATTTGTTTGCTAAGACACAAACCACAGATTCTATTGATTTCTTTAACTTGCCAAGTGAATTAAACATTGTGTCCTCATTATAGTCATGGATCCTACCAAATGCTAGTTTTATTTCTAGTTGTAACTTCTGAAAATTTCAATCTAATTGGAACACAAAGACTAAGTTATGGCTTCAGTGTCTCACTATGTATTGATCAAAAATTTTGTTTGATTGCCCAATGGAGGCATGAAATCATAAGCAATATGGTAAAAAGTTGAATATGCACTTATGTCTGAACATGTGATAGCTTTGTCTGTTTTTAAAATGATGATCTTGGTTAGGTGTAGCTAAAAATTTCAGTTCCAAGTTTTAAGAAAGCAGCAATTGCTGCAGCAACCTTTCATATTTCCAGATTGCTTTGTGATTAAGTATTATATTTGCATTTTAGTTGGAAACTTTTTTTTTTTGTGCTTGCTTTTTTCTAATACTTCGGTTACTCTGCCAGATGTGGGTGTTGAGAGATGTGTTAACTTGGATGGTCTGACGGAAGCTCAAATTAACAATAAACTAGAGGAACTTGGTAAAGCTTGACTGAATACATCATGGACAACTTATTAAATCAATGGCGTTTGTTTCTGTCTGCAATTAAACCAACAAAAACATTTTCTTTTAATTTCCAAGTATGCTCTCCAGGATGACTCCTAAACTGTTGGAAGTGGGTCATTATATTTATTTGGAGTTTCTCCTGGATTGTTTCATTAAATAAATGACATTTCTATCGCCTTGCAATTTAACCACGTATGCTGTCTGCCAAACTCCAGGATAACTTCTAAACTGTTGGAAGTGGGATATTATATCTTCTTCATTCATCACGATTATTTTGTAAGTTATATTAAGCACTGCTTTAGCTGATGGACTTATAGTTGAAAAGACCAATATAATTCTTGCGAGCAAGTTGTTGCAAACTTTATTACAACTTGTGTGACAGATAATTTATCTGAAAAGTTATTAAGTTTGATTCTTGCACGAGAAGTTAAGAGAGATTGAAAGAGTTTGGAATGTTAGTAGGTAAAGATGACTTGTTATTTCTGAAGATATTTGCAACCGGAAGGAAAAGAGGTATTTACAAATATTTTCTGATTAAAATTAGTTTAATTTAATGGTGTACACATTATGTATCCAAAAATTTCTTATAAAATATTAAAATATTTCTTATAATAAGAAGATTTTAGAAAAATGTGGAGAATGAATAATCTTAAGGAAGAAACTAGAAGGAAGATTATGATGAAGTCATGAGCCAAATGGACGGACCAAAGAATAGATCATGAATCTCTATTGAGTCTGAAAAATGGTGAGCTATGATATTTTTCTCTAGGTAAGCTGGTGACGACCTTGACATATTCTCTTCTTTGTAGGCTTGATATGCTTGGTAAATTGTCATAAACCATTCTTTTGTTTCTAACTTGCCTTAGTATCTAGTAGATTCTTCCACTTCATCAAGTATTAAGTGTAGTTTGAGGCCTCTATTCTTTGAATAATAATCTTGTTTGTAATGGTGTACTTTACATCTTCATCGATGGAGGTGACAATAACTGTTGGCGTGCAATTAAACATGTACCTGATTTGATCTTGTTGGTTTTCATGGTACTGCTTGAGAATGTTTGCATTAGAGACAAGATGAATGTTGAACTTTGGTGGATGATGGACTTGGTAACACGTCTTACTCACATTTGATGATGGGGAAGGGACCTTTGTTTCTTCTTAGTAGCCCTTGTGTACTTTCGAAAAGGACTTAAATTGCTAGGGTAGGAGTTTCACAAGTATCATGTCACTTTTCTTGAACTCTATATGTTGTCCTTTTGTATTTGCCCATTTCTTTATCTTCTTGGTGATTTTGTTTAAATAATATTGGTGCAACCATGCCTTAACATGTGTTTGCATGGTATTTTGATGTTTGAGCAATGTTTAAGTTAGAAAATATAATTTATCGATTCGTATATCAAGTGCAAGTGTAGGTAAGCTTGAACACCGGAAGTCCAAGAAGGTTCTTGGCAGGGAAAAATCCAAGTAGACACTTGGCATGAAGGAAGTCCTAGGTCAATCTATTGTTAGGCAACTAAGGAAAGCCCCAATGAGTTGATGAAGACTAGATGCTTAGCGAGTGCATGAAGTCACAATGAGTGGACGAGGTTGGACACCAAAGATGAGAAAAAAGCCTCAGAAATGAGGAGCTCCTTGGCATGGTTCCGGAGGTCTGGAAAACCTCTTAGCATCTAGCGCCTTAAGGAATAAAGGCATATGTAAGCTCAATTAGGAAGCCACTGAAAAGAATGTGTTAGTCAATTAATTAGAAGTATCAGTTGACTGAGGGTGTAGTCGGCCATTGTGATGAGCCAAAAATCTTGTTGTTTGCTCGGAGTTTAGAGGCAGTCGACAGGAGCGATGCAATCATAGGCATCTGTTGGCTGATGATACTAATGGTAACAACTTAGTTTACCATTGGCGTTGAAAGCAACTGTTAAATTGTGTCAACAGTTGATTGATGGTGTCTAATTAATTGACTGCTCGTTTGGAAAAGCTGATTTCAATTAGAGAAGAAAATTATGAATTGGCTATAAAAAGGGTGTCAAGGTAGCTTGGGTAGGATTGATGGTGCTAGTGTGGTAGAGGGGTGAATACCATTTTGTTGCTTAAGAGGTTAGTGTTCTACAAAAATACTTACAATGGAAATAAATGAACACAAGAAAAACAAAACAAGAGACACCAAGATTTTTACGTGGTTCATGAATTGCTACGTCCACAGTCTATGCACACAAAGTTCCTTGTCTTTCTTCTCTTCAATTAAGTATTGAGGTGGTGATACTTCTTACCATAAGTAGCAAAATGCAATAGTATATACAAGAATAAAAATAGGAACAGTAAAGCTTTCAGGGGACAAAGAGTGGACATGATTTGTACTGAGTGAATTATTTGGTGTCGATTAGGAGACTCCTCACTGGTCTAACTGCTTGAGGAGCAAGGTAGAGGTTTTTTTTAAGGTTTTTATTTTTTTATTATTTTTTCTTTTCGCTTGTGTAAAAGAACAAAAAAAGATGGAATACGACGAAAAGTTCGGCCAGTGCATCTATGAACCATCACCATATGATATCGAGAACTTCAAGATGTGGAGGTCGGCAATCAAAAATCTCATCCTAATGTGCAATTTTGACAATTAGGTGATATTGAAGAAGCCTTCTTCCCAAAGACCAAAGGATGTAGAGGTAATTGAATTTTGTTAAATATTTTACCTAATGAGATTTTGTGTAAGTACCAAAACACCTACTATCTATGACCCGTTGATCAAATTTCATGAGGACTTCTCGAAGGCAGAAGATCAAGTCGAACTCGAGTGCGAGTTATCAAGGGAGGAGATAAAAGGTAATGATTGTAAAGTTAATTTAAAATTACATAGTTCATTTTAAGTGTAGAAAAAATGACACTATAAAAATAAATGCTCCATTTATAAAATTTGGTCGTTATAATCGGTGGTAAAGGAGGAATCGATGCAAAAAATCTAAAAAAAAAAAGAAAAGACCATGTAACATGCTTTCATGCAACCAAATCGAACACTACAAGAATCGATGTTTGCAAAGAAGATCCAAGGATCTAGAAGGGCGATTAAAGTTAATAATTTCAAATTATATGATAATCCTAGTTTTTGTTATGTGTACTGGTGATAATTTAGATATTTTCAATTATGATAGTAAATTGAATATGCATGATAACTCTATCTTAATTTAATTTGTTCTAATAATTCATTTAATTCAAATTTAATTATCAAAAATAAATAAATTAATAACAAAATAATTAATTAAAAGTTAATTCAAATTCTAATAATTTAAATAATCAAATAAAACAAAATTAGTTTAATTAAGATTTTGATTAAGTCAATGAAGACTTTGACCCGGTACATCAATCAAAATCTTCATTTGTTCAATTAAAAATTAATCTAAAAGCCCTAGGAAAATGATCCGGTGGTCAAGTACTCCAACGGTTAATCAAACATGTAAGATTTGAATCCCACTATAACGCATTGTAAGATATTTTCTTCCAATGGATGATAAACTTAAGAACGCTAGTCGCTTTGGATGGACAACCACGACCACTTCCTGATTTACTCTTATGGTTGGTGAAAAATTTTCGTAGGACCAAATTGTAAGATATGATAAATTAAATAATAAGTATTATTGGAGAAATAATCTTATAGAATTTTCTATGAATTTTTAGAATTTTTTTGAGATTTAAATGAAATATGTATGATACGTTTAAGGGGATGAATTTATTAGGCTTGGAGAAAGTTTGGAATATCAATTAAGTGGGATTTTATTGATTTAATTGGTCTTTGGTTGACATTATTAACCTAAGTATAAATACATTAGACCTAGGTTTATCTCATTCATTTCCTGATTCCTCTCCTCTCTATTACCATCACCCTCTCCGCTCGATCTAGTGCCTCGGCCACCACTCGACATCGTCGTCGTTGCATGCCGGTCGCCGTCTTTGCACTTCTTGCCATGGACACCAAGCATTCGCTAGAAGCCAAGCACCCAAGCTCCCTTTTCGGTCGTGCCCCAACTCCTAATTCCGCCACCCGATCGCCCTAGCGTCGTCGCCTCCTGTCGTGCCACCGATCTCCCATCGCCAACACCTGACTCGAGCACACCCAATCGTCGGGGTAGCTCGGTCAATTCTCTCTTTGATCTGCCCTAGTAGTCGCCCCTCTCCCCGACTCATCATCGCACTGTGTCTGTGCGTCATTGTCGTCGCACTGGTCGACGTCGCCATCCTTGTGCACCATTGTCCTTATCGACGTTGTTGATCCCGTGAGTTGTCGACCCTCACAAGCCACTGTTGATCTGATCCCTTCCTCGTTGGAAAGTCGAGCATCAATCGGGCACAAGGAGGGTTGACACTGTCCCAGTCATCTTAGCCACACCTCTCAACTTTGGGTCATGTTTAGGATAGATAGGGCAATCAATCCGCTTTGTTTTTAGAGTTGCTCATTATGATTGTACGACCTTCCGCTTGACGACAAGTATTTTGAAGAATAGTGTCGAACGGTCGCCGCACTTCAAAGACTTCGGGCTTTTTGAGTAGCTCGTATTCATGGTCGGTCGTTCATCCTTCTCTGATTATAAGACCGATGCTTGCCGACTCATCGAGCCAAGGGTTTAAGGTCGCCGCTCGACCGTTGGAGAAGATGAGAGTTTAAGGTCGCCGCTTGACCGTTGGCGTAGACTAGGGTTTAAGGTCGTCGCTCAACCGTTGACGAAAACTAGGGTTTAAGGTCACCGCTCAACCGCTGATGACGACAAGGGTTTAAGGTCGCCGCTCGACCGCTGACGACGATAAGAGTTTAAGGTCGTCGCTCGACCGTTGATGTAGACCAGGGTTTAAGGTCGCCGCTCGACCATTGATGTGGACCAATGTTTACGGTCGCCGCTCGACCGCTGATGTAGACCAGGGTTTAAGGCCTCCGCTCGACCGTTGATGTAGACTAGGGTTGAAGGTCGTCGCTCGACCGTTAAGGAAGACACATCTCAAGAGTGGCATTCTTCGCTTTTATTCATATTTTGCCCTACATTCACTCGCGCACCTCTCATCTGGCCCGGTAGGGTTGGAGATGATTCGCGCTCCACAGCCTCTCGAGCTGCCTTCCCCCCTCATCCTCCAAGTAGTAAGCGCCCGAACAGAGCTTTTGCACGATCTTGAAAGGTCCTGCCCATGGGGCTTCGATTTTGGTGACGGCGTCGATCGGCTTCACTTTCTTCCATATGAGATCGTCGACTTGGAAGGACCTTGGGATCACCCTCCGATTGTAGTTCTGCTTTATCCGTTGCCGGTACGCCGTTAGCCGAACAGCTACTTTCGCCCGTGTTTCATCCACCAAGTCGAGCTCCATGAGCATTCGTTCGGCGTTTCCCTCATCGTAGTGCTGCACCTGATTAGATTCTACTCTGACTTCCAAGGAGACGACTGCTTCGCCGTCGTATACCAAGTGGAAGGGGATTACGCCGGTCTCCTCCTTCAGGGTCATGCGAAGGGTCCACAACACACTGGGGAGCTCGTCGACCTAGCTACCTTCGACGTGCTCTAGCCGAGTGCGTAAAACCCTGAGAATCTCCTGATTGGCGACTTCGACTTGTACGTTGCCCCGGGGGTAGGTAACAGAGGTGAAGGCTTGTTGGATGTCATATCCCTCGCACCACTCTTTGAGCCTCTAACATGCGAATTGTCTCTCATTGTCTGATACGAGTCGGCGTGTGATGTCGAACCAGCATATGATGTTCTACCACACGAACTTAATGACCTTATGCTCGGTTATTCTTGCAAGCGGCTCGGCTTCCACCCACTTTGAGAAGTAGTCGACCGTGACAAGCAAAAATTTTCGTTGACTAGTCGCCATGGGGAATGACCCAATGATATCCATACCCTATTGGTCGAACGGACAAGATACCGTGGACGCCTTCATTTCCTCGGTCGGTCGGTGCGGAAGGTTGTGATAATTTTGGTAGGACAACTAGGTGGCCACAGTCCGAACGACATATTCTTGGAGGGTTGACCAAAAATATCCGGCCAGGAGTATCTTTCGAGCTAATGAATGGTCGTCCGGATGGCCTCCGCATGAACCTTGGTGCACCTCTCGCGGAATGTGTTCGACATCTTCCGATTCGACGCATTTGAGTAGGGGCTTGGAGAAGACTCTCTTATAAAGTTGGTCCCCGACCAAGGTGAACCATCCGTCCCTCTTATTCAGCAGACGAGCTTCTTCCTGATCGGCAAGTGTTGCTCCCGACCACAGAAACTCTGTCAGAGTTGTCCTCTAGTCGTTCGAGAAGGTCATTCCTTCCATTTGGTCAATATGCGCCACTAGCGAGACTTGTTCGATCGACTGCCCTATGATGATCGGCCATAACGAACTGGCTAATTTTGCCAACTCACCTGCCGCCTGGTTCTCCGATCAGGGGATTTTTTGTATAATGACCTCTTGAAAGTTGGTCTTCACCTTCTCGAAGCCTTCTGCATAGAGCCTGAGCCGGGCATTACTTATCTCGAACATCTCGGATAGATGCTGAGCAGCCAACTGAGAGTCCGAGTGGATGAGGACTTTTCCCACATGCCGGGCTGCCTGTAAACCGACTATCAATGGTTCATACTTAGCTTTATTATTGGTGGCTCTACAGTCCAGCCGAACAGATAGCTGCATCCAGTCTTCCCGTGGTGAGATGAGCAATATGTCGATTCTGCTACCTTACCAAGTGGACGAGCCATCAACATATATCCTTCATGTTACCTCCGGCTCGTCACTCGGGATCTCTATGACGAAATCCGCCAAGGCCTGAGCCTTGATTGCCGCTCGGAGTTGATATTGTATGTCGAATTCGCTCAGCTCGGTCATCCATTTGATCAGTCTTCTTGATGCCTCGGGGTTGAGAAGAATCCGTCCCAAGGAGCTGTTAGTCAGCACGATGATTGAGTGTGCGAGGAAATATGGACGAAGCCTCCGAGCAGCGAGAATCAGAGCATAAGTTAATTTTTCCAGACCGATATAACGAGACCCTGCATCCTTCAATATATGGCTTAAAAAGTATATAAGTTGTTGCTCTTGGCCATTCTGCCTAACTAGAGCCGACCCAACCGCATACTTGTTGGATGATAAGTAGATCCAGAGCGGCTCACCAACAATTGACTTAGCTAATATAGGCAAGGAGTTAAGATATTCCTTAAGCTCTTCCAATGCCCGATCGCACTCGGTGCCCCACTGGAATTTTGTAGCTCGGCAAAGAACTTTGAAGAATGGCAAGCTCCGGTCGGACGACTTATATATGAATCTGGATAGCGCCGTGATCTAATCGGTCAGCCGTTGAACTTCCTTCAAGTTCCGAGGCGGCGATATGTCTTGCAACGCTTTGATTTTTCTTGGATTGACTTCAATGCCTCGCTCAGTGATGATGTAACCCAAGAAGCGACCACTCTTTGCGCCGAACAGACACTTGATCGGGTTCAGTTTTATTCCATAGGCCTTCAGCGCTCGGCAGGTCTCCTCGATATCTGCGCATAGATCAGCAGCTCGGAGGGATTTTATTAATATGTCGTCGACGTATACCTCCATTTTATGGTCGATCTGCCATCGAAACACCTTGTTCATCAGCCTCTAGTAAGTGTCTCTGACATTCTTGAGTCCGAACAGCATGACGTTGTAGCAGTATGTTCCGTCGGCCGTAATGAAGCTGACCTTCTCCGGGTCCTCGAGAGCGAGCAGCACTTGATGATACCCTTGGTATGCGTCGAGTATGCAAATCAACTCTCAACCCGCCATTGAGTCCACCATCTGGTCTATCCTGGGTAACAGATAGAAGTCTTTTGGGCACGCCTTGTTCAAATTACGGAAGTCAATGCAGACCCGTCATTTATTGCCTGGCTTAGAGACTAACACGACATTGGCTAGTCAGCTCGGGAATTGAACTTCCCTAATATGGCCGACCTCCAACAACTTCTTTATCTTCACTCGGATGATCAAATTTTGCTCCACGCTGAAATCCCTCTTTCTTTGCTTCATCGGTCGAGCGTCCGGTCGGACATGAAGCTCGTGTTGAGCCACACTCGGGGAGATACCGGGAAGCTCGTGTGTTGACCAGGCGAACACATCATGATTTTGTCTAAGGCAGGCGACCAACTTTGCCTTCTTCTCCACCTCCAGGTCGGCGATGACAAAGGTGGTTGCTTCCGTTCGGCTGGGGTAGATCTGAACCTCCTCCTCTTCATACACCAATGCAGGAGGCTTTTCAGTGATTGTGTTCACCTCCAGGCGTGGATTCTTCCGAGTGCTTCTCGCTTGGGAGTTGACCATCTCGACGTAGTATTGTCGAGCGGTCAGCTGATCGCCTTTGACTTCGCCGACCCCGTCGTCCACCGGAAACTTTATCTTTTGGCAATAGGTAGATACCACCGCCTAGAATTCATTAAGGGTCGATCGACCCAAGATGATATTGTAAGCCGATGATGCGCCCACCACGATGAAGTTGGCGGTCCTGGTTCTCCTGAGTGGCTCTTCCCCAAGCGAGATGGCCAATCGGGCCTGTCCGAGCTACAGTACCTCATTGCCCATGAAGCCGTATAGTGGGGTTGTCATAGGCAGCAACTCATTTCGATCGATTTGTAATTGATCGAATGTCTTCTTGAAGATGATGTTCATCGAACTCCCTATATCAACAAAAGTTCGGTGAATAGTGTAATTAGCAATTACCGCTAGGATGATCAGTGCATCGTCATGAGGGATCTCCACTCCCTCCAAATCGCTGGGGCCGAAGCTAATCTCGGGCCCTTCGGCTTTCTCCTTGCTGCATCCCACGATGTGGATCTCCAGTCGTCGAGCGTATAACTTCCTGTCTTTATTGGAGTCACCGCCAGTCGGCCCACCGGCGATCATGCCTATTTCTCCTCAGGCGATATTGCTTCTGTTTTCTTCTTCTCGAGCGAAGAGTCTATTTCGCTCGGCCAGGACTCGAGCAGGATCAATGTTATCCCTCCCCTGGTGTTGATTGCGTTGTTTGAGCGCTCTTCTTTTGTCCTCTCGCCGCCCGGCAAATCGTTGTCTATGTCGTCGATCGGGAGTTGGAGATCGGCGGCGATATCCTCTTGGAGTCGGTCGGCTATCGATCGGCATCATATCGTAACAGTCGCGTGTGTTGTGCGTCACCGACTGATGAAAGGAGCAAAACATGGGCGTTTATACCTTACCTCTTGTCGTCTTCTGCCGACTAGAGGCCACATGTTGTATGGCATGTGTCCTGGCCTCTTGGTGCGACCGAGCTCCCTCTGCTCTTGGCCCTTTGGGCGGCTGGTGGCTCTTTGACGGTCGTCGCTCGGGCGCCGGCGTGAGTTCGACCGGCGTTTCCTTCTTCCTTGTTGTCTGGGCTTCTTTCACATTTATGTACTCATTGGCTTTCCTGAGCAGGCGATCGAAGTCCCTAGGCAGCTTCTGGATGAGCGATTGGAAGAACTCTCATTTAACCAGCCCTTGAGTGAAGGCGTTCATCATCGTTTCAGATGAAACTGAGGGGATATCCATGGCTATTTGATTGAAACGCTTAATGTACGCTTGGAGCGCTTCCTTGGGGTCCTGCTTTAAGGCAAAGAGACTGACGCTCGTCTTCTGATAGCGTCGGCTGCTGGGGAAATGATGCTAGAGCACAGCTCGGAAGTCCTTGAAGCTATGTATCGAGTCATCCTACAATCTTCAGAACCAGCACTGCGCTGAGCCGGAGAGAGTATTGAGAAAGATTCGGCACTTCACCCCATCCGTGTACTGGTGCAGCGTGGCCGCATTATCAAATTTATCCAAATGATCCTCTGGATCGGTCGTTCTATTGTATTCCCCGATCGCCAGTGGAGTATAGTGCTGGGGTAGAGGATCACACAAGATCGCTTGGGAGAACTGCAGATTGATCCGCTCGGGCGAAACGTGACTTCTGGGTGCCTTTCCTTTGCGCGTATCCCGAATGGGAGCGTCGTCCGAAGATGACCCCCTTTCCTGGTTTGCCTGCGCTATTTCTGAGAGGGTTTGGAACAAGGCGCGATGAAATGGGATGTGCGCAGGCGGCCTTCCTGCGTGTTGGTCGGACCTCTATTCTTCCCCCATATGGAAACGGGTTCCGATTGGTCTTCCAGTCCCGCTTGTCCTCCTGCTGCCGACATCGCCTGCTATTGTACTAGCCGATCGGCTAGTGCTTGCTGTTGCTGCTGCTCGAACATCTTTGCCGCTCGGGCTTACATAAGCATGTCGAGCTCCTCTTTGGTGAGCGTCACGGTGGTAAGTTGTCTAGCATCCTCCATATTCTCAACTCGGATGCAGGTTAAGTTCTTATAGACGGCGCAAAATATGATCATGTCCAAAAGTCAATAAGATGGAAAGTTAAGGATGTGGCGCTCCCGCTGACCGTCTGTAGACCTGGCTCGGACCTGTAACACAGATTACGTCAGTGCTGAGCCAGGGAAGGGGTCCCCTACGTTGGCCCTCCAACGCTCAAGTCAATCACCGGCGATGAAGTAGAAGGCGGAGTGAAATGAACAGTAGCGAGAACAATGTCTATTGCGTATTGTGTACCTCCGTTGATGCTTGGACCCCCCCTTTATATAGATCTCCTGTAGCGCGCGTGCACGCTTCCCAAAGCGAGCACGTTTTCTAAAGTTTTCCCTTAAAAGAATTGTAAGTAAAGTGTCTCTGACACAGTATCTTAATAGGCCGAGCATATCTCTAAAGTGACAGTGGAAGTTTCCGTCGTACGATCTTCTAGTTGTCCATGCTCGGTGTCAGTGGCACTAACTCCCAAAAGGATGTCGATGGAAACTAGAGAGAGTATGCTACTAGGCCGAGCGGGTTGGCCGCTCGGCCGGAGCTTCGCTGTTCCTATGTCCCGTCCGCTTGGCCGGGGCTCCAATGTGTTTGTGTCACGTCCGCTCGACCGGAATTCCACTGTGCTTGTGTCACGTCCGCTCGGTTGGAATTCTACTGTGCTTATGCAACATCCACTCGGCCCGGCTCCTGCACATCGTCTCCTCCTTCGTTCAGCGTCATATTCTCCATTAAGCATCAGTCATTTGACCTCCCCGTGTCGAAGGCGGGATCAGACCGGGACCTTCTCTCCCCGGTTGGGGCATGCTCGCCCGACTGGCCAATACTATCTGTGTGTTGATCGCCTTAACTTTGACCTTCACCATGAGAGCTATCCTCTGCGGGGTGGGGCCCCTCCTAATCACCGCATCATCAATATTTTCATTGTATTCTTCAAATGATCCTTTATCAATAGAATTTGTCTTCTTACAACAAATGACAACCATTTCCTTTTATGCAGTAGATGTAAAAGTGTTACTTACTCGATTATCATTAACTTGTTGATGTAACATAACATCTATAAAAATGTTATCTATTTCATTAGTCCACTTAATCATATCCTTCTTGACTTGTTCGACCATAGAACTCATTTCTACTCAATACCTGTATCAAATGCATATGTGACAATGAAAAAAAAAATCAAATCTTATACATAGTTTAAACTCGTTTCATTCAACTATATAATATTGGATTGACAAACATAATCAATGCATAAAAATAATATCCAATCGAAGAATGTCTAGTAATAAGATTTAGCAATAGGATGCTCAAAATATCACAGTATTCAAATTAAGCATTATTAATTAATATGCTACATCAAAACATTCTCATAATTTTCCAAATAAAACCAAATAAGTCTTTCTTTAGTTGTTATTGTAATCCGACCATGTAACATTAGCTATGTTATCCTTGATCATATTCTCTTGCCTCCCATTATCATCTTGTCTCTCATTACAACTCACTTCATTGTCATAATTTGCACTCAATTCATGATCCACTTCACGAATCAACCTCTCGTCCACCCCTATTAAAAAATTATAAAGAATACAACACACTAAGATAATGTCTGTGTGAATGTCAATTTCATAGTAAGGTTCTATTCCACTAACAATAATTGAAAACCTCTTCTTTAAAACCTCAACAACTCTCTCAATTGCATTGTAAAGAGATGCATATCTAAGATTGAATAACTCTTTTGCATTTGTAAGGTCACATCTTGAGTATTCCTTTAATTGATAATGAATTCCTTGATAAGGGGTAATTAAATCCCTTTTCAACATAATCAGAATCAACTAAATAGTATTTACCTACCAACAAACAAAGGATATAGGTTTAATCATATTTACTTCCAAACATTGTCCACTAATAAACATTAATTGTAAACTAAATACCATGAGGAATTATTAATTTATCATGTCTAGATAGCGCATTTTTGACGATTCGAGAATCGAATGTAGTTCCTTCCCACCCAAATAAGATATATGTGAACTTCAAGTTGAAAGAACATGTCGCCAACACATTCGTAGTGGGTCAATCCTTTCTTCTTCTATATCTAGGTGTGTCTACATCGGATACCTTACCATGCATATGAGTTCCATTAATGCACCAACATAAACATACAATTAAGAGACAATGAGCATATTTAGCTACAAAGTGCCTTACAAACCTTCTAAAATTCAAAATAAGTGTTACCTTGAAGTGAGAGTAGAATCTACTACTACTCTATATAAGCAAAGGGATTTTAGATCCATCTAGTTACGTTGCTTTATAAAATTAGTATGAAGTTCAATAATGACTTTTAAGACTTTATGAAAATGATTATTAATAGTCCATGTACTTCGACAAAAGAAAAAACTCAACTCTTGATGTTTGACATCATAGCCAGGCAAATATAAAAATTTAGCAACCTTCTCTTCAACATTTGAATTCCTATTGGCTTTTACCCTTGTGTTGTACTTTCATAGTTCACACAAGCCAACAAAGTCATCCACACTTACTATAAGAATGTTACGGCAAGCCTCATTAGATGTTATCAGGTTGTCCAATAAAATATGTCATCCATTCTTTTTTTTCTCATTATTCTTCATTAGACTTCCTCATTAGATGTTATCGGATTGTCCAACAAAATGTGTCATCCATTCTTTTTTTTTTTTTTTGCTCATTATTCTTCATTAGATTTTTATCTACATACGTATTCATAGCTTTCAACATCATTCCAATAATAACTACACAATTTCTATTTATGAAAATTTTATCATCTAAACTCTACATACTATCATTGTTCTCCTCATAACAATCTAGTCAACTTGGTGATTGGCTATAAACTGACCCCATGATTTATTTTATCCTTTCTGATAACCTAGAAACAAGCTGTGAGAGACGTCTAAGGTGAGCATAATCATCTTTTACTATAATTATTCTCCTCATAACAATTATTAACATTAGAATAATCTCCATCATTATCACACTCCATCTCATTAAATATGTAGAAAGATAAACAATAATAATAGACTACTATAATAATTCATCAAAGTTGTTTGCTATCAAAAACAAATAAAAGTTGTAATAGTTAAAGCTGAGTCATCCATAAATCAAGTTAATTAATGGTGTTTATGAGAATTTTATAATTATAGATTTAGTCCACTAAAAATTTCTCCCAGAAGTGAATTATCATATAATCAGCTTTAGGGTGATGATTAGCAACACAAAGGGGTAAAATCAAAGCTAGTCTTGGGATCAAGGTAAAATGGCATGTATTTTAATTGAAAATTAAAACAATGATAGAAACCATCCAAACGTACACTAATCAATGAGCAGGATAACTAAACGCGTAGCAGTCGTTAGTAATTGCAGGAGGAATCGTAGAAGAAAACTGGAGCAATCTTAGAAGAAAATTGGAGCAACGACGTGCATCAATCACAAAATAGTTGCTTACAATAGTTGTGGATTAATCGTGAGAGCGGCAATCTTGGAACAGCAGTAGCAATCAGGGATGATCACGGATCAGATTGGTTCAATTATTGGGGTAAAAAATTATCCGGTCTTACTAGATCAGATAATGCAATATCAAGACCTACATCTAACCTTATATCCGACAGTTTTTATGTATCAGATATCCGACGGGTTGTCAGTTATTTGGATATCCGACCCTATATCCAATGAAATATAAAATATAAATATAAATACAAAAAAAAAATAAAATATTTTAAAATGATAATAGACATTACTCATTATACGTTTTAGCAGCTAATCGAAAATATCTACTATAACATGTAGTAACTTATCGACAGTAGCTGCTATAATGTGTAACAACTTATCAATAGTAGTTACTACAAGTAGGGATGATCGCGGATCGGGTTGGTTGGGTTATTAGGATAAAAAATTATCCGACCCTACTAGATCAGATAATGCAATATCAGGACCCTATATCCGGCCCTATATCCAGTAGATTATTTATTTTCGGTTTAATTCAGGTCGGTATAAATGGATTCGTCGATTTAACGAATTGACTGCTCACCCCTAGTAGTAGCAATCACGGAAGAGAAAATAAGGGTGGAGTAGTCACAGAAGAGACAAAGAGCAATCGACGGGTGAGGAGGTCCGCAAGAGAGGAGGAAGAGGAAATCAGTGATCAGAAAGAAAAAAGGAAAGGTTTAGTGATATTTATGTGATTTCCTTTTTTTCCACTTTTCCTTCGTCTTTTCGTCCGATTAGAGGGGATAAATTTTATTCACCAAAGGAATATGATTTTCATGGCCTTTAAATTTTTAATAAGTAAATAATAAAAAAAATCCCGCAGCAGAAAGTTACCTCTTATTTTACTTTCCCTACCTCCAAATAAACAAAGCTACGTTTGGTTCGGTGTAATGTAATCTTACTTGTAATGTAATCAAATTTATAATGTAATGTAATATAATATTGATTACATTACTACGTTTGGTAATGTAATGTATGCAATCTTTGATTACAAGGATGATTACATTCTTTTGTTTGATGTCCATTATTTTTTATAAAGAATGTAATTCGTATTATTATAAAATGACAAAAATATCCTGCGACCTCTACCGATGGTCGCTGCACCTCTGCCGGAGCTTGCGGCAACCAACGGTCGTCGCCGTTGGCCGGCCGTGGTCGCCGACGGCCGGCCGTGGTCGCCGACGGCCGGCCGTGGTCGCCGACCGCCGGCGACGACCGGTAGGCGAGGTCGACAGCGGTGGACAGCGACAGCCGATGACAGTGGATGGCGGCCACGGTGGACTAGGGGTATATTCGACATTTAAATTTTGATTAAACGATGACCTCATAATATAATCCGATTACATAGTATTTGCTTTGTAATCCAGATTACAAAACTTCACTACCTTTTGTAATCCAGATTACATTACATTACATGTTTAAAATTAAACCAAATAAAATAATCAACCTTGTAATGTAATCCTGATTACATTACAATGCAAATTACACCTTACCAAACGTAGCCAAAGTGTCAATCTTTTAACCTTGTCACTTTCAAACTCATTATCAATCATTCAACTTTGCTATTGTGAGTTTTTAAGTTCACATGATTCTCATCATCCATGCAAATCCAGACACAACAGCACCAAGACATGATAAAAGTGAGATTGGTTTTGTTCTAATAAGAATGGCCTTCGAGTTTGTATATGCAAACCAAGAAAAGAACAGCTGAAACATAACTGCTTCAACGACATTTGCAGTTAACTATGTAGATCCAACCTGAAACTACCATCAACACATTTGAAGGTGTCACAAAATGGATGTTATGAAAATACAATACAAGGCCTATACATGAACATACTTGGGTGCAATTAGAAGATCAAAAGACCAATATGCAAATAAAAACCTCAACAGCCCTAGTTTCTTCCATGCAATAATTACAGTCTAGCAATAATTACAGTCTAGCATCTCACTATCGCCGCCATGAAACAGAACTTGAGATATTGTTTGTTGCAACTCACCTTTAAGCTCCCTAGGCACCTGAAAGCATGGAGAGATCTACAGACACAAACAGCAAATGTTTCAATTAGTGCACCATTTAACCAAAAGGATTTCCGCCTGGAGAAGAAGTTGGGGTATGTGATGGATAGTTTCTGGAGTCTAAATGCTGGTTCAATGCAAGTCCTTCCATGTTAAACCCACCAGATTGATGCCTGCATTCACAACAAAGACTAACATCATTACTTCTGAAGCTATTCAAAGAAATGATATTTGTAAATGGAAATTGCCAGCATATGGTCTTCAGAGATTATTATTGTGTCAACAAGAATGGAACCCATGTAGAGGGGCAACAATGGAGCAAGCAGTAAGGATCTTTGTCTACTACATTAAAAGAATAAAGATAGAGGAAGCAATTTTTAGCTCCTTTTCCCAGACGTGATTCCGTCCAAGAGTGGATTGGAAAAGCATGGAAACGTTGAGAAGGTTTTAGAAAAAGACTAATTTAGCTTTGCAGCTCCCAGGAACAACAAGATTAAAGGTTTTAGTTTTTTGGATTGACCACATCATTCCTCATTTCCTCGCTTTTCAAATAGACAAGACTAAGGAAACCACTCTCACCTCCCTTGCCATCACTCTTCATTCTTTCCACACTTCATTCCCTCAAGTATCTTGAGAATATTTCTCTGGTTCCAAAATAGAGAGTGCCACCACCAGCATCACCAAGCATTTTGATTTAATCTCCAAATATCACATAGCAATTTAGAAGCTAAAACGACGTACATTTTCTATCAATTAGTTTAACAATTTTTCTGCATTCTAAATCATCTAGACTCCCCAGCATGGAGAGATTAATTTAAAAAGAAGAAAAAAAGTTAACTGCAAGGAACTTACATAGCAGAAAACATAGAACTAGATGGTGCAAGAGCCACATGCCTTGCACCTTGCTGAACCACATTTGGACCTGAGGATATTGAACTTTACCATCAGCATCAACAAATAATTAGCCAATGGACATATTGAACAACAACACAAAATTCAAATGTTAAAATTCTACCTCGAGGCATAGTTGGCATTGGAATTTGTTGTGGGGGCAGCCACTGTTGGGTCGAAAAGCTGGATGTGCGCACAAAATATGAATGGTCATCAAAACTAGAAAATGCTCCCTGAGGAACAGTTGACATTGGAGTTTGTTGTTGGGCCAACCACTGTTGGGTGGGTAAGCTCGATGTGCGCAGTATTGATGAATGGCCATCTACATTAGGCAGTGCTGCTTGCAAAGGTGCTAAATTTGGGAACTACGAGGGGAAAAAAGAAATATATGGAAGTAAGAAATGACCATGGCAATAGACTTTAGTTGTCATGAATATTTTACATCACAAAAATTCATGAGATACTTTAATTTTATTTTAATTTATGTTACACAAGGAGCATTGCTTTGAAAAATATCTACCTGCTCCTAAACAACTCATGCAAGCTGCATAAGCTTATGCAGCAAGTGACACATGACACTGGCATAAGGCCGCAAAGGATCATGCGAAATAGACCAATGTTCAACTTGTTAATGTGGCACAAGGTGACTCGCTCACCCCATGTGCCCCTCCACGTCCGTCCCAAGACAGTTGGAAGGGAGGTAAATCACGGTGACCAAGCGGCATCTCTTTAGGTGAGAGGGATTTTATTCCCCATGAGATTGTTCCCCCGCGGATTCGACCCCCTACTTTCATGTGACAATCTACCACCCGAGTACCAACTCAGCTATCCATGGGGTCAAATGTCCAACTTGTTAAGCTCCATGTCATATTAAAGTTAATATTGATCAAACCTATTTTTCTAAAAATTAATCTTATTTCTTAGGTCGACAAGTAAATTGTCATCTGGATTGTAGTGGCTGGTTATCATACATTGTCAAATGTTGAGATTTTGTATATGGAAGTTATGGATTGGTTATAATGTTTCATTTAATCATTAAGTGATACATAAATTTTGTGTGGATGCTAACTCAATTTTCTGACACATGATGTTAATATGATTAATGCTTCTTTTAAAAAAATGCATTTCTATATGGTGTATGTATTATGTAGTGGCTCAACTGGACATCGCTTGCATAAGCTATTTGAAACTTTGATAAGAAGAAATTTGACTAATAGCTGAAAATACCGTGGAAGCATGAGCTAATCTAGGCTCTTCAGCAAGAGCAAAGGGGTTTGCATGTGTCAAAGAATGAGCATAAGTTGGCATGGCCTGCAGCATAAAAAATCAAGGCATGTCAATATGAAACAAACTGACCAACCAACAAAACGATTCCTTCCAAAAAATGATAAGAAACAGGGCATACGATCGAAGATGGATATTGCACTTGCATGCCATAACCCATATAAGGTTGAGGTGTCTGATAGTAAGGGAATGGTCCAAATGAAGAAGGATAAGTCATAGTGAACAAATCCTGCAATTGGCATTAATTTCATGAGGAAGTTCCACAACTTCGAGAATGTGAGCCATAGAAATACTTTGTAATCAAATGAATACCAGAGGAAGTTCTTTTCTTGTGCCTGGTCTAGCCACTGCATTTCTTGGCTGTTGTGAAATTCCAGTAGTGCTTTGATGATTTGGTGTATTTACCACTTGAGAAGATTGCCCAGTTACAGCAGATACAAGTCCATGAACAATTGGAGACACCTGTTGTAGAAAGTTTACAAATCATAATCAGTTAACTAAAGATGTTGATGGGTTAAAAATTTAACCAAAGCTAACCGGATTGTATGGAGGCCCAGAAATTGATGTGCTAAATGGTTGATTGCTTGAAACATTAGGAACTTCGAATAGAGATGAATGATTCTGGTGACTGATTGACAATTGCACTGGATTACTCTGGTTTGATAATGAAATAGTCCCAGCAACAACAGAATGGGCTGGGTCGGCAGTTGAAGCAATCTGCGGAATTGACAATTGGTACAGAAATGATTCTGCTGGGCTTCCCATTGAAGTAACCTGAGTCGGTTTAAGAGAGGAAGAGTCATCAAATGATGCCCAACCTCCACCCTCAGCAGGTGATGTGGTGGTTTGATGGGTAATAAACTGATCTGTAGCTCTAACAGAATCTGGACCAGGATCTGCATCAAAATCAATCAAACTTCTAGAGCTCACCGCCTTTAGTTCAGCAGAAATCCCAACACTGGATCCTGATACTGTACTCTGAAATATACCAAACAATGAGCATCCTGCTTTCATGGTTCTTTATGGTGAACACAGATATCAGAGTTAACAAAATTGAACATTTTGAAGTTTCTACAAGACATACATCAATCTCAAGTTAGCAGGCTAAGTAACTGACATGCTATGGCAATTGCTACTTCTGAGTTCTGAAGTAGACTAAAATTTAGTTCCTTAATCCCAGGATCTTTCTAATCTTAATGAATAAACCAAGACAGTCCTTCAGCTTTTTTAGTCTGTTTGACATATTATCAAATAACAAACAGCGAGAACAGCTCATGAACTCTGGACAAGTGTGATTGGTATTGCATTGGCAAGAAAATACAATCAATCATCTATACACTAATAATAATGGATCATGAACTCTGGTTTCACCCAAGTCCGCGTGTTGATACTAATTACACAAGAGAGCAAGATTTATTCACATGAAACATAAACATAGATGTCCTCAGTATATACTAAATAGTCTTCCGAATTACTTGAAAAATCACCTGAATTTGTGGTGAATTATGAGGGAATTGAAGTCCGGTAAACTTTGTTAGCTCATCTTGAATTCCAGTAGACTTTGTGGACTCAGAAGATAGAGGAGGTGGAAAGTTGACTACTGCTCCAATAAGTTGCGTCACAGGGGATTTAGATATGTCAATCTCTTTTTGTTGGCTTGGAGATCTTCCTTCGAGCTTTTGACCACCAGGAGTTTGGTGGTTTTTTCCGGATTTGTCATCTCTGTCAAAGCGGCCAGGATTAAACTCATATCGGGGACTTGTAGAACTAGGTCTTTCACCATACCGCTGGACATCCATATCATTGTAAGTTGGGCTTCGGGAACCAAGATAAGAATCTAACTTCTTTTTGTCATAGGGATCTTCATTATCACCCTATAAATTGGCAAAATTTTGTCAGGTTTAAATATGAAGAGTCTCATTGCTACAGCATCTAAAATATAGCACGGTCTATGTTGCATGATTTCATAATGTAGATGACAGAACAAATTAATTTTTTCAACATCTTACTCAAGACTTCAAGAATCACCTTAGACCTTGGAGATCTGGATGAACTTCTTTCTCCTGTGTATCTTCGATCCATGTAAACATGTTTAATGAATTCTCTGAGTCTGACAATATTGCTGTAACAAAAGATTGTATAGATATAACACCCACATAGATTCAAAGAAGAGTTTTAGAACTGCAGACCTGCTATCGGGAAAAGAATAACGCTGAGCATCCCACTCTTTAAAATAGATCTCCCTAGCACACTGCATGATAAGAGGAATAAAAAGCAAAAGGAAAAGAAAAGTGTAACAGAACATTTTCTGCATGGCAAGACAAATAAAAGTTCTCTGATGTATGGCTCTCAACCTCATTTCCTCCTTGTTGAAGGGAAGAAACTTCTTCTGAAGAAAACTTGGCCATGGATATAGACTTTACACGGTGTGTGAACTCCCGGCTTTAGAACATGGTTGCAAAATCAGAAAAGGACAAATAAGGAAAAGTCCACCTTCGAGTTCTTTGAAAATTTTATCATCAACAATTGTCTAATACTCTGCATCTCTATGGCTATTTGCATGGAGGCAATCGAAGAGAACAAGAGAATAACAAAGCCAAAGAAAACAAACAAGCAGAACTTACTGTATTCCGCTGCAATTAATACATATGAATGTCCAGAAATTTGTGCATACATATTGAGGTCCCTGATCAGACGAAGCAAGTTAGCATAGCCCGTATGTAACAAGAAATAACATGTAAGAAAAGAAAAATCAAAAAGAACTAGTGTGTCTATCAGGAAAACACATATTAGCATAAGCCAACACCATGAATTATGGCTATAATCTGGATCTGCAAGCCACATTACGAAATTCAAAGAGAATGTCAGATGAATGATTAAGTTATGAAAAGGGGGAATTGGTTGTGCTCCTCCATCTTGAAGTACACATACTGAACACAATTAATTTTTTAAAAAGTCCAAATCATGTATAAGAAAAATTAATGGAATATGTGAAAAGCCAACATATAAGCTAGGGCAGGAAGTATACCCCTCCAGAATATCATGTCAAACTCTGGGATGTCCATGGAATTGAAATATTCCTGTAGACGAGTGAGTAGATACTATCATTACTCAAGATCAATCATCTTGAGCTGGAATAGCAGGCATTCATCACCACCAATGGGAAAAGAGATTGGTAACTCATAAAAAGGATTTTAGAAAAGAAAAAGATTACGATTGATGAGTTTCAATTATTTTTAGATGTAGTTATTTCCAAAAGCTAGCTGAGGTGGATTCATCACTCTCTACATCAAGTGCTCAGTGGCATAGCACAACGAACAAATAAAGATATGATTCATCACTCAAGAGGAACGTAACTGATTCTCAACTAGAGAAAAGGAAATTGAAAATTGTAGTAATTCAAAAACTTATCCTTTACATGGGATCATAACTCCCTTTTATAGTATGATAACACTACATATTCTTTATAAAATAACTAAATTTTCTAAAGAAAACTCTAATTATCCTAATATAACTCTACCAGACTATTTTTTTAAAAAAAAGGTAACCAACTTTTTGAAAATTCTAACAAATTAAAAAAATTAATGACTTAGAAAACTTTAAATAGTTTTAAATAAAATTAAAATTATTGACTGTCTTATTTCCTCAACCAAAGAAAACTTGACTCCATTGAGTGGGAAGGTGGAACTAGCCAGTGTGTCAATGCAACACATTAGCGCGAAGTGGCAATGCCTCTCTAGTTGAACCCAGACAATTGTTGATTTATGTTTTTAATCATTGTCTTTTTGTTGTCAACTTGTTTTCCTATTTGTATTATTCTTCCCCACTGAGGAGATTTCGACTCCCAGCGAGTTTTCGACTTTTCTTGTTGGATTGCCTTTTCCAAGCATTTGCTAACCGTCTAACAATGTTTTTTTCACTATGTTTTATCTTTGGGCATCCCTTCCGATACGGAAGAAATGGATGCTCTTTGGTTCTCTTTTTGCATTTTGACTTTAAGATATTCACTTTTGGTTGTGCTTTAAAATGAGTAACTAAACATTGAGTGTCTTATACAACAAAAATGATATGCGTGTCTTCGTTGAAATTATGTGATGTGAAGGTGATAATGATGAGAATAATTTCACAAAACCTATAATAGAATCAACTTACTGAGATGAATGCTCGAACTTCTCCTTGTAAATTATTGTATCATCCATTTTAAAAATTGAACTTGTGTTTAAATAAGTCAGAAAGATGAACAAACAAGAATTATAATCAATCTTCATTACAATATGACCAAATATAGTAGATATCAAAGAGATGAATGCATTCAAAAGTAGATGTGATGAGAGTAAATTTGAATTAATGAATGAAATATAAAAATTCATTGTACCATTAGGCATTTTATAATAATCATTACTCAACACTAGTTTATCATAGTAATCAGATACATTTCGCATATGTAAAGTGGAATTTTCAGTTAGGTAAATAAGACATATGGCATTTAACTCAGATGGTTAACGAGCATCAATAATATAAGTAACTATGGAAGAACTCATGTTATTTGTAAACTTTTAAATTGTTATCTTGCATTACTAGATTATGATGGTTTTTATTTTTTAAATTTCCTCATTTGACTTCTTTTGATAACATAAATGAGTTACAATTTGAGACTCTAAATTAAGTTGATTAGTCTCTAAAGAGGTTGAGTGAACAAGAAATTTTTTTGAGATTGCATTGTTAAACGACTTGTCTAAAGTATGATCAGAGGGCTCCTCAAGATTGCCATCAAATTATGGAGGTTGAGTTATCACAAGATTTATTTAAGCATAAATCTCTCATTTTAGCTACAAGTTCATAAATTGTAAAAGAACTAAGGCTTTTGAGTGATAGTCTCTAATGCTTTAGACATATCATCAATAAGTTTCAACGTCGTCTAACCAATCAAGAAATCCAAGGGTCCATAGTTCTATCAAATGTGTCTGTGATCTTGTATACATGTGATTCGTAACACGTGATTTACAAAAATAATTAGATTCTTCCTTAGACATGGGATAATGTAATTGTAGTGCATGTCATTTCTAAATTTAAATTTAGCAATGTTTGAAGAATAACAAGCCTAATCATTAAGTTAGTAAATCACATGAGTATAACTTGATTGATCTAAATCTCACATATATGTGGTGGCACTTATAGTGCTTTCTCTTACCATGTTAATCTAAATATTGATAATACAATTAATAAAATAAAATAATGGATGATAAGCACATTAAATGTAAGTAAAAAGTATGTCAATGATGATTTTTTTATAAATAATGATTATACTAAATAGAATTTTTTTAAAACTTTTGTGAATAACATAATAATATGTATGAGAGTGTGAGAAAAACTAATTAAACATGAGCAATTTTTAATTACCAACTAAATAAACAAATGAAATGTTCAAGAAAAGGAAAATTTTAGACAAAGATGATGTAGGTTCAGTTGATGTTGAAGTTGTTCTATAAAGCTCATGTCAAACTTCTATGTTGTAGATGGTTGTCATGAAGAAACAAAGATGATTGCAATAGTGGCGATTGGGAGATGATGTAGCGACGATAAAGATAATGAAGCAACACTGCTCTATTGTGAGGCTGTGGTGGGTAGGTTAGTAGCAAAAAAAGGAATGACGATTGTGCAAAGAGAAAATAGGGCATAGTGAATAATAACAGTGAATGAAAGTGCAATACAGATGGAGATGATGATAGTGAGGAAAAGAAAATGGATAGTGGGGAGAAACAATAATAGTGAAGATGACTAGGAAAGTATTGACCACCAAATTAGGAATTAATATTTAAGACAACACAACAAACAAACAAAAATACAATCCTCACCTAGAGAAAAGCTTCCGATTCTCATCAAAAATTGTATTAATACACAAATTGCTCTATTATATGGAATCCTAACCTCCCTTTTATATTTTGATAACACCACTTATTCTTTATAACATTACAAACTTTTGTAACTAAATCCTAAAAAAACTCTAATAGAGTTTTCTAAAAATCTAAACTTTTTAAAAGTTCTAACAAATTATAAAAATTATAGATTTTGGAAACTTTAAATAATTTCAAATAGTATTAAAATTCTTGAGTGCATTACTCAACAAACCATTTCCTCAAGAACCATTAGGAATTATATTGTGATGCACAATGCTACCCAACTCCAACCTACAATGAAAGGTTACAGGACACTGCAGAAAGCAGTGAATTCCGTTTTGTATATCCATGAATACAGGTAAATGTGAAGTAAAGAGAGGGGAAAGCTGACAAATATTGCAAAGGGACCCAAAAAAAAAATGGGGAATGAAACTTTTAGGCGATTATGGATATGTGATATGTGTGAAACATCCGGAGCTACAATAATTCGGCAGCTTCAACAGATTAGAAGAAACCTAACTACACAAACAGCAGGCGGGTGAAGAAAAGTTGATAGCACGAAGTACCAGGCTGTTGCAGTTTATGCATCTCCGGTTAGCCGGAAGCTTCAGCAGTTCCCGGATAGCCCTCTCGTTCTTCTCGTCTTCCTTCACTCTGCTCGCCATCGGAAATCCTCCACCTCAATCCTACAGCAACTTAAAAATTCAATTAGAAGCATCCTAACAACAAAAAATGAAAAGGAGAACAAGGATGAAAGCAAACTGAAAAAACAAAGCGCAAGTCGCAAGCAGTCAAGAAGGAAGTCCGACAACGTCAGAACTCCTCAAGATCTACAACTTATGAAGACGAAAACTACAAGTACGTAGCAAAAAAAAATGGACTTCATACAAAAGGAAGAGAAATTTTTTTTTATATCTTTAGCTTCCTCTTACGTTCTCAACTAGGGCTCGAGGATGATGGTAAGACAAATTGGATGCGGTGGCGAAGCGGCCGCATCGAACGATACTTGCAGATTTGGAAGTTTCTACTTAGGATCAGATTGAGCTGCTGCTGTTGATGCTGCGGATGGTGCAAATCGACAGAAATCAAAGCATATGCGAGTAATTAAACTAGATCGGAAATAGAATACGGCTGTTGTTGTTGTTGTTGACTTAGCTCCGATGGATCAGAAAAAGGAGACTACTTTTTGTGGTTCTGTGGATTCTGCCAAAACATTTCGCCGATGGGTGAAGAAGAGGCAGCCTTTGCCGGTCCAACCGTGCCTCCCTCCCTCGGCTTTACCCTTGGTTGTTTCGTATTTACATCATTGCCACTTTCCAATGTTAAAAAAAAATATAGAGAAAATAATTGTTTGATTTTCTGTATCAAGGATAAATACCGTTTAGGCAAAAATCAAAAACGATCCTCGTTCATCCCAAATGTTTTTCGTTATCGGTACGATGAAGAGAATAAACAGTTGTCGAGTCTTAAGTGTTTTTCACCATCGGTAAATAAAGAAAATAAATCACGATAATCAAACCTAAAATCCATAACGAAATGAAAAAAAAAAACAAAAAGAGTCAATTATGATAACTAAACGGCCCCTTTAATCGGAGTGATTTTATTCCCTAAATAATTGTTCCTGGGCGATTTGATTGTAAAAAACAAAACCATGTTTTATTTATTTATTATATTTTTAAAAATTATTAAAGAACATTTTATTTTTTATCCTAAAAATAATAGAAGGCTAAAGTAAAATTACTTTACCTTTATCAAAATTATGACACATATAATATTTTACTTTTTAATCATTTATTAAGATTATTTAAATTTAATCAAATTACTTCTACTTTATTAATAGTTTTAGATTAGATCGAATTTGACTATTATACTTTGAGATTAAATTGAATTTGATTGCTATACATTCTAGCATTATAATATAACTAATAAAAAACATTTTAATAATAAAAAAATTGTATCCTTTTAATTTTTCTTAATATTTTTTAAAATTGTAAATTATTTTTTTAAAATATAAAAATAATATAATTGAAAATTTAATTCTACTATAAATTTTAAATTTTTTGGAATGATTTATTATGACACATACTCGAAATCTTGATTCTAGTTAAAGTAGGACGGTAAATGAATTGAACGTTCATGAATAAATTTGGTATTCCGTTTGGAAAGAATTTATTTATGTTCGTTCAATATATATAAAATCAATTAAATGAACAAATATGAACAACTTGTTTAACTAAACAAATAAACTTGAATGCATATGTATTCGGTTTGTTAACATTCATGGACAATGTTCGTGAACAATATTCATGAATAATATTCGTGAATAATATTCGTAAAACATGTTCATCAATAAAACTCTCATCAACTTACTAAATAAATAAAGAAACTTTCAAAATGAACAAACAAATTTGTATAAGCTCAATAATTAACCAAGCAAGCTTAAAATATAATAATTTCAAATAACTAAATAAGCTTGAATTAAGAGATAACATATAAATGAATCAAACTTAAGTCAAATTCAAACCAAACTCAAACTCATAGAAAAGAAACAAAGTCAAGATTGAACAATCATTTTAATGGTTTGATTCATTTATTCTCGATTATCTTATCAAACAAAGTTTGATTCAATTTAGTTTGTTTACCGCCCTAAGTTAAAGGAAGAATATTGGTTTACATTAGAGAACGAACAAAGTAACCAAATAAATGCGCCAAGCTTTATTCCCTAGTGAATTGTTCTCTCAAGATATTCAATATATGCTCTCATATAATATACAGCTTTTTATCAAAAGGAGCTGTCACGACCGGACACGATGATCATAACCATCCCTCTACACGCCCGGACACGGTGATGTCGCTAGAGGTATGCCACAGCAGGTCCCACCCAGCAAATAGTAGTCCTCATGAGTCGTCGGTCCCACTTTTAGCAAGTGGTCAGCTATCAACGAATTTGGCACGTCTTTACCGTGAGTTGTTTGCTGTGGACTGGATAGATCTTTGTGGTGGATCTATGCACCCTCATGGCCTTTTTGGCAAAGCCCCAACGATCAACAGATTTTGTGTTGTCTTTATTGTGAGCCGTTTGTTGCGGAATAGATAGATCTTTATGGTAGATCTATGCACCCTCCTGGACTTTTTAGCAAAGCCCCAGCCGTCAACAGATTTAGCGTTGTCCTTACCGCGAGTCATTTGCTGCGGACTAGATAGATCTTTATGGTAGATCTATGCACCCTCATGGGTTTTTTAGCAAAGCTCTAGCCATTAACGGATTTAATGTTGTCCTTACCACGAGCCATTTGTTGCGAATTAGATAGATCATTATGGTGGATCTATTCACCATCCATACCCATGCCATCACACGTACATCCTTACTCTATGTAGCTGATACAGTCTCTCAACATCGTATCACACACACCCTATACAATCATAGTATACACTCACCAACATACTATATCTCTCATCCTCAACGCTCACACATGCATAGCCTCACCTCACAAGCATACACTCTCTCTAAAGCAAAAACTAAAATATCTCCATAGGTAGATGCTACCAACTAGCCTGGCTGGTGTAATGTTGCGTCCGAGGTGAGGCCAAGGGAACAATAGACATGCGTCTGGACTTGCCTAAAAATGTCCTCACCCTAGAATGCTTCACTCTCAACCTCAAGCGGTTCTAGGCCTACCAAACGTAATGCACCATCGCCGCCATAGCAGTGTATCGTGCTCTCACCACTAGCCTTGTGCCTCTGTACTGCCTAATAAATACCCGCAACATCCTCCGATAGGCAGTCATCATATGTGTTATATGTAGCCAGTGCCTAATGCGATATACAACTATCGGATCTGCAAGCACCCAAAAAAGAGATGCTCTTACGTCTCCTCTGCCAGGCTACAAAAGTGGCAAACCCGATCAGCCTCCCCTAGGTACTCCAACCGATCTCTGGTAGGTAACCTACGGTGGGTGAGTAGCTATAAGGTGAATCGATGGCTCGGCTAAATACATGTCCTCCATACCGTCCTTGCCCACGGCTTGCGGGTGCCAGTCTCCCGAAAGAAATTGTATGCATGACTGATGGTTGAGCGGGCCTCACTGTGCTAGCTGAACCATCCCTCCAGTGCCTGCTGGGGCTGCATGAATGAAGCCACCTGAAGTGACCATCTGATCTCGTATCTATACTAGCCTCTTGAGTAGCAGAGAGTCAGTGTGTTTGGACTACCACCTCCATATATCGGTATCACATAAGTAAGTGTGGTGTATCCATCGCATCTATAGGGCATCCTGCTTATCATGTATGCGTCATAGCACCCTGGATAGCAAAGCAGTGTTCCATTCTGTTAACTCCCTAAATCCCAGTCCACCCTCTTCCTTTGGCGTGCAAACCTCAAACCAGACTAGGGGGGTGCTTAGTTGTCCATAAGAAACTTTTGCATAAGCTATATATACGGTCCACTACTCACATCGACAATGGGAGAATCGACATCCAGTAGCACTCTACCCCTTACAAGACTGACTGTATCAATTCCACTTTCCCCACATAGGAGAGTGTAAGTTTCAGCCATATATTGATCTGACTACGAAGTGCATCAATAAGTGGGTCATCATCTGCAATCTTCAATTTCTCAAATGCCAACGGAATCCCTAAGTATATGTAAGGCATATGGCCCTCCTGGAAACCTGTGATGCTAAGAAGCTCTTCTTTAGTGGCATCCTGTAATCCGACCATATAAATACAAGACTTACTCAAGTTTGGCCTTAAGCCCACCATCATACCAAAGTTCTCCAAGCAACCCATTAGTATCCGAACAAAATTTTTGTCCCCCCCTGAAAAAAAGCAAGAGATCATCCGCATATGCAAGGTGGGATATCCGCAGGTCACGACACCTCGAGTGGAATTGGAAATCATCCCTTCGCGTTCATTGACTTAGCAATCCGGCCAAATACTCCATACATATCCCAAAAAGGTAGGGCGAGAGCGGATCCCCTACCGTAAACCTAAAGCACCTTTGAAGTGTCCATGCATGCCCCTATTGATGGACAAAGAGAAACTGGTGGTTGTGACACATTCACGAATCCAAGCAATATGGGGGGCGGACCCAAAGTCCTGAAGTGCCTCCAACAAAAAAATCCTAGTGTACGATATCGAACGCCTTCTAGAGGTCTACTTTCATGGTGGTCCTCGGAGAAATCCTCTTCTGGTTGTAGTTCCTCAATATCTCCTTCTCTAAGTGAATGTTGTCCGCAATGTTTCTCCCTTTGATGAAAGCTACCTGAGCCGAGTAGAAGATATGTTTGTTGGGATATGCTCGATGTGGTGTGTGTTATAACACGTTTCGTAAATATACGTAGTGGAAAATAAAACAATAATAATTTCTAAATTATTACATCACACGCACCACACGCATACAAGGATACAACATGCCAAATATGATCGCATAATTAAATTTGTACGGAAAGTAAATTTACGCTAGGTGTACCTTACGGATGACCTATAACGAGAAGGGTATCAACCGTAGTGACATTGTTGAATTCGCCTCTATTCGTATCCACACCGAGCTCCTCAAGATAACTCCTTGAGTACAAGCCTCTCCTTCAAAAGTTACTAGCCACGAGCGAAGAAGAGGGATCAAGAGGAAGAGATTTCTTCCTTGTGGTGGTCACGACAACAAGGGGAAGGGCTTCCTCTTGTTGGCAGCGGTAAAGAGTGAGGGGAGAGGGAGAGGAGAAGAGAAATTGGGTTAAGGTTTTCAAAAACCTTACAAGCCAACTAATAATCTCATGTGTATAATTTTCTTTCAACCATATCAATATATAGTCCTCATAAATAAGTTGGATTAAAAAGTCAAATCCAACTCATTATTCCTTAAGCAAAAATTAGCACATTAACCTCTGGGTTTGATTCACAACTAAACCAAGTTAGTGCATGATTAATTCATGATTAAACCAAATATGGTCCAACTCTTCTATAAGAGATGTGTCCCATCCGTGCTTCAATTGTGATAAATATTTCCATATTTGTCTTATGTATGGTCCAACCAAATAGTTATCTCTTGATCTAAGAATCCTATTCTTTAACTTGTTTTATATCTTTTAGAGACTCGTTAGTGTGTGTGACCCAATAGGTTCCCGATTTATCTTGGTTGCCCATAATTAACTACTTAATTATAGAACGATCACGAGTGGCACCTAGTAGTACATCATAATCCCCAATTAGTCGAAAAATCATAGTTAATCTTAAAATTAATTCTAAACTCTTTAGCAGCTACAGTAAGTCGTGCCTCATTCCTTTCACTCGTCTTATACTCACTTGGTTCAGGACATGGTCTATGTATCTTGTCCCCACTAGGCTGACTACGTCACAGTAGTCACACCTAGCCCAAGTAATATTTCCTCATTCTATAAATTCAAATTACTCATATATGTGTACAAGAGTCTCGCACTCTTAACATGTGATGCTTTGGCCAAAGACTTTGAGTAATAATCCTAATGAGTAGTCATAGGGTATACATCTCCTCGTAAGGAGTAGTGAATCCTCTGTGGGCTATCCAAACACCTTCAGACACTTCAATTTATACTCAATCATCCCGGGTCCACACCTCAATGAGATGCTTACTTAAGATATCAAAGTATAAGTCTCCATGACCAAGATGACTTGTATATATATATATATATATATATATATATATATAACCATATGAAGTCTTATAACGAGTCACTCCAATGAACTAGTTATCATAACCAGCATCCACATTTAACTCTCGACATCCCAATGTCTCCAGCTAGTGAAAAAATAGTTGCTTGGCGAACCAAGGAATATAACCCATGCTAGTCTTACAGAATTGATGGTGTCTGAATACATCAATTCGACGACTAAGAAAATTTCAATATATTCATAATTGCACATGTAGAGATAATCACTAATTGCAATCCAATCACAAATTCTCTCATGCTATAAATTATATTATGGACATTCAGTAAATAAGTTTAAGACAATTAAATATATAATATGCACTCAAATAGTAAATTTATACTTATCAAATAAATAGGAAAAAAAAGATAAGGACACTTTGTCCCTTTATGGATTTAACTGTCGGAGGGGCCCTGACGGTATGTGAAGAATAAGTTTATGAAAAATTGTATTTTATTGTAAAAGCGCAACAACAATATCAGAATTTAAATTTCTAAAAATCAGTTTATGAAAAAAAATTGTAGAAAATTTATGGATAAAAAAAATTTGATACATAAACAAAATCACCTATCCAAAATATATTTATTTAGAGTATACTATTATACTTATTATTATTAGAAAATAACTACTCTTCTAAAATACTATTTTTCATAATATATCATTAAATTTATTATTATTATTAATTTTTAGATCGAAAAAGATTCTGAAACCATAAAGGTAAACAATAAAATGAATTACTTATTAGATACTGATTCCTTGATAATTGGAGGTTCATCCGCGTGCCTTCTCAATTAATGAGCCCTATCTTCAACGAATAATTGATGAATTTCTTTTACGAGCAGTTTCTATGGAAAATTTTTAAGATTAATTGAAGTAAATTGAATATTTAGGGTCAATTAACAAAAAAATATAAAAGAAGATCTCTCATCCCACGGGATATGCTATGGTGGTAACAAACTAAGGATGATGCCATGAGGCTTCAAATTTCAATTGGCATTTACTATGAAGTTTGAACCCCACATATATATATATATATATATATATAGCTCTCATGGGTCGTAGCCCACCCCTCAAAAAAAAAAAATCAAACTGCCACACAAAGGGAGGAAAGAACGCACGCCAAGTTTAGCACTGAAGTTCATGAGAGCAAGAAGATTATCTTCTTTCACAGTCTCAGTCATGGAGAGGGGGTTGATCAGCATTGGAAATAACCCAAAGAGAAATAACAATCTCACTACCAACTATAGATTCCGAGAACTCAGTGCTAGCAAAGGAAGGATGCAAATGGAAGAAAAAATTTACTATTCCCCATGAACCGATGGAGGGAGACTTAGTTGTAAGACTCAATCCCTCCTAAATCTCCTTCCTCAAAAGGTGACGGAGACAACAATCTCCCCAAATCGAGCAACGGCTGTGATGGCCAATTCCCTTCCAATTCGACAGCCCCATAGATCATAATCGATAACCCTAATCCCTAAATCATTTGTTTCAAATTGTCACAAAAAATATCTTGTATTTATTACCGCTGCTTCAAATAGTACATGAGATTTCGTGCCCCCACACCGCACACCCCTCCCCCCACCTCTCTCTCTCATTCAAACGACGTTTCTATCCTCTTTTTTTTTAGTTTTATTTTTTAAATTAATTTTATTTATTATTTTTTCATTAATACTTATATAGTTTTAAATTTTATTTAATTTTTATTTAGTTTTATTTTTTAAATTAATTTTGTTTATTATTTTTACATTAATACTTATATATATATATTAATTTTATTTCATTTTTATTTAATTTTATTTTTTAATTAATTTTGTTTATTATTTTTTCATTAATACTTATATATTTTTTAATTTTATTTCATTTTTATTTAATTGTATTTTTTAATTAATTTTGTTTATTATTTTTTAAATTTAATTTAATTTTTATTTAGTTTTATTTCTTTAATCAATTTTGTTTATTATTTTTTTATCAAAATTTTTTATTTTATATAATTTTTAATATATGTCAGAATCTCTTTCTTTCTTTAAATTACCTTCCTAATTCGACATTTAAATTACCCCATCCAACTATTGACACATGTCAAAACTTTCTCTCCCTTTAAATCATCCCTCCCTCAAATCCTTGACATATAACACATGTCAGAATCTCTCATCCTCTTTAAATTACTCATCCTCCAACTATTGACACCTGTCAAAATACCTACTCCCTTTAAATTATCCCTCTTCAATACTTGACATATGTCAGAACCTCCCCTCTCTTTAAATTATCCCCCTTCTAACCCTTGGCACATGTCAAAATCTCTCATTCCTTTAAATTATCTCCCTTCCAACCGTTGACACATGTCAAAATCTCTCATCCCTTTAAATTACCCCACTTCCAACTCTTGACACATGTCAGAACTCCTCACTCTCTTTAAATTACTCATCCTCCAATCCTTGACACATGTCAAAACACCCCTCTCCCTTTAAATTACCCCCTCCAACTCTTGACACATGTCAAAACCTCCCCTCCCCTTAAATTACCACTATTCAACTCTTGACACATGTCAAAACCTCTCCTCTCCTTAAATTACTCACCCTTCAACTCTTGACACATGTCAAAACCTCTCCTTTGAAATCCTCCTCTCACACTTCATTTTTAGTCACACCTCCCTCCACTACTATCTCCCTCTCAGCCTCTCCTTCTCTCTTCCTGAAACATAGTTATCTTCTTAGCCATTACTTTTTGTAATTCATAAAAGGAAACTATGGATGACTATTTTGGTTTATTTTTAGATAGTTGATCAATTGAGAATAATGTTCTTAATGGAGAAAGTATCTCCCATAACAGTCGCGATTATACAATCAAATTTACCACAAATTAGGTTAGTTATTATCATTATTTTATGCATATTCGTTATTTATTTTATAAGTAGAGAAATTATATTAAGATTAGATAATGTCATACTTATACGTCTTTGTTATATTTTTTTTTATATAGATATTTAAAAGTAGAGAAGATATGATAAATTGGGTAAAGACAGTTGATCTGAAGAATGATATTATAGTGGTTATTAAAAATTTTGTTTATTTAAAAGGTGACAAGTTACCAAAGTGTCATCTTATGTGTGAAAGAAGTGGAAAGTACAAACCGCCATGATATCTAGTTGATGGACAATCCTTAAAAAGAAATACTGGGACTAAAAATGTGAATGCTCATTTGAGCTGCGAGGTATACCAATACCTCCAGATGGTGTGATTTGGGGTTTAAGGGTTGTTTGTGGTTTTCATAATCATCAATTAGCAGAATATATTGATGGTCATGAGTACTCGAGTAGGTTAAAACTAATAGAGAAAGAATTTATGCTCGATATGGCCAACAACACCACACCTTGTGAAATTCTTCATATTTTGAAGAAAATAGACTCGTCAAACACTACGGGGATCAAAAGCATTTACAATGCCATTTTCACAAATAAATCCGCTAAACGAGGCGGCCTAAATTCTATTCAGTATGTCTTGGACCAATTAATCAAGAAAGAATACCTCCATAATTACCGTATAAATCCAAACACCAACGAAATCACAAACATTCTTTGGGTTCATCCAAAAATTCTAGAGCTGTATGTCAACTTTTCGTCTGTATTGATCATTGATGCAACATACAAGACCAATGAATATCGAATACCACTATTGGAGGTTATGGGTATCACATCCACAATGCGAGCTTACTCACTTATGTTCGTATATCTTAGTAATGAGAGGACAGAGGAATTGACATGTGTTGGTTGCTACTCGGAAAGCCTAGAGGTTCCACTGTACAAAAATTTTGTACAAAGGTCTGAACCTTTTCCTAGCTACCATGTGTTCTTTTAAATTAAATTTTGGATCGCCTGCGGAACTTAACACGTTTGATCCAAAACTTAATCTATTTGTTCTTTTAGGTTTTGACTTGGATCTCCTGCGGAACTTAACACGTTCGACCCAAATCACCTTAAGTTATTAATTCCATTAAATATTAATTTCCATAATCGGTTCCCAGTACTGACGTGGCGAGGCACATGGCCTTCTTGGATATGAGAGCAACCACCACCGACTAGACAAAACCTTTTATAGAAAGCTAATATTTAATTTCCTAAAATAACTTTAGGTTAACCGAAAAGAGCAATCAAATCACAAGGAAAAGAAAAAATAAAAGAACACAACATCGAAAAACATATTCGAAATTCTAGAATCGTAAGTCTCTTGTATTTGGTATTATTTCCAAAAATAACTAGTATGATGCGGAAAGAAAAATTACTAGTTAAACCTTTTAGAAAGACCTCTTGATCTTCTACCGTATTCCTCTTCTAACCTCGGACGTTGTGTGGGCAACGATCTTCCGAGATGAGAAACCACCAACCACCTTCTTCTCCTCCTAGCTAGGTTCGGCCACAAAAAGCTTAACCAAGGATGAAGAACAAAACACCAACCAAGCTCCAAGAGATGCTAGCTTTCTCTCCTTCTTCTTCTTCTCCAAGTAGTATCCGGCCGCCACAAGAGCTCCAAGCCTTTGAGAGTTTCGGCCACCACAAAGAGGGAGAGAGGAAGAGGATGGCCGGCCACTCCAAGGAATAAAAGAGGGAGAGAAATAATAGAGGTTGTGTCTCATGAAGGCACCATCACCCCTTCTTTTATATTCCTTGGCCTAGGAAAATTAGGAAATTTAATTACAATAAAATTTCCTTAATTCCCTTGACATGATTTAATTGAGAAAAATAAAATAAAATTTCCCCAATTAATCTCTAATGGCCGACCACATTAAAAGAGATAAATTAGACAAGTTTTAATCAACAATTAAAACTTCCTAATTTGTTTCCGGAAATTTTAAAATTAAAATTTCTCTTTAAAAATCTCTTCATGGTTGATAAAAAGAAATTTCTATAATTTTAATTTTATCAACATGTGGATAATTTTAAAGAGAAAATAAAATATCTCACCAATCTACAAATAAGGAAAGAGATCTAATCTCTTTCTTTAATCTTTTATAGATCTTTTACAAGAAAGATATTTTAATTTTAATTCTATTTAATAAATTATTTCTTCCACATAATAAAAATTAAAATTAAAATTCTTTTTTAATTTAATTTGGCCGGCCCCCACTAGCTTGGGTTCAAGCTAGGGCCGGCCACCCCAATTTATACCTAGGCCGGCCCTAGCTTGGTTCCCAAGCTAGCTTGGCCGGCCCCCTATTGGTGGGTATAGTACTCTATAAATAAGAGGCTACGATAGGGACCGAGAGGAGGAATTGGTTTTGGTCTCCCGATAAAATTAAGCATCCCGTGTTCGCCCCGAACACACAACTTAATTTTATCAATAATAATTCATTCCACTAGAGAACTATTATTGAACTACCGCACCAATCCCAAATTACATTTTTGGGCTCCTTCTTATTATGAGTGTGTTAGTCTCCCCGTGTTTAAGATATCGAATGTCCACTAATTAAGTGAGTTACTGACAACTCATTTAATTAATATCTTAGTCCAAGAGTAGTACCACTCAACCTTATCATCATGTCGGACTAAGTCCACCTGCAGGGTTTAACATGACAATCCTTATGAGCTCCTCTTGAGGACATTATCAACCTAGTATCTCTAGGACACAGTTTCCTTCTATAATCAACAACACACACTATAAGTGATACTATTTCCCAACTTATCGGGTTTATTGATTCATCGAACTAAATCTCACCCATTGATAAATTAAATAAATAAATATCAAATATATGTGCTTGTTATTATATTAGGATTAAGAGCACACACTTCCATAATAACTGAGGTCTTTGTTCCTTTATAAAGTCAGTATAAAAGAAACGACCTCAAATGGTCCTACTCAATACACTCTGACTGTACTAGTGTAATTATATAGTCAAGATAAACTATTACCTAATTACACTACGACCTTCTAATGGGTTGTTCCTTTCCATTTTGGTCGTGAGCTACTGTTTATAATTTATAAGGTACTGATAACATTATCTTCTGCATGTGACACCACATACTATGTTATCTACAATATAAATTAATTGAACAACTACAACTAAATATAGACAATTTGACCAAATGTGATTCTTTATTCATAATGAATGTTTACAAAGCTTAGGCTTTCAGTATACACTCCAACGCATTAGGTACCTTAAAAAAGTGGATGGTTGACAAGAAGACATCGTTGCCATTGGTGTTTGTTTCAGATCAGGATTTGGAGCTTATTAATGCAATTGAAACATGTTTTCCCAATGCATGTCACATCCTTTGTATTTGGCACATAAACTAGTGCATAATAAAGAAATGCGCCCCTATGCTTGTCTGGAGTGGCAACATTTTTATGTATCATGACACTCACTCATTAATTCATTAACACAATAATGGTCATGCCAGCATAAGTGGGATGTCATGCGCAAGTAGTATCAATGATTCGAGGGTGTTCTAAATTACCTTTGGGATACATGGTTACACCCTTACAAAGGGTGATTTGTTTTAGCATGGGTTGATACATGTATGCACCTTGGAAGCAATTCAAATCAAAGGTATAGTCACTTTATAGCTTTATTATTTAAATTTGTTCATTATTGTACTATTTCAATTCTTTTCAATATTAAAACACAATGTTTTTTTATTACTGGGCAGAGTCTGCACATGCGAGACTGAAGTTATATTTGGGAGGCACCATGTCATCCCTATAGACATCTTTTGAAAAAAATACATTAGATGTTGAGAATTCAGTTCGGGGATATTAAGAAGTCGTTCAAGAGATCTCTCAGCATTCCACGCCATCAACATTTACATGATGATATTTTTAGTCAAATAAGGTGTCGGATTTCATTAGAGGCAATGCAGTTGATTTCTGATCAGCTAACATTCATTGAGGAAGTATCTCACCAACTAGCTGGCATATGCAACTGTTCTATCAAAATTGTATACGGATTGCCATGCGAGCATGATCTTGCAGATTACCATTACTTTTCCATTCCAATTCTGCTTCAGAGTATCAACGCTCATTGGAGGAGATTGTCGATGTTGTTGGGATCGTTCGTACTCGGCTAGAGAGGGGGGGTGTGAATAGCCGCCCCAAATTCTCGCGTTCTTCCTACAGTTAGGGTTAGTCGCAGCGGAAATACAAGGAAGAAACTAAGGAGAAGAGAAACAAACCGATGTAACGAGGTTCGGAGATGAACTCCTACTCCTCGGCGTGTCCGTAAGGTGGACGAAGCCTACCAATCCGTCGGTGGATGAGTCCCCGGAGAACCGGCTAAATATGAGCTCCTTATGGGTGGAGAAACCTCGCCACAACTACTTCTTGCAACAGCAAGATAAGGAGTACAAATACAAGAGAAGCAAGAAGTAAATACACAGCAAATGTAAACAACCCTTGCCTTCTTGTCGACTGTTGAAGAAGCAACAGCTTCTCAGACGCCAACCACAGCAGCAGCTCAGTCGGAGTCCCAGCCGAAGGAAGAAGCTCAACAGCAGCTCTGTAGCAGAAGAGAAGAGAAAGAAGCAGTAGCACGGAAGATGCCCTCGTCTCTTTTATACCCGCGAAGGAGAAACAGCGAAGAAACTAGCCGTTGCGTTGCAGCGCTAGAACCTGATCGATCTCTGGACCGATCAGGCCCTTCCCTGATCGGTCGATCGGTCGGTGCGAAAGATTCGTGATACTTTTGGCGGGCAGGCCTGGATCGGTCCACGGACCGATCCCAACTCTTCATCTGATGGGTCGCCCCGATCCGGACTTCTGATCGGTCCACGGACCGATCGGGCGTCTTCTCGCCATCGATCACCTTCGATCGGTGCGACCGATCGATACCGATCGATAACACCGATCGGTCACCGACCGATCGATAACTAGTGACTTGGTTTTGCCCAAACCAACATTCGGTCAACCTCGACCTGTTGGTACTTCATTCCTAGCATCCGGTCACTCCTTGACCTGCTTCCCTTCCCAAGTGTCCGGTCAATCCTTTGACCTACTTGGACTTTCCTCAACACCGGATGTCCGATCATCCCCGATCCATCTGGATTTTCCCTGCCTCGACTTCACTCACCGGACTTTCACCGGCTCCACTCACCAGGATTTCCACACCGCCTAACATCCCGATTAGGACTTTCTCCTTGCTTCACTCACGGGACTTTCACCGCTTCACTCCAGGATTTCCACACTGCCTAACATCCCAGTTAGGACTTTCTCACTGCCTGGCTTCACTCACCAGGTCTTTCCAACTGCCTAACATCCCAATTAGGACTTTCCCACTGCCTGGCTTCACTCACCAGGACTTTCCACACTGCCTAACATCCCAGTTAGGACTTTCCCACTACCTGGCTTCACTCACCAGGACTTTCCACTTGCCTAACATCCCAGTTAGGATTTTCCCTCGTGCCAAGCTCCCTGCTTGGACTTCTCCGTGCCAAGTCTCCATACTTGGACTTTTCCAGTGCCAAGTCTCCATACTTGGACTTTTCCCGTGCCAAGTCTCCACACTTGGACTTTTCGCGTGCCAAGCTCCCTACTTGGACTTTTCCAGTGCCAAGTTCCCTGCTTGGACTTTTCTAGTACCAAGTCTCCATACTTGGACTTTTCATCGAATCAGGTCAACCAGGTCAACCTTGACCTACGGTTGCACCAACAATCTTCCAAACATCTATTCTTGTCAAACATCAAGAATAGAACTTCTCTTCTCGTCAAACATCGTCAAACATCAAAACACAACTCGAGTCAGGTCAACTCGAGTCAGGTCAACCAGGTCAACCTTGACCTAAGGTTGCACCAACAATCTCCCCCTTTTTGATGTTTGACAAAAATCCAAAATCAAGTTAGGTTAACCCGATAACCTAACTTAGGTTTTCCAATGTTCTTCCTTGAACATTCTTCCTAAACCTACACTCTCCCCCTTGGGACATCTCTCCCCCTTTTTGACACACATCAAAAAGAGGGAATCAAGGTCAAGAGTTTCTTCCTAATGAAAGTCTCATACCTTTCATTGAAACCCTTAATTTCCCCCTTGATACTAAACTCAACACTCAACTTAGTGACAATCTCATATCACTAATCCTCAAAAAGTCTTAAGGAGTAAAAACTCCCCCTAAAAATCAACTCCCCCTTGACAATTAGGTAAGACTCCCCCTAAAGGTCAACTCCCCCTTGATCATTGCACCAACAATGTCTTGGAGAGTTTCAAACCTTTAGAAACCCGAAACTCAACTCCCAAAAACTGAAATTTCAGACATCTGCTGAAAATCAGAAATTCGGCACGCACTGATCGGTCCCCAGACCCATCAGGAATCCCTTGGATCGATTCCCAAATCGATCTTCACTTTCTGGATCGTCACTGATCGGTCACCAGACCGATCAGGCCTTCCCTGGATCGGTCCGGTGACTGATCCAGCCTCTGAAATCAGAGATTTCTGATTTTTCTCCCCGGGAGAAATTCAGAAACTCCTATAAAATTTCAGAAAATTTCAAAAATTGTGAAATTTTGAGGATACATTCCTCATAACATATACTATCATGGAAAAATAGTTTTCTATGAAAATAACTTCCATTTTTCAATCTTGATACAAAGTTTAAAAACTTTGAAATAGTTCAAGTTTAACTCAACTTTGTATCACAATGTTCAATGATGAATGCAATCACTAAGATGGCTTCATCAAGGTTTTCCAAATCAATTTCAAAATGATTTTAAACCTTTTAATTTAGGACTATAATCTTAGGGCTAAATGTACATGACTTGTACACAAGCTTTCCCTATGATCCTCCATTTCTTGAATTAGGCTCATCTAGGTACAAGAACTATGCACCTTGATCCTAATTCATGATCCTAATATCTCACACACATCTAAAGTGTATCAAACACATCCATGGCAATTTTGATGTGAGATATGGGTTTAGGTATCTTAGACTAAGGTCTCATGCATTTTCTAAACACAAATTTGATCTCAATATCAAAATGTGTTTTTCATCCTTAAATCAATTCAATTGATTATTAATGCAAGAGATGATGACATGGCATAAAATAGTATCATAAATGAAAACATGTGCCAATGTCATGATGTCATGGCATAAAGTTTGAAACTTAAATAAACATGACATAAAAACTAGCCTAAGCATTATCATGACATTTCAAATGATAATGAAACTAAACATGATGTCATGACATGTGAGGGCAAACAATCATGGCAAGATTTAGCATAAATAAATATACCTAGATTACCTATCTAAGTATCCTTAACCACTTGGCTAACTTCAAATTTAATCCTAAATTGCCCCAAAATGCCAAAATCCTAATTTTGACACTTCTTGAACTCTAGATTAATTCATGCCACTTAAGATCAAATTTATCCTCAAAACTTGGCATGTTTCATTTTTCCTCGAGAGTTCTCTAGATTTTCCCAAATTGTGCCAATTGAGATTAAAAATGAAATTTCCTATCTTTAGGCACATTTAACTCTTCAAAGGAGTAAATATTCCATTTCATTTTCAAAGGTTCCCAAAAACCTTGAAAATGCTCCTTGAGTGTCAATTTCCTCAAAGTTGGGTTAACTACCCTTCTAATCGGAGTTGACACTCTCTATCCCATCTATGGGGTAGAGAAGATGCTCCTAGGAACCCAATACCTATTTGAGCTCATTGGGTTCACTAAATATTCACTAGGGATAACTTCCCTAGCAACCCTCCTAATGACCCTCTTAGGCTTTAAAGCCTTGGCCATTTGGGACTCATCAAGATCAACTCTAGGGGTGACTCCCCTTGTGACCTTGGTGTTGGTCTTCCTAGCCCTAGGTTTTGTTCCATAATCGAATGGAACATTATGATAGGTGTGTTGGTTGCTACTCGGAAAACCTATAGGTTCCACTGTACAAAAATTTTGTACAAAGGTCTGAACCTTTTCCTAGCTACCATGTGTTCTTTTAAATTAAATTTTGGATCGCCTGCGGAACTTAACACGTTTGATCCAAAACTTAATCTATTTGTTCTTTTAGGTTTTGACTTGGATCTCCTGCGGAACTTAACACGTTCGACCCAAGTCTCCTTAAGTTATTAATTCCATTAAATATTAATTTCCATAAAAGGTTCCCAGTACTGACGTGGCGAGGCACATGGCCTTCTTGGATATGGGAGCAACCACCACCGACTAGACAAAACCTTTAATAGAAAGCTAATATTTAATTTCCTAAAATAACTTTAGGTTAACCAAAGAGAACAATCAAATCACAAGGAAAATAAAAAAAACAAAAGAACACAACTTCGAAAAAACATATTCGAAATTCTAGAACGTAAGCCTCTTGTATTTGCTATTATTTCCATAAATAACTAGCATGATGCGGAAATAGAAATTACTAGTTATACCTTGTAGAAAAACCTCTTGATCTTCTACCGTATTCCTCTTCTAACCTTGGACGTTGTGTGGGCAACGATCTACCGAGATGAGAAACCACCAACCACCTTCTTCTCCTCCAAGCAAGGTTCGGCCACAAAGGAAGAACTTTACCAAAGAAGAAAATCAAAATACTAACCAAGCTCTAAGAGATGCTAGCTTTCTCTCCTTCTTCTTCTTCTTCTCCAAGTAGCATCCGGCCACCACAAGAACTCCAAGAGAGATGAATTATTCGACCACCACAAGAGGAAGAGAGGGAGAGGGTAATGGCCGGCCACAACACCAAGGAAAAAGGGAGAGAAAACAATAAAGGTTGTCTCATGAAGGCACCCCTACCCCTTCTTTTATATTCCTTGGCCTAGGCAAATTAGGAAATTTATTTACAATAAAATTTCCTTAATTTCCTTGACATGATTTATTTGAGAAAAATAAAATAAAATTTCCCAAATAAACTCTAATGGCCGGCCACATCAAGAGGAAGCAAATTGGACAAGTTTCAATCAACAATTAAAACTTTCCTTATTTGTTTCCGGAAATTTTAAAAAATAAAATTTCTCTTTAAAAATCTCTTCATGGTTAATAAAAGGTAATATCTATAATTTTAATTTTATTAACATGTGAATAATTTTAAAGAGAAAATAAAAAATCTCTCCAATCTACAAATAAGGAAAGAGATCTAATCTCTTTCTTTAATCTTTTGTAAATCTTTTACAAGAGAGATATTTTAATTTTAATTCTCTTTAAATTATATCTACCACATAATAAAAATTAAAATTAAATTTCTTTTTTAATTTATTTTGGCCGGCCCTACTAGCTTGGGTTCAAGCTAGGGCCGGCCACTACCTAGGCCGGCCCTAGCTTGTTCCCAAGCTAGCTTGGCCGGCCCCTATTGGGTGGATTTATAAGGTGGGTATAGGTGGGTATAGAACTCTATAAATAAGAGGCTACAATAGGGACCGAGAGGAGGAATTGGTTTTGGTCTCCCGATAAAATTAAGCATCCCGTGTTCGCCCCGAACACACAACTTAATTTTATCAATGATAATTCATTCCACTAGAGAACTATCATTGAACTATCGCACCAATCCCAAATTACATTTTTGGGCTCCTTCTTATTATGAGTGTGTTAGTCTCCCTGTGTTTAAGATATCGAATGTCCACTAATTAAGTGAGTTACTGACAACTCATTTAATTAATGTCTAAGTCCAAGAGTAGTACCACTCAACCTTATCGTCATGTCGGACTAAGTCCACTGCGCAGGGTTTAACATGACAATCCTTATGAGCTCCTCTTGGGGACATTATCAACCTAGTATCTCTAAGACCACGTTTCCGTCTATAATCAACAACACACACTATAAGTGATATCATTTCCCAATTTATCGGGCTTATTGATTCATCGAACTAAATCTCACCCATTGATAAATTAAAGAAATAAATATCAAATATATGTGCTTGTTATTATATTAGGATTAAGAGCACACACTTCCATAATAACCGAGGTCTTTGTTCCTTTATAAAGTCAGTATAAAAGAAACGACCTCAAATGGTCCTACTCAATACACTCTGAGTGTACTAGTGTAATTATATAGTCAAGATAAACTAATACCTAATTACACTACGACCTTCTAATGGTTTGTTCCTTTCCATTCTGGTCGTGAGCTACTGTTTATAATTTATAAGGTACTGATAACATCATCTTCTGTATGTAACACCACATACTATGTTATCTATAATATAAATTAAATGAACAACTACAAACAAATGTAGATAATTAGACCAAATGTGATTCTTTATCCATAATGAATGTTTACAAAGCTTAGGCTTTCAGTATACACTCCAACAAGGTGGGCTTGACCATTTGGGACTTAGGTTTGTGACCCAAACCTTTCTTATCCTTGGACTTGGGTTTTTGACCCCTATACCCTAGAGTCAAATCCTTAAGAGTCTTTTCTAGAGAGTCAAGTCTTGACCTCAAGACTTGATTTTCTTTCTCTAATACCTCAAGTTTTGATTTATCATTTTTCTTTGAGGTATTCCTAGGCATGTGTCTAGATGATTTGGGATTTCTATCTAGATTTTCCTTAGCCTTAGATGAGTTAATTCTAGGGTTAGCATTTCTAGAATTGTTCTTATCTAGGCTAACATGCTTGGCTCCTAAGCACATGTATCGATTTCTAGTGTTAACATGCTTATCATTATTGACAATGGCAATAAGACTACTAGCATGCATCCTACTAGAATTGCAAGAATGAGCTTTAAATGTTACCTTAGGGTTTGCCTTAGCTCCCCTTTACATGTGTTTGGCCTCTTGTCCTTGTGAGATTGCCTCCCCCTTGGACATTGACTCCTATAGTGTCCCCGTTGCTTGCATTGGAAGCACACCACGTGCTTCTTGCTCTTGCATGTCGGGACTCCGGCTTCCTTGACCTTTGGTGCCGGTGGAGTCTTTCTAACCCTCTTTGGACACTTACTCTTGTAGTGCCCAAACTTCCTACACTCAAAACACATTATGTGTAATTTGTTTGAAATCACAGTGTTTGAGTTACCTAGGGTTGTGGATGTAGATGAGCTTTCTTCTTCATCCCTTCCGGAGGTAGATGCCTCTTCTTGCTCCGATCTTGAACAAGAGCTCTCCTCCTCTTCTTCCTTGGATGTTGAGTAGCCCTCAACTCCCAATTCGCTTCCTCCATGATGTGAGCTACTTGGCTCACTAGGCTCCTCTTCATGGAATTTTGCCAAATTGTTCCACAATTCCTTGGCGTTGTTGTACCTATCTATCTTGCACAAAACATTATTAGGTAAAGCAAATTCAATAATTTTTGTTACCTCGTCATTGATTTCGGATTGTCGGATTTGCTCTTTCGTCCACTCCTTCTTCTTGATAGGTTTTCCTTCCTCATCCATCGGAGGAAAAACCCTTCTTGTACACAAAACCAATTTAACATATTAGTCCTAAGAAAATACATCATCCTTACCTTCCAATATGTGAAGTTGTCGTGAGACTCGTGAGAAGGGTTGAATCGTGACATCTTCTCCATAGAGATCCATCTCTAGCCCGTGCTCCCCGGGTGTTGATCCGTCAAGAGCGGCCTCGCTCCGATACCACTTGTTGGGATCGTTCAGTACTCGGCTAGAGAGGGGTGTGAATAGCGCCCCAAATTCTCGCGTTCTTCCTACGGTTAGGGTTAGTCAGCGGAAATACAAGGAAGAAACTAAGGAGAAGAGAAACAAACCGATGTAACGAGGTTGAGATGAACTCCTACTCCTCGGCGTGTCCGTAAGGTGGAAGCCTACCAATCCGTCGGTGGATGAGTCCCGGAGAACCGCTAAATATGAGCTCCTTATGGGTGGAGAAACCTCGCCACAACTACTTCTTACAAAGCAAGATAAGGAGTACAAATACAAGAGAAGCAAGAAGTAAATACACAAAATGTAAACAACCTTGCCTTCTTGTCGATTGTTGAAGAAGCAACAGCTTCTCGACGCCAACCACATCAGTCGGAGTCCCAGCAGAAGGAAGAAGCTCACGCGAAGCTTCGAAGAAGAGCTCAACAAAGCTCAAGCACCGCAGCACTTAGAACAGAAGAAGGAAGAAGAAGTGCACAGAAGATGCCCTCGTCTCTTTTATACCCGCGAAGGAGAAACGAAGAAACTAGCCGTTGCGTTGCAGCGGCTAGAACCTGATCGATCGTGGACCGATCGGGCCTGATCGGTCCCGCCGATCGGTCGACGTAAAGATTCTGTGCGTACTCTGATCGGTCTGTGGACCGATCAGGCCACAGCTGGATCGGTCCACAGACCGATCCCAACTCTTCGTCTCCTGATCGGTCGCCACGACCGATCAGGGAAGCTCCTGATCGGTCCATAGACCGATCAGGCGTCTTTCTCGCGGCTACTGATCACCTTCTGATCGGTCTGCAGACTGATCACCTTCTGATCGGTCTGCAGACCGATCAGATACCGATCAGTAGCACACTGATCGGTCACCAGACCGATCAGATAACTAGTGACTTGGTTTTTGCCCAAACCAAGTCCCAAGCCTTCCAAACCAAGTCCCAAGCCTTCCAAACCAACATTCGGTCAACCTCGACCTGTTGGTACTTCATTCCTAGCATCTGGTCACTCCCTTGACCTGCTAGAATTCCCCGCCAAGTGTTCGGTCAATCCCTTTGACCTACTTGGACTTTCCTCAACACCAGATGTCCGATCATCCCTGATCCATCTGGATTTTCCCTTGCCTGGCTTCACTCACCCGGACTTTCACCTGGCTCCACTCACCAGGATTTCCACACTGCCTAACATCCCAGTTAGGACTTTCTCACTGCCTGGCTTCACTCACCAGGACTTTCACCTGGCTTCACTCACCAGGATTTCCACACTGCCTAACATCCCAGTTAGGACTTTCTCACTGCCTGGCTTCACTCACCAGGTCTTTCCAACTGCCTAACATCCCAATTAGGACTTTCCCACTGCCTGGCTTCACTCACCAGGACTTTCCACACTGCCTAACATCCCAGTTAGGACTTTCCCACTGCCTGGCTTCACTCACCAGGACTTTCCACCTGCCTAACATCCCAGTTAGGATTTTCCCTCGTGCCAAGCTCCCTGCTTGGACTTCTCCGTGCCAAGTCTCCATACTTGGACTTTTCCAGTGCCAAGTCTCCATACTTGGACTTTTCCCGTGCCAAGTCTCCACACTTGGACTTTTCGCGTGCCAAGCTCCCTGCTTGGACTTTTCCAGTGCCAAGTTCCCTGCTTGGACTTTTCTAGTACCAAGTCTCCATACTTGGACTTTTCATCGAATCAGGTCAACCAGGTCAACCTTGACCTACGGTTGCACCAACAATCTCCCAAACATCTATTCTTGTCAAACATCAAGAATAGAACTTCTCTTCTCGTCAAACATCAAAACACAACTCGAGTCAGGTCAACTCAAGTCAGGTCAACCAGGTCAACCTTGACCTAAGGTTGCACCAACAATTGATACCAATTGTAGGATCGAAAAGAATTTAGATATCTCCACAATGACATGATATTGTCCACTTTGGGCCTAAGCCCTCATGGTTTTGCTCTTGGGCTCTGCCCAAAAGGCCTCATTCCAATGGAGATATCTTTTCTCTTATAAACCCATGATCTTTTCCATGTGTTTCCAATATGGGACTATGTTTGCAACCTTACAACCCCAACAATCCCCCCCTCAAACAAAGGACCATAGGCTTCCCACGTTCGATCCTCGACCCACCAGGTCTTCCTGCCCCTCGGTCCACCCGACCTACTAGGACTTCCTTGCCTAGTCGCAACTAGGACTTCCTGCCTGGTGTCTGGTCCTCTTGATCCGAACATAGGAGCCCCCACTTTCTTTGTTCGAGGTCAATATTGTACCCACATGGCTCAATCAGACCATAGCTCTTGTGCACAGTCGGCGGTTATGCCTTCTGGCAGTCCAGGCTCTGATACCAATTGTAGGATCGAAAAGAATTTAGATATCTCCACAATGACATGATATTGTCCACTTTGGGCCTAAGCCCTCATGGTTTTGCTCTTGGGCTCTGCCCAAAAGGCCTCATTCCAATGGAGATATCTTTTCTCTTATAAACCCATGATCTTTTCCATGTGTTTCCAATATGGGACTATGTTTGCAACCTTGCAACCCCAACAGATGTATGTACAATAGTTTAATGATGAGGGAGCACAACCTAACAGGACATCCCATGTTGTTTAGATATTAGATGGAATGGATCCACATATGCGAGAGCATATGATAGACAAGTTTTTTAATATGATAGATCCATCTCAAAGTATAGTTCGAGCCCCTTCATATAACACAGAACATAGAGGTCGACCAACAGGTATAGATGAGCATAAATGGACGTTGCATACCTTCTTTTGCAAATGCATCCACTTCAGGATCTAGGGTCTCTCAACCGATTGCAACATCTAGAGGGAGAGGAAGATGTGGAAGGGGGTCGAAGGTTCGCAATACTCAAATGACTCATGATCACTCTCCAGTTACACCCATCCATGATACTTATATTGAGAAATTATCTGTGTCTTTGCAGCGTTATATTTCTCATACTGTTGATGTTCAACCTGATGGTCATTGTGGATTCAGGGCAATAACTACACTAATTGGGTATGGTGAAGAAGGTTGGTTTCAAGTACGATTCGAGCTTATAAAAGAGATTCAACAAAATAAGGATCTATATGATCAACTTTATCCAGATCAAAATTTGATAACCAATCTATTATTCACATTAAATTAGTTCGAGTCGTGGGCACCAGAAATGTATTGGATGGATTCTATGCCATTGGAAATTCTCATCGCATCAAGGTACAATCTTGTACTACATACATTTGGTGAGAATGCTGGGAGTTGTTTTACTCACTTACCATTAAGAATTCCTTCAGTTCCAAACCATGAGCATCAAGAAATAGCTATTGCTCATGTTGACAATCACTTCGTACAAGTTTTCTTACATCCTCATTATCCTGTACCACCCATTCCAACGTGGTGGTGGCAGCATTCATCGTATGAAACTAAAGGATGGGTCACTCGTTATAGAACACGTGTTCATTTGTAGTACGAAGTAATAGGTACACCACAATCAAACGTGCTGGGAGCAGAATTTGGAGGCAATATTGATTATAATTTCTAGTTTTATATATTTCTATATTTTTTTGTATTATTACATATACTTTTCATTTGAAAAAAAAAATATTTGTTCCTAAGTTATGAATGTATGCACTATTAATTGTTAGTATTTTTGTTAGTTTTAAATATATAATTTTTATGTTGATCCATATTTTTATACTTTTTAAAATTTTTACAACTAATAACTCCTAAAATTTATAACTAAAAATAAATAAAAGATTATAAACATATAAAAAAATTATTCTAAAAAAATAAAATTGATAAAAAAAATTGATTAACAAAAAAATAAAATCAATAAAAACATAACTTAAACAAATAATAAATTAAAAAAATACAAGTATTATGAAAAAAATAATAAATAAAATTAATTAAAAATAAAGTTAAATAAAATTTATATAAAATTAAAAAATAAAGTATTGATAAAAAATAATAAACAAAATTGATTAAAAAATAAAACTAAATAAAATTTATATAAAATTGTAAAGATAAAGTATTGATTAAAAACTAATACATAAAATTGATTAAAAAATAAAACTAAATAAAAATTAAATAAAATTGGAAAAATATTATATTGATAAAAAATAATAAATTGAATTAATTAAAAAATAAAATTAAATAAAAACTAAATAAAATTTAAAATATATAAATATGAGAGTTATTTTTAAATAAAATTAATTAAAAAATAAAACTAAATGAAAAATAAATAAAATTAAAAAAATAAAAAGAAGAGGGTAGAAGCGACATTTGAAAGGGAGAGAGAGAGAAGGAGGTGGGAGGTGTTAGTTAGAGCCCTAGAGCCAATCATTTGATAATTGTATGGACTCATTGTATCATATTCTTGTATATTAATAAAGGCATTTAGTTTGGTTATTATACTTACTTATATTGGTGCCAAATAAACTAAGTATAATAGCGTCCTTGAGTAGAAGGTTCTCACCTATATCAATCGGTTAGTTGAACCGATAGTGAGATGATATAGGGAACACTACTCTAAATCATTCCTAGTCGAGTATTAACATTCAGGGACAATGTTAATGCAATAAGACTAGCATGTAGGTCAACTAGATGACTTGATCTCACAAGTCATGGATATAGAGATATCAAGTTGACACATGGGTATGCATTAGAGAATGTATACTGAATGACCCGCCATGAGAAAGTATCATGGATCGTTATATGAGTGTCATATACTTTCTCATGTGGCTATTAGTATGACTATTAGTCCTTGGACCTGAAGTCACCATGGATCCCTACATAAGGAGTTATGTACTTTGGTTTCGTCAAACGTCAACCGTAACTGGGTGGACTATAAAGGCGATTACCGGGTATGTAACAAATTATGCAGAGGGATGTGAGTGATGTAGATGAGATCTATCCCTCCCATATGACGGGAGCGACATCAATATTCTTGATAGAGTGAGACCACTAAGTGCATGGCCATGCCCAAATGAGTCAACATGAGATGTTGAGCTCATTTGATCGAGTGAGTCTACTTGGAGTTCAAGATTTAGATTGATTAGAGGATGACACAGTCTATGCCTCACATTGATTAATCTAGATGTCTAGGATAGAAGGACAATGTCACATATTGTGAGGAGTCACAATTAGTAGTCACAAGGTGATGTTGGATCTCAACATTCTTGTAACTTGGGTAGCAATGATGTATTGCTAGATGCCGCTCATTGCTTATGTTTCTAAAGGAGTTTAGAAACATTGCCAACGTTACAAGAACCTATTGGATCACACACAAAGAACAAGTGGATGGAGATTAGGTTCATATGATGAACCAATTGGATTAGGTTCATATGATGCACCAAAGATTGGATTCAAATTAGACTTATTGAGTTAGACTCAATTAGATTCAATTGTTGAATGAGTCTAATTTAAATTTGATTCATTGAGTCAATTTATATTAATGAATTGAGATTCATTAAATTGAAATTGACTTGAATCAAATGTTGGATTTAACTCAACAAGGAAGAAATTGGTCAATTTTGACTTGACCAAATGAAAGTTGAAACATCAAGTTTGACTTGATGCATTGCCACATCATGTAGGTTGACTCATCCTACATGGCATGACACATCCTTGCCACATCATCACCACCTCATAATGGTGTGTCACCTCATGGAGGTTACACACCCATTCCTTTTAATGTGGCCGGCCACATTAAATGAGGGGGTTACATTTGTGTGGCCGGCCACACACTTGATGGTGTGTGAATGCAATTGATTTGCATTCATTCTTGCTTCTTCTTCCTTGGATGCTTGCTTCTCTTGGTGGTGGTCGTGACTTCCATGGTGGTGAGAAGTTGTTGAGTTTCATCCAAAAAAAAAAAAAAGATAAGAGAGTGTGAAAGACACAAGAAGAGGATACTACTAGTTGAGTATGTGAGAGTCTTCTTGTTTTCTCTCTTTTCTCCCTTTTCAATCCCATCCGAGAGCTCTAGAAAGTGCTAGCACACTTGGGGCTCTCTTCTCCATCCTTGAGTGCTAGAGAGCACTCCTTGTTCGTGTAGATATCACTAGAGAAGTATCTACCTTGATACTTTGGAGATCCGACACGTACCTTAGACGAGCGGGAATTTTGCGAGGGCACGCTTCAAAGGTAAAAGCTCTCAACACATAGATCTAGGAGTAGATCTAAAGTTTTGAAACTCGTACTTGTATTTCATTCGATTTTTCCTTTGCATGGATCTACGGCTTTGGGGCTTTCGGGGTTTCCGCGACGCGAAAAAGCGATTTTCGCGGCCCGAAAAACCCAACAGGAGGGAGATGATGAGTTGGGAAAAGCAACTCTGTTGTATTAATTATACAGATGTCAAATCATGAATTAAAAAATATCTTATCACATTTTTAATATTACTATTTTTATTTTGATTTTAGAATATAAGTATCCTATATAATTATTATTTATTTTTTTAATTTAAAATACTATTGTTCCTTAAAAAAATATTTTTTAATTAAATTTTTATTAATACACAAATAAATTAATATTTTGAAATAATCATATATTATAAACCCATTTATTTTCAATTACATTTGGAAAATTAATCTGAATTAAATTTATAAAAATAACTTTTAATAAATGATCCTATCTGAAAATCGAGGAGATGGTTGGCTAAGGATATAACTGTTATATTGGCTGGATGTAAATCATACTCCAATTTGTAATAGAAGAAACGTCAATGTCGAGCCAAAAAAGAGATCCTCGACGTTTACCCTCCGACGCTCAAGTCAGTCACCGAAAAAAAATAGATCAACAGTAAACAAAAGCGGGAATAGTGAATAACGGACGACCATGCACCATCACCCGTGATTCACTATTCCAAAGGCTAGTAGCCGCCCGTGATTTACCTCCTCCGTGTTGGCCTTGGGACGGGTTGACGGGGATGATAAGGGCGAGCGTATTCACCTTTTATCACCGTGAAAGAGCTCTCAGTCAATCAACTCTCAGTAGTCGGTTAGAGAGAGAAGTCATCTCTAGTTTCCGGCCAACTCCTCATCTGGTGAGGAACGAGCGTGAGGGATCACAGCTGGAAATCGTGTGGAGTGCGTGAGAGCACTGTTGGAGAAGGCAAACTGTGTTATAGGTGGTGGTTAACCTCCCGGAGGCTAAGGTGTCGGCGGGAGGTCTCCGACAGATCCAGAGGGTTCCTATCAAACATCCGGACTCACCTGCCCAACACTTATTCAGAGAGCGCTGTTCTCCCGTCGCGTTTCGCGGCGGCGACATCTGCTGGCAGTTTGAGGGGCTGGAGGTTTGAGGACCATAGGAAGGCGGAAGGTCGGGTGGCACTGGGTGCAGGACAGACACACAGGATCTGAGTAGGGGTGTTACACCAGCGGACGACGACACCAGCACAGTAAACAGATACATACAAGCACAACACACAGAAACAAGCACAGGCACATGTTAACATCAGACACAATATACCTGCGAAGCGTGGGCAGAGATTAGGCACCGGTGACGCAGAGGGAGAACTGGATTGGAAGGAAGGAACTGGTGATGCTGCCGGTTCACGGTGAGGAAGGAGTTAAGCATCTCCAAGTCGTCATCTTCTGTGGCATCTCACACTTTGAGGGTCATCACTGCAGCACATCAAACTTGCTGAGTGGATCTGCTTCGTGCTGGAGGTGGAGCTGTTGACGGAGAGAACGAGGGCGACGAAGCCGGTCATTGACCTCTACGCCAACAGACGGTTGCAGAAACCCTAGTGTCAGCCAATCAGAACGCAGCAAATATAAGATAAGGTTGCACGGTACTCGAGGCTGGTTGAGCAGTGAGTTTGAATTCCAAAAGGGTATCAGATCGTGTCAAGAAACCAACATATGGTAATGCGAGATCCTTAAACCGTTTAACTTAAGCGACATTGTAGCATCAATTCCTTCGCTTCCAGCGAATATGAGTCAACGAAGACTTCCGTTTGTAACAAAAGTCCGAGTCAGCAGACACTTGACTGAGTCATTGGACACTTGGCCGAAGATGAACAATCAGATATAACCCTCTACGGATACTAGTCAAAGCCCTGGATCTGATGGTCACGAAGTGCTAGCACACTGTACATCTTCTTCACTGGAATCTTATGGGACAAGATGGCTGGGCAGCCGCTACCGCCGGCTGCAGGCCGGATAACCTCCGGCTAACAAGTGCGTGCTTGGCGGCCAGTGGCGAACAAAGGCCCCATAGCGAACCAAATGCAAGCCCGGGCCGCAAAGCGCTGGTCGGATCTCTTCACGGACAACCGTCACTATAATGAAGATATGGCGCTCAGTAGGATACCGAAGCAGGGAGCCAGGGTGGTGCTCTCAGCCAACGATATGGAGCCAATTGAAAGCGCTATGGGGCACTGTCTGATAGGGAGATTCGTTGGATGATTCCCGGGATGACGAGCATTATTGGAGCTAACGTGACGCTGGAGGGCACCACATAAGATGTTTCATCACCACACCCTCTGGTTAGTTTTTAAATTTGAAACAAAAGAGGATACTGATCATGTGTTGCAGGGTGGACCTTATGTTATGCATGGTTGTCCATTATACATGAAGCTCATGCCGTCATGTTTCAGTTTCCAAATTGAGCCACAAACACAGATACCACTCTGGATGCAAATCTTCGGACTACCACTGGACTGCTGGACACCTTCAGGCCTCAGTAAGGTCGCCTTAATGGTCGGTAACCCTCTATACACAGATCGAGTTACTAAGGACAAGGGCAGGATCAGCGTCGCTAGGGTTTTGGTGGAGGTGGACATCACAAAATCATTACCAGAGAGTATCCCAGTCACACTACTAGATAGCAGAGAATTAGACCTGCAGATTGCTTTTGAAGCTGCTCTCAAATTGTGTTTAACATGCAATAAACTGGGTCACTATTAACAGGGCTACCCTACGCTGGAACAAAATGTATCAAGCATAGCTGATATTCGGCCAAATGAAGTGCGGAAGGAGTGGGACTAGACTGCACAGAGACCAATGGAAGAGAAGAACATGGAAGAAGGAGAATTCAGATTGACAGATGAGCAGGCTACAACACAAACAAGGAACATTGGAAATGCACGCTCAAGACTGGCACGAACTCTGAATTTGCATTGCTTGCTGGCACGCTACGGCATCTGACACGGAATAAAGTTCAGAAATCTATAAGGCAGAGAACAGGGGATCAGAACATACAGTCACAACACAGAATTGCCTTGAAGGAAGTAGGTCGTCATGTGGAAGATTATCAGACCATGCAACCTTTCAACAAGATCCACTTTCACCACGGGCAATGGACAAGACAGTTACTGATAACAACAATCCCACATGCTCCTCTGCCTCCCACTAATTTCAGACATCCAGGTCACAATGTAGAGCATTGGAGAAGCAAAAACAGGTTCAGCAGGAGAGCATATCACTTAATCACACTACAGCTAGGGCCAATTATGGAGCTGCAACTGAACAGACTGCCTTGATGATCAAGACTCAGGGAACATCATCTTCACACCATCAGCATAACCAACAAGTTCAGATAGTCGGAACAGACATAAGGAATGGATTGTAGCGTGTAGGAGATTATCAGCAAGCTAAGTCCACTACTGGAAAACGAGCTGGCCACTGCTTGGGTTTCAAGATGAACAGTAAAAGAACAAAACCAGTGCACCACAAATCCAAACACAGGAACAAATAGACTCAAAACTATGTTCAGAAGCAATCAGCAGGCACGACAGTTGTAGGTAATGGGAAATTCACAGATACCACTACAGCAGATTGAAATCAGAGGAATATGGTGCACTGTAGCGTATCAGGCAGTGACTTACTGAATAGATCATAGAATGGAGAAGTTGCACAGGGCCAACCTAGCAGGAGGGTATCAGACATGCAAGAGCACAACCAGCAACAAGAGGGCACATCAACTACTCAGAATTCAGATAAGGCTGCTCCTGGGATCATAACTGCACATGGCCATGTACAAGTTGTCAATGAAGATCAACAAGCCAAGTCTAAGTGTCATAGGGTGACAAGTCTGACTCCAAAGACAGTAACAGGTCGAGTCCCAGCGAAATAATTCCAATCGGCATTGCAAAAGAACCAATTGAGAATGGGTTTCAAAGTTAGTAGTCGTAGACCAATCCCAATACCTAGCAGACTCAGTATAAGGAACAAGCAGAATTTGAACAAAGTTTTTGGCTTGCATCAAACCTTGGCACAATATTTCCTACAGCACTTAGTAATGGTGTCCACAACTCCTCAACTTAGCAGCAAGGCTGGAGACTGCATTAGGGGCACAATAGAGGTGGGGAATTTTGAAACTGGACACGACCAACACACTGCACCTTCTGGAATTTCAGATACTGGACAAGGCATTCAGAATTGTGGTCACATAGTTATGCCAACTGGGCAAGATGGAGTCATTACCAAGGCCAAACAGTAGGCTAACTATCAAGTGCAGCAAACCCATTCACAGTGCAGAGAAGAGAATTAGTTGGCAACACAACCTGTCATTAGCTCTCCAAATGAAACAGGGAAGCAGGTTGAGGCTAGTGAGGCTGCAAAGTGCAGGTTGGACTCCAGCAGCTCACAACAATCTGACTCAAGGGAAGGCAGTGACCGCTCATCACCAATGTAAGTTTTTATTGACACCAGTTATGCTAATAGCAGTACCAGTGATCCAGGATCTGACACAGCAGTGGAAGTGAACTCACAACAGCAATGGACAGTGCAGACAAGAGCTTGATCAGCTAAAAGGCATATGCTTGCAAACCAAAGGCACATTAGAGTAATGGATGGACAGGAAATTGATCTCATTTCAGCACTGCCAGCATCTGATTTTCACAAAAACCTGCATGCACACAAAACAGTTCACAGCAAGCCAAATTCTGCAATCACAGAGAGGTGGGGCTCAATCCAGAAAAGGGATAACAAGCATCATTACACCAACTATCAGCAAAAATCTGAGCAATTGGAACCCTAGCAAACAAAGATGCAAACTGTACAGAGGAAAAATAGGTTTTTTCCAAGTAAACAACAAGAACCAGCAGGTCACAGGGCTAGGGTAACTTTGTGCAGCAAGGAGGTTGGGATGGACGATAGAGTCCAAACTTGAAACCAAGCGGCAAGACGGTCATGACCGTCTACCTCCACATGAAGATTGCATCATGGAATATGAGGGGTTTTAACCAAGCCCCCAAACAGAGAGAAGTACATAACTTCTTTCTGAAACACAAGTTAGCAGTAATGGGTATCATGGAAACAAAGCTAACAGAACCAACACTACAGAAATTGAAGGATAGAAAGTTTCAACATATGGAAATGCAACACTACATCAAGGATAACTCCTCTAGAACTCGAGTACTGATTATTTGAGACCCTCACAAAGTCACCTTTGGGATAACTAAGTTTGATGAGCAGTTTTTACATGGATGTATCACATGTGCAGTGACACGCAAAATTTTTCAGGTCACATTTGTGTATAGATAGCTCAATATCAGAAACCGAAGGAGACTATGGGAAAAATTGGATATGCAGGGCGATGACATGGACACACCTTGGATACTTCTTGGTGATTTTAATTCCCTGCTTTCAGTAGAGGACAAGGTGTTGGAACCCCAAGGTTGTTTTGGTGTGATCAACAAGTTAAGTTAGGTCCTGTGTATTTAACCTTGTGTCTAAGTGTACAGGAGCTTAGGAACACAGGTACTCGAGTGGAAGACGCAGCTAGCGAGAAGGACGGCACGCTGTGCGTCCGAGGGACGAGGCGCTGCGGAAGAGTACACCGGCGGACGAGAAGGAAGCGCGCGGTGGTTCCGAGGGACGAAAGCCGGAGCGGAAGATTGCTCGGGGAGCAAGAGACGCAGCTAGCGAGAAGGTCGACGACCGAGGGACGAAGACTACGGATGAGTACGCTGGCGGACGAGAAGGAAACACGCGGCAATTCCGAGGGACGAGAAGCCGGAGGGAAGCACACTCGAGAAGACCGGAAGTTGGGTTCGGGTGAGCCCTTTTCCGGAAGGCAGAGATCACCCAAACGAGCGGATCCGGAGCGAAGCGGGACTGAACCAGAGAAGCGGTCCCGGATGAAAAAGTCAACTATGTTGACTTTCGAGTCCGGCGCCGGGACCGGGCGCCGGACCCATCCGGCGCCTGAACCCTTCCGGCGCCGGAACAAGATGTTGACCAGATCGAAATTATCTCGATTCAACGCGGGGATAAAATTTATCCCCTGTATGCCGGAACCTTTCAGCGCCACCAAGGCTATAAATATAGCCTTAGTCAAGAAGCTTTTCATCGTTCAGAAATTGTAAACAACACTTGTGTGCTTCCATTGCTTAGATTAGCTTCATTCTTTTTGTACCTACAAGGCTTCTCCGCTTGAAGGAGCTCTTAGTGCGATCTTCATCCTTGGATTAACAACCTCCCGTTGTAACCAAGTCAAATTCGGTGCCTCGCTTTTATGCTTTATTTTCTGTTTAATCTATTTTTATGTGTTAGTTTAATCGCACGAGAAAGGGTTGTGTTTGATTTTTCAGGCTATTCAACCCCCTTCTAGCCACCGCATCGGCCTTACAAGTGGTATCGAGCCGAGGCGCTCAGAGGACTAACCGAACGAAGCAACAAGATGGCCGGATCCAACATCCACGCACCAAAATTCGAAGGGGACTTCGCTAGCTGGAAAAAGCGAATGGAGGTATTTCTTGAAACAGATTATGATTTATTACTAACAATGGAATTTGACTATGAAGCACCAGAGGGCAAAGCAAGAAATCAATGGTCAAAGAAGGAGCAGACTGACCACGTGGCAAACAAGAAAGCAGAATTTCATCTGCTAAGTGTACTTCCAACACAAGAAGTCAATCGAGTCGGTACCTACAACTCGGCAAAGGAGCTTTGGGATAAATTCCTTGAGTTACACGAAGGAACATCCGAAGCCAAACTTGCAAGACGGGATTTACTTCGTAACCAGCTTACAAATCTTCGATTTGAAGAAGATGAAACAATTGCACATCTACACTCGAGGATTCAGGAACTCATCACCAGACTTACGAATCTCGGAGAAGAGGTAAGTAACCGAGATTCGCTAAGGTATGCCCTAAATTCCTTTCCTAGAAACTCAAAATGGGCATCACTAGTAGATGCCTTTTACATTTCAAAAGATCTAGAAAAAATTTCATTAGACGAATTCTTTTCAACTTTTGAAGTGCATGAGTCAAGATGTGCAGGTCCGAAGGAGCCCAAGAATAATGTCGCCCTTAAAGCTTCGAGAGACGAACCTGAGTCAGAATCTTCTCTCGACGACGAGGAAATGGTAATGATGGTAAGACGATTTAAAAATATTTGTAAATCTAGGAAATCTAACCATCCGCAGGGAAGAAAGAAAAGAACCATCCGCTGCTACCATTGCGATGAAGAAGGGCACGTCAAGGACAATTGCCCTAAACTGAAGAACAACGGGAAGGACAAGGGTAAGAAGGCTATCCAAAATCGCAAGGCCCTAAAAGCGACGTGGGACGATACGTCGTCGGAATCAGAAGTCAAGGAATGAGCATCGAAATGAGCAAGCTCTTCCGAAATGAGAATCAGAAGTTTTAATGGCGAGTCATCAAGACGACGATTGCGAATCAAGCTCTTCCGAAATGAGCATCGAAAGCATCAATGAAGGGGGAGCCACGTCCGAAGAGAGCAGCAGTTCAGGGGGAGAAACCGACAACGAGATCGACAAGGTAAGTGAGGTACGATCTCTTCCTCCTAATAAAATGTTTAAATTCATTAAAATTTTAACAAAAGATTGCTGCAAATTAGAAAATGAAAATAAAGACTTAAAAGCAATATTAGCTACATCTTGTCCGTTAGAAATGCTAGATAAATCAAATTTAGAAAATGAAAAATTAAAATTAGAAATTCAAAATTTAATTTTTCAAGTAGAAAATTTGAAAAACACTGCTTGCTCATCTAAAACCAATTTTAGAAGGTTCAATAATTTGAATTGGTATTATAGATATCACCAGGGACAAATTAAAAATATCTCTAGAAAATATGTCCCTAAAAACTTTTTAGTTAATCCAGTAGGTTGGAACCTATATTGGGTTCCTAAATCATGCTTAAATTAATTTTAAAAGTAAAATTAGCGCTTTAAGTGAGAAAATTAAATAAAGAATTTCTTTATGAGGCTTTGTCTAAGGAAGTGGTTGTTGCTCCAATAACCAAGAAGGCCTAGTGCCTCGCCACGACCTGGAAGCCAAAATATTGAAATAAATGTTTAATTAACTTACTAATGAAGCATTAATACAAGAATTAATTAGTGCTTGAAAAAGGTTATTCAAAACATTTTATTTCAATTTACCTACTTAGAATTTTTTTGGATTTTATTTATATACTTAGAAATATTCTCAAAAATTATTTTTTTCTAAGTTAAGAACTTTTTTCTTGAAACTAGAAATCTCAGCTTAAATTGCTTAGAAAAATTTTCTAAATTTCTTAAAAACTTAGAACCTTTTTTTTATAAGTCTTTAACCCTTAGATTATTTTTCTTGGAACCCCATTTTTTTTGTGATCAAAGGGGGAGAAGGGAAAGTAAAAGTCTAGGGGGAGGTAGATAGATTTAATTTTTTTATCTTGTCTATCTTTTTGCCCTTAAATTACAAATTAAGTTAATTTACTTAATCTTATTTTATGTCTATTTTAACCCTAGCTTAGCTTGGGTTGATCATACCAAAAAGGGGGAGATTGTTGGAACCCTAAGGATGTTTTGGTGTGATCAACTAGTTAAGTTAGGTCCTGTATGTTTCTAACCTTGTGTCTAAGTGTGCAGGAGCTTAGGAGCACAGGTAGTCGAGTGGAAGACGCAGCTAGCGAGAAGGATGGCAGTCCGAGGGACGAGGTGCTACGGAAGAGTACACCGGCGGACGAGAAGGAAGCGGCGGTGGTTCCGAGGGACGAAAGCCGGAGCGGAAGATTACTCGGGGAGCAAGAGACGCAGCGAGAAGGTCGGCGATCGAGGGACGAAGACTGCTGAGTACGCCGGCGGACGAGAAGGAAACACGCGCAATTCCGAGGGACGAGAAGCCGAGAAGCACGCCGAGAAGACCGGAAGTTGGGTTGGGTGAGCCCTTTTCCGGCCGAGATCACCCAAACGAGCGGATCCGGGCGGAAGAACCGGACCAGCGGGACTGAACCAGAACGGTCCGGATGAAAAAGTCAACTATGTTGACTTTCGAGGTCCGGGGCGGCCGGGCGCCCGGAACCCTTCCGGCGCCGGAACAGTAATGTTGACCGGATCGAGAATTATCTCGATCTGAACGTTGGAGATTAAATTTATCCCCAGGCCTTTCGGGCGCTCAGGCCAAGGCTATAAATATAGCCTTGGTCCAGAAGCCAGAAATTGTAAACAACACTTGTGTGCTTCCTTTATGCTTTCTGTGCTTACACTGCTGTAAACGAGGCTTCTCCGCCTGAAGGAGCTCTTAGTGCGATCTTCATCCTTGTATTAACAATCTCCCCGGTTGTAACCAAGTCAAATTCGGTGCCTCGTTTTTATGCTTTATTTTCTGTTTAATCTATTTTTTATGTGTTAGTTTAATCGTACGAGAAAGGGTTGTGTTTGATTTTTCAGGGCTATTCAACCCCCCCTTCTAGCCGGCCGCATCGGTCTTACACAAGGAAGGTGGTGCGCCGGTCACTACTTATCAAATATCAGATTTCGAAGAGTGTGTTATGCGTAATGGGCTAGATGACTTACCTCAGGTAGGTTGCAAATACACTTGGTCAAACAGTGAGATCTTTTGCAAGTTGGATCGTTGCATGGTTAATAAGAAGTGGTTAGAGGAGGACATGAGGGGAATGGCCGAATTCCTAGTATCGGGTTACATCTCCGATCATACTCCATGTGTGGTCACCATTATAGAAGCTATGGAGCAAACCAAGAAACCTTTCAAATATTTCAACATGTGGACTACTCATGAAAATTACAATAGTGTGGTGGAGGAGCAGTGGGCCAACTTAGGGCTGGGCACAAGGCAAGGCACGACATAGTACAGATTCAAGGTGAAGTTGCAGAGGTTAAAGGCCACATTTAAGCAGTTTAACAAGCTTCATTTCATCATATTAGGGAGAGATCACTTTGGGCGCAGGAAGAGCTTCAAAGGATGCAAGAAATTGGCTACACTACTGGAGCTTTTAAGGAAGAATACCAGCTGGTCTGGAAATGTGCAGATCAACTCAGCAGGGCAGATTTCCTATACTGTAAGCAAAAAGCAAAGTGCAAATATTTTAGAGAAGTGGACCGAAACACTACTTATTTCCATGCCCTAGTCAAGAGAACAAATAGAATGAGAGAAATTATGACGATTGAGAAAAGAGATGGTGGTACCACAACATGCTTGAATGAGATTGTAAATGAATTTATGGAAACTTTTCAAGGGTTACTCGGCACAAGTATACAAAGGATACCTCTCAATACTGAATGCTTAGTATTTGGCAGAACTTTAAGTTCGGAGCAGCAAGCAAGTTTGATTCTCATGCCAACGAAGGAGGAGATCAAGAAGGCCCTCTTTAGCATAGGTGATCAAAAAGCGTCGAGACCGAATGGGTATGGAGCAAAATTTTCAAGCACTAATGGGACATCCTCAAGGGTGATTTGGTGGCTGTAATAACTGAGTTTTTTAGGCATGGGAAGCTTCTCAAGCAGTAGAATCACTCCCTCATTCATTAGTCCCAAATGTGCCACAACCAAGTAGAGTTGCGGATTTCTGACCCATATCATGTTGCACGATTTTCTACAAGATAATTTCGAAGATCTTATCCTCCAGACTTGCTAATGTAGTTGAGCATATATTCCATTCAGCACAGGCCGCTTTTATCAAAGGGAGGAACATAACCGATAATATTCATTTAGCCTAGGAAATGATGAGAAATTACACAAAGAAGAGAATTTCCCCACGGTGTATCATGAAAGTAGATTTTCGGAATGCTTTTGACACAGTACATTGGGACTTCTTACTGGAAGCACTAGCAAGGTTGCAGTTCCCACCCACTTGCATGGATACGTGAGTGCATCACTATCACTAGTTTCTCATTGTCTATTAACGGATGCATGCATGGACACTTTAGAGGCGCTAGAGGACTGCGGCAAGGAGACCCACTATCGTCATACCATTTTGGGATCTGCATGGAATACTTGGCTCGGATGCTTAGTCAGCAGACACGGCGGGCATATTTTCATTTTCATCCTAAGTGTCATGAACTTCAGATTGTCCACATTGCGTACGCGAATGATCTTCTATTACTCTCCCGTGGCGACCGTTCCTCCACCACTATTCTCATGGACTTCTTGGAAAACTTTGGGATGATGGTTGGCTTAAGGTCGAACCTCAGCAAATCTTGCATCTATATGGCCGGAGTAGAGGAGGATGTGAGGCAGGACTTGCTTACCATTACGGGATTCCAGGAGGGAACTATGCCTTACAGATATCTTGGGATTGCTTTGGCCTTAGAAAAGCTTAAGATTGCGGATTACAGTCTACTGATTGATGTTTTGAGCAGGAGGATTAATGCATGGCTGAAACTCACCCTTTCTTATGCAGGAAGAGCACAGTTGATACAATCTGTCCTGCAAGGGATGGAATGTTACTGGATGTCGATTTTACCATTACCGATAGGAGTTGTCGAGCGTATCTATAGCTTATGTCGGAACTTTCTTTGAACATCCAAGCACCCCCCCCCCCCCCACCCCCATTGCATGGTTGGAGATGTGTAAACCTAAAGAGGAAGGAGGGTTGGGGTTTAGGGAACTAATTGCATGGAACACGACCTTATTATCTAGAGTGTTATGGCGCCTACATGATCAGCAAGACGCTCTTTGGTTCCGATGGGTTCATAACACATATTTAAAGGACACAGACATCTGGCGATGGAGGGACAAGCACATTGACTCCCCGCTTCTTAAGAGGATAACATAGATACGTGATCAGATAGTCGCATCAGCTGGTTCTATAGAGGCGGCGCAGTAGATTTTGCATGGTTGGTTTAGCCACCACAGCTCGACGCGCTGGGGTATCAGTCAGGTCTACGACTTCTTCCGTGATACTGGAGCTCGTGTGCCATGGGCAAGGACAGTGTAGAAGAAGCACATCCAACCCAGTATGGTTACTTGCGCACCGTAGGTTGCCTACCAGGGATCGATTGGAGTACCTGGGGGATGTCGACAGGGCTTGTGTATTTTGTGGCAGTGAGGAGGAGACACAGGAGCACCTCTTTGTCGGATGCCTACAGATATGACAGCTTTGGGACCACATCAGAGACTGGTTATGCATGACTCATGAGATGACGATGTACCGAAGGATGTTGCAGGTCTATGTACGACATTACAGAGGGACAGGGATGTTGGTGCGGGCGCGTCATGCTGCTATGGCTGCACTGATACATTACATCTGGCAGGCCCGTAACCGCTTGAGTTTTGAGGGTGAGTCATTTGATGGAGACCACGAGTTCCGGAGGATCCACACTCATGTCTACCATTCCTTGGATGCCAGCCCAGATCAGATACTTTACCATACACCTTGATGTCATGAAGATCGAATTTGCAGCCCCCCAGGAGTGATAATTTTGTAAGTGAGGTCAGTGCAGTGCTTTCTGCACTACACAAATCGTGTGGTGCTTCTGCAAATCGTGTGGTGCTTCTGCACTGCACAAATCGTGCAGTGCTTTCTGCACTGCACAGTGCTGTAGCTTTAGGAAAAAAAATCGTGTTGTTTTGCACAGTGCCGTAGTTGGTAGGAATTTTGCACAGTACAATTTTGCAATGTGAAAAAAAAATGTGTTGTTTTGTACAGTGTCGTAGTTGGTAGGAATTTTGCACAGTACAATTTTGCACTGTGAAAAAAAAATGTGTTGTTTTGCACAGTGCCGTAGTTGGTAGGAATTTTGCACAGTGCAATTTTTGCATAGGAAAAAAAACGTGTCATTTTGCACAGTGCCGTAGTTGGTAGGAATTTTGCACAGTGCAATTTTTGCACAGAAAAAAAATCATGCTGTTTTGCATAGTGCCGTCGTTGGTAGGAATTTTGTACAATGCAATTTTTACAAAAAAAATCGTGCTATTTTGCACAGTGCCGTAGTTGGTAGGAATTTTGTACAATGCAATTGTTGCACAGAAAAAAAATGTTGTTTTGCACAGTGTCGTAGTTGGTAGAAATTTTGTACAGTGCAATTTTTTCACAGGAAAAAAAAATTACACAGGAGCTTTCTCAGTGTATACCCGCATGCGCTACCTTGGAGATTGTTGCATATCCTATGGAGTATCCACCTATGGATTGGCTACCTTCTTCGAGTCACCTGATGGAGGGGCGTGTTACCCATAGAGGACTGTATGAAGGCATGGAGTTGCCTTTGAGTTTCCGGAGTAGAGCTACGGGTATGGAGTTGGATGAGAGTCACATCAGTGAGGAGATTGTGAGGGCCCCACAGCTTGTTTTTGTGTGGTGGGGTCGTTCGTGTATTGTACAGTTAGGGAGCGGGTATAGTGTATAGTGAGGTCATTTTGTGAGAGGGATGGGGGGCCATTTTGTGAGTAGATGGTTGTGAGGGATCATTTGTGAGAGGGCGGTGTGGCTTTGTACACTGGGTTGAGTAGGGCTGAGGAGGAGAAATAGGGGTGAGGATGGTGAATAGATCCACCATAATGATCTATTTAGTCCGCAGCAAACGACTCACTGTAAGGACACGACAAATCAGTTAATAGTTGACCACTTGCTAAAAGTGGGGCAACGATCGCTTGAGGGATGATAACCATGGTGTGAGGGACCCTGTGGCCTCATGTGGATATGTGTCGTCACCACACTCGGGTCGGATGACGCACTGTAGCAGACGTCTACAGATACCGCCACGGACAGGGTGGCACCTACGCATGAGGTCGAGGATGAGATGTGGGTAGGGCCGATTCCATGATGCAGATACTTGGGTTTGTACTGCTGACAGACAGATTGCAGATAGCACTGAGATACACACGGCATAGCGTAGGGGTGGATGTGACCAGATACATGGAGGTGGAGAGCTATGATATTGACACTTTGTTAGCATCCTCCCGAGCTAGTGCCTTGGAGTACGCGATGGATGTGGGCGAATGACGTTGCTTGTATGTGGGCAGATGCTATAGTGATGGCATATGTGACCGGAGGTATTTAGAGAGTTTAGAGCAGTGAGAGTACACGACATGCGTATGGACTTTTGCAGCCCACACCCATGCGAGGATGGATGTATTTTGAGAGGTTGGTACAGTGAGAGTACATGACATGTATATGGGCTTCAGCGTCCATACCTCAAATTGCCAGCAGGATCTGACACTTCGTCAGAACCGACTGGATATCCTAGGACATGTAGATTGTACACTTTTTTCTTGATGATATATAATTTATCTTTCATAAAAAAAAGTGAAAGAGCTCTCAGTCACCTATTTCCGTGAAAGAGCTCTCAGTCTATTTCTGTGAAAAAACTATTTTCGTGAATAAGCTCTCAGTTATGTACCTATTTCCGTGAAAGAGCTCTCAGCGTCCCCTCGGGACGATCTAGTGGCTAGCACATGAGGTGTTGCCACCATGAGGCCTGGAATTCAAATCTCAGCAAAGCCAAGGTAAATGTCTCCCTTATGTGCTAGTCAGTATTTCAAAGGTTAGTAGCCGTCCGTGATTTACCTCCTTCGTGTTGGCCCTAGGGCGGGTTGGCGGGGGCACTGGGGCGAGCGTATTCACCTTTTTCCACTGTGAAAGAGCTCTCAGTCAGTCCCCTCGGGACGGTCTAGTGGCTAGCACATGAGGTGTTGCCACCATGAGGTCTGGGGTTCCAATCTCGGCAAAGCCGAGGTAAATACCTCCCTTATGTACTAGTCACTATTTCAAAGGCTAGTAGCCACCCGTGATTTACCTCTTCCGTGTTGATCTTAGGAGGGGTTGGTGGGAGCGCTGGGGGCAAGCGTATTCGCCTTTTTCCACCGTGAAAGAGCTCTAGTCACCCTTTGGTCTAGAGAGAGAAGCTCTCCCTTCTCTCTAGAATTTCTAGAGAGAAGTTGATTGGAGGTTGGTAGGAACACTGGAGTCACTCTCTGGCGAGCTATGTGGGCGCTTTCATCCCCCCTCTTTCTCTTTTTCATCACCGGTGCAAGTTGGAGGTTTTTCCATCCCTTGGGGTTCTTTCCTCCCCTTGTTTCTCTCTCTTTGGTTTTTTTTCTTTCTGGTTTAATTGGTCTCTCTGAGTTCTAGAGTTAAAAGTGGTTGGTGATTTCGGGTAGCAGCTTTTCCCAGCGATGAACTCAGGTGGCTGTCTTCTCCGACCAAGTTTTGCCAAAGAAGGAAAGTATTCAAGGACAAATATTTTCATTAATTTGCATTTATTGCATTAATTAATTGTCAAATATCTTTCCATTGATTGGCAAATCCTGGATGGGGTCACTTTACTAGTTTCAACGGCAAATCTTTATTCGATGGCTTTTATTTGGGAAGCTAATTTTCTTGAAATGTGCTTAGGTGCCAACTTTCCACAATGGGAAAAAAAGACTTAAGTACTCTCCCTTGAGTCAAGCACGTGAATTGCAAATTTTCTCATATGAAGAGCAAAGATTTAGCCATATTGAAGTGGTCAACTTGGCAGCCAATGGATTTCATGAAGTGGACCAGGAGTTTGAAGTGGACTCTCGTTCTGGTGAGGTGGACCAATCTGTGAAAGACATTTTTGATGGCAAGGCTTCTCATCTCAAAAATGGTGTTGAGGTGGATGAACATGGAAAGTCGGAGGCTGTCGGTGAGACTATCAATGTGAATGTGGTTGCACTAATGAAGGGGGTGATGCCGAATCCAATACCAGGGGTTGGAGATGATGATAATCAGAAGGATGTTATTCCACCTACCCAACCGACACAGGCGACGCAAAAGAAGAAGACTTGGGCAAGTTCATTTAGAAACAACTGGAAGCCAACATCAAGCGTGTCTCTGGAGCAATATGAAGCTAAAGGCGAGAGGCTATCTTTTGATTTTGATGATATTGATGACATTGAAGACACCATGGGTTTTTATCTTGTTGGTTGTTTCATGGGCCAACATCCGGGAAGAAACAGAGTCTATGCAATTGCCAATCAGTGGAGAGTTCCCTACAAATTTTTTATGCACAAAAGTGGGTGGGTGGTCTACCGTTTTGATACAAAAGAGGATCGAGATATTGTATTGCAAGATGTGCCTTATTTTGCTTTTGGAATTCCCATTTTCTTGAAGTTTATGCAAAAGTGTTTTCTCTTCTTTGAGGATGGTCGGCTAGTTCCAGCTTGGATTCAAATCCATAGGTTACCACCAGATTGTTGGTCACAGAAAGTACTGAGTATGATTGGTTCAGAGATAGGGAAGCCTCTATACACTGATAACTTGACGTGATCAAGGGAGCGGTTGGAGTATGCTCGTCTCTTGGTGGAGGTTCCGATTATTGGAGATAGAAGTTATGAGGTATCAATCACGTTACCTACTGGAGCATAGGTTGATCTCAGGATTGTTTATGAAATGTTGCCCGAATATTGTGAAGTTTGTAAGAATATTGGTCATCAAAAGGAGGACTCTCGGGATGCATCTCAATCAAACATGAATGCACCTTGTGCAAGAAGATCGAGGTCCAAATCAGCGGGTCACTGGGGGAGAAGGAGATCGCAATCGAGATATAGAAGTCGGGTAAGACAAACCAACCAACAACCGCAGAATGTGGAGGAACCAGCGACATAAAATGGATTAGCAATTGTGGTGGTGCGTAGTCCTAAACCCGTGGCGATTGAACCTCCCCTAGATCATGAAGAGGTGGAAGCGCAACACGTACATCATATAGAGGTGTCGAATGTGGAAGAGGAGTTGTCTGCTATACCGGAGGTTTCAAGTAGCAAGGAGGCCTCTTCCTCTTCAGCGGATCATCCGTCCCAAATGGCTAGTAGTGATGCAAATCGATCCTCGATAGAATCATCTCTGGTTGTATCAGTGACACTGGGATTATCTTCTTCAGCATCCTCTCAGGCTAATTCCATATGTAATAAAGGAAAGAACAAGGAAGTGATTAGCAGTACAGCGCCCCCACAGAGTGGATGACAACTATAGGCCCGAGCAGCCGTACTGGGAGGTGTAAAATGAAGGTAGTTGTATGGAACATTAGGGGCTTTCATAAGTCCCTAAAACATGGGTGTGGGGTGCACCACCTCCTCAAATAGAAAGATATTCAAGTGATGACATTACTGGAGACGAAGTTGGACGACAATTCTCTTGACCCTATTATGCGTCAGTGGTTTTCAAGTATGAGGCATGTTCATAATTTTGATATGTCTAATCATGGTCATATACTGCTTCTTTGGGATGTACACAGAGTTGATATTGATGTGCTCTTAATAACTGAACAATTCATTCATTGTCGGGTTCGGTGTCGGATTTCGAGAGGGACTTCTTAGTGACATTTATTTATGGACTTCATTTTATTGTTGCTCGGAGATCGTTATGGGAGGCTCTTACGGATCTTGGGGAGTCCATTTCGGAACCATGGTTGATTCTTGGTGATTTGAATTCTATTATATCGACACTGGATAAACAAGGGGGCTCTTCGGTTTCCAATTATGAAATGCGAGATTTCCAAATTTTTACTCAAGTATGTGATTTGGTGGATCTTCGCTCTATTGGATGTCGGCTCACTTAGACCAATGGTACGATTTCTTATAAATTAGATAGAGTTTTGATGAATTCTTTTTTATTATTGGCATATTTCGATGCTTATGCCGAGTTTACGGTGCCCGGGTGTCTCTCGGACCACTCTTGCACCATAGTGCACACTCTAGTGAAGGATCGGCCTCCAAATCAACCTTTCAACTTCCTTAATATGTGGTTACTAAATGAAGGTTATACTGAGCTTGTGATGGACTCATGGTCACCCCCGGTTATTGGGAAGACTCAATTCATTCTTAAAGTGAAGTTGACCAGTTTGAAGAAAAGATTGAGGGAGTTGAATATAAATAATTTTGGGCATATTTCGGAGAATGCAAAGAGAGCAAATGCAGATTTAGAGGAGATACAGAAAGGGGTCCTAGCAGGAGGTTCTATTCCCATTAACTATGATCATATACGAAGGAAGGTCACTCTACTTGCGGAGGCAGCGAATCAATTTTATCAACAGCATGTGAAGAATGTTTACTTAAGAAGCTCTGATAAGTGTATTAAATTCTTCCATGATGTAGTGAAGCGGAACAACAAGAGGCAAGCTATCATCACACTCACAAAACGAAATGAGAGCAAACATCAAGCTTAGATGAAGTGACGGATGAATTTGTGGGATTCTTTCATGATCTACTTGGGAAAAAGGTGGCATGTGACCCCATGGATAGCGGTGGATTTCGTGAAAGAAAACTCACTCAAAAATTATTGAACAACAACAGAAGTGAAGGAATCGTAGATTGAGTTAAACCTAATTGGATTAATCAATTAGGTTAATTAATTCGATTAGGGTTTTCTCTAATAAGGTTAGGGATTTTATTTAGCTATTTGCTACATATGTATTAGCTAAGTACATTTTGTGATCGCAGGACTTTGATTCGAGGTAAGCGTCTCAACATGAGATTGGTTTGGCACGATCTACATATAAAAGCGGGTATTTCTTGCTTTGTCTCTTTAGTATATTAATCTTAATGCATGAGTTATTTATCCAGATAGTTTCTATGTTTATCTTGACTCCACTCGTATTTTTCTTGTGCTTGATACTTCCACTTAAACCTTTGAGATATTCATTTCTATATACATACAGTCTCTTGTTATCATCTATGATGTGTAGCAGATATTAGATACCAACCTTGTATGATTTTATTGTTGTTTGTTTATGTACCGTATTAAGCATGTTGGCTTCATGTAGCATACCTGATTCCTATTTATATGTATATGATGGTAGTTGTATTTTGTGCATCATATCATTGCATGTATGTTAACGACAAATTCTCCCTTGCGGTCGAGAGAGTCATTAACCAGGGCCGCATGCTCAGCCACTCGAGAGAGTGGTAGCTGGAGCAAATGTCGCTTGTCCTGTCGTGCCCCCACTCGCTCACTCATGAGTAGAGGAAGCTGGAGTTGCGAGCAGCAGGGACCCCCGTCGTAGATGTAGATAGTTAGCTACTATACAACTGTCCACTCGGCTACTTGAGAGAGTGGTAGCTGGAGTGTTATACAGTTTGTCACTGACTCGGCCTCTCGACCATACAAGGGTTATGGAGCAAAGGGGTGGGCGGGAGTGACCATTAATGCATACGTTTTTATTATTGTTATACCTGCCTATGATGTTGCTTTCTTATGTTTATAGTTGTTCATTTTGTCATGTGATACATTTATACTTGTTGAGCTATATATGTATTGATCGTATGTTGTTCGACTCCGGTTTACTTATTGATAGAATGTTTTTACCTCACATGATACGTTCCTAGTGATGAACAATTCAGTAGTCGATTGGTATTACTCCTGATCTTTTATTACCTAGCCTAAGATATGGTTTCAGGTATGAGCATATATTACGGTTTTATTTTTAGTATCTACTATTCCTCTTATGAGACTGTATATCTTTGGCTCACTCTCTATTTGTATAGTATGTTATATTCATGCACTATCTTTCCTTTACCCGCTAAGTCTTATCACTCACCACCCCACAAATTGGTTTTTCTTTCGTCAGGTAGAAGGTAGTTGAATCAAGGATGCTTGGGAGAGTCCTGGCTGCCAGTCTTGCGTCACATTCAAGGATAGTTTTCCTTTCGGTCTTATTTCTGTTTGAGTGGTATAGTGCTTTCACGAGTTTGCGTTGTAACTAGTTGATGTGGATTTTGGAGTCTAGTCTGGTGATTGCAGGTGTTTTGGGTAATTATTTTGTTGATTTTACATTCGTATATTTTCTTTGTGATTTCCACTATGTTTACTTTCAACCGTGTGAGCTGCTTATAAAATGCGTGGTTGTATTTACTTTCAGCCGTGTGGGCTGCTTATAAACTGCGTGGTTGTGCTTATATCCAGTCGTGGGGGTTATTGAATATGTTTATATGTTGAGTGTGGATGTATATTGGTTCCAATTGTCACTGTTACAGGGGAGGTGCTGTCCGATTTTTGATTAGACACCTTTACCCTCGGGGTGTGACAGGAGAGCTCCGCTTGACCCTTCTTCGGTGAGCCTGTTAGTTCTCTTGTGTTGGCCTCCTTGATTTTGACCTCCATATCGACTGTTACCTCCGTCCTTTGACCCGTATTTAATGGACCCCCTTTATCATCGCATTATTAAACATGAAATATAGATAAAAAAAAATATCAATTTATCTCAGAAGTGAATATAAAAAAATAATAGAAGGATTTAATATTAAATATAAGTGAATGGAAAACAAATGGAAGAGGAGAGATGCTCCATTGTGAATGAGACTTTTGTCCCACATTGGAAGTTTCAAGCCATTTTTTTTTATATTGATTCACATACATTGAGGATGTGAATAAATACATGAGGAGATGCTCTCTCTCACGTGTAGGTGCAAATCCAGGGCCCGGATTGCACTGAACCAAATTGACTTGTGTGCGAGCGCGACCTGCGTACACGAATATCGGTTGGGGCAAAAATTTGCCCAAATAGAACATCCAACATTTTGCCACGTAGATCTTTCTGGTCATTTATCTGAGCTCCTATATAAGGAGGCTCCAATCATAGGCAGAAAGAACACAACAAGCAAAGACTCCCCATTTTTCTTCCTCCTCCTCTGTCGTGCATCTCCTGCTCGGCGGAGTGCCCGTGGTAGCATTCGGGTACCACTCAGCTCGCCGTGACCACCAGTGCTTGGTCGGATTCACGGTCGACCGTTGTATCTTGGGAAACAGACGACCCTTGTGTTGGTGCGGGAAGCATCCGACGATCGAACTCATATTTTGATAATGGCAAAGGATTCAAAGTTAAGATGTTTAGTGATCTAACAAATCTGTTAAGCGTTTCAGGAAAAGACCTAACTGTGGTTAGGCAAGGTAAAAACCCTAGGGGGTGGTAACCCTAGGTCATAGGGGGTGGTAACCCTATGCGAAAAGTCTTGGCAGGTCGAAGGCTTCAGGCAAAAGTCCTAGGGGGTGCTAACCCTAGGTGGAAAGTCCTGGTGTCGCGAACCAGGTGAAAGACTAGACTAGCCGGGAAGCGGATGTCCAGCAGAAAGTCCGGAAGCTTTGAGTGCTGAGCAAAAGTCCAGTCGATCTGGAGGATCGCACTGGCAGCAGGTAAATCTCCTGAGTGGAGTAGGTGAGGACGTGTTCCCCGCAGAGGGAACAGTAGACGTCGGGTTGACCTAGGGTTTCCGGTAGGAAACCCGAAGTCAGACTCGGACAGTCCGGAGACTGTCAAACTTTCACTTTTATACTATCACTTATGTGTTATGAGCTAACTTTGTGCTGCAGAGTATTTTGTGTTTAACATATCTTGCAGGGACCAAAGTGCAAAATTGGCCTCGGATGAACAGTACTGAGGTGCCTCCATGGAGCTTGGAGGCGCCTCGGGTGCAAAACCTGAGCTGGCTATGAAGCAAGCTTGGAGGCGCCTTGAAGGAAGCCAAGGTGCCTTGGACAACTTGATGAAGGCGCATTGGAAAGGCTGAAGGCGCCTTGAACTTGATAAGGTTCGACCAGTTCAGACCTTATCTCCACGGCTGACTCGGCTCATTCAAGGCGCCTTGGTGAACAGTAGAAGGCGCCTTGAACACCCTTTATAAGGGATCTCGACCAGCAGCTCATAACAAGCAATTTCAAGTAATCTCTCTACAACCAGCTGCTAACGACACGATCCCGAACTGCTGTGACAACCACCCGACGACCCGGAGCTCCGAAACTTCAGTTTTTCTCACTGTCGTCGGTATAATTTAATTGTTTATTGTTAGCTATTGTACTTCATCTTGTAATCACTTTTATCGAGCTTATAGTTGTTGCCCACGCAAAGCGATCAAGGATCGCGGGCCTTCGAGTAGGAGTCGATCTAGACTCCGAACGAAGTAAAATCCCTTGCGTCTTTCTGTGTGATTGTTCTCTATTTATTCCGCTGCTTTAACTCTTACGCCTTTACGATTCCGATAAGCGAAACAAAATAGCCGCGAGCGCTATTCACCCCCCCCCCCCCTCTAGCTCTTTTCGATCCAACAATTGGTATCAGAGCGGGGTAGCGTTGATCTGGTGCAACCACCAATCACGTAATTTTTTCGTGGTGTTTTAAATTTTACGGAGTCAACTGAAATTAGTAATATTACTATATTCCAATTTTTTTGTTTGTTCGCATCATTTTCACTCGAGGTTGGTGCAACACCACTCGAGTTAGTTATCTTTTCAAGTCTTTACTCCCGCACTGCTAATCCAAGACATAGTCTTGGGACATATTTTTTTTCTATTCCTTTTTGCATATTTTCTCAATGGCCCAACAAGAGGGTTTCAGCACCGTCCATCCCCCGCTCTTCTCCAGAGAAGATTTCGGGTACTGGAAGGGACGGATGGAGACGTTTCTAAAGATCTAGTTCGAGATGTGGATGATCATCCGAACTAGATTTCAACTACTGACTGACACTGATGGCAAACCTACTCCCTGCGAAGACTGGGAACCCTCCCTCATAAAGAAAGTGGAAGCCAACGCCAGAGCTACCTGCACCCTCCAGTGTGGACTGACCAAAGAGGAGCTCAACAGAGTTGGTCCATTCTCATCAGCAAAGGAGCTTTGGGAAAAGCTGATTGAACTTCACGAGGGAACCTCCGACACAAAGGTGAGTAAACATGATTTACTACTTAATAAATTATATAATCTGAAAATGCAAGAAGGTGAGACGGCGAGTTCACTACACGCAAGAATTCAAGACATCCTCAACTCTCTCCACGGAATCGGGCAAAAGATAGAGAATCGGGACGTCATAAGGTACACACTAAACTCGTTTCCGAGGAGCGCATTATGGGCATCAATGGTAGATGCTTACAAAGTCTCCAAGGATTTATTTTCAATAAAGTTAGATGAATTTTTCTGTGAGTTTGAATTACATGAACAGACTAATGCACAGCAGACCGAGAAGGGGGTTGCTTTGATTGCAGGTGCCAGTCGAACACACGAACCGAGAGCACGACGAAGAACTGAACCTGAATCGGAAGAAGATCCCGACTCAGACGATGAAGATGACGAACTAACAACCGAGCTCATGAACCTCGTAAAGAAGCTCTACAAGAAGAAGAAGGGCTTCAACAAGAAAGATCTAAAGAAGGTGGTACAAACCAAGGAGGTTCAACCAAGTTCGAAAGGTAAGTTCGAAGTTATCTGCTACGGGTGCAACCAGAAGGGGCACATCAAGGCCAACTGCCCAAATCAAAAGGAAGCTAAGAAGCAGAGAAGGAAGAAGGCCCTGAAGGCGACGTGGGACGAATCTTCTTCGGAAGACGACGACGACGAACTTGATCAGACAAGCCTACTTGCTCTGATGGCCAAGGACCAGATTGACGGATACGAGAGCGAGAGTGAGTTAAAGGCCAAGTCCGAGCGAAGCCACGGATCCGTATCCGATTCCGAAGGGCCGGATCCCACTGTAAGTATCCCTCGTCTAAATAATCTAGTCAATTATTTATTGCACAAACTAGCTAAGTCGAACCTTAAGGTCAAGTCACTTCTAAAGGAAATAGTAGTCCTTAAAGAAGTGACTAACTCTAAATCATTACCTGACCAAGTTCAGACTGGAAATTCAACTCAAGTTCAAAAACTTGAGGAAGAAAACTTTGGTATGAAAAATCAGGTCAAGAATTTAAAAAATACTTTAGAACGGTTTTCCTTAGGTTCCAAAAATTTTGACTTAATTCTTGGGACACAAAGAACTGTTTATAATATAACTGGGCTAGGATACAAAACCAAAAAGAAATATAAATCTTATTTATCCTTAATAAACAAACCAAATAGTAAGGTAATCCAAGTATGAGTCCCCAAGTCCAAATTGGTCAATCAAGTTGAATTTGGTCAATACTGGGTCCCGAAGGATCAAATACACTACCTCGATAGACCATATCGAGGCTATGATCCAGGAGGAGTTAACAGAAAAACCATTAAAATTAAAATTTAAAATTAAAAGTCAAATTTAAAATCAAATTAAAATTAAGTTATAAATTCAAATTTCAAAATTTAAATTCAAACTAAAAAGTCAAAATTAAATTAAACCAAAAAAAGTATATTTCAAAATCAAATTATAAAATTCAAAATTCAAAATCAAATTAAAATTAAATTATAAATTCAAAATTTAAAATTCAAAATCAAATTAAAATTCTTTTTTTTTTTCAAATTCAAAATCAAATTAAAATTAAATTATAAATTCAAAATTCAAAATTCAAAATCAAATTAAAAATAATTTTTTTTCAAAATTCAAAATCAAATTAAAAAATCGAAATTAAATTAAAATTCAAATTTAGTTCAAAATTCAAAGTTAAATTCGAAAATAATTCAACTTAAATCAATTAAAAATAGAAGAAGGATTCAGAATAGCTGACACCCCCAATTAAACTATCCGACTGGGTAACCGAACTTAATCTACCCGACAGGGTAACCGAACTTTACCTACCCGGCAAGGTAAATAAGATTAGAATAAAAAGGGATAGGTTTAACTTGAAATACAGTACTGGTGAAGTTTTTAGATGATAGTACGTTGGGGAAGCTTGGGCATCGCATGTCTAGGAAGATATGACTTCGACCTGGTGCATTTGGCCAAGTGGAACTGACTGAAGCTACCCTCAAATGGATTCTAACTAGTTAGACCAAGGTTTAGTAATAAGTTCAATGGGTAGGACTATTTGGAAAACTTCGAAGGCATAGTTAGTTTAATGATGTCCTTGCGACTCACCATAGCCCAGAAGTTTATCCAAAGAATGTCTACTTGTTGAACCCAAAGCAAAACCTGAATCTAACATAAAGTTAAACCAGACCCTAAAATTCAACCATAATTCATCTCACAACAATTATAGAATACCCTGATTAAAAATTTAGATCAGGTGAGATGACTAAGGAATAAAAATTAATTCAAATTAAATTGGAATAAACATTAATTCAAATTAAGTTTGCAATAAACATAAAGTCAAATTAAATTGGGAATACAAATTTAATAAACTTAAAATTATTTTCAAAATTTAATAAACTTAAAATTATTTTATAAACTTAAAATTATTTTCAAAATTTAATAAACTTAAAATTATTTTATAAACTTAAAATTATTTTCAAAATCAATTAACTTAAAATTATTTTCAAAATTTAATAACTTAAAATTATTTTCAAAATCTAATAAACTTAAAATTATTTTCAAAATTAATTAACTTAAAATTATCTTAAAATTTAATAAACTTAAAATTATCTTAAAATTTAATAAACTTAAAATTATTTTAAAAATTAATTAACTTAAAATTATTTTCAAAATTTAATAAACTTAAAATCATTTTCAAAATTAATAAACTTAAAATCATTTTCAAAATTAATAAACTTAAATCATTTTCAAATTTAATAAACTTAAAATTATTTTCAAAATTAATTAACTTAAAATTATTTTCTTAAAATTATTTTCAAAATTAATTAATTAAAATCATATTTAATAAACTTAAAATTATTTTCAAAATTAATTAACTTAAAATTATTTTCAAATTTAATAAACTTAAAATTATTTTCAAAACCTAATTAGCTTAAAATTATTTGTTAGAAATCATTAACTTAAAACCTTTTCCAAAACTTTTCAAAACATTAATTTAATCAAACATCTCACAAACACCCATAGGATTAATTGATTGCTAACTTAGATTGGGTGAGATAGAAAAACTAAGGAGTCTACTTCAATTAAGCTATCTTTGAATCCATTAAAAGGAAATCAATTCAACTACTTCATGTGTAAGAATTAGATCAATGGATGTTGGATAGTGGATGCTCCTGACACATGACTGGAGATAAGTTGAAGTTTACTAAACTCAAATACAAGAATTTAGGATCGGTTGCATTCGGCAACGACGGTAAACTGAAAGTAATCGGAAAATGTAATATTGAACTTAATTCTGACTTCATTATTCGAAATGTTTTATTGGTTGAAAATTTTAACTTTAATTTACTAAGTATAAGTCAATTGTGTGATAGTGGATACTTAGTCAATTTTGACAAATCTGGGTGTTTAGTTAAAAACATCGAGAACCCTGAAATCAGACTTAAGGGACTTAGAAAAAATAACATCTACACAATTGACCTATCAATATCCTCAATAAAGTGTCTCATAACACAACAAGAGGAAACCCAACTGTGGCACAGAAGACTGGGTCACATTCACACTAGACTCATTTCGAAAATGAGTCAAAATGGTCTAGTTAGAGGTTTGCCAAAATTAAAATTCATTGAAAACTCAATCTGTAATGCTTGTCAACAAGGAAAACAAACCAAATCAACACACAAGTCAACGAATCTAGAAAGAACTAACTCTGTGCTTGAGCTCCTTCACCTTGACCTATTTGATTCACATGGAGCCAAGTCACTAAGCAAGAACCAGTATTGCTTAGTTATAATTGATGACTACTCTAGATTCACATGGGTAAAATTTCTAAAAACAAAAGATGAAACCTTTGAAATATTTAGTAATTTCTGCAAATTAACAGAAAATGAAAAAGATACTAAAATTAAACGTATCAGAAGTGATCACGGGGGGGAGGGGGGGATTTGAAAATCATAGGTTTACCCAATTTTGTAAAATAAATGGATACCAACATGAATTTTCATGTCCTAGAACCCCCCAACAAAATGGGCTAGCTAGTGGAATGTAAAAATAGAACCCTACAAGAAGCAACTAGAACCATGCTAAATGAGTATAACTTAAATCATCAATTTTGGGTCGAAGCCATAAATACAGCAAATTATATTCAAAACAGAATTCTAATTAACAAACCTCACAATAAAACACCTTATGAATTATATTACCATAAAATTCCCAACCTAAACTATTTAAAAGTATTTGGTTGTAAAGTTCATATTTTAAATACTAAAGATTACTTAGGAAAATTTATACCCAAATCTAACCAAGGAATATTTTTAGGATACTCCTCAACCAGTAGGGCCTTTAGAGTATATAATCAAAATACCTTAAAAGTTGAAAAAACAACTAATGTTATCTTTGATAAAGAAAACAACCTACCTAATATAAATGAAAATATTGACATCAATCCAAAAACTATAGAAGATGATGACATCCAACCTAACCTTAATAAACCAGAAGAACCAGTTTCTGACCCACACATAAGACCAACTAGAGTAAGTACCTCTCACCCACCTGACCAAATTTTGGGTGACCCAAACCTAGGAGTCAGAACTAGATCCTCCTATAGAAACCTGAGTCAGATTGCCCTTATTTCTAAAATTGAACCTAAGACTATAGAAGACGCCCTACCTGACCCAGACTGGGTTATTGCTATGCAAGAAGAATTAGCCCAATTTGATAGAAACCAAGTCTGGGAACTTGTACCTAAACCAGTAGATAAGTCCATAATTGACACCAAATGGGTATTTAGGAATAAATTGGATGATCAGGGTGATATAGTACGAAATAAGGCAAGACTAGTGGCCAAAGGGTTCAGTCAGGTTGAAGGTTTGGACTATGATGAAACCTATGCACCAGTAGCTAGACTTGAATCCATTAGGATGCTACTGGCTTATGCAGCACATAAAGGATTTAGACTATACCAAATGGATGTCAAGTCAGCCTTTTTAAATGGGTTTATTAAAGAACAGGTCTATGTAAGCCAACCCCCAGGATTTAAGGACTTAGACTATCCTAGTCATGTATTTAAATTGAAAAAGGCTTTATATGGCCTTAAACAAGCCCCTAGAGCATGGTATGAACGGTTATCCAATTATTTAATATCCAAAGGCTTTAAACAAGGTAACATCGATCCGACCCTATTTGTAAAAACCATAGAAAAAGACATCTTCATAGCCCAAATCTATGTTAATGATATAATCTTTGGCTCAACTAACTCTAAATTTCTAAAAGAATTCGTTAAATTAGTGGAAAATGAATTTGAAATGAGTATGGTTGGAGAACTAAATTTTTTCTTGAGTTTACAAATTAAGCAAACTAAAGATGGTATTTATATTTATCAAACTAAATATGCTAAAGAATTAATTAAAAAATTTGGCATAGAGAATTCAAAGATAATTAATACACCAATGACTACTAATGCTAAAATTGACTCAGACTTAGAAGGTAAACTAGTAGATTTGAAATACTATCGAAGCGCGATAGGAAGTCTACTGTACCTTACTGTGAGTCGACCAGACATAATTTTCGCAGTAGGTATGTGTGCACGATATCAATCTTGTGCAAAAGAGTCTCACTTAACCCTTGTCAAAAGAATCCTTAGGTACGTTAAAGGAACTCTAAATATAGGACTATGGTACCCTAGATCTGACACTCTTGACCTAACCGGCTATTCTGACTCAGACTATGCCGGATGCAAGCTAGATAGAAAAAGCACAAGCGGTAGTTGTCAATTTCTAGGACAATGCCTAGTAAGTTTGTCAAGTAGAAAGCAACACTATGTTGCTTTATCTACCACTGAAGCTGAATATATAGCCTTAGGTGAATGCGCATCTCAATTGCTATGGATGATGCATACTCTTAAAGACTATCAATTGGAATATCATAAAAAAAAAATCTCAATTGATAATATAAGTTCAATAAATCTAACAAAAAACTCAATTCATCACTCAAGAACTAAACATATAGAAGTGAAGGACCATTTTGTAAGGGATCATGTAGCTAAGGGTGATATTGCACTCAACTATGTTGAGTCAAAATCAAACCTAGCTGACATCTTCACAAAGCCCTTACCTGAACTTGAGTTCAGCTCACTTAGAAGACAAATAGGAATGTGTTGGGCAGAATAAAAATTGCTTTTCAAACTCATTGTCCTATTTCAAAACTGTTATCATTTAAAAAAAAATCTAGGAAAATATTTATTTCAAAACCCCAATTTGTTAGATTTTTCAAAAGTTGGACTTAGCCTAGGCTTTCCTCCTAGATATCATATTCCCCTAGACTTAAGCCAGAGCATCTCACAAACACCTAGGTATACCTTGCTTGTGTTTGTAAAATATAGGACGACGTGAGATGCATAGGGTACAGCCTGGACTCAAGAATGCTTATTTCTGTGCATCAATATGAGTCTGGGCGTTAAATACTTTATTAACAGTAATTCAGTCAAGTCTTCCAGTCTTAGTCAAATCTAACTAAACTAAATGACTTAATTCGACTAACCAAGTGAAAGTTACTGTCCTCTAGGCAATCAGCAAGTAGCTACAGGTTAGACAGTTGGTGAACGAAATGGATCTATTAAGGTTAAACATGCTTGTACTTTAGGGCTCTAATACCTGACCAAATCATATTCGATAGTTTAAAATTTCTTTAATTTGACTCATGCTTGGATTTAAGGACCAACTGAATAATTAACCTCAATTTTTAGCTACTCCCTCTTTGTTCTAAATATTCCCAAGTTCTTAATTTTACTCCTATTTTCAAAATCAAGTGTTGTGTTATTCAAGTTAAGCTAAGTTTTTTTAAAAAACTTAAGCTATATTTTCGAAATTCAATGTTTGCAAAAGACCTAGTACTTGGTTTTCAACAATACGAGTTCAAAATTTTCTAAGTTTTTTTTCTCTCTCTTATATCTTTTCAAAATTCAATGTTTTTAACTAAAACAGTTGCAAAAGACTTAGCTAAGTGACTTCAAATCTCTTAGCAAATACTTTAGTCAATTTTGAAGAATATTTCTCAATTGTTTAAAAGGTGTTTTCAACATTAAGCTAAGTCAATCTCACTTACTTATTTTTTTTTCCACTTAGCCTAAGATCCTTGTTTCACTTAGCTAAACGATGAAATCACTTATAAAATGCTAAGTGTTTTTGAAATTCTCTTTCTCTCTTTAGAAATCTATTGGCTATTTAATTCTCTATCTTTCTAACAAACAATTGTTTTTGGAAAATCACTATCTACCAAAGCTAAGTATTCCATTACTTATTTTTGATATATGGCAAAGGGGGAGAGTAGCCAATTCAAAAGCAAATTCAAAAGTAGTCAATTCAAAATTAATCGCAAAATATCATTTAAAGGGGGAGTAATACTTAAGGGGGAGCTTTACAAGATCATTTTTTGGTCACCTTAAAAATTTTTTTTCTTTATGCTTGCTTTACTTGCATATATGTTTACTTAACTTTGAATTTGAGTTGTCATAATCAAAAAGGGGAAGATTGTTGGTGCGGAAAGCATCCGACGATCGAACTCGTATTTTGATAATGGCAAAGGATTCAAAGTTAAGATGTTTAGTGATCTAACAAATCTGTTAAGTGTTTCAGGAAAAGACCTAACTGTGGTTATGCAAGGTAAAAACCCTAGGGGGTGGTAACCCTAGGTCATAGGGGGTGGTAACCCTATGCGGAAAGTCTTGGCAGGTCGAAGGCTTCAGGCAAAAGTCCTAGGGGGTGCTAACCCTAGGTGGAAAGTCCTGGTGTCGCGAACCAGGTGAAAGATTGGACTAGCCGGGAAGCGGATGTCCAGCAGAAAGTCCGGAAGCTTCGAGTACTGAGCAAAAGTCCAGTCGATCTGGAGGATCGCACTAGCAGCAGGTAAATCTCCTGAGTGGAGTAGGTGAGGACGTGTTCCCCGCAGAGGGAACAGTAGGCGTCGAGTCGACCTAGGGTTTCCGGTAGGAAACCCGAAGTCAGACTCGAACAGTCCGGAGACTGTCAAACTTTCACTTTTATACTATCACTTATGTGTTATGAGCTAACTTTGTGCTGCAGAGTATTTTTGTGTTTAACATATCTTGCAAGGACCAAAGTACAAAATTAGCCTCAGATGAACAGTACCGAGGCGCCTCCATGGAGCTTGGAGGCGCCTCGGGTGCAAAACCTGAGCTGGCTGCGAAGCAAGCTTGGAGGCGCCTTGAAGGAAGCCAAGGTGCCTTGGACAACTTGATGAAGGCGCCTTGGAAAGGCTGAAGGCGCCTTGAACCTGATAAGGTTCGACCAGCTCAGACCTTATCTCCACGGCTGACTCGACTCATTCAAGGCGCCTTAGTGAACAGTAGAAGGCGCCTTGAACACCCTTTATAAGGGATCTCGACCAGTAGCTCATAACAAGCAATTCCAAGTAATCTCTCTACAACCAGCTGCTACCGACACGCTCCCGAACTGCTGTGACAACCACCCGACGACCCGGAGCTCCGAAACTTTAGTTTTTCTCACTGTCGTCGGTATAATTTAATTGTTTATTGTTAGCTATTGTACTTCATCTTGTAATCACTTTTATCGAACTTATAGTTGTTGCCCACGCAAAGCGATCAAGGATCGCGGGCCTTCGAGTAGGAATCGATCTAGGCTCCGAACGAAGTAAAATCCCTTGTGTCTTTCTGTGTGATTGTTCTCTATTTATTCCGCTGCTTTAACTCTTACGCCTTTACGATTCCGATAAGCGAAACAAAATAGCCGCGAGCGCTATTCACCCCCCCTCTAGCGCTTTTCGATCCAACACCTTGTAAGCCTCGAAGCACAGCCGGAGGTGGACGAATCTATTTCAAGGAAACTACGACTCTCGCAGGTCTCGGCCAATCTGTCCTCCGCTCTCTTCTCAGCCGACCTGCCTGCTCGTCCGATCCGACATCTGCTCGGCCGATCCGCCCACTGTGCTTGGCCGATCCGCCCACTGTGCTTGGCCGATCCGCCCTTTCGATCGACCGGCTCTTCTCTGCTCGGCCTGTCATCCCGACCGACCAGTCTACTCGTCCGACCGACCTTCTGCTCGTCCGGCCGGCCTTTTGCTCGGTCTGTCTCGCTGCTCATCCGATCAGCCCCAGCTCGGCTCGGTCAACCTTTAGTCCGCTCAGATTCTGCTGCTCGAACGCTCTGCTCACTCAGCCACTCCGAAGTCAGAAATCAGCCTATGCTGGCAGCCTGAGATTATCTGCTCAGGTCTTTTTAACATATAAATGAATTTAAATTCGATATATTTAAATTTAGTTAATACACTGTAAAATATCCAACAATAGATTATTTGTTTCCAACATTTAATTGATCAAATTAATCCTACGTATTAAAATAAATACGTTGCAATATGTTTGAGATGAAAGTATTTGTATATATTGTATCTTGAGAAAAAGATCTTGTATTACCGTGCCTAAAATACATATTACTAATGCAATCTATCTTATTGTTTCAAAAAATAGATAGGTATTTTATAATTGTAATTTGACATAAAATTAATTAATTAATTATTTATTTTGATATTTAATTTATTGTTACACATTTGCAGTCCAGTCTATCTCTAAATCCTGGATCTATCCCGACTAAAACGAAACACAAATTAGGATGAGAAAGGGAAAACCTTGGTTCCCACATAAAATGATGATGTGAACATACTGGTCAAAAGTGGTGAACCTGAGCAAGGCTCATATGAAGAAATAAATAAGGATTTAATTAACAGTATCATCACTGCATGTCGAAAAGGCGACCCGTTCACTCAGTACGTTTGGTTTAATGTAATCGATGATAAACTTAGTTATTCATCTTAGATTATATTATTTAATCACATTTTGATTTAGATAATGATTGATTATCAAGTTACATGCCCGTTATATCATAAAAATCATATATGCCCGTCACATCATAAAAGCAAAACGGTCATGTATCTCGCAATTCGAGAATCCAGTTACAAATTGTCGTCAGCACCACTAAATAAATTTTCTATCTTATTATATAAGATTAAAAAAAAAAATTAGATTATGTTTCATACTCCATAATTTAATTACGTGATTATTTGGTATCAGATAATCACATAATCTTGATTTTGAAGAATGAAATATAACATGTTGTTGTTTGGTTAAATTTAAATAATATAATAAAATTTTATTTATTTGAAAATTTTAATGTATAAACTAGTGTAACATTTTATCATATTACCCGTTCAATCATAAACATGATGATATTATATATTTGTCCAAATGAAAAAACAAAAAGTATATACTTAATTTATATGTTTGTTCACATCCTTAATTTATAAAAATGGCATTTTTAAATATATATATATATAAATAAATAAAATTAGATAATATTTTAATATTTTTTTATTATTTTAGAATTTTTTTATATAATTTTATTGGGATTTAGATTAAGGGGTTGTATTCAATGTTGGACTTTTAATTACTTTGACTTTTGTAGATTTTAAAAGTTTAGGTGTATTTAATCTAGACTTTTATAAACTTTATAGAAATTTAGTGGTATCCAAATTATATTTTTATAGAGTTTTAAAAAGTCATGTGGTATTCAAACTTGATTTTTTAAAACTCTATGAAAATCTTTTGGTATAAAGTTTCAATAGATTTTCATAGATTCTTTTAGAAATTCTTGAATATAAATTTTAACCAATAAGAGCTCTCCAAAATACTTGGTGTAATTTTTAAAATAAAATAAAAAGTCTTCTCCTCATCCTTGAGATTTATATAGACTTTAAATCGCTTTAATTTTTTTACAAATAAGTCATTTCTCTTCCTGCTCCTCGATTTTGATTATTTTTTTTATCTTAAAGACTCTGCCCTTGTTCAACCTCTCAGCGGCTTGCATCATCCTCTCAGCATGCATTTCATGCAAAGCTGAGAGTCCTTTGAAATGACGTTCTTCGACGTTATAACGACAAAAGAATGGATCAGAATGGCTGGAACGGAATAGGAGCCGCTTGCAGCCTTTTCTCCGACAACGACTCACGGCGACGAGCTGCAGGTGGAGATTTTTTTCTCCGATTGCTCGTGATGGGAAACAATGAGTGTCATCCAGTGAAGCTTGCGGTGCGCCGAAAAAGGGGAAAACAAATAGAAAAATTGTTTGAGGTGGCTGGTGATGCTTCCGTCGACTACTTGCGAGCAAGTCAAAGTCAAAGTCGATTTAGATGGCGGCACTATGCGTAGAGGGAAGAGAAACTTGAGACAATGGGTTTTAATATAAAATATATATTAATAAATCAAATGAATTCTCAATTTAATTAATAGATAATTTAATAAAGTCTAATGAAATTCAGACAAAAAAAATATTCTATAAAATTTATTAAAATTTTAAAATTCCTAAATAAATTTTATACATTTATATTTATTTATTTTAATAATATTATTACTAATCAATTAATAATATTATTAATAATTTTATTACTAATCAAATTTATCAATTCAACATTTTATTAAAAGTTTGACCAAATTAAAAGGTTGACGAACATTACAGGTTAATTTGGATCGAAATTATAAATAAAAATATTTAAAATTATTATAATATTATTGGATTTAAAATTATATTATTAATGTTTTTTTTTAAAGTGAGACATTATCTTCTTTAAGGGTGTCAATTCGAGTGGGTCGGGTCGGGTTGAATTTTTTTTTTATCCCAACTCGAACCCGACCCGAACTCGAATTCAACCCGAAACCCCTAAACCCGAATCTGAACCCGGCCAACCCGAACGTTACCCGGATAACCCGAAAATCCAATTTAAAATGACTTTTTTTTTAAAACTATTTTTCCTATAATTCTTCACTTTTATCCCAATACTCCATCATTATCATACTAATATTGATATTAATATACATAAAAATATTTTAATTTTCAAAATAAAATTTGATTTAACCCAAAAAAAATCGAATAAACCCTATATTTGGGTCAACCCGAACCCGACCCGATTCGAAAATTTTCAACCCGAACCCAAAAATGTCCAACCCGAACATAATTTTTTTCAGGTCGATTCAGGTTGGGTCGTCAGGTCGGGTTCATTTTTGACACCCCTAATCTTCTCTTTATTTTTAGCCAAAATAAGATAAAAGTATAAAAAATTGGATTTTTTTTTTGGACAAGTATGCTATTTATTATTTTATTAAAAAAATAAATTTAATTAGGTATTTTAGTGTTTGTTTGAAAATAAATATTGTGCGAGACCATGATCGTCTACGTTTTTCAAAGATTGAATACACCCCTTTAAATCCACAAGTTTCCGTGAAATTTACAAATGTATGTAAAAGTCTTGTAAAAAAGTCTATAAAATTCATGGAATTCTTTTCACGACTATATGAAACTCTATAAAAGTTAATAAAAATCTATCAACTTCACAAAAGTTTATTATTAAAAAAAAGTCAATAAAAATTATTCAATCTCTTGATTGAATACACCCGTCTATTTAATTTATTAAAGTTTTAATCAAAGTACAGATAAACCTTCTTCCTCCAATTGTCACCGCCCACTGTCATCGCCTCCGGAGCCCGCCTGCCACCTGCCACCTGCCACCTGCCATCCTATGTAGATGGTGGCGACGTCTACCACCGTAGCCTGCTACCACCTCTGGTCGTCGCACCTTTGCACGCCGCTGCTGTGCTCGCACAAAGTTTCGGCGGCGATATGTGCGCACGAAGGAACATGTAAATTTTTAGTGAATAGCGGCTGAAGGGCATGTTCCAATCAATCAACTCCTATTAGTATTGGCACAAGTAGGCGTGAATAAAACTTAAGCCGTTACCTCTCAAATTAAAAATTGTGATTTCCGTTTGGATCATGCCCTTCAGTTGAATTCCACTGGTTAACTATTTGGCAGTGGATAAATTTTAGTTCTAAATGAATCTCTTCAGGTTACAAGTCAAGCCCTTCCAACAAATGTCTCCCGTTGTAATTACAACGGCATGAATAAACCCTAATTACTATAGGAGTAACGGCTGAACATGCCCTTCAGTTGATTGAGCGGTAACAACTGAAGGGTTAGATTTTGTAGGAGTTGATTAATTGGAACATTTCCAATCGAGATAGAAGGGATCTTCATGTAATAAGTTTGTTGCACCTGAATACTCTCCGTGAACCTGTTTTAAGATTGTGGGACAATCTTATTGCCAAAAATAGAGGGGAACTTACTGAATTGATATCGAAATTCAACTTCAACTTATTTGTTGAGTAGCTTGAGTGGATAATCTTAAATTATCAAATAAGAAAAGATGAGTTGCTTGGATGACTATTGAGTTCCCTTGTATGGTTAAGTCCGAGTCCCTGAGTCTGAGTCCCTGAGTCCGAGTTGCATGGTTGGGCTGACGGGTCACCCGAGTGTCGAGTTGGTCGAGTACCGCGTCACCGAGTCCAAGTTGGTTGAGTCACCCGAGTGATGATTTCGCCAAGTGTTGAGTCACGAAGTTCGAGTTGGTAGAGTGCTCCCAAGTGGAAGCCGAGTCAGCCAAGTCCAAATCGGTTGAGTCCGAGCTAGCCGAGTCCGAGTCAGTTGAGTTCATACCAAGACACCAAGTTAGCCCCATGCCCAGATCACCAAGTGTCGAGACATCAAATGCTCCCAGTGCCAAGTCTGTTAGACTCCGTGGTAGTTTTGATGTGATCAACTAAGTTAGTTAGGTCATGCTTTGTGTTTGATCCCTGTGTCTGAGTATGCAGGAGCTTAGGAGCACAGGAAGTCGAGCGGAAGACGCAGCTAGTGAGAAGGACGACACGGGAAAGGAGCCGACGGGCTCGGTGCGTCCGAAGGACGAGAGAGCTGCGGAAGAGTACTCCGGTGGGCGTGAAGAGCGTGCGCGGCGTTCGAGGGACGTTAAGCCGGAACGGAAGGTTGCTCGAGGAGAAGGTTGGAAATTGGGTTCGGGTGAGACCTATTTCGGTTGACCGAAATCACCCAAAAGAACGAAGCGTCGAAAGCTGAAGAAAGCCAACGCAAAAGAGCTGAGCTAGATAAAACAGCTCAAGGCGCCTTCAAGCTGCCTTGAAGACGGCTTCAAGGCTGATGAAGGCGCCTTAAGCCTGGTCATACAGACCGTTTGCGCAGCGGATAAAGTTTTATCCGCTGAACCCTTGGAGGCGCCTTGGACCTTCGAGATCAGATTTCCAGAGGCTATTTAAAGGCCCCTGGAGCTAGGAATTCATAACAACTCAAGCAATCAATCTTGTAGTCATTCCTAGCAATAGTTCTAAGCTTCCAAAATGTAAAAGGCTTCTCCGCCTTCAGTAAAGGAGATTTTTTTTAGTGCGCTTCTCATTGTCCTGGATTAACAACCTCCTTGGTTGTAACCAGGTTAAATTCCTGTCTTCCGTTTATTTTCTGTCTCCTTAATTTAGTTTCTATTATTTTACTACTGCATTTATTCTGAGTTGAAAGCACGAGGAGGGTATAGTTTATTTTTGTTTTCAGCAATTCACCCCCCTCTTGCCGGCCTCCGCTACACCTACAATTGGTATCAGAGTCTGATCGCCTCAGAAGGACTAACCGCCAACTGAAGCACTACGATCAAGACGATGGCCGGAGCGAACATCCATCCCCCGAAGTTCGACGGAGACTTCGCCACATGGAAGCGCAAAATGAAGGTATTTTTTAAAACTGAATTTGACATTCTTTTAATAATGAAATATGACTATGCAGTTCCGAAAGATAAGGAGGAAAACACCTGGACGAAAAAGGAACAAGCAGATTTCGTTGCCAACGGGAAGGCTGAGTTCCACCTACTCAGCGTTCTGCCGCCTCAGGAGGTAAATCGGATCGGAAGCTACGACTCCGCGAAAGATCTCTGGGAAAAATTTCTGGAGCTTCACGAAGGTACCTCCGAAGCAAAGTTAGCGAGGCACGACATCCTCCGGACCCAGTTGACGAACTTCCGGATGAACCAAGGCGAGAAGGTAGCGCAACTCCAAGCGAGAATCAAAGAGCTGATAACTCAACTCAACAACCTTGGAGAAGAAGTAACAAACCGGGACTCGATCCGGTACGCGCTCAACGCCTTCCCGAGAACTCCCGATTGGGCTTCCTTAGTAGATGCGCACTACATCTCTAAGGATTTCGAGGTAAGTACCTTAGAACAATTGTTTTCGACTTTTGAACTTCACGAATCTCGAGTTGCAGAGCCCACTGGAGTATAGAAAATCAGTCAGAACATTGCCCTAAAGGCAAAAGTAAACGGTTCTGACTCCGAAGCCTGGGTCGACGAATCCGAAGCGGCACTACTGGTAAGACGCTTCAATAAGTTTTTCAGTACTAATAAATTTAAATTGCAGAGGCATCATCGAAAGAAGAGGACGATTCGTTGCTACAACTGCAATGAAGAGGGGAACATCAAAGATGACTGCCCAAAGCTAAAGAGAAAGGAGAAAGAAAAGGAAAAGTCAAAATACAAGAAACCACAACCCTCCAAGCACAAGAACCTGAAGGCTACTTGGTCAGATTCGTCATCCTCTGAGTCAGACATCGAAGAATTCTCGGAGATAGCGCTAATGGCGAACCATCAACCAGAAGAAGACTCAAGCTCAGACATGAGCATGGATGAAGGGGGAGGTTCATCAGAAGAGGAAAGCTGCAGTGAAGGGGGAGCATCACCGAGTCAGGTAAGTAAGGTACGCAATCTAACCCCAACTCAGTCTTTTCGCTTTATTAAAGCACTTTCTAAAGAGTTAGATCAATTAGAAAAAGAAAATGAGCATTTAAAATTAGAAAATGCAAAGTTGAAAAATGAAATTGAAAGTTTGAAACATGATGCATGCTTAAATAAATTTCCAAACTCAAAATTAAGAATTTATGGAAAATTGAACTGATACATTAGAAACCATCAGGGTCAACTTAGAAAAGTGTCCAAAATTTATGTATCCCCTAAATATCTGATTAATCCAGTAGGAAGGAACCTCTATTGGGTTCCAAAATCTGTGCTAAATTAATTGCTTTTAAGTTAAAAGATTTAAAGAGAGAAAATTAAACATTTTCTTTATGAAGGCTTTATCTAAGGAAGTGGTTGTTGCTCCAATAACCAAGAAGGTCTAGTGTCTCGCCACAACCTGGAAGCTGAAATATTGAAATAAAATGTTTAATTAACTTTCTGAAAAAGCATTAAAAACTAGAATTAAATAATGCTTTGAAAGTTTATCAAACATTTTTTTTAGAATTTGTTCTTGAAAATTCTAACTTAGAAATTTTTTTTTGTTAGAATTTTTTTTTTCCTGGAGAAATTCTAAATAACTTCATTTGACTTAGAAATTTTTTTTGGGAACATTCAAAAATTTAGTTTACTTAGAATTTTTTTTAATTGACTTAGAATTTTTTTTTTGAAAAATTCAATTTAACTTAGAATTTGTTTCTAAAAATTTATTTTTGCTCAGAATTTTTTCTACCTTAATTATTTGCTTAATATTCTCTTATCGGCACCCCATTTTTTTGCTGTGATCAAAGGAAGAGAGAAAGGTACAAGTTTAGGGGGAGTTAGGAAAATTATAAAATTAAAAAAAAAATTAATATTTTTTCTAAACTGAGTTGCAATTTTATTTATTGCAAATTTATACTTAAATATGTTAGTTTAGTAATTTCCTTTAAAATTACTATTTATGTCTATTTTAACCCTAACTTGAACTTAGGTTGATGCACATCAAAAAGGAGGAGATTGTTAGACGCCGTGGTAGTTTTGATGTGATCAACCAAGTTGGTTAGGTCCTGCTTTGTGTTTGAACCCTGTGTCTAAGTGTGCAGGAGCTTAGGAGCGCAGGAAGTCTAGCGGAAGACGCAGCTAGCGAGAAGGACGGCACGGGAAAGGAGCCGACGGGCTCGGTGCGTCCGAAGGACGAGAGAGCTGCGGAAGAGTACTCCGGTGGGTGTGAAGAGCGTGCGCGGCGTTCGAGGGACGTTAAGCCAAAACGGAAGGCTGCTCAAGGAGAAGGTCGAAAATTGGGTTCGGGTGAGCCCTATTTCGATTGGCCGAAATCACCCAAAAGAACGGAGCGTCGGAAGCTGAAGAAAGCCAACGCAAAAGAAGCTGAGCTGGATAAAACAGCTCAAGGCGCCTTCAAGCTGCCTTGAAGGCGCCTTCAGCTTGAAGGTGCCTTCAAGGCTGATGAAGGCGCTTTAAGCCTGGTCATACAGACTGTTTGCGCAGCGGATAAAGTTTTATCCGCTGAACCCTTGGTGGTGCCTTGGACCCCTATTGGAGGCGCCTTGGACCTTCTAGATCAGATTTCCAGAGGCTATTTAAAGGCCCCTGAAGCTAGGAATTCATAACAACTCAAGCAATCAATCTTGTAGCCATTCCTAGCAATAGTTCTAAGCTTCCAAAGTGTAAAAGGCTTCTCCGCCTTCAGTAAAGGAGATTCTTTTTAGTGCGCTTCTCATTGCCCTGAATTAACAACCTCCTTGGTTGTAACCAGGTTAAATTCCTGTTCCTTTTTTGCTTACTGCTTTAATTACTTTATTGCTTTATTTACTATTGCACTAATTGAGTTGAAAGCACGAGGAGGGTATAGTTTATTTTTGTTTTCAGCAATTCACCCCCCTCTTGCCGGCCTCCGCTGCACCTACAAAGTCAAGCCGAGTGACCCAAGTGTTGACTCAGTCAAGTGCTTCGAGTGAGCCAAGTCTGAGTTGCAAAGTGCCAAGCTACGTTGGCTGAGTTGGGAAAGAAAGATGTCGAGGCTTGCGTTTGTCGCAATTTCCTTAAAACAGATTTGTTTCCTCTGGTAGTGCTGAGAAGTCATGACAGACGTATATTTTCCAGGATACAACGGAGAAACCACGATCACAATCTAGCACAGATTATTCATAGTGAATTGAGAAAACACCTGATTGCTATCACTAAAAGATTGTCGATCGAAATGAATTGGCAAAAGAAGAAAGATAGGCGGAACGAATTTAGAGGAGTTTATTTTTGCTATTACATCTGTTTTCTCTCAAGGTCATGATCTCCTCTTATAGGAGCTACATGCCTCCGCTGTATTGAATAGCCGAGTAATGACCATTAATTATCTTTAGTCGCTCGGTCTTCAATAGTGATAGTTTCAAATCAACGGCTATGAATTCTCTATTAATTATCGATTAATGCATCTGTTACATTTGAACAGCAATCACCATTCTCTTGGCAAATTTTACCTCGACCGGTCTGATATTTGATATACACAGGTTGTGCTTGTACACTAGTCAACTTAGTTCAGTGTAATCCGACCCCTAAATTTGTCTCCCTACGAGCCCATGTGTGAGAGGGAGTCTCTTCCCTATGAGCTCGTACACTAATCAATGTTTATTAATCAATATAAATCAACCAATATAACTTGAAATACCTAATGTAGGACTAAAGTTTCATTTACAATGAAGGTTATTTCCTTTCCACGTCTTTTCCATTCACATAGCTAAGTAACTATGGTTTCGTAGCTGCTTCCCAGTTGTAACAACTACGATTTTGTACCTTCTACAACGTGAATGTCAAATTCTAAATTTTGAGAGATTTTAACTTTTGACTCGAATTGAACCACGCGATGCATAATATATTAAATCGAAGTTCATTCGGAGATCTACAATTAGTTACGGATTGGAGCCATAACAACTCAATTTTAGTTCACAAAACATCATTTAAATCCTTTTCGGAGATTCCGGATAATTTTAGTCTTAAAAAAAATCCATAGGTAGCCGCTATAAGTTAGTGATACAACTGTATGGCATGCAGCTACCGAACCGTAATTGATATAATTGTGTAGCAGATATAGGATCGTAGTTGCTACAACATGTCCAAGTTCATGATTTAAGTAGAAAATATAGTAGAAAGATAATAATAGGAATAATATATTGGAGACTAGTTGGATCATTAGGATGCCCCTTTGGTAATAACTTAAGCGGAACGTCATCTTGAAATAAAAAACTTAAGGACGCCGTTTTAATTTTTCCCCTAAATGATTATGTTCCATTCAATTATGTTAATCTCTGTCCGTTGAACAAGTATGAACATTCTAATTTATTTATTTTAATATGCACGTTGTAAATGCATATGCACACGAGTTTGACCCGGGAAATTGGAAGTAAAAGGTCGTTGTGCGCGCGCAGTCTCCGAAGGCGGTGGGTTCCTGCTATATTCCTTGCTGCGGTCGGAGTTCGCCGGGTCCCTGCGAGTTTGGAATCGACAACGGAGCACGCCAAAGCTGTGCAACGGGACAACACACAGACTTTGATCTTTCGAATTTGCCCACCTTTGAATGAAAACTGGCAGAGATAAGATTTGTATTTTCAAATCTTGTTCTGTTACTTCAGGTTTCTCTATACATAAGAAAATTTTGACTTTGCTTTATGAATCTCCTGTTAATGGATGCACAGATGTCAGAACTTATTGCTAACTGTGATACAAATCCCTTCCTTGAGTCTAGTTCGCTGCCATTCATATCAATAATTATAAAAGCATACTCTTGTAATAACAACAACAACAACAACAACAACAACAACAACAACAACAATCAAGCCTTTTCCCACTAAATGGAGTCGGCTGAAAAGCATACTCTTGCAAAAAAAAAAAAAAAAATCTTTAACAACCACCAGCAGCGCGAGATGTTCCTGTAACAAATCCTCCTTATTTACATTTTTTTTTAAAAAAAAGAAAAGAAAAATAAATAAGATTTTATATACTAGTGGTGGGTTCCATGATATCATGCAGCTCCCTGACCACATTCTTCATTGAAGGCCGCATGCTTGCCTTCCTTGCTACACATCTCATGGCCAATGAAAGAACCTTCTTCACTTCTTCGATCTCTGAAGTACCTCTGACTTCATTCGCGAGGTCTTCATCAATGACAGTTTCTATGTTACCACTGCCATCCAAGGTGGAAGTCACCCACCCTACTATGCACATATTTTCCGAGAACGAAGGGTCGGTGGCCATCTTTCTAGTTATGAGTTCGAGTAAGACGACTCCATAACTGTACACATCCGACTCCTTGTTCTTTCTGGTCGTGAAGGCAGTCTCTGATGCAAAGCATAGAAAGCATAACAAGACAATTCAGTTGTAAGAAATGTGGAAAAGCATAGTAGTAAAGGGTAAAGCCTTTCATGACCACTGGAGCTTTCGGTCTAAGTGTTCAATTGGTCCTATTAATCAAGAAACATAACATTTAAAGAAATTCCATATTTTTATCAGGTAGGTAGATTTAAAGAAATTAATTGACTTTCCATCTTGAAAAATATTCTATGCAAACAAATAATGTTATGTGAAACAACCAATCTCTAAATCACACTTGGTGAACTCATGCGTAGAGTGGGCAACAAATCTAGTTTTTACTAACAATAAATCTATTATTTGACAGAACAAAATAGAAGAAACTATACAAAATTGAATCTAAGCAGAGTGATTGGTTAACAATTGGCAATTTAAGAACTATTTTTACTCAGGAAAGAAAATGGAGAAATGCATACCTGGAGCAATATAACCAAGGGTGCCAATAATAGTAGTTGACTGAGTAGAATGTTGATCAAGCTTAGCAATCCCAAAATCCGAGATATGTGGTTCCATATCAGCATCCAGCAATATGTTTTTAGGCTTTATGTCACGGTGTATGATAGCAGGGATACAGTCGTTGTGAAGATAATCTAGTCCTTGGGCAATGCCAACAGCTATCTTGTACCTCACCTTCCACTCCAGGACCAGTGCCGGCTTGTTCTCATGAAGAACATCATGGAGGCTGTCATTTGCCATATACTCATATAATAAAAGTCCATATTCACATTCGAACCAAAATTTCTCCAATTTCATTAAATTTCTATGTCTGATTTTCCCAAGAGTTTCGATTTCTCTAATCATACTTGGATTTGATTGATTCTGATCTCGAAAAGCAATCTTCTTTACGGCATATATTTTCCCTGTGTCGAGGGCTGCCTTGTAAACTATCCCATGAGCTCCTCTACCAATTTCATATTGCTGATTGAAATCCTCAGTGGCTTCAATTACTTTCTTTAGTAGGAAAGAAGAATCTTCAAACAAGGATGGAACATCATCTTTCTTTCTTTTACACTTGAGAAAGAAAAATCTAGTGAGGAAAAGGACTAGAGCACAGAGCAAACCAGCAGCAAGAACTATGATTACCATCTCGATCTTAGATAAACTTTTGGAATTATTGTTAGGCATGCTGCATTGTTCTAATATGGCGATGTTTGTGCATAAAGAATCTCCCATCTGACATGAGATGCAGAGTTGAGGATTTCCTGTAAATGAGCTTGGTGATGATTCTGCAAACTTAAACAAACCTCTTGACAATGAACCACTAAAGTCATTGTATGAAACATTGATGTGTGTCAATAAACTGAAATCACTTATGGGCATCAAACTCCCTGTTAGATTGTTAAAAGAAATATCAAAGCTTTGTAGCATATTCAGATTCTTCAACTCAAGTGGAAGTTGTCCTACTAGTCCATTATCACTGAGGTTTAAAACTGCATTCAAGTTTTGCAATGAACCCAATGACGACGGGATGCTCCCTCCCAACTTGTTTCCTCCAAACTGCAGCTCAAACAGTTGATTCAACTTAGATAGGAAATCTGGAATTCCTCCACTGAATTGATTCTCTTGCAGTATCAACCGAGAGAGACTAGACAAGTTTCCAAGACTTGACGGTATTGTTCCATTGAAAGAGTTGAATCCCAAGTCCAACGTTAATAACATATGACATTTTGATAATTCAAACGGCAATGGACCGTACAAATTGTTGTTGGATAGATTCAAACGCTGAAGGTTGGCTAGGTTTCCTATTTGTCGAGGTATTGGTCCATCAAGCTTATTCACTGACAAGTTTATATTGGTGAGATTCACAATGTTCCCTATAGTTTGAGTAATTTGTCCATTGAGTTTGTTGAAACTTAAATTAATATATGACAAATTTGATGTCGCAAGAAATTCTGGAATTGAACCACTGAGATTGTTCCGAAAAAGAATCAACCTTTGCAAACTCAAGCAATTCCCAACTCCTGGTGGTATTGTCCCATTAAGCATATTATTGCCCAATAACAAAAGCACCAATTGATTTCTAAAACATATATCAGGAGGGATGCTGCCAACAAGCCTATTATTTGTAAACATAACTTGCACCAGACTGTTGTTGATTCCCAAGCATTGAGGAATGATCCCTGTAAATTGATTATCATCAATGGTAATGTTAGTCAAACTTTGTAACTCACACATCTCCGTAGGCAGTTGTCCAGAGAAGTTGTTGTTGGAGATATATATAATTGTCAAATTTGGGATTCTCCAAATTTCAATTGGAAACTCTCCAGTCAAATTATTTCTAAAAAGTGAAAGTCTTTCTAGATTTCTCAAATTACCCAATTCTCTTGGAACAATTCCTTCTAGTTGATTCTCAGACAAGTCTAATGAAGTTAAGGACTGACATTGGCCTATCTCAGAGGGAATTGACCCTGATAAAGAATTAATAGATAGGTAAAGAATCTCGAGCTTTGTCAACAAGCCAAGTGTTAATGGTATTCTCCCAGATAAATGATTGTCAAAAGCAGAAAAGAACTTCAAATTAGAGCAATTACCCAATGTCACTGGAAGATCACCATCAAATTGGTTGTAGGACAAATCTAAGTTCTCCAACTTGCATGCATTCCCATACAAGGAAGGAATTGAGCCAGTGAAATTGTTTTCATAACGGTAGATAGTTTCAAGGGACGGACCATAGAACAAAAGACTTGGTATATTGCCACTTAGTAAATTAGTGGAAAGCGAAAGGTATGACAACTTCTTGAGGTTTTGAAGGGTTACTGGTATCTCACCTAAAAGGTAATTGTTTGAGAGATCCAAGTATTCAAGAAGGGTACAATTGCCTAGTTCTGAGGGTATAAGTCTAGAAAGATTGTTGACACCAAGATCTAGTATCCTCAGATGACTTAGCAACCCAATTTCTTTGCCCAGCCAACCAGAAATTTGACGTTCAGGAAGCTGAAATGAAGTCACGAATCCACCTCTGTTGCAATCAATTCCTACCCATCCACAGGGACTTGAGTCTGATGAGTTCCAGGTGGAAGTCACTGACCGAGGAAGTATCAAACTATTGGACAGGGCCAACAGAGCCTCTCCTTCAGAGTTCAAGGCATTGCTTGGTTGAAAGAAAACCAAGAGCAACAATAATAACAACATAGGCCGTAGACCGAAAGCCATTACTGTGTCCACCTTTTCCTAAAGGAAACAAACAAGTCAACTTCTTATATATCCCATGATTTCTTTCTTCTCAAGGCTAGAATCCACACAATATTACTAAGATGTTACGCAGAGAAAACATAAGAAACTAACAACATATAGTAATGATTTCCAACAGTTTCCGTATTAGGAGCTCAAAAACGATAAAAAAAAACATGAAACTCTAGAGAAGAACAAACTGTCCAATATAGTAGAATCATAAAGCACACACAGTTAACACATTGAGGAAAAACAAAACAAGAGCTCTGAACAAGTGAAGATTATGACTGCTTCAAAGAACAGGAATGGCCTTTGGCTGAACACACACAAGTCCGGAATTTCTAGTAAGCTATACCCTTATAACAGAAAAGAAGATAAGAGAAATGAAAACTAAGCTTCAAATCCACAGAAAATCAAAATGAACCGTAAAATGAAGTACTGTCATACCTTCTTGAAGAGCAATTCCTCAACAATCCCTAGGTTTTATGATCTTTCCTCCTAGTTTGCTTTGGCTTCAGCAAAGGCGGTAGGCAGTGGAATCTGGCCTTGAATTGCAGGTCACTCTGCATCTCTTTCCTGTACATTTTAACTGGAATAGATGACTGGTATGGATATAGTTGCAGTTTTTCTGCGTCTGTCAAAGCAGCAGCCAAATGGAAAAACAAATGGCCAAAGATGAGAGTTCATACAGCAAATGGAAAAACAAGTGGTCAAAGATGAGAGTTCATACAGCAAATGCAAAAGCTTTGATTACTTTAAATTTATTGTCAGATGGACAAAACTGACTCTTGACGAAGAATAATAAAAAAAACAGAAAGAGCACGCAGACCTGGGGCGTTCACCGAATCCTAATCCACCTCGTAAGTGAAGTCTGAATTAACTTTAAACAAAATAAAACAAGCAGAGTTCAGAGGTCTGTCTTTTCTCTAGTCATTAAATTAACTTTCCTTTTCTTAGATGCATTTTAACTACACAGAGATGGACCTGAGATTACAGTTACTAGGATTGCCAACAAATATCGCAAAAAACGTGATGCACTCATTTCAAATGCAGTATCATCAGCCCTATGACAAAAAAAAAACCAAAAAAAAAAAACAGATAAATCAGGAAAAATAAAGATATCCTAAATGGATATGAGAGTTGTCAATTAAGAGATGTAACTGAACCGAGTTGAATAGAATAGTAAGAAGCTCAAGCCGAGCTTGGTTCGTTTTATCTAAGTTCAAGCTTAGTTTGAGTTTGATTTGAATTTTAATTTTTAAACTCGAACTTGGCTATATATATATATATATATATATATATTTCGAACTGAATAATTTAACATATTTATTTTTTTATTTTTAATTAATATGGTAAAAGATGATTTGTCTATGGTGTCCTTGTTAATTCGTCCTTAAACTAATATAGAAAAAAAAATTATGAATAATTATTAATTATTAGTGTAATAGTCAAGATATATATAGAAAGATATATCCAAACATGCAGTATTAATTACACAGAGGTGGACTGAGATAAGAATATTTTTATAAATATTTTACCAAAACAAGTGTAGGTCAATGTGCACACGAGTTTGACTTTGGAATCGGAAGTAAAAGGTCGTTGGACACGCGCTGAAGACCGATAGTCATAATTGTGTCCACGTCTCTAAAAAGGAAATAGACAAGTAAGCTTCCTATGTGTCTCATGCTACTTTCCCACTAAGGCTAAATCCACACGATATGATTAAGATGTTGCGCAGAGAAAACATAGAAAACTAACTACATTATATGATGATTTTTAAAATTTTTAACATTAGATATCTCCCATCGATGCCTTTTTACATCATTTTGATGTAAAAAGGACATCAAATCCCTTTCAACAGATATCCCAAAACTTGCATCAAAATAGTACAAGTACGGATTTTTTAAATATAATATATTATAATATTAAATTTATATTTAAAATATTCTTAAATATTATAAATTAATATTATTTAATTTAATTGAATTTATTATGTAAATTTTATATATTATAAATTTATATTAGTTATTAACTTAAATAATTAATATTTAAAATATTTGTTATATTACTAAGATTATAAATATATTAAAATTTATAATATTGATAATTTCATAACAAACACACAATTAAACATTTAAAATTTCAAAATACATAACATATAGTCCATCATACAATTTAAAGATGCCACAAACACTAAAGTAAACATACATTTAAATAACTACAATAACATTACAATACTAAACAAATCAACGTTTAATATTCTGGAAAATCACCTCCTAATAAACCACCGAAATAATCATAAAATTTATCAGAACCATTCAAAGGATCTTGAGATCCTTGTCCTTCTTCTCGAGACGAATTGATCCTAGATTCTTCTCCTTGATGTGAAATTGATTGAGATTTTTGATTTTCAGTCCTCTTTTGCATAATTCTGACTTGTTCACCGCGAATAAATTCACGTATTATCGGATCAGCAATGGTATTCAAATCTTTGAATAAAATTTTATTCTCTTCCTTGAACATAGCAATATTAGTACTTCGATCCAACGACGCAACAAGTTTGTCATTCTGTGAAACCATTTTACTAAATTGTTGTTCATTCTTTCTCTTCAGTTCTGCTTTCTTCACCCCAATAAGTCGTTTAGTTGAAGTACCACCACTGTCTGAATCAGTGATGTTAAGATTAAACGAAGAGACATGTGGAGATGAAGGTGAATAAACATCTTTCTCGAGATTATATGATTGAGAATAATCAGCTTGAGCAGTTTGTCGTTACACTCTCATAGATGCAACTTTGACGTTGTCACTGTTGAATTTCTCAATACCTTGAAGAATGCTCCACACATGTCCAAATTTGAAGCCCTTTTGAGTAATTAGGGTCTTGTACTAATAACATTTGAGCACGATTTATCTGTAAGAAAATAATACAATTATGAAACAAAATTAATAACTAAATTAGATATTGAAAACAACTTGGATAGTCTACAAAAGAAATAATGAAAACAACTTACAATATCTTCCTCTAATGCTCCACTTGGATTCAATTCTTCGATTTATGCAACCCTTTAATTTGGAAACAGCAGCAATCATAGTATTCATTTTTTTTTAATGATCTTCTTGGTCACTCTGAATTTTTAAAATTTGGATCTTGATTATACTCTATCTCAACTCTTGCCCAAAATTGATCCTTTTTTTGGTTGATTCCTATGATTGGATTTTGAGAGATATGAAGATAAACATGACATAAATGTTTATCTTCTTCAACTGAATAGGATGATGAACGAGAATTTGAACTCATTTTTTTCAAGAGTAAAGGTGCATTGTGATGGCCATGTCTAGTATGCCATTATATAGGAAAATATTATGTGCATTGCATAAGATTGGTGTGTGCATTGTGATGTCCCATCACCTGCAAAAATAATAGTGTTGTGTGTGCATTGTGATGTCTCATCTCCTGAAATAATAATAATGGTGTGTACATTGTGATGTCCCTTCATCTACAAAAATAATAATGTTGTGTGTGCATTGTAATGTCTCATCTCCTGAAATAATTATCATGGTGTGTGCACTGTGATGTCCCGTCACCTGCAAAAATAATAATGTTGTGTGTGCATTGTGATGTCTCATCTCCTGAAATAATGATAATGGTGTGTGCATTGTGATGTCCCTTCTGTTGGTTAGTCCTAGGAAGATCGTACTAGTTCCACTGTACAAAAAATTTGTACAAGTGTCGAACCTATCCTAATAACCTATTGTGTTATTTAGAAATTGAATTCAGAATCGCAAACGGAACTTAACATTATTGATTCCAAATTTAACTTATCTGTTCTTAATGGTTTAGACTTGGATCGCAAACGATGCTTAACATTATTGATCAAAATGTACCTATGTTATAAATTCAATTAAATATTAATTTCAGAAATCGGCTTCCAGGTTAAAGATGGCGAGGCACTGGGCCTTCTTGGATATGGGAGCAATCACCACTTCCTAGACAAAGCCTTTCAATGAAATCTAATATTTAATTTCCTTATATAATCCTAGGTTTAACCAAAAGGAACAATCGAATCACAAATTCGAAAAACAAAAAAAACAAACTCGAATCACAAATTTGAAACCTAGAATTATATGCCTCTTGTGTTTGGAATTCATACAAAGAAAAACTAGTATGATGCAAAAAACAACTACTAGTTATACCTTTCTTTATATGCAACGACCTCTTGATCTTCTACTGTATTCCTCTTCTTATCCCGGACGTTGTGTGGGCAATGATCTACCGAGATGAGAACCACCCAAACCCTTCTTCTTCTTCCTTGCAAGTTTCGGCCAAGCTCCTCTCCTTGAGATGAAGAGTTTCGGCCACCACCACCAAGCTCCAAGGGATGCTAGAAACAAAGCATCCTTTCTCTCCTTCTCCTCCAAGCAAGATTCGGCCACCACCACAAAGCTCCAAGGTATGATGCCACCGACCACCAAAGAAGAAGAGAAGAGGAGAGGAGCAAGGACTAGGGCCGACCACCACCAAGGAAGAGAGGGAGGAAAATAGAATAGAGTTGTTATCCATGAATGCACCCCTACCCCTCTTTTATAATCCTTGGTCTTGGCAAATAAGGAAAATTTAAATAAACACTTCCTTATTTTCTTTTCCATGAAAAGGAAAATTTAATTAATTAAAACCAATTTTCTTTTCTTAAATCCACATGGTCGGCCACCTCATTGCTCCAAGCAAGGAAAGTTTTAACACAAAATTAAAACTTCCTAATTTGTTTCCGAAAATTTTAAAATAAAAATTTCTCTAATAATTTTTCCCTTCATGGTCGGTTATAAAAGGAATTTTATAAATTAAAATCTCTCTATTAAAACATGTGGATGATTTCCAAAAAGGAAAATTATCTTTTAAAATTAAAATCTTCCTCTCAATCTACAAATAAGGAAAGATATCAAATCTTTTGTAGAAACTTATAAAAGGGAATATTTAATTTTAAAACTCTCTTTTTAAATCATGAACATGGTTAAAAAAGGAAAGTTTTCTCAAAATTAAATCTTCCTTTTAATCTACAAATAAGGAAAGATATCAAATCTTTTCTTAATCTTTTGTAGAAAGCTATAAAAGGAAATATTTAAATTTTAAACTCTCTTTTAAAACCATGGAATCCACATAAGAAAAATTTTAAAATAAAAATCCTTTTAATTTAATTAGGGTCGGCCACAACAAGCTTGAGCTCCAAGCTATGGCTGACCCTCTCAACTTGGTTCAACCCTTGGTTTGGTCGGCCCAAGTTTAACCTCCAAGCTTGCTTGGCCGACCACCTAAGGGTGGGTAAGAAGTGGGTATGTGGTGGGTATAATTCTCTATATATAAGATGTTATGATAGGGACCGAGAGAAGGAATTGATTTTGGTCTCCCGATGAAATTAAGCTTCCCGTGTTCGCCCCGAACACCCAACTTAATTTCATCAATAATAATTCATACCACTAAAGAATTATTATTAAACTGCCGCACCAATCCCAAATTACATTTTGGGCTCCTTCTTATTATGAGTATGTTAGTCTCCATGTGTTTAAGATGTCGAATGTCCACTAATTAAATGAATTACTGACAACTCTATTTAATTAATATCTTAGTCCAAGAGTAGTACTACTCAACCTTATCGTCACGTCGGACTAAGTCCACCTGCAGGGTTTAACATGACAATCCTTATGAGCTCCTCTTGGGGACATTATCAACCTAGATTACTGGGACACAGTTTCCTTCTATAATCAATAACACACACTATAAGTAATATCATTTCCCAACTTATCGGGCATTTTGATTTATCGAGCTAAATCTCACCCTTTGATAAGTTAAAGAAATAAATACTAAATATATATGCTTGTTATTATATTAGGATTAAGAGCACACACTTCCATAATAACTAAAGTCTTGTTCTTTTATTAAGTCAGTATAAAAGTATTTACCTTAAATGGTCTTGCTCAATACACTTAGAGTGTACTAGTGTAATTTATTAGTCAAGATAAACCAATACCTAATTACACTACGATTATTTCAATGGTTTGTTCCTTTCCATCTCAGTCGTGAGCTACTGTTTATAATTTATAAAGAACTGATAACATAACCTTATATGTGTGACACCACACACCATGTTATCTACAATATAAATTAATTGAACAACTACACTTAACATATAAATGTAGACATTTTTTACCAATGTGATTCTTTATTTCAAAACAAATGTTTACAAAAGCTAGGCTTTTAGTATACACTCTAACACCTTCATCTGTAAAAATAATAATGTTGTGTGTGCATTGTAATGTCCCATCTCCTAAAATAATTATCATGGTGTGTGCATTGTGATGTCCTGTCGCCTGGAAAAATAATAATGTTGCATGTGCATTGTGATGCCCCATCTCCTAAAATAATAATAATGGTGTGTGCATTGTGATGTCCCTTCATCTGCAAAAATAATAATGTTGTGTGTGCATTGTGATGTCCTGTCACCTGCAAAAATAATAGTATTGTGTATACATTGTGATGTCCCATCTTCTGAAATAATAATAATGGTGTGTGCATTGTGATGTCCCTTCATCTGCAAAAATAATAATGTTGTGTGTGCATTGTAATGTCCTATCTCCTTAAATAATTATCATGGTGTGTACATTGTGATGTCCCATCGCCTATAAAAATAATAATATTGTGTGTGCATTGTGATGTCACATCTCCTGAAATAATAATAATAGTGTGTGCATTGTGATGTCCCATCATCTGCAAAAATAATAGTGTTGTGTATACATTATAAATACTTACCATACCATAACTGAAAACAATTCAATCACATTCTTCATCTCAAAAAATGAGTGCTAGATATGAAGGTACATCAAATTTATCATCCTCAAGCTCTGAAGATGATGATATATTTAAAGCACACAGAAGGCTTATCACTCAAGCGATCTACCGAAACAATCAGGTCATTTTGAAACATCTGAGTGAAGAAAGCAACAAAGGCAAACATCAAGGATCTATTCTTGGTCACATAGTGATCAATCATAATAGAGAAGCTGTTGATCGTAATCTATTCAATGATTACTTTGCCAAAAATCCTACATATAATGCTGCAATGTTTCGAAGAAGATTCCGAATGGGAAAAAAATTTATTTATGCGTATTTTTAATGAGGTTAGTAATCATGATAATTATTTTGTGCAGAAAAGAGACGGAGTTGGAAAACTTGGTTTGTCAGGTTTACAAAAAATGACAGCTGCATTTCGAATATTGGCATATGGTGTACCGGCAGACGCTACTGATGAGTACATCAAAATAGAAGAATCAACTGCCTTAGAAAGTGTGAAAAGATTTTGTCGTGCTGTTGTTGAAGTATTTGGAGGATAGTACCTGTGATCACCCAATGCTAATGATGTTGTCAGGCTTCTTCATATTGGTGAGCAGCGTGGTTTTCTTGGTATGTTGGGTAGTCTAGATTACATGCATTGGAGGTGGAAAAATTGCCCAACAGCATGGGCTGGGCAATATTCTGGTCGTAGTGGAAAGCCAACAATTATTCTAGAAGTTGTAGCTGATTATGATCTTTGGATATGACATGCATATTTTGATTTACCTGGATCTAACAATGACATTAATGTATTGGAGTCTTCTCATCTTTTTTCTAACCTTGCTCAAGGTATTGCTCCCCCTGCTCGTTATGCCATTCAAGGAAAAGAGTACAACATGGGTTACTATTTAGCTCATGGTATATACCCAAAATGATCTATACTTGTTCAAACAATTCAAGATCCATGCGGTACAAAGAATAAGTTGTTTGCAATGAAACAAGAGGCATGTAGAAAAGATGTTGAGAGAGCATTTGGAGTGCTCCAATCATGCTTTGCAATTGTTGTAGGACCTTCACGTTTTTGGCATAAAAATATTTTACATGATATAATGACTTCATGTATTATTATGCATAATATGATAATTGAAGATAAACGCGATATGAATACCTCAATTGTTGATCAAGGTGAAGTCTCGCCGGCTGCAGATGTTGATACAGCAGTAGATGACAATACCTAATTTCAAGAGTTTCTTTCTAGATATGAAGGAATCAAAAATAAAAATGCTCACTTTGCCCTTAGAAATGCATTAATTGAGCATTTGTGGGAACAATTTGATAATTCTGATAATTAATTGTGGCAAAAGGCGAATACGCTCGCCCCTAGTGCCCCCGCCAACCCGTCCCAAGGCCAACACGGAGGAGGTAAATCACGGGCGACTATTAGCCTTTGAAATAGTGACTAGCACATAAGAGAGGTATGTAATTATGATAATTAAGGTTCATAATGATGTATTATTAATGAAGTGTTATTTGTATTATTAATGAAGTGTTATTTCTTTTGTGAAAATATTTTTAAAAAATTATCTAAATTGTTTATGATTGTGTGTTATCTTTAAATATTAAATTAATATTAGTATGTTTATTAAATTATTTCTAATAAAATTACAAAATACTAATTTTAATTTTCTTGTAACTAAAAATATAATATCATAAAAATTAGTTATCATGTATAATAAAATTTTTAATTTTAATAGTAATTATTATCGTAATAAAATTATTTAACAAATTAATATATAGGTTGAATAATAAATTATAAGATGGAAAAATAGAATATTCTAAAGAATATTCCTTTTAGTGTAGGAAATGGTATGTATTGGTTGGAGTTGGAAAAATTTTTGGTGCTCAAATGACATCAAATTGGTGTTGAAAGTGTATCAAAATAGGTTTTATGGTTGGAGATGGTCTTAGGAGCTGAAAAATGGCAAAATAAATAAAGTAAACATGAATATTCGGAGAAGAAGAAATTATCCAATATTAGCATACTCGTAAAGCACATACAGTTAACACATGGGTAAAAAGCAAAAAAAAAAAATCAATTATCGTCATTGATTATCTCTGGGTAATCGATCTGGTCCCACATAAGTTTTTCCTCATTTGAAGAAAAATTTTTTATAAATATATCGTAGCTGAGGTTCAAATCTTGATTACCTAAGTAATAACCTGAATGTTTTACCGTGACATTATGACCCCGGGATGGAAAACAAAACAAAAACTGAGGAAGAGAAGATCCAATGCACGGATACAAGTCCGGAATTACTGGTAAAAGCTATACCCTTTAGAACATTAAAGAGATAAGAGAAACGAAGAACCAAGCTCCAAATCAACAGAAATTCAAAATGAACACAAAATCAAATACTGTCATACCTTCTAGAGAAGAACCATTCCTCTACCATTGAAAAATTTTAAATTATTCTAAATTTACATTTAATTTTTAAGCTAGATTCAAATTTTTAATTTATTTTTGAATAATTTATTATTCAAAATATTGTTTTTAAAATTTTAATATAATTTTATATTTAAATTATATATATATATATATATATATTAATCCTGTCCGAGCGCTGAGTCGATGAAAACTGGGGACGTGGCGCTCTCTACTGCCTCCGGGTGATCTCCTCAGTGACGTGGACCTCCGGGGAACCTGCAACAAAGCCGGGTCAGGAAGGGGTTCCCGGCGACGGCCCTCCGACGCTCAAGTCAGGCAACAGCGAGACGAAGCAGAAGCAAAGTAACGAGACTGTGGCTACAGTAGATGAGAAAAAATAGACCTCCGTCGAAGTCCGGAGGTCTTTATATAGGACCCCGGAGAGGCGCGTGCATGCTTCCCGAGGCGTGCAAGTTCCTCAAAGCATACCTCAGAATGGTTGTGTCAGAAAAGCGTGTCTGACGCCATACCGCAACTATCTGAGCATATCTCTACCACGACAGTGGAAACTTCCACTGTACGACCCTCGGTACGCCCCGACCGCCGACCATGCTGTTTGTCGGCGGTAGGTGTCTCGAGAATGATATCACTAGCTGCCCTTTTTGTCCTCTTCTAAGTCTTTTGTCTCTTATTGGGCCAGACGGGATGCACGTTCGGCCTCCAGGGCGCTTGCGTGTGTATGCGCATCGGACCGGGCGAAAAGGTCGCTCGGTCAAATATTCGGACGGGAGTACGATCTGGTTGATCCGCTGTTCGACCGAGCGGATCGGCCGCTCGGCACGACGGTTCCTCTATAAGGGAGCTGGTGAGCGTCGGAAGCTCAACCCTAGGTCGAGCTATCTCCGTGCCGACCCGGGATTCACTCCGGTCGGCTGGCAAGGTGACCCACCCGATTGGCCGGGTCCCCAATTTGATCTTGACTTTGACTCTCCCGTGTCGTTGGCCCCTTCCTATGTGGGCCCCCAATCCTTATCACCGGATCACGTGCCTTCCCTTCAAGTCTAGTCGAAGGAGGCTGCAAGTCCGACTGACTAGACTATTGGCTTGGTGATACCTCTGCCGCTCGGCTACCGATGTTGGTGTCTATCCGATCGGGAACTGCGGAAGGGGGCGATGCCGCTCGGCAAGACCCCTGCTGGCACTTGGAAAGTTTTGTTTGCCAGCGGTTGTCCCACTGCTCCGACATTGGTCAATGCCGATGTCTTTAGAATCTCCTCGAAATTCGTACAAATCCTCACCATTAAGGTTGAGCACGCGACCACGCCTGCGTAATGGCCTTCTTTAAATGCCGCCCAGTAACTTGGTGACACGTGGAAACCCCGCCGTCATCATACGACAAAGATGACAACGTCGATGCGACACGCGACTGTTCGAATTTTACAGCCGGATGCAAGCCTCGATTCCGGTGACCTAAATCGGACGATTCTGGTTGGCCAAGATGAACGTTTATAAGACCCCAACGCCAACTTCCGGTCCTTCCCTACTGTCTTCATGCTTTGGTGATTCCTTTCGCTCCCAGCTCTCCGGCAAACTGTTTATTCGACGCTCCGGCGAACTCTCGGCACCCTTCCCCTCGCACTTTTCTTCCTTAGTAAGCATCTCCATTGCTTTACCTTGTCACCTTTTGCCTTCGTTTTGGTTCTCTCTCTGTTGCTATTCCTTCGGATTCTTCTCTGTTGCTATTCTTTCGAGTTTTTCTCTGTTAAACCATCTGAAGAAACATTAAGTTTTTCCCTCTTCAATCATGGCCAGCCCCTCGAATCCCTCTCCTGGTCTCTGGTACCAAGCGATGGAGAGCCGGTTCCACTCGGGGGATGCCTGTAACTTGATCAGGACCTATGGCCTCCCTTCCGACCACAAGCTTACCCTAGCCGAGCCGTCCAACCGACCCCATGACCCGCCGATCGACACGGTTACTTTCTTCCGCGACCAATTCGTAGCCGACCTTAGGTTTCCTATTCACCCCTTCATCCTAGAAGTGTGCAACTATTTTCGCATTCTGCTTGGGCAGCTCGTACCCAACTCTTTTCGGCTGCTGTGCGGGGTAGTGGTGCTCTTCCGGACGCACGACATCCCCCTCAAGCCTCAAATCTTTCACTATTTTTACTATCCCAAGTAGTCCGAGATCGGCACCTTCCTATTTCAATCGCGGATTGGCTTGGTCTTCTTCGATAAAATGCCTATCTCCAACAAGCATTGGAAGGATCATTTCTTCTTTTTGAGTTTTCCCGAGCTGCCACCCTTCCGAACCCAATGGCAAACTTCGTTGCCAACTCCTCCTGACCTGAAAAGGTATCGGACCGAACCTGCCTTTTTACACGCGGCTAATCTGTAGGCCGGGCTGAAGCTGGACATCCATAAGTTGTTGCCCAAGGGAATAATGTATCTATTCGGGTTAAGTCCGATCCGCACGCGGCTTCCGAACATCCCTGGTAAGAAATAACCTTCTCTCTTTTTCTTTGAGTCTAACTGATTTTTTTCCTTTCTCGCAGCTGAGACCATGATGAAAGCGGTGGTGTTCGGCAAGCTAAAACGCAAGGCCGACGAGATAGAGGCGGCTGCCGCGCAAGAGGCGGAAAAACTAGGCATCACCCTGATCGACTCTCATGAAGGTGAGAGTGAAGAAGTGCAGACGGCGTGCGAGGCGTCCGCCGCTTTGACGGTCACCACCGATGCAACTGGGGAGACCGCTCCGGCGACTGTGCAACCGGTCACTTGTCCCGAAGAAGCCGGATCTGATGACGATGAACTTTCGTTGGTTGGGCGTAAACGCCGCCGAACGGGCACCCCCACCCGCTCGGCCACCTCAGCCGTTCACACGTCCGAACAAATGGACGACCCTCCAGCTCCTACGTCTGTGGAAGCGCTGTCGTCCGATAGGACCCTATCTCAAGGAGACTGGCCTTCCGACCCCGTAGCGGCTCAGCCTCTTAGCTTGCTTCCTCCAGCTCGCCGGATAATCAAGCGATCTCTTATTCGCTCTGAGCCGGCTGGACAATCTTCTGCCCCATCCGCGTTCGCTCAGTCTACTCCGGGCCGACACAGGACGATCAAGGCTCTGCTCCACCTACCAACAGAGGAATATTTGCAGAAGGCTGAACAGCCGTCGAGCCCCGAACACTTGATAACAATTCGGGGGCCCCTCGCAAAAGTCTAGGAGGACGCCCGAACGCGCGTGGGCGTGATGCCACCTGGGCTGCTCGGCAACAGCTACCTGTAACAGACTACTGGGGTAACTCTTACAAGCCTTTATTTCTTATCCCCCGTTCGATATTGACTATTCTTTACATTTTTAACCGAATCGCAGCATTGGGTGGAAAGTATAGCGGTCTGCCATCACTTAGCTTTCCTCGAGGAGGAATTCAAAAAGCTCAAGGTCTCTGGTGGGACTTATCTTCAAGGCCCTTCTTATGCCGAGCTGAAGGTCGATCTGGATAAGACCAACAAACTGCTGGAAGCCGAGCGGCACAAATCCTCGGGCTTGCAGACCATGGTGGACCGGCTTGAGACCCAAGTCAAAACATATGACAAGAAGATCACATTGGCCACCAACCGGAAGAATCAGGCCATCACCGACCTAGAGGCAAAGAATGCTGAGGCTCGGGCGCTTGAGGTGAAAATCAATGAATTGACCGACCTGCTGACCACTGAGAAGGACGGACGCTCGGCGGAGGTGGCCACTCTTCAGAGTGATCTGAAGACCCTTCAAGACACATTAGAGGCCTCCCGAGCTGCCTTCAAAGAATATCAAGACTCCAAACTGAGCCGGGTTGCTATCATGCAGCAGAACTATATCCGCTCGGAGAAATTTGTGGAGAAAACCTGCGATCAGCTTGCCCACGCATTTGAGTTAGCCATTACTGCCACGACCGACTACCTGAAGACCAAGGGCCGGCTTCCTGAGGACTTCACCATTCCCGTCCGGGATCACGCTGATCTTCTAACCATGATTTCGGATGAGATTTTTAATTATCTAGAGTGAAGTCGTGGCTTATGTACTGGTCGTTCGGCCTATCTTATGTTGCATGTTTGCCTTTTTTGGTTTAATGAACTCTCTTTATTGCTCCTCTGCTGTGTGCATGTGGGTTATCCGCTCCTTTGGTCTTCACCGAATTCGTGGGAACATCTATTGATTTCCGAGCTGTCGCTCGACAATCGAGTACAAGACCACTTGAGTCTTGTTAAGCTTAAGAATTGCCTTGACCCAATCACTACAAAAGCTGATCGGCGACAAGCCGACTTTTTAATAGCCACCAGTTCAGTTCTGGGTTTCACATCGCCGCTCGGCAATCCTCCAGCACTGGGGTTTATAGTCGTCGGTCCGACTCTGGGATTTAACGTCGCCGCTAGACGATCTTCGGGCCGAGGGGTTTATAGTCGCCGGTCCGACTCTGGGATTTAACGTCGCCGCTCGACGATTTGATGGAGGTGGTTGTTCGGTGGAAATCAGTATACCCTTGTGTTTTGTGATTCTATTCCTGCGGCCAAAGGGTATAGGAGAACGAAAACATGCTTAAATGATTACATTGGCGCACCTTTCACCCAGCTCAGTACGGCTAAAGATGGTTCGCGCTCCATGGTCGTTCCAGCCGTCGCCCGTCTTGATCTTCGAGATAGTAGGCACCCGATCTGAGCTTTTTAATGACCTTAAAGGGGCTAGCCCATGGGGCCTCCAGCTTACTCACATCACCGACCGGCTTTATCTTCTTCCATACCAGGTCGCGACCTGAAACGCTCTGGGGATTACCCACTTGTTATAATTTTGCTTCATCCTTTGTCGGTATGCCATTAGCCGGACGGCTGCTTTGGCTCGCTCCTCGTCAATCAAATCCAACTCCAGCTGTCTCCGTTCGGCATTGTCCTTGTCGTAGCCCAATATCCACTCGGACTCTACACCGACTTCGACTGGGACGACCGCCTCTCCTCTATAAACCAAGTGAAACGGAGTAATGCCCGTTCCCTCCTTTGGGGTTGTGCGGATGGCCCATAGCACGTCCGACAATTCATCCACCCAACTTCCTCCCATATGGTCGAGCCGAACGCGAAGAATCTGAAGGATCTCCCAATTGGTGACCTCGGCATGCCCATTGCTTTGGGGATATGCTACGGAAGTGAAGTGCTGCTGGATGTCGTACCCTTCGCACCATGCTTGGAGCTCTTGACCGGCAAACTGCCGCCCATTGTCGGACACGAGCTGTCGAGGAATGCCGAACCGACATATTATGTTTTGCCAGATGAACTTCTTGACCATCTGCTCGGTTATTCTCGCTAGCGGCTCGGCCTCGACCCATTTTGAGAAATAATCTACTACTACCAATAAGAACTTCCGCTGCCCGGTCACCCAGGGAAAATGCCCTACAATATCCATACCCCACTGGTCGAACGGGCAGGATACCGTAGACGCCTTCATCTCCTCCGTTGGCCGATGGGAGAAGCAGTGGTGTTTCTGACAAGAAAGGCAGTTGGCGACGGTTCGGGCGGCATCTCCTTGAAGGGTCGGTCAGAAGTACCCCGCTAACAGGATCTTCCTTGCCAGCGAGCGGCCACCCGGATGTCCTCCACAAGATCCCTGATGCACTTCCTTCAATATATATTCTGCATCCTCTGAGCTGACGCACTTTAGCAACGGTCGGGAGAAGGCCTTCTTGTAGAGCTAGTCCCTTATGAGGGTGAACCGACCGGCTCTCCTTCTCAGTAGCTGGGCTTTCTCCCGATCAGGAGGTGTAGTTCCAGAGTGTAAAAATTCCATTATGCACGCTCTCCAATCGCTCGGGAACGTGAGGCCTTCCATTCTGTCGATGTGCGCCACCAAAGATACCTGCTCGATCGGTTGTTGGATGACGACCGACGATATTGAACTCACGAGTTCAGCAAATTCGTCTGTCACTTGATTCTCCGTTCGGAGAATCTTCTGTATGACCACTTCCTCGAAATTGGTTTTGAGCTTCTCAAAGGTGTTCGTATAGAGCCTGAGCCATGCGTTGTTTATTTCGAAAGCTCCCGAAAGCTGCTGGGCGGCGAGCTGAGAGTCTGAGTAGAGGACCACCCGACCGGCCCCCACATGTCGAGCAGCCTGCAGACTGGCTATGAGGGTCTCATATTCAGCTTTATTATTTGTTGCTCGGTAATCTAGCCGGACGGATAGATGCATCCGCTCTTCTTGAGGAGAAAGTAGTAAGATACCGATTCCACTTCCGAGCCGAGTGGACGATCCATCCATAAATATTTTCCATAAAGCTGCTGGCTCGGGGTTACGTACTTCAGTTATGAAATCTGCCAAGGACTGCGCCTTAATTGTCGTTCGAGGCTGGTACTGGATGTTGAAATCACTGAGCTCGGTTGTCCATTTGATAAGTCGTCCGGACGCCTCTGGGTTGAGGAGGACTCTCCCTAGAGGACTGTTCGTCATAATGATTATCATGTGTGCCAAGAAGTAAGGCTGGAGCCTCCGAGCAGCGAGGCCTAACGCGAAAGCAAGCTTCTCGAGACCAGTGTAGCGGGATTCGACATCCTTCATAATGTGATTTAAAAAATACACCGGTTGTTCTTCACCATCCGGCCGTACCAATGCCGAGCCAATAGCATGCTCGGTCGATGATAAATAGACGCGGAGCGGCTCGCCAATAATTGGCTTGGCTAATACAGGCAGAGAGTTCAGATAAACCTTCAAAGCTTCGAACGCCCGGTCACATTCTTCATCCCACTGGAATTTAGTAGCTCGGCACAGAATCTTGAAGAAGGGCAAGGCTCGGTCGACCGTCCGGGAGATGAATCGCGATAATGCTGTTATCCGACCGGTAAGACGCTGAACTTCCTTAAGATTTCTAGGTGGCGGCGTATCCTGCAATGCCTTCACCTTGCTAGGGTTCACCTCAATGCCACGCTCAGTGCCGATGTATCCCAGGAAGTGTCCGCTTTTGGCTCTGAACAGACACTTCTGGGGGTTCAGCTTGACTCCGTACGTTCTCAGTGTCCGAAAGGTTTCATCTATATCTGCACACAGGTCGGCCGGTCGGAGTAATTTAATAAGTATGTCATCTACGTATACCTCCAAGTTCCGCCCGAGCAGCTTTCGAAACACCTTGTTCATGAGCCGCTGGTACGTAGCTCCGACATTCTTCAGCCCGAACAACATCACATTGTAGCAGTAGGTACCGTCCGTCGTAATGAAGCTGACTTTCTCTTGGTCTTCTCGGGCGAGCGGCACTTGGTGATAACCCTGATAAGCATCTAGCATACATATCAGTTCGCACCCGGAAGTTGAGTCCACCATTTGGTCGATCCGGGGCAGCGGGTAAAAATCCTTCGAACATGCCTTGTTCAGATCACGAAAGTCGATGCAGACTCTCCATTTGTTACCGAGCTTGGAGACTAGCACCATATTTGCGAGCCAGCTTGGGAACTGTACCTCGCGTATGTGGTCGGCCTCCAAGAGCTTCTCGACTTCCGCCCGTATGATGACGTTTCTGCTCGGCACTATAGTCCCGCTTCCTTTGCTTGACGGGACGAGCGTCCGGCCGGACATGTAGCTCATGCTGCGCGACGCTTGGTAAGATTCTTGGCAGCTCGTGCGTCGACCACGCGAAGACGTCGTGGTTTTGTTGGAGACATCTGGTCAGCTCCTCCTTCTGGCTTGCCTCTAGGTCGGAGGCTATGAACGTCGTGGCCTCCGCTCGGGCCGGGTGGATCTGCACCTCCTCCTTTTCTTCATAAACAAAAGTAGGCGGCTTTTCAGTTATAGCATTTACCTCGATACAGGGGGCCTTCCGAGCGGACCTCGACTCAGCTCGCACCATCTCCACATAGCAACGTCGTGCTGCCAACTGATCGCCTCTAACTTCTCCCACTTGGTTTTCCACGGGGAACTTGATCTTCTGATGGAAAGTTGAGACGACAGCCCGCAACTCGCTGAGGGTCGGTCGGCCCAAAATGACGTTGTACGCCGCGGGAGCGTCCATAATGACGAAGTTAGTGGTCCGCGTCCTCCTGAGTTGATCTTCCCCGAGCGAAATGGCCAACTTCATCTGACCGACTGGTTGAACCTCGTTACCAGTGAATCCGAACAAGGGCGTGGTCATTGGTAGCAGCTCCGCCCTGTCGATCTGGAGCTGGTCGAACGCTTTCTTGAAGATGATGTTGACCGAACTCCCTGTGTCAATAAAGATGCGATGAATAGTGTAGTTTGCTATTACCGCTCGGATGATAAGGGCGTCATCGTGCGGCACTTCGACCCCCTCGAGGTCGCCAGGACCAAAGCTGATTGCCAGCCCGTTCGCCTTCTCTTGGCTGCATCCCACAGCATGAATTTCCAGTCGTCGGGCGTACGACTTGCGGGCTCGGTTGGAGTCACCACCTGTTGGTCCACCAGCAATGATATTGATTTCCCCCTGAGCGGTATTACTTCTATTTTCTTCCTCCCGAGCAGATGGTCTGGCTCGCTCATGGGAGACTCGAGGGTTGACCCTTGGCTGGTGATGTTGCTGCTGATGGTGGTGCTGCTCGGGTGAACGTCTAACTATTCGCCGCTCGACGTGCTGATGATGAGCTCGCTTGTCCAGTGAAGGTGATCGGCGGTGATAGTTCCTCGGCATAGGTTGGCTGACCGGGGGGAGACTCCGACAGTCTCGAGTGTTATGAGTGGTTGATTGATGGATTTTGCAAAACATGGGTGTCCATACCTTGCCTTTTTGTCTAGGTCGCTTGGCCGCAATGTGCTGAACGGCGGGTGACCTGGAATCTTGAGGTGGCCTCATCCCCTCGGCACGTGGTCCTCTCGGCGGTTGCTGGTTGGTGTGTGTTCTCCATTCGGTTTGGGCTGAGGGCTCGCTTGGCGCTTCCTTCTTTCGGGCCGCCTGCGCTTCCTCCATGTTAATATACTCACTTGGCTTTTTCAGCATGTGGTCGTAGTCGCGAGGCAGCTTCCTGATGAGCGAGCAAAAGAAGTCCCCGTCGACTAAGCCTTGTGTAAAAGCATGCATCATTGTCTCAGACGAGACCGCGGGGATGTCCATAGCTGCTTGGTTAAAGCGTTGGATGTAGGCTCGGAGAGTTTCTCTTGGCCCTTGCTTTATGGAAAAGAGGCTGACGCTGGTCTTCTAGTAGCGTCGACTGCTGGCAAAGTGATGAAGGAATGTCGTTCGAAAGTCTCTGAAGCTCTTAATTGATCCGTCTGGCAACCTCTGGAACCAGCGTTGTGCCGAACCGAACAATGTAGTGAGGAAGACTCTGCATTTGACTCCGTCGGTGTATTGATGAAGAGTAGCAACATTATCGAACTTACCGAGATGGTCGTCTGGATCGGTTGTCCCGCTATACTCTCCAATCGATATGGGAGCGTAATGCTTTGGAAGAGGGTCTTGTAAAATCGCCTCGGAGAACTGGCGATTGACCCGCTTGGGGAATGACTCAGCAGGCAGCGCCTTCCCCTTCCTGGCGTGCTGGACGGGCGCTTCATCTGACGATCCCTGGTTGGCCAGGGCTAGCTCCGACGGAGTCTGGAACAGTGCCCGATGGAACGAAATAGCGGCAGGCGACGCGTCTCTGGGTGTGCCGGTCTGCCCCTTGTTCTGTGCCCAGGTAGAGTATTATTCCGGTCCGTCTTCCATCGCCGCTCGGCCACCAGAAACTGAGGCGGCCTGCTACGCTATCCGCTCGGCTTGGGCCTTCTGTTGTTGCTCGACCATCTTAGCAGCTCGCGCTTGGATGAGTGCGTCGAGCTCTTCGGGAGAGAGCGTCACCATGAGTTGGCATCCAGCTTCTTCCATCTTCTCTGCTCGGATTCAGGTGCGTTCCCATAGACGGCGCTAATTTGATCCTGTCCGAGCGCTGAGTCGATGAAAACTAGGGGTGTGGCGCTCTCTGCTGCCTTCGGGTGATCTCTTTAGTGACGTGGACCTCCGGGGAACCTGCAACAAAGCCGGGCCGGGAAGGGGTTCCCGGCGACGACCCTCTAACGCTCAAGTCAGGCAGCGGCGAGATGAAGCAGAGGCAAAGTAACAAGACTGTGGCTACAGTAGATGAGAAAAAACATACCTCCGTCAAAATCCGGAGGTCTTTATATAGGACCCCGGAGAGGCGCGTGCACATTTCCCGAGGCGTGCACGTTCCTCAAAGTATACCTCAGAATGGTTGTGTCAGAAAAGCATGTCTGACGCTATACCGCAACTATCCGAGCATATCTCTGCCACGACAGTGGAAACTTCCACTCTACGACCCTCGGTACGGCCCGGCCGCCTACCATGCTGTTTGTCGGCGACAGGTGTCTTGAGAATGATATCACTAGCTGCTCTTTTTGTCCTCTTCTAAGTCTTTTGTCTCTTACTGGGCCGGACGGGATGCACGCTCGGCCTCCAAGGCGCTTGGGTGTGTATGTGCATCAGACCGGGCGAGAAGGCCGCTCGGTCAAATACTCGGACGGGAATATAATCTGGTTGATCCGCGGTTCGACCGAGCGGATCGGTTGCTCGGCACGACGGTTCCTCTATAAGGGAGCCGGTGAGCGTCGGAAGCTCAACCCCAGGTCGAGCTATCTCCGTGCCGACCCGGGATTCACTCTGGTTGGCCGGCCAGGTGACCCACCCGATCGGCCGAGTCCCCAATTTGATCTTGACTTTGACTCTCCCGTGTTGTTGGCCCCTTCCTATGTGAGCCCCCGATCCTTACCATCGGATTATATATATATATATATATATATATATATATATATATATGATCCTATGAGGCGCTCGAATGCACTTCTAGGCTCCCATAGTGAATTCATTTAAGGCACCCGAAAGCGCTTCCTGGTGGCCAGAGTCGAGGGTGAACACGCGGGTGCACAGCATAAGGTATGCAACGTATATATATTATAAAGATATGATGTGTACTGTGTAGTGCACGCTGTGCGTAATTGTACAGAACACAATTTTTTTTTGTTTATTTTTTAAAGCTCCGGTTTAATCATTTAGGATTTGCCTTTAAAGTTTAGGGGTTACGTTATATATATATATATAGTGAAATCCAACGTCGGCTATCTAGCATAGTCAAAACTCAATTTTTTAATCTCTCTCTCATCTACATGTAATAACTTTTCTCACTTTCCTCTTAAATTAAAATAAATAACTTTTCTCTTTTTCTTCGTAAATTAAAATAAAATTTTCAATTCTTTCTCATATGATTGCATGCAACAATCACTGTGATGATGATTTTTAAAGTTAATGTAGTTATTACAACGTATAGCAGTTATTGTGTTGTAGCTGCTATAACGTGTAGTAGTTATTGTGTAGCTACTACGTTGTAGTAGCTACTACACAATTAGCTATTATAATGTTGTAGCAGCTACTGCACCGTTGTAGCAGCAACTGGATAGTTGTAGCAACAACTGCATAGTTGCAGCGACAACTACACAGTTGCAGTATCAATACTATAGTGATTGTTGCATGTAATAATAGGAGAGAGAAGATAAAATTGTATTTTAATTTAAGAGGAAAGAGAGAAAAATTGTTGCATGCAGATAAGAGAGAGATTAAAAAAAATTGAGTTTCAGTCGTGTCAGATCGCCCGCGTCGATTGCGCAAGAAAAGTCGGGCTGCATATCATCTCTCTCTCTCTCTCTCTCTCTCTCTCTCTCTATATATATATATATATATATATATATATATACATGTTACACTAAGTGCCTGCGCTATGCGTGCCCAATGTAACAAAAAATTTCTTTAGCTCCTAGTTATGCCAATCAAATTTTGCTTTTAAGGTTTAAGAGTTGGGTTATAGTATTAAATATAAAAAAAATCATGGTGCTTATATATAAAAGCATTTTTTAAATTTTTAAATTTATTATTTTTAGCTTGCGAGTATGTCATTTAAGGTTTTACCTTTAGTATTTAAGGGTTGGATTATAATATTAAATACAAAAGGATTTTTAAAACTAAATTTTATTTTCAGGTGCCAGGGGGTATGTTATCTATATATATATATAACATTTTAATATGTTGTGTACCTTACACTCGTATTCGTACACACCCTCGCCTTAGGGCTCCTGGATGCACTTCCAAGCGCCCCTTAGTGAATGCATTCAGAGCGGCTCGAGTCGAGGGTGTTCTTTGAGATTGTTCATTATATCATAAGCTGTTGGTAAATCTTGATGCTGATGTTGCAATACATTTGACATTGATGCCAAAATGTAACACCACGCCATCTCATCAGCTTTTACCCATTTCTTATGATACTCAATCTCCTTTGGGGTAGAGTCACCGTCAGGTGCATCAGGGCAAGCCTCAGTCAGTACAAGCTTATAACTCTCAGCAGTAAGTACAATGTCCAGGTTTCTTTTCCAATCAATATAGTTGGGACCAGTAAGTTTTGTTGGATCGAGACGTGCTAGAGGGGGGGTGAATAGCGCTCGTGACTATTTCTTTTTCAAATCGGAAAACTATCAGAGTTTAAAAACACGCATCGGAATAAAGAACAAACACACACAGAAAGACACGAGAGATTTTACTTCGTTCGGAGCCTAAGGCGACTCCTACTCGAAGGCCCGCGATCCTTGATCGCTTTCCGTGGGCAACAACTATAAGCTCGTAAAATGTACAATAAGATATTACAATTGAAAGAACTAAAACAAATTATACCGACAACAATAAAGTAGCAGAATCTGAAGCTCCGGGTTGTCGGGGACTTGTAACAGCACTTCTGGGCGTTTCTAGAGCAGCTTGTAGCGTAAGGATTGCTTGGAGTTCATTGAAGAGAGCTGCTGGTCGAAACCCCTTATAAAGGGTGTTCAAGGCGCCTTCTACTGTTCACCAAGGCGCCTTGAATGGCCGAGTCAGCCGCGGAGATAAGGGGCGAACTGGTTGAACCTTATCACAGATTCAAGGCACCTTCCACTGTTCACAGGGCGTCTTCATATGTTCAAGGCGCCTTACACTGTTCACCAAGGCGCCTTGAATGAGCCGAGTCAGCCTGTTTGCACCCGAGGCGCCTCAAGCTCCATGGAGGCGCCTCGGACATGTTCATCCGAGACTTTAGGTTGCTCCTTTGCACTGCAAGATATGTTAGTCCCAAACACTATCCCGCAACACAAAGTTAGCACAATAAACATTATAAAAGAAGTATAGATAGTCTCCGACTTCGGATTTCCGACCGAAACCCTAGGTCGACCCGACGCCATCGTTCTCTACGGGAGCGCCCTCACCTACTCCCTCGAGAGATTACTGTTGCCGGTCAGGTCCTCCGCATCGATCGACTTCTCGCCTAGGGTTACCACCCCTAGGACCTAGGGTTACCACCCCTAGGGTTTTCTTCCACCTAGGGTTACCACCCCCAGACCTAAGGTTGCCCCCCTTAGGGTTTTCCTCCACCTAGGGTTACCGCCCCAGGACTAGTTGCCGCCCCTTAGGATTTTCCTTCACCTAGGGTTACCACCCCCTAGGACCTAAGGTTACCCCCCCTTAGGATTTTCCTTCACCTAGGGTTATCACCCCCTAGGACCTAAGGTTACCCCCCCTAGGATTTTCCCTTGCTTAACCGCAGTTAGGACTTTCCTGAAACCTTATTTAACCACGTTAGATAACAAGGAGTCTTAACTTTGAATTCCTTTGTCATTATCAAAACTGAGGTTCGATCGTCGGATGCTTACTGCACCAACAATCTCCCCCTTTTTGATGCAACCGAAATTCAAAGTTAAGTAAAAATACAATAAAGATACGCATAAATAAGCACAGGCATAAATAAAGCATAGGCACATTCACAAATTCACAACAAAATTTTTGTTTTAATTTAATTTATAATATTCTTTGAATTTCTTCCTACTCTCCCCCTTTGTCATATATCAAAATACCCAAGAGAGTGAAGAAAATCTGGGCCTTAGCTTAACTTTCAAAGATAATTTTCAATCTTATCTTCCAATCTTTTAATTTACTTTTGATAAACACTTAGTTTTTCTTGTAAGACTTTTAGATAGGTGAAATCATAATTTTGAATGCAAAATTCTTCCTTTAGTTTAAGAGATACTCTTAGCTGAGATAAAGTTATTTTGTCTTTAAACAAATTTTTGTACTTAGCTAAATCTCTTTTTTTTTTTTGTTTTAAACACTTTAAAAAGTACTTAGCTAAAAAATATTTAGCTATATTTGAAAATACTTAGCTATGTTTTCAGCATAAAAATGATTGCGTTGAGAAAATATCTTGCCAAGTTGCTAAGTTTAGAAAATAATTTAACTAAGTTTAGTTAGAGAAAACTTAATTAAGTACTCAGCTTTGAAAACATTTAGCTTATAGAGGAGTTATAATTTAAAAGTCAGGTCATAAATAATTTTAATTTTAAAGCTAAGTTAAAAATAGCTTGAATTTTCGAAGATATGCCAAAAATAGTTTTTAATTTTAAGGTCAAGTCAAAATTTTTAAAGAAAAACTAATTTTAAAACCGACTCAAAATCACTCCCCTTAATTAATGCCTTAATAAATTTTTGAGTTCAGGAGTTCAAGTATGAGGTTAAATAGATTTTAAGTTGTCCAGATTGTTTTGTTCAGGTATCAGAGCCCTAAAGTATGAGCATGCTCAAACTTCAAATCTCCATTTCCTTCAAGGCTAATTCCATATTCTTGTAAGTCTAGTAAATTTAGGGGAGCAAGATTTTCAAGTTAGTTTTTAAGCATTTTTCAAAGGTTTTTGAATAAATTTTTCAAGGATTTTTCAAAGGTTTTTGAATAAGTTTTCCAACTATTTTTCAAAGGATTTTGAAATATTTTTCAAAGGATTTTGAAATAAGTTTTTCAAATATTTTTCAAAGGATTTGAAATAAGTTTTTCAAGTATTTTCAAAAGATTTTTAAATAATTTTGAAAGAGATTTTGAAAAGATTTTTAAATAATTTTGAAAGAGATTTTGAAAAGATTTTTTAAATAATTTTGAAAAAGATTTTGAAAAGATTTTCAAATAATTTTGAAATTAATTTTGAAAAGATTTTTTAAACAATTTTGAAATTAATTTTGAAAAGATTTTTTAAACAATTTTGAAATTGATTTTGAAAAGATTTTTAAAAGAATTTTTTAAATAATTTTGAAAAGATTTTTAAATAATTTTGAAAAAGATTTTGAAAATATTTTTAAATAATTTTGAAATTAATTTTGAAAAAAAATTTAAATAATTTTGAAATTAATTTTTAAAAGATTTTTTAACCAATTTTGAAATTAATTTTGAAAAGATTTTTAAAAGATTTTTTAAATAATTTTGAAAAAGATTTTGAAAAGATTTTTAAATAATTTTGAAATTAATTTTGAAAAGATTTTTTAAACAATTTTTTAAATAATTTTGAAAAAGATTTTTAAATAATTTTTTAAATAATTTTGAAAAGATTTTTTAAACAATTTTTTAAATAATTTTGAAAAGATTTTTAAATAATTTTGAAATTAATTTTGAAAAAAAATTTAAATAATTTTGAAATTAATTTTTAAAAAAAAATTAAATAATTTTGAAATTAATTTTTAAAAGATTTTTTAACCAATTTTGAAATTAATTTTGAAAATATTTTTTAAATAATTTTGAAAAAGATTTTGAAAAGATTTTTAAATAATTTTGAAATTAATTTTGAAAAGATTTTTAAAAGATTTTTAAATAATTTTGAAAATGATTTTTAAAAGATTTTTTAAATAATTTTGAAAAAGATTTTGAAAAGATTTTTAAAAGGTTTTTTAAATAATTTTGAAAAAGATTTTGAAAAGATTTTTAAATAATTTTGAAATTAATTTTGAAAAGATTTTTTAAACAATTTTGAAATTAATTTTGAAAAGCTTTTTTTTTAAACAATTTTGAAATTAATTTTGAAAAGATTTTTTAAACAATTTTGAAATTAATTTTGAAAAGATTTTTTAAACAATTTGAAATTAATTTTGAAATTGATTTTGAAATTAATTTTGAAAAGATTTTTTAAATAATTTTGAAAAAGATTTTGAAAAGATTTTTAAATAATTTTGAAAAAGATTTTGAAAAGATTTTTAAATAATTTTGAAAAGATTTTTTTAACAGTTTTTTAAATAATTTTGAAAAAGATTTTGAAAAGATTTTTAAATAATTTTGAAAAAGATTTTGAAAAGATTTTTAAATAATTTTGAAATTAATTTTGAATTTTTTTTTAAATAATTATGAAATTAATTTTTAAAAGATTTTTTAACCAATTTTGAAATTAATTTTGAAAATATTTTTTAAATAATTTTGAAAAAGATTTTGAAAAGATTTTTAAATAATTTTGAAATTAATTTTGAAAAGATTTTTTAAACAATTTTGAAATTGATTTTTAAATTTTAAGTTTCTTAGTCATCTCACCCGATCTAAGTTTTCAATCAGGTAATCCTATAATTGTTGTGAGATGAATCGAGGTTCAATTTAAGGGTTTGTTTTAACTTTGTGTTAGATTCAGGTTTAGCTTTGGGTTCAACAAGTAAGCATTCTTTAGATAAACTTCTGGGCTATGGTGAGTCACAAGGAACTCATTAAAGTAACCATGCCTTCGAGGTTTTCCAAATAGTCCTACCCATTGAACTTAATACTAAACCTTGGTCTAACTAGTTATGATCCATTTAAGGGTAGCTTCGGTCAGTTCCACTTGGCCAAATGCACCAGGTCGAAGCCATATCTTCCTAGACATGCGATGCCCAAGCTTCCCTAACGTACTATCATCCAAAAACTTCACCAGTACTGTGGGTCAAGTTAAACCTAGCCCATTTTATCTAACCTTAATTACCCTGCCGGGTAATTTATTCTTGCTTTACCCTATTCCGGGTAAATTAGGTTCAGTTACCCTGTCGGGTAGTTCAGTTGGAGGTGCCAGCTAGTTTGGATCCTCCATCTACTTTTCATAATTTCGAATTTAATTTAATTTAATTTCGAATTTGACTTTTAAGAATTTGATTTTTAATTTTAGGTTTTTAATTTAATTTTGAATTTTAAATCAAGATCATTTTTTTTCTAGCTCCCCCTGGATCACGGCCTCGATATGGTCTATCGAGGTAGTATATATGATCCTTAGGGACCCAGTATTGACCAAGTCCAACTTGATTGATCAATTTGGACTTGGGGACCCATGCTTGGACTGATTTACTACTTTGTTTGTTTATTAAGGATAAGTAAGATTTAAATTTACTTTTATATCCTAGTCCAGTTCTATTGTAAATGACCCTTTATGTCCCAAGAATTAGATCCAAATTCTTGGAGCCCAGAGAGAACTTTTCTAAAGTGATTTTTAAATCATTTAACTGATTTTTCAGATTTGAATTTTCTTTCTCAAGTTGTTGTACTTGAGTTGAATCTTCAGTTAAATATTTTGAGTTAGTTACTCCTTTAAGAATGGTTATTTCTTTTAAAAGTGACTTAATTTTCAAATTTGACTTGGCTAATTTGCGAAGTAAATAATTGACTAAATTATTAAGCCTAGGAATACTTACAGCGGAGTCTGGCCCTTCGGAAACGGATGCGGATCCGTGGCTTTGCTCGGAGTCGGCTTCTGACTCGCTCTCGGATTCGCTGATCTGGTCCCGGGCCATCAATGCGAGTAGACTCGTTTGGTCGAGTTCGTCGTCTTCGTCCTCCGAAGAGGATTCGTCCCAGGTTGCCTTTAGGACTTTCCTTCTTCTTTGCTTCTTGGCTTCTTTTTGATTTGGGCAGTTGGCTTTTATATGCCCCTTTTGGTTGCACCCGTAGCAAGTGACTTCGAACTTCGTCTTTGAGTTCTGTTGAGCCTCCTTGGATTGAACTGCCTTCTTCAGATCTTTCTT